>NC_135742.1:3752500-5173000 GCF_041903045.1 Epinephelus lanceolatus
ACAGTACATGCATTCTTTCATGCAAGATTGTTATGTTGCAATTAGGTTTATTTCAGTCACAACCCGTTGCGTTGTTCATCGGACTGTTGATAATGCTACATGCAAAAGTGTGTGACCAGAGTCATGATGGCGGGGGGTGGGGGCTACTGTTTTGGTCAGCAAATATAATGAGACTTGGGATGTACCCATAGTAACGCCAGACGCTGGCTGCTTTACGGAGCAGATCCAGCGGTGCCGCTGTCATCAGGAATGGGCGTCGCTTCACGTGACACTTCAGTGGAAAGGACGTCTCATGTCTCTTAAACCGACAATGCTCGCTCATCGCTCCTAGCACTAGCTCGTCGCATTTTTTCCTAGGTGGAAGGGGCTAAACAGCTAGCAAAGTCGGCTAGGTAAGATAACTAGCAGTAATTTAAGAGACTTGGGACGGACCCATAGAGTAACAAGGAGCAGCGTGAATGGCAGAGGCGTAGCCATCATTTCAGAGGTCTATTGAGTGATTTATCATCCCCTCGCATTCAATTGCACCTCTCCTTAATGGCTAAAGACCCACATAGCCACAGTACAACACCAGGGGACTGACTTTAGCTCTTTAAAATCATATACTATCAAAGTCTAAAGCTTTAGCTTCCAAACTCTGGATGACTTGACACAGAATGACCCTCGAGCATCTACAGGGTAAGTTGCCAGATAATTATGTGCCAAATACCTGCCTGGTTTCTCCCTGTCCCTCTTCAATCTTTTGCAATAATATAGACAATAAATGTGGAAAGCAAAATTTTGAAATAGAATTAAGAATAGTAGTGGTGACATACCTGTGGAAATTAACCTCAAAGTCACTTTTATGCTATAGATAATTTCTCTCAGCCAGTTATAATCTCTCCTCACCTGTGAAGACCCTGCATGATCATCCTTGCTGGCCTCTGGTCCACTGTCTCCTCCCTGACCCTGCTCTTTCTATTGTGGCAATAAAGATTAAAAAAATATGTGCAAAGCAATAGTGAGCACAAGTTCTGCGCAGAAATTAAGGAGGAGTGGGTTTATTCCTAGCATGAAACTAGCTAGCAAGTGATTTAACATAGGTAACAATAATGTTAGTATCCTTGTTAACTAGCTTAACTTATTGGCTTCTAGTAATTAGTCATCATTTAACTAACATTATCTACATGCAACAGCATTACTCAACTTACACGGTTTGTTTGGAATAAACTGTGCAAGGTTTTTTGCTTCTTGCTGGCTGGTTTGCTGAACATAGTTAACACAGCAGCACTGCCCAGCAGCAAACCTGTGCGATTGATTCAGAGCACAATGCCACAGCATGTGTGTGCCGCCTGGCGCCGCCTACTCATGGTGCGTTTAAAGACAGCTTGGAAAAACACGGTACCACATGTTAAAAACGAATTCAACGGTTGTAATGGCTGTAAAAAGTGCGGGGGACAGAGGGCACAGATACGGGAAGCGAGGGGGACATGTCCCACGCGTACCCCGCGTCCACTATGCCCATGCCTTTATTCACGGTTATGATCATTAAAAAGCAAAACTAGTGTGTGTATACATTCGGAAGGCTTTACCTTCAGTAGCTAGCTGGCTAGCTAGCTAACTACACTTTTAACGAGTGCATGAGAGTCTACGGAGCATAGCCATGTAGTTGCGTAGCTGACTCATCATTAATGCGGGTAGCAGCCCTGATTGCAGATTTCATAGCTGTCTCCATCCAAGCATGAGGCAAGGCTGTGTGTTCACCAGCAAAGTACACCCTGCCTTCACTTCTGAAGAGCTCTTTGGCGTACTCTAAATGTTGGTAGGGTGTGAAGCAAGTGAAGGCGCCTAAGCTGTGTGGATCTTCACTCCACTTCTTCACCACCACACCTGTGCAGAGAGACCTAATGTGCTCACCGTGGATCTTTGCCAAATCTCTCAGAGCCAGCTCTTTCAGGTCGTCATTGCTCGCACCTAGGAAGAGGAGGGAGTCATCAGACCAGGTGTAGGAGGCCAGGAGGACGCCAACGGTCTCATTTGTGGGGAAACTGTGGCTGGGGTAGTAGATAAAACGAGATGGGAGGTCTGTGATGCTCTTTCCTCCTCGGATGCCGTCCTTCTCCCAGAACTTCTCACTAAAGGTGAGGATGATTTTGGTGGAGCTGTCGTAGTGGACCGCCCTCAGTGCCTCCATCTTTTGGATGGAGAGAGGTGGTTCAAAGTCCATGAACAGGGCTGCTTTGGCTGTGGTTGTTACCAGGACAGCATCAGCGGAAAGGTGAGTAAGAGAGGGCTGTTGGCCTGCCTGGTACGATACAGTTACACTTTTATTTGAGTGGCTGATGCGTTTGACCTTTGAGTTGAGAAGAATATCGCAGTCATTGAGGAAAGGAAGAAAAGCTGTGGGAAGACTGTCCGACCCACCAGATACCTCCTTGTACCTTAAAAACAAAAATAAAAATGGATACTCTTATTAAATGAACTCTTGTAGAGAGGGGGTTCAAATTTGCAATTTTAGCAAGGGTATGTTAAGTTAAATATAGGCCTGTACACTGAATGAAAATCAAATTTTGGTCACAAATTTGTTAAAAAGCCATGTTAGTGAGCACTTCTCCTCTTCCAAGGTAATCCATCCACCTGACAGGAGTGGCATATCAAGATGCTTATTGAGCAGCATCATTACTTCACCATTCATCATTACTTTTAGGCCCGTTTCCACCGCAGAAACTTCGGGGTAATTTTACGAGGCCGGGGCCGTTGGTGCGTGTCTCCACTGCAGGAACCACCCCCGAAGGACAGAGTTCCGGAACTTTTACAGGGGCTAAACAAGTCCCTGCCTCGGAGTAGGTACTCAGAACGGCCCCGAAAGACTCCTGGCTGGGGCTTGGGGATTACTTGGTGCTGATTGGATATACTCAAGGAGGGATGTGATGTCAACAGAAAGCAACAAAATAGCCGGCATTTTTTAAAACTCAGCAGACGAGGGTTAGCTCGTTCATATAGCTTCCACCGCCATGTAAAAAAACCCTCACTAAATGGCCCGTGAAAAAAATATTCTTTCCAGCGGATATCTTAGTTACAACATGATTGAGCTAGCAAAGCAGTTTTGTGTTGATATGTGTGGTATTTATTCAGTTTTGGGAAATCACGATGTCTAGAAAGCATCAGCTAACAGCAGTAGCAAAGCTAACATCAGGATGTCATCTGTTAAAAGCCTCCCGTTGTCGGATACGACATGAAACTACTCCAGTTAGCTCAATCATGTTGTAACTAAGACATCCGCTGGAAAAAATATTTTTTTTCACGGGCCATTTAGTGAGTTATTACAGACACTGCTATCGGCTAACGGCGTCCCTACGTCGCCCCGGTCAAAATGGTCGCGCAACGATTACGTCACATCCAGAGGCAGCCCGTAACTTTACAGGAACCTTCCTCGTACTCCACTCAGTGGAGACACGGCGGTTGAGAGGGCCGAACGAGAGGACGTTCCTGTAGTAGTTCCTGCCCCCCAAATAGTACCAGGAACTTCTTCAGTGGAAACGGGCCTTTTGTGATTTGGTGTGGTCACAATAAAAGGCCACTCTAAAATGTGCAGTTTGATCACAAAACAAAATGCCTTAGATGTTGCAAGTTATGGGCATGCTGACTGCAGGAATGTCCACCAGAGCTGTTGCTTGTAAACCTAAGATTAATTTCACTTCCATAAGACGCCTCCGCAGATGTTTCCAAAAATTTGGCACTACATCCAACCAGCCTCACAACAACACAAGTCAGTTACGATGACGGACTGTTGTCAGGTTAAGACCCTTGTAAGGATGATGAGCATTCAGATGAGCTTTCCTGAGATAGTTTCTGACGGTTCCTGCAGAATGTCTTTGGTCGAGCAAAGCAATCATTGCGTCAGCTGTCTGGGTGGCTGATGTCAGACAACCCTGCTGGTAAAGACGCCTGATGTGGTCTGCAGTTTTTAGGTCGGTTGGAGGTAGTGCGAAATTCACGGCCACCACATCTTATCGTAGTGAAATGAACATGCAGTTCATAGGCAGCAGCTCTGGTGGACATCCCTGTAGTCAGCATGACAACGACACGCTCCCTCAAAACTTGCAGTATCTGTAGCATTGTGCTGTGTGGTAAAACTGCATATTTAGATCTTTACCTTAGACCTGTGAAAGCAAAAACACAAGTGTTGCGTTTAAACTTTTGTTGAGTATAAATTGTGATGCAGAGTGGGAACCTGCAGTCATTCGTGTAATTTATGATTGAGGTCAAAGCTGCCAACATCAGACTCATTTGTTTTATTCCCATTTGAATAGTTTTAAGTGTGGGATGTAGGGCCTTACTTAGTCACGTCATTGATGTTACTCTGCTCATAGATCATCTCATTCAGCGCTGTATACATGAGGCTCTGTTCATTGAGCAGGTCTCCAATCATCCACACCGCTTCTGAGCTCAGACCTGCTTCTTGTTTCAGATAGTCCTGTTAAATAAAACATATTCCATGTCACTCTGAAACTCTGAAAGAAAGTTCAAGATGTCCAGCCTTCCATACAATCCTGAGGTCCTCAAATCAGACCCCTGCTCCCCACAGCTGTGTCCGTGAATATCACAAACAGAATCCAACCCTGGTGGAGGCCTACCCTGGAAATCCAAAGTTCTCGTGAGAGCACAATTTGAATTTGCTCAGCGAGTCACTCTGGCAATCAGTAATGATGCTCATTACCCATGCCGTTGGAGCCGAGCTGCACCAATCACATCGGTGTATCTGATATAGGCGGGCCAGAGGCGAGCTAAACAGATGACGACAGCGCTGCGACGACGAAGTCCGGAATCAGTCAGTAAACATTGCAAGATGGCTACGGATGAACACCAGCTGTTTGAAACGGCTTTGGCCGCTACAATGAACGAGTTAGACTTGGCTTTTTCTCTAAAAGAGGAACAGAAGACGGCGCTCGAATCTGTCCTTTGCAAGAAGGGCGTTTTTGCTGTTTTGCTGACCGGATACGGCAAGAGTCTAGTCTACCAGTTAGCTCTGCTGGTAGCGCTTTGGATACATCACTCTGTGAATTGTTCTGATTTGGTCGTAGTGTTATCCTGCGTGCAGTGATATTTACAAATGCATGCCTGGTGCCGCCCCTCAAGTTGGGCTATTTGCATTACTCATAGCCAGACCCTAAACCTTTCTAGATTTGGGTCTGGATTTCCAGGCTAGCGGAGGCCCACACCCATAGGAAACATGTTTGAATTGTGCCGAGTATGCAGACACAGCTCTCACTTTGGTTACAGAATGACCAGTAACACAGGATTTATACAATTATGGACTCTATGGAGGTGCTGGTAATTTTTAACACAATAAATTTCCCATCATGTGACTGACTGCAGTGAAGCATTAATGCTACCAAAGCGTTGTCTTTCATTCAAAGGTGTTCTCACTGTGGATCACATTGTGTTTTACCTTTAAAGAATAACGGTCATATTTTCTCAGAGCAGCTTGGCAGCCATGAGCCCTCACTTCATCTCTAACCTACAAAGAAAAGGAAAAAGTTACTTCCATGGATAAAGCCAGTCAAATCATCTACTGTGCTGATGGTGTTAAAATGAGTGTTTAATACTGAACTTTGATTTGTCTGTAATGAACAATGAACATTCATTGAAACAAAGTAAACAAATCCAAGGCAAACCCAAAATAAAATTAAAGGTGCTCTTTTTCCAGTCTTAGTACATGTATATGCATGGTCTTATTCCAAAGGTAACACTCTAAAGGTTTTCCCCTACAGTCAGAATCACTGTACAGGCTTCTATAATTGAGTTGAATAAGTTACAACACACTGATTTTTTTTTTGTTTTGGTTTTTTTTTTATCTTTGCCTGAATATTTTTTTCAGATGATTAGAACTGGGAGGTATTAGCTGGAAAACACAATGGGACCATAGCATGGTGTATCACTTAGTCCAAATTCAAAGTATCTAACTTTTTTATAAAAACTTTTTTCCAGGCACTTTTCAAAAACAAATAGGGTAAAACAATGTACTGAATGTGTGAATATGAGTAAAAAACAAATCAACACAGATGGAAATACTTAGACTGCTTTTCTCCCTCCTCACAACAGAGGAGCCATTTGTTTAAAACTTTTGTACATCAATAACAGTCTGTAAGGCCAAGAAAGAGTTAAAAGCTCCTGTGGAGGTCAGGAATGTCATTAGCCCTTTTTAAACAGGAGTTGTGCCAATTTGCAGGAAAGCCCAATCAGTCTTTTTTCAGCATTGGCAGTATAAAAACAAAATCGGGGAGTGCAGCAAAATGCCACCTACCTACTTTTGTTTATACAGAATGCTCCTTTTTCGGGGCAATGGGGGGCGTGAGCAAGTAACAAAACGTGTAGCTCAGCATGTGACGTAAACAGTGACGTGGGAGGGAAGCCGCGGCTGGTCAGTCCTTCGGCGATTCTCTCGTAAGTCGGCCCGTCCTTCACCGTCCCCGTCATCTGACGGTTAATGGCCTCTTCATTTGCGAGGACAAGGAGGGCGCGCAATTCCTTGTCTCCCCTGTTGCTCATCTTTACAGTGTTCTGTTAGGGCTGTACCCAAATATTCGGATATTCGAATATTTGTTTCTATGGGTAGGTATTCGTTATGAAAATTTGGTATTCGATATTCGTTTTTTTATTTACTTTTTTTTTTAAAATATATTTATTTATTTTACATTTTCTTTGGTGCTAAATGTAGTCTTTTTGTTGTTGGTAAATGTAGGTTATCAATAAAAATCAAAACTTTTAAATTGCATTGTTAAAAATGTGAAAATATAGTATAGCCTGCTGAGCTTGTGCACACGGCACGCTTGAGCGCATCCGTCTGAGGCTGTGGATCAATGCCAAGTTTTACCACTTTATCACTATTCCCTCTAACTTGTAGCTGTTTTTTCGTTATCTTTTGAATTTAATATGAATTATGGAACCGTTTTTGTCAACGTTTGTTTCCCCCGTTTTGTACAATAAATTATTGTTTAAAGTTTCAACAAGTTTCTTTTGGAGTGCGTGACACAAGTGTGTTTTGAAAACGACCGCAGACTGTGACCTGCTCAACGCATCAGTACCTTCGGATGCCATGACAGTAATAGTCAATAATGTCAAAATATCATTTACAGACCGATTTAACAGACGATCACTGCTGCCCGACCCGCAGGTCCATTTGCAGGTCCCGCGGGTTACGGGTCGACCCGCGCATCACTACTCAGCTCAGTCTATAAAGGCTGTATACAACAGTAAGGCTATAGACATTATATTCTATTCAGGCCGGCAAAACCAGCAGCGCATCGGCTCTACAGTGTACGACACTGCTGATTAACCATTTTATTGCAGCACAGAGTGTCTGCCAGCAACCAATTACTTGCAGAGGCTTCCTACAACTTGTTTCAACGGTTCCGATTTAATCAGAGGACAAATTAAACAGGATGACTAGCCAATGTGAAAATCAAAAGAAAGCACAGAATAATGTACTCAAGGAGACTGTTTTGAGAGCAAAGATCCGGTCGCCGCTGTGCAAAACTCCTCAATACAATTAGGTCCGAAAAAACCCCAGAGTCTGGGCCAGTGGCCCAACATTCACTGAAAATCTGGCAGTGTAAAAGGGCTAATGACTACAAGACCCAGACCTTAGAATGTTAATTATGTAACTGTATGTTAAGGACATAACATTATTCATGGGGTGCAAATTTAAAGGACATGCATGTGTACATGCGACATATTCCTTGAGAATATGTTGCATGTACACATGATAAGTTGCTACCATGCTTAAGGTGATGGGCCAGCATTTAGCATGCTAACATGCATCTGGCCCTGACAATTTGCGGAATTTGTGGAATGGTCCTGCACCATCTATTTTCCAAGGGTGTGTGATTTGTGCAACTTTCTTGTAGATTGAAAAAGGCGAAAGCAACAGGTTTGTTTTCAGTTGAGGCCCTTTAACTTTGTCCTTCCTTTATCCGCCTTACCTTCTCAAAAGCTTGTTGTAGCAGCTGGTCGGCTGTCTTTCCATTCTCACCCATCCCCACGCTGTACTTCAGAATCTCAGGGTGTCTTTCCACTCTGCTCGTCCTCTCCAGCACTCCGTTCACAAAGTAAAAAGTATTTGGGTCATACATGATGAAGTCATTGAGCTGGACCCCCAGCTTTTCAGCAAACCAGTGCACAATGCTGTTGAAAGAGACATTGATGGTGGCAGAGTTACAGAAGCTTGTGACTAAATGGTGTTGAGACAATAAATGAAGGCAGATCCCTCTGACACTCACCAAAGACCTATTGATATAACCTACTTTTTATTGTCATGACATAAGCATCCCTTTTATACAATCTGTGATGGTGGAGGGCTCCATGCACGTTTTAAATGTAAATGCTCAACTGAAAAAATTACAGAAACTCACTGGTGAAAATCTGGGATCCTCATGGCTCCCAGGTCAGCATACCAGCCCTCTTTTTCATTCCTGTAGGTCTCCACCCGTCCTCCAACACGGCCGCTAGCCTCTAATATGGTTACCTTGTCAGAGCAGATAAATACGAGTAAGGCCAGTCATGTAATGTTTCAACGGTAGTGGTGTTCTACTGCCCTCTTTATTCACATCAGTGTTAAACAGATGGAGGCTGTGTCTCAGACCACGGGTACTCCTGATGGATCTTCAAAAATATATGGGGCCATTATGGTAGCAAAATAGCTGCAAATGCGTATCTCAATCTGTGTGTGCGTAATCAGATATGTAAATGTGTAAAATAATTTGCAAAAACGTAATAAAGTTTGTGAATGCGTACAAAAATCTGCAAATGTGTATTTAGAATCTGTGTGTGCGTAATCAGATATGTAAATGTGTAAAAAAATCTACAAATCTGTATTCAGATTTGCAAGTGTATTGCGATCTGTAAATCTGTACAACGATCTGTAACAGTTGTGCCTCTTCCTGAGCTAATCCTCCTTAACTGTCTTGATATGCACCTTCAGCAAGTTCAGTACATCAACACGTTATTTTCCAGCACCAGCTGCGCCTCGTTTTCAAACTCTGTCGTTTGGTGTCAACAATGACCAAGGTTAAGATCAACCCACATAGTTGTCCCTGCATTGTGAAATTGGAATGCGGCAAGTAAATCTATTCCGGGAGCAGAACGGTTCTTTTACTCTTGCTTTACTACCAGGAGTTTTCCCACACAGAAGGTTAGACCAATTAGAGAGCAGTTTCTTTGCACATCACAAAGGTTGATCTGCTTGTAAATGCTGTCCTGTGGACTCAAACAAAACTCAAAGTAATATGCAACATTTCAACAAGCTGGCCCCAGATCGGACCAGAGCAAACGAGCTATAGGTGTGAAAATGGCCAAAGACACTGCCTTGCTAGCTCCCTACCATCAGAGGTCCCAAAGGCCACAGGTTGTTTGATGCAGCATACCAACTCGTCACATATCGCCACTTGGTCAGTGCTGTTCATGGGTACACATTACACGATAGGTATCCTCCTGCGTTCATTGTTGACTTTCATGATTAGGTTTAGAAAAGAATATCAGGGGCCTCCTGGTGGGTTAACTGGCTGGCCCCAGCTCAAAAAACTCTTTGATAGCACAGAAAATGTTTTTTGCTGTGCCTTGGTTTTTATAATAACATGTATAGCATATGAACCTGCTGCATGTACCTTGTGCCCAGCGTCTTGCAGTAGCATGGCAGCTGTCAGCCCAGCCATGCCTGCGCCGACAATAACAACATGATGAGATGTACTGGTTTGTGGAAGGCCCTTCTGAACAGTGTCCATTAGCTCATCATAGTCTGTGTCAATCAGACACTCAGACAGATCTTTCCTCAGCCTGACATCAGCAGTGTAGCCGGGGTCTAGTGGGACAAAGGGGACCCTGGCATCAACTGGAAACAAGACAAACACACTACTTAATCAAACAGGAAACTATCAGACGGTATTTAACCTTCATTGATATTTGCTTGAGTATTTTATCAGCTCAGATTCATTCTTTGTTGCTCTTTGAGCCATATTATGCTGAACATACCCCTACATTCTGTTTTTTTTTAACCATTTCCTAAATTCATAAAGCCAGTTTGTGTTTACCATTTCTCTGCTCTGCGTTGTCCCTGATGTCCAGAGGACCAGCTGAGGACAGAGCCGTCAAGACCAGCAGCAGCAACACTGACGTCTTCATCTGGAGATTAAAACCATAGAACAAAATCACTCTTAGTTTCTAAAACAGCATTAAACCAACTAAGGCTGCCCCCAGTAGTTGACCAAACGTTAGTCCACCAGAAAGGTCACAGTTGGCAAGATTTTATTGGTTGTTTAGTCGCCACAAAAATAAATGTGAAATTCTTTTAAAAGCTGCGCCTTGGGGTGGCAGCCCTAAAACCAACACAAGCTTGAGGACTTTAACACCTCAGTGTGAAGCCATTATGTCCAGATTGTCTGTACATGGAAGAATGGCTTTTGCTGGATGAAGAATACATTGGAATAGATTTTTGTAAATGTAGAATTTAATATCAGAGTAAAATCTGAATAAAGATATTAATTATACATACTTTTATGAGTTGTATTATAATGTATGGAAACTTTAATTTAAATCACTAGTATGTTTTATCTATTGAAAAATACAGTCATAATTTTTACAGTTTAACAACTTTAAGACTTAATTTAAGGTAACAGCACCATGAGAAGTACTCACCATCCCAGTGTCCTTCACCAAATGCACGTCCAGTCTCCTTCAGGCTTATATACTCACTGCTTCATGGCTGAGTCACTGAACACACTGTACTTTCACCTCGTCTTTGCTTGGCTTGTGTTTTAGCATTGGGCCGTTGGGTTTGAAGGTTCTGTGAGGTGTTGCTCATTGGTGTGGTTTGAGCTTTAACACATACTAGTTAAGCAGTAATGCATATTGCATCAAAAGACTACATTGAAAGGATACTTTTGTGTCTCCCTAAACATGAATGCCTGGAAGGAGACTACCTTCCAAAACTCAGTTTAACAGTCGCAGCTTACGATATGAAAAGAGAAGAAGGGCAAAACTTGCCAGACGGTTTCTTTTGAATAGAGGAACTGTGATAACATTTGGATTTAAAGACACTAATAGCATTTCTGTACCAAGCTGTAGTGTTTTACAGTACATCATCAAAGTGTTGTGTGTTTTAGGGGATTCATAAACTAAAGTATTTTAAATGTGACTGCCTGACTTTACCCCAAATTGTGAGTGCAGAAGAACGGCTGCTTTTTTACCCTGCTTCACTTTCTTGTGGTCTGACATTTTCACATCTGAACTGACCAGTGAGCATGTTGTGTTGGAGGAGATAAATATTCTGCAATGGAACTGGAACCCTGACCGTGCCCTGGCTCTAAGGTCATGGCAGCATCTATAAAGTAAATATTAACATGGAGGAGCTGTGGATTTGTTGCAAAAGGCAAACTTTAGTGGGTAACTCATTAGTTCGGTAGTTTCTGCTTTCTTGTGTCTCTGAAGTCTTGGGATGGTTGACTGATTAAAGAAAACAGTCTGGTGTCATGGTAAGCAAAAGGATAATTTTACAGGTCATTGTTTTTCCACTTGTTTTTCAGGTATATTAACAGTTCTAAAACATCATTTACACATACAAAGGAAAAAGTCAAAGGTTTTCTCTTAGTTAATAGTTAATATCTATTGGGTCTAATGCAGCAACATTCTCTTAAAATTCTCTTATATTTTCTCTTAATTTTCTGGAAAAAGAGAAGTTGGCTACAGATGCACCAAACATTTGTCCTTTTTTTTTTTTTAGAATTTCCCCTGCTGTTCAATTTTTTTAAATTTTTATTCATTTATTTATTTATTTTTAATTAAGAACTTTGTACATCCTGGCAGAGATGAAGGTGTACATATAAGCACTTCAGAGAGAGAGAGAGAAAATAGCAATCAGTGAGGTTTGCTGAATAAATACCATTGGGTCTTCTTCATGTTACCTCCACAAACTCAGGCCACAAGGGTTTTACATATTTAGTTTAATATACCTGTATGTAAGCTACTGTAATATTGTTTGTGCTGATACAAACCCCACCAAACTCCTTAAGCTCCACTTACTCCAAAAACATAACTTCTAGGGCTCCATTCTCTCCTCTATTTTCTAAACTGAGGATCATAACCATATTTGATATTAATATCATGGAAATCTGCATTGTCATAAGGCAATCCACCAAAGTCACGTATTACCCAATCACTTTCATCAATATTTTTGCATGTATTCCAGTATATTTCTAGACAAAATCAAAGTCCAGTTGCCTACGATTTAATTGTTGCCAGAATGGAACTGACCTGGATAAATGAGAATATCCACAGACGTATTCCACTATACACTCAGAGGGCAATACACTGTTTAATATAAAGGGATCACATTGTGGAATCAACATCATAATCTTGCAGACAGCATCTTGTCTATATTTAAAAAAAAAAAAAAAAAAAAAAAAAAAAAGATTATTATTTTGTTCCATTTAATTTTTATTTCTTCTTTCCTATTTCATTTTTGTTTCTCGTATTTAACCTATACCATACCATGACTTAGTCATACCAAAAACCAACATTGGTCCACAGGGGGAGCCACAGCGATCGGTCGCATTTTAGCCATTTTGAAGCATTTTTTTGTTGTTATAGCGCCACCCAGTTGCCAATTAGAGTTCAATTTCTCCAGTCACCTTGAGGCGTCCTGTTCTACATATCTACCAAGTTTAGTAAAAATCCATATGGCGGTTAGGCCTAGATAAGAAATGAGCTCTCTAGCGCCCCCATTTTGTTTGATGGGGTCAATAATGGAGGGGTCCCCTCAGATTATGTGTGGTCATATGCCTACAAAGTTGCGTGGTGATGGGTGAAACCCTTGAGATGTTATACACCTTTTATGTGATGAGCCACGCCCTCCGCAATATTCATTGCCTTATAGAAGCTCAGTTTTAGTAAGTTTTCCAACTTTTGCCAAGAGGGAACTTTAGATATTGGTCCCTAGATTATGTTCACCCAGTTTCATGCAGATCGCTCAAACTTCCTAGGAAGAGATCCATTTGAAGTGTTTTTCAAAAAATTCAAAATGGCGGAAAATCTATATAAGCGGAAGTTATGGGTTCTTGAGGCAAATGTGTTCCTCATGAGGAGAGGCATCTCTGTGCAAAGTTTCATGTCTCTACCACATACGGGGCATGAGATATGCCCATTCAAAGTTTGACATTTCAATGGGTTGCTATAGCGCCCCCCTTTGGCCAATTGATGTAATATTGCTTCATTGGCATCCTCCCATGACCCTCTACCACTGTGCCAAATTTCACATGGATTGACCAAGTCAGTGAGGAGAAAAACATAGAACAGACACAGACAGAGTTTTCATCATTATATAGTAGATAATTTAGCACTGATTGTACTTACATGATATTAGTTAAGTAACATTCTTAATGCAGAGCTCTTTACAAGTAAATATATATCTATAGAATATAGAATATTTTTACTCAAATAAAGGATCTGAATACTTCCTCCTGCTGCTGACATGGCAAATGTGTTGTTATTGCTGGGTTTTTGATTTTCCTGTAACACCAGTACTGACACTCTGAAAAATCACTTTTACATTGAGTTTATTTAACAGCAAGTTAAAGTTCTTCTTTTACAGACTTGTTTGGTGGTATTTCTCCAGTTCTTGGGCACGTGCCAGAGTCTTTGCACCCGGCACATTACCTGCCCTCATTCCATGTTTAGGGGGCGTTGTCTCTGCTAATAGTTGACATGATCAAGTGGGATTCATCATTCACCTCACCTGGGAAAGAGCAGTTTTAGATAGTTAAGAATGTTTGGTGTTATCTCTAAACTCCTTAAAGGCCTTATGACAAGAAAACCCTACACTACAGAATATATTCTTTTAAAAAAAAAGGGAAATATCAAATGAGGACTGGGTGGCAATTTGTAAATTCCAGTGGAAATTTGCTGAAGGGACACTAAATGTTGGAGACTGTGTGGGTGTCAGGAAGCCAATCCCTGGCATGTATTCTGGGAGTGTCCTGTGATCAGGCCTGTCTGGGCAGAATTTCATGAAGCACTAAGAAAGATACTTAACACTGATCTTCCTTTGCAATTTTCTACATTATTTTTAGGATGTACTGATTCTAAGGCAAAGTGTTCTGACAAATATATGTTTGGTATTTTGACATCTGCTTGCTGAAAGCCCTTACAAGGCGCTGGCTGCTTCCTGAACCCCCCACAATAGAGCAGTGGACAGGGATTATAAATGATATTTATGTTATGGAAAGGATTACCTTTACTCTTTGTCCTCAGAAAAATGTGGTCATTAAATCCTGGGCCAAGTGGACAAAATATTTTTATCTTACTATATAATGACGAAAACTCTGTGTGTGTGTGTTCCATGTTTTTCTCCTCGCTGACTTGGTCAATCCATGTGAAATTTGGCACAGTGGTAGAGGGTCATGGGAGGATGCCAATGAAGCAATATTACATCAATTGGCCAAAGGGGGGCGCTATAGCAACCGAATGAAATGTCAAACTTTGAATGGGCATATCTCATGCCCCGTATGTGGTAGAGACATGAAACTTTGCACAGAGATGCCTCTCCTCATGAGGAACACATTTGCCTCAAGAACCCATAACTTCCACTTATATAGATTTTCCGCCATTTTGAATTCTTTGAAAAACACTTCAAATGGATCTCTTCCTAGGAAGTTTGAGCCATCTGCATGAAACTGGGTGAACATAATCTAGGGAGCAATATCTAAAGTTCCCTCTTGGCAAAAGTTGGAAAACTTACTAAAACTGAGCTTCTATAAGGCAATGAATATTGCGTAGGGCGTGGCTCATCACATAAAGGTGTATAACATCTCAAGGGTTTCACCCATCACCACGCAACTTTGTAGGCATATGACCACACATAATCTGAGGGGACCCCTCCATTATTGACCCCATCAAACAAAATGGGGGCGCTAGAGAGCTCATTTCTTATCTAGGCCTAACCGCCATATGGACTTTTACTAAACTTGGTAGATATGTAGAACAGGACGCCTCAAGGTGTCTGGAGAAATTGAACTCTAATTGGCAACTGGGTGGCGCTATAACAACAGAAAAATGCTTCAAAATGGCTAAAATGCGACCGATCGCTGTGGCTCCCCCTGTGGACCAATGTTGGTGTTTTCTAATGTTTGGTATGACTAAGTCATGGTATGGTATGCTGTACATAATCACGGAAACTGTCATTGTGTCATTCTGTCAGTCAGTCATTCTGTCTGTCCCCCGTTTTTCTACTCACTGACGTGGTCAATCTATGTGAAACTGCACATAGGCATTGAGGACTGACATAGGTAGAAGGTGACAAAGCTACCAATGGCTATGGACTAAATCGTAGTGGAGTAAAGAGTACAATATTTCTCTTTGAAGTGTCGTGTAGTAGAAGTATAAAGTGGGATGAGATTAAAATACTCAAGTAAAGTAAAAGTACCTCAAATAAAGTACTTGAATACAGTACGTAAGTACATTTGCTTAGTTACATTCCAGCACTGGTCAGCAGAGGGACACACAGTAACTGAAATTACAGTAATTGGGATCAATGGAGCAAGTATAGTAGTTTGTCTTTAGCCCACAAATGTATAAACCAATCATTATAATTACCCTAAAGCATAAATACAGTTATATGATATTTATGCATTTTTTCGGTAAGAGTGCTGTTGACCACTTGTAAAAGAGGAAAACACTGATGAATCAAAGAAATCAGTGGGTACCAACAAAATAAAAACAAACCATGATTATAAACAAAAATAAGAGAAAATTTGTTCGTATTTTGTTTCTTGCATGAGGCCCATTGTCAAACCAGTCCTATACTAGTACCACAAAATTTTGTTCATGGTGTTTTATCTGTGTTTGTAAAAAAAAAACAAAAAAAAAACAAAACAACAACAACATGGATGTAGTAAAATACTTGGATACAGCACTGAGGGCGGGGCCCCATTCATTCCTATTAAAGTTGTTCAGTTGCTCTCTTTCTGCGGTTCCAATGTGTGGCTACTACAAAAACTGGCTTCAAAGCTCAGCACACTTCCTGGAAAACAACACAAACTTGGACTCTCTGCAGTGAACAACATCCAGAGCACTAAGCTGTCACTGATGAGCCGATGGGAACGCACCCCTGAACAAACCTCCCCATCCGATGTTTGTGTCAGAGCTGCCAACATAAAGTGAATCAGCGCAAAAGAGAGAGCTGGCAGCGTGAGAACAAAACTCTGATCAGTGATTTTTTTTTTCAATTTTTATTATTATTTTTCAGTTGCCACCATCTTAGAGAGGCTTCAGGATGACCTAAGCTTTCAAGAAAGCTTGGGTTTTAAGAAATACTGTGATAGACATGGCAGCAATACAAGGAATTTACATTGTGGACAAAATTCAATTAAATTCAATTTGTCAAAATCACACAGCTGGTCTGCGACTACTTTCTCAAGGATCTTTGAAAGAAAGGGAAGATTAGATATTGGGATTTTTAGGAGAGGTTTAATCACAGTTACCTTAAAGGACTGTGGTACATAGCCTGTTAATAAAGATATATTGATCATGTCTAATATGTGAGTGTTAACTAAAGGTAAGACTTCTCTAAGTAGCCTAGTTGGGATGGGTTCTAAGAGACACGGTGATGATTCAGATGAAGAAATCATTGAGGTCAATTGTTGAAGGGTAATCGGGCAGAAGCAAACTAAATATTTATCAGGTCAAGGTCCCTGTGTTTGAAGGCAGACTGGTACTGAGAGCAGCTGAAGGGTAATTACACACTTCTAGAAGTAGCCCGACTTTGCCAGTTGGTGAATTGGCGGAAAAGATCAAACAGCTCATTTTTGTTTGTTTGTTTGTTTTGTTTGCCCATTATTGTTTAGCAGTGCATGTCGGCGTCAGGGGAAACATGGCAGGACAACAACGAAACTTAAGCAGGCAGAAGTCCAAGTATGGTGGGTGGGAGTGGTGGTGGCTAGATGGGTCTGACAAACACCGACTTTCACCCGGGAGGCAGGTGTTCGCTTCCTTTAAGGATTATAAAGCCAAACCCTGTTCTTTTTTCCTAAACCAAACCACGTGCGTGTGCACATCAGGAAAGAAATGTCAATCCACAGTGTTGTACCTATGTAGTGCATTTATTTTGAAAGGGACTGTATGCAAACTCTACATTTCCTGTGAAAACAGAAGTGTAACTTCAAGCAGGTAGCCTGTTGTAATGGAAATGCAACTCACTGCCGCGTTGGGCTGATGGCCCAAACCAAACCAAGCCAGCCCGTGACTGTCGAAAAGGGGTGGGCTGGTGGGCAGGGACATTTAGGGCCTCCTAAAGGGGATCAGTTGGAAGAGGTGGTGGGTGATCATATGTTGACACCACCTTGATGACTTTCAGCAGATAGGTTGACTCTGATTAGCTGATAATCAGATGCTGACACAGTCTACAGATACTTTGTTGAATACTGCTTAATAACCTGTTGCAAAAAAGAAATATTGACAGTTGACATCTGGAGATCAAGACTGGAAACCTTACAGTCTACTGGCAGTTAGTTACGTAACCTCATCCGACAGGTGGTATGAGGAATAAATTATAATCCTCAGCATGAGAAAGTATGGTTGCCCTGGGTCACCTTTCACTAGAGCTCCCTGTCTTGTGCCAGGTTTCTTAACCCCCGAGGGAAGGTGTGTGTACTCTCCCAGGTCTTGACTGAATTTCTGTGAAACACTGACCTAAAAAATTCTGACAATGTTCTTGGCAGCAGCTTGATGAGGAGGTGCAGAATGAGGAAATCACATGCAACACGTACACACAGAAACCTGAGTCCTTAGTGAACTTTCATTAAAGCTTCCTTTCTTGTGCCAGGTTTCACAACCGTGAGAGAGGGTGTGGATTTATTTTCTCTGGAAATCAAACTTGCAAAATACTAGTTACATACTTGGCAGGATCTCGAGAAAGAGTTGTGGACTGAGAAAAACAAGCACAAAATGCGCAAATACACACACACACACACACACACACACACACACACACATTACATTCACCTGTAAAGCATTTTAATAAATCAATCTATCATAATTAAAACAATTGGAGACTGAGAACAAACTGATATATAAGTCTGACGATCTTTTACAGTTTTTCTCGATTGGTTTGGCTCATTTCTTGAAACAGAAATTACATTCTCAAAACAACATGGACAACCCTCCAAACCACTGGGCACTTCTTCACAACAGATTTCAAATTCTCATTCCTTTCAACAAATTGCAAATGTCTTAGCACACTTTGCAAATGATTGATTACAGTTGCCTACAGTTAGCACAATTACCAATTGTATATATCTTGCTGATCTAAACTAACTGTTGATTGTCAGTCAGATGGTTTTACTCTCCAAAACATGTCAGCATTATTTCATTGTGTCAGCCATCACATGCACAGGAGTTCATTCAATTGTCAAAATTAGTCAGGAACATAATACCATGTATGACATCACATTACATGATATGAATATCTTTTGCTGATTGATAAATTGACTCAGGTGAATCTAGAACTTGACTAATAAAGGGGGTGTGTAACACATGACCAATCAAATGGTATGTTTAGTTACCTGACAGGTGCTATCCATGAGTATGATTTTTGCCAAACATACATATAGAGCTTGACCAGAATCAATACAATTTCTGAACATGGAGGCACCTGGCCAGGTAAACAATGACCAACTGCCTGCTCGAGGAAGAGGAAGAAGAAGAGGAGGAGGAGGAGGAGTAAGGGTGCATGGTGGTGGAGTAGGTGGAAGAGGGCGAGGGACACGAAGACACCATGCCGTTCCAGATGAAATTCGGGCTACACTTGTTGACCATGTGATCAATCATGGCCTCACAATGGCAGAGGCAGGTCGTCGCGTTCAGCCGAATGTGCCCAGATCTACAGTGTCTTCTATCATCCAAACCTTCCGCAGGGAAAACAGGTAGGCCTATGTACTCATTCAACAATGGAATTACTGTATTGATAGTACAGTTTACAATAGTATTCCAATTACTGTACAGCAATGCATTACAGTAGAATTTCAGTACATTACGTAACAGTAAAACAACAGTACAATTGGTAACTCATTCTGTGAGAAATTCATACAGTAGGTCTACAGGACAGGACAGTGCATCACAATACAAATGGTAATATTGTCTATTTGTGAATTCTATGTCTAGGATTGGACGACAACCTCGTACTGGTGGCAGAAGAACACTACTCAGCCGAGAACAAGAACAGGAGATCTGCAATATAGTGATGGCAAATAATGCCATCACACTAAGAGAGATCTGTAATACCATAATACAGGACAATCTAATATTCCAGAACATCAACACTATCAGCATATCAACAATAGACAGGGTATTGAAGAAGCATGAGATGAGCATGAAACAGCTCTACAGGGTACCATTTGAGAGAAACTCTGATAGAGTGAAAGAGCTGCAGTTCCAGTATGTAAATGTAAGTCAGTGGTGTGTTACTGGTTATCTATCATTATAACCTGTTTACAGTAAAGCACAGAGGCCACTATATTGAACTTTTGGTGGAGAACACAAAACATTCCTATGTAATTTGCTGTTATGGTATGTTTCTACCGTATAACTGATTTGATATTTTGTTGTACTGTATTATAGAGAATAATGGCATTGGAGGGGAATGAGACTCCTCACACCCTTGTTTTCGTGGATGAAGCCGGCTTCAACCTGGCCAAAGGAAGAAGACGTGGCCGGAATATTATTGGCCACCGGGCCACGGTGGATGTCCCAGGCCAGCGTGGGGGCAATATAACAATGTGTGCTGCCATTTCTGAAAATGGTGTGGCCACCCACATTCCCACACTTGGCCCATACAATACCCGAAAGCTCCTGTTCTTTTGGATCACCTTTATTCAGATCTCATCCCAGAAAATGAGAGAGGTTTGGTAGGGCCTCACTTGTCAAAGTTTGTAGTTGTGTGGGACAATGTCAGCTTCCACCGCAGCCCGCTCATCAGGGCCTGGTTCACTGCCCACCCAAGACTGCTAATGGTGCTCCTACCACCTTACTCCCCATTTCTCAATCCAATTGAGGAATTTTTCTCTGCTTGGAGGTGAGGGG
The DNA here is from genome assembly GCF_041903045.1 of Epinephelus lanceolatus. Taxonomy (NCBI): domain Eukaryota; kingdom Metazoa; phylum Chordata; class Actinopteri; order Perciformes; family Serranidae; genus Epinephelus; species Epinephelus lanceolatus. Next base: position 3,772,604 of record NC_135742.1, read on the forward strand.
TGTATGAGCATCAGGCTCAGAACCAGAGGTCCCTGCTTGAAGCAATGGATGCTTGCTGTGACAATGTCACAGCAGATCAGTGCAGGGGATGGTTGCGGCATGCACGTAGATTCTTCCCCCGTTGCATCGTAAGGGAGAATATCAGGTGTGATGTGGATGAAAATCTGTGGCCAGACAGACAGCAGAGAGAGGACGACCACGAGAGTGAGGATGAGGAGGACGACCATTGAGGTGGAGTTACTGGTGTGAACGATATTGCATATAATTTTCCTTTTTTTGTGTTGATGTGTTTACAGTACAGTATATTTTGTTGTATACATTTTCTTTTTACTGTGATGTTTGGCAGTTACTTTATGTTTGTGAATAAAAATACAGTAACAATTTCCATGACAGTGTAGGTCCATCATTTTTTTCAGTTTGATACAGTTTGATTTCTGGTAGCTAGACAAAAGGCATCAATTACAGTAACCATTCATTGTCAGTGAATGGTCTGGACCAAGATTGAAATGTGACATAAGTGATATTTCCATGGTCCACTGCCATAGTGACAAAACATCTAAACATTTTGACCAACAGTGCTTACACAATGCCAAAGAGACTTTGCATTTTGGGGCCATTGACTATTTATATGAGAAAATGGCTTAGTTTTGACACATGAGTTAACTGTTTTGGGAGAGATATGACCTTTTGCAGGTGAGCCATGGTGTTGTGCTGAACCATCCAGGCTATTTTGGCAAATGCATGTAGAGCTTGGAGAATGTCAGTTCTGTTTCAAGAAATGAGCCAAAGCAATTGAGAAGGAAACTTGTGTTTGGGGGCCTTGACTATTTATATGAGAAAGGGACTTAGTTTGAAGCATGAGTTAACTGTTTTGGGAGAGATATGACCTTTTGCAGGTGAGCCATAGTGTTGTGCTGAACCATTGGACTATTTTGCCAAATGCACTTAAAGCTTTGAGAATGTAATTTCTGTTTCAAGAAATGAGCCAAACCAATCGAGAAAAACTGTAATAAACTGGCATCCCATCTGACAGGATGTGAGTGTGTCTGTGACTTCCTGTAGGCTGCTGGAAACTGTCCGAAAACTCTCCAACTTGACCGCAGCTTTCTGTCACCTCCCCCTGCTGCAGCCGCCTGCTCTTTTACTTTCCAGACGAGGCGCAGTTCATCTCGAACCAGCCTATTGTTTTCCATTTTGTCGTTCTAGAATCAGAATTTTGAATTGCTCAACTTGAATAATCATATTTAACTTCACTGATAAAGACCTCAAACATAATAACCGTGTCGTAATACTGTGCTTATCGTTTTAAGCATCACAAAAACAGCAGACAAAAAAAACAAAACAAAACCGTTGTGCTAGTTTTGTTCCATAATTGTAGGAGAAGGCATGTCATGTGTTCCCCTGAGGGGTCGATGGCGTTTCTGTGGATCTCACTCCTGCTCACACCTGGCTGCACCTGAAATTGAACACACAGGCACACGCACACACGCGCACACGCACACGTGCGCACACACACACACACACACAAACTTTTATGAGGGTGTGTGATTTAAAATCTGTGGAAATCAAAAATACAACATACTTGGCAGGATCTCAAGAAAGAGGTGTGGACTGAGAAAAATAAGCACAAAATGTACACACACACACACACACACACACACACACACACACACCCACCTTTATAGTACACACACTCATATCCTTGCATCATGTAACATAATTTCATAGATGGACTTCACAGTTACTGCATGAGTTGTCTTCATGTTCTTGCCTCAGAACTGACACATGAAATAAACGTTTGTTGTGCAAACTAAGAATTAGCTTTAACATTGTGTTTCTGAATGAACGTGGACTTGATCAGGTTTATAGCACCCTGCCAGTTGTCTTCTATACATTCAGCACCCAGATCACTTTCCCATTTATGTCTTTACTTATGTCTAGTTACATGATAACTGCTTTCATTCTGTCTGCTTCAACTGGTGTATTTTTGGGGCCACAGTAAAGACACTGGAATGTCATATAATAAGTATGATCCAGAAATATTTTCTCCCTAAAAGTCACGTGACTCTGAATATACTGGTTACTTTGGTCTAAAACTGTACAACAACCCTGAAAGTACCCCGAAACCCCCTCAGTCTGCTGAGGGTTAATGACGCACACCTGGGGACACTCGTTAGTCTGTTTCGATTGGCTCGTTTGAGATGAACTGCGCGTCGCCTGGAAAGTAGACAAGAGCAGGCGGCTGCAGCAGGGGGTGGTGACAGAAAGCTGCGGTCAAGTCGCACAGTTGTCGGACAGTTTCCAGCAGCCTTCAGTCCGTACAGGAAGTCACAGACACACTCACATTCTGTCAGATACAATGTCTAATGTATCAGTTTGTTCTCAGTCTCCAATTGTTTTAATTATGATAGATTGATTTACTAAAATGCTTTACAGGTGAATTTATGTTCATGGTTTAACCTCCATGTTACATGAATTCTCCTGTAAATCACACCTGCACACACCTGGCTGCTCCTGAACTTGAACACACAGGCACACCCACATACCCACACACACACACCAGAATGAAACTCGATGAACAACAATGCCTTATCTGAGCTTCCCCGCCCATCTCCCCACCTGCACCTTTTTTCTTTTCTTTTTTTTTATCAGCCGTGTATTACTTATATCAGCCTCTCTAGCTCAGTCAGACAGTGTGGTAAAGCTGCCATGCACCTGCTGCCTCTGTAACCAACTTGAACCCTGCTCAAGCCCGTCTACCTGAGCCTCTGCCTGATCCCTGGACGTTCGACCCTTGCCTGCCTTGTGACCGTAAGTTTTTGCAATTTTCCCCATTAATTGTCTGTGTGTATTGTATGTGTTGGTGAGTCAGATTGCTGGAAGTAGAAAGGACTTTCTGAGGCAATATATTGATTCACAGTGTGGCAGCAGTATGAAACAAATGAAGATACACGGGACCTGGTGAAAATGTATTTAATTAGTTCAGTGTTCAATTGTTCAACTGATCAAATGTGTCACTTACCCACCTGCTGTGTCTGCACTGACTATCAGACTCAGTGTTACCGAACTTCCTAACTGAAAAAACAATTTCCCTTGAACAGACAATCTAAAGATTAAAGTCTTGTTTTTTCTGCTCTAGAAAACAAACACTGCTTTTAGCTGCATCAGTAGCTCAGCATTTGATGTTCTGACATTGTGACCAGTATGCTCAGATATGGGATTTATAAAAACCAAACATGACAGGAAAATGTGCGGTCCTTCACGGCAGCTCTGACCCAGGCGTACACTCAAAAACTGTAGACATGAGAAACTGTGACCCCCGTGGCAGAAAGATGAAAAGGAAGAAGTGTAATGAATTTGATATCATTGTGTAAAATACGATATGACCTCTCACGTTTTATATATGAAGAGTGCACTTGCAAAAATGGATAAACATGAATGAACGAACAAACATGTCTCTGACTTGTCCCTGATGTGCACACATAAAGAAAACATGAATTAGAAACTAAACACAAGCAGATATCTTTGTTTTTAAACAGCCCCTCTGGTAGATTATATAATCATTAGATAAATGGATGAACTTTAGTCTGTGAAGACGTGAACAGTTTGACAAATCAAGTCTTAGTTGATGGACAGATACGAGTACAGAGTGTCACTGTTATCCTATATGAGCCAATATATTTTGTTTTATAATGTGTTTGTTTTATGGCTTTTAATTATCTTTATCTCTGTGTGTTAAATGTGCTGTGTGTTATCGTAAAGCGCTGTGTCACTGTTAGAAAAAAGTGTAAACAAATAATGTGTATAATCGTCATTATTAATTTTATCTCACGTGTTCGTTGGCCAAAATTGCCCCTCAGTTACAATTCAGGGAATTCCTTTTCACATGCAATCAATCAGTTGATGGGTGGGTATAAAAGCAGCGATCACAGCACGTCAGGACGCACGATGGCTTATTTGGGACTGCTAGAGGATGTGGTGGATGGGAGACTCCAGAGGGAGCGGATATTCAGGAACCAGCAAGACCTACTGGCCAATGATGATGAGTGGTTTATGAGCCAGTTCTAACTGCTGCGTACGGTGCTGCTTGATCTCTGCGCTACGTTGCAAAGAAGCACCCGCAGGTACAAAGGTGTGCCGGAGCTGTGCTGCACAATGTGGCACACCTGACAAACGTGCCACTACTGCTTGATGCCCTGCCCCAGCCAAATGCTGCTGCTGCTGCTCCAGCATCTGCATGTGATGCATGTTTTTTCAAAACAAGACGAATTTTAAGAAATCATTTGAGTCAAGACAATCATAATGTTTGTCAAACAGCTGTGGCAACTGTCTCCTTCATTTAGAGCCTTTATTTCAGACAGTCACTGAAACTGTCTGACAGTCAGCTCAAAACACCCCTCGGTTTTCTGTCTAAATAAATCAATGCAAATAGCCTTAATATCGGACCACTTCCTCTTGACTTCTGAAACAGTCTGAGGCATCAGCCACCAGCTGCCACTCCGCTGCAGTTTTAGCCTTATAATGTCCATACTGAGTCCACCAAACAACAGTCTTTCTGTTTCTCAACCTCCCCAACAACAACTTCATCTTCACATTATGTGAAGTTTTTCCTGATCTGCTGTGAGGGTCCAAAGGACAGAGGGATGTTGTAGGTCACATATCAATTCTTGCCTCCCTCCAACGGTTGCCAGTTAACTTCAGGATTATTTTTAAGATTCTTCTTATAAATTTTAAGGCTCAGAGGTTTGTTTTGAGGCTGGTTTGGCTCTTATTAACATAGCTGAGTTTCTGACTCTGTGCTCCAAGTCGTGACCTGACCTCCTGCAGCCTAGCCTCGCTAATTGTCCCTAGGTCAAGGCTGATGACCAAAGGTGACCGGGCTTTTGCCATCAGAGCCCCTATGTTCTGAAATTCTCTGCCTGAGGAGATTAGGCTTCCTAGCACAGCACTTGTTTTTTTTTTTAAATCACTGCGTAAATGTATTTTTAAAGGAAAGCTTTTCCTTTTAATACCTGATTTGTAAATTTTGTGTTTTATTTCCTTTCGTTCTGTTTTTTACACAATTCTTTCTTACCTCCTAACCTTGTTTTTAATTATTGTAACTGTATTTTTTATGGTTTATTTTCACGCACATTGTGGAGCACTGTGTAACCTTGTTTGGATAATTGCTATACAAATACTGACTCCACAAACTAATAGTTTGCTAATGACATATTCCTAAGTAATACTACTACTAGGTAGCTTGATACGTTAACTAATGCAGCTTGTATTAGAGCACATAAAAAGTGTTGAGTAACTCTTTGGCTGTTGTATTTTTGCTTATTAGAAGGGCTGAGAAAAAAACTCTACCCTTTACAATTACAATTACAATTACAATTTATTTATTTAAGGTAGGGACAGTACATATTAATAAACATAGTACAGTAATACATGTAAATATGCCAGATTGTAGCCCACGGCTAATTTCCATCTGTCGTCCCTAGGCAGGTTGTTGTTACATTAGTAACATAAAAACAAAATGCATAAATAGCACACGAGATACAGTAGAAACATGGAGAAACAGTACAAATATACACATAGTAAATAGTAAACAGTAGAAAACATTCAAATACGTCAGGAATGACTGAGGAACTAGATCAGGAGTGACCATAGAAATTTAAAGGAGGATGAAAATTGAAATTTCATTGTATTGCACATTTCAATATATTGCACATAGCCCTATTATATTGCACCAACCCTGTTGCACATAACCCTATTCAACAGTACAGTTAAGCATGGTCACAAAACTGGTAAGCTTTGAGCCACACCTTTAGATGACCCTTAAAAGTGGCAAAGCTAGCACATTCCCTTACGGAGATTGGCAGGCTGTTCCACAAAGGGCTTCCTTTGTACGACAGGACATTCTGACCAAAGGAAGTTTTTCTGAGGGGTACCACACACTCCCTGTTCGTTACAGCCCTTGTTACCCGGGTAGTGATTGGCCTAAGTGTAATGAAGTCGTTAAGTGGGGGTGGTGCCAATCCATGCAATACTTTGTACATCAAACATTAAATTTTCAAAACTTAGCAGGCTATATTGAGATAAAATATTACAGTGATGATATGAGAATGGCTTCTTACCCAGTATTTTCAGTGCTTTTTTATAAAGAGATTCGATTGGTTTCAGTGTTGTCGTAGCTGTCATTGACCAACTAGTTAGACAGTAACTCAGATGGGAAGAAATCATAGAATGCAAGAACAACATAGCAGCGCTATCGGTTAGTGACCTCCATATTTGCCTGAAGTTATACAGGTTGAATTTGACCGTCTTTATTACCATTTTAATGTGGCTTCTAAAAGACAGAGTAGAGTCCAGCATCACACCCAAGTATTTAAACTCTTTTACAACATTCAGCTGTTCTCCTCCCAGACGGACAGAGTGTGTGTGTGCAATATGTGTGGGTTGTTTCGAAAAAAACCATACTAACTGTCTTTTCTGTGTTTTTTTTTTGTTTGTTTGTTTTTTTTTTTACTTGTCTGCATTGGTCTTCATAGCTTAGCGCCACTAAAGGGTGTAAGCTTCTTGTGAAGATTGATGCACTGTTAATCTTGCAGTCAAGTATTTTATACCCATAATGCGTGGTTGTGACTGTCACCCACCCTCCCTGGAGACTAGCCTAACAGCCTTTATTGGAAAAACTTCCTAATATGAGTCAGAGAGGGCCGTGATACGCCAAAGTGTGTCAGGGGGAAAGTAAGGAAACAAGCAAGGGGGAGGGGGCAGGTGCTTAAGTTCTGAGTTATATAGTGATAGTGCATGCGGAGAAGAAGGAGGAAAAACAAACAAATAAACAAACAAACGAAAAAAAAAACAAACAGGGGAGAAACAGGCAGTGTAGCTGATGTATTGTGGCCTTGAGGTGGTTGTGCTCCATGCAGATTATCAAAAATAAACATATACATGTCTACTATACTGTTCTGAAAAACAAAAACAAAAGAGAAGTTTATACTGAACACCAAAAATGTGAGAGTCTTGGTGGAGGGGGAAAGCCCGATTGCAGAGAAGAGTTGCCAGCACGGTGTGGTAGGTTGAGAAGCAAGTGGGCCCCTTTGGAGTGATCCCATCGGTTCTTTGCGATGCGTCACGGAGCTGAAGTATCGAACATGCATGTGTGTATTTGAACCCTCCCAATGTGTTTATGAAAACCATCACCAGGGTCCAGGGCCAGCCCTGCGGGGGAAGGGGGGCGGTATGGCACCCCAAGACCGCAGGAGCGCCCACACCCCAAGACCAGGGAGCCGCAGAGGCTGCAGGACACCACGCAGGCCCAAGGACCCAGGGCGGCGAAGGCCGGCACCCCCAGAGAGCCAGAGACACACCCCAGACAGGCGGGGCAGGAGGGCCCGACGCGGACCGGCTACAGCACACTGCTGTCCTGCAGCCCGTGCAGCCATAAGGCACCTGGAACCTGTTCCCATCTGTCCCCCAAGATGTAGGTGTATGTGGTGCTTTAAAATTGGAGAACAGATAAGGATGGGTTGGGGGGCAGCATGGAGGGCTACCGGACACCACTGTCCCATAGCCTGCCCCATTATGAAGCCCCCCAATCCATCCGTGGTCTGCACCTCGAAGAGTGAGTGTATGTGGTGCATTAAAACTGTGGAATGTTTGGTGAGTGAACTAAATGTGGTTTAGGAGGCCAGGCCAGTGTAGACCCGGCCCGAGGGCTGGAGGGATGGAAGGGAGGGGCTAGGAGGTGGCGCCAACCAGACCCCGGCGTCGCGAGGCCCCCAGCACCCATGGACAGCGGGCCAGGCGGGCCCCAAGGAAACCCAACGGGCCCCCACCTAACCCCGCCCCCCTGGCAACTGCAGCGTCGGGCCCCTGCAGTGGTCCCGACCTGGGCCACACCGCCCGCAGCAAATCGGCCCCCAGCAGAAGGACAAGGCGCGCCACCAGGGTGCACGGACGACAGGCCCCACCTAGCCCCCCCGAACCCCGACGCGCAGGAGCACAGACCAACCCGCAACCCCGCCAGTACCCCCCCAGACCGCCACAGACCCCAAGCCGGACCCCCAGCCCATCCGACCCGCCCCCCACCGGCGGCCGCACACCAACGGGCAGGCCCACACTGTGCAGCACCAGAACACCCCCCGCGGGCAGCACCCAGCCCCCACGCCAGGCCCCGCAACCCAGGGGAGGACCCCGGGCCCACCCGAGGCCGGGAGAGAGGAGCAGGGAGGGACGGGGAGGGGGGGGGGGGAGGGAGGAGGGAGGGGGAAGGGCAGGAGCGGAGCGAAGGGGGGGGGAGCCCACCCACCCCGCACCACCAGGGGCGGAAACAGCCCCCCAGGGGGGACTGGCCACGCCGCCCCAGGCCCCGGGAGCACGAGGAGACCCCGCCCCCCCCAGGCACACAGGGCGAGCAGTCCAGTCTTTTCTGTGTTTAACAAAAGACAGGACTCGATGAGCCAATTTTGTATGTGTATCAAAGCTGTGGAAAGTATGCGGGCTGCCTCTACAGGATGTTTTGCCTTTGTAAAAATGACTGTGTCGTCCGCATAGAGCTGTACGTCAACATCCTTACAGATATCGGGCAAATCGTTTATATATAAAAAAAAATAGAATAGGTCCCAGGATGGATCCTTGAGGGACCCCCACTAGTGAACCTAGATAGGGGATCTGACCCCGTCAACCATTGTGCACTGCTCTCTCTCTCTGACAGGTATGATTCCATACATTTAATAGCCCGAGCAGAAAAATTAAAATGGGTCAGTTTAGATAAAAGCACTTTGTGGTTAACGGTGTCAAACGCCCTTTTTAGATCTAGAAACACAGCACCCACACAACCATTCTTATCCAGCAAACATTTGACTTTTTCCAGAAACACAGCTAATGCAGACTCAGTCGAATGATGTGGGCGTAAGCCAAATTGTAGAGGATGCAAGGGAGTTTGACCATATTTAAGATGAGTTATTAATTGTTTAGAGATCCATTTTTCAATTATTTTAGAGATGATGGGCATGATGCTAATAGGTCGATAGTTGTTCATGTCAGACCTGTCACTGGATTTAAAAATTGGGGTGACTGTGGCCAACTTCCACGCCTTTGGAACCACTGAGTGTTTGATGGATAGGTTAACCAGGTGTGTGATCAGAAGTGCAAGTGCCTCTTTGTGCGTTTTTAAAAAACTGGTGTCGAGACCGTATATATCTTTGGCTTTTGAGTTGTTAAGTGCACTAATAATATCAATAACCTCTACTTTACATTACTCTCCTGAACATGTACAGAGCTTCAACATGTGGAGAAATCTAGAGCTTGACAGATCTCCCTGCCTAGATTGCTAAGCTATGGATGTACAAACACTGGTTGGTCGAGGGGTTTAGGAATTGGTCAATTTGGCAACTTCTGTAATTCGTGACAGCAAACTCAGTCAGTCACTGACATCCAACAAAGTCCACTTTCATCACAACAGAGCAAGACAATTTGAGCTTTACCTTAACACTATTTGGAGTACATCCATTGATTACTGATGTCCTTTGATTTATGCTTAAACATTTTTCCTATCTTTGTCTTTTTCCTTTCAGTTATACAGTCCTGATACTGTTCCAAGTCTAAAGGACACGGTTTCTAATATCACTGCTAAAGGATCCCTGCTGACTCTTGCGGAGATGGAGAAAACTAACCTGGAATGGCAGAGGTTTAATGGCTCTCTGCCCGACGGAGCAGTTTCAATCTACAATAACTATGTTGGACGCACCGACTATGTTGCCAAATATGGGTGCAGTGCTGGCTTCTACAACCCTGACAAGGGTCCTTACTGCTACTATGCCTATGGAGACAAAGAGCGTCAAGGCTCCCCATTTGAGATCCTGGTGAACAGAGATAACTTCGAGTTTCTGGAATGGAAGGGTGGCTCCTACGGGTCAGTGCCTCAGAATTCAGTCAGCATCGGCCCCGGCATGGAAATATATGTTGGGAAGAACGAGTATGGTCTCGGGAAGGTGGATGTTAAAAATACAGCCTTCTTCCTTCCCTGGGAAGGTTCTGAGCATTGGTACAAGACCTACGAGGTCCTGACCCTCAACAAAGAAGTAATAAGGGAACGCATATTTGAAGTCAAGTATAAGACTGATGATATTAACATCATTAAGAATCCTCCAGAGACCCTGGACAAGAGTGTCATCACCAACCATGACCGCAGTCCAGTGACAGGGACAGCTAAGCTCGAAAAGAAAACCATAAAGGAGCAAAGATGGGACACCAGCTTTTCCTTCACAATGGGCGTCACCACAAGCATCACTGCTGGAGTGCCCGAAGTTTGCTCTGTAGGTGTCGAAGTAAGCATGGAGACGACCCAAGAGTACAGCCAGGGGAGCAGTATCACCAAGGACACCACCCACTCTCTTGCTGTAGAGTACACTGTCCCACCAGAACACACCTGCACAGTCAGGATGGTGGGGTATAAGTACATCGCTGACATCCCATTCACTGCACGTGTTGAACGTACCTACAGAAATGGGACGACCAGATCCACAACCATCACCGGGACATACAAAGGCGTCCAAATTGGAGATATCCAGGCTGTGGTGGATCGTGCTGAACCTCTACCTAAGCCAGAACCCTCTCAATGAAACAATAATGTAAGAGGCACCAAGGGATACAGTACCTGACACATTGTATGTTGGATACCTAAAATATTGTAATGAAAAACTGAAAATATACCTGCCTATGTGTGTTATATGTCTTACCATACTTTATAAGACAATACAACGAATCAAAGCAATACTAGATAAACTTACCTCTGTCTTAGCTGTGGTAGTTTCCAGCTATGATCCTCAAAGTAGTTTCTTTGAAATGAACCCTGGGTTTTGACAGATCTGGGGGAAACTGCATTTTCCTACTATGCACATTGGGGAACAGAATAATCTGTAAGAAGATCTAAAAATAGGAACTTCTGTATCCACTGAATAATATAAGGGTATCATAACAAATGTGGTGATGGATGCATGTGTTTGTTTTTTTCTGTCAAATAATTTTTGTCTATCATGTTGTATTTTAAGGGTCCTGTGTGTTGGATTTAGGGAGATGTACTGGCATAAATGAAATATAATGTTAATAACTATGTTTTCATTAGTGTATAACCACCTGAAACTACAAATTTCTTTTCATTACTTTAGAATAAGTCATTTATATCTATATATGGAGCCGGTTGTTTCTCTAGTAGCTCTCTTTAGTACAGTAAACGTTTATTTAGGTTTTTAAATAATTGTTTTCGAAGCAATGAATGAAATGTATTAACAATCATTTGATATTTCATTCTTTCATATAAAAAAATAAACTCATATCCAATCAATATCTGTGTCATAATTACTCAAATATTCAATCAGCATGCATGTTACAGACAGTCAGGAACAGCAGCATGGTAATGGTATACAACAGCTACACTTTATTTATTACTTCAGTGTTGTTAATGGAAAATGTTTAGAGATAAGAAGCATTAAGAGATAAAATGATCATTCTCCTCTGACCTCTGACCTCTGGCATCAACAAGGCATTTTGGCTCACTGGATATTTTCTCTTTTTGGGACCATCCTCTGTAAACCCTAGAGATGGTTGTGCTGAAAATCCCAGTAAATACTCAGACCAGCCCGTCTGGCACCAACAACCATGCCACGTTCAAAGTCACTTCAGTCACCTTTCTTCATCATTCTGATGCTCTGTTTGAACTTCAGCAGCTCGTCTTCACCATGTCTACATGACTAAATGTATTGAGTTGCTGCTGCGTGATTGGCTGATTAGCTATTTGCTTTAACAAGCAGTTGAACAGGTGTACCTAATAAAGTGGCCACTGAGTGTATGTTTTCATGTACATTTTAGTTGCTATTTCACGTTCCCTTAGTTTCAAGTAAGAGTGAGACTTCCTACCTGTATTGAAGAAACAACTCGATGACATGAGGTCAGTTCACAGCCGTTCGCGGGTAGTTCACCAAACATTCTTATACTCCTCCTTAGACAGACATCCTATCTAACTTTCTGTGTGTGTGCAGATCACTGCAGAAAAAAATACAGGCACATATGTACAAAAATAATGACCTGGGTCCAGTGTTGGGCAGTAACGTATTAGAGTAATAACATTACTTTTTGCAGTCACAAGTAGTGCAACTAATTACTACTGACATTTCTGTAATAATATTACAGTTACCCAAAACCAAGCAACTCACTACAACGTTACTTTTGTTATCACATCACTACTGACGTGAAATACAACAATCACATCAGTTATCATTGTGCAGCGCAGGCATGTCATTCAGCAGCAAGCTAATTGGAAATACTTACCTTAGCAGCTGGAAATATTCCATTACTTTAATTTCCCTGGAGGAAAGATGACAAGAACACTGTTGCTGCAGGTAGTCAGACTAAAACCCTTTCCACTGCAAAAAACAGGTCCCCAAACCTCCGGTATGAAACACCTCGGCTACTACGACAATCAACACAACAACATGAAGACCTCTCCAAAGGTGAGCCTTCCGTGGCCGTGGAGGTGGGCTGTAGCTCTACACTGACTAAACAACCAAAACTGTATTTTAATTGTGGACAGCTGCAGCTACAAAGAAGTAATGAAGCCAGTGGTTGGATACATGGTGAATAAAATGTTGCTCCATCACACATCTCAATTTTGGGGCAATAAACAAATACTAATTTTATAGGGTGTAACGGAAAAGTAATACAACAAGTAGTGTAATGAATTACTGTTGGCAGGGGGTAATAAGAAAAGTATTATGATTACTTTTGAAAAGAGTAACGAGAAATGAGTAATATATTACATTTTTAGAGTAACAAGCCCAACACTGCTTTGGTCATAACAGGAAGATATAATCTGCTTGAAATAATCGTTTATGTCTGGTATTATTTCCTCAACAAAAGATCTTGTTCAAAATTCAAGACATCTCCTCCTTCTCCTTCTCTATTATCACCAAATGTTTCCAACAATGCTGAAACCCATTGAAATCCCTAATTCTATGCACAGAATGGTGCATTTCATTTGGTCATAGTCAATGACATCTTCTCCCTTTTACCATGTCAGGTTGCTCTTACTTCTGGGGAAAACACCAGATGATATGTAAGAGCGAGAGGGAAGAAGTTAAGTGTTCACAAAAGTTACTTTTCATTCAGCTATTTCATTAGAATGAAATGACATAACGTGAGTAAATGTAACATGAATATAACTTTAAGAAAATATTTATTGTGACAGAGCGGTTCAGTTTCTATTATATCAGCCCTGCCTGGCCTCCTTGGCCAGAAGCATTATGTTTTTGGGATGTCCATCCATCCTTTTGTCCGTCTGATTCTCATGAACGCAATATCTTAAGAACACCTTGAGGGAATTTCTTCAAATTTGGCACAAATGTCCTGTTGGGCTTAACAAAGGTCAGCGTCACTAGGACCTCGTCTGTCATTCTTTTGAACGTGATATCTCAAGAACTTTATAAGTGAATCTTTTTTATCATTATAATTTGGCCCAAACGTCCACTTGGACTTAAGGATGTACTGATTAGAATTTGTTGGTCAAAGGTCACTGTGACCTTGCATCTGTCTCATCATCATATCTCAATATCTCAAGAACGCCTTGAGGGAATTTCTCCAACTTTGTCACAAACGTCCACCTGGACTCAAACATGAATGGATTAGAATTTGGTGGTCAAAGGTCACTGTGACCTCACAAAACATGCTTTCGGCCATAGTTCAAGAATCCATACCATCTCAAAAAATGTTTTGTAGCATAAAATGATGAAGTGATGACATTTTATTTCCAAAAGGTCAAAGGTCAACTTCACTGTGACATCATATCGCTCTGCAAAAACAATTCTCTGGCCATTATTCAGTGTCTTATCCAAGGAACATTTGGTCAGACACTGAATTGGTGACTCTAATCTTGGGTGTCCACCTTAAAAATGTGCTGATTTGTAGATCTTCTCTGCTGCTGGGGGAAAGATGTGTGTGAAGCATCCATGTTTTCATAGATATGAATGTAAACTGTAAGAGAAACGTGACTGGTGGGCAGAAGCATTCAACTGCTGGGCAGTAATTCTTGTCATATACTCCTGGGAAGTACTGAAAAACTGTTGATAATGTGTACAGGACTCTGCAGATTTGTATTCAGAATCTGTGTGTGCATGATCACATTTAAAAAATGTTGTTAATAGAGATCAGTAAATGTGTAGACAAATCTGTAAATGCATTTTTGCATTTGTTTTTTTGGCTGTATTTTTTATGTTTTACTCTACGTAGTTGTCACTTTATGTTCTTGTCCGTGCTCAGTGTTATAAAGGATTAAATCCAAATGTAAATAAGTTCTGTACTTCCCAGTAACCACAACCTATAAATAATAATGAATGGAAATATTGCCCGTTCTGTTTAATCACACGAGGTCAGGAAGAATAAACATTACAAAATGTTACCTTATCAAAGAAATAGGAGGAAGTAACAGGGATAAATACATTTAGAGCAGTGGGGCACCGCCTTTGGTAGTCAGATCATTGCATTTTGAAACCAGTTCACCCTCTTTATCAACAGGTGTGTTTAATCAGTCCTCAAACGTTTGTCTGACAGTGGCTTGTTTTCATCTGGTGGATGTCTGGTGAGACCATTTGAGGTAATAGGATTCACTTTGTCGGTCTAACTGGGATTTGATCGCTGTTAGATCCATCAGTGTTACACCATTAAAATTGTTGGGAGCTTTTAATGCAGTGTGCAGATCTTCTGTTTGATTCAATCTAAACTGTAACAAGACTGAGGGCGCTATTTAAATAATCTACAGCTCATGGTCTAAAGTGCATGGTGCAAGTGTATTTAAGGCATGTCATGACTGCCCACAGCAATAATGTCAAGCTGTTTGAAGATGCAGATGATATGGTATTTTAACAATGATTGATTTGCTCCATAAGTGAAAAACTGATGTTTAAAATTACCATTTTTACATTGACTCCAACTGTTCACATTAGAGCAAAATTCAAAATCCTGTCAAAAATTCAGTTTTTGAGATAAAATTCTGAAATTTGCCACACATCATCTACCATGACTCTAGAATTTTGTCATTTTTTTTCATGAACATTGAAGATTTATTTAGCAAGAATTTGTATGTATATGTTTACAGTACTGTTTACAGTCAAACATTTTGATGCACTGTAGGCTCAATTTTTGATAAATCAAAAATCTGAGAAACATAGTTTTTGTAGGACAGTCTGAAGATGCTCTGTAGCAAGTTTGGTGTCAGTTGAGCAAAAATTGTGGGAGGAGATAGGTTTAAGAAGTTTTACAGTGTTTGAAAAAAACAGAGTGATGAACTTCATAATTTTTAATAGGTTTAAACGTACAAAAGTTTCTTCAGTATTGGGGCTACAGTTTGATGAAAGTTGTGAAGTTGTAGCACGTATGGTTGATTTATGAGTTTTCAAAGTTTTGAACTTTAGACGCTTGCTGTAGCGCCACCATCAGGACGATTGGCTTGAGTTTACAGCTGAGGATATCTGGCATGAGACTGGACCTTTGTGCAAAGTTTGATGAGTTTTCACCCATGGGAAGTATGATTTCCGAAGAAGAAGAAGAAGAATCTGAAGAAGAAGAATCCGAAGAAGAATCCAAAGAAGAATCCGAAGAAGAAGGGGGTGGTTTGATGATGAAGGGGGTGGTTTGTTTTATGCAGCTATATAAACCAGGATTCAGCAGGAGGTGATCAAAATTAAGACGACTGTAACGGTGAGCACTTTCACTGTACTTCTACCTCAGTGCATTTGATTTAATATTTTTTCCATTTGGTTTAAAAAACTTTGAACATTTACATTGTTTAATATTATTTTAGTCGCAGCAAAAAAATGTTTAACTCAATAATGCAACTTGAAGCTAATGATCAATCAATCAATTTTATTTATAAAGCCCAATATCACAAATCACAATTTGCCTCACAGGGCTTTACAGCATACGACATCCCTCTGTCCTTATGACCCTCACAGCGGATAAGGAAAAACTCCCCAAAAAACCCCTTTAATGGGGAAAAAAACCCGGTAGAAACCGAGTTAGCAAGATGCAGTAATAGGATATGAGAGAGAGAGAGAGAGAGAGAGAGAGAGAGAGAGAGAGAGAGAGAGAGAGAGAGAGAAGGTGCCCGGTGTATTATAGGGGGGTCCTCCGGCAAACTAGGCCTAAGTCAGCCTAACTAGGGGCTGGTACAGGGCAAGCCTGAGCCAGCCCTAACTATAAGCTTTATCAAAGAGGAAAGTCTTAAGTCTAGTCTTAAATGTGGAGACGGTGTCTGCCTCCCGGACCGTAACAGGAAGATGATTCCACAGGAGAGGAGCCTGATAGCTGAAGGCTCTGGCTCCTGATCTACTTTTGGAGACTTTAGGGACCACGAGTAACCCTGCGTTCTCAGAGCGCAGTGTTCTGGTGGGATAATATGGCACTATGAGCTCTCTAAGATATGACGGAGCTTGACCATTTAGAGCTTTATAAGTTAACAGTAGGATTTTAAATTCAATTCTGGATTTCACAGGGAGCCAGTGCAGAGAAGCTAAAACAGGAGAAATATGATCTCGTTTCTTAGTTCCTGTTAGTACACGTGGTGCTGCATTCTGAATTAGCTGGAGAGTTTTTAAGGACTTACTAGAGCTACCTGATAATAGAGAGTTACAGTAATCCAGCCTTGAGGTAACAAAAGCGTGGACCAATTTTTCTGCATCTTTTCGGGTCAGGATAGGCCTAATTTTCGCAATATTACGCAGATGAAAAAATGCAGTCTGTGAGGTTTGTTTTAAATGAGAATTAAAAGACAAATCTTGATCAAATATTACTCCGAGGTTTCTTACGGTAGTGCTAGAGGCCAGAGCAATGCCTTCTAGAGAAACTATGTCATCAGATAAAGAGTCTCTGGGCTGTTTGGGGCCAAGAACAATAACTTCAGTTTTGTCTGAATTTAACATCAGGAAATTTTTGCTCATCCAAGTTTTTATGTCTTTAAGGCAGTTATGGAGTTTAGTTAATTGATTACTTTCTTCTGGCTTCATCGATAAATACAACTGTGTATCATCCACATAACAATGGAAATTTATAGAGTGATTTCTAATGATGTTGCCTAAAGGAAGCATATATAGAGTAAATAGGATTGGTCCGAGCACAGAACCTTGCGGAACTCCAAAACAAACTTTGGTACATAAGGATGATTCATTATGAACGTCAACAAACTGAAAACGATCAGATAAGATTTAAACCAGCTTAGTGCTGAACCTTTTAGGCCAATTAAGTGATCCAGTCTCTGCAGTAGAATTTGATGGTCAATTGTGTCAAACGCCGCACTAAGATCTAATAAAACAAGAACAGAGACGAGTCCTTTGTCTGAAGCAATCAGAAGGTCATTTGTAATTTTAACTAGTGCTGTCTCAGTGCTATGATGCACTCTAAATCCTAACTGAAATTCCTCAAATAAATTATTATCATGGAGAAAATCACACAGCTGGTCTGCGACTACTTTCTCAAGGATCTTTGACATAAAGGGAAGATTAGAGATTGGTCTATAGTTGGCTAACACCTCTGGATCCAGGGTGGGCTTTTTTAGTAGAGGTTTAATTACAGCTACCTTAAAAGACTGTGGTACGTTCTAGAATCTGAATGTTTTAAAAACTGGATTTGAATCAGATTGTTTGAATTTTTGTTGTTTAACTTGAATAATCACATTTAACTTATGTAATAGCGTAATAAGCATGTTGCAATGCTGTGCTTATCATTTTAAGCATCAGACATACAGCATGTCAGTTCATCATCAAGAATATGGGAGTGGCTGGAATTTCTCAATTGTGGGATCAATAAAGGTGTGTCTTATCTTATCTTGTCTTCAGTCCAGGGAGAATGAAACTCGATGAACAACAATGCCTTATCTGAGCTTCCCCACCTGCACCTTTTTTTTTTTTTTTTAATCAGCCGTGTATTACTTATATCAGCCTCTCTAGCTCAGTCAGACAGTGTGGTAAAGCTGCCATGCACCTGCTGCCTCTGTAACCATCTTGAACCCTGCTCAAGCCTGTCTACCTGAGCCTCTGCCTGATCCCTGGACGTTCGACCCTTGCCTGCCTTGTGACCGTAAGTTTTTGCAATTTTCCCCATTAATTGTCTGTGTGTATTGTATGTGTTGGTGAGTCAGATTGCTGGAAGTAGAAAGGACTTTCTGAGGCAATATATTGATTCACAGTGTGGCAGCAGTATGAAACAAATGAAGATACACGGGACCTGGTGAAAATGTATTTAATTAGTTCAGTGTTCAATCGTTAAACTGATCAAATGTGTCACTTACCCACCTGCTGTGTCTGCACTGACTATCAGACTCAGTGTTACCGAACTTCCTAACTGAAAAAACAATTTCCCTTGAACAGACAATCTAAAGATGTTCATCTTCACATGATCAAAGTCTTGTTTTTTTTCTGCTCTTGAAAACAAACACTGCTTTTAGCTGCATCAGTAGCTCAGCATTTGATGTTCTGACATTGTGACCAGGGTCCTCATTTATAAACCCGGCGTACGCACAGAAGGTGGTGTACGCCACTTTCTACGCAAACTTTGGGATTTATAAAAACATGACAGGAAAATGTGCGGTCCTCCACGGCAGCTCTGACCCAGGCGTACGCTCAAAAACTGTAGACATGAGAAACTGTGACCCCCGTGGCAGAAAGATGAAAAGGAGGAAGTGTTATGAATTTGATATCATTGTGTAAAATACGATATGACCTCTCACGTTTGATATATGAAGAGTGCACTTGCAAAAATGGATAAACATGAATGAACAAACACACATGTCTCTGACTTGTCCCTGATGTGCACACATAAAGAAAGCATGAATTAGAAACTAAACACAAGCAGATATCTTTGTTTTTAAACAGCCCCTCTGGTAGATTATATAATCATTAGATAAACGGATGAACTTTAGTCTGTGAAGCAATGATGTGAACAGTTTGACAAATCCAGTGTACGCAGCTGCCATTTGAGATGCCTTAGTCGGGCAGATACGAGTACAGAGTGTCAAATCAAATCAAATCAACTTTATTTATATGGCACTTTTCATACAACAGTAACACAAAGTGCCTCACAGAGGTTAAAAACAACAAAGAAAACAGAAAGCAAAAAAGAAAAGAGAAAACCCAACCCTCCCACCCCACATAGAGATACATAAATATACACACACACACACACACACACACATCGCCCACACACACACACACAGAGTTGGCTCTGGGACGTGTGGCTGGGAGAAAGAAAAATCTATAGCGTTAATGTTAATAGATTTGTGATGCAACAGCAATATGATTATCTTACTATATAATGACGAAAACTCTGTGTGTGTGTCTGTTCCATGTTTTTCTCCTCACCGACTTGGTCAATCCATGTGAAATTTGGCACAGTGGTAGAGGGTCATGGGAGGATGCCAATGAAGCAATATTACATCAATTGGCCAAAGGGGGGCGCTATAGCAACCGATTGAAATGTCAAACTTTGAATGGGCATATCTCATGCCCCGTATGTCGTAGAGACATGAAACTTTGCACAGAGATGCCTCTCCTCATGAGGAACACTTTTGCCTCAAGAACCCATAACTTGTAAAGCATTTTAATAAATCAATCTATCATAATTAAAACAATTGGAGACTGAAAACAAACTGATATATAAGACAATATTTTAATAAACTGACATCGTATCTGACAGGATGTGAGTGTTTCTGTGACTTCCTGTATGGACTGAAGGCTGCTGGAAAATGTCCGACTTGACCGCAGCTTTCTGTCACCACCCCCTGCTGCAGCCGCCTGCTCTTGTCTACTTTCCAGGCGAGGCGCAGTTCCTCTCAAACGAGCCAATCGAAACAGACTAACGAGTGTCCCCAGGTGTGCATCATTAACCCTCAGCAACTGTGAAGTCCATCTATGAAATTATATGATGAATGATGCAAGGATATGAGTGTATGTACTATAAAGGTGGATGTGTGAAAGTGAAAGCAAACGAGCTATAGCAACCCATTGAAATGTCAAACTTTGAATGGGCATATCTCATGCCCCGTATGTGGTAGAGACATGAAACTTTGCACAGAGATGCCTCTCCTCATGAGGAACACATTTGCCTCAAGAACCCATAACTTCCGCTTATATAGATTTTCCGCCATTTTGAATTGTTTGAAAAACACTTCAAATGGATCTCTTCCTAGGAAGTTTGAGCGATCTGCATGAAACTGGGTGAACATAATCTAGGGACCAATATCTAAAGTTCCCTCTTGGCAAAAGTTGGAAAACTTACTAAAACTGAGCTTCTATAAGGCAATGAATATTGCGGAGGGCGTGGCTCATCACATAAAGGTGTATAACATCTCAAGGGTTTCACCCATCACCACGCAACTTTGTAGGCATATGACCACACATAATCTGAGGGGACCCCTCCATTATTGACCCCATCAAACAAAATGGGGGCGCTAGAGAGCTCATTTCTTATCTAGGCCTAACCGCCATATGGATTTTTACTAAACTTGGTAGATATGTAGAACAGGACGCCTCAAGGTGACTGGAGAAATTTAACTCTAATTGGCAACTGGGTGGCGCTATAACAACAGAAAAATGCTTCAAAATGGCTAAAATGCGACCGATCGCTGTGGCTCCCCCTGTGGACCAATGTTGGTGTTGTTTTCTAATGTTTGGTATGACTAAGTCATGGTATGGTATGCTGTACATAATCACTGAAACTGTCAGTGTGTCATTCTGTCAGTCAGTCATTCTGTCTGTCCCACGTTTTTCTACTCACTGACGTGGTCAATCTATGTGAAACTGCACATAGGCATTGAGGATTGGCATAGGTAGAAGGTGACAAAGCTACCAATGGCTATGGACTAGTACTTATATATTAATAAAACAACAATAAGGTAAACAACACAATGTAAGCCCCAACATGAGCAGTTTTTTGTTTTCACCAAGGCTGGATTTTACAGTTGGTTTATTGTGACAAACTGGTGAAAGGCTAAATGACTGTGATGTTTTCCTGTGTTCCATCAGTGTTGCTGCTGATGGCCCTGCACGCTCCATCCTCAGACAGCCTCAACAGCTGTGAGAAGAAGGACGACGAACCAGGTAAACCAACGCTTGGATAAGGATAGAAATAGCTTTCACAAAAAAAAAAATGTAGACAGCAAAATAAAAAAAAGTTTGAAAATAGAGGGACAAAAGAAATTCTATGGAGCCACAACAACGACGGTACATTTGGCATCAAAAACAGAACATGGGGTACTATTCATCTGCTTTACCACTGAAGAATGTAAAATTTAGATAACAAAACAATCTAGGTCTTTTTTTTTTAAACTATTCTTCAACCAATCTTATAAAACTGTAGAGATGTTGACTGAGACTGTTTAGAGACTTGAAAAAATGTTAACTTCTCCTGTTAGGACTAACTAATGTGTTTTGCCAACATAAAGCTTTCTTGAGTAATGTTGGATGGGTTGCTGGAGTGTGAACATCCCCAAAATCAAAATTGTCATGAATGGGATTGTTTTTAGGTTACTTGTAACTCCACAAGTCAGCTAATGATATGCCCTTAAGTAACACTATTAATTAGCTTGGCACGCTAACCATTGCAGCTTATTTTACAGCAGTTAAACATGCAATCAAGTTCATTTGTTGTTGGATTTTTGGATATAGAAAGGCTGGAAAAAGTGTTTGCACTGTGCTTAAACACAAGAAATACGGAGCTCAACCAAGACAGAGACCAACGTACTCTCATAGAACGGTTCACAGGATATCCTACGAATTTGCACCCCATGAATGACGTTACGTCCTTAAGGTACAGTTACATAATTTACGTAAAGTTAGGGGTAGGTTTAGGCAAGTAAAGTTACTGAGGTTAGGGTTAGGAAAAGAGACATGGTGAGGATGTACCTTAAAATAACTCAAAATTCACTCAAAGTTCACAGGGGTCTGAACATGCAACTCCAGGGTAAAATCCTGAGCGAAAGTCCGTTTGTTTTTTTCATCCACCACCCCAAGCTGCCATCTTACAAGTGCTCGGGACTGCTTCATTGTCTACTGCCGTCAGTGCATTGGTCACGTGATCGCAGCCTTTCAAAATGTGTGGGATATGTACGAAGTTGGGTGCATTGCTTTTCGTTGGAGAACATATATGAAATTTGTGAGAACAGCCTGAACAGACCTCTTTGTACAACCATATTAAGCTATGGTTGTACAATGGCTGTTTTTCAAGGGGTTTAGCAGACACAGTCAGACCTCCAACACAGTCCTCATTTATCACAAGGGAGCAAGAAAATGTAATAAGTGATGTAAAAATTATTTAATGGTAAAGGTTTTGCTTTTCACTCTCCTTTTTCCAGTTTTCGTTTTGCCCTATGACACAGTTATTTCAAATTTAGCCTAAAAAGCATTTGGAGTACATCTCTTGGTGACTGAAATGTCATTTGGTTTACACTTAAACATTGTTCCCTTCTGTGCCCTTTTTCTTTCTTTTATACAGTCCGGTCATTGAACCCAGATCTTGAGGACAAGGTTCCTAATATTACTGCGATAGAACCGACAGATCAACTTATTACTGGGATTCAGAACAACCTGAACCAGTCTTCCTCCAAGATTGATCAAACCAACCTGGAGTGGCAGACTTTTGACGGCACTATTCCCAAAGGAGCAGTTTCAATCTACAACGGATATGTTGGACGCACCGACTATGTTGCCAAATATAAGTGCGCCGCTGGCTTCTACAACCCTGACAAGGGTCCTTACTGCCTCTACCCCTGTGAAGGCAAAGAGTATCAAGCCTCCACATTTGAGATCCTGGTGAACAAAGACAACTTTGAGTTTCTGGAATGGAAGGATGGCTCCTACGGTTCAGTCCCTCAGAATTCAGTTAAGACCGGACCTGAAGACATATATGTTGCGAAGAACATGTATGGTCTCGGGAATGTAAATGTTAAACATAAGGTCTTCTTCCTTCCCTGGGAAGGTGATGAGTATTGGTACAGGACCTATCACCCTATCGAAGAAATTTCAAGTTGAGCAAAGGTGGGACCACAGCTTTTCCCTCACAGTGGGAGTCCGGGCTACCATCACTGCTGGAATCCCCCTAATTGGCTCTACAGAAATCGAGTTTAGTGCATCGACAACCTATCAGTTGACCAAGGGGACCACTTATGTGGAGGCAACCGACTACACTGTCTCTATTCAGCATACTGTCCCACCAAAGCACCAGAGCACTGTCAGAATGGTGGCATATAAGTACGGGGCAGCCATCCCTTACACGGCACGCATCTGCCGCACCTACAGAAACGGTGAGACCTCATGGACGTCCATCTCTGGGACCTATAAAAGCGTCCAAATTGGAAAGGTCTGTGGTGTGGTGGATCCCTGTGAACCTCTACCCTAAAGTCCCTGTCAATGAAAGAATAATAAAGAAGTCATATTGAGATGACTTCTTTATTCCGCAGTGGTGTTTGTGTGAGCGTTTGCTGTGGCCTCAGTTTTCACCATGAATTACTTTGAGTTGCCTTTAAGAATTAATCTTTTGATTTGGTCATCTCCAATTGTTACACTGTTAAACAAGAATCTACAGACCTGACCTGCACAACAAAAGTTGTAGTAACAAGTTGTTGACAAAAGTCTCGTCCTTTGCCATGGACCAAGTTCTGGTCTCTAATCAAACCATCTGGAACTCCACACAGCAAATTGAAGTCTGATATGCCTTCCCACTTTGACTCAAAAATGGATCTTAATTAAAGGAACTTAAATTCAGTTCACAAATCACAGTCCACACTTTGTGATCAAGCCCCAAAACTTGCTCTCTGCGTCAGCTCTAATATCAGATTTGCAAAAACGTGTCAGAACCCTGAAGAAAGAAAACTCCTGCGTGAAGGAAAAGGTTGAAGAAGAATTGAAGTCTGCCCTATAATCCTTGCTTCCTGCATGTTTCTGAACAAGCTGAGGGCCAGGATATTCTTGGTGTTACAAACCAGCTGATACCACTTTTTCTTGGTAAAGAGAACCTCCTAACTTTGGAAATCATCAAGCTGGCTCACCGTTCTGCCACTGCACGTTGACAGGATTATGTAGCCAGTCAAAGGCCAATCCTGTTCAACTTCATCAAGATCCAGAATAAAATGAGGATCCTTCAACCCTACTAAAATAAAAGGAACTCATCTTCAAAGGTGTGCGCGTTGACATGTTTCCAGATTTTCAGTGCAGGGTTACCTTAGAAACATCGAC
Organism: Epinephelus lanceolatus; assembly: GCF_041903045.1. Lineage (NCBI taxonomy): Eukaryota > Metazoa > Chordata > Actinopteri > Perciformes > Serranidae > Epinephelus > Epinephelus lanceolatus. Next base: position 3,796,864 of record NC_135742.1, read on the forward strand.
TGTTCGATCCCATAAAAAAGAAGCTCTGCAATATAAGTTACTGTGTACTCTACTCTGCCATGCTATAAGTTCTCTGCCCTGATAATGCTGAGGTATTTCCTCGTGACATGAAATCTCCATTATTCCACGGGTGATAAAACTTCTTTCTTCCTCTCTAAGTACTGTTTGTCTTGTTTCTATCATTAATTTGTTATGATGGTACGGCATACCTTCGATTTGCTGGAACCTGCATCAGACTTTTGGGAAGGAACTTTGTCACAACTGCGGCATGTTGTTAAACCAAGCCATGCCATGTTAATTCACTTTCTGTTTGCCGCAAATCATACCACAAAGCATCCACGGAGTGGATATAAAGATGGACAAAACGTCTCAACTTACCTCCACAATAGAAAAATGAAGCTAAAATCCTCCAGATATTATTATGCTGCTGACGTCATTTGGACCCAGAGTCTGCACAGTTGCGATCTCCGTGGTGTCGAGTTCCCGGCCATACACCCGTCTCAACATCCCAATTAGCAATCATGACCTCAGTCCCCTTTTTTTAACATCAAATAACCAATTAAAACCAAACTTCTTCGGAAAAATGAACACTTGAACAAATATCTGAGCGACAAGAACTACCTAAAATGTATTTGACATGTACTTTGATCTTTTAGTTTGACCCATGTTCCATCTGCTAACATGGAGGGGGCGGGGTTTATAAACAATACTGCAGCCAGCCATCAGGGGGCGATTGAGATGTTTTGGTTTTACTTGTGTTGTTCATCTTTATTTTACAGTATATGTATGTGATTGACAGATGATATCCTTGATTACATTTTAGAAGGCTTAGCCTATTTGATGGGAAGTGACTGATTATATATCTATATTTGTCTTTTTCCTCTTAATCTACATAATATTTCTGTCTTCATTGTGGTTTTTCGTACTATGGGCCTTTGGGTGATCATGACCTCTGAGGGCTAATTTTTACATGTGACACAGTATATATTATTACCAATTATTCAGAGTAATTTACATTTACCATGCCATCACACTGCATCCTGCTAAACCTATTTACTGAGCTCTGCTTTGCCTTTATGTTTTTGTTCAGTTAATTTGTTATAACATCTGTGTGCATACCTAATCACCTGTTGATGTACCAAAGTAAATATTTTGTTTCCTTATTGCTGCCTCTGTATAATTAACACTGCAAAAGGTCTACATGTTGTTCATGTGAATATAAAGAGCTTACCTTCTAAAACTGATCTCTTGGCGTATTTACAATAAACCCAGTGTAATTACACTTTCTGAGACATAACTGAAAATTAGTATCTCTGATAATGAAATTAACTCTTTGAGCTCTGCAGTACAACTGGTCAGCCAGTGCCTGCATTGCTATTTTTGCTTATTGTAATGCCATTACAGTATCTTCAAATGCTTCATACTAAAAATCTGTACAACTTATGCTAAAGGGTTAATGAATAAATGTTTCAACTTACGGTTTTTTATCAAAGATCAGTATATACAGAATTATGCAAATAGCATTTCCTACGGCCATGACGGAGAAATCCCTGGGGAAATTACTGCAAAATACTACATTTGCACCACATGTAAGGTGAGATAAAAGGTAATGCCATAATGATGGAAAACCTTGGCGTTCTGCTGCTGCTGCAAAAAAGAATGTTCTAGCTTTTATGGTTTTTATTTTAGATTGATTTATACACAGGATAAGGCAAATGATGCAACATTACCAGGAAATACCCGCGTAATTACAACAAAGTTTGCACAACATGTAAGGCAAGGCAACGTACGATCATGACTTGATGAGAGGGAAGACAGAAGCTAGATTTTTCCTGCAAAAAGAAAGCACTTTGGCTACTATGCCTTTTATATCTGTTAAAACCGCATCATGCAAACAACAGTCTAACACGTCCATCTGTGGGATGTACGTTTTTAAAGGATTAAATTCGGCAACTATGTTTTGTACAGAACTGAGAGGAGTGCTAGACAAGCAGTGGCTACTCTTTAAACCTGTCTTAAGAGACCTAACAGAACCCGGTGTATTTTGAATGTCTGTTGAAACATTTTTTCACAGAACCAAACAATTGGCTATGACATATAATTGTTATATTGACTTCAACAAAACTTGGCGAGATTGTTCATCTCTCATATATCAAAACCTGTTCAGTGTGTGTGTGTGTGTGTGTGTGAGTACTTGTACATGCTACACAGTGAGGACCAACAAACAAGTGAGGACATTTTGTCCGGTCCTCACTTTTTCAAAGGCCTGTTTGAGGGTTGAGACTTGGTTTAGAATTAGGTCTAGGGTTAGGTTAGGGACATGATATTGTGTGATCCCCATCAGGGACACAATATGCACTGGCACAGGCTGTCACTTGTACAAACGATGAAATTGAGGTAATGAGAAGCCTAGTGCATGATGTTACACTCTGACTGATGCCATAGAAAAATGGGGGGAACAAAGAAAAAGAAAACACAACAAGTGAACCAATCCACACACTAGATCAAATCGATCCAAAGCAAATGTGGGTGGGCCCCCGGGAAGAGGCCAAAAGGTCACTCCAGGTAGAGGATAACTCAAACCAATTAGGAGAAATCACTGGTAAAGGCTAGGCATGAGATATTCAAAGTGTAGCTACTATCACAAGGATGTCAGTTCATTCACCATGGTCAGGGTTGGACACCAATATATTTATATTTAGGTTGAGTATGGGTTTAATAATTGGTTAGGTTTATGTATGGGTTTAATAATTGGTTAGGTTTATGTACGGGTTTAATAACTGGTTAGGTTTAGGTATGGGTTTAATAATGGTTAAGGTTAGAATAACTAATTAGGCTGGGTTGTAGAAGAGGGTGTGGCCTCAGATTAGGTTCAGGCAAGAAGCCTGGAACAATAAAACGAGGTCACCCCAAGAGGGTTATATTTGAAAACAGCATTTATAAAGGGTTATAAAATTAATTCTTTCCACTTTGCACATCAGCAGCTGTGATAAAAATCAAGGAAAATAAACAACAACAATAATAATGATAAACATGCAAATCACGTTACTGACTCCAACCAGAGTTTTTTTTATATATATATATAAGTTGCCACTTAATTAAAAACAGGATAAACAGCAGGGGCGATTGCTCTGAGACAACAAGGGAGGCTGAACTTCCCCTAACATTTCATAGAAGAATGGTCAAATACGCACTATTGAATGTACATTACAATAAGAATTTACGTTGCATTAAACGTGCGCTAGGATGTGTTTAACATCACGACTATGATGTTCAAACGTCAGCTGTTTATCACCAGTTTTCAAACGCGACCTCCCTGTCATACATTCTCGTGTCAGCACAGTGGACGCGGAGCCTCCAAGCATTCCTATGAGACAGCGCTGAGCAGGTGTTTTTCATGCAGTAAAGCGAGACGGCACTGTTTGTTACCTGGGCCAGTGTTAAGGTGCTGCTCCTTTCAGGGAAACTTATTTTGAGAGAAAATCAGTTCTGGTGGTAGACACAGTTCAGGTGTTTAAACCCATGTGAAAATCTTTGAGGTGTGTTTTGCTGTGGTTCTATGGCATGAGTGTGGTTGAAAAACGGCTTCAATAATAATGATAAACATGACATCTATTGCACGTCTGTCCGTCCTGGAAGAGGGATCCCTCCTCAGTTGCTCTTCCTGAGGTTTCTACCGTTTTTTTTTTCCCCGTTAAAGGGGTTTTTTGGGGGAGTTTTTCCTTATCCGCTGTGAGGGTCATAAGGACAGAGGGATGTCGTATGCTGTAAAGCCCTGTGAGGCAAATTGTGATTTGTGATATTGGGCTTTATAAATAAAATTGATTGATTGATTGACTTGCACACAACTAAACAATCTCTGCACTAATCCAGACCGTTTGCAACACACGTCACATTGACATAGGCTCATTAACAAATAGGCTTTCAACAGAGCTACACCCAAACAGGCATCTCAAAGCAGAGTCCTGCACGGGTCCAGTTTTCAAGATCCGCCCCGACCCGACCCGGCGACATACAAACCTGCACCCGAACCGCAAACCCAAGCATCAGGCCAATTAGTACCGCAACCCGGTCCGACCCGTTGAAACACGACCTGCAGCCCGACCCGTAACCCGGATTTAAAGTAATCATTTTGGGTCATATTGGCTGAATATTGAACAGCATATCGCCACAGTTAAGGTGCCAGTAAGTAAACAACGACCTGAATGAAGCAGTTCTCACAATAAAAACCTGACTTCAGCTCCATCATCAACCCTCTGTGTTCTTCTCCCATGCGAGTGTAAAAGCACTCGTTTGTTACGTTTAATGCTTTTAAACTTTTAACCTATTTAAAGGAACTTTACATGTGTAATAATAGTCTTACTTTCTGTCCAGAGCGACATTCAGCAGTTTCGAGCCGTCACGTGTTTTTAGAATCCATCGAGGAGAGAAGTAATCCATCAGGGAAACACTTCAGAAACATTATAAAGTGATACTTGTACGTTTTATCCACTTATTTCTCAAATACCTAAATAATTATTTACTGTTCTGGAAGCGGCGCTTGTTAGACGGTGGCAGCCATGTTGATTCTGTCGTCCAATCACAAATTGTGTTATTAGATGGTGAAACGTGTGTAAACAGCTGAACCAATGACCATTGTGAAATAGCAGAGGCGATCCTCAGAGAGTAAATAATGACCAAGATAGTTATCTGTAGTTTACCAAACTAATAACTGATGTGTTTATCTAAAACCCGCGATCCAACCTGCATGTTATTTTTTCCACCCAGATCCGAACCCGGGAAAAAATGTTTTTTTAAAAACCACCCATACCCAATGGGTACCCGCGGGTACCCGACCCAGTGCAGGACTCTGTCTCAAAGTTCCCGCTTCTTTTCCTTGGTCTTTGTCCTGACCACACGGTCAGACAAACACCTCCCCCTGAAGCCAGCCTTGATTCAGCCATTTTGGTAGTTCTCTGTTGTCAGCCATTTTGTTTTGTAGGCCAAACGGCCCCTTGATTGCCACACCGGCCTTTGTCTTTCTCTTTTTATCTCTCGCGTGCACACATACACACACACACACACACACACACACACACACATATACACACCAAGCTTGTATATAGTTAGTTAGAATTTGTGTGTTTTGGTTTGCTAGTTTGTGAATAAATATAATTCTTTGGAATCATGTCTGCTGTCTGTTTAATGTTGCACAAGAGTGAATGAATAGTCAACCTCTGCTGCGTCAAGAACTCCAAAATCCTTCAGGCGTTACTGTTAATTTTGGTTGTTGTTATTAATTTAATTATTAATCAAAACTCCAAATTAATAGTTTAGCCTATTTGACTGATATCTTTAACTGGCTATCATTTTTCCCTTTACGGGAATGGTGCCCCACAAGGTGATTTAATGTTAATTAAGTCACATTATTTAACATGATTATTAATTATTAATAATAATTATTAATTATTTCCAATAGCCAATTAAATCCCAACATATTTGGTGCCTCTTGATGAGACCTAATATATTGATCCCAGCTAATTTGGTGCCGCTGTGTGAAGCCCGAATTTATGTTCCCAACAGTAATATATTACATTTTTAGAGTAACAAGCCCAACACTGCTTTGGTCATAACAGGAAGATATAATCTGCTTGAAATAATCATTTGTGTCTGGTATTATTTCCTCAACAAAAGATCTTGTTCAAAATTCAAGACATCTCCTCCTTCTCCTTCTCTATTATCACCAAATGTTTCCAACAATGCTGTAACCCATTGAAATCCCTAATTCTATGCACAGAATGGTGCATTTCATTTGGTCATAGTCAATGACATCTTCTCCCTTTTACCATGTCAGGTTGCTCTTACTTCTGGGGAAAACACCAGATGATATGTAAGAGCGAGAGGGAAGAAGTTAAGTGTTCACAAACGTTACTTTTCATTCAGCTATTTCATTAGAATGAAATGACATAACGTGAGTAAATGTAACATGAATATAACTTTAAGAAAATATTTATTGTGACAACATTTTTTCTTTTCAGAGTTTAAACTTATAGTCACAAGATGTCTCCAGCCTCAGCAGCTGTGACGTCACAAGACAAAGCTAATGTTAAACCAAGGTTTAAGGTGAGTTCCCTCTTCACCTCTGCACAGTGAAGCTGAAATGTTCAAATGAAATAACAATAACAAAAACGCACAACGTGCCACATTATTATTTTTTGAGTACAAAACAATTTATTAAGGAGCAAATCTTTAATCTTTTATATTTGTATTTTATTAACAGCATTACTTTTTCCAAAGTGGCTTAAAACGAGTGCACTCACATTCAACTAGCTAGATGTGATTTAAAAAAAAAAGTGAAAAGCATCAGACATACAGATATGTCCAACATCATGTGGAGCTTTGTGCATTTCATGAGCAAGGCTTGGAGTTTTCTAGAGGTTCACATCGGTCCACCTCGGTCCGGACTTCTCCAGTCTGAACGCCGTCATACAGCCCAGTGATGGATATTGTGCGGATCTCCCCGTTAGCGTATGTGCGTCTGAGTTGTGCCGTGAACGGGATTTGAACTCTGTACTTGTACTGCACCATGTTAACCACGCAGGAGTGGTTTGGCGGGGCTGTGATCTCCACAGAAACAGTATCAGTGATGGTATTGACCACTGTGTTCCCCCTGGAATACTGAAACGTAACCGCGGAGCTGAACTGAATACCTTCAGAGGCGATGAAGGGGATGCTGACATCAAAGGTCACTGTCACACCAACTTGGATAGAAAAGGTAAAGTCCCACCTGTGCTTCGTCTCATATGTCTTTGAGAGGGTATCTGTTTTCAGCACTGAGTGGCATTCGTAGTTGCTGATGGCTGATTTCTGCATGATCTCTGGAGGATAGTGGAAGATTTCCAGCTCATCAGTGCTATACCTGACATCATAAATCAGCTGGCTGATTATATTCTCATCAGTGGTCAGGACCTGGTAGTCGTGGTACCAATATTCATCATCCTTCCAGGGAAGATAGAAAACTTTATGTTTAGTATCAACCTTGCCAAGTCCATATTCGTTCATCCCTACATATATGTCCTCCCCAGGGCATGTTCTGACTGCATTCTGGGGCACTGAACCATATGAATCCCTCTTCCACTCCAGGACCTCAAACATGTTTTTGTTCACCAGGATCTCAAACGGGAAACCAGAAAGTGCTTTTTTTGTGTTGGCATAGTGGCAATAAGGACCCTTGCTGGGGGTATAAAAGCCAGCCTCACACTTGTATTTACAGACATAATCGATGCGATCAGTGTAATCATTGTAAATTGAAACTGAATTATTTGGGAGGGAGTTGTTCCAGGTCACCCACTCCAGGGTAGAGCCATAGTCAGATCCAAAGGAGGGTGACTGAGCCTGCTTTGTCTGCCTTGACGTAGCAACAGTCAGAAGAGGTCTCTTAGTGCTGATTTCAGCACTGCCATTCAGACGTGAGTTCTTGAAGGAGACTGGATAATGAAAAGAGAAAAGGCACAGGCAAGAACAATGTTTGCTTTAACACAAGACAGAGAAAAACAGAGTGAAACCAAAGCTCAAGTAAGGGATAAGACTGCTAGACATGAAGGCATTTATCTGATTGATGCTGCTCCGTTTGCTGTTCAGTCTGATTGTGTTCTTGGGGTTTCAATTGACTTTAATCAAGTCAAATCTCTCTCGTTAATGAATCTGCTCTAGCTCTCTCTGTTTTATTGTATTTTAACCACTGGTGTTAGTAAGTTCCTCTGTTGTGGACGAGGTTTGTGCAAGCTAGACCTACCTTCACTTACAGTAGGGTTATGGTGAACTAATTCGGAAAACCTTTGGTTCTGGTATTCATGCGGGTGCCACTTGACACGCTCCATCCACCCAAACACTGTTGCTGACCAAACATGCCCAGTCATGGCAGTGGCCCTCTCAACAGGACAATGCTCCATATCACACCACAGAAATGCTCAGGGATGGCCTGAGAAACGTGACAAAGAGCTCAAGGCGCCAACCTGGCCCCCAAATTCCCTAGATCCTAATCTATCAATCTGACTGAGGATTTGTGGGATGTGCTGGTACCCCAGAAGTGACCCTGACCAGTAGTTGGACCTTCTTGAATCAGACTTGGCTCTGACCTGTCGAGAAAAGGATGCAGGACCTCTGTGGGTGTCCTGTGGTGTCTGGCACCATGGAGATTGTGGCGGATCCTTTGAGTCCTGTGGGTTGCAAGGTGGGGTACCAGTATGTCCCACAGATGCTTGATCAAATTTGGAGGCCAGGTCGATGCCATGAGCTCTTGTCATGTTACTTGGGTCAATCCGTAACAGTTTTTGTGGTGTTGAATTGTGCGCTCTCCTGCTGAAGGGGGCCGCTGCTATTGGGAGGTGGTATTGCCATGAAAGGATATACTTGGTTTGGCAACAGTGTATGGGTGGGTGGTTCATGTCAGGTGTCATCTATATGATTGTCTGGGCCCAAGGTTTCCCAGCAGAACACTGTAACAAAATGATCAATGTTATTCACTTCAACCACCGTTGGTTTTTAAGTTGTGGCTGATCAGCCTATGTTCTGTATTTTAAGCAGAAACATATTTAGTTTGTGACTTAGATTAGGTAATAATAATGATGATAATAATAACTAGTCCATAGCCATTTAGAAGAAAAAAAACACCAACATTGGTCCACAGGGGGAGCCACAGCGATTGGTTGCATTTTAGCCATTTTGAAGCATTTTTCTGTTGTTATAGCGCCACCCAGTTGCCAATTAGAGTTAAATTTCTCCAGTCACCTTGAGGCGTCCTGTTCTACATATCTACCAAGTTTAGTAATAATCCATATGGCGGTTAGGCCTAGATAAGAAATGAGCTCTCTAGCGCCCCCATTTTGTTTGATGGGGTCAATAATGGAGGGGTCCCCTCAGATTATGTGTGGTCATATGCCTACAAAGTTGCGTGGTGATGGCTGAAACCCTTGAGATGTTATACACCTTTATGTGATGAGCCACGCCCTCCGCAATATTCATTGCCTTATAGAAGCTCAGTTTTAGTAAGTTTTCCAACTTTTGCCAAGAGGGAACTTTAGATATTGGTCCCTAGATTGTGTTCACCCAGTTTCATGCAGATCGCTCAAACTTCCTAGGAAGAGATCCATTTGAAGTGTTTTTCAAACAATTCAAAATGGCGGAAAATCTATATAAGCGGAAGTTATGGGTTCTTGAGGCAAATGTGTTCCTCATGAGGAGAGGCATCTCTGTGCAAAGTTTCATGTCTCTACGACATACGGGGCATGAGATATGTCCATTCAAAGTTTGACATTTCAATGGGTTGCTATAGCGCCCCCCTTTGGCCAATTGATGTAATATTGCTTCATTGGCATCCTCCCATGACCCTCTACCACTGTGCCAAATTTCACATGGATTGACCAAGTCAGTGAGGAGAAAAACATGGAACACACACACACACACAGAGTTTTCGTTATAGTAAGATAATAATAATTATTATTATAGACTTTTTATACAGGAATTTTCAAAACAAGTTACAAAATGCTTTATAGGGTAGAACCTGGATTAAAACATTTCCACAATGAGTCAAATAAAATCAGACAATTAAAATAATAAAATTAAAGCAATAAATCACCAACAATACATAGTGAATCTTTTAAAAAAAACAAGGGCAGAACTGCAGAACCAGCACTCTACAGGGTTTTTGGTCTCATAGTATTTGTTGTTCTATGAGCCATTTTATGATGAACATATCCCAAAATTTTTTTTGTTTTGTTTTACCATTTCCCAAATTCATAAAGCCAGTTTGTGTTTACCATTTCTCTGCTCAGTGTTGTCCCTGATGTCCAGAGGACCGGCTGAGGACAGAGCTGACAAGACCAGCAGCAGCAACACTGACAGCTTCATCTGGAGATTAAAACCACAGAACAAAATCACTGTTCGTTTATAAAACAGCTTTAAACCGACACAAGTTTGAAGACTTCAGCACCTCAGTGTTAACCCATCAAGACACCGAGTCCAGACTGTCTGCACATGATAGATTTGTTTTTGCAATTTTAATCCAATATTTATCAAATCAAATCAACTTTATTTATATGGCACTTTTCATACGACAGTAACACAAAGTGCCTCACAGAGGTTAAAAACAACAAAGATCCAAAACAGAAAACAAAAAGAAAAGAGAAAACCCAACCCTCCCACCCCACATGGAGATACATAAATATACACATACGCACACACACACACACACACACACACACACACACACACACACACACACACACTAGCTATCACTAAAGAGACATGGCCGAGCACCGAGACCTAAGGCAAGGAAAAAGCCACCTCTGGGGGCCATCCACACTGAGAGGGCCCACGGTCCACGGCCACAGGGAGCGCCGCCATAGAGACACCCCGACCTGGGCAGACATGAGGCTCCACCCCAAGGTGCAGTGCCCTTCAGCCACCCAGGTCAGAGCGGTCTCCCGACGGCACCCCCATCGGGAGACCAGGAACAACTCTCAGTGTGGTAGGCCCCCATGAGGAAACACTGGAGCTAAAAGCTGAGGAACTAAAACAGTAAGATAGGATAAAAGGTATAAAAAGAACCAAATAAACAAAAAGCTTTTTAGCTCATAAAACTGAGTTAGTAGCTAGGTAAGAATGATGCATAAAATGCATCAAAACTAAAACCTATAACTAAAATAACAAAAGATAAAGGTTAAGTGAGATAAGAATGTAAAAAGAGGAAGGGTAAGAACATAAAAAATGAATAAATAAATAAAATAGATAGATAAATCGGTTATAAAATGAATTTAAAATAGATAAATAAAGAGATCAGTGAAGAGTCTGATTAAAGAGATGAGTCTTGAGCCTCTTTTTAAAAACAACAATCAACAGTCTCTGCAGCTCTGACGCACAACAAAAAGTACTCACCATCGCAGTGTCCATCACTTGATGCACCTCCAGTCTCCTTCAGGTTTATATACTGTAGCTGCTTCATGTGCTGAGTCACAGAACAAACACTCAACACACTTTCACTTTGTCTTGGCTCTGATGTTGAAGAGTAAAAAGTAATCTGGTCCAGTGGTGTGAGAGTAGATGTTTTAGGATGGAAAATGACAGAGCAGTTCAGTTTCTATTATATCAGCCCTGCCTGGCCTCCTTGGCCAGAAGCATTATGTTTTTGGGATGTCCATCCATCCTTTTGTCCGTTTGATTCTCATGAACGCAATATCTTAAGAACACCTTGAGGGAATTTCTTCAAATTTGGCACAAATGTCCTGTTGGGCTTAACAAAGGTCAGCGTCACTAGGACCTCGTCTGTCATTCTTTTGAACGTGATATCTCAAGAACTTTATAAGGGAATCTTTTTTATCATTATAATTTGGCCCAAACGTCCACTTGGACTTAAGGATGTACTGATTAGAATTTGTTGGTCAAAGGTCACTGTGACCTTGCATCTGTCTCATCATCATATCTCAATATCTCAAGAACGCCTTGAGGGAATTTCTCCAACTTTGTCACAAACGTCCACCTGGACTCAAACATGAATGGATTAGAATTTGGTGGTCAAAGGTCACTGTGACCTCACAAAACATGCTTTCGGCCATAGTTCAAGAATCCATACCATCTCAAAAAATGTTTTGTAGCATAAAATGATGAAGTGATGACATTTTATTTCCAAAAGGTCAAAGGTCAACTTCACTGTGACATCATATCGCTCTGCAAAAACAATTCTCTGGCCATTATTCAGTGTCTTATCCAAGGAACATTTGGTCAGACACTGAATTGGTGACTCTAATCTTGGGTGTCCACCTTAAAAATGTGCTGATTTGTAGATCTTCTCTGCTGCTGGGGGAAAGATGTGTGTGAAGCATCCATGTTTTCATAGATATGAATGTAAACTGTAAGAGAAACGTGACTGGTGGGCAGAAGCATTCAACTGCTGGGCAGTAATTCTTGTCATATACTCCTGGGAAGTACTGAAAAACTGTTGATAATGTGTACAGGACTCTGCAGATTTGTATTCAGAATCTGTGTGTGCATGATCACATTTAAAAAATGTTGTTAATAGAGATCAGTAAATGTGTAGACAAATCTGTAAATGCATTTTTGCATTTGTTTTTTTGGCTGTATTTTTTATGTTTTACTCTACGTAGTTGTCACTTTATGTTCTTGTCCGTGCTCAGTGTTATAAAGGATTAAATCCAAATGTAAATAAGTTCTGTACTTCCCAGTAACCACAACCTATAAATAATAATGAATGGAAATATTGCCCGTTCTGTTTAATCACACGAGGTCAGGAAGAATAAACATTACAAAATGTTACCTTATCAAAGAAATAGGAGGAAGTAACAGGGATAAATACATTTAGAGCAGTGGGGCACCGCCTTTGGTAGTCAGATCATTGCATTTTGAAACCAGTTCACCCTCTTTATCAACAGGTGTGTTTAATCAGTCCTCAAACGTTTGTCTGACAGTGGCTTGTTTTCATCTGGTGGATGTCTGGTGAGACCATTTGAGGTAACAGGATTCACTTTGTCGGTCTAACTGGGATTTGATCGCTGTTAGATCCATCAGTGTTACACCATTAAAATTGTTGGGAGCTTTTAATGCAGTGTGCAGATCTTCTGTTTGATTCAATCTAAACTGTAACAAGACTGAAGGCGCTATTTAAATGATCTACAGCTCATGGTCTAAAGTGCATGGTGCAAGTATATTTAAGGCATGTCATGACTGCCCACAGCAATAATGTCAAGCTGTTTAAATATGCAGATGATGTGGCTCTGGTTGGTCTTCTCCTGGGAGAGAATGCCATGTATGAAGAGGTTTACTGTAGCCAGGCCACTGCTCTTCAGAACTAGTGTCAGGTGAGTAAACTGGAGATGAATGTGGCTGAAACAAATGAACTTCTAATTCAAACAAAACCGAATGGAACCAGTCATATCTGTATCCATATACCAACAGAAGCGTTCCTTAGCGTCCCCATGTCTGGTCCCCCCTCTGTTGGGGTACCTAGCACACAGATGTGGTACTAAAAGGTGGAGCTGTGAACACTGCAGTCTGATTGGTCAGTAGAGGACGGTCACTCTGCTCAGGGCTGAGTTGTGTCTGGTTTTGAGGCTCATGTAACCACTGTTCATACTGTGGAGAGTTTTATTAGTAAACTGTAACTATAAAATGAAAGGATGTTTTGCTGCCTCTCACAGCAGCTGGAGTCTGAGAAAAAATAACTTCATTCACTGGGCCGACTGCCGGCGACTTTTAAGGTGGAACGTTAACTTGTAATGTTACTCAATGCATGAGTTGATGACGTGAATCCATCAGCACACCTTAAATTTCACTGTGACAACTTTGACCATCACTTTAGTTTTTAATGTCTCTTTTGGATCACACACACACACACACACACACACACACACACACACACAAGCATATATACTGTATATTTATGTGTGTGTAATTTGTCCTGCTGGTGGTGTTAGAGGAAACATCAGGGAATCAGCTTAGTCATTTGAACTCATCCCCTGGAAATCATTTATATCTACACTGAACACAAATTTAAACACAACACTTTGTTCTTGCTCTCATTTCTTTTACAGGTTTAAGATCCAAGATTTATTAATGCACCCAGCAGATATATTTCTCTCAAATTTTGGTTACAAATTAGGCTTTAAAGTGAGCACTCCTTTCCAAAGATATCCCATCCACCTGACAGGTGTGGCATATCAACATGCTGATTAAACAGCATGATCACTACACAGGTGTGCCTTGAGGTGATGGCAATAAAAGGCCATTCTGAAATGTGCAGGTTTCAGTTCTGCTTACTGACACAGATTTTAACAAACAAACCAAAATGTGAGAGAAATCACTCTTTTGTCTGCATTGAAAAGGTCTTACATTTTTCACTTACACCTGTGAAAACATCAATGTCCGTTTTGTCAAAACAGTTTGAGGGAAGTGTTTATTCAACAGTAACAGTCATTATGGAGGCTGGTGTTGGATTTTATCAGTATTTTGTCCATCTCATTTATATCAATGAAGGTAAATAAAATTAAAAACACCCAGCCTCACTGATACTGACTCAAGATTCCCTGCATGGGTAAAAATATACATTTATCAATGGTCCTTATCATCATCTCATCATAACTTGGACAGACAGATGAAGCCTACACACAGATGGTTTATTTGTGGGATAGTAGTGAGTCTTATTATTGGCTGTCTTATCAGCTTATTTCTTTTATGAGGTTAATAATCAGTGATCTTTATTTTGTCTGACTTTGCTTTCATATGCTGCATTATGACCTTTGGGGTCAGGGTAAGTGTGGAGCTTGCAAAAACATCTTTAGCCATGCTAAAGGCGTACTGTTGCATCGCCTCTCAGGATAGCAGGATGGATTCAAAATGCTAGCAAAGAGCATGGCTACCAAGAGGCGAAGCTCAATAGAACGCCCCATAGCAACAGACTTGCCCATGGTTTCATCCTACCGCCGCCATTTTGGACTGTCAGCAGACCGCAGCAGACCCGCTTGCATACAAAAACACACAGACAAACTGAAGTATATGGCTATTAATTATGATTACAATGCTACTCACCTCGTGATAGCTTGGTCACAGCTGCTTTTTCACGTTTTTGTAAAGCAAAATATAGACTTTAAAAAAAACAAAATGAAGAAAAAAAAAAACTAGATGGCATCTCTACATATTACATCCACTTATGAGAACATTAATTTAATTACTCCTTCAAAATCACCCCATAAGCCAATCTACCAAAAAATAAAAAAAAATCAATATTTTAACTAGAAACACATTAATAGCGACGTCACATAGTCAGGAATAAATATTTATTTACAGTTTGTACAATAAGGGGACAGTAATAATAATAATAATAATAATATATAGGCTATTTTAATATGATATATTTTAATGCTAAAGCAGTAATCACTTCTGATATAAATGGTCCAAGAGGCCATATATGTATGTATATTATTAATACAGAGATGGGGACTTGAGTCATTGTGACTTGTGACTTGACTTGACAAAAAATAAAGACTTGAGACTTGACTCGGACTTGGAAGTTAAAGACTCCGGACCTGACTTGACTTGAGACACAATGACTTGAATGACTTGAGTGTTATTCACATCATGTTTTCAGTTAGAATATAAAATTAATAAAATAATTTAAAAAATATACAATATAAAATTACCTGGTAGGAGCGCAGGCTGAGAATGGCGTTGTCATGATTAGATCACTACCCTGTCAATCAGTCATGCCCTCTCTACGTACCTTACGTGTTTATTGGAGAAACAGGCCCTCTTATATCAGAGAGGCATCAACATGTCAGCGGAAGAAGTACCGAGAGTCATCGTCTTCGTCTTTTGGAATTACCATTATTACGACAAAAGACGAACAGCACAGTGCAAGACATGCGGCATAAACACGTCGGACAGCCAGACGACAACTTCAAACTTTGTTCGTCATTTGAAGAGCCATTCTGCCCAGTAAGTGCTTGTCAGTTAGCTAATATTATCTGGTTAGTCGGTAGTTAGCTAACTTTAGCTTGATGCGATACGGGGGTGGGGGGGTGGGTCGGTTTGGTGGAACTTGTTTTTTAATTTATTTGCTAACATTAACCCCAGAAAACGTGAGCGAACATTCCGACCGGTTCATCACAAGACCGGTCGGAATGGCCGCTGCCTTGTGTGTGTGTGTGTGTGTGTGTGTGTGTGTGTGTGCGCACGCACGTATGGGGGTCGTCCCTGCATAGTAAACATTGCAGCAATGAAGTCAATGTTTACTGACAGTTACTTATATCTTGTCTTTTCACTTTATTAAGATCAGATTCTGCAGGTAAAATTACAATAATAAGGTGACTTGACTTGACTTGACTTGACATAACCTGTGACTTGACTTGACTTGCCCAAGAAAAAATGACTTGGGACTTACTTGAGACTTGAAGGTTAAGACTTGAGACTTACTTGAGACTTGCACATGTGTGACTTGGTCCCATCTATATATAATATACTCTATCATTCCACTCTAGGAAAAAAGAAAAACATATCACAAATATGCACATTCAGAACAAATTATATATATATATATATATATATATATATATATATATATATATATATATATATATATATGTGTGTATGTATGTATGTATATGTATATATATGTATGTATGTGTGTGTGTGTATATATATATATATATATATATGTATGTATGTATATGTATATATATACAGTACTATGTACAGTATGTAAAAAGCTTATTGTTCTTTCATAGGGGACAGAAATAATAAAATAATAACATATATATTTTAATGATAAACTCTTTTTCATCCGTTGCTTTCTCTTCTAACATTTTATATTAAAAAAAGCATTATAACAAATAAAAGCTCATCCATGTGAATAAAAATAATGTGATTACTATAACTCCCGTTTCAGTGCATTGGCAAGTGCAGTTTTGTAAGTGTTATCTTCCCTCCAAAACTGGCATATTAAATTGATATTAAAATACTTTAAAACTTACACCTCAGGAGTTCCTACCTGTCGGGATCCTTCGGGAAACGGTGGAAGGCCAGGTGCAGGGTGTTCCACTGATAGTTATCGCAATTAATTGCACTACACTGTTTTCTTTTACTTTTTTCATCCTCTCTCCTTGACATCTTGCATGTTGTCTGGGCGCAACAGTCCAAGCTCAACAGTCTAAAATGGCGGCAGCGCTACCGCAGCCCCCCTAGTGGCTGTTGGCAAAAATTCAACGGAGCTTCGCCTCTTGGTATCCATGCTCTTTGATGCTAGTTAGGCTGTTGTGGCAGTATGATACCCTGTCGGACGCGTCAGTTTCAAACTGCCAGTAACGGCGTAATATAAGGAGCTGGCAAGTCCCTATAGAGTGGCTGGGAGGGGTCCATCAAATCCCTGACCTTCATCCAAGAGCCTGGTGTTTTTCAAAAATCGTTCTTCCCATTTTGTAGTTCGGACACAAAAACATGTGGAAAAAAGGTTTCAGGTTGAAAAATACCAAAGTCACTCTTTAACCAAGTCGTTTCACACCTTCCAATAAATCCTTAGCGGCCTGATGTACGTGTTGTGTATATAACGTGTTAATATACAAAATGAAACGTCGTAGCTTCAGAGGCAGTTTGCACGTGTGTAACAAAGTTCACACGTGCAAGAATGCACGCCAGACCAACTTAATTATTAAGCTTAATTTACCGTTATTGTCGAGTGACACGTGAGTTAATTTGAAGGCACAAATGCCAACTGAGGAAGCCAGGAGACAACAGCCCTGATTACAGATTGATTACTGCAGGTCTAATATACCTGTAACTTTCTGTTTTCTTTAATAGGTGAATCATTTACAGTCTTTACTGGACTATAATTTATAAAGGGAAAGGGCAACTTCTTTCTCTTCAGGAAGAGGAGAGGTTTGTTTACATGTAGATCATTTATGATCATATTGTTCAGCCCCTCTCTGAACATCTGAAAATTTGAAGAGCAACTTTTTTCTTTCATGAGTCATGCAACATTTTTCATGAGACATTTGTGGATTTCTTTCTTTTTTCCTCAGCCCTTTTATGCTTCCCATGAACACATTTAATGTGATGGAGAATAAGCAATCACAGGTGTTTTCTCTGTTTGTCTTTTTGCCCAGATATTCCACTGCTCAGTTATTTCAGTCAGAAACCTCTACTGCCAAACGTAAATGCAGTTTGGCAGCATTAAAAGGAACAGTCCAACATTTGGTCTGCTGTTTCCAGTTTGGTGATTTCATCTGTCCATCTTGTACAGAGCCATGTTGCACCGCCATGTTTCCACAATAGCCCAGAACGTACAAACCAAAGGCTCCAGAGAGGGATATTCACATTCGTCACACTGGTCCATTTGTTGTGGAGAGGTAGAGACCTCTGTGGATAATTCAGCTCCCGGTAAAAACCTCCTGAACAATAGACACTGAGGGAATTCTAACCAGGAGCTGGTTGCAATCTGCAATCCTCACCGCTACAGTAGATGCCACTAAATCCCCTTAAATCTTACACACTGTTCCTTTAAACAGTATATCAGATCTCTCGCTCTAACCTGTAATCTGGTTTCTTGTGTGTATGTCGCATAATCGCCAAAGAAAAGTTTATACGGCCAAGTTAAAGGGATAGTGCACCCAAAAATGAAAATTCAGCCATTATCTACTCACCTATATACTGATGGAGGCCCTGGTGAAGTTTTAGAGTCCTCACATCCCTTGTAGAGATCGGCGGGGGGAGCGGCTAGCACACCTAATGGCAGACAGCGCTCCAGACTAACGTCCAAGAACACAAAATTGAATCCACAAAATATCTCCATACTGCTCATCCGTAGTGATCCAAGTGTGCTGCAGCCCCGACATAAAAAGTTGTTTGGAAAAACGTCATTTGAACTCTGTTTTTAGCCTCACTGTAGCCTGTAGCTCTGACTGCTTTTCTGTGCTCCGCGTTTTTTCATTTTCATTTCTGGGTGCACTATCCCTTTAATCTTCAACAGAAACGAGACAGGAAACCATGTTTACCATTTACACAACAGTTCAAAATACAGGCTGCAATTTTTTTTTTCAGCATTTTCCTTTTTCCTCTGTGTTTGGTAACACCAAGACACGTTTGAACAAACGATAAGAGGAATAACTGTGAAAACAACATCCTTGATGAAGGAAAATTGGAGGAAAACTGGAAAATCCAACCTGAAAATGACAGTGACACTCAAGCACACACACACAAAAACACTTACAGATTTTCTCTCTCATCTTATTGGACCAGTTGTTGTTGTTGTTTGGTGGTAAAGTTCAGGGCTGTGTCAAAGTGAAACTGCGTGGTTTGTTTTATGCAGCTATATAAACCTGGATTCAGCAGGAGGTGATCAAAGTTAAGACGACTGTAACGGTGAGTACTTTCGCTGTACTTCTACCTCAGTGCATTTGATTTAGTATGTTTTCCATTTGGTTTAAAAAACTTTGAACATTTACATTGTTAAATATTATTTTAATGGCAGCAAGAAAATGTTTAACTCAATAATGCAACTTGAAGCTAATGTGAATGCATTCACTTTTTTACTTTATTGACTCGCCTCTATTTGTTTTTATCAGCTATTATTTTATTATTTACTTGTTTTGTTTTGTCATGTTTCATCCCTGCATCCACTTTTCCTAAATTTCCTAACTGTAGATGAGGAAGTTAAACCTGCTGACATTCAAGAAGCCTTGCTACATCATTTTATATCTCTGTAATCTTTCCTTAATGCCTATGTGCCTCCTTTTTCTTTTCAGTTTTGCTTCCTATGTACTTCTCCATAAGACATGCAACATGCTCAGCAGTTAAATTTCTCACCAGTGCTGGTTAAATGGCATGTGATAAACATATGGTAACCCACAGTGATTTTGTTTTGTGTTTTATCTCCAGATGAAGTCAGTGTTGTTGCTGCTGACCCTGCTGACTCTGTCCTCAGCCAGTTTTCTTGACACTGTGACCAGCGCAGCGTACATCAATGGTAATTATGGGTTATTAATTTTCTGTTGTTTATGTCTTCAAAAGTTATGTATTTTATTTGTTTGTTTGTAGACCAGTCGCCAAAAGAAAATGTTGGCATTGTATGTTTCTGCAAATCAAGGATATGTTACATTTGTATGCAACCTGTTGCCACGTTTCCAGCAACATTTGCAGGCTGTTCTCACAAATCTTTCATACGTTTTCCTAATGAAAAGCAATGCACCCAAATTCGTACATAGCCCACGTATTTTGAAATGCTGTGATCACCAGTGATGACCAATGCACTGACAGCAGTAAACAAGGAAGCCGTTCCAAGCACTTATAAGGATGCAGGGGGTGGATGGTTGACAGAAAGCCAGACTGTAACCAAGTGCTCTCCCCTGGACTCACATGTTGGGCTCAGTGTAAATTTTGAGTGATTTTAAGATATGTCCTCACCATGTTTCTTTCCTAAACCTAACCACAGTACGTTTTATTGCCTAAACCTAACCTCCGTGACTTTACTTTATTACATAACTTTACGTTAAGGACGTAACGTCATTTGTGGGGTGCTGCTAGTTTGTAGGATATCATACAAATCATTCTATGAGAATACAATGGTATTTGTGTGACCAAATGTGGGTATTTTAAGCCAAAACATCTTTTCCTAACCATAAGTGAGTGGTTTTTGTGCCTGGACATTAGCCAGACATTCACCATAGCAATGCTAAAGCGTGAAGAAATGTGAAGTTTCGCTGTATCCTAAAACTTAAAGTATTTGTAGTTTGGAGAAACGTACAATGTGAAAGAAATTTTGTTTGTGTTTGTCATGTCACCTAAAAGGCAAATTTTCATCATTCATTTGATCTAGCTTCAACAGGCTGCACTAGAGACACAGTTATGCTAGGACTCATTTATAACTCCCTTTACATAATAAAAATAGATACGTCTGTTTCAGATGTTGTAAACGTCACTGCCCTCATACTTCCATGTGTCCAATAAACCAGGTGACGATGAAGGAGGTCATAATGATGTAGAAAAGCACTTCTGATTCTTTTGATCAGTGGACCTTTACAGACTAAAGGGATATAAATAATCAAGGAATGGACACAGGACGGACGAATTATGGTCTTCTCTGGTGCTCATGGTTTCAACAAATTGACAACTGAATTGTGGAGCATCTAATGAAGCTGACAATGTGCAGCACTCGACAGTGCGAGCATTTCACTCGCATTTGCGACTAAAAATAGGTGTGTGCGAACTGTAAAAAATATTTAGGGGCACATGTGCGCATAAAAAAATCAGCCGAAGCAGCCTATATTTTTGTCAATAAAAAAATATGATAATCTGACCGCAAATGTTGGAGGAACTCCAGCAGCCTTCCCTCTTCCCTCTTCCCCGTGTGACATGGTTATGGGCGGTTTTCCAAGCCACTGTCCGCACAATGAATATAAGTCCCACTGTCGGCACAATGAATATAAGTCCCACTGTCGGCAGGGTGGAAATAAGTCAAAGTGTGGAGGAGACGGACCGGGAAAAGCGGTGGACCTCCGGGGAAGCCTGCTCCGTTCTCCCCGCAGTTAGGGACCGTTCTCCACGGTAGCGCTGCTGGGCAGGGTGGAAATAAGTCCTGCAGAGTTTCAGAGGACCTGGAGAATGTTTTAGGATAGTAATAACATTATATACGATAATCATATTGCAAAGATAATATATATATATAACATAATAACATTAAAGACAAAATTTAATTGCAATACTTGATGATTTTACCTTTCTGTGCATTTTGTATACAAATTCATTAAATAATTTTGCTTGTAAATGTCTATTTGCATCACGTTTATTACGGAAAACACATTATTTGATCAATTTACATTGTGCCCCTAAAGTTCTTTGTGCGCTCCTTACTTTTTCAACTTAGGAGCACATGTGCTCCTTGGGAAAAAAGTCAGCGTCAATCCCTGATGTGTGTAGCACAATCATATTCATGGTCTAAGCAGCTTAGCACTAGCTCAAGCGTGTAGCCAGAAACCTGGTGGCCTTTAAGAGGTTTTATTCATCCAGAGAACTTGAAAAAATGACCTGCTTTGCAGCCTCATTGGCAACCAGACCCGGTGAGCGTAGCCACACTGGATAGTAAAAAGCATTCAGTGTTTAATGGTAGTTAAAGTGTCTTGAGTTGAGTCGTAATAATAGATATGTTGCACAAGATTGTACACTGTAAAACACATGGGAGTTTGCCAGAATCCAAGTTGAAGGACAAATGATAAGACGGAAAAAACATCATAAAAACACAACAAAGAAATGAATAACAAGACTGATCAAGTTACAGTTGGCAAGACAAGACTGTAAGATTACAAGATGGCGGCAGAAAAGAGTTACTGTTTCTGTGTCCTTTTTTTTTCCACACACAGACTCATTACTGGATCCGGAGCTAGGAGAAAGGATTCCTGAAATCAGCGCCAATGACTCGATGCTAACAGATGAAGCCTTTCTCTTTCCTCCCCCTGAGCTCGAGAACAGGCAAAGTCAGCCTCAGCCCTTCAGAATCGGCAACCTGGAATGGCAGACCTGGCGTGGCTTTCTTCCAAATGGAGCTGTTTCAATATACAATAGTTATACCCGCCGCTACGACTACGTCTGCAAATACAAGTGTGAGGCCGGTTTCTACAACCCCAAAATGGGTCCTTACTGCAACTACCCCTTCTCGAGACGAGCACACCGTTCTGCTCCATTTGAGATCCTTGTTAACAGGGATAACATTGAGTTTCTGGAGTGGAAGGCTAGTTCTTTTGGTAAACTGCCCCAGAATTCAGTTGGGACCTGCTCTCGGGGGGGCATTTATGTCGGAAAGAACAAGTTTGGGCTTGGGAAGGTGCATCCTAAATCCAAGGCCTTCTTCCTTCCCTGGAAACGTAAAGCGTATTGGTACAAGAGGAGGTACCAGGTCCTGACCGTCAGTAGCGGCATAGTCAGTGAGCATATCTCTGATGTCAGGTACAAGACTGATAGAGCCAAAGTCTTCCAGTATGCCCCAGAGACCATGCGTCTGTCTGCCATCTCCAACAGGGCATGCCGTAATGTTGTGAAAACAGTCATGCTTTCAGAGAAAAGCCAGACAGAGCACAGTTGGGAAACCAGTTTTACCTTCACTGTCGGTGTCACAAGTTCCATCAAGACCCGCATCCCCTTTCGCAGAGACGGAGAATTTGGGTTTAGTGCTGAGACAACATTCCAGACCTCAAAGGGGAAGTCTGTCACCAAGGAAAACACTCACTCTGTGTCTGTGGAGTTTGATGTTCCACCCAACCACTACTGCAGAACCCGTATGGTGGGATATAAGTACAAAGCAGACATCCCATACACAGCCCAACTGACACGCAAATACCGCAACGGGCAAACCCGCTGGACCACCATCACTGGGACTTACCACGGTGTC
The DNA here is from genome assembly GCF_041903045.1 of Epinephelus lanceolatus. Classification (NCBI taxonomy): domain Eukaryota; kingdom Metazoa; phylum Chordata; class Actinopteri; order Perciformes; family Serranidae; genus Epinephelus; species Epinephelus lanceolatus. The sequence continues at coordinate 3,819,782 of NC_135742.1, forward strand.
CAAATGGGAGAAGTCTGGGCCGAAGTGGACCGCTGTCCACCTGTACCCAACGCCAGCCCTTGTCACTGAAAGTGTGTCTGTCTCAAGGCTATTCAAAGATGGCAGGTACGCAGTCTGGTTATGACACGTGTGTAATGTAACCGGAGCTGCGATGTTTAAAAGCAGATGGCGCTAGAAATAAAGCCTGACAGAACTTTATGGGTAAACTCAATTGGATAGTGGACATTTTCATATAAAAAGCATTTGTTTATGATCTTTTATTGAAGACATTTCATTGTAATTTTCACTCATGTCTTTATTTTTGGCATAAAATTTATTCCAACTCAAGGCCGACTGCAGATATCTCCGTGAAACAAATCAGTCATCCCCATGTTCCATGACAGTGCGCCATCCATCCACTAGATGTCCTCAGACTTTCCTCCACTTCCCCTCTACCTGACTGCCCCACTCATCTACACACCTGCTCCCAGACATGTTTTCTACACAAAATGATGTCTGTTTTTTCAGACTTTCTTCTAATCTTTGTCATTTTTACTTGTTGGATTCCATATTGCAGCCACTTTTAAGTGGTCAAGAATACATTGCTTTGTTTTAAAGGGTTGGATTGGGAACCACTGGAAATGCAGCATGAGATCATTGAGCACGAGCCATACTTACTTACATACTAGAGTAGTTCAAAGTTCTTTGTAAATTGGACCCTTATTGAATACTGCTTTTGTTGTGGTCTGTCACTCTCTCCACTGTTTATCAGTGCTATCATTAACGGCTTAAAATTCATGTACTGTAAAACTGCTGCCAGATCCTGGATGACAAAATCATTTATTTTACTGTGTATTAAAACATTTCAAATATGTATTGGTTTAAGTGTTCAAAAGATCAGTTTATTCTGTGTTTTTATGATTCAGTGTGCCTCAATAAATGTTGTCAGACAAAACTAATTCATTTTAATTTTCTTCCATTAGTTTCTGTTTTGACTCACCAACTATTAGATGGATTACTGAAAATTATCATCATTATCATGTTAGAAATTCTGTCTGCCGAAGAAATAGTCCCCAGAGGAAGTTCAGAGACACATCCCCCATTAACATGCCAACATACTGAGTCCAGTGAAATGAGCCTGGAGCTGAGCTGAGACATCCAGAAGGTGGCAGTGACAGATCACTAACTGCTCAACCCACAGTGTAACTGGCCCACCAGTCCACAGCTCATTCTCCCATACAGCAGTGCAGAAATGATCGAACATGATCGTAGATTTCACACATCACGTAACCAAAGCTTCACGCAGATCATAAACTTGTGGTATTTGTGTATCGTGTAATCCTCGTGGATCGCATGATGGGTGTTAGTATCATAATTTACTTAACCCAATGAAATGAGTAAATTGGCTTGATTTTTTTACATGGGAAGACGGCAATGAGCAATGAAAAAGAAATGCAAGAAATTAGTAACAAAAAAAAAAGTGAAAGAGAGAGAGAGAAAATGATAATTTTGTAAAATCATTTTTAAATGTAATTATGATAAAAACATAGTTTTCCCTATTTGTTTTTCCCCAGGTTTATTTTTATATTTTTCAAAATCTTTTTATTTGTTTTTTGCAATTTGTGGGTCCAAGTTGACCAAGTTGCTCTTTGCCTTTTTTCCCCATGTTTTTGAAAGAAAACGTCTGAAAACAGCACAAGAAAAGTGATGTCACTCCACAAAAAAAAAAAAAAAACCAACAACAAAATACTAAGTAGTTGTGGATTATTTTGGAAAGACAGTGTTTTGGAAGACGACAATTATTGAGCATTTTGTAATAAATTATTGTTGACTGTAAAATAAATCTCCACTGACTGCAGTAACGTTTGATGTGCTGTAGCCGTGCTCTGTGCCATCATTTTGTTTTTACTGTATGTTAGTTTGTGCTCCACACCATATTATCATGGTCTTGATTCACATAAATAAATGAAAAGAAAAGAAATGAAATGAAACCACAGGATACCCAAAATGCTTTTTGTATTCCTTTAAGGTCTGGGTCGATGTTAAGAGCATGATGATGAAGATGATGGTGAAGAAGAGGTAGCACACTTAGGTTTACATGGGTGATTTAAAGATTACTGTGTTTGTGAAGAGATTTGGATTTCATAAGGTTTATTAGATGTCAGTCAGAGGGACAGATGACTTTTGACAAGCACTGTAATGAATGCCTGATAGACTAAAGGTCACTGATACAGTATGATCGTTTGGAGGACAGAGCTAACTGATAAGTTATCGCCTTATCAGTGTGTTTTTCTTTACTCGTTAATAATCCCAAATCTTATCCGGCAATCATTTCATAATGTGTCGTGAGATGAGCACGAACACAACAGCACGCTTGTTGTAAATGATAGAGAAAAGTGCAAATAGACGTCTTCAGATTTGTCTGTCTTCACCTTTATTTTGTTAAAGTCCAGATGAAATGAGAAGAATGCCTTTTAAACCCTTTGAGATCATGTCCGCAGACATTTTGTGCACTTATTTAACATGATGCAAGAAAAGAAAATGGTATTCTAATATCAAAATCCAATCATCACAAAATATGCAGCACTTTCTCATCCTTGTCAAATATTGACATGTTTGCAATGGGGGATGTAATCGATTCTTAGATGCACTGTGATGCAGATGTAAACAATTCGTCTTCGATTCACAAATGTCAATAATCAGTTATCTAAATGTTTAGTAATAATGTGATGTTGACGGAACTCAACTGTAAGATCAGTGCAGTCAGTACAGTCTACAGCGTGGACATGCTAGAGTTTACTTGTAGTTCATCTTTACAAAAGGCAGCAGTTGAAAGCATGTTTTAATTATATACCTACATAATTATATTTTAGGGACAAACATTAAGTATATTGTGAATACTTAAACACGTCACCACCCAGACACTGGGCCAGCAATCAGCAGTAACTTTAACAAATGAGAGCAGCTGACCAACTTAACCAACTTAAAACACCTCTGTGAAGAGGAATATAACTCTGCTCAGTCCATTTGTCCTTGAAAACGCTTTCAGGTGCAGCAGAGAAGCTGCTCCCCACTGCTGGAAACATTAAAACAACTCAGCGGAGCACGTTATGTTGTTATTGGCATACAGGCAGGAGACTGTAAGGTGCTTTCAAATTAAGTTATCAATGAATGCAGTTACTTTTACAATAAAAAGGCTGTAAACCATTATCATTCAACAGTATGCAAATTCCATACTGTTTCTAGGGAAATATTACAGTATGTGAACACTTGCCACTACAGCAGCATAAATATCCCACAATGGGTTAGCATGAGCAACCACAGATGGATGCAATCCGACTGGTTTGAGAGCTCAGGTATGGAAGCATTTTGGCTGTAAGGCTAAATAGGAAAGGAGCTGGACAAGATTCAGATAGCGTGCAAGTAAATTCATCTGTAAATTTAATCAAGCAGTCACACAGTAAGAAAATAAATCATGCCTAAATCTTAAGTTTTGATGCATCGTTATAAAGGGTCCATGTCATTGGTCCGACAGCCCATTGGTCCGACGGTCTGCGGTGCTTAACGGCTCCCGGCGGGCGTATTTCTGCCTTGATGGTGCGCCGCGACCGGCTCTGGGTCAGCTGGGAAAGGCTTGAGGCGGAGCAGGCTCACAGCTTATGTGTTTGTCACTTTGTTTTTCATTTTAACCCACACCATGATCTTTTCCTGACCCTAACCAAGTGGTTTTTGTGCCTAAACCTAACCAGACCTTAACCACAGGGCATCATGATGATTTCGGAACGGACTTCGGAACAATGGGTTTAATATGGTCGGAACAATGGGCTGTTGGACCAATGGGCAGTTCCCGTTATAAATCGATAACATCCTAAGGGTGCCTGTGTGTGTCGGTGTCTGCTGCCAAAGTCCACTGTCCAGGCATCAATATTTGAGTTGGGTTGACAATGGGCTGAAATGTGACGTGTGCTTACGGGAACTAGCACCAACCAACTTCAACCCATAATATCATCACATAACTTTTGGCAAACTAGCTAGCTAATTAGCTAGCTAGCAACAACATGGTTTGCTACTGTGTCTTCCTTTCCTTGAAATGCCATGGGATGTAGTAACTATGACAGCTCCAGATTATGTGCAAGGCATTTTACAGTGGATTGCTTCAGCGGCTAATGTTGCAGGAAGCAGCTGATGGGCTTCATCTGTCTCTCCTTGCCAGGTACTACTATGCCATCAATATCAACAACGAGCTTCACTATTGTATGCTGTACATATTGTATGCTGTTGCTGTTTTTAAAGTATCAAGCAGTCACACAGTGAAAATAATGCATCAATATTATTTTATCATTGAATCGTAGCCCTCTGAGTCTAGCATGGTAACATACCTTTAGTGCCAAGTTTCCCGCTTCTCTGTGCAAATGAGTGTGAGAAGGTCAGTGCTGACAGCCACACACGGTTACAGTGACATTATCACCATCTTCAGAGGGTTGGTGCCACTTAGGTGTAAAACTGATGCTGATGTTTTATCAGTGGCCACAATCCATTCTTTGTGAATTCTCCCCTCAGCATCACCATTTTCCAAAAGTCTGTTACTGTTTACTTCGGATCGGCTAACAAAACAGGTTAAGTTTTTGTTTCACACATAGGAAGAGGCTGTTTTCGTAGTACAAAACATTTTTAACATTAAAAAATCCCAAACCTCCACTAATGTGTAACAGTTATACAAATTACTGTTACAGCTAAACGTGTCACTCCTTCATTTTAAATTTGAATTTAACATATTTTCATGGCCACAGAAACAAATATCCTTACATTTAGATTTCTCCCTCCACGGCTACGCTGACGACATCCAACCATTCTTTTTATTTTTTCATCTGAAACTTTAACACGTTCTCATCCCAACTCGTGAAATATTGTCGTTTGGTCAGTGGACTTTCACGTCTACATATGACGTGCTTGGTGTCCTCCTGCTGTGCCCCTGTTGAAGCTCCAGGAAACTGCATCAGTTTACAATTTACACCTGTTACATGCATTGTAAGTCTGCTTGGACTGAAGCGTCCACAGCATTAGATAATCATTAGTAACAGTAATTGTCTACTGATAGAAATCATGACTACATCTACCAAAGTTTCATTGTCATAACTGGCCAGAGTTCAGTCCACTAAATATAACAGAAATCCATTAATACACTTTTGCAGAGAAAGGAGCAGACAAGCTAACAGGGATGAAAAATTGCATTTTTAGGGAAACTGAATCTCATCTTATTCTGAGAGAGACACTGACAGCTGCTCACAAACCCACTGCACCGCTTTGTGTTTATTGGTCAATGTCTGTCAGAGTGAAAGTGCACAGTGTGCTTTATGGTTCAGCCATAAACCAGCACATATAAACCTGGAGGTGACCGACTGTATGGGTCTCAGCGGGGAGCGACTGTAAGGGTGAGTGCTGTTCAGTCTCTTTTCACCTTCAGTCAGACTCAGGACAATCATTGATTATCACAGTCAATTTGTATAAATTGGTTATAGTGCTATTCTTATGACAGTATAAAGTATATAAACTTATAAAGTATAAACTTTTGGCGTACCACTATTGTCTAGTATTGTGTAGTTTGACACTGATGTGTGCTGATGTGTTGTAACAGGATATAGGTTGTAGATAAAATGTGTTATGGTGAAAAACAAGAGATCATACGGGCGGCTTTTGAAGGGTGAAATATTCTGATCAGAACTTATTTCACATGTTGAGTTTGCCTGAAAACATTTTGTATTTCATTTCCAGATGAAGCTGTCAGTGTTGTTGCTGCCGGCCCTGCTGGCTCTGTGCTCAGCCAGTTTGCAGGACATCGTGAAGAAGAGCGCACTGCACAGAAAAGGTCCATATTTCATGTATTTTCATATTTTTATGATTCAAACCAATAGCCTAAAGATATTAGCCTTGTGTTACAGCTGCAGTGTAAGCCAGAGGAATACAGAGATGTCACTTTCTCCCACTCTCTCATTTGTTCTTTTTAACAAGTCCAAGATTTAGAAACTGTCTGAAACCCACCACTATGGAATGCCATTTATGTCAATATTAAATACATAAATAAATAAATGTGCCAGTGAAATAAGCGACAATGAAAAAAATCCTAAAATCAATAAAGGACAAAATCAATATTTACATAAACGTAAATAAAAAAAAAAGATGAGTCAATATAGTTCAATAAATATTAAATAAAAAGGTTTTTATTTCTAAAAAGGGACACTTCCCAAAGCAGTACTTCTATTTATTTCAGGGAACTTTTATTTTCAAACACCACATTTATTTCCATCTCTTTAAATAACATGAAACACTTGATGGGGTGTTAATGGAAGTCAAGATTCCATTATATCTGCAGCATGTTTCATCTCAAATGCAGGAATATTGATTGTAATAAAAGGTAAAACATGTGCTTTTTTTAAAAAAATATTTCGACAGGGTTTTTTAATTGGAGGACATTCCCACATAAAGCTAAACACTGCAGGTTCTGTGCTTCATTTTGATGTATAATTTGGGGGAGTTTAAAAGAAATCCAGCTGCCACACCTGGCTTTGATTCGCATCCCCCGAGCAAGACCTCGCCTTCTCCTCAGTAGTGATAGCCAACCAGATCCGCTGCCTGCTGAGGCAACTTCAGAATCTTGGATCACTTTTTAATATTTTGTGGTAAATAAAATGAGAAGTCAGTAAAATCAGAGTCCTATGATACCAACAGGATGGGCACCTTCTTGTGGCCATCTGAAGACACAGGCATGTCAGTCATGGTCCCACCCCAAATAATAATAACTTAGAATAAATATCTGTAATGCGATGGTGACAGATACTTATTGGTGTGGGATCGATGGTGTGGGACACATCACAAAAATTAAAGGAACAGATGCTCATCTGTGGCCCAACACTGATCGACAGCCAAACGTCACCTTGGTGTGTCAGGGCCTTTATACTCAGTTCAGACCAAAGATTCGGATAGGGTATTCAGATTTGGGTACACCCATAGTGTATACCTAACCATGCAGGCTAAATCATTTCTGAGGCAGATGTTTTTCCAGACAGTCTGGTCTCTGGTGTTGAGTCCTCTGACTCTTGCTAAGCTCATATCAGTTTCCTTAATCCTTAATAAAATAGCATTGGACAATGCATCCTCATATAACAGTTCATACATTGCACGAATTAGCGCCCCATAAATGTTACGTACTTAACTTTAAGGGACAGAGGTAAGGTTGACGCAAGTAAAGTGACTGTGGTTAGGTTCAGGAAAAGAAGCATGGTGAGGTCATACCCTAAAATGACTCAAAGTTCACATGGTTCCAAACATCTCCTGGGAAAAGTCCTTTGTTTCGTGACCGATCCACGATCTCATCCTCGGACTTTACATAGCTGCTTCTTTCTTTATTCCCGTCAGCGCATTGGTCACATGATCACAGCCTTCCCTGGTTTATACATGAATTACTGGCTCATAATTACGTAGGATATGTACAAATTTTGGTACATTAATTTTCATAGGAAAACCTATGAACAGTGCACAAGATGAGTCTGCATTGCATGAAAAGTGCCTTGTGGGTAAACTTTCTGTCTCTTTCACACAGCTTCCCTGCTGAACCCAGAGCTGGAGGGTCTGGTGCCTGAACCAACTGGTAAGAACGTGGTGTCAGGTCCTCTGACTCCTGCCGACCTGGAGCAGCAGCAGGATCTACCCTCCTCCTACATGTTCGCTGATAACGTTAACCTGGAGTGGCTGACCTGGGATGGCGCTTTGCCCAATGGCGCTGTTGCAATCTACAACGGCTACACAGAGCGCACTGACTATGTCTGCAAGTACAAGTGTGAGGCCGGTTTCTACAACCCCAGCCTGGGCCCTTACTGCCGCTACCCTTACGGAGACAGAGAGTACTACGCCCCTGAGTTTGAGATCCTCTCCAACAAAGATAACTTTGAGTTCTTGGAGTGGAAGGAAGGTTCCTACGGCTCAGTGCCCCAGCATTCAGTCAGAACCTGCCCAGGTGTTGGCATCTATGTTGGAAAGAACAAGTACGGTCTTGGGAAGGTTGTTCCTCAGTTTGAAGCCTTCTTCCTTCCGTGGGAGGGCGATGAGTACTGGTACAAGAGTTACCAGGTTCTGACCATCAACAGGGATGCCTACACCCAGCACATCACCGATGTCAAGTACGCCATTGATGATGTCGCCATCTTCCAGTATCCTCCAGAGACCATGCGCATCTCTGGGGTCACCAACAACGAGTGCCAGACAGTGGTGAAGACAGTCACCATCTCAAAGACCTCAGAGGTGGAGACCACCTGGAACATCGGCCGGGCCACCATGCTGGGCATCACTGGCAGCATCACAGCTAAAATCCCCCTCATTGGCTCCGGGGGCATTGAGCTGAGTGGTGAGAAGACGCTGCAGTTCTCCAGAGGAACCACCGTGGTGGAGGCGCTCAGCCACTCGGTGTCCGTGGAGCTCACCGTCCCCCCGAACCACACCTGCAGAGTCCGTATGGAGGGACGCAAGATCAAAGCTGACATCCCTTACACAGCTCGCCTCAGCCGCACCTACCGCAACGGAGAGACCCAATGGACGTCCATCGCTGGGACATACGACGGAGTCCAGATCGGAGAAGTCCGGGCCGTGGTGGACCGCTGTGAACCTGTACCTGACGCCCAGCCCTGCCCCTGAAAGACTCATGAGAACACACCACAATATATTATTTACACAACATCTGATGTTTGTGATTTTGAAAGCAAATGATGTGTCACAATAAAGATAACGCCATGCACACACTGTGCGGTAAATAGAAATTATTGTTTGTGTCAGCTGGTTTCTAAAATAAAACTTAACATGACGCAAACACATTTCAGAATAAAATCATTAAGCACACAAACATTTTCCTCACTTCCATTCTCTTCACAATAAGAATGATGAAATGTTATCAAATATTGTTTGACATTCACAACACACAACATATGCAAACATCAGACCAGTACAGTATCGTACATTTACTCTGTGCTGAATTTAAGTACAGTTTTAACTTGAGCACTTCTAGTTTGGAACACAACTTTTTCTAAACTACAGTTCAGAGGAGGAAAAAATATTTTTGATTACAGGGATAAAATAAAAATATAAGGAAAGGGCAGATATAGAGAGTAAAAAGTAAATTATATCATAGTAATAAAGTGGGGTGAATAAATAAGAAATTAGGGTTGGGTTATGACTTAAAATACAAATGTCATTATTCAGTTTTACCTCATTTATTAATGAATAATCTATATTTGGAATAAGTCTGTAGGTATTTTTATGCACTTCTTTGTGTACTCTGCTTGTATACTCTCACGTGGAAGACATATCCTCGCAAAGCCAACGTGCAGTTGTGCATTTACTCACCAAAAAGTTTTTATAAACCAAAAGAATATTCTGCAAGTTTGACTGTCTACAGCCTTCAGGGATTGCTCAAACTGTTGCACACTTTGGATTCATTTGCAATGAAACCTCCAAAACATTTATGAGAGGAAAAATGACCAAGAAAAAAAACATGTTAATAGTTTATAAATTGTTTTCCACTGTTTCTGTTGGATTTGGAAAATATGTATTCATAATTTTGCTTTGGTATTCTTTCCAAGAGTGAGCATAACTGATAATGGCATAATATAAATAGTAGTGAAATAACTTCTTCTGTCTTTCAGAGACTGTAGCAAGCAGAGTTTTAAAGTTGGTGTCATATGAAACAAGATGACCTGAGGAATCCATTGGTTCCAATCATATCAGACTGGCTCAGGAAGGTTCAGTAAAAGTTAGGCTAAATTTTGGCTAGAGAAAAACTGGAATGGTCATTTTCACAGGTCACACCCTTGACTGTTCACCAAAAGATATCTGAATGAAAGTGGGTTCCGTGAGTGCCCATGAGTCTCCCCTTTACAGACGTGCCTACTTTATGCTAGTCACGTGTGGTTTGGGCAAAAACTGTGCAGTCTTTCTCATGCAGTATGAATTTTTTGCCTGATGCATCTGAACATTTCTGCACACTGGAGTCACTAAACATTGCTTAAACAAACAATTGCTTAAATTGGGTATGACTGGTAGATGAGACTCTTAGAGATTCAATGAGCTCATATAGCTTCATCTATGATTGTTTTAGCCCCCACAGTAGCCATTTCACTGTCACTGTATTAAAACATTTTTTTAACCTCACTGTATAAAATGACCTATTGTAACCTCTAGGATAATCACGGCCTAATGAAACTTTACAACCACAGATTAGAGACCGTGATCATTCAGAGGATTTATGGCCTTCATAGGTGTGTTAACATTGATCTCCCAATGCTTGAAGATTTTGATACCACAGCATTGATTTTTCTGTGGTGTTCCTCAAGGCCTTGGTGTCTTAAAGGGAAATTTCGGTTTATTTCACCCTGTCTCCTATCGTCCTAAATTTGTTTCAAGTGACTAGTGACATAAAAATAATAGTTAGCATGTTAGCCGTTAGCCGAGATACAGCCGGGGCGCATAGTAGCGTCAGACCTGTTAAAACGTAAGTGAACGGGCAACCTTCAAGTGCAAAGTTAGTCCACTAAACAAGCTTTTTTTCCACAAAGACCGCCTCATATCGTTAGGATAAATGTCAGAGAACATATAGAAAACAACATGTAAACGTGTTGTCTTACCTTACCGGTGTGCTGCCATGTTTGTTTACCATTTAGCTCTGCTTTCCAAAGCGCGGTAGTGGTTTTAATCCATCCATTTTCATCCATTTATCTGGGGTCAGGTCACGGAGGCAACAGGCCAAGCAAAGCACCCCAGACATCCCTCTCCCCAGCAACAATTTCCAGCTCCTCCTGGGGCACCCCAAGGCGTTCCCAGGCCAGATGAGATATGTAATCCCTCCAACGTGTTCTGGGTCTGCCCCAGGGCCTCCTACCAGTTGAAAACCTCTAACAGGAGGCGCCCAGGAGGATCCTGATCAGATGCCCAAACCACCTCAACTGATCCCTTTCAACATGAAGGTGCAGCGGCTCTACTCCATGCTCCCTCCAGATGTCTGAGCTCCTCATCTTGTCTCTAAAGGCCCTGACACACCAAGCCGACGGTCGGCTGTCAACCAAAGTCGGGCCGTCGGTGAGCGTCTTTTGCCCTAGTTTTTGCAGTGTGTCACGCACCGTCGGCCCTTCGGCGTCTGCGGCTTTTCGGCCGATTGAGCATGTTGAATCGGCGGCGGAGCTTGTCGGAGAGAGAGATCACTCTGATTGGCTGTTCAGGTTTTATTCCCTCGCCTCTGTAGCGAGTGAATCTGCCTGTAGTGAAACCGGGGCTAACCGGTGCTTCCTCCTCAGGCTCCACTTCACTCAGCTGCCCCACAGACCCGCTGCTTCTTCACACTTTAACCTGAATAAGAGCTAGCTGGGCGGAGCGGCTAGTGGAGCGTTAGCTGCAGCATGACTGGAGGGAAGCACAGCCAGTTAGCCTCCGCTAGTCTCTGAGCTAGCCCCGGCTCTCCGTTTGGATCCAACCGGAGCACCGAGCCCTGGTTTGTTATTCAGGTTAAAGTGGGAAGAAGCAGCGGGTTTATCGGGCAGCTGAGTGAAGTGGAGCCTGCGGAGGAAACACCGGGACCGTCTGGATGTAATAGTCCGTGGAGGTGCTGCGGTGCTCGGCTGCACAGATAGGAAACCCCTCGGCTGACAGGATGTACCACTCTGTCACTCCGCTCTCTCTCACACAGGCGCAGAACGTACGTGCTACTTGGCCGTCGGATGTAGTCCGTGTAGTGTGTTCAAATGCAACTGACACAGGGCAACGTGAGGCAACGTAGACGATGCAACAGTTGGCTTTCGTCGCCGCTAGTTCTTTGATGTCGGTTTGGTGTGTCCGCACCTTAAGGCTGAGCCCAGACACCTCATGAAGGAAGCTAGTATCTGCAAACTAATTCTTTCGGTCACTTCCTAAACCTCATGAACATATGTGAGCTTTGGGACGTAGATGGACCGGTAAATCGAACACTTCGCCTTCCAGCTCACCTCCCTGTTCACCATGACAGTCCAGCGCTGCGCCCGCATCACTGCAGACACTGCGCCAAACCACCGATCCATCTCATGCTCCATTTTACCTTTATTCATGAACAAGACCCCGAGATACTTGAACTCTTGAGCTCTCTCCAAACCCAGGTGGTTTTAATAACAAAGGGGAATATTGTTTTCTTTCAGCTTCACATTCGGCTTTGACACTGAAAACAGTCAATAATTCTTTGACACAAATTAAGACTTTCCTCTGTCAGACATTTCTGCCTTGTCTCACGTGTCCAATCAGCCTCCGCTGTGTGAAAATGATGTTCAGAGACAGTAACCTATATAAACTTGATCAGACTGAATCACTGCTGGCCTCACTCACTGTGCAGCTGATCTGAATAACATATAATTCTCTCATTGCATGAATACCAAGGCAGTGACAGTGCAGTTTTGTCAGTGTAAATGACCTTTACGCAGCCTTGTTTCACACAGAGCCTTCTGTCAGACTTAAATAAATAAATAGATAATAACTTTCTGTTTCAAGGACACACACAGATGGCCATGACATCAGTGATTCTCAATGATAGGGCTGTGCGTGCAGAACAATGTCCGTGTTGAGCGGCTTCTCCTCTGTTTTAATCTTGGCAGCCGGCGACATTACGTAACAAGGGCCTTCTTAATCAGTGACCTACTATTACAGGGGATCTAATCACCGTGTTCCCAGCCTGAGCTTATCTAAACATACAGTATCTTGTCATCAATGGAGAAAGAGCGCCACAGCACTTTGGACATCATGCAATCGTCTATCACCCAGGAGATACGGGACATTAAATCCAGGCAAATTTATTTATGAAGCACTTTTAACAGTGTCATCAAAGAGTAAATTCACAGCAGGAGGAGGGAGGAGTGCTGTTTTCGCAGCACGGATCAATAAAGAATCCTGTTATCATCATCATCAGCACGAATACTCTCTTTACACACTTGGACAGAGCTGCAGGTAGATGTTTTCTAGCCAAGGACGAAGTAGGTCACTTACCTAAATATCTGTAGCTGGTTCTGGCTCTGCAGGAAACCAAGACAACCGGCCATCACACACACAAAAACAGTAAAACAATAATCTAGATACCCACTAATCGATTTTTTTATGTTCAGTTAACCTACCTTGTATAAATAAAGGTAAAAGACATCACACATGGCCGACAGATTGGCAGGTAGAACCCAAAAACTGTATAAATTAATGGACGTAGCCACCGTGGCCTCACCTTTCGTGGACTCCCATTCTGAAGCCTCAAGTCTGGCATTTTGGCAGTCACCATCTTGGATTTTTGGAGCCAGAAGTGACCATATATGGACAACAGGGCTGAGCTAACCCTAGCGCTAGCTGCTACCCTGGTTAGCACAGTGCATTTACAGCTATGGTTAACTGTGATAACACTAATGCGAATTTCCGTTAGCGAAAAACAGACTTAAAGCCATTAAAACAAAATGTACTTACAGATAAACTGAACATCCAGTTCCTTAGAGCACTGGTTCCCAACCTGGGGGTCCTGACCCCAACTAGTGGCTGCCAAATCTTCACTGGGGTCACAAGGTGGCCCTGACACACCAAGTCGACAGGTGGCCGTCGACCAAAGTCGGGCCGTCGGTGAGCGTCTGTCGCCCTAGTTTTTGTCGGCACTTTGGCTTTGGTGGCTTTTCGGCCGATTGCGCACGTTGAATCGGCGGCAGAGCTTGTCGGTGAGAGAGATCACTCTGATTGGCTGTTTAGGTTTTATTTCCTCGCCCCTGTAGCGAGTGAATCTGCCTGTAGTGAAACCGTGGCTAACCGGTGCTTCCTCCTCAGGCTCCACTTCACTCAGCTGCCCCACAGACCCGCTGCTTCTTCACACTTTAACCTGAATAACAAACCAGAGCTAGCTGGGAGCGGCTAGCGGAGCGGCTAGCGGAGCGTTAGCCGCAGCATGACCGGAGGGAAGCACAGCCAGTTAGCCTCCGTTAGTCTCTGAGCTAGCCCCGGCTCTCCGTTTGGATCCAACCGGAGCACCGAGCCCTGGTTTGTTATTCAGGTTAAAGTGGGAAGAAGCAGCGGGTTTATCGGGCAGCTGAGTGAAGTGGAGCCTGAGGAGGAAACACCGGGACCGTCTGGATGTAATAGTCCGTGGAGGTGCTGCGGTGCTCGGCTGCACAGATAGGAAACCCCTCGGCTGACAGGATGTACCACTCTCTCACTCCCCTCTCTCTCACGCAGGCGCAGAACGTACGTGCTACTTGGCCGTCGGATGTAGTCCGTGTAGTGTGTTCAAATGCAACTGACACAGGGCGACGTGAGGCGACGTAGACGACGCAGCAGTTGGCTTTCGTCGCCGCTAGTTCTTTGATGTCGGTTTGGTGTGTCCACACCTTTAGAAGAAGAACCTGGGCCTTAGTGAAATTATTCATTTTATTATTCAACATTCAAGAATATCTTGAATATCTTAAAGACCTAAACACAGTTCACAGAGCCTTCATTTGCTGTTAAACAACCTCCTCCTGCATTAGAAAAGAAACAGTTGGAACAAACAAGAGTTAGCAGAACAACAGTCAAATGTAAGGAAAAAAACTGAAATTGTCAAAACAAGAAGCCAATTAAGTATGTGTGATTGCTAAATAAAAAAAACATAATACAGACACTGAATAGTTACTAAAAATATCAGGAAAACTCATCTCTGATGTAAAATTCCAACCCCGTCTCACTCTGAAGCGAATACCAACGCTTGGTCAGTGACTTCCAGCATCAGACATCGAGTCCTTCCATGTCAGCATGATACGCGGCGGTATCTGTTATTCTGTAATGGTGCCCGGGGGCATCAGGGGAAAATGCAGCTGGGCAACAATGTAAATTAAGGGGGCAAAAGTCCAAGTGGGGCAGATGGGATGAGTCCAACAGCCACCGACTTTCACCCGGCAGTCTGTGTTTGCTTCTTATATGAATGTTAAGCCAAACTCTGTTCTTTCATCTTTAACCCAACAGTGCGCATGTGTTTGCTAAATGTAAACATGTGCGTTTGTTGTTGAAGAAAAACATTTCAGTTTGTGGTGCTGTACCAACGTAGTGCTTTTATTTTGAAAGAGACTGTATGCAAACTGTACATTTCCTGTGAAAACTGAAGTGTATTTTGAAAACAGACAATGCATGTAACAGGCTGAAGTTGACACGGCGTCCCAGAACGTCAACAACCAACACACCCAGGGTACCTTGGACGTCATATCTCAACGCGGAAAGTCCACGACCAAACGTGGACATGTGACGAGGTCGGAGTGAGAATGTGTTGTCTGTGTTAGCTTCATTTTTCAGCACTGGAGGTTGCTGCTTGTAGGAACCTGGAGTCTGACTTCTCAGTTTGGTGCCTTGAAATTAACAGTTCCCAGTACAATCCAGTAGGGTTGTGTTAAAATTGGTTCAGAAGGGAAATAACGATTAAATTATAAGAGTAGGTGTACTAGCCAGCCTACAAATACTGTACAGGCCTACCAAAAAAATATGTATATATGTATATAACTGTATGTATTAAACACATCTAAAAGTTCCAGTTAAGCCGCGCCCTGTAGGTGTCTAATGACATCATAAATTAGGGACACTTACAAGAATGAGGTCATGAAGGTCACTGTTTTGAATCCAGCATGCAAGGAAATCTTGTCTCCTTCTCACTGTTCCATCAGTGTCCTTGAGCAAGGCATCAAACCTGTCATTAACACTAGTGGACAGTCGTTGTACTGGTCAGCTCCCAGTGAGAAGACATGTAACTGGAGTAAAATAAAATGTTGCTCAAGAAAACCCAATCTCCCTGCCTCCCTTATACGAGTGTTAACTGGTGAGTTGTGAATATTCAGTGTCAGAACCTTTAGATATTTTCTGCTCTGCGTCTCTGCCTTCACACTGACCCATCAGACTGAGCAGCAGGAGAGCGTAAACTTCGGGTCAACGGGCGAGAAGCTGCTGCAGGTCCCTCTCCGGTTTATTGCAGGCAATAAGTCTGCAGGGAGGTTTTAAAACTCAGCACATGCTGCAGGCAGCGTCACTGCAGGAGGAACCTGTCAAGGTAAAAAACGCTTCTCTATATCTGAATGAATTCACAACACATCATTTCACTGTCTGATTTCTTTCTACAGCGTATGAAACTTATTAACAATCAGAATCAACCATCTGAAATTAGCTCGAAACTTCCTGTTGTGACATTTGCACTACTTTTGATTTATTTATTTTATTTATCTTAGAAAAAAATCATTAAGGTTTCACTTAAAAATGAAACATAAAGGGGCATCCAA
Source organism: Epinephelus lanceolatus (assembly GCF_041903045.1). NCBI lineage: Eukaryota > Metazoa > Chordata > Actinopteri > Perciformes > Serranidae > Epinephelus > Epinephelus lanceolatus. Next base: position 3,836,071 of record NC_135742.1, read on the forward strand.
TTCATAATAATGCTACCCTAATTATACATCTATTCAATACACAGAACTTGTAAATGATCTTAACTGTGTTGCTTTCCACTAATGTCTTTTAATGTTTTGCATTTTGATTACTGTGATCATCCTGATTTTAACAATATTCCCGATGAAATATACGCAAAATAAGAGGCTATGTCTCAGCTGTAAATGTAGATTGTTGGAAATATAACTTGATTTATCATTTAAAAAGTGTTTTCAACGTGCTAATAAAACCATACAGTCAAAGGTTTTACAGTCTTTACATCTATGATCACAAAAACTTCTCTTTAAAGGAGTGTTGTGTCTTTTTTTTTTTTTTAACTTTTATTGACCTCTATAGACAGCCAGGAGCAATTGCAACATCAACAGAATTCTGCTGTGAATAAATATGGCACATCACAACAACAAAATCACATTTTCACAAGAGTGCACGCTTTTCATATAATGCATTAATTAAATCTAAGAAATATGTTTTTTATCAGGACTACCTATAAAAAACTTAAAGGTTTTTTTAACCTGGACAGCAGCGAAACAGGCTGCAATGTAACGACTCGGGGCATTTGTGCACCATCAATTTACAATTTTAATTTTTGTTGATATAAGTGTCTGCCAACATTATGGAAAGGATCCCTACAGAGATAGACCTTTTGTTAAAGAGTGAGACCCTTTTTGTGTAACCAGAATCAGCCCCAAAATCGCTATCGTCAAATCTACCAGACCCCATTTAAAAAAAAACTGTGATTTTAATGTATGTAGGTGCAGCATATTTTCACATCTGACTTGGTGAATTAAGGGTTTATTTCTGCCAAACCAGAGTTTGTGACTGTTGGAACAGTGGAAAGGTGAACCAAGACGGCTTTTGTTAGCTGTATTTTGTTTCTGTTGACTTTGAATGAAGTGTGTTTTATGATGATAGAATTATTGTTTATTTAATGGAGTCTGGTGCATTTGGCGAAAGCAATTTCAAGGCTGTTTCTGGTTAAACAAAAAGGATCTAACTCTGTTAACAAAAAGATCAATCATTGTTCCGATAGCCCAAAATTGTAAAGCCTGCTGTTGCCCATTTCTGCGACAGCTCGTTATCCAAAGCTACACATTCCCTGCAGCTGGTCAACCCTCTTGCCAGTACATTGTACGTTTCTGAAAACCCTGAATATGTCACATATGTACATTATTTTGCAGATATATAGAAACATTATGTTTCACAACACTGTGGTCAAAGTGTGGTTAGGTTTAGGCACAAACACCACTTGGTTGTGGTTAAGAAAAGATAATGTTCTGGCTTAAAACACCCAGGCCTGGCAGCAAAAAATCTGCTGAAAAAACACCCAGGGCCGATGGCTCAAAAGACGTGCACTTGATGTTTTTCCAATACAACTTGGCTCCTTTGTTATTTGTTTTCACCTTATTGTCACTGGCTGAGGACGTGACCACATTCAACCCTCACCCAGCGTTTATACTTTGGTACATTTCCTGAGTTTTGCTTTATTTGCTTCAGACTGAATTCCCAGTGATGCTGACATGCTGGTTGTGTTTTCTCCCATGTGTCCAGATGAGGTGGTGTGTCGCTGTTGTCCTGGCAGTGCTGCAGCTCTGCAGCCCGGCGCTGCAGTCTGACCCGCTGCTCTACATCTCCCAGCTGCAGGACGGACAACAGCAACCCAGCAGTGAGTCACATCAGAATACTACAGTTTCATCTGGTCTAGAGCCTTCCAAAACATACTATCTACCATTTCACAAAAGTGTCCTGTCTTATGGAATAAGAGTTAGCATGAATTAAATGATACACGATATATTTACAAAGACAACCTACAAGCCAACTTGTGTCTGTGGCTGACAAAAATACCTGGGTTTATGATATACTTGTATTTATTTACATGTTGCATATCTTGAATTCCCTCAATCTGTCAGTTGTGAAAATTTGAAAATTCACATTACACGTCTACAAGAAGCAATTAGAGGTCCAGAATGTAGGATTTAAGAAGGATATATTGACAGAAATGGAATACAAGTAGTAGTAGAATCATCTGTTTTTCGTTACCGTAAACTGAGCTGTTTATGTGTAAGTAGGGAGTGGCTCGTGGTCTATGGAGATTGCCATGTTGCACCGTTTCTACAGTAGCCCACGATGAGCAGCGTTGTTAAAAAACACTGATTATTTTACATGAAACTGCTTCATTCAGTTTTTTTGTATCAGTTCAAATCACCTGGAGTCTCATTTATAAAACAATACATAGGATCCATACTAAAAATGTACATATGGACGCCAAAAATATTTGACAGTGTCTCTTCCTCTGGTCTGAGGAAGAGACCTCTGTGGACAATTTGGTTTCTGCTTAAAACCTCGTGAATGTTTGGATCTTAAACTATCAGAGAAAGTTTTAAGAGGTTTATTCAGTGTTTTTACTGGTTTAACTCATCAGGTCCATTTGATTTGGAGAGGAAGAGACCTCTGTGGATAACACTGAAGGAATTCTAACCAGGAGACGTTTCAGCTGGTTGCAATCTGCAATCCCCACTACTAGATGTCACTAAATCTCCTTAAATTGCACACACTGTTCCTTTAAGTGCACGCAAGTGGTGGCAGTATGTCAGCATTTGAAAATTCTGAAGTTCTCAAGGAAGATATTCTGGTGATATTCTAGCCAACTCTCATTCCGAAGTACTGCCTCTTTGTCAGTGATTTCGGCGTCAGACATCAATGCCAAAAGCCACCTTTTGGGCGGCTGGACGGCACCTGTCACGGCAGTATGATACTACCTGTAATGACATAAGGAGCTGGAAAGTCCCGATAGGGTGGGTAGGAGGAGCGGTGTATGGGTGCAACAAACCCTGGACTTTCATCCTGGAGCCCTGTGTTTGCTTCTCGAATTAATGTAGTGCAAAACCGCTATGTTGTTCTCTAAACATAACCTTGTGCTTTTGTTAACGTCTCGGCATTGGTTATGGCATCCTGGAACATGAACAGGAGATGCTGAAGGATACCTAGCACATATAGACGAGAGAGGTAACTGCAAAGCGGCGGTACGTGACGACTTTGGAATAAGAATGGGTTGGATATGCTAATAAGGCCCTAGTCTGCCCCCTAGTGGCTGAACTTTAACATGCAAAGTATGCAGGCAAGTGCATACATAATGTTGCCCTTGATTAAGATTCTGTGAAATGATTTACATTGTTTTGATCCTGCACTCTTTAAATGTTCAGAGTCAATATTCTCTCTCCTGTTCTGTTTTCCAGAACCATGGCTTAACCCCACGCTGCAAGATGTTGTCCCTTCCCGTGAAGTCAGCCAACCTCCTCAAATCAGAGACATCCCAGAAACTGAGACGACCTCACACTCCTTCCCCATGTTTGGTGAACACACCAACCTCAAATGGGTCACGTGGAATGGCTCCCTCCCAAATGGTGCCGTCGCCATCTTCAACGGCTACACGGAACGCACTGACTACGTGTGCAAAGTCAACTGTGAGGCCGGCTTCTACACTCCCAGCAAAGGGAACTTCTGCCAGTACCCGTACGCAGACAGCGAGTATGCATCCTCCAAGTTTGAAGTGCTGGTCAACGTGGACCACTTTGAGTTCCTTCAGTGGGTTGAAGATTCATACGGGTCAGTCCCCAGTTACGCCATCAAAACCTGCCCTAACAGGGACATCTATGTGGGGAAAAACAAGTACGGTCTTGGCAAAGTGGTGACCCAACACGAGGCCTTCTTCCTTCCCTGGGAGGGTGATGAGTACTGGTACAAGAGTTACCAGGTTCTCGCTATCAACAGAGACAGCTACAGCCAGCACATCTCTCACGTAGAGTACGCCATCGACCAGATGGAGCTGTTCCACCATCCTCCGGAGGCCCTGCAGCTCGCCAAAGTCACCAACCTGGAGTGCAAAAGTGTGGAGAAGACGGTGAAACTGGAGAAGACTAGTACAGTGGAGAAGCACTGGGACATCGGAAGAGAAACCCGCAACGGCTCCATCTCCACCATGAAGGCCAAAGTGCCCATCCTTGGCCCGGGGACGGTGGACTTCACCAAGGAGTATACGGTGACCTTCTCAGAGGGAACAACCATGGTGGAGTCCATCAGCCACTCTGTCTCTGTGGAGCTGCTGGTCCCACCCAACCACTCCTGCGCCGTGAGGATGGACGGCAGGAAGATGATGGCGGACATCCCCTTCACTGGCAGGCTGAGCAGGACCAACCACAACGGAGACACCCACTGGACGTACATCACGGGCATCTACGACGGCGTGAGTGTCGGTGAGATCAACGCTGTGGTGGAGAGATGTCAGCCGGTGACTGATGCAGTTCCCTGCCCCTCGACTCAAGAATGAGGATCAGTCTGTTGGACTCACAGCTCAAAAGACAAAAAAATAAATGTTTCCAAATAAAATAAAATTAAAAATGTCATGGCCTTTTTTGTCTTGCTTTAACTGAGATATTGTAGTGCAGTTACTGTCACCGACTGGACCCTTGAAACTTTTAGATTAGTTCTTCACTTACCACTCGTCCAGTTACAAGACTGCAGTGTTTTTAAATCCCTTTAAGTACTTTAAGTGACAGATAACTATTACATGGGAAAGTAAATACCATATGTTTAGCATATATTTGGTCAGGCTGCCACCAATGCTGCAGCCCCTCAGGTAGTCATATGCTGTGTTCACACAATGTGCGACAACTCAACAGCATGACCAGCTGCATTATTGATGAATCCCAAATGAAATGTTACTCAGGCTCTCGTAGTGACGTCATCACAGGCTTATGTGTGTCTGCAATTTACCACAAAGCACCTCAACTGAACGTCATCTAAAGTTTGTATTTGGTAGAAAGAACTGACTTATGCTTATGATCAGAGTCAGAGCCTCATTTCAACATCACATTTTGCTGTCCCGTTGCATTCCCATGTGCACTACAGAAAAGCGTCGGGCATCAGTTTGTAGCTACATGTATGCGGCTTCCATTGAAAATGAATTGTAGCCTGTTGCCACGTGGCAGTTCAACCTGGTCTCACTCCCAAATTGTCGAATACCGGAGTTTGGGCAGTGCCTTCTGGCGTCAGACACCAACGAAAAAAGCTGTCCTTTTACGTCGGCATGATACGCAGCAAGTCGCTGTTATTGTGTAACAGCACCCTGCGGCGTCAGAGGGGAATGCAGTGTGACAAAAAGGGAAGTTAAGGGGGTGAAAGTCTGAGTAGGGCGGGTGGAAAGGGTGGTGGATGATCCAACAACCACTGGCTTTCACCTGGGAGGCCGGTGTTCACTTAAGTCAAACCCTGTTCTTTTTTCCTAAACCCAACCATGTGCATGTGTTGGCTAAACATAACCACGTGTATCTGTTGTTAAAGAAAAATAAAAAGTCAGTTCACGTGACTTTTTTTTTTCCACTCTTGTCATGCATGCTGGTTAGTTCATGCAATCGGTTTGTTCTTGGCCAAATTTTAAACTGACAGAATTATTCTTGCTGTGATACATGATGTAATTTTGGAGATTGTTAAAGAAAATTGTATGTTTCCTTTAAAAAATCTGCGATAAAATAAATACAAAACACAACCTATAGATTTATATGCCCCTCTCCTGAGCCACAACAGAAAACTTAAGTCTCTCTCAAGTGCTTGAAATTGATTTGAAATGCCTCTCCCTTTTCGCACCACCTCTCACCCTTCATAAATAACGAACAGGCCCTTTGGACTCGAAAATCAGAGTTAAGGACTTGGGACTTGAGTGGGAACTTTTCAGACTTGATTTGGGACTTGAGTGCAAAGACTTGAACACTGTTATTTGCGAAACAGTGACTTGTTCCCACCTGTTTGTTTTGCTGAATGCTGTGAATGAAATAAAGTGTAGTTCCCGGTCACTACACTAGATGGTGCTGTAGCCCAACAGAGAGGGAGAAGCCTGTTCAGTCGTGTTGTCTTTGTAACACTCATTGACTGTGTCAGAGAGACATGACAGGACCACTAGCTAATGCAACCATACATGAGACATGAGGATAATTTAATACATTAATAAGTGTTTAATCTAACAGGTGTTGCGTGTCAGCCATGCCGGTGCCATCAACGTATGTTGACGTTGTTCCTAAGTGTGTTTAAGCTGTCGTGAGTTAGCCACCAAGGTACAGTAAGCTAACCTTAGCAAGCTAACAGTAGCTAAGCTAACAGTACAAGTCAAAGTTACCTTCACAGAGTTGTGACAGAATTACGACGTAAAAACCTCTGAGTTGTTTCTAATATAACGTTGCCAATAAGTTAAAGGCCAATACAAATACATATTGTTAAGTTATATTTTCATATGTAGCGAACCTCATTGAAAAATCAGTCCAGTGACACAGTGAACATACAGTGTACTCTCATTGGAAATGTTTTGTCATCAGGATAAAAACCTCTGAAATTTGACTTAATGACAAAAGCAAAAAGCCTTTTTTTATAAGCCGAATGAAAGAAGTCGCCATTTTAAGTAGAGTTTGTCGTTATCTGTCACTCTTTTTCAAGAAGCTGTTGAACTTTGTCACAATGCGACGACTTTTAACAAGAGTCATAAACCGAGTTTTGCTGAGTGAGCCTTTCACACCAGCGATGGGCATTGAAGCAGAAATACACACAGAAGGCCGACGAAGGCTGGTAAGTATTTAACCTCACATCATCTACAGTTTGTCTATTACACTTTAACTACATGGATATTGGTATAACTTTGACTACCATAGATTTATTAAGAATAATCGCCGGTCTGTCATGCAGGATTGATAAATCCCACCAGGGCCCGTTAAAAAATCTGACAATATAATGCTGTTTTGCTATTGGACAAAGTGTGCATCCCATAATAAAAGTTTGAATACACTTTCTGGATCAGTCTAAGCCACTTAATAATTCGGCATAAGTTTCATTCAAATTAAGTGCAGAGGTCTGTGTTTAATATTAATTAAATAACGTGCTGTGCTGCTTCAGCCATGCTGTTATTACCAGGCAAGTCTGCCTTAAATTGATAGATTTCAGAATGGAATTTGGTTTGTTTGACTGAGTGGTTTAGTGACATTTTGCCAGTGATCACTCTGTTTGACCAATGAGTGTAGCCATAACTGTGAGGACACTCGTGTGGCATTTCTGTTTTTAGTACTTTGGCATGTGACCTTCACTGTGTTAACGTCTCTTTGCCTTTTCACTGAGTCCTGCTCATGTTAAAAAATAAATAAAAGCTCAGTGTGTAGAGGCAGAACACAATGTTAGCAGTGTGTCAGCAGCCATAGACTCTAATACAATGCACTCTATAGTATTTCTGTTAACAGAGCTGTTGATGCTGCCAGTGGATCAGTACCATCAGTACAAGGCCGCGGCTGAATATTTGTGTTCTGTGTGTTTATGTCAGCCTCCTCAGCTGACTCAAAACCCTCTCTGGCTTTTTCTTGGGGAGAATCGACACTGTAGAAGCAATAACCCATTTGTCAATCTTTAGTGTGTCTTTATGAGCTCTATGGCACAAAGAGAATAATATCAGGCTTTGAAAACACACAAGACTTTAAATTAGAAAGAGATTAAATTCATGATGGGTTTTGGTTCCTTCATGAGATTTGTTGATGATAAGAAAAATATAAAAGTAGATGTATTTATGTAGCACAATTCAAACGCTTAAGGCAATTTCAAAGTGCCATACATGTATTTTACAAAGACTTTAAAACGTAAGGTTAAATGAGAAGATAAAAAGAAATTAAAAACAAAATCAAGGATGATAAATTTGTAAATAAAAACAGAATAAACATTTCGTAGGAGAATATTGGTGTTTAAAGCCAGCTCTTAAAGGCTGTCAGAGTCGGGGTACACCACAGATTGTTCTTTATTTATCAGAGCTGGGGTGTTATTTTGTTTGTTTGTTTTTTTACCCTCCCAAAAGCTACAAATATTTTTTCTTTAGCCTCTTTAAGTGACTGGTGATGGTTTATTTTGGGCCAAAAATGTTTTGTATTTCTTTGTCACACATGGTTTGCCCAAAGACAATTTGAAAATTTAATGATAATGTCTGTTTTTATAGTTTCTATTATCATTTTTAAAGCCTCCCTGAGCTGCTGGCAAAAAATGCATGACCCTTCCTCCTCCATATTTTAGTTATTAGATTTTTTTTTTTTTTTTTTTTTTTTTTTAAAGCCACAGTTTTTCACTTTTATTGTGCATGCTGGTGAGTTCGTGCAAACGGTTTATTCTTGGCCAAGTTTTAAATAAGACATGTAGGATAAAGTGATGAAACATCACTTTTTTAACCTCAGATTTTGTGATTTTTTTTTTTGTTTTTTATTTTATTCTTATTTTTTTTCCTGATGGAAGTGTTCGTTGCGCACACATTTTTTCTTTAAGAATTAGTGACAAAATAGATTAAAAATAACAAAGAAACTGGTTTGCCTCTCTCCTAAGCCAAAATTTAAAAAAAAAAAAAAAACAGAAGTCCCTTAAGGAATTATTTGACATGCCTCCGTCCTTTTTGCACCACCTGCCCCACTTCATAAATAACAAACAGTCCCTCTCACAGGGAATATCACCAACCATTTTCTCTAATATGTGATAGTTTGACTCTAAGACAATGCTTTAATGTATGTCTGAAGATCTTCTCTCTATGTCTATTCTTATTTTTTGTCCATGTCAAATCAAAACATAAACTAACATTAAAAAGCTGTTTCACTACACAACAGGTGGTTTGCAGTGTTGCAGCTGTTTGTATTTATGTGTTTGTGCGTGTGTTTGTCAGGTGGTGGGGCTGGGTAACCCGGGGATGGAGGGTACCAGACACAGCATCGGCATGGCGGTGCTTGGTGCACTCGCCGCCCGGCTCGGCGTGGCTGACCGTTGGCGCGGCGACAAGCACGTGTCCGGTGAGGTCATCGTGTCAGAGGTACAGCAAACACATGTGGTGCTGCTCCGTCCCAGGCTGCTGATGAACATCAACGGGGTATCAGTGGCCAAAGCAGGTGAGGTCACCGCCTCTCTGCGTGTGTCAGTTAGTGTTATGTAATATGTAAAAATGTTTGTGTGTTTATTTGTTTGTCTTTATAAACCGAGGTGAGCTCAGAAAACAAGCTCTGCTTTCAGATCCTGAACTCTGATTGTTCTCTTTATGTCCTCTGCAGCTCTGTCACTAATTGGTTTTGTTACAAGTGGCCTGTAAACAAATCTGATTTTCATTCTCTCTCTGTTTGTTTCTCGAGAGCTGTTGTTTGTTTTTAATGAACATGCTGCTAGCCCAGCACCTGATAATGTCTGCTCACCTATTTTCTCTAGTAACTTAATCTGTACTCAACCACTTTCGGATCCAGACAGTCAATATCTGCAAAGGTCTCCTCCTCTCCAAAACAATCGAATGCTGTGATTTAAACCGGTAAAAACACTGAGTAAAGCAGTTTTTATGTTACAAACTGGTGTTTCTGCGACGCTGTTTGGATCATCGAACATGGGCTGCTAATCTCTGCTCACCTTTTTTTCTCTGAAAACTTAAGATCCAGGCGTTTTAGAGGTTTTTACCGGGAGCTGAATTATCCACAGAGGTCTCTTCCTCTGAAAACACAAACAGACCAGGTGATTTAAACCAGTAGAAACACTGGATAAAGAAGTTTCACGTTAACCCTCATAGTGGAGGGGTTGCTAACTATGGTGACGGATGTGAAAACACGAATGGCCCCGTCTAGAGCCAGTGTGTGGTTTGTCCCTTCTGGGCTACTGTAGAAACATGACAGTGCAAGATGGCGATCTCCATAAACGAGGGCCCACTCCCTGTGTAGATATAAACAGATCACTTTAAGTTAAGGAAAACATAATGAGTTTTATTTACACTAGAGAAAACTTACTTATTATGTTTTATTCCATGTCTGCTAATATATCCCTCTCAATCCAACACACTGGATCGCTAAGGACTTGTTTTGTGGTATCTTTTTGTGGCTGTTGCTCACTAAAAAGAAAATATTTGGCTTTGGCTGTTTGAGAAACTTACTTGAATTAAGGAAAATTTTGATAGTTAGGCTCTGTATAAAAGTAAGAACAAAACAAATTCCTGGGCAGTTAATATTTAGATATTTTCTCTAGTTAAGGAATGAAACTGATTCGCCATTGAATGTTTGATCCAAAGTGTTTGTCCTCCTCCAGCTGGTAAATATGGCATCAAGCCTGAAGACGTCCTGCTGGTCCACGACGACCTGGACAAACCTCTGGGGAAAATCGCCCTCAAACATGGAGGAAGTGCCAGGTTGGTGTCATTCAGCATGTTCTCCAGATGTCAGGTTGGCTCTGATACAGCAGTTTGAGGGTCTGGAGAAGAAGTAAATGTTAATCTAAAGATTTCAATTGAATAACTTTTTTTATTTACCACTCTGTAAGCTGGTGCATCTCGTTCCCTCTAAGAAATAATAACCCAAATATATTTTTATGGCTCCGCTCTGGTGACAGCCTTGGCCAGATGTTTGGGGGTTTTCTGTCCCATTCTTGTGAATGCAATATCTCAAAAAGGCCTTGAGAGAATTTCCATAAATTTTGCGCAAACGTCCACCTGAACTCAAGGATGAAGTGAGTGAATTTTGTCATAGGTCAAAGGTGAACGTCACTTTGATCTGGTCCGTCTCATTCTCATGAATGTGATATCTCAAGAACCTCTTAAGGGAATTCCTTCAAATTTGGCACAAACGTTTCTTGGACTCAACCATGAACTGATTAGACTTTGGTGGTCAAAGGTCACTGTGACCCTGCGTCCTCCTTGTTCTTGTGAATGCAATATCTCAAGCCCTCAAATGTGGCACAAATGTCCACTTAAACTCAAGGATGAACTGATTAAATTTTGATGGCCAAAGGTCAAGGTCACTGTGACGTGGTCCGTCTCATTCTCATGAATGCGATATCTCAAGAACACCTCAAGGGAATTCCTTCAAATTTGGTACAAATGTTTACTTGGACTGATTAGCCATGAACCATGAACTGATTACAATTTGGTAGTCAAAGGTCACTGTGACCCTGCGTCCTTCTCGTTCTTGTGAATGCAATATCTAAATCCCTCAAATGTGTCACAAACATCCACTTAAAGCCCAACTAGCAGCAATGAAAGCTGATCATTGTGTCGTCTCACATTGTCTGTGTCTCGGCCAAAAGCTTGTGCAGGAACACGCCGCAAAGACTACAGCCGACCACCAACAGCACGTCAGTCTGCACCTGCGTGACAGGAAGTAACTCCACACCAGCAGACACCGGTAGTCAGTATTCGTCATTCAAACAAAGAAACCAGAAAACCATCTTGACGCACGTTAGCCATTTAGAATATAACAAAACAATCCAGTGTTGAAAGAGCAACACATATTTACTGTGCACCAATAAAACATGAAAAAAACAAAATGTTTCTGCTGAAGAGGTCAACCTGCTGTCGCTAACTAGGGCGACAGGCGCTTACCGACGGCCAAACATTGGCCGACGCCTGACTGTCAGCTTGGTGTGTCAGGGCCTTTAGACTCTTTGATGAACTGATTAGATTTTGGTGGTCAAAGGTCAAGGTCGCTATGAGTTTTCACCTGTCCATTCTTGTAAACGAGATAGCTTGATCCCTCAGATTTGGCACAAACGTCCATTTGAACTCAAGGATGAAGTGATTAGAATTTAACGGTCAAAGGTCACTGTGACCTTTGGCCATAACTCAAGGATTTATACGCAGATTATATTAACAACAGGATTAGAAAAATAAGGAAATGATGGGATGCTTAACATAATATTTTATGGAAAAGTCCACCTTTGTTTTCACACTGTAAGAATGCAAAAATAATTTCAACCCCAAATTGTTCTTGTTCACAGAGGTCATAATGGAGTCCGCTCCTGTGTGGACTGTCTTCAGACGGATGTAAGTGACACAGCACAACTGTTCGTAACACTGCAGCTTTGAATTGTTGGAGTATATTAAACTATTTGAAGTTTGTCTTTAATTTTTTTATTTGTGTTTTTATGTAAGAAATGTCCATCTGCTGATATAACTGACGGTGACAGCTCAGGCATGTTTGAGCTCACTGTGTCACAGTTACTTTAAAGACTTATTTCCATAGTGGTAAGATTAAATAGATCTAAACTTACCTTGAAGAATTTTTTTTACAACATGCTCAGTATAGTATCAAATAACTTTTATATGTGTATACGTACATAGGAAAATGTAATACACAACCACAATAGAACCACAATAGAATACAGTTTGAAAGAAATATAAATATACATAGAACAAAGGGGGCTACAAATTACAAATGCAGAACACAGATTTGGCAAAACTTTCTAAAGAAACTTAAGCTGTGATTTTTGCTGAAATGTTGCTGTTGTAACATTTAAAATTGTTAAAAGACAAATAGCAAAGACAGTTATTGTCCTCAGGTGATGCCCAGACTTCGGGTCGGGATCGGCCGGCCGACGGGGAAATCCTCTGTGGAGCAGCACGTTCTGGGCCGGTTCTCCTCCGAGGAGAAGAAGGTTCTGGACTCTGTTCTGGTCCAGAGCGTGGACCTCCTCCTCCACCAGCTCTCCAAGCAACACTCCCAACAGGACTCCCAGTCCCCCTCCTCACCAGCAGGAGGCAGGCGAGCAGCACAGCAGAGGAAGGAGATGGAGCGCTCGGCCTCTCCAGCTGAGAGCTCCGCTGCTGCTCAGAGCTGAAACTCAAAAACATGAACCTGCACAGAGAGATCTTTACTCAGGCTGTTTATTCTCTGGTGTGAGTTAAAGGAGATTAATGTTCCTGCAGAGCATGAGAATGACTCCAAACGACTGTCTTGATTCTCCTTGAAACTGTGCAACATACAGAAAGTTCAAAATGAATGAATGCCATGAACTTCTCTAAAAACAGAGCTGCAGCTAATTCTCTGCATTGAGTTTTACCACAGAGGAGGTTGTTTTCACTCATATTTGTCTGATTGTTGGTCGAAACACCGCAAAGTAAAATGTGGTGCAGCGCTCACCCTCAGGCAGAACATTTAACAGCAGGATATTTAACATTGCAAGATGAAACATTTTGTGATTTTCTGATTGAATTCTGTACATGGATGTTACAGTAATCCCATGGTTGTCTGTCACTGTGTGTGTTGTGAAGCACACAGACGCAGATTAAACATCTCTATGCATTTATTTGGATTAAAATTACAGATTAAGAGCACTGCACCCTTTGTGGAGGTATGCAGAGGAGCGTGACTGATGCAGCTTTTTCTGCAAATTCATTATACATCTGAAAGTGTCAGGAATCTACAAAACAAAAACTAGAAAAATTGTAAAGTAGGGTTACCATCATAGACTGAAAATAAAGGTAATAGCGTTCAGTTCGGTTTAAAGTTTCAGATTTCACCATCTTGGTTTGTTGAAGCCAAATTGATCATATTTGTGCGAGAGGCTGGAGCTGTGTTGGAGCGAGGGCTGGACTGGACTGAGACGCTGAGGACACTATCAGCAGGCAGCCTGTCACTTAAAGCGAACCACCTTAAATAATGTGTAACTCAAAGCCTTCATGAATGTGAACAGGAGAAAGGGAGAAATTAGCTGTAGAGGTCAAAACTGTTTTTTGAACCAGGCTGTAAACATGTTTATTTCTGTATCAGTGGACATTTCAACATGGGGGTCCGTAGGGATTTACTGTGTTTTGGAGCCAGCCTCAAGTGGCCGTTCAAAAGACTGCAGCTTTTGGCACTTCTGCGTTGGCTTCATTCTTCAGCCCCAGAGGTCGCCTCTTGGTTACAATAAAGAGGTCTGCATGTATTTATGTATTTGAACATGCAGCTTGAAGGAGCAGTGTGTAGGATTCAGAGGATTTAATCAACACAGTCTTGCTCCAAAGTCACCAGAATCCAGCGCTTGGTCAGTGACTTCCACCATCAAACAGTAATGGAAGGACGGCTTTTTTCATCTGTGTCTAACAGCAAGAACGAAAGTTATGGCGGTGAAAGTCCGACCAGGGCAGATGGGAGGGGTGGTGAATGGGTTCAACAACCACTGACTTTCAGTGTACCCTTCCCGTGTGATAGTAAAGCCAAATCCTGTTCTTTTTTCCTAAACCCAACACAGTGTGTGTTGAAAGAAAAAAAGGTCAATTTGCAGTGTTGTACCAACGTAGTGCTTTTATTTTGAAAGAGACTGTCTGCAAACTGTACATTTCCTGTGAAAACAGAAGTGTATTTTGAAAACAGACAATGCATGTAACAGGCTGAAGTTGACACGGCGTCCCAGAACGTCAACAACCAACACACCCAGGGTACCTTGGACGTCATACGTGGACGTGGTCAGTGACCAAACATCAATATGTGACGAGGCTGAATTGAGACTGTGTTGAATCCGTGGTGTCAATCGGTGGGAATTGCTGCACCCAGCTGAAACTTTTCCCGGTTAGAATTCCATCACTGTTCATTGTTCAGGAGGTTTTAACCAGGAGCCGAACTATCCACAGAGGTCTCTTCCTCTCCAAAGCAAACAGAATAAAAACACTGAATAAAACTGTTTCATGCAACAAATCACTGTTTCTCCTACACTGTTCGTGACAGAGGAGCTGCTAATTACAGTGGCCAATGCAAAAACTTGAATGGCAGTATTTAAAGTCTGTGGTTTGTCTGTTTTGGCCTACTGTAGAAATATGGCGGACTCTGTAGACGAGGTAGTCTCTTACACAGACGCCGATGACATCAGCACGCTGGTTGACTGTCATCTGTGGACATTCCCACAGGAAAGTTGTAATAGAAATAGCGCTGGCTCCCAGCGGCAGTGATGTGATTGGATCCAAATCCGTGTACTTCCGTACTTCCTCGACCAACGGCTGATTAGCTTTGCCTTACACCCCCCTACACCGGAATTGCTGTTCCCTGAATTGTTGTCCGTAGTACAACACAAAATATCCGGTGCTTATTTTTCGATGACAGGAATGACTCCGAACAAAGTTTCTTTGGTGTAGTCGCCTGAGCCATGACTGACCACATTATGAATCTACATCACAGTACTACGCACTGGTAACCTGGTCTCTGTGTTCTGGTCCGTCTCTGTTACATGTAACACACGTGCTATGGCAACACCGTCACATGGTCTGGATATCCCCGCCCATTTCTATTACAAAACGAAAGATGAATGTCCGTCGGCTCCCATTCTGAAGTAAGGGAGGGTGGTCACGCGAGACTATAGACGAGGACCTGCTCCCTATGTAGATACCTCTCATTCTGAGGTAAAACACAATGATTCATGTTTCCAGGTGATGATACACTGAAGAAAACATACTGATTATATACAATTTCTGCCAGTATATCCCTCTTAAATCCTACACACTGGACCTTTGCAAACAAATCTGTGCGTAAGACATACTGTGTTACTTATTTTCCCATATACTCTGATGGAGGAGCATCTTATACAGTACAAACAGTTTTCATGTCTAAGGATCCAGTTTTGACTGCAGCTGCACTCGCTGCAACAGTATCAGGCCACAACATGAGGTACTGAAACTGCAGCTTGCTAGAGACAGGTTTTCTAAAGTAGAGAATGAACTCAGCAAAGATCCATTTTGGATCTAAATATCAGATTTTTTTAAATAAGAAATTGAACACAGTTAAAGGATAACTTCGGTATTTCTCAACCTGGGCCCTATTTCCCCATGTGTATGTGTGCGTATGATTCATAGGTACAACTTGTTTTAAAATTGGTTCAGTATTGAGGGAGGCGGATGCAGCCGGCAGCCGAAACAAGCTAAAACGGTAACGGGGGCAAATGCGTCCTGTATAAGTTTAAGTGCTTTTTTTCGCCACTGACGGGTTCAGATCGCCAGTGCTATCTCCGTAAATAGCATACTAAGAGTTTCCCTTACCCTTCACCTCTGTGAAGCTGTGTGTGACGTCATCTTGCGAGAGCTTTGCTTGTTGCCGGAAGAAAACAGTGGAGCCATGCTGAGCGCCGCTCAGAGTGGCGCAGGTTGTCCCGGAGTACAGCTGAGAGTTTTACTGCATCGATTGAAAACAATGGTTTGTGTTTGTGCTTATCCGAATTGCAAGAACAGGATGTCGCGCAACACCCCGTACAGCTTTCACAGGCTGCCTTTGTCGGACGACGAGATGCTGAAGTTGTGGCTAGTTGTGCTACAAATGGATGCTAACACTCCTGTCCAGACACTGCGCCTTGCAGACCATCGGGTCTGCAGTGCTCACTTCTCCCAAGATGACTACTGCCAGCCGAAGAAGAGAAGACATCCAATCCCGAAACACCTCTTCCTTAAGAAAACGGCTGTCCCACGAGTAGAGAGAGCTACAGACACAGTGGAGCAAAGCTCGTGACATCACACAGCCCAGAGGTAAGGGAAAGGCTAGTATGCTATTTACAGAGATAGCACTGGCGATCTGAACCGGTCAGTGGCGAAAAAAAGAACTTTTAATGCGCAAACATATACAGGACGCATTTGCCCCCGTTACCGTTTTAGCTTGTTTCGGCTGCCGGTTGCATCCACCTCCCTCAATACTGAACCAATTTTAGAACGAGTTGTACCTATGAATCATACGCACACATACACATGGGGAAATAGGGCCCAGGTTGAAAAATACAGAAGTTATCCTTTAACTGTGTTCAATTTCTTATTTAAAAAAATCTGATATTTCGATCCAAAATGGATCTTTGCTGAGTTCATTCTCTACTTTAGAAAACCTGTCTCTAGCAAGCTGCAGTTTCAGTACCTCATGTTGTGGCCTGATACTGTTGCAGTGAGTGCAGCTGCAGTCAAAACTGGATCCTTAGACATGAAAACTGTTTGTACTGTATAAGATGCTCCTCCTGAATGTAAGGACTGTAAATGTTTTATTTGGTACCAGCATAAAAGAAGATGACCCAAACATCAGCATCCTGTCTAGTTTGTGTTTTTGTGTGGAGGCATTTTAAGTTAATGGACTCCCAAGTGCTGCAGTTGTAACAAGTCGAGAGTTAAGAACTGACCTGGAAGAAAACAAAAAGCTCTTTTCTCAAGGCTCAATTTCTCCTCTTTTGTATGTAGAAGTGACAGCGAGTCTCCTCACGCTGCCGTCACCACAACATACGGTTCCTCTCACATTCTGCTCTCTTCCGTCTTGTCCTGCCTGATGTGGCTCTTTTGGCTAAAAACATATTGATTTCCCCTTTCCGATTGTCACACTAATTACACTCTTCATCAATTAGGTGTCTTTAATGAGTTGCATCCAGTCAAGAGGCGCAGTGCGTTCTCACACTGCAGAGAATGCCGGAGGAGGGAGGGGTTCAGCGGGGGAGGTGGCGGACAAAAAAAGCCAGAAAAGAGCATATAAAACAGCGGAAAGAGGCCGACGAGCTGCTGAATGAGGGAAATCAATACAAAGGAGGCCAGTAGATTGCGATGGAGGGCTGAAGAAGAAAGGCAGGCGAGAAACAAAAGGGGCCAAACATTGTTTAGACCCGGTTTGTTTGAGGCCTTCTGTCCTGCTGTAGCTCAGAGTCACAATAGCTGCAGGGACACACTTGTGGACATGAGGAGGAGGAAGGGGGGGTGCTCAAAGGAAACTTCTTCACTCCATGACACCCCTCCACCACACACACACTGAACACCCCTCACCCTCCTAAAGCCCCCCGTCTTTCTCTGCTGTGACCCCGTTGAGCCACCCTTCGCCTCCATCAGGCCACTTTCCCAGCCCCTCCATGCTGGTCAGCTTTAGGAGGCTTCACCAGCGGCTTCAATAACTTTTCTTCTGCAGGGGTCAGAGGTCAGCAGTGGGGCCGGACACCTGGGTCTTTAGAAGAGAGACCCTAAATTTATTCAGGAATGGGACCTCCAACCTTCCCCCAGTGCTCCACGGCCGACGTAGCTGGGCTAACGTGGGCCCGGTGGGGGGTCTTCCCACAGATGTGCTAATTCTGCAGAAACACAAAACAAGCCCGGTGACTCCACTGATACTGAGGAAGCTGATTAACAAGAGTGTGTACGTACACACATGTACACTCTTAAAGCTTTAATCAATATATTTTAGCTGAACTGCTCCAGTGATATCAGTCGGTCCAGTTCTTTGGTCGAGACAGAAATATCTCAACATGTGCTGGGTGGACTGACGTGAGATTTCAGACATTCATGATCCTCACTGACTGAATCCTCCTGACTTTTATGATCATGAGCAGCAGGAGCTCAGTCCATGGGGACCTGGCTTAGGAACTGGAGCGCTGCTGGTTCAAGTCCCCGAATGGATCAAGTACAGAAGTACAGCCTTAAAGGGATAGTGCACCCAAAAATGAAAATTCAGCCATTATCTACTCACCCATATGCCGATGGAGGCCATGGTGAATTTTTAGAGTCCTCACATCCCTTGCGGAGATCCAAGGGGAGAGGAGGTAGCAACACAACTCCACCTAATGGAGGCTGACGGCGCCCCAGATTCAAACGTCCAAAAACACATAATTGAAACCACAAAATATCTCCATACTGCTCGTCCGTAGTGATCCAAGTGTCCTGAAGCCCCGACATAAAAAGTTGTTTGGAAAAACGTCATTTGAACTCTGTTTTTAGCCTCATTGTAGCCTGTAGCTCTGACTGCCTCTCTGGGCACCGCGAAAGCACGCGAACACACATGAAGGCGGTGCCCATGTCTCGCACAAGCGCACACACGTGAGCACAGTGCACAGAGAGGCAGTCAGAGCTACAGGCTACAATGAGGCTAAAAACAGAGTTCAAATGAGGTTTTTCCAAACAACTTTTTATTCAGGACACTTGGATCACTACGGACGAGCAGTATGGAGATATTTTGTGGTTTCAATTATGTGTTTTTGGACGTTTGAATCTGGGGCGCCAAAGCAGCGGTATTTGTCGACTTCAGAAAGAGGACAAGCTGGAAAATCACACGAATGGATGGGTTGGCATGAAATTTGGCACAAACATTCATTGTACTGAGAATAAGAATTGTAAGAACATTGATCCCCTGAGATGTTTCATCTAGCGCCATCATCAAGCCAAAATTTCTGTTGGTCCAGTTCCTACTCCGCTCTCAGCTGCCGTTAAATTTTGTTCGTTACAAATTGTCCTTTATAGCTCATATTTTTGTTTGACAGTGTTCTTGCTGGTGAAGAAAGTGAGCTCTAACGTGCACTCTCTGGTCTGGTAGTGATGCATCAGAGGGACCTCGTCCTGTCTGAATGACCCTCCTCTGTTAAACCACTTCACACTATCATGGCTGAACTGTCATTCATGTCACTGGTTGCATGCAGCAGAAGCCTCCTGAGGCCAGTTCCTGACCACAGTTACCAGCCCTGTTACCTTGGCAACCTGATGCACCACCAACCTGCAGCAGAGGCATGTTGTCACAATGTGGTGTCAGAGGTGTCGACGTCCAGGGCAGCAGGAGAGACTTTGATCCTGCGTGTGAGGAGATTTGAGTGTAGCCTCTCTGCAGACACCAGCTGAGGTAAAACTTTCAGGATTTTATTTTGACATTGGAAATTTGTACGCGACAGTGAAATCGCTTAAAAAGTCCTTTGGTGTCCGACGGGCATATCATGTCATTTGTTTAAATTATTTTGAACCCATACAGGGTGTAGCCATATGCAAAGGTATAGAAATTTAGGGAGGACACAAGGAGCAGGAACCCCTCCCCCGCTATGGAAGTAGCAGAAGTTTATTTTGACAAAATCAAGGAAATTTACATCATAAACCGGTGCATTAAAAATCACGAATATGCAGAAAAATGAAGTGTTTGATGCTTAAAATTGTCTTGCAGAGGACCCCCACACCTCCCAATGTTTAAGGGAATCCTACGCTCTTGGCCATATCCCATATATCTCACATATCGCTGCTTTGTCAGTGGATTTCTCGTCTACATACGAGGGGTAACTGAATAGTTTTGAGCCTAACCCCAGAAAATGAGTAGCTAGGCAAGCCAAATGATGCCTTTTATAATCTATTTCCTCATTATCATAAACATGCTCATGTTTTGAACTCTTTGTGTTTATTTCTGCAGATTCTTGAATTCATTAGTTTTTAATAACGGGAGCATCGCGCTGTGATCAAATATTTTCATCTCAAAGGAATGTCACCATCTGAAGTCCACCAAGATATGCTCAAAACTTTACATGACAATGCCCCTTCATGTGCCACAGTTTAACGCTGGGTACAAGAATTCAAGCGTAGCAGGGAGAGTGTTGGAGATGGGTCTTTGAGTCCCAACCTGATGAGTTCTTGTCCACGGGGATGAAGGCGCATCGGCACCGCTGGAGCCACTGTGTTGCCCTTGAGGGGGATTATGTTGAAAAATAAAAGCACTGAAAAATCTGTATCTTGTTTTATTTCCTTGAGGCTCAAAACTTTTTAGTCACCACTCGTATTATGCTCTAGGTATCTCTTTGGGTCTGCTCTTAACGTTCCGCGATGCCGCAACCAACGCAAGGACGTCAACAAAAGCTTATGGTGCTGTTTTAAATTACTTTTCATTATGTTGTGCCCTTTGAGCACCTTTCTTTTTGTGCGCAGATATTCTAAATAAATAGATTTTGTTTTTTATGCATTGATTTCAGCCTGTGGACCCTTTTTGTGGCTGTCCAGCCCAGTTGCCGTGCAGATATCTCCTCTGCAGCCCTTTTTAGGTTTAGAAAACACATCATGATTTGGTTCAACATTCACACAGGAAGAGAACACCCTGCTCCCGAGTGAAAGTCCAGCGTTTGTTGGATCCATCCACCACCCCTGCTCCTTAAATTACGTTGTTACCAACACATTCTCACTCCGACCTCGTCACATGTCCACGTTTGGTCATGGACTTTCCACGTCCACATATGGCGTCCAAGGTACCCTGGGTGTGTTGGTTGTTGACGTTCTGGGACGCCGTGTCAACTTCAGCCTGTTACATGCATTGTCTGTTTTCAAAATACACTTCTGTTTTCACAGGAAATGTACAGTTTGATACAGTCTCTTTCAAAATAAAAGCACTACGTCTGTACAACACTGTGAATTGACCTTTTTTTCCTTCAACAACAAACACACGTGGTTGGCTTTAGGAAAAAGAACAAGGTTTGGCTTTAGAATCTCATGGGACATGAACACCACTCTCTCGGGTGAAAGTCAGTGTTTGTTGGACCCCTCCACCTCCTCTCCTGCCTGCCCCACTCGGACTTTTGCTGCCTTAACTTTTGTCCTCGTCCTGAAGCATTTCCCCCTGACGCCGCTGGGCACTGTTAAACCATAACGCAAATCAGCTGCGTATCATGCTGACGTTAAAGGACGCCTTTCTGCGTTGGTTTCTGACGCTGCGTGTCACTGCCCGGATTGCGACGACTTCGGATTGAGACCGAGCTCTACCAGAACTGTCTCAACCTGACACCACAGGTATCATATCACCACAACAGGTTGCGTATGGCCGCGTTGTGAACTGACAGTGGGGCATTCAAGTGTAAATTATGAATTTCCCACATTTGAACTAAAGGTCATATTTCCAGTGAAGAATGATAAAAGAAGATGCCATGTAGATGTACCATCAGAATATAGGATCCAGAATTTTTGGAGCTTTATTCAACAAAAAGAACTAAAAAATCTCAGGATTTACTGCTTTGGTTTTTACCTTTTTTAAGACCATTCTCTCCCCCAAAGTCTCTCAACTTCATGGAGGTGCAATAATAAATAGCTTTAGTGTCTTTAAAAGTATATTGTGATCTCAGTGTATTTCTGTTATTATGACTGCATGTTGTGCCCATTTGTGTTTATCTGTAGTGTATATATTGTCCTATAATTGTCACCTTTACATACGGAGGAAATAAGGTTGTAATTTGGTGCAGTTGTCCTTTAATATTTTGTATAGTAACATATCTATAAATTATAATATTTCTTAAGTAATATTGACCTTATTGTCCCTTATGTTACTTTTTCCCATCAGTCTGAAGGTAACGCTCATGATGTTCCTGTAATATGTCAGCAGGGACTGAACGGCAGTTTGTGGTGACCTTAATGTAGTTTATCTCTTGGTGTATTACTGGAATGTTCCAGTAGGGACCTGTAGTGTCGCTCAGTATCTCTACACTTTCTTTTTTTCATGAGGCTTCTGGTTTTTTTTTTTTTTTTTTTTTTATCAGAGCAGACTGAAGCCGCCGTGGTTTCCCATGGCAGAGCCGTGTGTTACAGTGAATCCAGGCCCGTTGGGGATCCTTTTCTCATTCGTCTCTTTCCGATGAGCAAGCATTAATAACGCGTCCTTTTCCCCTTTCATAGCCATAATCTCCAGTGATCTCGGGCCTCCCGCACTAAATTATTCTTACAGGGCCATGAAAAGGCAGCAGCGGGGCCCTTTAAGAGGCAAATGAGCATCCAACGTGCAAAGATGTTCCCAGCAACGGAAATGTTAACTCACCGTACAGAGCAGAGCAGGGCAGAGGGAATCCACTGACATGTCTGATGAGAGGGGAAGGAAGGGTCCACCATCGCCCTGAAGGCAAAGCCTGCTGGGTAATTTATCCTTTAACCCCTTGTCTAACTGTTTACATTTGTCTTTAAGCTGATGGTTTTGTACAGAGCGACTTGTGAGGAGTGCAAGTAACAAAAAAAAAAAAAGATTCACATGCTGGATTAGCACAGATACGATCATTTCAATATTTCAATTTGTACGTTCTCTATAATAAAAAATAGAGCATCACCATCACAATCGAAACATATCACCATACGTGTTTTGTTTTACCATCCGACCAGACTGTGTCTCTTTATCCTGCACCGTACAGAGGGTGTTTTCCGTCTGCCTGATTCCACATGAACGCAGTCTAATTCATGCCCAACTTCCTCCGGTCAAATGTATAGTGCAAAATTCATAGCTCATCATCAGGGGTGTCCTTAAGGTTCTCCTGGGCGCGAAACACTCTTCTCAGGCTGCCTTCATTTTCCACATTAATTGCCATAAACTCAGCCATGTTGCAGTTAAGATGTAGTCAGAGACACTGTTTTTCTTCTTACTTTGGTTGCAAAGGTCCTCTGTGCAACAAACTTTAAGCAATTCCTTAAGTATAAGAACCAGATAAGGAGAAACACTTAAGGAAACATTAAGGAGAAGACTTAAGGACGTTTGTACAACTGATTGTATTCAAAGGAAACTTTAATTTGGATTTAAAGGAAAATCTTAGGGTGCTTTATGCAACTGACCCCTGGACTTCAAGATGCAGGTATGTCAGGTCGACACAGGACTGAACAGGTGGCGTGACGCATAGGTCCAGGGACCTCCAGGAGGCCTTGAGGGAGTTCCAGTGGACCCCAAAAATGGGACATCTTTCATTTTCACTACTAATTTCACTGTCGAAGTGAGCCTGATGTGACTGAGACTCTTAAGAGTGACGATTCTAATCATGGGTTTCACTTCGTCCATGCTTGTCTCCTCAGCAGGAGCTGACAATTATAGAATTCTGGTTTCAAACAAACAAATCTTTTTAGATGGAGATCCCTGAAGCGAAGTCTTATCAAGTAGGAGTCTGTGACCTAATGTGACATCAAACAGGCTGAGCACCACTGCTGTAACTGTATTGTTAAGCGGGTGTGACCGTAGTCCTGAAAGCCAGACGTATTGTGGGTTCTCTCTTTATTTTCCTTTCATATTCTCAAAACTGTCTCCAGTTTATGCAGAAAATAACCCCAAGAGCTGGAGATGGAGACACAGGAACACTGTGTAGCAACACACAGTAACGTACCAAAGACGCATGGCATTCATAGAGCCTGCACTGCTGAATGAATTTAATATTAGTGACACTTTTCTGAGTCACAGCAGCCTCGTTTTACACAGAGATGGCGCTACAGAGCCACTACCAAGTCTCCTCTTTACGTCGCGTTTGCATTTTTACACAGAACCAAACAACAGCAGCATCATGTGTGTGACTTTAGACAGCACGCTTGCATCCTGAAAGCAACGGGAGTGACATGTAACAACAGCGTCAGCCTCTAGTGTGATATATAACATACATGTCAGTAGCACTTTATAATCAATAACAATGACATAACATGGCATCAACGGTCATTTACCGTCTCTATTAAATGGCGGCTGCTCTCATCCTCTGCTTGGAGGGTAAGAAGCTCCCAGACCTCATTGTTTCCCCAAGTTGTGGGCATTTTTGGCTGTTCTTCTTCTGTGAGTTAGCTGCTAACTGCTGCTAGCTGTGTTTTTAAATCTACCAGTGGTGGGTTGGGGCAGTTACAATGCATGTGACAGGCTGAAGCTGACACGGCGTCCCAGAACGTCAACAACCAACACACCCAGGGTACCTTGGACGTCATATGTGGACGTGGAAAGTCCATGACCACATGTCAATATATGACGAGGTCACAGTGAGGATGTGTTGGCTGGTAACAACGTAATTTAAGGCGCTGGGGTGGTAGATGGATCCAACAAACGCTGGACTTTCACTCGGGAGCAGGGTATTCTCTTCTTGTGTGACTGTTAAGCCAAATCACGATGACCAAACGTCAAGACATGTGACAAGGTTGGAGTGAGAGTGTGTTGGCCGCTGCCACTCTTTCCCCCCATTTTTATAAAGAACAGCGAGGAGGAATAACAGCATGAAATTCCCACCTTGAACAGGCTGTGTGAAAGGGTCTGGTGTTTCATGTCCCCGTCTCAGCTGTCACAAACACCTTTGTGTCTCCTCTGCTTCATCCGCATCGACTGCTCTGTGATCAGTATTGATTTCATGAGGAAAATCAATAAAGGATATTGGCTTTGACCCCTCGTTCACCTCATCACTGAGCTGATGGTGTGTCTCTCTTCACCAGGCTTGTTTTTTGTATTTGTTTTGTTTCACTCAGTGGTGTCATGGAGGGTGTACGCGGGAGTATACTTACTAATGTTGCAGCTGACTTTGAGTATACACACTCCTAAATCCCCTCTGATGCGTCTTATTCAGACGAGTGCTGCAAGCCATTTTCAGTAAATTAATATTGCAGTCATTTCTCCAGGCACCACGACACCACCGCTTTCATTTGTCATTGAATTAACCAATAAAATCAAGTTTTTAGAATTGTCTTTTCGTCATATCATCCATGTATCATTTTGAATCAGCTGAGAAAGCAAACCTTTTAAAGGGGAACTAATGTTTTTTCAACCTGGGCCCTATTTTCTGATCTACTTTTGCCTAAATGAGTGATAGGATGTTCAATATGTGACATTTCTCCAGTATGAAGCTAGGGCTGACCTGCCTGCAGCCCGTGAGCGCGCGCTATATTAAATAATAGGGCACTCAGACAGCGTCAAACAACGTCAAAATACGTCCACTAAAAGTGCATTTTTTTCACACAGATAGGCTCGGATTGTTAGTATAATTATCCAACGACATAACGGAAAGGAGAAATGAACGTGTGTGTTTACCTTTAGCTGGATTCAGACATGTTCCTCTGCCTGTTGCTGCTCCCTCTCTCTCCTCGTCCGCTCTTCAGTTTCAATGAGCTCTGCGTCCATGTACGTCCGTGTTCAAATAAATACAGGCGCTCATCAAATTCAAATGGCTCATCCAGATCCAGCTCGTCAAAATCGGGTAAAAATTCCGACATGTTTGTTGTGGCAAGTCAAAACACTCACTCAGAGATTGAAAGTCTGGCTCTGAAATCTCACGTCTCGCGAGATTTTAGTTGTTGCAGGAAGTTACCGCTGGAGTGACCTTACAGATGCGACTGTTTGGAGTAGTCATGGCTGAATTTTTACCCGATTTTGACCAACTGGATCTGGATGAGCCATTTGAATTTGATGACCGCCCGTAGTTATTTGAACACGGACGTACACGGACGCAGAGGTCATTGAAGAGGGACGAGGAGAGAGAGGGAGCAGGCAGAGGAAGTGTTTAGACTTGCCACAACATGTCAGATTCCAGCTAAAGGTAAAGACAGACGTTCATTTTTCCTTTCCGTTATGTTGTAGGATAATTATACGCTGTCTGAGTGCCCTATTATTTAATATAGCGCGTGCTCACGGGCTGCAGGCAGGTCAGCCCTAGCTTCGTACTGGAGAAATGTCACATATTGAACATCCTATCACTCATTTAGACAAAAGTAGATCAGAAAATAGGGCCCAGGTTGAAAAAACATTAGTTCCCCTTTAAAGACGTCCTCTTGTTCTCTGTCTTCTCTCTCAGGTGGCATCAGTTTCCTCTCTGTGTGTCCAGTTCAGAGGAGGGTTCAGGATGTGTTTAGCCTAGCTTAGCACAAACAGCGGAAGCAGGGGGAAACTGCTAGCCTGACTTCATTCAAGGAGAAACATGTAGGCATTCAAACGACTTGATTCCACTTGATTGCTGTTGGTCCAACCTATTTTCATTGTCAAATACCGTTGCTTGCAGTGATTCCTACATACGAAACTGACAAACAAAGCCATCTTTTCGAGGCAGTATGATGCACCAACAGGCAGCGTCATTTTTAAAGTAATGCCACTGGTAACAACATGATATAAGGAGCTGGAATGTCCCTACAGGGTGGGAGTGGTGGTTGATTGGTTTCAACAGCAGCGGACTTTCACCCAGGAGCCTGGTGTTTTCCTCCCGTGTGAAAATAGAGCCAAACCATGATGGTGTTTTACCCACATGGCAAGTTTTTTTTTTTTTTCTTTTTTTTTTTCATAAAAAGCATCTGACAAACCGTAACTGGACACTTCCTGTGAAAACAGAAGTGCATTTTGAAAAGACAGGAAGCAGGTAACGCCGATATTTGACTAGGTTGGGAGTGAGAATGTGTCTACTCTCTTATTTTATTTTAAAGTTTTAGGTCATAAATATTCAAAAGGTGTAAGGTGTCAGGGTCCAGCTGTTCTGGAGCTTTCAATCACATCATCTTCATCAGTGGAGAAGTTTGAACTTTTGTTTACTTTTTTTTTTTTTTCTTGAGAACTTTAAGGACTTCTCTTCCATGGTAGCTTTGGAGTCAAGTATCTAATTTATCATTTATAACCATGATCTTGTTTATAGATTTTTTTTTTTAAAAATCTAGATGCTGTGTACATTTTAATTTCAATGTATATTAAGCTCATTTAAATTGAAGTCACTTGCATTTTTTTTTTATTTTATTAATTTATTTAATGATTTATTTTTTCAACTTTTTGTTTAGAAAACACGTCAAAGTCCAGCTGTTCTGGAGCTTTTGATCACATCGCATGATCATCAGCGAGTGAGCTTTGCACAGTTGTCTTTTTTCCTTTACTTTTTTTAAGAACTTTGACTTCTCTTCCGTTGTAGCTTAAAAGTCAAGTATCTAATTTATCTTTTTTAACCATGATCTTATAAAAAAAAATTCTGTCATGTGTATAGAAAACAATTGTTTAATTTTTTATTTTTTATTTAATTTTATTTAATTTTTATTTATTTATTTATTTATCTTTTTTGTTTTAAAAACACCTAAAGGTCCAGCTGTTTTGGAGCTTTGCTGTCATGAGGGGAAAAAAATAATAATATTCTTTTACAACTTTCTTTTTTTTGATAACTGTAAGGACTTCTCCTCGATGATAACTTTGAAGTATCTAAATTATTTTGATTATATTTTAAAATTTAAATTCAACATTACAAAAAATGTAAATGCAAATTTTAGTAAATAGTTCTTTTATGACTGAAACAATACTTTAAAGTAAATTAATGAAAACATTGGATTAAAAATTCATTCTTATTCTCCTCTAAATCGAACAAATTTTGTTGCAAACTGTGCAAAAATGAATCTTTTTAAGTAAGTTTCGTTTGCATTAAATGGACTTGAAGCAGCTTTTTGTTTATTGTTGTTGTTGTTGTTGTTGTTGTTGTTGTTGTTTTCTTCACCATCACAACATCACTGAGGGAACCCTCTGTGAGCTCCAACCGACTCCTCCAGCAGCAGCAGCAGCAGCAAAAAAGGGAAACGTCATCTATACAGCACTCAGTGTGTGTGTGTGTGTGTGTGTGTGTGTGTGTGTGTGTGTTACAATACAGAGTTGATGCAGGAGGGTTAACAGTGTTTTCATTGTGACTGGAAGTGAAGAAAAAGCGACAGAGAGAGAGAGAGAAGAGAAAATCAGACCGTTGTGTCTTTAAGAGGTTTCCTGCTCCTCCATTCGCAGCTGCTCTCTCTCTCTCTCTCTCTCTCTCTCTCTCTCTCTCTCTCTCTGTGCAGATTCATTACTTCTCCTCCTCCTCCTCCTCCTCCTCCTTCTCCTCCTCCTCCTCCTCCGGGCACAATGGGCATTTATCATCACCCCCGCGGTGTGTGTGAATGTGTGTGTTTATTCAAATCTCAGTACCAAGAGCGGACCGGCCCCACTCCCGAGCTCTCTCTCGGTGACACGGACGCACCGGGGCTTATTGTTGGAGGAGCCCCAGAAAAAGCCCCCAAATCGGCCAGTGAGGGAGGAGGAGGAGGAGGAGGAGGAGTAGGAAGAGGTGGCGGAGGAGACCAGGAGCGACAGAGGGAATCGGAGCCGGCGGCGGCGGCGGTGGCGGTGCTGGTGGCGGTGGAGGTGGTTGTGGCCGCGGTTTGCCGTCCGCTCGCACCCCGTCCTCCCTGCGACCATCCGGGGGAAGCATGCAGCCTCCATGCCCGCCTCCCTCCCTCCATCATCAGCCTCTGGAGTAGCCGCTTCCAATTTGTCTCCTGGAACTACACGCGGAGGAAGGAGCAGGTGCATCCTGCAACCTGCAGCTCACTGCACATCCTTTTTCTTTTTCTTTTTTTTTTGTTAAAATCTCCCTGCAGGTTGAAAAAGAGAGCTAGATGATAGTTGCACATTTTTGGGGAGGTTTAAACTACAAGGGGAGGAAAGAAGGAAGGATGGAGGAGAGAGATGCGTCTTAACAGGTGCAGATATGGCGGAGAGGAGTTTTGGGCTTTGATTCCGGGGATTCCTCTTTTCTTTTTTCTTCTTCCTCTTCATCTTCTTCTTCTTCTTCTTCTTCTTGTTGTCCTCCTGCACATGAACTCAAAGTTAATGTCTGTGATGTTTGTGAATGGAGGCTGCTGTTTCTCTTTCTCTCGGCTGGGATTATTTCTGATAAATTGGAGAGCGGCTAATTAGCGGCTGTAATTGGATAACATGGCTGATGTGGCCTCTGATGTGTAGAGACTGTGTGAGAGGTGACTTCACTTTGAGTCGTGATAGAGGAGAAGATTCACTTCCTCACACACACACCGACTCTTCTAAGGCCTCAGAGCACCTTTGTGTTTCTCAGTGTTTGCTGTGAATGTGATGTCTGAGCTCTAGCTGCTGATTGTCCAAACGCAATTCTTGTGAAATCTCAAATCCCACCCGAGAATTGTGCCTGGACATCTGTTGCTGGACGCTCCTGCACTGCCTCCGTAGAAAACCTGCCTGTCTTCTTTGCATGTGTCTCATTATTTCCTGCATCTTTTCCTTTGAGTTATTGCTCCATAACTGTTGTGCTTTCTGTCTCAGGGCCTCTCGGAGGGGCCACGGTGTTTCCCTGCCTCCTTACTTTGCCTCCAATTAATCTTAAATGAACTTTAATTCTCTAAAAGAGTTATTTCGGTTGCTTTAACTCTGATGAAGTGAAGCAGAAAAAAGCCCAACAGTCGCTGTGTGCAGCTTTAGTTTCATCGCAGGCCTGCAGGAGAAGGAGGCCAAGCAAAAAATAAAGAGTGATAATTAAGTATTTTACAAGCTGGGACGTTTTTTCTAAGTTGTTGGAGTGAAACTAATATTTCCCAGGCAGGCCCAGCTCCACAGCTTCTCTCTTTATTCGCACTTTTCCTGCTGAAAACCTCGCAGGGAAGGTTTATTGTCGCTCCACTGGTGAGCTTTTGTTGCCGCCTTTTGTTGGCGTTTTGGGGATTATAATTAGCATAATTCTTCAGGAATGTATCATTTTAATTTTGTTTAACAAACCGTGACCTTTTCCAAGCCCTTTATCCTTTTGATAAAGGATGCCATTACAAGCCAATAAAGACGGAATTCGTTTGTGCTGATTCTACTGTTGGTGAATAATAAAGAATTAATGATCACTGGAAGCATCACATTTTCTTTTGGTGCCATGTTTTTTGTTCTTCCTCTTCTTCTGATCATCTGTCCTGAAATTTTTTGTTATCTCATGTGCATCTAGATTTATTTAAATGTTTTCTTTTATTTAAATCTAATTCATAAGTGAAAGTTTAGCATGTTAAAGTGGTTATTCTTTAAAAATAGTTTAAAAAGGGGGGAAATTTCCTTCATTTTGTTCCGTGTTTTATTCTGATCGTGTTTCTAGATTTTATTTCATGTACATCTAGATTTATTCTTATGCTTACATTTTAGCAGGGTCAAGGTTTGACACATTGTGCTTTAAAACAAAATAAAAAGAGGTAATTTCTCTTTTTATTGCATGTGTTTTCTCCTTCTGATCATCTTTTGTTATTTTTTTATGTACATCTAGATTTATTCTTTTATTTAAATCTCATGTAATAATTAAAATTTAGCAGGTTAAAGGTCAGACACTAGTGATTATGTTTTTTAAAAGAAATTTAATTAATCAGAGGAAGTTTTCTTTTTTAATTCCACGTTTGTTTGTTTGTTCTTCTTCTGGTCATCTGTCCTATATTTTAAAATGATAATCTCATGTACATTTGGACTCATTCAAATAACTTTATTATTTCATTTAAATCTTGTGTAATAGTCCAGGTTAAGCAGGTTAAAGGTCCAAAACTAGTGACTGTGCTTTTTTTCCTAAATAAAATTAAAATAATAACAAAATGAAATAGAATAAAAAAGAGGAAATATTCCTCTTTTTATTCCATGTTTTTCTACCTCTAGTCATTGGTTCAATTTTGTTTCCTTATCTCATGTACATTTGGATTTATTCAAATATTTTATTTTAATCAAATATATTAGTTTAACTTGAGCAGGTTAAATGTTTGAAACTAGTGATTGTCCTTTTTTCCTAATAATATAATTATAATAATAATAAAGAGGTAAATCTCCTTCTTTTTCCATGTTTTTGTTTTCTTTTAAGCATCCTTCCTGTTGTGTTTTAATCTTGTGTACACCCAGATTCATCCAAAGAAAAACAAATTCATTGTTGTATTCAAATCTTATTTATTAGCTGAAGTTATGCAGGTTAAAGGTTTGGTCTGAAGGTGTAAAAAAAAAAAAAGGGGAAATGTTCTTTTTATTGTCTGACATGCTTCAGTCATGTGACTTCTTCTCATCCTGACATCATCCATCAGACATCAAAAGATCTGATTTAAAAAATAGTTTCTGTCCAAAAACAACAGATGGATGGACACAACAGATACTGAGAGTACTTTACCAATTTAAAGGACACATGTTTGAAAGTTTTAAAACCTAATCCAATTGTAATTCACTGTTTGGGGACCATTTTTGAAATGTGAGTCAGTTCTGAGTGAAACTATTTGCAGACGACAACAGATGTCACCATGTGAAAGCTGTGACATGACAGGGATGTGAAAAGCTGTCAGCAGCAGAGCAAACCAAACCCTCAGTTTGACTTTGGCCTCCTTGGGTTTCTGAGACAGGGGTCTGTTTGATTTTCACACCACAGCATCACCTCGGCTCGGATGCGTCGGGTCTCCTCAGACTAATTTGCTGCTGTAATCCGCTCTCAGCGTGTTGCCCGAGGAGCAGAGCAGCTCTGGGACGGAGCTCAGCCTCACAACAGTGGATTAAAAACTCGGGGAGGTGTGTGTGTGTGTGCCGAGTCCAAACACCACCACCCAAGTTGGGGAGAAAAACACACAGGTTGTCTGTTGACCGAGTGCCACTGAACGCCCCATCATGATCAGAGGGTTAAAACTGAGGAGACCCCTCTCATGGGGCTGAGGGCTGCTGGGAAACTGTCAGGTTTCAGAACCAAACAGAAACTTGTTTGAGTTGTTTCTTTGAGACTTTTTCTGCAAAACTGTTTTTTCATTTAACCAAATATTAAATTCAGTGTAAACACAGGAATCCAAACAAGAACTTTAAATAAACTCAAGTCTAAAAGTGTCGAAATTCTGATCAGAGTCGATGCTAACTTTCAGATCAGCGTTTGCTACCCAGGCCTGTTTGTGCGTCAAAAATTATCCAAAAAATAAGTCCTGGTGCAGAACTGTGATCACGTTAAGAGTTTTATATGTTTTGGAAACAAAACACGATTGCAAAATTTGAATGTAAGGACCAAAAGAGCGAGGACTAACCTGTAAAAACACCAAAGAAAGGTCAAATAAAAATGAAAAAATCCAAATTTTTGTTCAGAAAAAGGCTTTTATCTCATATTTTAATTGTTACAATGTTTTTGGCTTTAATACAAGGTAATATCTACCTGTCATCCATCATCACCGGTGGCAAGAAATTCTCCCAGAGAGCCATCTTTTTCCATTTTGCTTTTTAGAGGCCTGAAGATTTGAAATTGTTCAGTAACTTGTGAGAAAAACGTTACCATCTTTTCTATGACTTTTCCAGGACCTATTTGCCCTGCATTTATTAAACATATCAGATTCATCCCAGACTCCCTCTGAGGGTCCTGATCTGATGGTCGGGAACCATCTTATTGCAGCAGGTTTAGTTGTCAACAATCTTTAGTGTGCTCTAAAAACTAATTCATGGAGTTGGTAGTGGATAACACCTGGAATAAATACGTTTTTCAACAGAAAAAAAATTATGTTTCTAAAGTGTATCAGTCAGTCGACAGCTTATTTTAAATAGCTGGCCAAAATCTAAAAAAAAAATTCAGTTTTTTTAGTAGGACTGAATTAATTAATTAATTCATCTTGAATAAAATAAATTGATCACTAAACATCACCACAACTTTTTAATTAATATTTAGTTGGTTCAACTTAAGCCTCTTACCTCTGCTATAAGCGCGTACTGTCAGTTGCTTATTGTGATGTCATTTCCTGAAATATATCCAAATGCTTCAAATCCCTAAAATCTGTACAGCCAAAGCTAAAACAGAAGTGAAGCCAGTAAAAAGTTTTAATTAATACAAGTATTGAAATTGTGTCATTAAAAAACGAAATACAAAGAGCTTCAGATTTTACAAAATAAAAATACAAAACATAACGATCCAAAAGATTTTAAACTTTTACTTGAGTTATTTGAACCATGTTTATTATTTAGTTTTTGAGATATGCTCATATTTATAAGCAGAGTGATAAATTCATCATTCATTCCACTGGCACCACTGTGCGTTTTTGCACCACACGTAATGTAACGTAGCGTAGTGACGTCATTTTGAGCGCACAATGTGATGACAGAAGCCTTTCTGCTGCAAATAGAACAGATGTTCTAGCTATTGGGGTTTTTATTTAGTATTGAAATGTACAGGATTATGCAAACAATCTCGAAAATGACAGCGTGCAAAATTCCACGTTTGCACCGCATGTAAACTGAGGTGACATAGGGTCATGACGTGATGACGAGGAAGACAGAAGCCTCAGTGCTCTGCTAGAAAAAGACTGAATGTTTCAACTCTAATGATTTGTTTCTACAGATTTAAGCAGAATCCTGCCAACGACAATCTCAGCCAGTCGTCTGCAGGACGTCTGTCTGTAAAGGGTTAATTCATCTTTCAAGCTCAGAGCAAGTCATGTCGGTTGTACTTAACTTAACAGGTTTGTCAGGTTATAAAAGACTCACAGGATTTACTCAATAATGCTGCAACTTCAGAAGCTGCAAATTGTTACCTTAATTTTTTTAAGTTGAACCAGTTCATTATTTTTCTAGAGTGAAGGCTTTCAATCATGATGATATAAAAAGCGTAAGAGGATTTTCTGTGAATGTTTTGAACAAATCTGATCCGAGAGCTGTTTGATTAAAGATTCAACAAGTTGGTTTTTTACATCCGTTTGGAGCAGGATTTAAACACTGAGCTAAATCATCAGTTTATCCACTAAAACAATCAGAACCCTGGTTACTTAACACCAAACACAACCACAGCGCCCGTGCAGCTGATGGAGCTGAAGCTTTCCTCACTCTGAGGGTTACTTCAGGTGCAGCGAGGAATTGATCAGTATCGGCAGCAATATTGATGACAAAGATATCTTGAGGAAACAATTAGGAGAGCAGTGTAATGATTAGAGGGATCATTACAGCCATTTAACCTCTCTGGCATCTGCTGATGAGCTATAGACTGCTCGCCGCGCCTCCTGCTTATTTTGTGGAATATGATACAAGCTCGCCTTCTGCTGTGTTGTGTCTCCATGACGTCTGTTTCTTTCTGCATCTGACAATCAACACCTGTGAAGCAAATGTTGTCTCTGATTCGAGGCGTCACAAAGGCTGTGCAGCGTAACAGATGGTCAAAATGAAGCTGTGTTTCATGTATTCAGGGTTGAATTTAAAGGATATGGCCTCCTGATTGTCTCCTGTTTGGTGAGGATGTCAAAAGAAAAGCCCGGATTTATCTCTGTCTTCATCTCCAGAGGTGTGTGTGTGTGTGTCGAGGGGGTGTGGATGAAGGTAAATGTGATTACAGACGTTGACGCAGCATTAAAACGGTTCCAAAACGCTTCTTGCTTCCAGTTTCGGCCTCCATGTTGGACAGCGTCGAGCAGCTCTGGTCCTGCTGTGTTGTGCTCCGGGTCACTCACTTCCTCCTTCATGTATCCCCCTCTTCTCCTCCGTCCCCTCCTCATCCTTCTCCTCCCACCCAACACAACCACCTCCACAGTCACATGACCTGGGCTGTGTCATCACTGTGACACACACACACACACGCACACACACCGCCGCAGAGTAAAAAGGCAGGGAGGATGGAGAAGGAGATGAAGGGAGGGGACCGGATGTGGGTGGAGGAGGAGGAGGGGGTGTGGGAGCATCACAGGGGTGACGTCACATCACGACCTCCTTCCCAGCATCCCTCCCTCCCTTCTTCCCATCACACACACACACACACGCACACACACACTCCAGCAGCAGCAGCATCTGAGAAACAAGTAACAATGTTGAAGGTCCGTCGCTGGAAATGACCTCCTGACTCCACGAAGACATGTGACGTCTTCTTTTAGTGACGGGCGAAGAGGCCATTTGTATATACGCATGTGTGTGTGTGTGTGTTTGCATGCAGCATCCACAGTCTGCAATGTTGGTCGTTGGAGGCGAATGAGGCTGAGGTGTGTTCATGTTCTGAGGGTCGGGGCTGTGAGACAGACTGCAGCTCATCCATATGATGAAGCACTCCCCCCTCTCCTCCTCCCCCCACACCGTCGCCCACCTCCACACACACATATATAATCACACGCCCCCCAAATCACATCATCATCACCGACCCATCACCTCCTGTAAAATGTCACCACCGCTGTGTTCACCAGCCAGTTTGTTCAGCGGCGAAGACAAGAACAGGCGGCCATGTTTGATGCTCAAAAACACCAGCGCGGACAAATGGCTCCTTTACGACGCACACGTTCGTACGTGACTTATGAGCGGGAGCTTGCACACTTTTTTTGCCTGTAATTTGTTCCTCCCTTTCGACACTGGCTGGAGACGTCTCTGACCGAGCCACCATCACCCCATCCCCGCCCCCATCACCCCTTTAAATGGTACCAAACAGCAGCCGGTCCCCCCCCCACCACCACCACCACACTGCACCACTGTTCAGCACCAGCTGCAGACGCACAGCTGCGGTTCAGCAGGGGCGCGCTGACATCACCGCCTCCACCCGGCCAATCATCTGCTTTGTTTATTTTAAGCAACACTTACTGCCTGGTCAGAGGAGAACATGTTGGGTGTAAGTTGTCGTGTCTCTGCTGCCAGTTCCTGTCAGAAGGAGCAGAGACACTCTCATAGAATCATATCAACAAGTTCATGTAAAGAAGAGGCTGTAGAAATCACTTCTCTCCACACAGACAGGCACTATGCAGCATGCAGCGTTCATGCTGGCAGCTATTTTAGATAGCAACAATATATTCTTAGTGTTTGTTTTTTTAGATATGAATACAAAACAGCAGGACAGTCAAAAGGATCAGCGTCTATAGTTAGTCAAGCAGGATGTTTTCAAGTGTGGTATAGTTTGAGAAAAGGAGATGTGGAGTCTATATTTTCCAGCCCGGTCTCACTCTGAAGTCGTCGAAGTCCAGTACATGGGCGTCAGAAACCAACAAGAAAAGGCGTCCTTTACACTTTCATGACATGATACTCGTGATACGCGGCCAGTTGCTGCTGTAGTTTAACGGCCAAGGGCGAAAATTAAGGCGACAGATGGTGTATAGGTCCAACAAACAAACAAACGGTAAGCTTCTAAAGCCAAACCCTGCTCTTTTTCCTAAACCTCACACATGTAATTGTTGTTGAAGGAAAGAAAGCATCAATTTGCGGTGTCGTACCGACGTAGTGCTTTTATTTTGAAAGAGACTGTATGCAAACTGTGAAAACAGAAGTGTATTTTGAAAACAGACAATGCATGTAACAGGCTGAAGTTGACACGGCGTCCCAGAACATCAGCAACCAACACACCCAGGGTACCTTGGACGTCATATTTGGAGTGAAACAAACAGGTCTACTGTACTCAGTGATTATCTTGTGCCAGTTTGCCGTAGAAGGTGGTTTGACACTTATCCATGACACAAAGATCTTTCCTCCGCACAAATAAATCCAATGGAGGACTAGCTCTTCCAAATGTCATGCTGCATCACTGGGCCTCTGCTTTTACATCCGTTACCTTTCGGCTAGATTCGTCAATCTTTCTATCTAACTGGTTGAAAATAAAGCAAGAAGATTGCTATCCCTGCTAGGGTTATGGTTACTTAATTGGGCCCTGGGCCTTTTTGGGGTATTTTTACTGCCTTTACTTTTAAGCTCATATCACAGTCATTGTAAAGGCTACATACACATGCTATATCTTGTTGTTTTCAGGATAATCTGGGCCAGATTCCCCATCATTCCATGTTCTTCTATGTGCCTGTATTTTATATTAATTTTTATATCAATGACATTTTTACATGTATCTCACCATAGCAAGTCGGAAGTTGACATATTCTGCCATATATGAAGAGGGGAGACTCTCTGGAATCTGGCAATATAAGAACCATGATGCTGGGACATTCTGTCACTTCACAGCTGTCCAAAACATGTGGTTTGTGCCAGGCGGACATGATTGACAGTATTTTTTCATTATTGCAAGAAATTCCATTGACTCATTCACAAGTCAAAAATGTGTTTTATCTGAAAGAAACATGCAATATTTACATCTAAGATCACGGAAAAACAGTAATAATATTATTCCTCACTATATGAAGTGACTGGTAACAAGATCTGTATAATGGATTGTAAAGAAATTCGTCAGGTTTTTATTTTGTAGACAATTGATCTGTATTTACAGCGTGATGGGATGACAGCACAATGATGTGTTTGGTATCATAGGAAAGCTCCGGTCCTGCGCTTTCATGTGATATGCGTGGTATTTCTGTGCGACCCTGCATTCGCGAGTAATCCATCCAAGAGTAATGTGTGTGCAGAGCTGTATGAAAGCTCTGTCATACATAATGTTAGTGTAACTTTGTCTTTTTTTTGCTGTGAAAACATTGGACTACCGACAAGTCTTGGTCTTGTCGGAAAGCTACAATTCTGCTGTTATGCTGTCACATGATATGCGTGGCTTCTCGCTATGACGAACGGTTGCGGAGAAAATCAATAGAGAAGAACAGGTGTGAATTAGGACGCACTATGCCTCGTTTGGGCCCATAGGGTTAATACGTATATGGAAGCGAAGAAAATCCCACTTTGGTCTTTTTAGCCTATTTCTCTCGCTCTTTCCATCGCAAAAAAATCCACTTTTATCCCATCCATTCTAGACAAAACCTTTTGTACACGGACTGACGTAGGAATACATAGTGCCAACTACCAATAATTTATTCACACTTCCAAACTGTCATGTCTCCAGCAGTGTGTGACAGGTTTAAGGGCTGATTTACGAGCACACACTTACTGATCTTCATTTGAAAAGCTCAACATCTCTCTATTTATGCTCTGAACAAATAACAAATGTGAGACAACTGGGATTCATTGTAACTGCTGCAAAATCAAGATGAATTTTAGAGGCAGCACGGTCACATGAAACATCAATTCAAAGATAGAAAAAGACGCAAATTTGGTCCGAATGGCAGGTGAGGTGAATGTCGGGTGAAATTCGTCTAAACAAGTAGAGAATTTTGTTCTGACCTCAAATTAATCGACGGAAAAATGATGGAAAAAATGAGAAAGAAAACACTCCAGTGGTCAAATTTGTGCAAAAATGATGCCGATTTGCTTCCTGTTTGGTCTGAACCCACCTTAGAGTGTTTTCTGGAAGCTAGACAAACATTTCTTGATCAATTTAATTACATAGGAGGGCATTTTGGACTCATGACTTCAGTATTTCTGAAGTTCTACAGATGCAACATGAAGATCCACTTCACTTACACATATCTGACTCCTGTTTGTGGCTTTTGATTCTAAGAACATCTAAGAAATAATTCCTGTGTGTAGAGCATGTTGTTGGGAACCAAGCAACTTAAACTTGAAATCTACTTTTTAAGAAATAAACGTCGGAGGTTGTGATCCTGCCCATTCGGTGGGATCAGAGAGTCGTGCGGAGCAGCTGCAGAGTTGCAGCTCGTCGCCTCTTTCAGCATTATTACCATAATTTGTGGTGGGAACGAAATCGCTCATCAATCAGAAGTGTTGGGAAAGTGACCACGCCAAAGACCCGGGGCCGCTGTTTGAGCAGCGGGCTCACAGGGGTCAGCCGGGGTGCTGTGTGTGTGTGTGTGTTTTGTCATTAATCACTGTGGTCTGAAGAGAGCGAGAGGTGTCACAGCCTTTATCCTCCTCTGCTCCTCATCCTCCTCCTTCACGGCCGGTGGCCTTCGCACCCCATCTGACCACAGCACAGAGGCCAAGGTCAGCCTGACCCCCCCCCCCCAACACCATCTCTCCTCTCATCAGCCCTCTTCAGGAGCCACCCTTCACCCCCACCCCCCCAAACTCAACCTCCCTCCTCGCCTCACATTCCCCCCGCCGCGTCCCCTTTGTCCACCTGTTGTCCTGGAGACTCGATTGCCACTGAGACCACCCCTCTACTGTGTACTCTGTGTGTGTGTGTGTGTGTGTGTGTGTGTGTGTGTGCAGAGGTCAGAACAGAAGCTAAAATAACAGATAATCCCACAGAACACTGGTCAGGCCATGACACCATGGAGGCCACTCAGCGATGACAAACAAAGTAACATCACAGAACTGAACATATACCGTCACACAACACACAACTGAAACTAACTTCATACAACAAACTACAGCTGTCACTTCAATTAAAAAAAAATCAAATAAAAATCATAATAATAAAACCACAAACTGTTATTTTTACATTTCACAAACTAAAGGACGCTCAGAGTGCAGACCTCCACCAAGGCCAGATGCCTGATCTTGCAATGTTAGCCAGTGAAAAATAATTAGTGTATCCGCCCTCTGACTCGGATCCACTCCAAAATTAAATTCTTCACTGACCCGTGCTTCACCCTTTCAACAAGTTTCATGAAAATCAGGCCAGTAGTTTTTCCACAATCTTGCTAACAAACAAATCAAACACATAATCTTGGAGGATGTGAATATAACTGTGGGCCGTCCTGAAGCCTCCCACAGACTGAGAGATTTTAAGTTTAGTGCAGCGACACTGTGCAACATGGATCTAATAACTTAGTGTGTGTATGTGTGTGTGTGTGTGCATGCTTCGTCCTTTATGCGATCATGGTAAGAGCACATCATACAGACAAGGTTTCTGCTGCCACTACACCACAAGGTTTTCCTCTTTACTGGAATCACTAAGCTGCACATAGAGCCATAACCAAAGATATGCCCACAGGCCCCATATGTCGTATTAATGGAATAAACACTCTGTCTCATCAGTGTAGGTTTTCCAGAAGTGCTTTTATGTACAGTGAGCTCCTAAATAGACATTTCTGTCGTCGCTGATTAGTTTTCACTCATACTCACACATTCACTACATCGTTTCACCCTTTTTTTTTTTTTTTCAAAAAGCACGTGGACAGAACGTCAGCAGAACATGTGAAATGTTTATTTTCTGTGATATCTTACTATATAATGATGAAAACTCTGTCTGTGTCTGTTCCACGTTTTTCTCCTCGCTGACTTGGTCAATCCATGTGAAATTTGGCACAGTGGTAGAGGGTCATGGGAGGATGCCAATGAAGCAATATTACATCAATTGGCCAAAGGGGGGCGCTATAGCAACCCATTGAAATGTCAAACTTTGAATGGGCATATCTCATGCCCCGTATGTCGTAGAGACATGAAACTTTGCACAGAGATGCCTCTCCTCATGAGGAACACATTTGCCTCAAGAACCCATAACTTCCGCTTATATAGATTTTCGGCCATTTTGAATTTTTTGAAAAACACTTCAAATGGATCTCTTCCTAGGAAGTTTGAGCGATCTGCATGAAACTGGGTGAACATAATCTAGGGACCAATATCTAAAGTTCCCTCTTGGCAAAAGTTGGAAAACTTACTAAAACTGAGCTTCTATAAGGCAATGAATATTGCGGAGGGCGTGGCTCATCACATAAAGGTGTATAACATCTCAAGGGTTTCACCCATCACCACGCAACTTTGTAGGCATATGACCACACATAATCTGAGGGGACCCCTCCATTATTGACCCCATCAAACAAAATGGGGGCGCTAGAGAGCTCATTTCTTATCTAGGCCTAACCGCCATATGGATTTTTACTAAACTTGGTAGATATGTAGAACAGGACGCCTCAAGGTGACTGGAGAAATTTAACTCAAATTGGCAACTGGGTGGCCCTGATCAGCTTCCTCGCCCTCTGTAAGACTGTCTGAGAGGCCGTTTACACGTTGCTGGCTATTTTCATAAACGGACATTTCACCGTCTCTGTTTTCAAAAAGATCTTCGTTTACACTTACCCGTGTATATATACACAAGAGCATGCCAAACCTGTAGGTGGCAGTGTAACAAGACGCTCAAGCCTTCCATGTATCCATTGTCACCGTAGCAACATAGGTCGCACTTTTGACACAGGCGCAAGTTCCGGCGCATACTGTGACGTCGGCTGCCTATAACTCCGTTTATCTCCGTTTATCTCAGTTTACATGCAAACGCGCAACCGGAGTTTTCCAAAATCTCCACTCTGGTCGGAGTTTTTAGAAAGACTCGTTTTCAGAGGAGAAATCTCCATTTGCATGTAAACGAAGGGCACAAACAAAGGAAGATGTCTCCGTTTATCAAAATCACAGTGTATGTGTAAATGCCTTCTTAGTCTGTATACTAAACTAATCATCTTGCAGCTGTAGACACCAAACTCCTCCTCTGGGAAATGTCTAAGTCATGTCTGATGTGAGACATTACGTAGGAAGTTCTGGGTGGATTTCAATACATTTAGAGTCTTTATTTGGGTGGAGGGATAAGAACAAATGTTTCACCACTCAGCCTCGATGTTTGCCACTTAGTTCATCCTGATTGTTTTGTTGCTTCAGTTTGTTTCAGCTCATTTAAAAGTCACAGAAAAAGTAAAGAAATGACACAAGACCATCATCATTCACATAACTCTGCATCCTAAAATTAACCTTATAAAGTACTCATTTGAGACTGCAAATGCATCAGTTTGTCAGACCCAGACATCCCCTCATCAACAGCCCTCTCCAGCACCTGACCTGATTACCTGCCGACACACCTGCCCCTCATTCCCCTGATCAGCTTCCTCGCCCTCTGTAAGACTGTCTAATGTGTGGATCGCCTCAGCAGCCAGTTGTCTGTCTTCCTGTCTGTTTGGACACTTCATCCTGCCAACAGACTCTTGCTTTTTAGTCTGTTTGGACTGACTCCCTGTTGATAAACCCTGTTTAACACTGGAACAGTAAAATTTTGGTGCTCTGAGCCTTTTCTATCTGATCGTGGCAGCTAGAGCATAATGAAGTTTTATGGTTCTGTCTAAACTCTGGTTAAGGCTGAGACAAATAAAGATTTCAACAGTGCTCCAGAAAGCACGTGTTGACTCAAGATGCAGTTCATTCCTTAGTCTACGGACATTTTCACACCTGTAGACTGAATCAAAATGTTTATATACAATAATTTCCGTGTTGAAAATCCTGTGTTGTGTACATAAAATCACCTGACGCTGAGCAAGCACTGCCTCAGCTTGTTACTTTTTGGACACCTAAAAAAAGGTCTACCTAAACAAATCAATATCAGTTTAAGTGTACACTATCTTTAGAATATTTTTACCACTTTACCTTACAATCAGCCTTTTCCAACAGGGAACTGAAGCTGTTACATCAAAGCCACCACACTCCACTGACAAAAAGAGTGACTTAACTAAGCAGATCTGTGGAGTTGCTGGTCTGTTACGGCTTCAGTGGCTTCATGTGTGTGGTAAAGTGAAGCAAATATTTAAATATAACATACACTTAAACTAAGTTTTATGCTCGGGGACATAGGACCCCAGTTTTTGTACTCCAACCATCACACTAACCACCTCCCTGTACCTTCTGTACTATACAGGAACACAGCACATCCTGGACTGGAAAGGAAGGCTGATTATTTTGATAATTTATTTTAATATTAAAATTATATTAAAATTAAATTATATTATATTATCATATTAAATTATATCAAAATTATTTACTTCAATATTTCTATATATTTTGGTAAAAAAAAAAACCCATTCGGGGGCCTTGTCCATAAACCATCATTTATTTACAGAGGCCAGTGTATTGTTTTTAAGTTCTTTGCAATGGGAGCACTGTGTATTTATGATACGCAACAAACTCCAGCGGCGGACGAGGTGCTGAGCATCTATTCTGGGCAGAGCGCAGAACATTTGGCTTTTTTTTGTTTTTTCCTGGGTGCTGAGAGTATGCTGCATCATTATCACTTCAGCCATTGAGTCACTGTGAAGGAGAGACGGGACAAATACCACGAAGACCGACGGTCATATCTTACAGGTACAAGTGATCAACAGTTACAAATTGAGGAGAAATGTGTCCTCTTCTTAAATGCTTCAGCCTTCCCATCATGCAAACCAAGTACCCTACCTCGAGCTGACAATTGTACATCCACGAATATTCCGTATCATAGCAACCAGACGCAACCAAAGTGTCTCACCTGAGAAAATGCAGTGCCTCCAAAGTGCTCTCAATTGCTCCCAGCTGGGTGTTTCCTGTAGAGCGCCTGGTGTTTTCAGCTGGGAAACAGATGCTTCAGAGGACAGATGTGTTCAGTCTCTGACGACTTAACGTCACCACAACAACAAAACCTTCAAAACAAACAAAATTTAAATCTCTGAAATGTAACAAAAATTAAAAGTTTTTCTAAAACCTCATCCTGTTGAGTCAACATCTAAGTCAATCCGCTGTTAGATCAGGTGAGAGCCAGGCACTTCCCATCATGCTCTGGGTCTTGCAGTCGGTGAAGAAAGCAACTGCACACTTTTGTGTGACGTCAGAGCAAGTTGGGATGAAGTCGGGCACAAAGCTAACCGGCATGCATTGTGTGGTGATCGCCAGTGATCGAATCCACGCAGGCCTGGCTCATCTCGAACAAGACGAGTGTTCTTGGACAAGATACTAAACCCCAAAATTGCTCATGTGTATGTGGAAGTTCATTTCTGCACCTTGTGTAGTAGCCTCAGCCACTTATGTGTGTGTGGGTGAATGTTGCTTGTGTTGTAAAGCACCTTGAGTAGTTGCTAAAACTGGAAATGCGCTGCATGAATGCAGTCCAATACATTTTATTAAACTACATCACAACATTTCAGTGTGTCCAGTGTTTTGGTTTATCACCAAGTACCTGCAAAACAAATGTTAGCATGCTAAAGGGCTAAACTACGACGGTGAACACGGTAAACAGGATCCTTAAACGGCTGAATTCCAAGAGGCTACGTCATCAAGTCCCCTTAAAGGACTGATCCAATGTCAAGGATCCTTTAAACTCTACCAAGGACTGAGTCCTTCCTTCAGAAAATTTTCAAGGATGCATGTGTTTAATCTCAGTGGGCAAGAAGTACCCACAATTCTTTGCACATGATTTGTCAAAATTGAAGGCGGGGCCTCTTGTAGGACTGGACTTGGAAGGACCCGTCCTACCAAGGAAGCATCCTTGACTTTTTATACCTGCTAAACATCACAACATTAGCTTAGTCATTGTGAGCATGTGTTAGCATGATGACGTTAGCATTTAGCTCAGTGCCGTATTGTGCTTATAAAGCTTCACAGAGCTGCAAACATTGCTGCAGATGTTTAGTTTTATTTAGCAGACAGGGCTGTGAATGCACAACATTCAAATTATTACAAAGAACATCAACATGTTGTTGAAGCACCTGTTGCAACAAGGCCTCAGTGTTGTTCTGCTCTGCTCAGGGCCTCTGCACACGTCCTCCTGCACAGCTTCTGCCTGTTCAGCTTTCGTCCTCTCCATCTTGCCGGGGGACGGCCGGCTGCAGGAATGCGAGGCGAGAGCTGGGCCCGTCCCAACCGTCCCAAATGACTGCACAC
Organism: Epinephelus lanceolatus; assembly: GCF_041903045.1. Lineage (NCBI taxonomy): Eukaryota > Metazoa > Chordata > Actinopteri > Perciformes > Serranidae > Epinephelus > Epinephelus lanceolatus. Next base: position 3,880,441 of record NC_135742.1, read on the forward strand.
ACAAAAAAGGATTTAACTCTTTGTCACAATTGTCCCCTCACACTCTGGCCTGCAAAAAAAAAAAACAGCACAAGACTCCCTAAACCAACCCTCCCCCCTCCCCTCGCCACCCTCAAGCCTGACCCACCCCCTCATTGTATCCACCCCCCCTCCTCTCCTGCCCCTACCTTTCTCCTGACCCCGGCCGTGTGCATAAAAGACCCATCAGAAGTATCGCTGGCCACATTTACAAGTCAAAGAGGCCCAATAATGGAGCGGTTAGGGAGAAGAATGAGGAGACAGAGGGGCACTCACAGATGTGGAGGTGGGTAGGGAGGGGGGGGAGGAAGGAGCAGCGTCCCATTGTTGCCCCCCCCCCCCACCCTCGATGGAGGGGAGGAAGAAGGGAGGGCTGGGAAGGGGTGAGGAGGTAAAGTAGGAGGTGAAAGTGGCTTTTTACACCCGATTTGTGATGGAGGAGCAAAAGAGGGGGAGACAGAGAGGAGGAGGGGGAGGAGAAGAGAGGGAGAGGAGGGGTGGAAGTAAAGAGGGAGGAGAAGAAGAGGAAGGGAAAAGGAAACGTGAAAGGAAAGAAGAAAGCAATGGGGACTATTTTGCCCCAACTTTCCCTCTGTCTCCTTCTTTCCTCGCTCGCTGCCTCCAGTCGCAGAAAAGAGGGGCAGGTCCAGCTGTTCTGCAGGGAGCGTGTGAAAACACACTCAGAGGTCACGAGCGGTGTGTTTATATACTATGTGTGTGTGTGTGTGGTGGTCATCCCAGCATTATTATGCATGTGTGTGTCTTATTGTCCAGAAGGCTGGAGATGGCGATACAGCAGCTGGGGTGAAGAGGCCTCTAAGCTGACCTTCGAACCCCTCCTCTTCCTCACACCGCCTGTGTGGTGGTGGCGGGTTGGAGGGAGGACGGGGGGGTTAATGAAGTCATCACGGCAGGATCGAGGAGAGATGTGGCATATGTAGGAGGCGACGGGGTGCCGTCAGAGGACGAGGAGATGTTTCCAAAATGTTGATGTGGCGGTCAGCTCCAGCAGGTAACGAGCCAACATTTGGACGTCGACAAAGAAACTGAGTTGGCTGAAAACTGAGTAGCTGATGAAATTTGGCAGATCCAGGGACTTGTTAATGTGACGCAACAAAGTTTAATAAGAAGCATTTATACCTCTGCATTGACTAGACGCTTAAGGGGGATTTATAGTAGTGTGTCTGCTCTACGCAGAGCTAACACAAGTGTCCTTCACCATTGCGATGGTTTGTCTGTGTCGCTTTGCAATCACACCTTCAAAATACTAGTCTGCGATGGGGTTTCTATGCTGCGGTGTTAAGTTTCTGTAGCCCCTTTTACACTGCCAGATTTTCCGCGAATGTTGGGCCAATTTGCCGGCCAGCTGCGAGTGTTTAGACACACAGAGCTGCATTGGCGAGTTGATCCGAGGCGCCCAATTTTCCGCCTCAGAAGGTAGACATATTGGTGGAACCCTTTTAAGTTTAGACCGAGGCGGCCTTCCGCAATGGGAGGGGCTGTTGAAGACTTGTGGGAGGAGCTGTTGATGATGCCGCACGTGCGAGCCACTGGCGGTGGATAAACAGGAAACAGCTGATAGCAGGAATTAGCGAGCAGCTAGTAGCAAAAGGGAAACACAAACCTGACAGACACTGTAAAGATGAGCAACTGGGGAGACAAGGAATTGTGCGCCCTCCTTGTCCTCGCAAACGAAGAGGCCATTAACCGTCAGATGACGGGGACAGTGAAGAACAGGCCGACTTACGAGAGAATCGCTGAAGGACTGACCAGCCGCGGCTTCCCTCCCACGTCACTGTTTATGTCACACGCTGAGCTACACGTTTTGTTACTTGCTCACGCCCCCCATTGCCCCGAAAAAGGCGCATTCTGTATAAACAAAAGTAGGTAGGCGGCATTTTGCTGCACTCCCCGATTTTGTTTTTATACTGCCAATGCTGAAAAAAGACTGATTGGGCTTTCCTGCTAATTTGCACAATTCCTATCTAAAAAGGGCTAGTGATTCGAAACACATCTAAAACATGGATTAATAGTCACAATCTTAAAAATCAGTTCTATTGTGACTCACAAGGTTTGCAGACAAAATAAAAATGTTTGTAGTTCGTGTTTTTTCAGTTTTCCTCATAAATACAGCATGCTAGCTTTATTAGCATAAACCTATGAAATTTTACATTGCATAACTTAGCCCAGCGCCTGGGTTACTGCATCCATCACTATGGAACAAACCAGAAAACAACTCACAGGAAAAGAATCAAAGTCCCAAACTTAAAGATCATCTTTTATCTGTGTGGACCACCTGAAATGTCCCCACAACCCACAGTGTCCCCACAAGCCAGTTAACCTCAAGTTGTCACTCACACAAACACACACACACAAACACACACACACACATACATATATATATATATATATATATATATATATATATATATATATATATATATATATATATATATATATATATATATATACACACACAGAATACTAAAGACCTCGGACACCTGTTCATTTCCGATGGAGAAACTATTAATTTCCTGGTGAAGGAGATAGAGACGCAACGTCTCCGTCCGTTAGAGGGATCACATCATCTCTGCTTCCTGTTCAGAGTCGACAAGCACAGTGACCGTAGAAGGAAAACAACATGTATCACCAGTTTTCAGGCATCAGTGTCACTTTTAAGTCCTGATAAAATACCAAATGTCAGGCTGACAGAAAAGCTTTGAAATGGATCTGTTTTGATGAGCTGGAGGTTTTTACCTAAAATATGACGTCCATATATTCCACTTCTTCATAAATGAACGCCACTCTGGGGTTTTGCTACAGAGCAGAGGTTCCCAAATCATGGTGTGTGGACAGGCTCCAGGCCTCAGAGCATTTGCTTCCAGGCCAAAGGGAAACATACAATTTGGCAAAATATGGAAGGCTTTTTATTTAACTTTATTTATTTTATTTTACCTTGAACTTGTCACAGACTGTCTGTGCTGTATTTTCTTCATTACTTCCTGTCACACCTCCTTCTATATCAGTTTTTCCTTGAATTTGATACTCAATATATATACATGACATTTTTTTTAATCATTCATATTTGGCTGGGTGGTTGATAACACGTTTTTCTGTGGTGTGACGAACTCATTACACACATGTACTTTTGCTTTACCTGGACTTTAAGGTCAGAGAAAGTTCAGAGGTTAAAGGGGACCTATTATGCTTTTCCTTAGTTGGTTTCTAATGTTTCCGATTTTAGTTTAGCAGTTTAACTTGTGATTTTTTTAGGCTAGAAAGTGACGCTAGTCTCTGTTACAGCCATTCCTCGGCTGCAAGGTATGTGCAGAGACTTAGCGTTGCAGAAGACCCAGAACAACTGACTGATCAGAGCAGGCTGGGGTTTTCCGTGAAGGGTGCATTAAGAGACGGCGCTAAAACAAAGTGTCTCAGACAGAAGCCCTTTTCACACAGAGATCACACTATAGGGCTGCTATGAAGTCCCTTCTTTACACCCCCTTTGCATTTTTACATCATAATGCCACTGTGTAAGATTTTAGAGACCATGCCTGCATCGCAGAAGCAAAAGAGCTGTGATGACATGTAAAGCCCAGTTCAGACAAGTGATTCGCGTCGAGACAAAACCATTTTAAAATGTTGCAGAGAAAAGTTGCAGCGATGTGAACTGGCCGATCTGAGCTTGAGTCAAGCCGTACTGTCCGTACTCTGAGTTTATTTTGTGCATGTTTTCTGAGAGCCTGTGGCTACAGACGAAATGGAGCAGTACCACCAGAGATCATGGAGGCAGTGTAGTAGAGTTCAAACGAGATAAGGCCATAGGAGATGACAAAGAAATTTAAATAATGACAGAACAAAACTGTAATAAAGTGAAAATAATTCTCTTTCCAGGTCGCAATTAGCCTGGTTCCAGACCATAGACCCCGCCCACTCAACTGAGTAGGCTTGCATCTCTGGTCTGGCATACTGCAATGAATTTGCGATTTATCTCGTCCAAACGATGGATGGACCAATGAACGCCAGGGGTGGGGGCGGGTCTAGTGATTAGCCAATCAGCGCCACGCTGATGTCAAGCTGTACGCCGGTGGGTAACTGGTGAGGATAGCAACAATGGCGACCGCTGCAGATCCTACAGACCACATTAACGATGCTATCGAGGTGTTTCGCCACTACTCACGTTAATGGAGGACCAAATTAAGGAAGCTGCTAAACTGGATTTAACGGCGATGCAGCTGGGCGTGCACGACGACGGAGACATTTTAAACGGGCAATGCTCGCTTGTTTTCGGCACCCCCGAGGCATGGATACTAATGACGTCAGATTCTGGGTGAGTCGTTGATCTCTACTGATTGGTTAGGGAAAAATCAAATTCCCTCCCCCTTGTAAATCGCCTTCAATGGAGGCGATGTCAGACTGAAGGTTCTGGGAGCTGTGTATTTAATGTAATGTATTTAATGGCCTTACACACCACCACTGTCTACAGCACTGCCTTCATTAAAAGGTACATTATTACGACCTCCTCCACCGTCGCCTCATTGGGTAAAACTTTTGACTCCGACCTCTAGTGCAATATGTTAGCTGTATCTACGCCACCATAAAGGACACATGGAAGTGACCTTTATGTTTGAAACAGATGCATCTATTTTCACATATAAAGGGTGATTGAATGAGCCTTAATACGGCGTCAGAAGTCACCTGTCCTGCCCATGGTCCCATCCTGTCAGCTGTCCCTTTTACACAGGAATTGATTTGGCGCTGTCACTGCCTCCACTTCTGGCTTAAAGGCAAAACAACTATGCCCCTATTCTGCAACTGTACCTTTTTATAAAGAACAGCGAGGCAGCACAACGGCACCAAATTCCCACCTTGAAGAGGAAGTGTAAGGGGGGCTCGAGAGTGAATACAGGAGTTCCAGCACAGACAGTGTGAGCAAAATAAGGAATGCATGTGAACATGTCCCAGTAGAAACCTTTAAGTATGGAATTGAAAATAAGCATAATCTGATACAGTGATACACCACCCCACCCTCCACACCCTCATATTCAAAATGTTACTACATGTATGAACAAATCTTTAATAATGGATCATGAAGTGAAACTAAACAAGAGCTTAGTGCAAAGAAACAAGTTGTCATCAAGGTAAACAAACAGGTTTCAATTTTTTTAGAAGGTTTACCGGCCACTTCATTAGGTACACCTGTTCAACTGCTTGTCAACGCAAATAGCTAATCAGCCAATCACGTGGCAGCAACTCAATGCATATAGTCATGTAGACATGGTGAAGACGAGCTGCTGAAGTTCAAACTGAGCATCAGAATGATGAAGAAAGGTGATTTAAGTGACTTTGAACGTGGCATGGTTGTTGGTGCCAGATGGGCTGGTCTGTATTTCAGAGTATTTCAGAAACTTAAGGTTAGAAAAACGTTGCCTGGTCTAATGAGTCTGGATTTCTGCTGCCACATTCAGATGGTAGGGTCAGAATTTGGCGTCATGGATCCATCCTGCCTTGTATCAACACTTCAGGCTGCTGCTGCTGGTGTAATGGTGTGGGGGAGATTTTCTTAGTACCAACTGAGCATGGTTTAAACACCACAGCCTACCTGAGTATTGTTGCTGAGCGTGTCCATCCCTTTATGACCACAGTGTACCCATCTTCTGATGGCTACTTCCAGCAGGATAACGCACCATGTCACAAAGCTCACATCATCTCAAACATGACAATGAGTTCACTGTACTCCAATGGCCTCCACAGTCACCAGATCTCAGTCCAATAGAGCACCTTTGGGATGTGCTGGAACGGGAGATTCTCATCATGGATGTGCAGCCGACAAATCTGCAGCAACTGTGTGATGTCGTCATGTCAGTATGGACCAACATCTCTGAGGAATGTTTCCAGCACCTTGTTGAATCTATGACCCCAAGAATTAAAAAGGGGGTCCAACCCGGTACCAGCAAGGTGTACCTAATAAAGTGGCAGGTGAGTGTAAATAGAAACGGTGATAAAAATTATTTTCAAAAAGGTTTTAAAATATTTTTCACTCAAGTGAAGTGCAGAGAAACGGATGAGTTTAGGGCGGCAGGCAGTCGCTTACACAGAGTGCGAGTTTTAGTAGACAGAAACATGTTGTCATGCATTTAATGAGCATTTCTCTTCAGTGCATAAAGAAAATAAGTTTCTGTGTGCATGTTAATTTTATTTTCATAATATTTTAGAACCAGTAGTCCTACTTGGCTTCAGTCACCAACATCCAGGCACTTCAGTGGCTGAAACTGTAAACTTAGTGGTCAGGTGATCGTCCACAAACAACCCTTAAAATAAAGTCTGCTTCCACAGTGACTGCTGTGATTTAAAAAGGGAGATTATGTCATTTACTCGCAGTGTAAAGAGTCTGGTTACTCTCACTGCCTGGCCTATGATGGCGATGACACCAAGCTAAACACAGCTGATGTTTGTATGAAGTCTGGGAGTTTACAGATGGTCTTCTTTGCACAGCACAGGTTCAAAAGCTGTGCATCTGCAACTGAATCAAACATACAACTGAAACCAAATTAATGTTAAACTGATGGTTTTATTTAAGAATACTACTGCAATTTTACGCTTTAAAAACATCAGTAAACATGGGCTGTAATTTACACACCTTTATCATGTGTCATTATTCAGTCTGTCTTTGCTCCAATGAGAAAACCTCTTCTGATTAAGCTTGATTTTTATTTTTATTGCATTTTCATCTTCTGACTTGCTGCTGCAGGTTTTAATACAGCCATCATTTAATACAACAAATAATCAATGCTTTTTAATCAATAATTATTTGTAAACAACTTAAACTCATGGCAATATTTCAGGATTTGAGTCATCATTTTGGCAGATGCAGACTGACTTCTAATCACAAACTGTCTACATCAACACATCAGGTCCATTTTATCCTCCACAGCAGTAAAGTGCACTTTGAGTGTGTTTAAACACACAGGCATCGTCTTTACAACAGTTGACAATAAAGAAACAAACTAATATCATTTTTTTTTTTTACAGACTTCGATTGAATTAAAGAGCACTGAGCTGCAGGTGAACTCTGCTTCACCTCCTCCACTCTCAGCAAAATGAGGTCTTTACTGCCCCTTGCTGGCACAACTGATGATGTGCTGTAAAACCATGACATCGACCCTGATGGACAGCAGCAAGAAAGTAAAACTGTTTTCAAGTAAAATCCGTCTTCTGCTTCAGATTTCCTCCTCAATTTAAAATAAAAAAGACGTGGCACTCTTCAGACAGCAACTCAGTTTGGCTTGAGTCCCAATACAGCCCTCCAGAGGAACAATACTTGAGGACATTGTACATTTTCTACTGTATGTAGTTTGGTACAAAACACGTTGGATGCTGTGACGATTATTTAAAGGAAAACTAAAAGTTGCTGAGTAAAGTCATACGTTTATTTAAAGGAGCAGTGTGGGGGATTTAGTGGTGTCTAGCAGCAAGCTGAAACTTCTCCTGGTTGGAATTCCTTCAGTGTTCATTGTTCAGGAGGTTTTCACCAGGTGCTGAATTATCCACAGAGGTCTCTTCCTCTCCAAAACAAACAGACCTGGTGATTTAAACCAGCAGAAAACACTGAATAAAGCAGTTTGATGTTGAAATCTGTGTTTCTCCACTGCTGTTTGGCTCATCAGCCTGTCCGCTAATGTGTGCTCATGTTTTTTTCTCTGACAGCTGAAGATCCAGATGCCAATATGTCTAATCCTACACACTGAAGCTTTAAGGACTTGCGTTGGCAGATTTTACAATCGTTATATACTGTTAAATAGATCTGGTTCAGCACCAATGATCGAATGAGACAAAGCATCTTGCTAAGAGCTCTGATATAAATCTTGAAATTTTTAATCTCAATCACTCAACGTATCGCTAAGTGAAACAAGCCTAAAACTTACTGTAATCCAGCGAGACAACAAATTTTCTTAGCTTCTAAAAAGTGAACAGTTTGGACATACAATTTTGAGAAGAGCTAAATTTCAGCTCTTTTTTAAAAAGCCGCATGGAGGAGAAACCTTGTGTTGACAAAGATTTCCCCCCCACGAATAAAAGGAACAATGTGTAACATGTAGCAGGAGTTAGAGGCATTATGCAGAGGATGGCAGATTGCAACCAGCTGAAACGTCTCCTGGTTAAAATTCCTTCAGTGTTCAGGAGGTTTTTACCTGGAGCTAAATTATCCACTGAGGTCTCTTCCTCTCCAAAATAGACAGACCAGGTGAAACACTGGATAAAGCAGCTTTACGTTACAAATCGGTGTTTCACATATGCTGTTCAGCATGTGAGAGACAGGCCGCTAGCCCAGCACCTGCTAATGTGTGCTCACTTTCTGTCTGATCTACATGTTCAGGTGGATGGAATTATTCACAGAGGTCTCCCGCTCTCCAAAACAAACAAACCCAGCACTTCAAACCAGTATAAACACTGAGTAAAACAGTTTCACATTTTTAAAAAAAATCTGAGGCTGCTAACTATGGTGGCTGATGTGTAAAACTGAATGTTCCTCTCTCGGACCACTGTTTGGTTTGTCTGTTAAAGGCTTCAGTAGAAACATGTAGGTGCAACATGGTGATCTCCTCAGACAAGGACCCGCTTCCTATGTAGATAAAAACAACTCAATCTAACGAAAACACAACAGTCCTTATTTTCAGGTGATTATACAGTACATACCTTTTTAAATTCCATTTCTGCCAATACATACCCTTACACCCTACACACTGAACATTTCAAACATTCAGGCAGGTGAATTAAAATCTATTATTTTCTTTTTCCAGTAAACTCTCCAACAAAACAGAAACTCTGTACCACTGAGTAAAGAGCTGCTGTGTGCTGCTGATAGTCGGCTAACAGGCGAGCACGGCACCGAAGCTCCAGCTGCTCCAGGCAGGATCTGCTGTGGACACCTGTGGGTGAACTGGGGAGCGTCCTGTAGAGAACAGTGTGACTGTATGAAAGTGAAAGCAGGGTGGTGGTGAGAGAAAGATGAATAAATAGACTTTAAAAGAAATTAACTGATGAGAGCCGACGGCAGACCGACTGCAGCTGAAATGTGAAAGCACACTGTACCAACTTCAGAGTTCAAACACTGAAGGCAGAGTTGGGTTTGAGGTAGAGCGTGGCGTGACTCCTGGTTTAAACACTGAAAAACGCTCAGGGAATAAACTCTCCTGTGCTCACAGCCGGACGTGCACCGGCGATGCCTTCAGGGAACCTCAGCATTGACGGCACAAAGCTGCTTTGAATTCATGGGTTCATTTCCCCTTGATTCCATGTGCAGGAGTCGTCCTTGATACTGCTCTGACCTCCGTGTGAGAGAAACTGATTCAGATCCGTTTCTCGTCACTGACTCACCTCAGAGGGAGTTTCCCTTTCAGTCCTTAAAACTCAACAATCACTTCCCCCCTCACAGGAAGAGGTTGATTTTGGCGGGGACGGCCTTACAGCCAGTAGTGGAGAAGTAATGACCCTGGACGGGAGTGTAGGTCATGTCGCCCCCTACTGCCTCCACCACGTCACTGCGGCCGCAGCTGCCCCGCTGGCAGAGCTGCGAGTGGACACAGCGCTCCACGTGGCGTCGGCTCAGCGGCAGGAAGGGAACGAAGCGGGTGATGAGCTTCTGCTGGATGATGCTGGAGTGGAAGAAGCCGCCTGCAGAGAGAAGCTCACTTCAGTTTCCTTCATCTGACAGCGATGGAACAATAACTGAGCAAATGAGTTTGTTTGATCAGCTGAAAGATGAGGAGCTGTTTTATCTCTGTGTGTCCAACATTAAGCTCATTATGGTGCTCCGCTGCAGCGCACTGAGGAGGCTTTGAATAGCCTCAAAATATTATGCTGTTCTAATCAGTGAATACAACTCTGAAACATTTCACACCAGTTCCAGTTCAGTGCTTGGACTCAAAATCAAATATTTAGTCAGAAAATGTTACAGAAGTCACAAAATACTGAAGCACTAGTTCCTCGAGTCCAAGGTGATGGCTTCTATTTGTTTATTTGGTCCAACACCCAGATATATTCAAATAATGTCACAAAGTAAGACAAAGCAACATTTTTTTCAGAATTAAGATTCATTTCTGGGTCTATAAAAGGAGCAGATCTCTCTGAACAGTCCTGATACAGAACTCACTAAATAGTCCATATTTGTTGTTATCTAATGCAGTGATGTTGTCAGGTACGTGTCCTGCAGCCCTGACGTATAAAAATCTGGAAGGACGCAGTAAACTCTATCGGTGTGTCCCGGGGACGCATTATTATCTTCTCTGGCGTCACTTTACTTTTACTTCTTTTGAAAGTATTTCTCGTGCCACAGAAACCACTGAGCTTTTGGTCCAGTGATCTGCACAAATCTGACACCTGCCCACCAACCCACCTGTCGCCGTCCCCAATGCCCTAAAAGCTTGGTGTGCCGCTGCTTTGTTACAATTGGTGGAGCAGCAGGGAGTCCCTCAGGGATCGATGCTGGGCAATAGCATTACATTATTAGGTTCAGAAAATGCACGAGAATTCACGATTACGTACATCGTCACGTCTGTGGTGACAGCAGGCAATATCCTATTTCTTTCATAGTCTCAATGAATGAAAGGAAAACAAAAACTCTTCAGAGAAAGACAGAGTGTAAACGGATTTTGAAAAATGCTGAAACGTTAAATTTATACAGTGAAGAGACGGTATCTCATATTTTGCATAGATTATCCATAGAAATTCTATCTCAATGGGATTATGACATCTGAAAACAATATATCACATTTACTGGATACTGGTAAAGATGATTTTGGTGCTCAAGATGAGACATTTGTACGATGTTTTGTACAGACTGTATATAAAGACACAAATACAGTCTGTGGTTAAGTTTTCAGATTCTAAATTTTAATTTCTTTTAAAAATTTTCAGATACACTGTCAACACAGGCTACATGAATGTAACCATAATGAGAACCGTATAACATCAAACATGAGTTTAACACTACTAATTTATTAACACGTTTTATTCGGGGCCCACTCAAATGACCATCTGGGGATCACTGTTTATGTATCTACTTTGTGAGTGTACATGATTACACACACTACTTAAATAGCTTTCTCAGAAATCTGAAAAAGAGGACAGAGCTTAGTGCACACTGTACATCACCGAATAAGACGTACCACTCACTGCAACATAAACACAAATGAAACCACAAATATTTGTAGTACTGAACATACAAATAAGTGATCAATGATATTTTCTCCTCACTGGCAAGAGAACACCTGCTGAGGTGCTGAGTAACCTGCTGAGCATTTAAAAGACAAAAGACACTCACTTGTTGTGCTGTTGTAAACCGTCCGAGCGATGGCTTCCTGCAGGTCGGCCAACTTGATCTCCTCTCTGTCCCGTCCTTCCTGCCGGCTCTCCAGAGCCATTTTGTTAATCACCTCCTCTCCGGTGGTGCTGCGGGGGAAACACACAAAACACAGTCAGGAGACTTTTTATGTCAGGGCCCCTGTCTCAGATCAGAGCACACTTGACCCCTAAGTTTGATTAATGGGAACACTGTGTATCGTGCCTTTTCAAATAAACCTGGGCACGACACATCGATCTGTGCCAGTGTTCACTCGATAAGGTGGTCTCTGGTACGGTTCGCATCAGGTGTGAAAAGGAAGTGTACCAAATCACAAACTCCAAAAATAAGCTATGCCCTGTTGGAAGTCATAAGTTAGTTTTTTCATACCAACTGAACACTGACACTGTGCCATGTTTTGGCCTCAGATAAACCTTCAAACTCGCAAATCTGTTACTCAAACTGGACTTCCTGAATCATATTTAACGTTCCAGTAATGTGGTGGGAGTGTGTGCGTGTGTGTGTATACCCAATGAAGACGTAGATGGCCTTGCGGTAGTTGGTGCGAAACACAACGTGGGAGGGACCCAGGAAGGGCTCCAAGACATCTATGAGACCCGGAGGCATCTTCTCCATCTCATCAAAAAAGAAGACAGAGCGAGCGCACTCCGTCAGGTTCCCCTGCACCCAGCTCTTCAACTCCTCCTGCAAACCAGAGGAGGGACATTCAGTCCTGACAGCAGCTAAAAAAAGCTGCAAGTAGTCAGCAAATTTCCATTCTGCCCACTATTGTTTTCTTCAACTAATTTTATCCCCAACCACATTTGATCTGTTCTTTGTCTCTTAATAAATTTAGTCATGACTACTGCCATAATCCAGATCACCCTACACAGTGATCCCTCACTTACCCTGTACTCCTTGACCCGCTCAGGTAAAGGGAAGTGCAGCGTGGGAACAAACTGGTGGACGTACGGGCTGCTCATCGCCGAGCCGTAGAGATGATTTCCCAGCATGGAGCTGATGAGCGTCTTTCCTGTCCCCGAGGAGCCGTGGAAGGACAGCACCAGTGGCCGCTCGGGGCTTTTATTCTGAAGGAACTTTGCCACCTCCTCCGACACGATTTCCTGAGCCAGATGTTGTCCGTAAACATTCTTGTAGAGGTCCCACTCCAGGTCTGGTTGTCAGGAAGTAAAGACACCTGAGATGTTAATGACCACCCACTGTATCTGACAGCTTATGTAGTGTAAGAATTAATCCCTAATCAAGTAAAAGTGTTATATTTGCATAAGTTGATTAAGAAACAAAGCCACATAACCATCATATGACCATGTCTTATGTATAAGTTCTTATAAAACTGACTGAAATGCATTTATATGTGTTAAAGCACTGTTATACATGTCAAGGTGTTCACAATACAGAGTTATGAGCTGACATTGTATCCACACTAAAGAGCACACATATAACCTATCATGTTCTGTATAATGATAACACACACACATTCAAATGATTGTATTATCTGATGCACATTTAAAGGTTCATATTGCATAAGAGCACAAGGGTCTACATAAAGAAAGTCCCTAAGATTCACGTTTTTTAAAAATAAAGTGAAAGCAAATCCAAAGCTAAGGGTGGAAGATTTGGGAAATTCCAGGCTCAAAATGAAAGTGATACACCATTAAAAACGGGCCTGTTCATGATTGGACAAAAAGGAAAAGGTTGCCACCAATAGATTTGGATTGGAGTGGGATGGATTAACAGAAGGAGGTGCAGACACTACCCAGTCTCCACCAGCATAAAAGCAGACGTACTGAGAGCGAGTTTTCAGTCCGGCTCCGGGGCTTGACTCATGATGTATGTGTTGAAGCTTGTGAACACATTAAACTCGATTGCATCGGACTCTGCCTGTCTCCAGTGTTTCTTATGAGTATTAATTAGCTGAATCCAAGGTACCAGATCGACATCAGAGGACAACTGAGAAGCAACGTTGAGGACAAGGTCAGGAGCCTCCAGGCCCAATTCCAGGCACCGATTTTTGCCTCTTCACTTACTATATCTCCTAACGTGAGCCCCTTTTACACCAACATGGTCCAGGAACTAAGAAGCAACAAGGAATAAACAAAACTGTACTGTCCCCAGCACGTGGACATTTGGAGCCAGGCCCTGTGGCTGAACTTAATCTAGACTCTGGTTCCTTAAAAATATCCTTAAGGCTTCTGCAGTAGAAACAAAGTATTAGATGGATTTGGTTTTAGTTTTAGTGCTAATGCTCTAGCATCAGCTGTCTTTCTGGGCTCTGACACAGAAATCATACAATTTAACAAAAGATTCTGTACATTATACATTCAAACATCACACTATGTACAAAAAAGGAAGAAAACCACATATCAAATGTTAAACACTTCACATAAAATCCACAAACAAGATTTAATAAGTTACATCATTCTCTTTGATTTACTGTTCGTATAGTTAAATGCATTAGGTTTATGAATCTTTTCAATATTCCCAAACAAAATATTGCAATGCTATACTGTATAGACTCTTTCCCTCCCTCCCTTATTAAGAACTCTTTTAATACTTTCTTCAAAGTGGCTCTGGCATTTATGGTAGTTTCTAACTCAATTAAATAATCCAGAAAGACCCTCTCTAAGCTAAAAATATCTTGGACTTTGCTGCTTTGATTTGTACCCCATTTGATGATCTGAGGATGCGGTACTCGATGGCTGGAGTCACCTTTATATGTCATGCCTTTATATGCATATGTATCTGCAGCCATGTGTTTATGTTCACATGCTTACAGGTATACATGTGTTGAAGTGTATATGTTGGTGTAGGTGTATGAATATGCTTATGTTTTATGAGTATCACTTTTGTTTTGTATTTTCTGAACCTGCTTTCAGCTCGAAGTGCTCTACAAATAAATTATTACTATTTATGTTTAATAATTTAAAACAATATTACCCATGTTTGGTTGACTTTTTTTGTATCTTAGGTGTATCTAATATAAGCCTCAAAAATACAGTGGTAATGGCCTCTAGTCTCTTTCTATTACTATAGAGAAAGTTGTACATTCTACTTTTTAAAATAACTACACCAATTAAACAATTTCCCTAATTACATTACATTACATTACCTAAATTAAATGAATTGGGGTTTTTTTGGTCACATTTTAAAGTGAATAATTAAAAAGTTGCCCCACAGTGTGGAGCCTGCAACTTGCAAAACTATGGTCAGTTACAAATCAGCTAACGTTATGTTATCTCCAATGTTTACCGTCAATATCAGAGAAGACTTCCGGTGTTTTGCTAGTTAGCATCACGGCTAACTAACGTTAGCAAAGCACTGATTATAGTAACAGTACTAACTATCTCTTCGTGAACACTCAAGACTAAAGTGCCAGACAGTTAACACTTTCTGCACACGAACTAAACATATCACATATGTCTAAGTTTACTAAACAAACTACCTTTTAAGACTTTTGAGCCTAGCTAGCAGGCTAACAAGAAGCAGCGCCCGATAGATAACGTTAGCTAGCCTGGACAGCACATCTGTGGTCTTACCTCTGATATTCGGCTTAAAGTCGCAGTCACAGCTGTCTGATATGCTGCAGTAGAGTTTCTGAAAGACGCCACAAACCGGACTACACAGGTATAAAAGCAGCACAGACAGGATGGCCAACATTTTGGCTGCCTGCTGGCAAACCGAATGGACCTTCTACGAAACACCAGGCAGTTTGTAGTTTTTCTACTTTCAGGAAGGCGTCCGGTGACACGTAACCAAGTGACAGAACGGACTACATTCCCCAGAGTGCGTCTGGCATGGGGCGTCGTCTGTGGGACACGTTGGAGGATCATAGTCCAGCAAGCACAGAGGTGATCACAACATCTGGGAAAATCCAAAGTGTTTTTTTTTATTTATTTATTTTTTTAATTATTTATCGCTGAAACGTTAAATGCATTATTTTATTAGAAATATATTCAAATCAAAATGTATTTAATTATACCAGATAATTTTGGAAAACATTTAAGAATAGAAACGTTGTTGTAATATCAAACAAAACCGTTTTATTAGTAAATAATCCTGCAGATGAACTTTCAGACACTCGATTAGACATTTATTTTCGTATAACTATAATTTATAAATAAAGTACACCAAATAGAATATCATAGAAAATATCATTTATACAGTAGAGGGTGCCATTAATGCAGAAATGGTTTATGAAGAGGCCACAGTGCAATTGAGTTTACTTTTTTAGTATTATTTTTTAGTGTTTATTTCAACTTATTTTGTTTAATTTAATTTAATTGTTATTTTATTTTATTAATTTTATTTTCTATAATTCTATTTTATTTCATTTCTTTTTTTTTCTTTTTTCTCGGTCATGACACACAACAGTAGTAGAAATCCAGCTTTTTAGTGATAGCAAACCAACCACTTAAGATATATTTGACTTCATTAAGCGAGAAAAAGTCAGTAGTCTTTAGTGTAATAGGCTTACTGTGTGCTCTTTCACAGATACATTTGTGATCACACCACCTTGCACCAAAACATGTCAGTTTGTGACCTCAAGTTTCATAACACCTTGATAAACTTTAGGTACTGTTTGTTTTTTACAAAGAGGAAGGGGTGGTAAAAAAAAAAAAAAAAGAGGGAGGCATGCTAAAAAATTTTTTTAAGCACAGGGGAGGGTCTTGTGTTTTTATTTTGGCTTAGAGGAGGGACATACAAATTTAAATGTTTTTATTCTTTATTTATTACCCATAGATTTTTTAAAAAATGCCAAAATTACACAATTTATTATTAAAGAAGACATTATTAAATCCAAGCTTAAAATACTGATATTTCATCGAAATCATTTTATTCTACATCTCATTTCAAATTTGTCCGTTTGCATGAACTAATCAGCGTGACGACGAAGAGTGAAAAAATAATTATTTTTTCAACTACAGGATTTCATCATATAACTTCAAAACATCAAAGGGTGAGTTAATAAAAATCTAGTAACTAATATGGTGAAGGTAGGGTCATGCATTTTCCAACAGTCACTCAGGGTGGTGCAACGAAAAATATTTGGAGCTTCAAAGAGGGGCAAAATGAAAAAATAAAAAATGAAATCACACCCCAGCCACACCACCCCTCTGATAAGTAAAGAACAGTCCCTTAAAAAAATCCCAAATTTATTTAAGAGGTGTTAGACGTGTGGGTTTCCTATTTCACTATATTCAGTGTGAGCCAGCTCTAGTGGGAGCTGGGAAATGAGCACCTGGCATGTAAGTGACAAATGTATGTGACCGTTTCATCAAATAAACTGACACGACAGTGAGGTAAACATGTTTATTTACATTTCACATTTCAGATAAATATTACACATTAATACTAAATTAATAGAAACGCTCAGTACCTGTGTGCTGTACTCGTGTGGTTAGGATCAGTTCACCTTCAGTTCACAGTGATAATGAGAGATACAGTATGTGTGATGATGTGAAGATGTGTACAGCTTTTATTTTGAAGGAAACAGGAAGAAAAAGGTTTTAAAAATGAACCAAAGTTCTGAACTGACCCCCCGCACTGGTTACAGCACCAGTAATCTCCACCAAGATTACATTAAATATAAACGTCAAATTAGAAAATCCTACTGATTAACACATGATGATGGACATAATACAAAAACATGGAAATGTAGATACAAGGTTATTGTGTTACTGGGCTGTACAATATGACATACAGTTCATACAGGTGTAGATTTAGGGAAGGCCCAGCCTTCAGGCAGACATGAAAACATTTCTATACATTAATCTATTAGACCAAGGCACAGCCTGATCTCACCAATTACTGTGAGGGGAAATTACACATTACACACACTGAATGTATCATCAGGTTTACTGAGTATATCTATCTTTACTGCACATGTTATCATGCGTCTTAATGTTGTGACGTCTTGTTGCTGTACAGTGAATATGTACTGTCTTGTAGTTGTGTTTTTATATTGCAGTTTTAATTCACTTAAAGGTCCAGTGTGTACGATTTAGGGGGTATATTGGTAGAAATAGAATATAATTGAAGTATGTTTTCTTTAGTGTATAATCACCTGAAAATAAGAATTGTTGTGTTTTTGTTACCTTAGAATGAAACGTTTATATCGACATAGGGAGCAGGTCCTCATCTACAGAGATTGTCATGTTGCAATGCCATGTTTCTACAGTAGCCCAGAAAGGGCAAACCAAACACTGACTCTAGATGGGGTCATTTGTGTTTTCTCCTCAGACAATGTAGTTAACAGCCCCTCAATGACAAGAAGAGACCTCTGCGGATAATTCTGCTCCCGGTGCACAACGGTGAACAATGAACACTGAAGGAAGGAATTCTTACCTGAAGAAATTTCAACCGGTTGCAATCTGCAATCCTCACCACTAGATGCCAGTAAATCCCCTAAATCTTAAAACTGGACCTTTAACACATGTTATTTTCTGTTTTCTGCCCAGTGACAACAGATGTAAATTCGTTTATAGCTGTGAGCCGTCCCTGTAAAGTAAACCAAATAAAATAAAGAAATCATGTTTAATTTCTTCTATGGTTGATCATTTTGAATCTGTACCATGTAACCTGACAGAACTGTTTCGTGATTGCTCTGTATAGTGTCATACATGTACTGAGAAGAGGGTTCTTGGAATGTGTCTAAAAAAGTGATCTGTTTGCTTTGAAATAGCTGAATTGAATCGTAGCAGTTGCCACTAATGAAAGGTCATGTAATCATCTTGTGTAAAAGGAGAATAACCAACCTGTGTACAGTAGATGGGCAGCTTCTGTCAGGTGTGCACATTTGGAACTGACCTTTGTGTGAACCGTGCTGCTCTGGGCATTACTAAAGTGTGACAGTACTGTTGAGACATTTTCATCTCATTCCTCTTTTGTCGAAGTGGAGTTGCAACATTGCCTCAACACTCTTTTCATGGAAACAGAAAACAACTTCCTGTTTTTCTTTACCACACCATAATAGAACCTGGCACAGTACCACATATTTACACTGATATCTTCTGTTCACATTTTGGTTCCTTGTGAGATGGATGAAGTCCTCATGTTAAATTAAAGATTCCGGAGCCCCCGCTTAATGGGTAGAGCGTACCATTAAGGCTGAGTCCTTACTGCAGCGGCCAGAGTTTGAGTCCAGCCTCGGCCCTACTGCATGTCATCCTCCCTTTCCTGTCTCTGTCTTACTATCAAAAATAAAGCAAAAATGCCAAAATAAATCTTTAAATAAAAGATGCTGGCAGGATAAAGCTGATTTTTGGCTCTGGCACTGGCACTTTGAATCATTAAAAGTGTTCTCAGTTAAGAATTCAGATAGTGGTAAATGAGACTGTCAGGAGGATGGTTGATGAAAATATGAGTTTATGGGGAAACTAAAATGACTGCTTTGCAGGTGTATGCCTCCATGAACCACTCAGGTTTCATTTACAATTTATATCCATGCCGGGGAAAACCATGTGGATGCTTCACACGCATCTTCCCCCCAATGGCACAGAAGATCTTTACAGTCAGTTTCAAGTTTAGTCACCAGTTCAGTATTTGACCAAATGTTTCCCCTTCTGTTCCTGAGATATGACGCTGAGTAATGGAAATAAAAGTGTTTCTGCAGAACTTTATGATGTCACATTGAAGCTGACCTTTGACCTTTAGGATATACATTATTATCACTTTATCATTTTATCCTGTTAGACATTTGTGTGAAATTTTGTCATGATTACCATATGAATTCTAGAGTTACAGCCAAAATATGTTTTGTGAGGTCTAAGTGGCTAAGTGGACATTTGTGCCAAATTTAAAGAAATCTCTCTCTTGAGGCCTTCTCAAGGAATGTGACGGATACAAGGTCAGTGACCTTGACCTTTATACATCAAAACCTAATCAGTTCATTCTTGAGTCCAAGAGGACGTTTGTGCCAAATTTGAAGAAATTACCTTAAGGTGTTCTTCAGATACTGTGTTCACAAGAATGTAACAAATGGGGTCTAAGTGACCTCGACCTTTGACTGTCAAACTGGACACTGCACAAATGTCCACTGTCCAAATTCAAGGACATTTTAAGGCCCTCTAGAGGCATTCATGAGAAGGGCACAGATACAAGGTCACAGTGACCTTGACCTTTGAACACCAAATTCTTATCGTTCATCCTTGAGTCCAACTGCCAAATTTCAGGAAATTACCTCAAGGTGTTTGTGAGACTGTGTTCACAAAAATATGACAGATGAGGTCTCAGTTACCTTGACCTTTGACCATCAAATTCTAATCAGTTCATCCTTGACTCAAAGTGGACAATGGTGCCAAATAAAAAAAAATCCCTCAAGATGTTCTTGACACATCACGTTTACAAGAATGAGACAAATAAAGTCACAATGACCTTTGACCATCAAAATCTAATCAGTTCATCGCTGAGTCCAAGTGGACATTTGTGCCAAATTTGAAGAAATTCCCTTAAGGCGTTCTCGAGATACTGTGCTCATGAGAATCAGACGGACAACCCAAAAACATAATATCTCTGGCGACACCTGTTGCCAGCGCAGAGGAATAACAATCAAAACAAAACACTAAATCAAGAGCTGTGTCTGTGCCATAGTACTGTAAATTTTGCGGGTCCTTGGTTTGTATGTTTTCTCCTCCAGGGTGCTGTACTACCTCAAA
The DNA here is from genome assembly GCF_041903045.1 of Epinephelus lanceolatus. Taxonomy (NCBI): domain Eukaryota; kingdom Metazoa; phylum Chordata; class Actinopteri; order Perciformes; family Serranidae; genus Epinephelus; species Epinephelus lanceolatus. Next base: position 3,900,472 of record NC_135742.1, read on the forward strand.
CTTCTAGTGCCTCCACTGTCACTTGCATCTGGTGGTTCCTTCCAGAAACTCAAATTCTTGTCAACATGACAATTTATTTAACAATTCTGACTTTCAGATTAAGTTGTATAACTTAAACAGTACTGAGAACCGGTATGAGAACACATTTCAGGCAAACATTCATCCTGCTGATGTGCTTTTGACCTGGAATTTGAATCCTAGACCGACAAAAGTGGCATACTGTTTGAGTGTGGTTTATCTAGAGTCTGGATGCATATGAAGTGTGTTTGTGGCTGGAGTGGAAGCACCATCATGCTCTTCCTTTTTAATGACCTTCCAGTTGCTCTGGAGCAAAGCGTCAGACCCCAGGAGCTGCTCAGCGTCCAACAGACTGTCCCGTGCAGGAATGAGAACATGACAGGGAGCTCACCCAGGATAAACAAAGTCATTAAAAACTGATCTGGGGTCACTGCAGTCTGACTGGCGGCTCTAGTCTGTTGGACAAGGCGGTCAGCACCTGGTCAAACTTGGCGTATCGTAGAGTCTGGCTCTCCTCAGCTCCCCTGCTCCCCCACAGCAGCCTCATCTGGAAGTCAGTGAGGAAGAGCTCCAGGACCTCCGCCTGCTCCTGGAAACCTGCAACATTGACATTTGCCTCATCAGTGGATCAACAGCAGAGCTCAGAACTGGATCATGATAACCTAAAATATTTTTCTTCTTCAATTTAAAAAGACACAATTAATATGGTTAAAACTAGAGGAACACAAAGCTCAGAATTTGACCATCATAACCTAAAATATGTTTATCTTCAAATTAAAAAAGACAACTGGGAAAAAGGCATCTCAATCCTCTGTATCAATCAGATATGGTTAAAACTAGAGGAACACAGTTGTATTGCTTGGCAAACCAGTCTAGTTTCTCTTACAGTTTCATATGTCTGTGAAAACATGGATGCTTCATACACATCTTTCTCCCGACAGCACAGAAGATACAATCAGCGCAGTTTGAAAGTGGACACCCAAGATTAGTGTCACAAATTCAGTATCAGACCAAATGTCTCCCCTTCTGTTCCTGAGATGTGATGCTGAGTAATGAACAACATGTCACCTGATCATTTTAACATTTGTGTGAAATGTTGTCATGATAAGCATATGGCCAAAAACATGTTTTGTGAATTCACAGTGACCTTTGGCTACCAAATTCAAAATAATTCGTTCTTAAGCCCAAGTGGACATTCGTGCCAATTTAATGAAATTTCCTCAAGGCCTTTCTGAGGCATTCATGAGAATGGAACAGACACAAGGTCACAGAGACCTTGACCTTTGACCACCAAAACCTAATCAGTTTATTCTTGAGTCAAAATGGACGTTTGTGCCAAATTCTTTGAAAATTCTCTTAAAGTATTCTTGAGATCGCGTTCACAAGAATGTGACGGATGGGGTCTCAGTGACCTTGACCTTTGACCACCAAGATCTAATCAGTCCACCCTTGAGTTCAAGTGAATGTTTGTGCCAAATTTAAAGAATTTGCCTCAAGGTGTTTTTGTTGATATTGTGTTTACAAGGATGAGACAGACATCACATCACAGTGACCTTGACCTTTGATCTTTAACCGCCAACATTAAATCAGTTCATCATGGAGTCCAGGGGGATGTTTGTGCCAAATTCCATGGGCTCATTGAATCTCCAAGAGTCTCAGGTTCAGTCATACCCAGTTTAAGCTATTCCAAAACCTTTAAGGGACCCAGTGTGCATAAATATTCAAATACAACAGGTGAAAATAACAAATTTGTACTGCATCAGGAAATCGCTGTGGGTTTTGCTAAAACTGCATGTGACTAGCATAAAATGGGGATGTCTGTAAAGGCGAGTCTCGTGGGTATCCATACACATAAAACTCAACCTGCTACAGCCTCTGAAAGACAGTTACGTCAGCTGAAAACACTAGTGTCCCTGCTAGACTCACAAGTCAGTCTTTAGACGCTTTGCTTAACTAAAGACTGATGACTTTCTCCCTGATTTTGTGTTTAGATGGGCGGATACAATTTCAGAATTGTCCGACTAGAAACACGTGTAGCGGTACAAAATGGCTCAGCCGCGCTCGCAGAAAATGCCGTCAAAGTTAGTGGATGTTTGTCGCGTTTGCGGCGACACATTCTCGCCAACTAAAAGAAACAAACATAATCTTTTACAAGGCCATGACTCATCCGTCCGGCCGGACTATAGAGGGAATCGCCTTGTTGTTTACAAATACTTCCGGGTAGAAAACCAGCAGAGCTTTTAGCTATATATATATATATATATATATATATATATATATATATATATATATATATATATATATATATATATATATATAGCCTATATATCACATTTTTCACATCACGGTATCACTGTTTAGACTAATCCGATGTTTGTAAAGTCTATAAACACAATGATTGAACAAACATTACTATTTCTTAGCCATTAACAGTGTCTGTAATAGGTAATAACTGATTAAATGGTGCGTGAAAAAAATATCTTTTCCAGCGGATATCTTAGTTACAACATGATTGAGCTAGCAAAGCAGTTTTGTGTTGCTATGTGTGGTATTTATTCAGTTTTAGGAAATCACATCACATTTCCGAGAAGGCGTGTCCTTTTCAAAAATGCAAGAGGCGTTGCTTTGTTGCCGGCCGTTTTTGCCGGTGTGTTAAACACACTTTAGAAAGGAGTGTCCCCAGACTATCAGAAGGCGGAGATCTCTGATTGTCTGGTGGCGAGACTAGTGTCCCTGCAGACTCTTTTTTCAATGCCAGCACTGGGGGCGCCAAAGTCATTAAGTTTCAAATACTTTAAGTATCTGGAAAATATTTGATACAGCAAACTCACCAAACATGTTTTCCCCTCTCTTACCTTGTAGTTTGCTCTCAGCGTTGGAGCGGTAGATGCCTCCCAGCTGAGCGATGGTCCTGGCCGCCCCCAGGTGGAACATGACCACGTCCACACCGACTTCCACCGTCTCCCACGGCTCTGTCCCCTCACCAACCGCCACGCTCTTCTCCAGCAGAGACAGGAGGGGTAGGACGTGTGGGAAGGTGGTGCTGGACAGTGGACAGCTTTCTGGAGGAGAGAGACATGCAGACAAGAGTCAGGGTGTTTGATCAAAACGAATGAGTGCTCGACAAAGGGAACGTGTAGGACGACCCCCACCTCTCCCGTCGTTCAGACTCTTCATGAACGGCCTCAGCGTTTTCTCATAGAGGATAGCGCCCTCTGTGTGTCGCTGCCGTAACGCCGTCCAGGTCTGCTCCAGCCGGGACACCTGGGAGGCAGAAAAACATCACCACTAAAGCCAAACAGAAATGGTTTTAAATACAGATACAGACATTGGATGTGACGTTTATTCTCAACTAACCTGTAAGAGAGGGGTTTTAGTTTTGGTATTCTTTATATTTTCTTGGATTTTAATTTTAAAAGCTGTTTATTCTTACATTGAATAAACTGAAAACTAGAATTACCACCTCGCGGTTGTATGCCTTCATGAACCAGTTAAATGAACCAGTTAGCATCCGTGCCCATTCTCTGTTATTGTAGTTTTATACCACCAGTCTTAATAAATATGGTAATCCTGCAGTATTGTAAATGTGCTTTATTGTGTTTTATGTGCACTGGGTGAGGGGTCATACTGCAGGGTTTATAACAGATCACTGACTACTGCATCAATGTCATCATCAGACACAAAGTTAATCTCTCAACTATAACTTTGTTCCAAGTTCAGCTGGGGACATCTTATGCACGTCCCTCTGTCGCACGTCCCTCTGTCTGTCTCTATCAATAGTGGCAAAAATACCCCCAATATCATCTCATCAGTATAACTCCGGCCTCTGTGATGCATGTTTACCTGCGGCAGCTCTAAAGCTCTCATGACGGCTGCAAAGCCGAACATGTTGCCCATGGTGCTCTTGAGCTCAGCTGCGATTTGGATGATTTTGTGCAGCAGGCCGGCCCTCTCCTCTGTCGTCCCTGTGCAGCCCAACACATCCATGGCCAACATGATGGCCATGGTTTGGAATCTGCAGGAGAGAGGAGTTCATATCACAATCACATTGTCATATTGGCACAAATCAGCCATGAGGAGAATGACTAAGAAAGCCAAAGTATTGGATGAATAAAAAATGGAAACAACTCTTATGGTCTTGGGACAAACTTTACATTTTGCGCCTTACCTATGGTTAAAATTGAAGGTGACACCAGAGGAAAGGGTCATGTTGTTACTTAAAGCAAAGAGTTCATCCTCTGCTCACCCTCAGTTTTACACCTTCACTCAGTTTCCATCATTCTAAGCTGTACTTTGTCAGGTCAGCCTGCTAATATTTAACATGTCATCATAACTATGCTTAGAAGCCAACGTTACGCATGTTATCATGAGTACACAAGGTGACGAGAACATCTTTTTTCCACCTCTGACACACAGCTAAGATACGACCATTTCTAAATAAAAAAGATGCAGAGAAATTGATTCATGCCTTTATTTCAAGCCGAGTAGTCGAGTCGACTACTGTAACGCACTTTTTACTGGCCTCCGGAAAAACTCCTAGAGACTTCAGCTCACTCACAACTCAGCAGCTCAGCTATTAACCAGATCCAAGATGAGAGAGCACATCAGGTCAGTCTGAGCTGCTCTGCACTGGCTCGGTCCTGGCCCTGAATTAGCTACATTGCTAAATCCCTTGTTAAGCGAGGTTAACTTTTGAGAAGACATTCGGTTAATCAGTGTCTGTTGGTGAGTCTGTGCTCGTTGGGAATTATAGGTGCTGATTGTTAATGACGTCAGAGGCCACAAAGGTGACACAAGGTGAGATTTCTATTCTATTCTATCTTCTATTCATTATATACATCCTCCCCCTTGGTGACATCCTCCGTCACTTTGGAATTCATTTTCACTGTTATGCCGATGACACACAACTTTACATCTCCACTAAACCAAGCACCTCCCTCCCCCCCCTGCTCTCACTGACTGTCTCCAGGCCATCAACATCTGGATGACAAACAACTTTCTCAAGCTAAATGGAAATAAAAGCGAAGTCCTTCTCGTTGGCACAAGGTCCACACTCTCACCAATCATCCCTTCAATTTTTCCATCGACGGTCACCCGGTCCATATCTCCTCCCAAGTCAAAAGCCTCGGTGTCATATTGGACAGTGTTCTTTCTTTTTCCCCCCACATCAGTAACATTACCCGTACTGCCTTCATGCACTTACGTAACATCTCCAGACTCCGTGCATCTCTCACCCAACACAACACCCAGGTCCTGGTCCATGCACTTGTCACTTCACGTATCGATTACTGCAACTCAATTCTCACTGGTCTCCCCAACAAACTTCTCCATCGTCTCCAAATCATCCAGAACTCTGCCGCCAGAATCATCACCTGTACCAAATCCACCGACCACATCACCCCCATCCTCATTCAGCTCCACTGGTTACCTGTCCATCAGCGAATCCAATATAAAGTCCTTCTCCTCACATTCAAAGCTCTCCATAACCTGGCCCCCCAATACCTGTCAGACCTTCTCCACCCTTACACTCCCACCCGTGCTCTACGCTCCTCCTCAGCTGCTCTTCTGTCTGTCCCTAATTTCAAACTGACCACTATGGGTGCTAGAGCCTTCAGCTGCTCTGCACCCAGACTCTGGAACTCTCTGCCCCCCCATATCCGTCAGATTGACTCCATTAGACAATTTAAATCACAGCTTAAAACCCATCTGTTCAGACTTGCCTATCCGGTTTAATTTTCTGTCATGTATTTTATCTATTTTTAATGTAGTATTATTGGTATTTTTGTATGTTTTTATTGTAAGGTGTCCTTGGGTGCTCAGAAAGGCGCCAACAAATAAAATTTATTATTATTATTATTATTATTATTATTATTATTTCGATTGATAGGATCTCAAATCACCACCGATTTTAAATGAAAATTGTAGAATCAGTTAATACATGTTTTCAACTGTTTTTAAATGTCATGTTATATTCAATTTCCCTGTTTGTCAGTTTTATGTCCACTATGTCTATTTTCATGTGAAGCACTCAGTGCTTATAACGCCCTTATTGTAAAGCTGCATTTTTTGTATGAAAGGTGCTGTATAAATATGGTTTCTTATTCTTATTATTACACATAGTATGAGCAAGTTTTGACACCTAATAAAGATCCATGAACCAATAAAAACTACTGTACAACTTCCTGTGTTTTCAGTGTTTTGTCAAATTAAAGTTGAATTTACAAAACAGGTAGAAGGTTTCTCTTCTTTTTCTTCCTGTGCTGTCACTTTTGCTTGTTAAATGACAGGTGTGACCGCCAGCAGATTATAGCAGCTGCAGCTGTTATCTCGATGTTATCTCTATGAGTAAGTACTTTAACAAAAGGCTTAAATGAATTTGCTCTCTGCCAGCCTCCCTTTGTGTACTCGGCCAAAGAAACACCACTCTGTCGGATCGCGTGTGGATTGTTTGTATATTTGTTAGTTGGAGGCTCCTGGGTTTCTGAATCCTCTCTCACCTCTCCAGCAGGTCCAGTCTCAGCTGTTGGCCATGTGGCAACGTGAGCAGCTCCATGCCAGAACTGACTCCCATCATCCTTTGCACCTCCGGAGTCACCTCCAGAATTCTGGCCACCTGGGAAACACAGACACGTGATTGTTTGTATTTGATGGGTGATGTAATGCACAGTATCTGTCAACGTCATGTGTGGTGTGTTTAATTTTTGTTTTCTTTGGCCCTGTCTACACGTACACAGATATTTTCCTCTGTGTTTCGACATCTTGTCCACACGCACAGTTTTAGGTCACCGAAATGGGGATTTTTTTAAAAGTGCCTTCTAAAGCACTTTTTTTTATTAAACTCATGTAACTGTTTATTTTTGTGGAACGTTTTATATACTGATGTCATCTCCTAAATTCAAGCACGGCCATTGTTGCTTTGTGTAATGACCAGACATTAGAAACGACAACAACAATGGCCGACTACCTGTTTGGTCTAATGACTACAGCCCCTTTTCCACTGCACAAAAAACCCACACACGCGCTAACATTTGGCTTTTCAGGTCACAATCGACATTCACACCCTGGTTGAATGCAGTAGTCACGGGTACTTATCTTCTCCAGCTCCAAGTGGCATTGATGGAAATACAACACCTGGGTGAACGCTCTAATTTCAAACCTCTTACCTGTGAGATACAATGACACGCTGCCACAAAATTCCATTTGTCTCCACTCAAGCAGCGCTCAAACATCGATCCAAATTAGTCTGCACCGAGTTTGAAAAGCTTGACTAAGAGATATAGGCCCAATCCCAATACCCCCCCTCCAGTGGCGGCTGCTGGTCTTTCAAACAGGGGAAGCTCACTTTTAGTTTACATCATAATAGTTGTCATATTGTGGCGAGGCAGTAACTTACAAAAGGAGCATTTAATTGAAGCTGTTTTTCAACCACACTCATGCCATAGAACCACAGCAACACACACCTCAAAGATTACTTTTCCCCACCCTTTGCACCAAATCAATCTGAGGCGTTGATCTGCCCTGCTGTTTAACTCTAAGTTTCTCCTCGTAAGGAGGACTATCTATGGTATCGCCAAAATCCAGTCGACAATGTTCAAATTGTCTGCCATTATGTGCAGCTGGCTAGCTCGCTCGCTCACTCGCTGGGGCTGTTGCACCAGGCTAGTGTGGCCGCCTGTGTGTGCTTTGGGACGATGGAGGGACTCACAGCAGCACCCGCTGCTCGTTGGGGACAGTAACTGCAGAGCGACAGAAGTCAGAGTCTCCAAACACGAGTACAGTCTCCAATAACACCAGAAAAAGATGCTAGATTTGTCGCTAGTCGTTTTTAACAAAGAAAAAGTCACTAAGAGGACTGAAAGTCTCCAGATCAACTCGGGACAACGGAATGAAACTTGAAAAATGCTCCGGTGGTGCTTTATATTTCAAGATCGCTGATTCGCTCATTTCGCTGTCAATCAAAAAAGGATTCAGCCTCAGACAGATCATCCAATCATCATGCAGAAGCCCAGCATCCAGGCCAGCCGAGGCCAGCCCACTGCCCCATAGACCCCCAGAGACGCTGAGCGTCCGATGGGCGGGACAAAACCGAGCATTTATCCAATGACTGTCTAGTTTCGCTGCAGTGGAACAACCCACTCTATGCTTCCCCATTGAAGTCTTTGGACGCTGAGCTTCCACTGTTTAATGCACTGTGACGCTACGGGAATGAATGGGAAGAAAGTCTCGTCAGTGACCTGTGATCAGTAGCTGATTCTGAACAAAAGTTGAACGCGTTCTAGCGCATATTTAGTCAATGACATGAAAACACAAGAGTACATATTTGACCACTTATTTTTTGACATTTTAGGGGAAGCTGAGCTTCCCTTGCAGTCTTAGAGAAATCGCCACTGCCCCCCCTTGCCTACTACCTCTTGGTCCTCAAAATGAAGCAACGAGGGGTAGGGGTACAAATGTTTCCCTAGGAACTGGGACACCACTCACTATGTCACCGCGTTGGTTATGTTCACACATACGTAACTATTTTAAACAGGAAGCTGCGAGCCATCTACATTTCCAACCGGCATCTACAATGGAGTCTCATTCATCCTACCGATCGCGTTTGCCGCATTCATCATGCTTCGTTTGATGAACGACAGATGACAGGGGACTTCTGCTAGCTAGCTAACCAGCTAACATTACGAGGCAGCATAGTTACACTAGCTGGCGTGTTATCGTAATGTGAAAAGTCCGACAATTTTGCAGAACAGGACAGATGACAGACACCAGAGCTAGCTAACAAGCAACTTGACAACGGTAACGTTAGCTATGTATGAACTTTTTTCCCCGTCTTTTGCTCGGTGGTAGCCATGGCGACGTCTACCCCTCGCTGGCAAGTCAGCATCCGGCAGTAGAAAAGTCCATAGGGACTTGGGTTGGGAACCGGAGGGTCGCCTGTTCAAGTCCCCGTCCGGACCAAAATATGGAGCGTGGACTGGTGGCTGGAGAGGTGCTAGTTCACCTCCTGGGCACTGCCGAGGTGCCCTTGAGCAAGGCACCGAACCCCCCCAACCACTCAGGCAGCCCCCTCACTCTGAAATCTCTCCACTTTGTGCATGTATAGGTCCTGTTTGTGCATGTGTGTGTCTTTTGGACCTGTGTGTAATTGACAAGCAAGAGTGAAAACATTGAATTTCCCCTCAGAGGGATTAATAAAGTAAATAAACTTAAACTTAAATCCCTCGCTTCCAAGGGCTAGTTTCATACCCACTACCCCTCGCGTGAATGCGCAAATGTAGGGGTAGGGCCAGGGGGTAGGGCTAAGGGGGGGTATTGGGACGGGCCCATAAAAAGGTTTTCACAGGCCTCCATGCTGCTTTCTGCTGTTTACTAAGCTGTTCTCCGCCCACAACTGTCTGTGATGTCAAACATAAGCCATCAAAAAAAAAAAAACACACAGAAAATCATACTCGTCTGCTGCAGAGCTGGCAAAGGGGTGTGTGCCTATTTTTAGCGAATTTACCTGTGTTTAAAAAAACCCGTGTACATGCACTCATTTTGGCGGGAAGGGTTTATACTTTATACTTAAACTTAGTATTTCTGCACCACTTGAAGGACGAATGAAGCCAACTGCTGTAACCAATGTCTTTGCTTCACCTCGGTGTCGATAATTTAAGTCTGCCAGAAACTGCGGTTTTGGAACCAGCTGACAGTGGGACACTTTCCAGAGTGAGACTGTTAAAATCTTTCAAATCTCCAGAGCATCACTCTTATCGTTGAGTGAGCTCCTTCATCCTTAAACTGAATGGGAATTGACAGTGATGAGATCTCCACTAACTGTTTAGGAAAAAAGTAACGTTAGCCTGTACACTTGAGTGCTTTTGTGGCGAGGGGAGACTGCTAAAGACGCTGGTGAGTGTTTGGAGTTGTTTTTGCGTTCAAGTGTATAAAATAAAAGTCATGTGAACAGATATATTTTTTAAAACAGACAGGGAAAATATCTGTTTTCACAAATGTCTGTATACGTGTAGACACGGCCTCAGTTACTGGTAACTGTATGAGCAAGACAATACGCTCTGACATGTCCTTGTTTGTCTAAGAACCTCATCATGTGTTATAATTTATTCTGTGTACAGAAAACCTTTGTAAATTCTGAATTAAAATGTGCATTTAAACACTACATTGTCACATTATCATCTTCTGGTTAAAGCAAACAGTTCCCAATCGACACATGCAGCAGATACAGAGCAACATAAGCATTAATCTAAAGTAGTGTTTGTGGCCTGCTGATGAATGTAACTCCAATATTCACTCTTCTTTAAGCACTGATTTGTTCTCCACCAACTCCCAAAAGAAACATCTGTCCCTTTAGCTGCTGAATGTTCCACTTTGTTCACCAGCTGGTCTCTAACTGGGTCTGTCTGTTGTTTCTTGCTGAGCACAGCAGGTTTATCAGAGTACTTCCCTAAAAACAGCTGCCTGGAAATGATAAAAGCTGTGAACTGAATCAAAGCAGTTGTGTTGTGGGCCATAAGGAGCAGAAAGGTTCTGTAGAGTTAAGGAGGATCACTGGTGATAACACAACGAGCGACCCCTTTGTATATTATAAATGGTCATTCTAACCACTGTTGACGTAGAAGTATTGATTAGAGCAGTTTTAACTCGTACCATGCAGTCAGCCTTGGTGATATGTTTGGCCGCTGTCCTGGGGTCGACCTCAGCCAGCAGCTCCTTCACCCTCCGCAGGATGGCCACCTCCAAAGGCTTATTCTCCTTGGGCATCAGCGACGACTGGTACCTGCTTGGTTTGAATGATGATTCCGTCTCCACCACAGGCGAGAAGTACACGTTCCCGTCCTCCGACCTTAGTGGATCTACGCCCACTGACCCTTCCTCCGCCCACAGCCTCTCAACATAGCTCTGGGGGCCGGGATACAGCTCCGTGTAGCAGCTCCCACCTGCATCAGATGATGGGGAGTCGTGGTTCAGATGTGGCTGGGGTCTGTCGTCACACTGTCTGTGGAGGGTGCTGCTGGGAGAGGGCAGGCGTCGGGCGGTATCCGAGCGCCTGGAGAGGGACGGGGATGGAGCCACGCTGGTTGCTCGACTACTGCTAGGGCTTCTGGACTGTGGTGCTGGAGATGGAAGAAGAGAGGGAAAAGACAATTATTTATGAACGCTGGCAACAATGTTTTTCAGTCCACTTTTACTGATGATGAAGTGATGAAATGATGAAGATATTAGTCAGCTTTCAAGAAAGGCAGATAAAAAATATCCACTGGTTCTTAGTTAAAGGGGCGCTACACTGTATTCAGAGCGTATCTATGACTCAGAGTCTGATTCAGACTGACAATGGAAGTGGCTGAGCCAGTGGCTAGCAGCTAATGGTGCTAACACAGACCCAGTGTGCCAGGCTTTCAAGCCAATTTTTGTGTCGGCCAAACAGTGGAATTAAACTTCTGAGCTGATCATGTGATGCCACTGGGCCTGAAAAGACTCTTTCCCTTAGACTTACATTGTGAAAGAGATGTCTGTATATCAGTGGCTGGATTTTTTTGAGTGTAGCAACAACCATGAAATGACTCGTTTTACTATCAGGATTTAATCAGTTCCGACTGATAACACAACACACAAAGTCTAAAAGAACCACACGATTAAATAATTTTATCCCCATTCAAGTTAGCAGAGCCGGAGGTCTCTTATGCACCTGCTCTATAGGCCACACAGTGCGGAAGCAGCTCCTAAAACCCGGGTAATTTTATATATTGAATGTTTCTGGCGTTGTGTGTCACTGAGCAACTTTCATAGAAATTAACCACTTACACCCATGTGCTAACAGCATAAACAGTGCTAACAATGGCAACACTACTGTCAGAGCTAACAGTGTCAGTGGGGGTAAATGAGGATGAAGACTATGCCTCTGTTTCGTCGCCGTCCAGATATCAGCGCTAACCATCATAGAGCGCAGTGCAGAGCAGCAGCAAACAGCTAGCCAGTGCCAAGACTCACGTGCACACACTTGCGCACACGGTCGGACCATCTCTCACAACAAATAACAGAGAAGCTCTGATGGAAACACACACACTATATGCTGATATATTTCTGCTCTGAATGTTGCATACAGACCCATTAAGACATAAATATTTTTGCCTAAGCTCACAGAATTCTAGATTAATTTTCTTCTAAAAATTATCTGCTTGCTGAAATTTTTATCAAACAGAAAATAATGCATTTGTTGGGGACTATTTTCAGCGGTGGATTAATCCACATTTAGTGCTTTTATGAGTATCTATGGCAGCAGGACAGTAAGTGTGAGACTGAGTCAAACTAAACTACAGTGTGTGTGTACATGGTAGTGAAGGAGCATGTCACCCAGTGTGGCAGTGTAGCTCACTGATGTGATTTTAATAATTTTTGGCCAACAGTGGAGCTCTACAGCACAGAGGGAGAAGATATATCAGGCTCTGAATACACAGAATACTTGTTACTTGTTCGTTTACAGACTATCAAAACTAAAATTATCACCTCACTGTTGTTCTGCCTCCACAAACCAGTCAAGTTGCAGTTTACATCTGTGTCTGCCCAGACTCAAATGTTGCCGGGGTCAGTTGACAATGCTTCAAATATGGATGTTGCTGCAAAGAAGCTACAAAATCTAAAACACGGACGCTTCACACACATCTTCAACCAGCAATCACAATCCGCACAGTTTCAAGATTAGACTCACTAACTCAGTATCTGACAAAAAGTCTCCTCTTCTGTTCCTGAGATATAACGAAGCGTAATGGACAGAAAAGTGTTTTATGCAGAACATGATGATGTCACAGTGAAGCTGATATTTGACCTTTTGGATATAAAATGTCATCACTTCATCATTTTATCCTGTTAGACATACATGAAATTTTGTTGTAATAAGTGAATAATTCTTTAGGGCCAAAAATAAGTTTTTTGAGGTCACAGTGACCTTGTCCTTTCGCCACTAAAATCGAATGAGTTCATCATTGAGTCTAGGTGGACGTTTGTGCCAAATCTGAAGAAATTCCCTCAAGGCTTTTTTGAGATATCACATTTACCAGAATGAGACGGATGCAAGTTCACAATGACCTTGACCTTTGATCACCAAATTCTAATCAATTCATCCTTGAGTCCAGGTGGACGTTTGTGCCAAATTTGAAGATATTCCCTTGAGACCTTCTTGAAATATTATGTTCACAAGAATAGGATGCAGCAAGTCACATTCACCTTGACCTTTGACCCATGACCATGTAAATCTGATCATTTCATCTTGGAGTCAAAGTTGACGTTTGTGCCAATTTTGAAAGGCGTAGTTGAGATATTGCATTTACGAGAATGGAACAGACGTACGGACAACCTGAAAGCATAATGCATCCACGTCTATCACCAACACAGAAGCATAAAGATATCACAGACACACCCGTTAGATGAAGCTGGAGTATCAATCAAGTGAGTTGGACTCTGGTCCTTCACCTCAGCTTCTGTGTAACATGCGTTCTATTGCGAAACTCATTTGTCATATCGATTGTGCCAAAGTCTGTAAACAAGGTTATGGAGTTCATGTTAAAGCACACTGCCTGGTTACACCGTGATGACCTTAACATTATGTCATGCACACTGATGCAGCCGCAGTGATTTAATTTGACTGCTTTCACTCCATACTTACATTTTTTTGTATATATTTAAAATTTTGCCATCTTTTATTTTAATCATGTCCAATGTGTCTTGTTTCCTCTTTTTTCACAGTTTTTTCTTCATTTCACGTGTACAATTTAATGTTTAATGCTGCTGCCTCTGTGATTTTAATAATCAATTTCTTTAATCATGAATACATCACGATCTCACTGAAATAAAGACTTGCTCCAAAAATGTATAGTGTTTTAAAGAAAGGACAAAAAACAAGAAAATGTGATTTAATAAGGAATAAAACAAACAAAATAAATCTCACCAAATCCCATCAAATTAATTTACTATTGTTCCACAGTAACCTGCCACCACAGATCAGTCCTATCTCATTACTACATCTTATGGTCAAGGTCTAAGTTTACTACTGGAGATTCTCATTGAGCCAGTTCTTCCCCTATTTAGCCAATCTACTGTTGCTGCTGCTTCATACTACATACACCCTGAACTTTACTCCTACTCAGAGCCAACACCCTCTGAGCTGCTTTAACCATTGGAGCCGGACGACAGTCAGTCAGAGAGCCATTTGCTGTGAGGGAGGCTGGATGTGCAGACAACAAGCTGGTGCTGACAGGTGAAATCTGTTGACCTGGCTGCTCCCGGTAAGTCTTTGGATCAAACAATCAAGACCAGTGTGGGAGTTTCACAGGCTAAGATTGGGATAAGGCTGGTGGGATGTGGGTTTAAAGCTACAATTTTACTGATTTTAACAGTTATTTTTGTGTTTTATGTTGTATGACGTATAACTATGATGTATAGTGCATGCATAGAGCGTTCATGTAAATCCTGAGAACCTGCAGATGGATGCTATGGTCTCAAAGTCTAGCGGCTTCCAGATGTTTCCTGTTGACATGTTCAACAGAAGCAGGACTACACTTTTTGACACTCACTTTTTGAAGCCAAGTTCCTCAACCACTGTATTTTGAAAGTTCAACTCATAGACAGAATAAAGTCCAGGTTTGGATGTTTAGATGAGCAGACTCACTGCAACAGGAAAACATAATGACAACCAGATAAAAAATAAAACAAAGTATTCTATGTATATGGGAACCAGATTAAAAACAAAGTGTCTGATGTCTTAGTAAGAGCCAGGCTCAAAAGCAAAATGTTCTATGTAATTAAAACAAGAGCATTAAGGGATTATTTTGGAAACAGATGCCTGTCAACCCAAAACATTTCCTCATTTTGTTTCCTGTTTACAGAAAGTGTCAGGACCAGAGTGGTTTTTGTTCCTTTTACAGAGAACTATTTCATGCATTGCTCAAACCTCCCAGGTCTCCAATGTCTCCAAAAGTTTTATAATTCACAAAAAACGTTGTACTCATTTTTAATTATAGCCAAAAATAGGTCACATTATTAGTTCTACTAGTATGTAAATTGAGTTATGGATTACTTTTTAATTTAAATGTGCTATAATGTGTATTATTATTATTATTATTATTATTATTAATTTTATAATGTTTGCAGCACTCTATGCAGCTAAAGCTAAACTTTATTCTCACTGCTGTGGTTCTTAATTCTTGTTAGCACCATGTGTGATGGCTTGTCTGACCTTTGACCTTGTAAATACATAAGGCAGCTGCTATTGATTCCCCTTTTCATAGTCCAACACCTATCATTACCAAGCAACACAAGTTCATGTGCACAAAGCTGTGAAACCTGAGAACATATACCAAGTTCAAAAAGCTTTCCTAAACCTCCTGAGAATTAGCAGCAGGAATTCTCTGTGAGGTTATGTAATCAGGAGACTGTTATCGAGCTGTTGGGATTCTGGATGTTATGTAAGTTTAGGAGCAGGGTGCCTCTGTTTGCTGAAAATCCCTTCCCTTGTAGTTACGTGCATTCACTTTGTTTTGGCTGCACTACTGGAATTTTTAGTTAGCATGCTTGACAGTCATTGCACTCAACTGTGAGTAGGTGGTATCTGTTCATCTCAGGGGTGCAAAATATTCCTGAAGTTGACAGCAGCTAATATCAATAACCATGTGTACTGGTGCTATTTTGCCTGGCACACAACAGTCTTACTCCCAACTGGCAAAACTAAGAAGGCACTATGTCTGCATCTTAATCGATTAAACTAAGAAATTAAATTTGTAATAAGCTATCAAATATTTGCATACTTATTGGCATAGCCACAGGGATCAACATGACAAAAGTGTCATTATCTGCCAATGTCCACAAAGGTCCATGTGGACCTCTGAATGGAAGTCCAAAATGCTGCCCAAACTTTAAGACCATAGATGCCATCCTGCGCATGTCTGCTGTCCATGTCCATTTTGAAGGATATTCGTCCCTTTATACTTGACTAGATAAGTGCCTCTTCTCCTTTGACTAACATCAGCTCAGGTCTTTCTTTTTTCAAACAAACACAAGAACAATGTGACTTTTATGGGAACTCAAATGTCACCAACTTCTTCTAAAATGTCCACCAAAATTAGTTTTAAAGAATCTGAGGTGACAAAAAGGCCACTTTACACATGCAATACCCAGAGCACATTTCTGGTTCTTTTGAAGTTTGTTTGAACTATTAACTCCTGTTAATAATTCTACTGACCGTACTCCTGAAAAAACAAATTGTAGTTCTACTAAGGATCGATTAGTGGGTCATCTGGGAGCTGGACAACTCACAAACTCTGGTTAAAGGTTTTGATGATGGCAGGGTGTGCTGTCTCTTAAAAAAACTAAACTTTGTGAAGATATTCTCTTTTTATCTAACCATTTACCAGACTTCGCAAATTACCGCAGCATCGAAATGATCCTCAGAGGATCCTTAGACTAAAATGAGAAGATCTAAAACTTTATTTATTGCAGATTTGAGATGGAACACAGAGCTGCAGCCGCATGGTGCTTCTTGTCCTATCATTTTTTAAAATATAATCTTATCATTAAAAGGTTCAGGACCTCTGCAACACGGTAAGTCTTATCATTGTCTTGTAAAGCATTAAACATAGTTTGCAAATGAGTCCATCGTCCAGATTTACAAGTCCAGCTTCGAGATATCTGTTCAGCTGTTAGTTAGGGTGATGCATACTCTTAAACTCAAGAACTGTAAGGCCTTGCTGAGCAGGATTGATCTAACATTCTCACATCTCTTTCAGAGATGTACCAACTGATCTTAGCGGCACTTGTGGTGCTGCTCTGCTCTTCACCCTTGGTAAATGGAGGGAAAGTCCTGGTGTTCCCCTGTGATGGAAGCCACTGGATCAACATGAAGGTCCTTGTTGAGGAGCTTCACTCCAGAGGCCATGAAATCACAGTCATGCGTCCAGCAGACAGCTGGTACATCAAGCCAGACTCCCCGTTCTACAAGTCCATAACAATAAATTCTCCCGCTGGTTTTGATGAAGAACAATTTGGATCATTTGTAAAAACAATGGTCAACTTGCGGCGGGATGGTGCTTCACTTTGGACTCGTATATCTCTGGAGTATGAACTGGTGGAACAGTTCTATGAGATGCATAAGAAGTTGATTCAAATGACGGGGGAGATGTTTGAGAATACCAAAATGATGCAGAGCCTCCGTGATGCCAAATATGATTTGGTTTTGACAGACCCTGCGCTGGGTCCAGGGGTGCTTCTCGCTCATCGTTTGGGTCTTCCACTAGTCTTTAATGTGAGGTGGACTATTCAAGGTGATGGGCATCATGCAATTGCACCTTCCCCGCTCTCCTATGTCCCAATACCAGGGTCAGAGCTGAGTGACAAGATGACCTTTACTGAGAGAGTCAAGAACGTCCTTTACTATTTCTTCACTTGTTTTCAAATTTGGTATGTCACAGACCAAAACTACAAACCATTTGTTCATCGTTACTTTGGTAAAGATGTACACTACATAGAGCTGTTTCAGGCGGCAGACATCTGGCTGATGAGGAATGATTTTACCTTTGAGTTCCCACGACCCACAATGCCAAACATCATCTATATGTCAGGCTTTCAATGCAAACCCTCCAAACCCCTGTCGAAAGAATTAGAGGACTTTGTCCAGAGCTCTGGTGAGCACGGCGTCATCGTTATGACATTGGGAACCCTGGTGGCAAAACTTCCTGATGACATCGCTGAGGAAATTGCCGCAGCTTTCGCCCAGCTTCCTCAGAAGGTGCTCTGGAGACACAAAGGCAAAAAACCATCCACCCTCGGCAACAACACCTTGATCTTGGACTGGCTGCCCCAAACTGACCTCCTGGGTCACCCCAAGACCAGAGTGTTTGTGGCCCACGGAGGCACCAATGGAATACAGGAGGCCATCTACCATGGTGTCCCTCTGGTCGGCCTGCCCCTCATGTTCGACCAGCCTGACAACTTCTCCAGGATGAAAGTAAGAGGTGTGGCCAAAGTCCTGGACATTGCAACTGTGAACAGAGACAACTTCCTGGAGGCGCTGAAGGAGGTACTCTATGACCCAACCTACAGGGAGAAGATGAAGGCGCTGTCCAACCTGCAGAGAGACCAGCCCATGGAACCACTGGACCGGGCCATGTTCTGGATCGAGTTTGTCATGAGGCACAAAGGAGCAGCACATCTGAGGACAGAGTCGTACAAGATGTCCTGGATCCAGTACCACTCAGTTGATGTGGTGGCGTTTCTGCTGGCAGTTGTTTTGCTAGGATTTGCTGTTTTCATTTGTGCAGTTAAATTTTTGTGGCGAAGAGTGTTTTCTGGAAGCAAAGTCAAAAAGGAATGAAAAACGTGCTTAAAGTTGGTTGTGTCAGATTCCCTGGATCCAGTAAAAAAAAAAAAAAAACATTAGTAAACTATTCTGCTCTGTATTCAGAGTCCTGAGCAGGCTGCAAACAGTCCGACACTGGTACCCCAGCACACCTAAGTGTGTGTGTATACATCCACAAACCTCACAGTGTTTCCCATTAATTGCCTAGACTGTGGCTCACCAGAGTTTCATAATGAACCGTACATATTGTTGCACTTGTCATTAGAACATTAAAGACTAATGCTGTGTTCTTTGCTATGTCCTCACAATTCAAATCTATACAACCAAGCAACCAAGAAAAATAAAGAATACTGCAGTTCCTTGAATGGCCACTTGAGGCTGACTCCAAAAGCGAGTCAATACCCATAGACCCCCCTGTTAAAATGTCAGACTTTACAGCAGAATTGAGCATGTTTACAGCCTGGTGCAAAAACTGGTTTTGTTCTCAATAGCTAAATGCGTCATTCATGACAGCTGTACGGGCAGTACATTTTTATATAGCTACCGTCTACAGTAACTACAGTCTATGAGTCAGATCCACCCATTGCTTCTCCACAGCTTCACCCCCTCGTCCAAATATGGTCACATCTGGCCCCAAAAATCCAAGATGGCAACAGTCAAAATGCCACATTGAAGGCTTCAAAACGTGAGTCAACAAGCCAGTGGGTGACGTCTATGCATACAACCAATGTGTTTATGCAAGGTTCAACAATAGGGAATGCCCAAGGGCCAGACCCAGGCCAGTGGGCCAGTAAATATAATCAGACAGTTGCTGTTTCGGGCCAGTACTCACAAAAGAAAAGGAAGCGGAAGAAAACATTTCATCGCTTTGCAAGCGACATTACAACATGTGCTTTTCTCTCCAAGACTTTGCCTTGCTATGCCAGTGTCTGTCTCCAACTTTAGTGGAGACAGATTTACTGAAGTACAAAAATAGTTTACAAGACCACAAAGTTCTTCATAGATCTGTAGCCTCTTAATTTCCCCCCAGAGTTCACCAGATTTATGCATTTCACTTTAAAATGTACAAAATTTTCTTCTGGGTGAGCATGCCACCAGAGCCCTCTAAAGGGTCCAAGGTCCACCGACCGCAGTCTCACAAAATCCTGTGCAAAACACTACCTTATATCACATAACAACCTCAGCCAAAGACCTCATGTTTCTGTTCTGTTCTGTTCTGTTGTTTGGTAAGCAGCATGTCTCAAAAATCTGTAAATAATTAAATACTATCTGGTGGAAAGTTTGACCTTTCGTCAAGCCAACAGCTTTTAGTCTGCATCCAGGGATGGTTTTGAGGAATTACTCGGAGAGGGTTCTTTAACATTTTTCTATTCTCATTAACCACTGTACTGGCTTTAATAAAATTAAATTAGCTTGATTTATGAAAACTGACATATATATTTTGTGATTTTTTGTCACTAGCGGTGGGTGATGATTTAATACCATTTATAATTTTTAGTAATAATATGATGTTGACATGTTTTTGTTCCACTAATTCATGTTCTACAAATAATGATTTTGAGCAAGCTGTATGTGCAAAAGAAAAAGTTTAATAAAGCATTTTAAGAGTTTGGACTTGTGTACTGCATAACTGAGTAACACAATTCATTGCTTCTCAAAAATGTGATTATTTCATATGTACTTTGGCGACTATCGTTGTGTGGCACCAGTCTGCAAACATAATGAACAACTTGCATCCTGGACAATACATACAGTATACACAGTAATGTATACACACAGGACCATTTTTGTACAGTATACAAACATGATGACTCAGTGTTTTACATAAACAAATACATTATACAGTCAGAACCATAATAAAAACCTTATAAAATATTGTTATCCATATCATAATAATGATTACAACTTTATTCTCCAACCACTATGTATCAATCCTTATTTTTGAGACGTACTGGGAACAAATATTTCATGAAATTAATACATTTTATGCATAGTTTATCCAGCCAAAAATGTATGCTGCCATCTTTGTCCTGTTATGTATCAATCATATTATAATTTCTTAGGATTTTAACACTCAAAGTTGTATTTTCTGCCTTCAAAAATAACACAATCACAGCCCAGTCGCCAGAAGAAAATCTTGCCGCTATACATTTCTGCAAACCACAAATACTTTACATTTGTATGTTTCAAATGTATCATATCAACATTTCTAAAGTGACATAGTGAGGTTGAGAGGATGGTGGATGGCGTAAAACCTAGGCGAGATGCCTGTCAAGCTGCAGACCACTGTTCAGGACCGACAAACAACAAAACCGGTTGGTATTAGCAACCTGTTGCTGTTTTTCCAGTGGCTTTTAAAGGACCAGTGTGTAGAATTTAGTAGGTGTGGTGGGAAAAAAATCGATACAGCATAGCATCGGGATATTTTTGTTTGGCAATACTATATCATCACACAGTGCCACATATTGATTTCTTTATTAGATAAATTATTTATATGACAAATGCAAAGTAAACTTTAAACTGGAATTATATAATCAGGTGTTTTTTCAGTCCACTAGATAAATTTTGCTGCAGAAAATGACTGAAGTGAGATGAATAGTCTGAAAACTTATTAGATAAAACAGATGTTGACAAAGTTTTTTGGGGACGTAATTTACAGTTGAAAAAGGTGATAAATTGCAATATATAAAAAATATTTTTATCGCAATACTCGGCACATCGCAACATATTTAAAATCGTAAAAATATTGTATCATGACTTAAGTATTGTGATAATATTGCATTATGGATCCTCTGGTGATTCCCACCCCTAGAATTTAGATATATTGGCAGAAATGGTATATGATATTCATAACTATGTTTTCATTAGTGTTTAATCATCTCACTAAGAGTCATTGTGTTTTCGTTACCTTAGATTGAGCCATTTATATCTCTATACAGAGTGGGTCCTCCTCCACAGAGTTTGCCACACTTTTTTTGCATCAACCTCTGTAGCTCTCCTTCGCTTGGCACACGCTAGAAGTTTCAGTTGTTGCAATCTGGAGCCTCAAGACTAGATGCCAATAAATCCACACACACTAGACCTTTAAGTGTGGGTGGTTTTTAGTGGTCTGCTGTTGCTTTTCCCGCGAGGATGGTGCACGAAAAGCGGTTATTTTCAGACACATTTCCTGCCAGGATAACACCACAAAAAGTGGTATTTTAAGACAAAACATGATCTTTTCCTAGCCATAACTAAGTGTTTTTTGTGCCTTCAGTTACATAATAACATACAAATGTAACATATCCATGGTTTTCCAAACTGTACAATGCCGACATTTATTTTGGTGATTGTGTTGAAAAGACTACAGCGGACCATAGAACTGTGCATAATATAGAGATGCTCACAGTTGGCACAAACCTTTCTTATACTATGACGTATTTGAAATTAGACAACTCTGTTCTCTATTTTCAGTTCTTTATGTTAAATTGTTAGGTTTTTGGATCCTCTTGAGCTCAAGAAATGTTAAGACTTGTTGAGCAGGATAGATCTAATATCCTTACACCTCTTGTCAGAATCTTTTTCAGAAATGTACCGACCGATCTTGGTGGCACTTGTGGTGCTGCTCTGCTCTTCACCCTTGGTAAATGGAGGGAAAGTCCTGGTGTTCCCCTTTGATGGAAGCCACTGGATCAACATGAAAGTCCTCGTTGAGGAGCTTCATTCAAGGGGTCATGAAATCACAGTGGTAAGGACATCAGACAGCTGGTACATCAAGCCGGAGTCCCCGTTCTACAAGTCCATCACTGTGGAATTGCCTGCTGGTTTTAATGAGGGACACATGGAGTCATTTGCAACCAGAATGATGAACCTACGACGGACAGGTGCTTCACTTTGGACTCTTATATCTCTGGAGTATGAAATGGTGGAATTGTTCTATCAGATGCATGTTCTGGTGGTTCAGATGGTGGAGGGGATGTTTGAAAATACAAAACTAATGCAGAGCTTCCGCGATGCCAAATATGATGTGGTTCTGACAGACCCTGCAGCTGGTGCAGGGGTGTTTCTGGCTCACCGTCTGGGTCTTCCAATTGTCCTCAATGTGAGGTGGACTATTCAAGGTGAGGCCCATCCTGTAATCGCACCTTCCCCACTCTCCTATGTCCCAATAGCATTGTCAGAGCTGACTGACAAGATGACCTTTCCCGAGAGAGTCAAGAACGTCTTTTGCTATTTCTTCTTATGTTTTCAAGTTTGGTATGTCACAGACCAGAGCTACAAACCATTTGTTCATCGTTACTTTGGTAAAGATGTACACTACATGGAGCTGTTTCAGGCAGCAGACATCTGGCTGATGAGGAATGATTTTACCTTTGAGTTCCCACGACCCACAATGCCAAACATCATCTATATGTCAGGCTTTCAATGCAAACCCTCCAAGCCCCTGTCGAAAGAATTAGAGGACTTTGTCCAGAGCTCTGGTGAGCATGGCGTCATCGTTATGACATTGGGAACCCTGGTGGCAAAACTTCCTGATGACATTGCTGATGAAATTGCTGCAGCTTTCGCCCAGCTTCCTCAGAAGGTGCTCTGGAGGAACAAAGGCAAAAAACCATCCACCCTCGGCAACAACACCTTGATCTTGGACTGGCTGCCCCAAACTGACCTCCTGGGTCACCCCAAGACCAGAGTGTTTGTGACCCATGGAGGCACCAATGGAATACAGGAGGCCATCTACAATGGTGTCCCTCTGGTCGGCCTGCCCCTCATGTTCGACCAGCCTGACAACTTCTCCAGGATGAAAGTAAGAGGTGTGGCCAAAGTCCTGGACATTGCAACTGTGAACAGAGACAACTTCCTGGAGGCGCTGAAGGAGGTACTCTATGACCCAACCTACAGGGAGAAGATGAAGGTGCTGTCCAACCTGCAGAGAGACCAGCCCATGGAACCACTGGACCGGGCCATGTTCTGGATTGAGTTTGTCATGAGGCACAAAGGAGCAGCACATCTGAGGACAGAGTCGTACAAGATGTCCTGGATCCAGTACCACTCAGTTGATGTGATGGCGTTTCTGCTGGCAGTTGTTTTGCTAGTATTTGCTGTTTTCATTTGTGCAGTTAAATTTTTGTGGCGGAAAGTGTTTTCTGGAAGCAAAGTCAAAAAGGAATGATGAATGTGAAGTGTTCTGCTCTGTATTTAGAGTCCTGAGCTGGATACAAACATTCTTACACTGGTAAAGTGTGACGTAAAGTGGTCATGCTCTGTTTCTTTGTGTGTTTGTTAGAAAGATGATTAAAACATATGTAACAACGCAGTTTGGTAAAACGTTAGAGCTCGAGTCAAATCAGCCACCTTTAATCCATATCCACGATTCTTCTGACTACTTTGCTATTTTTTGAGTAGAATTTTTCTTCCTATTTTTCATTTTTGAGGTTACTGAAACAAATGTTCATGCTTAGTTTGCTAAGTATCCAGTTCTGTGTCAAACATCTTAAAATTTGTTATCATTCTGTATCTAAATGATTTTTTTGCACTAAAAAAGAAAATAATGAACAATACAACTGTATGTGTTTATTGGAATGCATATGCACTGAATATTTTGTGTAAGCTATTAATAATGGGTACTGATTCTGTTAAATAAAGAACAACTTAAATGAATGGTGACATATTAAATTACTGTTTTGTTCCTTGAAGCAGGTATCAAGCGGGTATTAACCACCAGAGCCTGGCAGCTTATTGGTGTCTTCTTACACTACTTATATAGCTGAATTAGTTTTGGGTTATTGTCATCAGGTAGTTCTCATAGGACACTGTCATTGTGTTTGAAGCTTCTGTTCACTTCTCACAATCATTTACTGTCTGACATCACAGCCGACTGTTTCACAGCTTTTAATATGTTTTTTAAAGAGATTTTTCTATTTGCATTTTGTCTTTATCTGAGAGATGACAGTGTGGACATATAAGAAACTTGAGGACAGAGGGGTATGACATGCATTAAACAACTAATGCAACACAAATATATGTCAAGGCAATTGAATCGAACACAACTGGACTTAGTTTTGTCTTAGAAGACGTTTCACCTCTTATCCAAGAGGCTTCATCAGTTCATGCTTGTCAGACTAGGCTGGAACTAGTCTGACAAACTGGTGTGGAAAAACCCAGGTATTTAAACTCTGAGGAGGTCTTCACAAGGCCAATGATGTCATTGGTTCGTTAGTGCTCCAATGGTGTGTCAACGACGGTCGTTGAAACTCCTGCTGCAAAGGTGGTCGTTGGAGTCACATGAGGCCATTTGTGAACAACCATTGTTTTTAGAGGTTAAGCTGTTAAGTCTCCTGGGCAAGGATGAAAGGACAGCATCGCAGACCTCCTCCTCAACTGAGAGATGGTTTTTCCAATTTCACATAGATGGCTTCTTTTACACCTCTTTCAAACCATCTGTCTTCCCTGTCCAAAATGTGCACACTGCTGTCTTCAAAGGAGTGTGCTTTCTCCTTGAGGTGTAGATAGACAGCTGAGTTTTGCCCTGATGAGTTAGCCCTTCTGTGTTGGGCCATGCGTTTGTTTAGTGGCAACTGATGAAGCCTCTTGGATAAGAGGTGAAACATCTTCTAAAACAAAACTAAGTCCAGTTGCTTTCGATTCAATTGCCTTGAGATAACTATGACCTGGATAAATGAGAATATCCACAGGCAACACAAATATAAATATAAAAAAACAGCTATATCACTATAATACCATACTAGCCTGTGGTGTGTGTGGTGTGAGCACATCTTTATTATGAGCATTATGTCTATGTTTTATCTTTTGACATTTCTGTATTGCAGCATCATTTCCTCATCACCTAACAAACACATATATCTGTGATTAACTAAAATAATTTGATACCATCGGCCATGTCATTGAATTGGTGTGTTTTTGACACAGATAAAATCAAAGCATCCTAAAAAGTTTTACAGTTGCCCTTCCCCCTGTGCACCAACTTTGCAGATGGTCTGTGTTTACTGGTTAGAGAGAAAGAAAAAAAACATCCATAAAGATTTTACAAGGCACTTTGGTGAAAAGTTAGGCCTTCAGTCAGGTGATTAGTTTTTAACCTTGTGATTTTATGATATGGTGTTGCTGTGTTACCATTCCATATATTTATGAGTTAACTACAGGGCACAAGCAATGAAATATTTTTTTGTAAATGATTGATAGTGGATGTTGTCTCTCTTAAATAATGGATAACTAAAACTAGAATTACCACCTTGTGGTTGTAAGCCTCCGCGTACCAGTCAAGCTGCAGTCAGGGCAGGAATTTCACAAGGGCCACGAGGGCCATGGCTCTCGTGGCCTCCTCATTTGGCCCTGTGCCCTTGAAAAAGATATCTGCCCTAAGGCCACAGTGGCCTTGATGCCATGCCCACACTGCCCCAGGTGATTTTGCGGTTTTCTCCTCTGCCTCTTTCCTGTCAACACGGCTTTGACACCTGCGTCTTTTGAGAAAAAAAATGAGATGACATTCTGGACTCTTACTGAGCAACTTCAAATGAGACGATGCGTACATCACCAGTGGTGGGTTTGATTCGAGCCTGGCATGAAGAGCTCGGACAGACTGTAACGACAGTTTGACACCAATCTATCACCGGCCAACCAGGAGACTTCATCAAACGCCCGGGCAGGGATTGGCACTGAGACCCGGTATTAAACAACCCAAGGCAAGTTTAATCAACACCGTATAGTAAGCTCCACTATTATCAGCGTTACTTTTTAAAGTTTCGGTTTCATGTATCATCGTTCTGCTGCAGTGCAGATGAAGGGAATATAACTTCAAGATGACTCTAGTTAACGACAACTACGCTTGTTACTGTGAGTAAGTGCGATAAAACCTCTGCCAGCCAAGCCAATACTTTATCAATAGCTACATGTGATCAGCATGTAGACAGCCATATTTCAACCCGCTCTGTCCACGGTCTCTCATTCACCGCTATTATGATTCATGATCGCAGTCAACACAAGCACATCGCACTCGCAAGGCTAACAGCAAGGTGTTAAAGACAAACTAAATGAAAGCTGTGTGTGTGTAGGCTAACACTTTATCTGAACATGTACCTGAAAGCAGCGACCTGCAGACAGTGAGTGTCCTCAGTAGAGGAGGGGCAGAGAGCAGGATGAATGACTGATACTGATGTTTGTCTTCATGCTGAGATAACGTGACTTTCTTCACTCAGTGTTGTGATGTCAGGAGGAATATTTATATTCCAGTGAGATATTATTGGGTTTTAAATAGTGACTTTGTTGTTGTAAACATGACTGTTGCTGCCATGGACTGTACAAAACTATATCCTGTGTAACTGACCTGTAAGGAAAGTATCAGGAAGTGAGGTGTGTGTGTGTGTGATAGTAGATAGATAGTTTTCTTATAAATACATGAATCTGGTTGTTCTATATTTAAAACACATTGGGTTTATTAGTACTATTAAATAAATCTCATTATTACTTATTATACTCATCATTATTACTTGAGCTTGTTTTATTTATTAGTCCTTAAATTCATTATGAACGTGGACTTAAAATCATTGTTTTATTTTATGGCCTTGCTGCCCTCAAAAAAATTGACAACACGAAAGGCTAAGTGGCCTTGCCCTTAAAATGATGAAATTCCAGGCCTGGCTGCAGTAATAGATTACATCCATGTCTGTGAAAACGCTGGCATGAGGGCATAATAAATACTGACAATTAAACAAAGGACAACTAAAACAAATGGTGACATATTTAATTACTGTTCTGTTTCTTGAAGCAGGTGTTATTATTAACCACCAGAGCCTAGCAGCCTATTGGTTTCTTGTTACACTACTTATATAGCTGAATTAGTTTTGGGTTATTGTCATCAGGTAGCACTTACAGCACAATACCATTGTTTATAGTTTCTGTTTATTTCTCACAGACACTTATTGTTTTACATCAGATGCATAGAGAGAGAGAACCTAGAGACACAGGGTTATGGCAAGGTTTAATAAAGGTCCTGTACCATGGATGTTGCCATGAGGCTTTCTACATTTTTCAAGCCAAAAAAACCCCACAACAAATTAAAGGGAAAGCCTGATATTTTTCAACCTGACCCCTGTTTTCTCATGTCTCTGTATTTCAGTGACTAACGGGAACAACAATTTCTTTAATTTGGTCCAGTATTAAGCCAGAGCGCTGCAATGTAACCACTCTTGGCTGGTTCGCACCAACATTTTACATCCACTAAAAGTGCTTGTTTTTGCCACCAACACCTCAGATTATTCTTCTAAGTGTCTGACGACATAATGGAAGGAATTCCTTTTTACATTTAACTGGGTGCATTAAGGGTTTACTTGACTCAAACCAGAGTTGGTGACTGTTGAAGCAGTGAAAAGACGAACAATAAAATACTGTTTATTTGAATGGAGTCTGGTGGTTTTGGCTGTTTCTGGTTAAACACAAAGGATCCTACTCTTCGACAAAAACGTCAACCTCTACAGGGATCCTTCTCGTAAGGTTTCATACACTTAGAATAACAATCTCATTGTCAGCAAGTATAACAGCAACAGAAATCTTCATTGGAAATACAACTATTATAAATACAATAATCAACAACAATCAGTGCAACAAAAAATATAAAAAAAGTAGCTGTAATTTAAAAAACGTCTTTGAACAAATAAAAACATGAAGGCGTTGTAGTGTGTGTGGTGAGAGCACATCTTTATCATGAATTTTAAATACATATGGTTCATCTTTTGACATTTCTGTAGTATCTACTTACTAATCACTAAGGGCTGCCGCTTCTAGGAGCGTCATAAGTTCGATACTTTTTCACTGAAAGATGAAACAGTTGTATTTGTATTATTTGTATGTGATTTTTACTTACTAATTCATATGGTGCGAGAAGCAGCTGGCCCTCCAGGTATTTTCACCATTCAAAAAAGTTTCCACACCCCTGGTGGAGACGGTAAACCTTCTGTACTTGCCCATCAAAGTAAAACTAACAAAACACTCCCTGGTGGACTGACTTGGGACAGAGGACATGTTTGGAATTTCAAGTTGACCTTATTTTCACCTGTTAGCCCTGAGGAGTATTTTCAGGTTCAGTTCATTATTAAACTTACTGTTGCTGTTCAGAGAGACAGAGGATTCTCCAGCAGTCAAAAGAGGCTGATCGTCCTGTTCACCGTTCACATCTGCCTCCCTGTGGTGGAGAGAGGAAGGACTGCATGGAGACACAGAGAAAGAGAGACAGAGAGATGGCAGATGGTTATCGCCACACAGGAAACAGTAACTCATTTTGAATTTGTTTTATATAAAGAGGGAGTTGTGTCGTCTGTTATGTTGCTTCTTACATCTTATCAGCCTTTATTACAACTACAATTACCGCCTTGCAGTTGTGTGCCTCTGTGCACCAGTCACGTTGCTTTTACAGTTTACATCCATATCTGTGAAAACATGGATGCTTCACACCCACCTTCCCCCCGACAGCACAGAGGATCTGTACAATCAGCACAGTTTTAAGAAGGACACCAAGATTAGAGTCACTAATTCAGTATCTGACCAAATGTCTTTCCTTATGTTCCTAAGATATGACTTTGAATAATGGTAAGAAAAGTGTTTTTGCAGAACATTATGATGTCACAGTGACGTTAAATTTTTGACCTGTTGGATATAAAATGCCTCATCAGTTCATCATTTTATCCTTTTAGACATTTCTGTAAAATTTCATAATAATTAGTGTTTGAATTCTTGAGTTTTGGCCAAAAACACGTGTAGTGATGTTGCAGTGACCTTGACCTTTGACTTTCGATCACCAAATTCTTAACAGTTCATTACTGAGTCCAAGTGGACGTTTGTGGCAAATTTGAGCCAATTCCCACAAGGCATACTTAAGTTAGTGAGTTCACAAGAATGAGATGGAACCAATGTCACAGTGACCTTGACCTTTGACCACAAAATTTAAGCAGTTCATTATTAAGTCCAATTATACAACAGTTAGTTCCGGCCCTGCAATCTGATTGGTCGAGAGACAGTAAAACCGTGACGATATTGGAGTACAACATCACGGTTATTTCACTGTGTATGTATCACTCCGCCTCACAGCTGATTGCAATCAACAATCAAATCAAAACTGACGGTTAGTGTCAGTTAGGTCAGCAGTTGCGTTGTAGGCTAATTAATTCATCCACTGTCAAACAGCCAAAAATATGGATTTATTTCCTAAAATAAGTTTTGAATTGAACTATGAATGGTCATCAGAGGAAGATGAGGGAGAGGAGAAGCTGAATCCATCTGAGCACACAGACAGGTTTGTCAGTGTTTCATCAGCGGAGCTCAATGACTTGGAGAAAAGCAACATACTGTCAGATCAGAAGGCAGAGTCGGCTGTGCCTGTGAAGCCACAGTCCACCATGCAGTCACCAGAGACTTATTTCACCGGCTGCACAATTAATGGAAACGTGCAGATAAATGTGTATAAATAGTAAGTGCCTGGCGCACCATGTCTGCGTTACATAGCAACGGTGACAGCAGAGTCCTGAGGGAACTATTTTTGTTGGCGGAAGACAAATAAAATGCTTAAATTATATATTTTGTCCTCATTTTTCAACATTTCTTAATCAGCCTTGCTTATTTAACTGTTGAACTGTTGTATAAAAGCAATATCACACTGGAGCTCATGATGTTATACTCGTATATCGTCACGTGACTGTCTTCGGCACTCGGCCTGCGGCCTGTTGCCTATGATCGAATCACAGCCGTGACGATATACGAGTATAACATCACTCCCTCTCATGTGATATTGCTTAAGTAGATGATGGTGTCAAATTTGAATAAATTCCCTCAAGGCGTGAGATATTGTATTTGCGAGAATGATACGGACGAGGTCACAGTGACCTTGACCTTTTGACCTTTGACCATCAAATTCTAATCAGTTCATTACTAAATCCAAGTGGATGTTTTTACAAAATTTAAGAAAATTCCTACACATTATTCCTGAGATATAGCATTCACAAGAATGAGATGTAGGAATGGACAACCCATAAAAATAATGCCACGCCGATCGCCAGCCTGGAGGCATAAACAGTGAAAAAATGAAGTGCTCTAGTCTCTTTTTAGTGAAACCTTACCTTCTCGGACAAACTCTCTCCTCTCTGCTGTGGCAGGAAGGCGGGCTGACGGCAGTGCCAAAGGCCGTCTCCAGGTAGCTGAGAGGCAGCGTCCTGTTTACCGGATGGTGAATCTGAGCTCCACACCACCGGGTCAAAGCCGCCTTGCTGCCCACGTAGAAGTGAACAAGAGCCGGTAAAGAGTCGAAGGCCTCACCCTCCAGGCTGTACTGTACCCGAGTGTATGTCTCACCGGACTGAACCACCGTCCTCCTGATGACAAAGTGAAGTGTTTTCTGCTCCCAGTGGCTGGTGAGGACAAAGTCGCCCTGACTGGACTGAGAGTCTCTGATGAGGAAGTCTCCGTGGTTCACTACCAGGCTCTCTGACACCTGAGGAGACATTTTAATCATTAATTAATATTGATAAATATTATGGAAATACACAAGTTCTCAAAGAAGGTTCAAACTGCTTAGCGGTGATCAGCGTGATGGCATAATTTTTGGCAAAATTGTAACAAATTTGACTGGTTAAAAATGGTGCCACAACCATTTTTATTGCTGATTTTTTTTTTGCAGGTAAAGGATATGTCTATGTTGAGGTTGGTGTGAAAAAACATTGGGTTTGGTTTTAGTTTTGGCTTTGCCTTATTAAATTAGTTCAAACTGGGATGAGGCTGACATAAATAAAGTGCATCTGTTCTGTGGACTTATATAATGAAGAAGTATATCTGATATCTGAGATTCTCAAATAGAAAAGCCTGTCAACCAGGTCTAATAATAAGAATAATATTGTATATATTCAATCATCCCTCTATTCGCCTAAATGATGACTGTTTACTGTGTTACTGCAGCTAATTAGAGGAACTCCTGCATTTTGTTTTGTTTTGGTTTTTGTTTGGTTTGGTATAAATCTAAATTTCTGAACAAGATTGTGCCTTCAAACTATCAGCTCAGCTGGTGTTTGAACAGAGCTCCATCTTGTGGTTGAATCACTGCATTACTCTTATTCATGAGAATTTAAGGTCATAACACAATTCAGATGTTTTATTTTAAAGTAAAACTCAAGGTAACATCCCAGTGGCCAGTTTTGTTTTGGATCCTGTAATTAAAAATTGGATCATTAAGCTCCACTTGTTAACCAAAAAACTAAGTTGAATCATCTGAATAGTAAATTACCTAAATGATAACAATGTAATTTACTGTAAAATTTTTAAATCCTGTAAAAAAGATGCTTTGTTCACTTTCCTAACAACGAATGAAACTAGGGTGATTTTTAGGTTTATTAGTGGCTATCTCACTAACTAACAAGATACACTACATACTGTACAACATACATACAACTAATCCTTAAATAGAGAAATACATGTGGCACGGACACAACATGTCACGTAAGTTATTACCACAGCTGGTTAATGAGGGTTTGGAAGCGTAGAACATATATGAACAAGTTTTTAATTAATTCTCAATAATAAACAACAGGAT
Source organism: Epinephelus lanceolatus (assembly GCF_041903045.1). Classification (NCBI taxonomy): domain Eukaryota; kingdom Metazoa; phylum Chordata; class Actinopteri; order Perciformes; family Serranidae; genus Epinephelus; species Epinephelus lanceolatus. The sequence goes on from NC_135742.1 coordinate 3,932,394, forward strand.
GTATCGATGTGATTGATTTATTCTAATGTGAAATATAAATAACACCCACAGGGTTGCTCCTCTGCTTCGCATATGTCTGGTATGATGCGGTATTCACATATAATAATTTTTAAACAGACTGCATTCATTATTTAGACAGTTTTATGCATTTTTTAATCAGCCAGCTCTGTGACATTAACGATGCATGCCCACGATACGCCACCACTTTGCCCAAACTCGTGTCAGCCCTGCATCGCCAGTCGCTTGTGACTACAGCTTGATCGGCTGTCTTGATGTAAGCACCGGGAGCACATGTCATGCCCTCTCATTGCTCCGCCAGCCTGATCCACATCGCAGGTATCCCAGCATGCTTTGTGTAGCAAATCAGTCGCTTCCAATATACAAAGAATGGAAGCCAATTTATGGTCATGTATTATTGTGTATAATGGGAATGCACCGTAAAGTTGAGCAGTGTGGTGCCTGCACAGCAACGATGGCAATGAGAATAAGAATTCTGAATATAAAATATGGTTTAGCAAACTTAAGTTTATGTTTTTTGTTTGTTGAATTATGCATGACTAATATTTTTCTAATTAACGTTAAAAAAAATCTCATATACCCCCTGCAGTACTCCAAAGTACAACTAGAGGTACCCATACCCCCATCTGAGAAACACTGGGTTAAGATTAAGGTAAGCCTAGTGACAAACATAAAACCTGTGTGTGTGTGTGTGTGTGTGTGTGTGTGTGTGTGTGAGGCAGACCTCCCAGGGGATGTGTCCGTGGTACCAGGCGTGGCTCTTCAGGTTGCTGCCGCTCAGCTTCAGCTCCTCCTCCAGCTGCTTCCTCAGTTTCTCCGTCGCCGGCTCCAACCAGAACTTGTCTTTGGAGAACTTAAAGGGCATCACAGGTGCACAATCAGACACAACAATCCGACAAAACAAACACAAAAGAAAACATTAGTTTAAACCAGTCATGTGGCATCTTCTGGCTTTAGGTTCACATCCCAACAGATATGTTTACTGTCCGCCGCATGTCTGCTGCTTCCTGCTGTCTAAATATGGCAAACCAGACTCCACTCTTTCCTTAAAAACCTACGTGAAACGTTCGTCCTCTGAGTGAATGAGCATTGTGGGTAAATCTGGTCGAACTGCAGCCCTTTTCAGCTCTGTTTTTTGTGTGTGTGAGGACAGAGGGGGATGAGGAGGGAGGACGGACAGCTCTGGCATTCCCACACTGGCATCGACACTGGCGACACCAGGGGCCCGAGACCCATGCTGGAGTCTTGGCCTCGTCGCCTAGGCAACGTCATTGTGTAATGGGGGTCATCACTCAGTGGTGCTTTGTCTGATGCGTCTTTATACAAATACAAAAAAAAACAAAAACGAAGATACTGTATATCAAGAGTTTACACCGACGCCGGGCTGGGAATGCTTTTGTTCAGACACACACACACACACACACACACACACACACACACACACACTAATTACTGTTACAACACTGTGTTATAGATGACATGTTGTTTTTCTTCTCCCTGACACCTCCCACCCCTCGCTTTTTGACACAATGGTTTGTCCCACTGGACTGTGAATCAAGGGCTGGGCATCGGGCCAGGACCACTTCAAAACAACATGAGAGAGTGTGTGTGTGTGTGTGTGTGTGTGTGTGTGTGTGTGTGTGTTTTAGAGATGGAAAAGACCTGGAAGCCCCTAATGAATAGCTTTAATTTCATTAGCATTATCATTCATTGCCAGCTTGTCCCTTTCAGACAAGTGTGTTTGTCAAGTATCCAATTATAAGTCAATGAACTGGAAATTCTCTCGCTCTCTGTGTCTCCTTCTACCTTTTCCAGGCAGAGCTGCCGGCCGGCTGAATCGAGGCTGCCGCAGTTACCAGCGGCAACCACAGCAGCTTTAAAGTATTTCCCCACAGAGGACCGCATTCCCGAGTCCTTTCTGTCACCCGTCCTGATTGAATTAGAGCCTGAGTGCTGTGTGTGGAGGATCACAGCAGCAGAGTTTTAATTTAACCTTTAACTGAAAATGGTGCCGCTGCTGAGAACAGAAAGTGTTTTGTCTGACAAGAGGAAGAGAGAAGAGCAGCATCACTGCAAAAAGGAAGCCAAGTAAACAAGATAAGAGTGTTAAATGAAAATAGATTTGGAGTCATAAAGAGGAAGCCTACCTTCACATATTCCCCGCTGCTGTCTGTCAGGTCCTGCTGACTGAAAAACAAAAGAAACGAGAAGTTGAATCAGAAAAACTCAGTAATGCTTTTTTATAGAGATCCCTAACCCTTCACTGTTGTTGAAGACGTTTTTCTGCCTTTGCTTGACCAAAAGGATTTATTGTATATTTGGATATTATATCACGGAGCCCTGAGACAGGATGACATGTAAACATCAGTGTTCTTTGTAAACTCTGGTTAGCTGGTCTGGGTCCATGTCATTGGTTCGACAACCCATTGGTTCGACATCCCATTAGTCCGACTGTCCGCGGTGCTGAACGGCTCGCGGCGGGCGTATGGTGCGCTGCGACCGGTTTGAGGCGGAGCAGGCTCACAGCTTATGAGTTTGTCACTTTCTTTTTCATTTTAACCCACACCATGATCTTTTCCTGACCCTAACCAAGTAGTTTTTGTGCCTAAACCTAACCAGACCTTAACCACAGGGCATCATGATGATTTCAGACTTCGGAACAATGAGTTTAATATGGTCGGAACAATGGGATGTCGAACCAATGGGCAGTTCCCGCTGGTCCTCCCTGACCTGCTGTACACTGAAGTACTGACCCACACTTACCGTAAGGGCCTTTGTGATGGTCCGACAAGCTGTCAGAGTAAGCATGGAGCCCACACTGTAACCAACTGCACCCCCTGAAGAAATATTATCAAATTTTTGGACAAATGAAAGAGTGATTCCAGAGAGAAGCAGACAGAGGGGTCTACAGTGTGTGTTTGAAGGATATATCCAGGATGTCAAACTGACTCAGCAGCAACAACAGATTAAAAAGACAAAGATAGTTAGAAGTATAGCAGTGCAGATCACAGTAAATGAACCACCACATCACTGAAAATTGAAACATAGGACAATGAAAATAAAGGGGATTTTTGCCGATGTTCAACCAGCTGTGTGTCATCTCGCTGAATGCCACTGCTGCTGCCAGCCAATGGGCAGACAGGGAGCCTTCGGGGAAGCCAAATACTGTTTATCTGCACACACTGTGATGACACACAGCTGGTTGAATATGAGCAAAGTCTCCCTGCTTCCCTTCACTGGATCCTGTACAGCAGGGTCGGTCTTTGTTTCACTGTTATAATCATTACAAAGCAAAAGCAGCATGTGTATACATTCAGTAGGCTATATCTTCAGTAGCTAGCTAGCTAACCCTACACTTTTCAGGGTCTGATTTTGGTTTTGGAACAGGGAAGAAACGTATATCTTTTTCCAGCCTCTCCAGGTAACGAGTATCATTAATGGTGGGACTTAGCAAAGGGTCAACTGTTCCCAGTGGTAAATGGACCTGCACTTGTGCAGCACCTTTCTAGTCTTCCAACCACTCAAAGCGCTTTTTACACTATGAGTCACATTCACCCATTCACACACTGGTGGCCGAGGCTGCCAAACAAGATGCCACCTGCTACTTAATAACCATTCACACACTCTCACACACTGATGGAACAGCCATCGGGAACAATTATGGGTTCAGTGTCTTGCCCAAGGATACTTCGACATGCGAATTGAAGGACCTGAGGAGAGAGCATATGCAGCTCTATGCGGCCGCCAAGAGAAAAAGTGTGACGCCTAGTATCTTTTTTCAGGGCACTCTGCCTTTTCTGTGCTGCTGGTTGCACCACTTCTAGTTAAAAATCTCTGAGGATGTCACTGCCGCTCATTTAACTAGGTTACTGTCAGAGTAAAGACAAAACAGCCCGTCTGTGGGAGCAGATTGACCTCCAGACACTCAGTGTTGCTAGTTAGTGTTGTGCTTTTATGACTGTACCGTTGGAAGCTGTGTGATCACCCCTCTGTTAATGTAGCATCACGTTAGCTACCTAGCAAACGGCAGACGGCCCTTTCTGACGGGAAACTGAATTGAATCTATGCTTTCTTCAAAACCAGTTATGTGACTAGTTCGTTTCCACAATGCTCCTGTGTTCAGTGAGGTAAAATGACTCTTTATTAATGGTGTCTGTCTTTGATCAGTTTCACTGATTCTGCAGGATTTGTGTGAGAGTTTGTAAACAGATGTTTTGATATAATTGTGCTGTTGTTTAATGTGGCCCCCTGTGACTTCAATTCATCAAGAATTTTCTCAGTTTTTGCATTATTTGTTTATCGTGGAGGCATGCGAGAAAAACTTCAGGAATTCAATGTAACAAGTGGCAAGTACTTCATACACAAATGGCTATTTTGAGGGTGAAGTGTTCCTTTAAAAATGAAATTAAAGTTGTTTCCAAAAGAAAATGAACATTTTTTTATGGTTTACAGTTGCATTTTTGTTTAATTCTGACATGAGTCTAATCCACTGCTGCCTGTGTCAATGGGGCTTTTCTGGCCAAAGTTTCTCCTCAGATCGATGTACTTTGGTACTGATTATGATAAAATATCAATTTACTAAAGAGAACATATGTAATTAATCCAAAAAATAATCATTCAGTGTTTATTGACTATTTTGTAAGTTACAAATAAATATAATTAAAAGTAGAAGTGTACCAATCAAACAACATATCTATTTTACCTTTAATCAGTACCAGATACAGTAGTTATTCCCAAGAAACTCCAGAGAAATTCTTTGGTTGTGGGGCTCTTAAAATAAGTTTCTGAGTATGATTTTTAGTTTAACACTAACCTGCTTCGTCAGGATTGTGTGGGTGGGGTTTGATCAGATGTTATTAATTCTGGCATATCCCTGGCAACATGAACAAACAATCCAACAACTGTGATCAGATACAGGTTCAGATTTTTATATTGCTCAATTCAGTGGTGACCAGATCTTAAAAAAAAACAGATGTGGGACAAAGAGTATGTTTGTATGGGACACTGAGGGGGACATATTACCAACGCCGAGAGGCTGCTGAAATGTTTGATATAATGAATGTTTAACTTAAAGAATAAACATTTCTTTTCTGCCTCACATGTACTGTGTCGCTTCATGTCATATTCCCCTCATGTGAAAATGAAAAATAACTCAAATTTCACAAACTAGAATTACCACCCCACAGTTACACGCCTCTGTGCACCAGTCAAGTTTCTCATATAGTTTACATCCATGTCTGTGAAAACATGGATGCTCCACACATATCTTCCCCCCGGCAGCAGATAGGATCTATATACTTAGCACAGTTTCAAGATGGACACCCAAGATTAGAGTCACCAATTCAGTATCTGACCAAATGCCTCCTCTTCTGTTCCTCAGTTATGACGTTGAGTAACGGCCAGAAAAGTGTTTTTTGCAGAACATTATGATGTCACAGTGAAGCTGACCTTTGACCTTTTGGATATAAAATGTCATCACTTCATTATTTCATCCTGTTTGACATTTGTGTTGTTTTCTGAGGTCACAGTGACCTTGACCTTTCTTCTTTTGTTTTTTGAAGATTATTTTTTGGGGGTTTTGCCTTTATTTGATAGGATAGATATTAAGTGTTAAAGGGGGAGAGAGAGGGGGAACGACATGCAGCAAAGGGCTGCAGGCCGGAATCGAGCCTGCGGCCGCTGCAGCAGTTTCACAGCCTTTGTACATTGGGCGCCTGCTCTACCCCCTGAGCCACCTGGTGCCCCAACCTTGACCCCTTGACCCCTTCCAGTCACTTCATTGTTGAGTCAAGGTGAAGATTTCTTCCAAATTTGAAATTTGAAGAAATTCCTTGAAGGTATTCTTGTGATTTCATGTTCGCAAAAATGAGACAGGCAAGGTCACAATGACTTTGACCTTTGACGACCAATATCCAGTCACTTCATGCTTGAGTCCGAGTGAATGTTTGTGCCAAAGTTGAAGAAATTCCCTCAAGATGTTCTTGAAATATCATGTTCATAACAATGAGACAGATGAGGACAAAGACCTTGACCTTTGACCTGTGGCCGCCAAAACCTAACCAGTTCCCTTAAGGTATTTTTGAAATATCGCATTCACAAGGATGGGACAGACAGATGGATGAACAGACGGACGGACAACCCAAAAATGGGCTATCTCCAGTGTGGAGGCATAACACCTCTGAGAGTCACCTGTCACTGGCTCAGTTACAAGTCGCTTCCATGTCTTTGCTGCAGCTGACTTTCTTTCTCTTTGTGATGGTTTCCATCATATTCCACCTAAAACTGCAAAGCTTATGACTTCCTGGTGACTCCCAATTTTCCCTGTTGGGCGTAGCATATATGACAATGACAGGTTCACCTGCACTTGACCCGCTACATGTGTGCAGTTTGATTGACATCAAACACAGCCCCATGGTGACAGCCTTCCCTGCTGTCCTCACAGCCACTGGATAAAAGACAGATTTTAGAAAAGCGTCTGTCCTGCAGTGGTTTGACTTTTGAAAAAACTAGAGCCAATAAATGTCATCGCTCAATATCTGGGACGTGGGACAAGGGAGAGAAATGCTGTGCAAAGTTGCTGTGGAAAGTTCTCAAATGAAGTCAAGAATTTTGATTTAATAAAATGAAATAATAATGAAAATATGATGAAATCTGTCCAAATATTTGACGCCAACTTTCAGTACTTTATTGTTTTTAATACTCAATCTTACCGACACATTGTGGTTGTAAACAAAAAAGTATTTAGGTTCTGTACCCTGCTCTAAGTACTGTAATAGCAGTACCTAAAGTAGCAGTAGTCGCAGTATAGTCAGTCAGGGTAGGAACATACTGTTTTCTGTCTGTCTGTCTGTCTGTCTGTCCTGTTGCACAACTCTGACAGCAGCAGTGTGTTAATGCGACACCACCCAGCAACAGCTTCCAACACAACAAACTGCTCCAGGGAGGACGGGGAATATCTCTGCTGCTGTGTGAAACCACATATCTGCAAACAGTCTGTTTTTCAGGTCTGAAGCAAAAGAAACTTCTTTTCTCCCCCGACGTCCGTCCAGTGATCGCAGCAGCTGGCTCCTCACCAGGTCTGATGGCTCGGGGAGCCTCAAAACTCAGCTGCACACACGGAGGAGCACAAACATGTTGGACTGATGTCATAAAGAAGGGGAAAAACAAACTGTAGTTGTGGTTTCTCTCTGACAGCAGTGATACGTCGTGTCAGTGAGACAACGTTGGCAATGTGGAACTTTTTTTTTTCTTTTTCCGGGGGTCACTCTGCTGTTTCTTAACATTCCGCATATTTCCATGAGTAACGTCAGGGGAGGTGACCTTTTGTTCCCAAACACAAACTCTGAGAGCAAACACACACACACACACACACACACACACACACACACACGCATGTCAAACATATTGCATGAGAATCTCCATGACTTTCAAAAGCTTCACTTGCAAGCCCCATGTTTTATTTTATGTCCTGAACTGGTGCTTGTATCAGTTTGGAGCTCATCGTGTGACATCAGAAAAGTTGATTTCATGGTTAAGGACGTGCAGCTATTTTATTTTCTCATAACACTTGCTGTTTCCTGTGATTATGAAATAATTCTTTCATCAGCACATAAACCAGATGATGAAGTAAGAGGAGCTCCAAAAGACAACAGGTTTGATTTATTGGCATCATGAAGCTGCTGTGACCACCTTTGTGACTTAAACATTGAGTCAATTCATTTAGTAAGAGTTTGGTGAACTTTGACAAGTGAATTGACCGATACAAGCAGTTTGACCTCTGAGGGAACAGAGACAAAATGTTCTCAATAGAGGAAATTCTTGTAGCTTGTTAGATGTGTCCTGTTTATAAAACTGGATGGTGCTGCTCTTCAGCTGCTCGGAGCACAAACTGCTTCACAAAATGTAGTTTAAAGGTAGGATCTGGAGGATTTTCTAACAAAACAAAATATAGACATATACAAATGAAATCCTGCTTAATCATCACCTATGGGCTTCTACTCATGTGTGGCGGTGACTCTGTTTGCAGAGCTCCTGCCCTTTAACTGTATTTTGATGTTTTTGTGAGCTCGGACCACTTCTGGGCGGAGATTTCCCCAGCCAATGAGAGAGCCAGGTGCCGTGCCCGAGCGTGTCCGAGCGTGCACCAGCGCGAGCCTTGCCTGAACCTCTTCTGTGAAGCCTTCTTCTGTACCTCCGGGCTCCGTACACCCGGGAGAGTTGAGCCTGATAGGAGGGGCCAAATTTGAATGTGTGTTTACAAACAGCAACTTGAAAATCCTCCAGACCCTACCTTTAAAGACAGTTATGAGACACAAGTCAATGATACAAATACATCTTTTGATGCTCAGAGCTTTTCTGCCCAGTAAATGTAACTAAATAGATTAAGAATATTTGGAATTACCACTTCAAGGTTTTATGCCTCCACACACCGGTCAAGTTGCACCAAAATCTTATCAGTTTATTTTCAAGTCCAAGTGGACGTTTGTGCCAAATGTGAGGAAAGTCCTTTTTGGAGATATCACAGTCACAAGAATGAGATGGATGCAAAGTCACAGTGACCTTTGACCACCAAAATCTAATCAGTTCATAGAATCAAAGTGAACGTTTGTGCCAGATTTGAAGGAATTCCATTATTGTGTTTGTAAGACATCGCGAATGATAAGAATGAGACAAAGTCACAGTGACCTTGACCTTTGACCTATCACCACATAACTCAACTAGGACATTTAACTGGCCTACTGTCCTTGTCCCAGTATACAAGCACGGGAGGGAAATCCATTTATTGAGCCAAGTATGTGCGACTCCTCTACGATAGGTGGAGATATGCCCCCTTTCAGCTTGTTAGTATGGGACATTTTTCCTGTTGACCTATTACGTCACAGACCAAACAATGGACAAACAAGTTAGCTACGGTTAGCTAGCAGCATCCCATCCATGTCTTTTAAAATATTTAACTCTTTCAGCTGACACAGCATGAACTGTGTGTCCTCATCCATCCAAACAGTCACAGCTCTGGATGTAGATTTCTCCATGTTGTTACCGGCTTCTTCTTCTCTTACACATTTAACGCTATTGGACTTCCGGGTCAAAGCCCGGGGCGGAAACTGTGGAGCATGCTCAGAGCGCCTCGGCCAGTTTGGGTCTGACTGACCGGATACATGCAGGAGGAATCTGACTCCCAATCGCATTATCTGGGAGTGTTAAGCCGACTTTGAGAAATTCGATTTAATACAATTTCATTTCAGTAACATGTTTACATGTGCTCTCAAAGTCTGGTTTTAGTCAGACTGACACAATAAAGCAATTTTCTCTGATGTGATGTAAATGTATTGACTGACTCCAAGGGGATGTTTGTGCCAAATGTGAGGAAATTCCCTCCAGCTATTGCTATTGTTGGTATGGAGCCACAATAAAATCAGTAAAATATTGAATTAAATAGCGAACAATCCAGAGAACAAACTAGCCAGCGACAGTAGTTTGACAACCAGCCTGACCAGCCGTCCCTTTGTCAACAAGCTTTCAGAGTATTTCACCTGTGGCTGACCTCAAGTTTGTTTTCATGTTTGTGCAAAAGGACAGCCGACCGTCAGCCGACCTGCTCAGCTGATAAACTCTTAGATTTATTCTTGTATTCATGAAGGACAGCTGTAGATATCAGTCAGACCATGACAGTGAGCCACCACTACAGTGAACCTCTCCCCTGTTAAATAACACATGTGTGTCTGAAGCTCTGTCATGTCATGGTCACAAACTGCTCTGAGAGCTCAGCGAGGGGGGAACTCCCTCTAGCTGGGGGCCGCGCTCCCCAAACCAGCATCAAATTTTACAGCACTTCCTGTTCCTTCAGCCAACATGAGACACACTCGTATCATCTACACACACACACACACACACACACACACACACACACACACACACACACACACTGTGGTTCAAAGCTCCCATAATAACCCAAAACAAATGTGACACCACCTACATGCATCCACGCAGAGCGGAGGCTGCTGAGGTTTACTACAGAGAGGCACATAAAGTGGAAAAAGAAACACAGTCAGTGACTTTTCAAATGAAGGTCAAGGTAAACCTCAATAACCACTTCTGTTTTCCCCTTAATGAATGACTCAGAGCTGAAGTACCACAGTACCATCAGGTCAGGAAACCACCGATCAGCTCCTCAGAATCCGGTCAGCAACTAACGGAACTCTGAAATACGTCTGTGAAGTGAATCCTGATTCACCACCTCTCTGTGAAGGTCTGCTTCAGCTCATGAGACTAAATGACATAGTCAAGTTAAAGGAAAGACACTGTTGGTACAAGACGGGATGCAAAACACGCTCTTTGATCATCCAGCCGTTCACCCTGAACCACCTCCATGGGAGTTTTGCAGCAGTAACGTCACACTGCCTTCGTCTTCCACACAACCACAGGAGGTCACATGTCAGGAGAAGAACATGACAGGAGTTTGTCTCATACCAGTCACCAGAATAAATGCTGACATTCTGCCTTTCTGCGAACCATGAATACGTGACAATCGTGCATTTCATCTGTGTCATATCAACGTTTCTAGAGGAGCTGGAGGTGATGGTGGATGGCATGAGACCAACAAATGACAAAAAACGTTTTTGTTTTTTTTTAAGCAAGTCATTGCTGCGTTTCCAGCTGCCTTTCAGCTCCCAGAAGTGGAGAATTTTAGGGACATGTCGTGTGTTTCCTGTGGGGAAAGTGTAATGTAGAGCGGTTGTTTTTCACAGAGACATTTGCTGAATTTACTGCCGTGATAGAAGCACAAAACTCTGTTGTTTTAAAGGGCCAGTGTGTAATATTTGGCATGGTTTATTGTCAATCTGAATCTGAATCTGAATATTCTACCCATTAATATGTTTATACAAGTGTATAATCGCTAAAAATAAAAAAATAAAATTAATTTGGTTTTCGTAGCCTTATAATTATGCTTTTATATATATATATAGCAAGGGCCTTGCTTTAGAGAGGTCGCCATCTTGCGCCTTCATGTATGTACGGCAGACCGAGCGGACAATCCAGCCAGCCAGAGAACGCGTTTCGCGTGTATAAATGAACCAACGCAACAGGAGAGAATGAACCCAAACCGTCATCTGCGAGGAAAAGAAGACGCAACTTCACTCCTTGTGATGCACTCTCTGCGGCGCTTTTCCTCCTGGTGATATATCTCCCCAACGATGGCAGCAGTAGCACCGAATCCCATTCTGTGCATTCAGCCTCTCTTCTCACCCGCTCAGCATCAAACACATGGAGTTCCTCATCTGTATGCTCCGGCTCAAACAGGTATGGCTCTGGGTCTGTGTCCGCTACAAGAAACTCTTCAAAATCGCATTCAAAGTCGTCCATTGCAGCTACTATAGTCCGGAGATATTGCTAGGCTAAATAAACAGCTGAGCTCTGTTTACCGGCTACGCTGTCAGTCAGTGTGCGGGCTGGAGATTGGAGGAGCAGAGAGGGGAGGGGGGTCCCCACGTAGTATCGTAAACGAGTATGTGTGTATGAAGTGTGTGTGTGTTACGCCAGAAGAGTCAGAGTTTGGGACGGAGTGGAGTGTTACCGGAGTTTCTGGAGTGCTCAAATAAACGGGCCTTTTTCCCGAACGCTCCTCTGGTCTCCTGCTCGTGAGGGATTCATTACAATATCGTAACATGGCTTAGAGTCCTAAATAAATATTCACCTCGTTGCTAGATAGACCTACTCCTGAAAAACTCGTGCGCAAGGCTTTTTGTCCCTACGAGGCCACCGTCATTTACCCGACGGGAGGGGTGAGCGAGTGAGCCCTGCAATCTAGAATTTGACCACTGATGTCACTGTTTTCAACCCATTTTACACACTGGCCCTTTAAGCTAAACCATGTTTTTTTCCTGACCATAACCAAGTGGTTTTTGTCAGAGAGAGATCATCAGTCAACTGAGAGTCCATCAAGTTGAGCAGTCTTTTTTTAAAAAATTATTATTCATTCAGTGCGCAGTGTACTTCTGGGGACGTTTTGGTACAGGCAGCTGCAGACACAGAGGCAGCTGCCTGGAGGCTTTGCCCAGTGAGGCTCCGAGATAACTTTAAAGGTTAAAGCAAAAAAGGTTGTTGGACATTTCCAACACGCTGTTGCATAGTTGGTTTGTTTACTATATCACAAAAATGTCGGTGTTGCACTAAACATTCCACTGACCCCCGTTCAAACTCTTAAACTCTTCGCGTCAGGACCATTTTAGTCAAAGAAAACTTTATTTCCTTTTTCAGTATTATATTTGGTGGCATGGTTTTGTTCTGGGGCCTCTGTGCCTTTCCTCCAGGCCTACGCAGAAAGCCTGCGTCTCAGAGAGTGCACCTCTCTGCCCTTCCACGCACATACAAGGAAAGCCTAAGGCAAAGAGAGCAAATGTTTCTGCCCTTCCTCATTTTTTTCTTTTACATTTTACATTATGTGTATTTCCTCCTTAAACAGAACACATTGTCAAGGACTAGTACCATTATTGATTTTGGTGCATTTTTATTTTCTGTGCAGTGTCAGATTTGAAAAAATAAATAAATAAAATAAATGCCTTGGTACCTTTATAGGACAAAAAATGTCTGCATCAAAAAAAAAAAAAAAAAATCACGAAATATTGTATATTAATAATATTTTCCACTTTCACTGACTCAGTTTTTTTTAACCAACTTCAGTCCTAATCATAAACATTAAATATTCATTTTCGGTTATATTTTTCCTCCCATACTAAAATGATAATTAATGATACATTTTTATTTGTTTTAATTTTTATTTTTCTTATTTTGTTTTCATTTTGATGCATTTTATTTTTCGTGAAGTGTCCAGAGGTCAAAAAGAAATGTGCACAAAAGGTTTCATAAAATATCATATAATAATATAATTTTCCACTTTCACTGAATTGGGTTTTTTATATTCATTCATTTTCAGAATTTTAACCCTTTAAATGTCAGTTTGTTTACATGATGCCACTGATATTTTTTATGAAAAAAAATTGAGGGATTTTTTTTTTACCCTATACGAAATGCTATGTGGAATTTTTATTTTAATTTTACTTCACAGTTAGTGATTAGCAACAACATTGATTTTCATGCTATACATTACAGTCTTGGATATGTCAGTGACTAGCGAACAACACTGACTTTCACGCCCCAGCCACCCCCTCCGCCTGAGAAGTAAAGAACAGTCCCTAAAGTCAGAAAAGTGTCACAGCCTGAAGGCGACATCTACACTGTGCGATGATGTGAGAAAATATCTGGTGTCACATGTTAAACAGCTTCCTGTAACAGCCAGAGATCAAATTCAGGTGTAAATCAGGTCAGCCAGGAGCAGGTAGGACAGACAGACAGACAGACGGACAAACAGACAGACAGACAGCATGAAGTGAAACAGGCTGCTGCATCTCTGCCAAAAAACTCTTATCACTATTCTGACTGGAAGCAGAGCGGGATCAAATTCCTCCTCTTATGTAATTTACAGCCCGGTCCGGTTTCAGCCTGCACTCCTCCATGTAACACAGACAGACCGACAGACAGGCAGGCAGTCAGACAGACAGACAGCAGACCAGCCCTCTCTCTCATCAAAGTCGACTGGTTGTAAATGTTTTACTGGTCTGAAGCTTTTCATGTTTAAAGGCATCAAACTAACTGAAAACACGTTTGTCTCTGCTCTGAAAGCATCACACACACAAACTACACACAAACTACACACTGAACACAAATAACTCAAGCTCAAATATTAAGAAATGTCCAACTTGTAGAAAACTCCTGGAGCACTTAAACGCATCACATTTGTCCTCTAAAGTCTCAGCCCGACACTACAGACTTTACATTAACTATAACATGAGTCCTCTCACCTTGTCTGTCCCTCCCCGCAGCGGACTGACCGACACTTAACGTCCCCGACTTCACACATGTTGTCCCGCACGCTCCGACCCGCACTGCCGCTCAGAGGGACCCAGCTGACTGACTGAAGCGCGGCGGCAGGAGCGAGCTACTGCGCATGTCCGCTCTCACAACTACTACTGAATTTAATGTATTTTAATGATGATGCATGTCAGGGCAGCTGTTTATTGAAACTTTATTTTATTTTAATGACTTTTTCTTGTTTTATTGCGACTTTATTCTAATAATATTTCAACTTTTTGAAATCATAGTAAACTGCAAGGGACTGTTCTTTACTTATCAGAGGAGGGGGAGGGGTGTGACTTTGTTTTAATTATTTTTTGTTAACTTATTAATTTATTTATCTATTTTTTAAAAGTCCCTGAAGCTACAAATATTTTTCCTTGAGCTTCAGAGATAAGACTTTATAATCCCACAGTGGGAAAATTCAAGTTACAGCAGCTCAAGAGTCAGACACAAGATACAAAAAGCAAAAAAAAAAAAAAAAAAAAAAAAAATGAGCGCTACAATAAGGATGAAAATATTACAAAAATACAAATTGCATAAATTAAATAATATGAAATCTAAAATCTTTATGTCCATGATTGATAGCTGCAGGGGATAAACTGAAAGACATGTAGTATATTGACTTTAAAGATATATATATATAAATACCATAAATATTACTGCACAGTAAGTGACTGTGGCATGACCCTCCCTCCACTTTAACGTTGGAAAGTTAAAAGTTGCAGACGAAATCCTGGAGTTAAAAACATTTTTTTTGGTTTTTCACACTTGTCGTGCTGGTTAGTTCATGCAAATGTTTTTTTTTACATGAGATACCGTCGTAAATGTGAAAATCCAATGACAATTCCTGTTTTTAAAGTTGTCATTTTGGTGATTTTTAGAAAATCCTGACAGGTTTGGAAGGCATGTTTTCTTTTAAAACAAAATATCTGTAGTAAAATAAGTACAGATACAACCATTTTTAAGTTTTATGCCCCTCCCATCAGCCAAAATAAACAAAGCATAAGTCCCTCCTCAGTGTTTGATAAATTATTTGACATGCCTCCCCCTCTCTGCACCACCCCCGTCCCTTTTATAAGTAACGAACAGTCCCTAATAGTAACACATAACAGCTCATGATTAATTGCATGTGATTATTTTTTAGTCAAATTATACGATAAAATAAGATGAATTATATACGACTGGTATTAAAACAGCATTAGGGTTTTGTTATATTATTTAGTTCCTTATCTTTATTGGTGGTGTTATTCATTACAGTTAATATTCAAAATAGAGTCTAAAGTTTTACATAAATTAAAATGATATTTTTAACACTGAATTGTAAGATTATTTCTGGACTATGTACTTGGAGTTTAAATGTTCCCTTAATATGTTTGTGTTTAAAAAGATTTCTAGTGCCACAAAAAAACAAGATACTGTTATAAAAATAAAAAAATATAAATTTATCCAGTGCAGCAGGCAGCCTTATTCTGTCCAGTATCAAGTCACTCAGTTCTTAAATTCTTAAAACAAGCTGATTTGCAGTTGAAACAAGTTGAAATAATCTCACCACAACAAGAGATTCATGAGAAAATAAGACTTAAACCTACATGAGAGTTGACAGGAAGGAGACCTGTAGCTTTAATCCGTGCTGTATATCCCCTGAACTGAAGTTTAAAGAGCAGACTATAAAAAAACAAACCACAGACTATTTTTGGGATCGTCGCTGCATCTTTCTCAAAGTGTCATGAATTCACTTTCTCACCTGTCAACACGCTTCACTTCCTGCGAGGCGTTCACAGTCCTTGTGGTTTCCTGTGTGCTGGTGACGCCTCGCTGCCTCTCTGTTTGCTCGCCCACGTGGCTGCGAGCTGCTTCAGCTATCGGGTCCATCGGCACATACACATCCTGCAACGGAGCCACTTTGGGGCCGTTAGTTGCCATGTTTGAGGGCTCCATAGCTCTACCTGATTCTAAAGCATCCCTGCTCTGTAAAAAAGACCCCTGGCTCCTAATGGGGTCCGCTGGAGGATCACAGAAGCAAGACTCGGGTGCTGAGGTCAAAGGTGAAGCCCGGCTGAGTGTCGGGGTGGCGGGCAGCGGCCGGGCAGAAACAGGCCGGTCCAGGCTGGTCACACTGAGGATGGACAGGGCACTGAGCAGAGGGGAGTCTCGGACATGTTCCCCCGCCTTCCACTGGCTCTGCCCTCCACTCACCCTCTCCTCCTCCTCCTCTTTCTTCTTCTTCTTCTCCTTCAGCCCCTTGCAGCTCTTCGACTTCTGGCTGCGGGGCACAGTGCCCACATGTGTGTACATCTCGCTGGAGCGGGCGTAGCTGGGGCTGTGGAGGCAGTCCTCCATGTCATCCACCGCTTGCTCCACCGCTGCTGATTTGGCACCACCGAGGCTCCCATCATGCTCTGGGATTGCCTTGATGTTGGTCTTCTCTGACGGGCGGCGGGCGGAAAGGTTGGTGAGGCTCCCAAACCATTTGAAACCTGGAGAGCAGGAGGACGTTAACAAGGGTTCACAGAAACATCATCATCATTAAAGAGACCATTCTATAATGAGTTTTAGTCTCAACGTGTAAATGACGACATCATGAATACAGATAATTACTTCAACACAATCGCCAAATATGAATCAAACTAATCATTTAGAGTGAAATTTAATATCTGTCGGATAAAAATTGCCTTGACTTTCATTCAGACGTTGATCTTTACATTTTAAAAGCAGAAGGATTGCATGTAACATCCATACAGAGATGTGAGTGGACACAAATCTGCCTCGGATGATACAAATTGAGATGAAAACGTGACCACAGCTGCTGAACGAATTCATTTAGAGGCATGACAAATGGAGAGTGGATCTGGAGGGAAGTAACAGAGACAACTGGAGTTCTTGGTGAGATTTCAGATCAGTCAGAGGCCAAATGTTCACACACACACTCTGTGCATATGTTGCTACAGTAGCTAGCTTAATGCTATCATCTCTGCAGCTGGCTCATCACCTGTGTTTGGCATAATGAACACTGACTGCACAAACCGGCAGTCAAGTTTAGTTTGCACTAGGTCTGAACCTAATAACTTTTTTGATCTTTTATGATTTCATCTTGCGCCATCTTCAGGTCAAACTTGCCAATCTGGTCTCACTCCAAAGTCGTCGAAATCTGTTGCTTGGGCACTGACTTGCGGCATCAGACAGAAACGAAAAAAGGCGTCATTTAACATCGGCATAATGAGCTGCTGGTGGCTGTTAAAGTTTAACGGTGCCCAGCAGCGTCAGGGGAAAACACGGGGTCAAGAACTAAAATAAGGCGGCACAAGGCTGAGTGGGGCGGATGGGAAGGGTGGTGGATGGGTCCAACAAACACCAACTTTTACCCAGGAGAGCGGTGTTCGTGTCCTCAAGCCAAACCCTGTTCTTTTTTCCTAAATCCAACCATGTGCATTAGTTGTTGGAGGAAAAAAAAAACGTCAATTCACGATGTTGTACCGATGTTGTGCCTTTATTTTGAAAGAGGCTGTATGTAAACAGCAATGCATGTAACAGGCAGAACTCGAAACTGTGTCCCAGAGCTGGAGTTCCTTCGGCATACATATAGAGACAGGGAGACACTTACTCTTATTCTATACACTTCTAATAATTTATTTTACTCTCTTGATTTATCTGTACTTTATTCTGCCCTTGTGCTGCTGCAACACCTACATTTCCCCTCTGTGGGCCATCTTAAATTCATGACTGAATACTTTTAAAAACCC
This sequence comes from Epinephelus lanceolatus, assembly GCF_041903045.1. Taxonomy (NCBI): domain Eukaryota; kingdom Metazoa; phylum Chordata; class Actinopteri; order Perciformes; family Serranidae; genus Epinephelus; species Epinephelus lanceolatus. The sequence goes on from NC_135742.1 coordinate 3,950,066, forward strand.
TTTCAGCCTCAGCTGTACAGCATGCTAAATGCTAACATGCTAAATGACCTCAGGACTCTACAAACAGATTTCTGTATGAGGGCAGAATTTGGAGGAATCAGGACGAGAGTCTGGTGTCAAAAGGTTCTGGTTTCTGTTTGTAGTCTGAGTTGTATCAACCAATCATGTTTGAGCAGGCCTCATGTGGAGAGGTAGATCACATCGGCCGAAATTCAGTCTCGGAACCCATCAGCTATTGTCTAACGGTTATTTCGCTTTTTATTTAACTTTAAAATTTAACTACATTCATATGCAAATACCTGTTTATAGAGAAACAATGGAAGATGCACGGAAAAGGAAGTCTCGGCCTGGATATCCTCTGGCAACACCAGAACCTCTAAAATACTGGCGGTTCCCACCAGAAGCTGATTCTCGTCAGCCGTCAGGCAACAGCCAGAAGAAAATGTTGGCATTGTTCGTGTCTGCAAACCAACGCTTAAAGTGATGTGACCTGACTTTGTTTTTAGGAGGTCGATGGCGGGGTGGACTGCATGAAATCTAGGTGAAACACCTGCCAAGATTCAGACCACTGTTTGAGACCAACAAATGACAAAACCAGCTGTTTTTAGAGCTGCGTTTCCAGCGACTCTTTAGGCTCCAAATGTGGATGTTTTTTAGTGACTTGTTTCTTTTTTTCCAGCAGGATAGTGGCATGAGAACAATGATTTTTAACGAGACATCGATGGCTTCTCCAACCGTGATTTTGACACCAAAACCATGTATTTTAAGCCCAAACATGATCTGTTCCCAAATCATAGCATTGTCAAAACATAACGTTTCAACAAACCTGCTACATAATAATATATAAATGAGCATGTCCATGTTTTGCAGAAATGTACAGTGGTAAAATTTGCTGATAGGTTCAGAGAATGTTTGTGTCTATTTTGCAGTCACATATAAAACAGGGTTAAGAGCACAGCGGTTGCAGTATCTCAAACTGTATCTCAAACTTCTCTGCAGCTTTTATTATAAAGTCTAACTACCCAACTTCCTGTAATTCGTGTTAATATCCGGCTGCCCTGCAGGTCCTGACCCCATTGTTGAGTCACTCTGATCTGAGATACTGAATGATGAAGTGCAGGAACTGACTTACTGCTGTTTCAAAAGATGACACTCAGTAACACAGGAAAGTACAGCCTGTGGCTGTTAGTTAACCTGGTTATCGGAGCTTTTTAAAGAAGAACCTGACATTGTATTCATGATTACAGCGACCTGCGTATTCCTGCTCAGGGTGCTGGTCTCATTATCACAGTATGTCCTGTCTGAGAGATGTAGTCATACATTTTACAGACAGTTATATAATAATGTGAGACTTTAAGTCACCAGTGAGCCCAGCAGCTGCAAACATTTAATTTTCACTTTGTCCTGTGAAACAGAAAAAAATGTTTTCTTTGCCTCGGAGTCATCTGAGGAATGTTGTTGTACCCTCATCTGCAGAAACTCTCATCGTTTCTATTCAGAACTGCGGCCCGTCCCCTGAGATCTCAGCAGTGTTTGATTATGTTTCTGCCCCGGGGACCTATTAGACTGACGGGTATTTATTTCCTCAGCTAAATATAGACTAATTATTTTGAGAAGGAGACAGGAGGGAGATGATGGAGGTGCAGATGCAAATAAGTTGTTTTTATTTTATTTATTTTTTTATGTTAAAGCCAGCAGATAAATCGGCTGATATGGAGTCCTCTCGAGTTTGACTGAATGTTTTTTAATCATCTTATAGTGAAAATATAAAGGTGGCGAATTCACGTAGAGCAACAGAAATAGATGTGAATACATGCTAAATTTGCTGTCATGAGAGCCTATTATCGCAAGTCCAAATGACAAATCAGATTCAAGATTCAAGATTCAAGATTAACTTTATTGTCTCACAAAGTGAGAAATTTGTTCTGGGCCGTTCACCCATGCTGCAGTCACAACACAGAACATACAGTACGATACAACACAATACCAAACATACAATGGATATGTGCATCCCATATCATACAAGGTGCCAAAAAGTGCAAGAAATATAGTGAATTGATCACTTTTTAAACTCATTTTCCTCAACAACAAAAAAAATGCTGTTACAAACTGTCAGGACGTTACATTTATCCAGAGGCAATATGGCCCTGAAATAATATCACTATTATTATAATAATTCATTTGGGAAGGTTTTTTTCCTTTAAACTGAGTCAGGCTAACAGTTTCCCCCCACTTCTAGTCTTTGTGCTAAGCTAGGCTAAACACCTCTGGATCAACACCTTCTCACTCCCAACTTGTCTAATCCAGCAGCTCAGTCTGAGGCCTTAATCTTCAAACTATAAAGCGCTAGGTTCCCCTTTAGTGACAGTTTTGGTCGCTCAGGGATGGAGTACTAATTTCTGTTTATAACATGCACACTGTCTTTTCAAAATAAACTTCTGTGTTACCAGGAGACGTTGGTTTCATCACCAAAACTACTTTAGGTTTGGGCAACCCAAACTACTTGGTTATGTTAGAAAGAATGTAATTAGTAATCTTACTATATAATGACAAAAACTCTGTGTGTGTGTGTGTGTGTGTTCCACGTTTTTCTCCTCACTGACTTGGTCAATCCATGTGAAATTTGGCACAGTGGTAGAGGGTCATGGGAGGATGCCAATGAAGCAATATTACATCAATTGGCCAAAGGGGGGCGCTATAGCAACTGACTGAAATGTCAAACTTTGAATGGACATATCTCATGCCCCGTATGTCGTAGAGACATGAAACTTTGCACAGAGATGCCTCTCCTCATGAGGAACACATTTGCCTCAAGAACCCATAACTTCCGCTTATATAGATTTTCCACCATTTTGAATGTTTTGAAAAACACTTCAAATGGATCTCTTCCTAGGAAGTTTGAGCGATCTGCATGAAACTGGGTGAACATAATCTAGGGACCAATATCTAAAGTTCCCTCTTGGCAAAAGTTGGAAAACTTACTAAAACTGAGCTTCTATAAGGCAATGAATATTGCGGAGGGCGTGGCTCATCACATAAAGGTGTATAACATCTCAAGGGTTTCACCCATCACCACGCAACTTTGTAGGCATATGACCACACATAATCTGAGGGGACCCCTCCATTATTGACCCCATCAAACAAAATGGGGGCGCTAGAGAGCTCATTTCTTATCTAGGCCTAACCGCCATATGGATTTTTACTAAACTTGGTAGATATGTAGAACAGGACGCCTCAAGGTGACTGGAGAAATTTAACTCTAATTGGCAACTGGGTGGCGCTATAACAACAGAAAAATGCTTCAAAATGGCTAAAATGTGACCGATCGCTGTGGCTCCCCCTGTGGACCAGTGTTGGTGTTGTTTTCTAATGTTTGGTATGACTAAGTCATGGTATGGTATGCTGTACTCAATGGGTATGGACTAGTTTAATGTAATTTAAGCAAGTTAGCGACAAGACGTCATATGAGGTTAACATAGTTTAAAAAACAGGCTCATGCACTGTAAGTCTTCCAAGGAAAAATAATCCACCAAAATGTGTAAATATCCCACGTAATCATGAGCCCGTAATTTGTGCACAAACCAGAAATTTTGGAAAGCTGCGATCACGTGACCAGTGCGCTGACAGGAGTGAAAATAAAGAAGGAAGTGATCCCATGAGGTTGGAGGTCGGGGTGGTGGATAGGTCACAAAACACGGGACTTCCCTCAGGAGACTGGTGTTCGGAACCATGTGGTAAACTTTGAGTCATTTTAAGCTTGCCTCGTCACCATGTTTTTTTTTTTGCCTAAACCTAACCTCCGTAACTTTATGTTAAGGACGTAATGTCACCGGTAGGGCACTTATGCGTAGGATATCATATGAACTGTTGTGTGTATATTTACGTAGGATATCATATTGTAATGTTTCTGAAGTGCCTCCATGAACCAGTCAAACAACGAGCTGCAACATTAACGTGAATTATTAACAGAGACTCGCGCAGGCACAGTCATCACTGTCTCGCTGACTGACCAACGTACTGACTGACTGCGAGCACATAACATTCCTATGAATATCACACATATGAACCGTATGAGGAGACGCTGGGGGGGGGGTTCCATACGAGACACAAACAGCCGCTTCCTGGGTTAAAATCCTGAGTTTGTTGACACCTTGTACTTTGTTTCTCTTTATACGACGCCACTGCTGTGGATGGGTTCAGACTGGAGTCAGTTAAAAGCCAGGTGCATCTCATGCAGCGCTTAAAGGTGTCTTGTGCCTCAGAATCAGATACTGACGGCCACTGACCAAGCTGCATATTTAACGCCCTGGGTCGAGGAGCAGGCTGGCTGGATCTTTCTCTGTACTGAGCTCACAGAGATGAAACTGACTCAGGAGGGGATGGCATACTGCACGATTTCCCAAAATGCTTATCTGTTTCTGTAATTGACACACATCCAAAGACAGTACCAGACAGTGTCAAGAGTTCATCTCTGGGTGGAACAAGTTGGAGCTGACCTCTGCCCCTCAGCGCTCATGATTCAGAGAGATTTTTGTCAATACTAAAGCAAAATGTAAAACTGTTCACTGTGTTTTTATCACAGATCACAGATGCACTGACATCCCACACTGATTTGTTTACTGTCCCAAAGTGTCTGGACTGAATGCCCGGCCTTCAGATGCATCATGGGTGAAATTCAGCTTTAAATCGTGAACAACTGTGGAGTCAAACAGCAGAAGAAGAGCAGCACAGAGAGCCATTGTCCTGTCAGCAGACATTCGCTGTCTTTTCTTAAACTCTGCACTCGGCCGGGCCGCTGTCCATTCACACCGCACAAAGACACGTCTGTGCTTCATTTACAATGCACCAAAACACTGTTTGTGAGTGGAACAAAGAGGCAACACACTCACACTCACACACACACACACACACACACACACACATGCACACACTCGCAGTGAAACAAGTGTCAATACATCAGTTTCTTTTATAGGAATACACAAATAAACTTGCATCAGCCTCTTTCCCCTGACTCATCATGTAACTCTGTCTCTGTCTGTACAAGGATTTATTTTCCAGAGGTGGAAAGTAACCGAGTACATTTACTCAAGTACTGTGCTAAAGTACAGTTTAAAGGTACATGAGCTTTATATCATGTATTTCCATGTTCTGCTTCAGTTTTTCCTCAGCTGGAAATGTTGTACTTACTCCATTTAGACTTAGAGAAAAAACATTTGATATATAAAACACATTACATGTTTGAAGACCAAACCTTTTTGGCTTCTGACCCACTGTCACATTTCAGATGTCTGTGAGGTGTAGAGGTGAACAAAGTACTCAGATCATTTTAATAAAATGTCCAAATGACAGAGTAAAAATACGCCATAAAAGGTCTGGTGTGTAGAAATACAAACGGATTCAAACCAGTGCTTGGTCAGTGACTTCTGATGTCAGACACAGATGAAAAAAGCCATCCTTTCATGCCGGCAAGATTCACGGTTGTTCCCCATTATTGTTTAACGGAGCCTGGCGGCACGGGGGGAGACGTAGCAGCAGAACAATGAAACTTAAGGCAGTGGAAGTCTGAGTAGGGTTGGCGGTAGGGGCTGATGTTCACCCGGGAGGGTGGGTTTTCACATCCCGTAAGGTTCCTAAACCCAACCATGTGTGTATGTTGGCTAAAAGTAACCACGTGTGCTTGTTGTTGAAGAGAAAAAAAAACGTCAATGTGTTGTAGCAACATACTGCATTTATTTTGAACTAAATTTCTTTTGAAAACACACAATGCATGTAACAGGCTGAAGTTGACACGGCGTCCCAGAACATCGACAGCCAACGCAACCAGGGTACCTTGCGCGACATATCTTGACGTGAAAAGTCCACGACTAATAATTGGCAACTGGGTGGCGCTATAACAACAGAAAAATGCTTATAAATGACTAAAATGCGACCGATCGCTGTGGCTCCCCCTGTGGACCAATGTTGGTGTTGTTTTCTAATGTTTGGTATGACTAAGTCATGGTATGGTATGCTGTACATAATCACAGAAACTGTCAGTGTGTCATTCTGTCAGTCAGTCATTCTGTCTGTCCCACGTTTTTCTACTCACTGACGTGGTCAATCTATGTGAAACTGCACATAGGCATTGAGGACTGGCATAGGTAGAAGGTGACAAAGCTACCAATGGCTATGAACTAATGAGCTTATACTTTTATTATATATTGCTACTGACTACAAAAAAAAAGAAAAGGTAAGAAAATCATGACGGATATGAGTTTGCATTTTTCAGGGCATATAGCCTGTAACAAATGGCACCATTTTACTTTAATGTGAGTTCTTGTTTGAACACAGGTGTCATTCTGAGGTGGCAATCTGAATTATTTGCAAGGCCCCCCATACCCAATGGGCCCCAGTGCAACCACACTACCTGCACTGTTTATATTTACACCCCTGGTTGGGCCCCTCTAGAAGGTCACCAGACAAACCTGACAGGTTGTGAGATGATCATCTCTAACCTTTGCTTTTTGGGGAAATGCTGGAATTTAACCTGTTCAGACCTCAAACATGAAACCACGTGAGAAGTTTAGAGAGGAAATGTGTCTTTTTGGAGGAACCGATAACAACTCATAAATATCTGAAATGTGACAAGTGGCCTAAAATAAACAGTGTTTGTAAGAGATTACAAACCAAAACATTTTGGGAACTGCTGGTTTAATGTCAGATAAATGTAAACGGAGTAAAAAGTAAAATATTTCCCTCTGAGATGTGTGGAGTAAAAGTGCAAAGTCACATAAATGGAAATGTTTAAGTAAAATACTAGTGGTAACGACTAAACTGTGTATTAAGGAGTTAAAACTCAAGCAGCTACAACAGTGACATGACGCTTTCACACTTTTCACACTTGTCTAATTTTACTTAAGTAGGATTTTGAATGTAGGAATTTACAATGGAGTATTTTTACAGTAAAATACGCCACTTTTACGTAAAGTAAAGAACTAAAGAATTAGTATTTCCTCTACAATAAAAAAAATCAGTTTTGTCACATAAGGACTTCATTTACCTTCTATTATTTGCACCACACTATATTAATTAATCCAAAATGTTCTTCTTCTGCTTTTGGCACAATAAAGGTTTTTACAAGGAGGTCAGTTTCACTAATAATCATTTAAGGAAATAAACCGCCTTAATATCCTGAATATTGCACGACAGCATCTTAAAGTTAAATATAACTTACTCAGTTTTCGTTTGTTCATGGTTTAGACGTTGACTTCCTGATATCTTCACTCATATAAAACGTCTATAAAAACAGTTGGTGCCACTTGTTGCTGTGGTGTGATAATGAGCCGCATGCTCTCTAACCAACAGAGTAACTCTGCTTCCTGTCTTCCAAACAGCGGAAGCAGTTTCATGTTGTGTTGATGCAATCAGGTGACAAGTCACTTTCTGTCCTCACACTGGAAATGAGTGTCTCTTCAGTCACTGTGGAGGTTTTCCGAAGAACATTGACATGATTTAGATTCAGGTTTCCACTCAGAGGCATCGCAGAGCTGTTGCCACAATTTAAGAGATGCTGAGGTCACGAGTCCACACCCTACCAACACCCTAATGTATATGTATAATACATATGGAATAAACCTCTGTTTAAGACACAGTGGCGATCGTGGGAAAGGAAATGTTCAACTTTATAATCCATGAAATCGGAGTTAACTCAGATTCAACTTAACGTGAAACAAGCTCAAAGTATCATTATTATACCTTCTAGCTAAAATCTTCAAAATGTCAACTTTTAACTTATCTTGAGGACACAAAACTTTCCAAATGCTAAAATGATTCATTGTCATTAAGATCTATAGTTTGGGTAATTTCCCCTTCTTGAAGAGCATCGTGTAATCCTGAAACTGATCTAAGAGCAGGAAATAGGAGGCTTTAATCTGACAGCAACAACATGACACATTGACTCTACAAGGCAAGTTTATAGCCATGTCGCCGTAAAGTCCATCATGTATGTCCTTTTCTAGACATCACAGAGGAAAACTGAGCGCAGCGTTAGTTCAGGCAGGACACCATGTCAAGCTCAGGTCACATCCGAGCTACATCAGCTGATATCAAGCAGCCCAGTCAACTGATGGAGCAGCTGATTGATGAAGGGAGTCAGCTGATAGATCACATGATTCCTTTCTATGCAACCAATCGGCAAATCTCATTCAGGGCGCCTTATTTAAACTGTTCTGGCCTGCCTACTGTTGCTGCTTCCTCTGCAACCTGCCTCCACCCCAGCTCCTCCTTTTCATGCTGTGTCTGACTTATCAATGTCATTTCTGTTTGTCATTGATGCTGCTCTGTTCTGTTCCCGGGGGTCTTTGCTGCTGCTCTCCCTGCCTTAGGCTTTCCATGTAGGCGTATGGAAGGGCAGGGAGGTTTGCTCTCTCTTCCTCAGGTTTTCCTCATTTACACATGGAAGGGCAGAGAGGTGTGCTCTCTGTGCTTTGTATTGCGTTCACACCAGGTGAGTGAATTATATGCAAAGTCAATATAAAGATGCAATTACATGCAAAATCCCACTGGGTGGTGTACACAAATTATGCGAATGAAGTGAAGAGTGTGATTTTCACATAGGCGTGTGGAAGGGCAGGGAGGTGTGCTCTCTCCGCCTTATGTTGTGTTCATACAGGGTGCGAATAAAACAATTTGCGTGAGTGAATTATATGTAAAGTCAATGTAAAGACACAATTAGGTGCAGATTCCCGCCAAGCAGCGCAATGGACATGATGGACTCACTACGAATTACTCGAAATACACAGATTAAGCACCAGAAATGAAGCAAATACTGTGATTTTGTGTCATTTGCTTTTTAGTGAGAGTTAAAAAATCTGAATTACAGCAACCAATTTGCACCATGATATCCAATCAGCATTGAGATCCTCCAGAGAGGTATGATGTTGAGGATGTACCCATGGAAGTTCATTCATTAATCCAGCGATTTCACACACGTATGACACGAGTCAATGCAAAATATTCTTGCATTCAAACTTACACAAGTAACAAAATTTTCAACACACTGTGACTTTATTGAGAGCGAACAACACGTTTCGCCTGTGGCTTCTTCAGGTTCACTCATCACCTATAGAAATAAATTTTCTTTGTCTAAAGTGATCCTGACTGAAATCATGTTTTTAACTCCAGTGACAACAGCAAATCAAGATCTGTCGTGAGAGCTCAGACAAAAATTATATTTCAGAAACTAACATGAAATCAGTATTAATAGAAAAATGAGAAATGAGGAAACATGGACAGGCGAGCCACAAAAAGACATTTCCTAAACAAAAACACATTAGAAATATTTCACTTCCTGTTTCAGCTGTTAATCATTGGGTGGAGCTCAACTTCTTGTTACAGTGACTACTTTCTCTCTTACATGTTAAAACACATGTTACAGGATCCAGTGCTGGCTGAACATTTAGGAGAAAAGTCTGAAGTCTGAGTCATTTTAATTGAACCAGGATCCTGGCTGTAAAATAATCTGTAGCGTTTTATGGAACTGTGGATTTATAATCTATGTACATACTGCAGGTTTTAATGGATTGACTTCATCTTTTTAATGAACAGACACATTTTGTTTGTAAAGCTGATCAGTTTTTAAAAAAAACTTTTGATTTTATGTCACCATCAGTCATTTCATAAGTCAGTGTCAGATGCTGAGTGAATAAGAAACTGCTCTTGAGAAGCCTGTCAAAAATGAAATATTTTATCTGTATGCATGTGTAGATGTGCGAAAATGACTTTCATGAATTTCAACAGAAGAAAAAAAAATGAATTGAAATTGGACTTTCCCTCCCTGTCGGTGTTCTCTGTCTGCCAGATTAAAGAGAAAATGATGGTGAATGTGAGCGGGTTCTCCTGTAGCAGACAGACAACATGTAACCGCAGCAGGAGGGCATTCATCAGCCTCCAGGCTCTGTGGGTGGAGGCACAGAGCTGTCAACATCTTGCAACATTTCCTGCCAACACTTCCTTGTGAACACCAATCCCAAAACCAACTGAGCAGATCTGTGCGCTCAACTAAACCAGAGTCGTGTCAACTTTATTTAACATGTTGTTTCACTGAGATTTAAGAAGTTTTTGTCAGAATCACCAGAGTTGAGAAAGACTCCACCCGACGATGACCATAAACAATCAAGTGATAATAACTCTAAGCGCTCCCAGCAGTGAGACTCAGCAGATCTTACCAAAGATATGAATGTTTAATCTTTGATAACTGAACGACCCTCTGTGGGTTTGTCGGGATATTTTCCCTTTTTTTGTACATTTGGCCGGCTCATTATTTTTCATGTTAGTTGTTGTGTTTTGGAGGAAATTGAGTGCTGTTCTGCAACTCCTCGACTTTCTTTGGGTCATATTGGACTTCTGTAAAAAGCCTTTCTGAGGGTCGTACTTGGAAGTGAAAATCCAGCATCATCCCGCCACAAATCAAATAAATCTGATCGGCACCACAGCAGTTACAGCCTTTCAAAATGTAATGTCCAAATTATTTGAGACTTTTCAGTGTACTTTAAAACTGTAGCTAGATGAGTACATGAAATTGCAGCCTGTTCTCATTCCGTTCTGTCAGTGATTTTGGCATCGAGCAATTGACACCAAAAGCCACCTTTCACGATGTTATGATATGGCACTGGATGCCGTCAGTTTGAACACTGCAGGTAACAAGGAGGAGCTGGGAATTCCCTATAGGGTGGGTGAGAGAGGGGTGACGGATAGGTCCAACAAACCCCAGACTTTCACCTCTTTACACATAACAATAACATATTAACATATTTAGACCTGAGCAACTTGGCTTGATTTCTTTCAAAAATATGGGAAGATGGCAATGAGCACCGAAGAAAGAAATTCCCCCTCAAAATTGCAAGAAATTAGTAAAAAGAGAAAATTAAAAAAAACAATAAAATTAGTAAAAATAAAAATTAAAAAAGGGAAGGAAAAGACCTTGAAAAGTGCTTAAAAACTATTTTAAAAAATCCGGAGCATAATTTCAAAAAGTAATAATAATTAAAAATATAGGCTAGTTTTCCCCTAGTTTTTTCCCTAAATTGTAAAAAAAAATAATTTTTTGCAATTTGTGGGACATTTCTTAATTACCAGGTTGCTCATTGCCTTTTTCCCCATGTTTGTAAAAGAAATTGCAAAAATTTGCTCAGGATTCAAATTAAATACTTGAGAAAGCATCTGAAAGCAGCACAAGAAAAGTGTTGATGCTCCAGGTTTCAAACGGTTAAAGAAGAAAAAATAAACCACAGACTTACTGTCTCATGATATTGACTTTTTTTTCTTTCCAAACATTTTCATCACAATAGTTTTTTTGCATAGTGTCCATTGTGTTTTAAATACAATTGTTTCACTTACATAGGTTCAAGCAGTAGTTTCTCTAGTTTAATTTGATGTGTTTCATTAGTGCTAGCTTTGAAGGTAAATGCTAAAAACGGTTAGCTCTTTCATGGCTGCTAGGCATGGGGAGGGTTGTAACTCTTCGAAAATGTTTATTGTTCAACTGTTAAAATGCTGTTCTAACGTCAACCTCATTCAGGCTACAATGCACAAGCACACACACACACACACACACACACAGGTAAATACTTTATCATTTTTGATTTTATTTATTTTATGTTATATATTTTCATTTATTATATTGTACTTATTTTTTGTATTTATGTTACACATTTCTATTTATTTTAATATTTATAATTATCGTATTCTTACAAGTTTATTGTTCCTTCTTTATTATTCATTAAAGTGCTTGAATACATTTAGCCTATTGTGAATCTTTTTTAAGCACAATAATTTAATTGTTACATCCATCCCCAGCTAGTGTTACTACTCACCCCAGTGCTGGGGTACATTGTAACAATATACCTCTTTGTATTTGACATTAATTTCCATAATCTGTGATGGTGTAGTAGAGGTCAAAGTGTGTGTTATTTATAGCAGACAAATATGGGTACCACATATCAAAATTTAAGACCTCTAACAAAAAAAATCCACTGAGTTACACTTGCTCAAACAAAAAGTGTTACAACCATCCCCGGTCTCCCCTACATCAGAGCTGTGCTTCAGTAAAGTACTCGAGTAACTGGACTGAGTTACTTTGAGCCGCTGCCTGTTGCTGCTGTCAAACTGTCAGCTGGCTTTCTGACTGACTTTCTGTCTGCAACATACAACAGAGACGACTCAGTCACATCAGATGAATGAAGACTGTTTGTACCAAACGAGTCCTGTTACTGTGTTCGACAGAGACTCTGGGACTTAAAGGGTCAGTTCACACAAATCACTTAAACACAACTCAGTTCATCATAGTCAAGCTGTGAGTTTATGAATCAGACTTATTCATCGTGTTTCAGCTTCAAGATCCTGTGATGAATAAAAACCTCTTTGCTGCAGAACTAGCCAGAGAACCTGCTCTTTACTTTTCAGATTAAAAGTCTACGAAAAGACAATCAAAGGTCCAGTCAGATTGCACTGCTTATGTCACTCTTTTAGCCAGAAGACTTTCAGTCCTTGATTGGTAGCAGACAATTTATTATTATTATTATTATTATTATTATTATTTTGTTTTATTTGACTGCTGTCTGGCTGTTTTATGGGATAACATACCAGATTTTATTTCTCTGTTTGATTCCTGGGGATGAAAAACTGTTATCCTCTGCTTCTGTAACAAAGTCTATGAAAACACCCCTTCAAAATAAAAGCCTTGTCACTTTTGATTTGTGTAAATGAAACTTTCTCAGTAATGCTCAGCGGCATGAGATCATATTAGGGTCAACCTCTTTATCACAGCAACGACTACATCCTGCTCCTTTCTGCAAATTGAAGAAACCACTTTGACATTTAAAGGCTTCAGTCAGTCACGTTAAAAAAAAAATTACTTCATCATTTAACTGTTAGAGCTCAAGTTTTATTTTTGTAAGCAAACTTTCTGAAAGCTGCAGCTCCACAGCAACAATTTATGTTTTTATTCCAATGTCAGACTTTGAAGCAAAGATTTGTATCATGCTGCTGTTCCAGTGTTGAACACTTGGTGGCAGCAGGAGTCCTGTTAAAGCAGAGAGAGAGACAAGTAAGTGAGTTCTTCACTGTGACATTACTACTTTAATTTAACTAAAGAATTTGTGTGAGAATGAATTCTTCTGTTCAGCTGAAGCTGATCTGAGGCTTCGGCAGTCTGAGCTGGGAAAATCAAAGTCACAGTCTTTGTGGGACCAAAATACCTCCCTGTGTTTCCACTGACAGTGTTGAACTGTACATGTGGTGCTAAGATCTTCAACAGGGAGCCCGTGACCCCAAGAGGGTCGTCAGAGTTACTGCAGGGGGTCCACCAAATTATTGTTTGGTAATTTAGGTAAAGTTTAATTCAAGTTTTCAAAATTTAAATGTCTGAAAATACACATTAACATGAATCCAACACAGTGACGTCAGGAAGTTACGACAGGCCTCAGTGCACACTGTTGTGCTTGTATTGTCTTGACACTAATAGACTTGACATTATTAACATACCTATTACCCAACATTCATCACTGCATATCTGACAAAAATATCACAGGAGGAAATAAATCATTGAATTAAATACTTTATATAAGATTTTATAGCTTTTATAGAAAAGGATGAAATTTTTTATACAGTTTTTAAATTAATAATATTGTTTTTTTTATCATTTATCTTTGAACACAGGTATATTTTTAAGGTGGCAATCTCTATGGGCGCCTCCACCCAAGTGCAATCGCACTGCCTGCACTGTCTATATTTACACCGCTGATCCAACATATTATTGATGAAGATAAATTGTTTTTTTTGCCCAACTTTGCAGCAGAAATAAACATGTTTACAGCCTGGAACAAAAAACTGTTTTGGTCTTGTTTGCTAATTCCAGCATTCATGACAACAGTACAGGGGTTGAGTTTAAATTTAACTCCCCTGTTTACATTTTATTAAGGTTAATAGTTACGCATAATTAAGGGCAGGCCACTTTAGAGACATGCTGACTGCCTATAGCGCCCTGGCCTCTTGCCCAAATAAGGTCACCTCTGGCTCCAAAAAAACAAGATGGCGACAGCAGAAATGCTGAAAGCAAGGCTTCAAAACCCAAATCCACAAACCAATAGGTGACATTACAGTAGTGTTTCGTTCCCTGATCAGGGAAAGAACAACGAAATCACAGTGTACATTAAGTCTTTAAATTGTTACCGAAACTACTTTCTTTACAAGCAAAGAAAGCAATAAAGAAAATTAACATCCATACAAAAAGCTGTCAGCCTCCCTCCAGACGAGATAAAGATCGCTGACTCCTGCACAATACAACTCCACTTTCTTCAGTCTGCAATCCAACACATAGCACCCACACTGCCACACTGGCCCTGACCATTTACCTCTTCAAATGATTAGACCACAGGTGGGTCTGACCACTCTCTGCACACTGAGGAGCGTTGGTGACACCTGAAGAGAAAACACAGGAAACCAGCTAATAAAAAGGGCGCACACACCTTTCACCTGTAACAATGCTACATCCATTATTTTTAATTGGTATTAAGGCTTGCTAAAAAACATATTGAGAATATTTGCACAGATATTGTGATATGAGTTGCAACTTCAGTGGGAATTGTTATTTCTGCATCTCATTTTCACTGAAAAAAAAAAACACAAAACAATGATAATGTGTTGTTTTTTTGTTTTTTTTTGCTGCACTCTGTACCAAACAAGCGTGTTCCCTAACATCTGGAATATGATTTGTAGGCTGGAGCCTCTCTGTAGCTCCACAAGGCTTTATTTATTATGGTATGTTGTGACACATTCTATCTTACCAGTCTGGGTACTGCACTTGACCATACTATGATTCAATTAACTGTGCAGCCCTAACTGATACTGCTTTATAAACTCTCTGTGACTAGTGTGGCCAGGAAGAGTCATTGCAGTGAGCATTAATGCTGTTACTGTACCTATGGCCATGTCAGTTTTGTGTTCTGTAAGAAAGGGTTGAAAAATGGTGAATCTTTTCTTTAAATGCCATCTAAAGCTGCAGAGCAACTTCAGCCATCAGATAAATGTGGTGGAGTAAAAAGGTCAAATACTTCTGAGATGTTGCGGAGGAAAAGAAGAAGGTCTCACAAAAGTTAAAAATTTTGAGTTTCATAACTCTTAAAGGTCCAGTGTGTCAGATTTAGGGGGGTACCATTGGCAGACTGGGAATATCTTACTATATAATGACGAAAACTGTGTGTGTGTGTGTGTTCCACGTTTTCCTCCTCACTGACTTGGTCAATCCATGTGAAATTTGGCACAGTGGTAGAGGGTCATGGGAGGATGCCAATGAAGCAATATTACATCAATTGGCCAAAGGGGGGCGCTATAGCAACCGATTGAAATGTCAAACTTTGAATGGGCATATCTCATGCCCCGTATGTGGTAGAGACATGAAACCTTGCACAGAGATGCCTCTCCTCATGAGGAACACATTTGCCTCAAGAACCCATAACTTCCGCTTATATAGATTTTCGGCCATTTTGAATTTTTTTTGAAAAACACTTCAAATGGATCTCTTCCTAGGAAGTTTGAGCGATCTGCATGAAACTGGGTGAACATAATCTAGGGACCAATATCTAAAGTTCCCTCTTGGCAAAAGTTGGAAAACTTACTAAAACTGAGCTTCTATAAGGCAATGAATATTGCGGAGGGCGTGGCTCATCACATAAAGGTGTATAACATCTCAAGGGTTTCACCCATCACCACGCAACTTTGTAGGCATATGACCACACATAATCTGAGGGGACCCCTCCATTATTGACCCCATCAAACAAAATGGGGGCGCTAGAGAGCTCATTTCTTATCTAGGCCTAACCGCCATATGGATTTTTACTAAACTTGGTAGATATGTAGAACAGGACGCCTCAAGGTGACTGGAGAAATTTAACTCTAATTGGCAACTGGGTGGCGCTATAACAACAGAAAAATGCTTCAAAATGGCTAAAATGCGACCGATCGCTGTGGCTCCCCCTGTGGACCAATGTTGGTGTTGTTTTCTAATGTTTGGTATGACTAAGTCATGGTATGGTATGCTGTACATAATCACGGAAACTGTCAGTGTGTCATTCTGTCAGTCAGTCATTCTGTCTGTCCCACGTTTTTCTACTCACTGACGTGGTCAATCTATGTGAAACTGCACATAGGCATTGAGGACTGACATAGGTAGAAGGTGACAAAGCTACCAATGGCTATGGACTAGTAACATAATAAGTATGTTTTCTTTGGTGTATGATCACCTGAAAATAAGAATCGTTGTGTTTTTGTTATCTTAGACTAAGACGTCTACATCTACATAGGGAGCAGGTCATCGTCTACAGAGATTGCCATGTTGCACTGCCATGTTTCCACAGTAGCCCAGAAGAGACAAACACTGCTTGTATAACGCGTTTATATCGTGCTGTTATGCTGCATATGAGGTACGATCATGGAATAGAGGGGCAGAGCCGCCACGGGAGGTTGTAACAGCGCCAAAAAAATGTCTATGAGCTGAACAGCCAACATGAAGGGACCATGGGCAGTACGGGTGTGATGTTATGATGACATTATGATGACGTGTTATCGTGCGACCCGCCACAGGAAATTTAAAAAGTAGCTTTTAGCATGTAGTGGCTAACTCAAAGAAGAAGCTGTAAATGTCCCAAAATTGGGAAAACAATGAGATTCAGGAGCGCCGTACCCTCCGAGCAGAGGACGAGATCAGCCGCTGTCATAACAGGCACAGTACATGATTGTTATTGTCATGTTATTGCAACTGGTCTCACTCTGAAGTCATCAAAAAACACCGCTTGGTCAGTGACTTGCAGCATCAGACACTGACAAAATAAGCCGTCCTTTCACATCAGCATGATACGCGTAGACACCCGTCACGCCTCTTCTGACTCCACAATGCTGGAGCGCTGCCTAAAATCACACACTGGAGCAGAATGATGTCGCCATTGTTTGGTTCTGTGTGAAAATGCAAATGTGGCATAAAGAAGGGACTTAGTAGCTGCTCTATAGGGCTGACTCCAGGTAAGGCCTTTGTATTTTCGTGTCAGGCACTGCAGTTAGCAGCGTCTCCATAAGGGGCAGATTTTTAATTTTGAACTGTTTTATACGCCACTTTTATTGATTGAATTCACCTGGTTTGTTTGTTTTGAAGAAGAGACTTCTGTGGAGAATTCAGCTCCCTATAAAAACCTCCTGAACAATGAACACTGAAGGAATTCTAACCAGGAGACGTTTCAGCTGGTTCCAATCCTCACCACTAGACACCACTACATCTCCTTAAATCATACACACAGTTCCTTTGAAGTAAAGTACAGAACTCACCCTGCTGTGTTGATGTTTATGGCACTTTTGAATTTCCTCCTGTGTTTTGGATTCAGATTTTGGGAACAAATATATCAAAAATTTAAATGACTTAAAGAGCTCAGTTAGTTAAAAGTTATGGAAAAGAAGCATCTCAATCAAATCTGAATTTTAATGGTATATTGTTCCATTTAAACGTGACCTGCTCAGCTGTAAACTGTTTGGACACACATACATTGGTTCACACATTCATTTCATTCTCAGAGGGAGTCTGCAGAGAGAGAATAAGCAACATGAGATTTAGAGAAAGGATGAAGCAGCAGTGAAAAGCAGCAGAAAGACAGAATAAAAACACGCAGCTTTGGAGTCGGATTTTAAGCTTTAGGGTTTACAGAGCTGGTAAACAGCCACATTCTGTCTTTTATTAAATCAAAGTGGAGACGCTGTGTGGCCTCGGCCGCCATTTACATCTGAAAGCAGACGTACTGAGCCGGGATCAGTTTGGTCTTTTGTGTTTTGCTAAATAAGATTAGTGTCTGCAGAAGTAAATAAGTCTTAACATGTCATTTACTCTGCTCCTGACTCATCAAATCTCATTTGTCCCCAAACAAGAAAATAAACTCGGCCTGTGTGGTGAGAAAATTCTGTTTGTTTCCAACATGAGTCACTTCAGTTTTCTGAAAGAGAAAGTCCTTCTCTCTGTGGGGATGTGATCTGTATCTGATCCAGGACCAGCAGGGCAGGACTCAGGTCAGTCCACCTACTGGTCTCTGTGCTGCAGACCAAACCTGCAGTCCTCTAACAGTAACTCTCACTCACGTGTTCAGCTCACAGTTAACAGTCAGAACATTCAGTCAGGAGATCAAGGACATGAAACCAAAGAGAGATGTGATGAAATAAACTGTTTATCAGATGTCTGATTTCTTCTGATCTCTGCAGGCAGAGGAGGGCGTTCTCAGATCTTAAAGGGACAGTTCACCCCCCCCCCAAAAAAAAAAATTTTTCCTCTTGCCCATAGTGCTGTCTATTAATCTAGATAGCTTTGAGTTGAGTGTTGGCGATATCGGCTGTAGAGACGTCTGCATTCTCTCCAGTATAATGGAACTAGATGACCCTCAGCTCGTGGTGCTCAACTCAACAGCGATGTCTCTTTCCAGAAATCATGACCTGGTTACTCAAGACAATCCACAGACCTTGCTGTGAGCAGTTTCATGCAGGAACTATTCTCTTTCTTCCGAACAACAGCTGCCAACCGTATCATCACGCAGAACGAAGTGGGCATCTACTCATGGATGAGATTGTGCACGTGACAGCGCGAGATGTAAACATTAATGACGTCCTTCTCAGACTCTTTCAGCAGGAGGTAGAGGGGACGGTGGATGGCGTGACACGTTGGTGAGACGCCTGACAAGCTGCACACCACTGCAGACTGCCTTTCAGAGACCAACAAACAACATAAGCAATTGTTTCTTAGTGAGTTATTGCTGCATTTCCAGCAACTTTTTAGCCACTGAACATGGGTGCTTTTTTTAACGACCTGTCGCTGCATTTTCAGCTGGGATGATGCCACTAAAACCAGGTATTTCAAGCCAAAACATGATCTTTTCCTAACTATAGCCAAGTGTTTTTTGTGGCCAAACATAACCACGTGTTCACCATATCATTGTTGAAACAAAAGAAAAAAATACCAAGTGTCAATGTATCCATGATGATGATTGTCGGGGGGGTCAACTAGCCTGGTGAAACCATCCTGATCTCGCAAGTCCATATTCGATTTCGCTCTGCAGATCAGTCTGGCCATGCAATCGTAAAGGGGGGCACGTCATCAGAATAGGAGGGACAAGGAGCAGAGTGAATGCATTTCATAAATTTGCATTTCATGATGGCCTCCGATGCCGGTAAATCCACTATTCTGGTTCTGCTTGATCTCAGTGCAGCCTTTGACACTGTTGATCACCACATCCTTTTAGACAGGCTGAGGGACAGGGTAGGAATCTCAGGGACCGCTCTTCATTGGTTTAAATCCTATCTGTCTGATCGATCCTTTTCTGTGGCTGTTGGCCCTCATAAATCAGAGTTTGCCCCCCTTTCTTGCGGGGTGCCCCAAGGTTCAGTGCTTGGGCCTATCCTCTTTATGCTATACATGCTCCCTCTCAGAGATGTCATCAGAAATTTTGAAGGTATCTCATACCATATGTATGCAGATGACCTCCAGTTATATTTTTCTTTTAACCCTGATAGGACCGATGAAATTGACTCACCGTACGATTGTATGAATGTAATTAAGGACTGGATGTCTTCTAACTCCCTTCAGTTGAACGCAGCGAAAACTGAGATTTTAATTATTGCACCTGATGCCTCAGCATCTAAAGTGGCCAGCTGCTTAGGGTCCCTCAGTGCAAATGTGCGCCCCAAGTTGAGAAACCTTGGGGTCACATTTGATCAGGCCATGCTCTTCGATGACCACATCAAAACTGTCACTCGTTCCTGCTTTTTCCACCTCAAAAACATTTTCCAAACTCAGATCCATGTTAACTTATTCCGAGCTAGAAATGATCATCCATGCTTTTATTTCCTCACGTCTGGATTACTGTAATTCTCTTTTCACCTGTCTCAATAAAACTTCATTAGACCGCCTCCAGCTGGTCCAGAACGCTGCCGCCAGGCTTCTGTCCAGATCTCATAAGTTCACTCACATTACTCCAGTCCTGGCATCCCTGCACTGGTTCCCTGTTAATTTCAGGATCCAGCACAAGATTCTAACCATCACTTACAGAGCCCTGCATGGTCAAGCACCTGCATACTTGACGGATCTGGTGTCCTTTCACTGTCCTGTCAGGTCACTGCGGTCGCTGAAGGCCACCTACTTACTGTCCCTCACACAAGATTAAAGACGAAAGGTGATAGAGCCTTTAAGGCTGTTGCACCGAAATGGTGGAATGCACTACCTCATGAGCTGAGAGCGGCCTCTTCCGTGGACATTTTTGTGGACATTCTGTTTAGGCTTGCGTTCCATTAATTAATTGTCCATTGTATCATCTCTGTATTTCGCTGCACTTTACTTTTCATTTGTTTTTGTGTATTTGCATTGTTTCTGTTATTGTATTTTTTGTATTTTATCTTGTGAAGCACTTTGTGAGTCCTCTCTGTGAGAAGTGCTATATAAATAAATTTACTTACTTACTAAACAACCAACATGGCTACTGATTTTGAAACTGCGATGGTAAATGTGTTGAACGAACTGGAATGTACATTTTCTTTAAAAGCAGAGCAAACGGCTGCACTGAAAGCTTTTACTGAAAAAAAAGGATGTGTTTGCCGTCCTTCCTACGGGGTTTGGTAAAAGTTTAATTTACCAACTGGCTCCGTTGATCGGGAAAAAGATGGGACTCAGTGAAAACCCAGTGGCTATTGTTGTTTCTCTGCTAGTTGCTCTCATGGAGGAGCAGGTCAGGGAAGCGACCAAGTTGGGAATCACAGCCATGCAACTCGGAGTCCACAGTGAGGAGGAAATCCGCAAAGACGGCAACACTCTTTCCCAGACACAGCTCGTCTCCGCTGCAGCTTGCTGGTCTGTTTACAGCGGCGTTGTGCTAGCCTATGTCACACGTTTCGTTTACTCTGATTGGTTTTCCGTCTTTCCAATTACGTGAAGGGGCACTTTGAGTGACAGTCGTTGATATCGCCCCGGGGAATAGAGGAAATGTACACTCTGTGCAAAACGCGAATGGGTCTGGATATGCCAGGCTAGGGGTCAACAGCCTTCACATGCAAAATTTAAAACATCAAACTAACACGTAGCGACCGGGGAGAGACTCAAAATGACCACAAAGAGATGCAAGGGAAGTATCAAGAGACACAAAATGACTACAAAAGGACAGAAAACGACCATTTAAGACAATCAATGATGTCATCGAGACACAAAATTACCTCAAAGAAAACCAAACGACTACAAAAAGATAAACACAGAACCACAAGGAGAAAACCGTCCACCAAGAGACTCAAAACCTCCACAGCCTGGCTCCCTGCTACCTGTCTGAGCTCCTCCACCTGCACACTCCCTCCTGCACTCTCACGTCTGCTGATGCAAACCTCCTAATCGTCCATTACAAGTAAAAGTTGTAAAAGTACAACAGTATCAGCATAAGAATACACTTTAAGTACAATATAATATTTTGGGGATTTTTATTTTATTGTTGGATATCACATTTTAACCACATGAAATAACAAAACACCTTTTTATTTATTTATTTATTTATGACAAATAAATTACTGCTCCAGGCAGCAAAAATCTCCTGAATATTAAGATGTTTTTTGTGTTTTTATTTCTTCTGTGTTTTCTTCCTCAAATAATTCGACAAGGATCCAGGAGACCCAGGATGTACTCAGAAATACCCAAACTCAGCATGCAGCTTAATTCTAGAGGCAGCGACGCTGAATAAACCATGAAATGAATTTCCTGTGCAGGAGAGCGGAAACCATCAGAGAGGACTTCACTGTTAAAATCTGCTCAGGTGGGAAGTCACCGGAGAGTCTCCCTAAAACTTGGACGCGTCCCTGAAAGTATTTGGCGATTGTTGGAAAACTCCTGTCTGAGCCATCTGCCGGTAAAGAAACATGACGTCTGACATGATGTTGTCAAGGTCTCTTTTACCACAAATAAACATGAAGAATATGAGGACATCTGGTTGATCAAATTAAAATGTGTCCCTCAACTAACGGCACCATCTGGCCCGCTGAGCTGTAAACTCGCTAATTTATGGTGTTTTTTTTTTTCTCACTACACTCAAGTGAATAAATGCTAAATCACTGCACATTAATTAAACACACGTTGTCACTCTCCTGTAGCAGTTGGCTAAAGTGATTCTGAATGAAATGCAGGATCAGAGACTGATCAATCACAGAGGATTATGGAGTGAAAAGAGCATTATTCACGGCCTGATTCCATCCTGATTCACTCGCTCCTCTTTATTGCCTTTTGTCTGCTCTACCCAGGAACACTGCAGAAACACTGCAGCCAGAATATTAACCTGAACCAGGAGAGACCACATTACTCTAGTCCTTACAGGGCCGCTCGCTGACACACTGATTTTATATGTCAGAGTCACTTTGCTAGTCACAGGGAGTTCTTCTCAGCCTGTGAAGCAGTGGTATAATGTCATCTGTGGCTCTGGAGGAGCTTTGTCATGACCAAGGAAATAACTCCAATGCGTTTATCAGGGAGAACAAACTGTATCGGTCTGGGTTATAAGCTGGAGGTGTGGGGACAGAGAGAGTCCAAGCTGAGAGGATCTAAAGATGCCATCAAGTTGCGCTGGAAGATTCAGTGTTTTATTAGAGCTGCCACCACGACCCGGTCTCACTCTGAAGTCATCAAATTGCAGCACTTGGTCAGTGACTTAAGGCATCAGACACCAACAAAAAAAGCCGTCCTTTCCTTCTGTAGGCATGATCCACAGACAGCATCGGGGGAAACAACGGAAGTTAAAGGGGTGAAAGTTCTGTGGGCAGCAGTGGTGATGAATTGATCCAACAACCACCAGCTTTCACCCAGGAGGCCGGTGCCGGAGCCATCCTTTCACGTCAGCAGATACGTGGCCGGTTACGTGACCCTCTGTTGGAAAGAAGTAGCATTAAGCAGGTAGCGGATAACAGAGACAGTAAATGATTGTTATTGCAACTGGTCTCACTCCAAAGTTGACGAAAAGTGGTGCTTGGTCAGTGACCTGGTGTCAGACACCGACGAACAAAGCTGTCCTTTCATGTCGGCATGATACACAGGCAGTCGCTGTTATTGTTTAACGGCGGCCGGCCGCGCCAGGAGGACACGCAGTGGAACAACAACAAATGTTAAGGGGGAAAAAGTCTGAGTAGGGTGGGTGAGGGAATGGGTCCAATAACTGCTGACCGTCACCTGGGAGGCTGGTGTTCACATCCTGTTTGAATGTAAAGACAAACCCTGCTCTTTTTGTCCTAAACCCAACCACGTGCGTCTGTTGTTACAGGAAAAAAAACACATCAATTTGCAGAGTTGTACCAACGTAGTGCTTTTATTTTGAAAGAGACTGTATCTTGAAAACAGACAATGCATGTAACAGGCTGAAGTTGACACGGCGTCCCAGAATGTCAACAACCAACACACCCAGGGTACCTTGGACGTCAAGCAAATGTCGATATGTGATGAGGCTAAAACTGGTATTGCTAAAAACATTTTGGTTATCCCACTAGTTTTACATCATTCCCATCTCCGACCTCCACCTTCCGAGGACGGCTCAAAGGACTGCAGCGTTAAGGCCAAAACACACCGGCAGCGAACAGCCCGCGTCAAAAAATACGGCCCTATTATTTTCAATGTACAGCCAGCGGCAGCTAGATGCACACCGCCACTCCACTGTCCTATTTTCAGCCTCGCTGCCCCCAAAATTAAATGCATTTTCCCCATTTGCTCTCTTGTACAGACCAGCTCCTGGAGCAGCTCTTTTCCTCTGCTCCTCTGGCAGCTCGACTCCTCTCCTTGCCACTTATGCAAAGAGAACTCTAGCTGTTGCTGGGTCTCGTGTGTTAAGAAGAATGGGTGAGGAGAGACTTGTTAAGGTCGAGAATATGTCCCGAGCTAAATGACCCGACATTATAAAGACAATGGCCAAAAAGACACTTCTTGGTGAGTCATAGCTCTAGAGATCGGAGAACTTCTATTAAGGCTGTCCACACATGATTTTAAGTCAGCACAGAGGTGGATGAGGTACAGATCTTTTACTAAAAGTAGTAATAACTTTGTGTGGTCGTCTGTTAACGAGCTGCAGCGCAACCTGTCTGGTGTGTGCTAGGGGTGGCACTTGATGCGTCACGCTGTAGTGGCGCTGGTGTGATTTCTGTGTCTTTCAGCTCCAAAGCCCATTGGCTCTAACTGAAGATGTTAATCTTTAAAAACACCTCACAAATACACAGTTTCTTTTCTGAAACAGGCTCATTAATTTCCTAAGGCAGCTGCTCACTGTGGTTTCTATCAAACGTTACTCAAACAGGAGGAAGCAGTGCATTTTTTAGGGACTAATTTCAGTGGCGGATTAATACTGGCTTTTGTTTCTGCTTTGATTACGTCCTGTCAGTCTTCTTTTGTTCTCTTATTTTAATCCAGTTTAAAGTTGTGTTTTTAAAGTAGTACATCCTGTATGTTGTATCCAAAACTGTGAGTCAAAGCCAGCCCAGATCTGTCAGCCCTGTAACACACGCAGCCTGAAGCATTAATGAACAGCAGAGATCTCATCGTGAATAACGACACAGAAATGTCAGCATAAAGCCACTGGCCTCCTTTTTTGTTATCGCGTGCACTGAAATATTGATGAGCCTCCCTTTTTTCCCTGTCGCTGTCTCAGATATTTGTCTCTGACTGATGAACGCCGTGGTGTTTTTTTTCCTGCCAAACAAGCAGGACTGTTTACTGTTAACAAAAGCTGCAGTGCAGGCCATGTTTTTAAAACCCACAGGGGGAGAGGATGGGTGACCATCCTGCCATGTGAACAGTTTGTCACTATTTTCATCTCACTCCGATCTGTGCCCAGTTTGCTGCTTTTCCTCGAGAGCTGCTTTATATGCCGTCTTTGTTTTTACCTTCTGGAGGCTGCGAGAAACACGTTCTGCTGCTAATTTCACCCTCTCTCCCTCTGCGCTTTGTTTGCTGAGCACATCTCTACGGCTGTGATTTATCGCCGCTCTGAGGCTTTCAGGTAATTCCCAGGTGATGCTACCTGTCTTAACGACCGCCCAAAATAGAAGACTTATCACCCAGAAGTAGGCTACAGAGGATATGTGAGTCTTCCCTCCCCTGTTCTCTGAGTCGATGTGTTTGGCTGCACTTTATTTCCACTCCGGAGCTGATTCACATCGTTGGAAGGTTTCTCTACTTGTTCCGAGACAAATGAAGGTTCATGAGTCAGTGCTGGATTAAAGGGATTTCTCTGCAGCACATAATCTTGTTCAGTGTGATCTAAAGGAGCAGATACTGCAGATAACTGATCAATCATTCACTCTGAGGTGCGCATAACATTCTGGGTCAACTAAGGTTTTTCTTCAGGAACAAATCATGACTGTCTCACCACAGGCTCTGTAAATGGGCCTGCAATATCTTAAAATTTCTTTATATATCAAACAGTGTGGAGTCTATATTGACAACATACATAACTTTCTTTGTTCCAAATTGCAGCCGCCGGTGTATAATGCTCTCTGCACAGACTGGGAGAAAATTAACAAGTGTTTCTCAGTGTATTTCAGAGAGTTATATATGGATTTGTTCAGGCTGCTCTCACAAATGTTTAGTATGCTTTTCCACGATTAGCAATGAATCCAAATTCGTATGTGCCACGTACTTTGAAAGGCTGCGATCATGTGACCAATGCGCTGTCAGCAGTAAACAGGGGCTCAATCCAAATGTCCGAATTTCACTGCACTTGCAGACTCGAAGACGTTGCAGGCGCATTCACAGGAAGTCCGGGAGAGCTTAGGGCTCCAAATCTACAATTCATCCAGTCCACAAGGGGCCTAAAGCAGAATTTCTGCACACTTCCAGAGAGTCGGCTTGGGGTGCAGACTTCACTGATTTAATTGCCCACAATACAGACATAATGTGATTTTTTTTTTCAAATATAAAGGCTAAAAAAAAGTGGCCAAAAAACAACATAACAATATTTTCTGATGTCTTTAGTCATATTCCCGTCCTTACTCACAAACATCTCTGTATCTGAATGTCTACAGTGTGTATGTTAGACAGAACACAGAGTGATTGGTTTCAGTCTTCTCAGCAAAAGTCACATTATTGCTTTACTTCTTTCTCTCTGACAACACACTCGTCACGCTAGCCTCCTCATAATGTTACTTCTCCATGACACCTCACAACATTGGTACCTGCGTCCTTCCAAATTCAGACATTGCATGTTCCCCAGGTAATCTCCAGCGAGCACAGCTGGGGCTGGATAGCTTGCAAAATTATTATTTTTTACCTGGGGGTCCTCTGTTGTCTGTGACTGGTATCTTTCCAAGGATCTGTGTGAAAGACAGAGTCAGTCGTAGAGATGGGGGAACAGCGGGTTGCATTAATACAACCTGCATTTTCTCAGTCTTTTTACTACCTTTGGGATCGTAACCGACGTCGGCCTAAGGACGACACATCGGCCCTTAATTTATAACATCTGACAAGCATCGGCCGCATTGGGCGGATATCTTTAAATTTAATACTCTTTTGTCCCAGCTCATCAAACGTCTCTGTTTCGTCGGCTTTGGGTCGGCCCATACCTGCCCACATATGGAAGTCGCCACGGAAGGTGGAATTTCATCTCCGCGGTCTTTGTTTGGAACTGAGCTCGCAGGTCGCTAACATTATCTTTTGTTAGCTGTTAGCTAGTTTAGCGGTTTAGCTCATGTTAGCTAACAGGCTACAACTGTGGTGTTTTCATTTTATTTTCCCTAGTTGACGTTATCTTCTCATCTGGTTATCATAAGCACTTCTTTGCCCCTGCCTGGCAGGGCTCAAGACTTGGGATCCACTCATAGTGAAGTTTAAGGATGCATTCGGTGTGTTGTTAATGTGATTTTATGGGCAATTTATCAGTCGAGATCTCCTCCTCTGCAAAGCAAACTGACCCGGTGGCTACAGGTAATAGCGCAGTTTTGAAACCACTGTTTTTCCGAGATGGACTGATTGTTGAGCTGCTGTTAACAGTTAACAGAGTTATTGGATCCCGTTATTTAACAGTTTCAAAACTAAATGAAGCAGAGTGATGGACCCAAAGCCTTCAGTTTGGCTAAAAGACATCTGAAATGCTAAAAAAAAATACAGTGGTGAAGTGGGGATTTGTTTCTTGAAGTTATGTGCTCATCATCTTTTCTGTCTCTCTCTCTCTCTCTTCTGCCAGGAGAAGTGGACTGGCTGTCAGATATTGTTTGTGGAAATTTGAAAATAAAGTTTCTCAAGTTGACTTTTGTCTCTTCATTGTGCACACTTACACACGAAATAGGGTAACAGTCAGCTATTTTTGAATGTTAGCATTGATTTCTCACATTGGATGGTGAAATATTTGTAGTTTGAAAGATCCGACCTAAATGAATAAAGGTCGTAGTTAACGAAGCATATGAATATTAATGAAGGAGCGCCCACTGAGTGCAGCTTCTTTTACGTCTTAACGATCTAAACTTGATACATCGAGCCAACGTCGGCCAGATGTAGGCCTATCTGTGCTATCTGGGACTTTTTCTTTAGTACCAGCACATCATTTCATGCCGCTACCACATAATGCGATGTTAATGTCATGTAACATGCTAACATTTGCAATTTAGCACTAACACCTCGTTTCTACTTACGTATGTGTACAGAGACGAATCAACTGGACGTTCATTCATTACAGTTTGAAATTGGCCTCTAGTACATTAAAAAAATTGAACTTTTGCAGTGAATTTCAGAGTGACCGTATGACAGTGTGCTAGCTTAGCTAACAGGCTGCTAACTGGCTAACAGACTATTTCCTACAATTCAGTTGCCCGTGTTGATTGTCAAGTGAGTTTGTATCATTAAAGAGAACTTTATCTGGTTTTAACACATTGTCAGATCGTCATTATGACTCCTTCATACGTCTTTTTAATTAAATATTTCACAAAACACGCCGCATACCTGGCAGGCCTACATCTTCACTTATTTGTTGCCATGCATCATGGGTCCTGTTTTTGTTGCAAGTGCATATTGCAAACTACTAGATGGTGAAAAACGGACAAAATTAGCTCCTCCTCCGTAGCTACAGGTCGTTTCTATCAGGTTTCTGTGCATCCGTGAAGAAATGCACTTCCTTGCGTTGGACACTAGAGGCATCATCAGTATATTTATAGATCTACAGACACCAGTCACATACGTAAGTGGAAACAAGGCGTAAACACCAGTTAGTTCTGTAGGTATTTGATCATAAACCAAATTACTGGAGAAATTAAAATGTTGACCGGAAGGTGGCACAACATGAAAAGTCAGTAGGATTCATCCTCTGCATGGGCTTCATGAATTTTAATTTCTGTACCAAATTTTGAGCTGATTATTTGTTCCATGAGAACTCATGGGGGTTTTAACCTCCTCATGCATGACGCTCTGGCTAACTCGTTTGCTTTCTGCCCCCTAGTGGCCAAATAATAAAGCATCTCTAAAGGTTGCTCTCCCTGCTCTACAGTAACACGCTGAGGCAGAGCTGTGTCGTCTCCTCCATCCATCAGCTGTGTGACGTCTCAGCAAACATGCAGCAGATGGATGTGAGTGGCAGCGACATGTATAAATCAGCACAGATGGACTGACGCCAGCAGCAGCAGAGAGACGGAGGCGAGGATGTTTAGTGTGCGGCAGTTTTCTCTGATGCTTCAGCCCCCTCGGCAGCTTTTAATTATAAATGAGTAAAGTATTGACGACGTTCTGATGATGTATGAGAGCACAACATGTATCGATGCATTGATCAGGTGTGTTTCATAAAGCTGATGAACCAAGACAGCGCAGTGTGTGTGTGTGTCTTCCCTCACATATTGCACGTCTCCCTTTGAGCGTGTATATGTGAACGTTTGTGTGTGTCTGTTTCTTGTACCTCTATCTTTGTGAGGGCCAGCTGCAGACTTACTATAAAAATGTACCAAAAATGTAACTCAGTCCACAGGGCCTTGGTCCATATATGGACTTGAACCAGCGACCGTCCATTTCCCAAGTATGGAGCGTGGGCTGGTGGCTGGAGAGGTGCCAGTTCATGCTCCTGGGCCCTGCTGAGGTGAAGCCCCAGCTGCTCAGGGCGGCCTCCTCGCTCTGATATCTCTATATTTAATGCATGTGTAGCAGTCCTGTTTGTGCATGTGTGTGTATTTCAGGCCTGTGTGTATAAAGCATGTAAAATAACAACAAAGGTATATTTTCCCTTGAATTTCCCCTCTGGTATTCATCAAGTATGTGTCCTTCTTCTTAGGAATTTGTAAAAACTGAAGGCATTTTGGAAATTGGATGACGCGTTAGCAAAGTCAGTTGAGAAAGTGAGGGGATATTTTTATATGTGCAAATGTTATTTATTTAAAAAATAAAGACCTTTTTTCCAGTAAGGACGTTATTTTTACATGAGAGCGTTTTGGAAAGGGAAAGTGAAGATATTTATTTCAACCGAGGACAATTTGGAAAATATGTACATCTATATGGAGCCCCTCTGTGTGGAGTTTGCATGTTCTCCCTGTGTCAGCGTGGGTTTCCTCCAGGTGCTCCAGCTTCCTCCCACGGTCCAAAGACATGCAGGTTAATTGGTGACTCTAAATTGTCCGTAGGTGTGAATGTGAGTGTGAATGGTTGTCTGTCTCTATGTGTCAGCCCAGTGATAGTCTGGTGACCTGTCCAGGGTGAACCCTGCCTCTCACCCAGTGTCAGCTGGGATAGGCTCCACCCCCTGTGACCCCCAACAGGATTAGTGGTTATGGAACATGAATGAATAAATGAATGGACAGCTATAGAAACTCATGACAAGGCAATCATGCATAAATAGGACTTACAAGAAGCGAAACAGAAGATTAAAGATAGGCTTAGATGGAATATGACAGAGAATTAAAGGTCCAGTGTGTGGGATTTAGGGGGATATATTGGCAGAAATTAAATGTAATGTAAGTGTGTTTTCTTGAGTGTATAACAGCCTGAAAATAAAAAATTTGTTACCTTAGAATGAGCCCTTTATATCTACATGGGGAGCAGGTCTTCGTCCACATAGATTGTCATGCATAGATATATATACATAGATGCCGCATCCTGGCTTGTGGGATGCGTCAATACCGCCGCCATCTTGCCTAGGTGCTCTGACTGGTTCAGACCCGTGTCAGACTCGGCAAAAATGCCACATTTTTGCTCTGCATTTGGGTTTACGAACGAAAGAAGTGTTAAAACCAAGCAGAAGGGAATAACATTCCACAGGTAAGAAGTTGTTTTACAATATTTTACTGTTACGAACATGTTTAATGAGATATATATCTCAAAAAGTGATCCTTCTTTTAAGCTAATCAAGTAAAGTAACTGTCCTGATCTGGTCCTAATGCCAAATTAAGCTAACGCTATGTCACACAACTTAAAAGAAAAAAGGTTAACATTTATATAATATTACTTATAAAATTATGATGCTTTGTCCAACAGCTATGTCGGTGTATGTGTTATTCCAAACTGTCAACTATCTGTTTCATGGCACCAATGTGACATAACGCAGCATAACGTTAGTAGTTAACTTGTGGCCTGAATTGTAACTACAAATTATGTGGAACTGCGTTTTTCTGACACACTTATTTTGTGTGTAGTTTCCCAAAAAACACAGATAGGAGACGGGCATGGGTAGCAGCAGTGAGGAGAAAGGACTTTGTCCTGAGTGACTCCTCAGTCATCTGCAGCTGTCACTTCAGACCTGAGGACTTCGACAGGACTGGGCAGAATGTCCGTTTAAGGGATGGAGTGACTCCCTCTGTATTATATTTTTGTAAATATGACCTAATAATGTAAACAATTCTGTGTCCAGGCTCCCATGAGCACTGTGGTGTTATACATATGAGATTAAAGCAAAATTTTGTGTAAACATGCAGCTCTAACTTAAGTCATTTATTTTCACTTGTACAAAACCAACATTTGTTAATCAGAATGTGTAACTACACTGCAGCTCGGCACAACCCTGCTGATACACTATTTTTTGCACATTGTGTGACTTAAAATGTGAATAAACATTTATAATCAAAATTAATAATTAAATGACATCATGGTGGGCATTGTACATCTAGTAAGAAAAAAGAATATTTATTATATGGGGACAGTTTAGTTTAAACGTGTTGTAGAACTATTAGTTACTTTATCTACATAAGATCAAATATTTTGGTATGAAAAGCTGCATTTTTTATTTAACCAAGTATCCTGTATCATAACTACATGTCTGACGATTGTAACAAACCAAACCGCATGAAAATCGGTTGAGAATTCAGCGAGTAATGATGATTTTAATCATAAATGGTCTTCTGCCTCAATAGACATACATGCATTAGGCAGCGCGGCTCCACCTGGGCAAGATGGCGGCCGCATTGACGCATCGCTCCAATGACGAGCGCCGTTGAATGCGGCATCTACGTATATATATCTATGTTGTCATGTTGCACCGCCATGTTTCTACAGTAGCCAAGAACAGACAAACCAAACACTGACTCCAGATAAGGCCATTCGTGTTTTCACGTCAGCCATTTTAGCTCAGAGCTGCTCCTCAGTGAAAGCATCTGAAAAACATGTGAAACTTATTATTGTTTAAATCACTGGGGGGTTTTTTGTGTGTGGGGAGGAGGAGACGTCTGCAGATAATTTGACTCCTGGCAAAAACTTCCTGAATGTCTGGATCTTAAGTTATCAGAGAAAAAACGAGCGGTGGGAAACTGTCAAACTGCTTTATTCAGTGTTTCTTCTGGTTCAAAGGAAGAAACCTCTGCTGATAATTCAATGTCTGGTAAACACCTCCGGCATAACGAACTCTAACTGAATTGACAAGGAGAAGTTTCAGCTGGATGCAACATGTGATCCTCACCTCTAGATTTCACTAAATTCCCCTAAACTTTGCACACTCTTTATTTAAAATTAAGGTTCAGATGCAGCAAAGTGCAAGAAAGGAATAAATAATCCCAAATTTAATTAGAGAAATTACAACATTTTTTGGTAAATGAGCATTTTCAAGTCAAAGCATTCATTAGAAAGTGAGGACAGAGGTGTTTTATAAAGAACTTCTAAAAGAGAGAGAGAGAGATTTTCTTTTGGACCGCATTGGACTGCATTTTGTAAAAGTGTGGACATTTTTTCAAGAGTGAACATTTTCTATGAAGTGGGAACATTTTCAGTCTGTTGGGTCTTTTTTTAAAGTAAGGACGCTTTGAATACTGTGGACATTTTCAGGAAGTTAACACATTTTTGGAGGACATCTTTTAAAGATAAGACATTTTTTAACCCCTCATTTGAGGGGTTAGACTTTGGTTTGGGTGAAGGTCGCAGTGAGAGGCAAGTGAATATATTTCCTCACTGAGGATCCTCACAAGCACAGATGCACAGATCCATGCAGCCACGTGTGACTGTCGGTATGTTTGTTTGTGCATGTACTGTAAACATACCGTCATGCATCACCCTCTGTACGTGCTTGTGCATGTGTTTGTACCTGTGTGCAAGCATGTGTGTGTGACAGTGTTTGAGTGTGTGTGTTTGTGTGAGGCTGCAGATTCCTCTGACCTTGGACGCCCATTAAGCTGCTGGAAACACGCAGCAGCTCATCAAATATTTACGGCTCCATCTAATTCAGGACTTCATGTGGTCTTTCTTCCTCTGGCCTCGGGCTGTTGGCCGCAGGCTGCCAGAGAAGAGAGGAAAACACATCAGCACCCGAGTCCACGTTCGCCATAAACACATGAAACGCACCATTCACACTGCCTCCTATAATGAGCTGTTACACAGAAAACTTTTCAGGGTTAATACAGATGTACTTTGAACTTAATACCAGCCTGTGTTTGAACTAAGGTCTGGAAATGGAAATAGAAGTGAGAGAAGTCTGTTTGGGCGAGGAACTAATGATTATTTTTATAATAACTAAGATTATTTTTGCAATTAATCTGTTTTTCTTTTAATCTATAAAATGTCCAAAAATAGTTAAAAATATTAATTAAAGAGAATGATTTCCTCTATTGTTCTTTTGCCCGTCCAACAGGTCAAAACCTAAAGATATTCACTTTATAAAGATTTAAAACAGAGAAAAGCAGCATAGTAATAACTGAGAAGCTGGAACCAGAGAATATTTGTTCTTTTTAGCTGCATGACGGCAGTGTCAGTCTGTCTGTCCACCTGGCTGATCCACAACAAAATATCTCAACAAAGTCTACATCACTTGGCACAGATGTTAAGTTGTGTTCACACCAAATGCGATGCAAATTTTTACGTCACGCTACACAAGTTTGACTGCTAAAACCTTTTTGTGATCATTGACGTCATACGTGTGTAAAATTGCTGAACTGATGAATGAACTTCCACCAGTACGTCCTCAGCGTCATTTGGCCGCAGAGGATCTTAATGCTGATTAGCTATTACAGCATGAATTGGTCGCTGAAGTTCAGATTTTTCAGAGTGACGCAAAATCGCTCTATTTCGCTTTGTTCGTGTCGCTTATTTTGCATCATTCCCGTCATCTCAGGTCCAACGCGTCCACGTTGCCACCTGCGGGAATTTGCACCTAATAGCTTCTTTACATTGACTTGTAGTCACTTGTAGTTCACTCGCGCAAACCCTTTAATTCACACCTGGTGTGAACACATTAGGGTAGAGATTCATTTTCATATTCCCCAGAAGATGAATCCTCCACAGAGCATGTTTGGCAAGTGTTTATGTTCTGACAATAAATAATAGTTTAAACTACAATTAACTGTCTGGTTTCTTCAAATTTTATTCAGAAACAAAAAAATCAGCAGCCTTTAAACTCCAAAGAAATAATGATTTGTTGATATTGACTGATATGAAAATTTCTTTTGCAATAATATTTTTAGCTATACCGCCTGACCCTAATTACAACACAAGCAAAACTCGTAGAAAGCTTCATAATGCAGCCATAGGTCAGAGACTCCACAGCATACAGTTAAATGGGGGAAGATGCCCACCTTAAGGACAAAGTCAATTTACTGTTAAATTAAAACATATTTGGATGTGATTTGTTTGATGATGGTGCATAAAAAACACACTGTTCTAAGAAATAAATTGGTGGAGTGGCCAGTTTTGTTGTAATAGCACAAAAATATAATCTTGTAAAGAGGCTAACTGAATAAACATCTCTAGCTAACATTAGCTAAAGTTAGCCTAACGTTAGCTCCTAGCTGCGTTGTTCATCATGTCACCTTGTTTGCTGGGAGTTCATTAGCCTGTTTTGTTCTAGTTTTGTACTTTGGTGATCGTACATCATTGTTAGCTGTTGTCCAAAGGGCTCTAGTTAAGCTAACGTTAACTTCTGGAGCTTAGCTTCATTAACTTATCTGTAATGGCAGAGATAACAAAGGTTGGCAAACGTTATGCTGAATGATTCAGTGTAAATACTGTAGCACCAAACTAACGGAGAGACACTCTTGGTAAAGATGGTAAAAAGGCCGTTATCCTTTTCTCATATTCTGAGCCAAAAACCTTAACTTCAGTGGCACTTTAACTTGTTGTCTTTGATGGTGACGGCAACCAGATGCGGTTCACAAGCGTACACTGTGACCTGTAAATTTTGGCTTGTAATTTAAGCTTTTCATCGACCTTCTCAACAATAAAATGATGAATATATCCCTCCAATGCGTAGTTTAGGCCCTTTTGGTTACTTCTCAATGACATCTGATCGTTATGTCCCCAAAAATCATCAATTGCCTCCTGTGAAATGCCGTGTACTGTGACACCTGCCATAGCGCCGCTCACTGAATGTTGATAGTTTGTATGAGTGAGTGGAGGGGGGCGTGGCTTAGCCATAGGTCAAATGGGACGAGGCTTTTAATTGAGGTTTTACTTTAAATACATAGATTACTAGTTTACCTTAAAATTGCTGCAGTTTTGGGATTAATTCCACCAGGACCGTCTCCTGGTGGAATTAATCCCAAGACTGCAGCAATTTTAAATGAAATGTCACAATTTGCTATATCATGGCTGTTTAATGTGTTGAGAGTACATTTAGTGCCATATTGGAGGTCTTAAAGGGGTGAGGGCATCTTCCCCATCCTACCCTGTACCTACAGTATAACATTCATCAGAGTTATGAAATGTTGTCCAGCTCCAGTGGAAGAGTGTAACCTTCAAATAGTTTTGGTGTATAATGAGTGTTGGAGCAAAATCTCTGCCTGCTCAGGACCAATATTTAGTCTGCACTTCATGTAATTAATGAATTCTGCCCACGCAGTTTGTTTTTGTCAAAAGCAGAGTTTGGGGCATAATTTAGGATTCAGGGTCATTTATCACCTGCTGATTAGGCAAGGCCCATTTCCTACTTTGCATTAGAAATTATGACTCAGAACTCTCACTCTATAGATTTAGGAGCAACATAAACAGTGAATGTCCTGAAGGAGGAAAATAAATCATGTAACTATAAGAAATTTGTAGGTGAAATTACTGTGATTGCTATTTTTTATAGTAATTCTGGAATTTTAACCCCTCTGTGATATAATCTGAGCTGCAGTTCTTACTTTACAAATTACAGGTGTGACAGACTGAAATAGGATTACAATACAGGATACAAAGGAAGTTGTGGACTGTGGATGGAGAGACTGATGGCAGGTTGTTCCTTAAAGAAATGAACACGAAACTTTCTCCTTTCCAAACTAACACTGTGAGCTGTGGTGTAACTCTGTGTGTGCAGCAGTGTGTTGCTGTGCAGCAGTGTTTCGTGCTCCACCTTCACTGGATAATTAAAGTGTGAAAACAACATGTGGGTCCATGAAGTGTGTTATTCTTCAATAGGCACGACTCCCACACAGCCAGCCTGCTCCGAGTCAGAGTGTAAATGTGTTCTGACACTGTTTCCATCCAAATATAAAGGTGTCATCATCATCACGAGTTCTGCAGGATTACAGAGTCGACCTGAGTCTGGGTGATAGAAGCTGCTTCACATGTTGGCAGCGCCAACAGACTGAAATACTGCGAGGGGATTTCAGCATGTGATGTTTTATACCCAAAATAACTGAGGGGATGAAAGAGGAGAGCGATCAAACACTCATGAGTCCGGATTTCTCTCGATGGAGCGCTTGCTGATATAAAAGAGACATTTTACTTTTAGTATTTAGCAGTTTTAGCAGCGCTTTGGTCCAGACTGAAAAACATCTCAACAGCTGTTAGATGTTCATGAAAGTCCAGAAATTCGATGTCCCCAGAGGATGAATCCTGTTTAACTTTGGTGATCACCCAGCTGTTCAGCACCTTCATCAGGCCAGGGTCTCTATAGCCTACCTTAAAAACATTAACTGTACTTAAAGATCAATGGTGATGTAATATTACAACACATCCTCACTCCAACGTTAGTCATGGACTTTCCACGTCCACATATGATGTGCGAGGTACCCTGGCTGTGTTTGTTGTTGATGTTCTGTCAACTTCAGCCTGTTACATGCATTGTGTGTTTTCAAAATACACTTCCGCTTTCACAGGAAATGTACAGTTTACATACAGTCGCTTTCAAAATAAAAGCACTACATCAGTACAGCATCACAAACTGATGTCTTTTTTTCCTTCAACAACAAACACGTGGTCTGGTTTAGTAAAAAACAACAGGGTTTGGCTTTACAAGCTTACAGGAAGTGATCACCGGCCTCATGGGTGAAAGTCGGTGGTTGTTGGACCCGTCCACCACACCTCCCGCCCACTCTACTTGGACTTTCACCACCTTAACTTTGATTGCTGTCCCACTGCTTTTCTCCGTGACACCACCAAGCAATCAGCCATATATCATGCTGCTGCGAAAGGACAGCTTTTATCGTCTGTGTCTGACGCCGGAAGTCACTGACCAAGCGCCGGTATTCAAAGACCGGATTGGCTATTACCATGTAATACTAGGGCTGGGAATCTCCAGGCACCCCATGATTTGATTTGATTACAATTCAGAGGGCAACAATTTTTGATTTCTATACGTCATTTATTTTTCTCTTTTTTAAAAACATAGCATTCTGTAATGATCTACAATTGAATAAACAGATGAATTTACTTGCTTACAGTTTTGCTTTTTTCCAGGTCCCTTCTCCCTTCAACCGACCTACAGTACATAACCCAGTTTCTAAACCCGGGGGTGCCTGTCGGATTGTATCCATCCTCAGCGGCTCATGTTTGTCCATTGTGGGATATATATTGTGTAACAGGCTAAGAGTAAAGCACTTGTCAACATGAATATTTATCTACTTGCACGTAACAATTTCCGATCATTTCTGTCTAATAAACACAAAGCTGTCTCTTCCTGCTGTGGCCATCCATGCACTGGGGCACACTGTCTTTTGAGTGATGCAGTTGAAAAACAGATTTCGATGATGAATAATATATCTGTTTCTCTGTCGTCCCAGTCTAAACATTCTCCAGATGAATGATATGTGCTGATTGTATATATGTGCACGTAGGTGGTTGTATGTGTACTGTATCCTCATGACACTCCCGAGGCACCTCCAAAAGCCACGGGTGTATTTCAAACACTAATTGTCTTTTTCATAGAGCCTCCCTTTTTACTAGAAAACAATCATAATTCTAAGAATACCATTTCGAGGGACTTTTATAGCTCCCATTTCAGAGAAGGTCCGAGTGACGTAAGAGTGGTCAAAATGTAGGTGAACAATGGTCGAACACAGCCTATGCAGCACCTGCAACCTCCATATTTAAAATCCTGTTAGCTGTTAAACCAATTAACAACACAAAACAGAAACAGCAGCTTGTAACAAGGAAAAAAAGGAAAATGGAAGTGAAATGGAGCGAAAGCTAAGTCCAGGAGGATCCTGATCCGATACCCAAACCACCTCAACTGTGCAGCTGCTCTACCCCGATGTCCCTCTCAATGTCCAAGCTCCTCATCCTATCTCTAAGGCTATTTGGGACAGCGTTACTGCCCTTAAGCGAAGTAGTTCAGGTATCTCAGTGTCTCGTTCACAAGTGAGGGTACAATGGAGCATGAGATGGATCTGCGATTTGGCGTGGTATCAGTAGTGATGTGGGCACTGAGCAGGACCATCATGGTGAAGAGGCAGCTGAGCCGGAAGGCAAACCTTGCTATTTACTGGTCCATCCACGCCCTAACCCTCACCTATGGTCATGAGCTCTGGGTAGTGACTGAGATCGCAGATATAAGCAGCTGATATTTGACAATGAAAATACAACAGGATTTTAATTTGTCAGAATAAAAGTGATGATGCTACACAGGTGGCCGGTCAGCTTACAGTATGTCACTTCAGTGTTTCTATTAGCAGGAAAAAAGCCTTTGAACGTATATAGTACTGTACCGATGGATAGTTCCTCTCAGGAGTCCCCAAAACTGTTTAGTCCAAAAAAACCTCTTGTTTAAATTGAAAAACATTGTCCCTGGATGAAAAAAAACACATAACAGTATGTTATAAAGGCTTTTGATGGAATGTCCAATTAGCTTCTTTGTCTGGTGGTAACATCGACATAATGTTTTATCTTCCATTGTTGAGCCTCATCAGGCGGGAATAATGTGTTTGAGCTCTATTCTACCTCCCATGGATCCACCCGTCCTTCATGCAGCAGGACATGATCCCTCACTGGCTTCCAACCAGCTAAAAATGACTATTGTGTTTGTCGAAAAACACTTTCAAGCTGTGAGTACCACTGCCAGAAACTGAGAAAGATTTTTC
The DNA here is from genome assembly GCF_041903045.1 of Epinephelus lanceolatus. Classification (NCBI taxonomy): domain Eukaryota; kingdom Metazoa; phylum Chordata; class Actinopteri; order Perciformes; family Serranidae; genus Epinephelus; species Epinephelus lanceolatus. The sequence continues at coordinate 3,988,781 of NC_135742.1, forward strand.
CTCCCACACAAACAAAAGGCAAACGCTTCTTCTGACCACCTGTATGAAAAATTAATTGGATATCAAGGCTGGATTTTTCATGTCGCTCTTCAATCTTTGGGGAGGCTTTCATGTTTAGACAGCACTTCTATTGAAATAATTGTATAATCATAATGTTTAGACCCAGGAGAATTTTCAATTTGTGCAGCTTTATTCAGCACAAAAAAGAAAAAAATACAAACATTGCACACACTTTTATGTCACCACACCTTTATTCTACAGTGCATACTGTACATCACAGCCAATGTCAACGTTGCTTATAAACATAGAAAGCAAGTAAGGAATCAGAGGCCTGAAGACCAGCATGTGTCTAATCATTTAATCTCACACTGCAAGATCCCACATGCACGCGCGCGCACACACACACACACACACACACATAACGACCACCACCTTGTTGATTTATTTCACTGCTGTGCTCAGCTGTTTCTTTTCCTTTTTTCTCTCCGTCCTGATCCCTTGATTGTAATTCAGTGGTGGAGGTGAAGGGCAGATGGAGGCGATGAACAGATCTGCTGTGTGGAGAAACAGAGGAAGAGCCTCCCTCAAGTGAAAGCAGTGATTAACAGCCAGGGTGAAGGTGACTCTGACGAAGGAAAAAAAAAGGAACAGAGAGAGTGTAAACATTTGAGCAGCGCTGGACATGAAAGAGTGAAAGAGAAAGGCAGAGGAGGGAGGTGATGACGCTGCGGCTGAGTTCATACATCAGTGCCAGACTAGAGCAAAACCACAATATCATTTCAGTCAGGAACACTTTAGTCAAAGAAAACTTTATTTTTATTTGCAGTATTATATTTGGTGGTATGGCTCTGTTCTGGGGCCTCTCTACCTTTCCTAGGCCTAGGCAAAAAGAGAGCAACATTCTTCCACGCATTTACGTCGAAAACTCATCGAAGGCCCTGGGGCCTCATTTATAAAACTTGCTTACGCACAAAACGGGGCTTGAAAGTGGCGTACGCCACTTACCACGCAAAGGTTGTGATTTATAAAAATAAACTTGGCGGGAGAATGTGTGCACCTGTAAGCAAACTCTGAGTCATGCATGCGCACATTTTGGAGACACTGGGAAGTGGCGACGCAGACGGCGAGGTGGAGAAGTGGAGTCAGATTTTTATTGATGTCTCACACAAATTTAATGTCATGCTATATCCACCTTAGATCCACGTTATCATTGAAATTAAATCCAGCAGCCTTATTTTGCACTTGGAGTGAGTGATAATTGTTTCATAAAAACGCTGTAAAATCCAACTCAAATCCTGAATTGAAATTCTTTCTAAATACGTATTTAATCCACACTGCCTCTAACATCTCATTGTCCACTCTGTGAGCGCAGGAGGGTGAGAGGACGGCGCGACTGCAAGGAATATATTTATTTATTTAGCTAAATATTTCCAGTGCATTTATCATGTCTTGAAATACTTAAGCACAACCTTTACACTCATTTCATCAGCCCTACTTAGACATGTGCCGTTTATGACAAAACCGGCATGAAGAAACGTGTTCGCCTATTACACTTTCATCTTTGAATTGTATTTCAAATTACACATTGTATTTTGGGACAGGGATACCACTGGTTCATGCTGTAATTCAGGCCAGGTGTGTGATCAGACTAATTGCCATAAACATATAAATACTGCAGTGACCCTCGTGCGTAATTGTGCAAGATGGCACTGGCACATCCTCCTTTTTGCCTCCACCTTTAATAAATGTGATTCTTTATGGCGCACATCAATGTCAAACATCCTCAAATTTAAGCAACACATTAACTACATGTTGGTAAAGGAGTAGAAATATTTGGTCTACCTTTAGATCAGACCACTTTTTTTTCTCACTGTCCGTGCAGTCCCACAGACACAGCTGACAGCATCAGCAGCGTTGATGTGTTGCCACTTTTTTCCGCTTTCTTTTATTAGTGATCCCGCTGCTGTGGCCACCAAATAAAATCTTTCTTCAGTCCTCCACCTCCCATTAAAGGGTCTCTAGCTCAGTCTCGGAGAAATTCCGTTTTTTGGTTCGTTTCTCACCCATCGCCTTGACTCACACAACACTCGCATGCCGTCTTATTTATATGCAGATCGCATTCATGAGGTGATTTGCATGACCATTTATGGTTGAACTAGGGTGTGTAGAGGGCAGAATATGAGGCGGATCTGGGTGCGCACAACTCCAGGAGGTCTGTGATTTATAAAGAGAACATTGCGTGCAAGTGTGCATGCGCACGGTTTAATAAATCAGATTATTTTTTGGCGCGCGCCATTTTCAGCTTTTGGGCACACGTCAACTTCTAGTATGAATCCTAAGCACTCGTTTATAAATGAGGCCCCAGATCACACAGAAAGTGTTTTAGCAGCTGGAGGCGGCTTTTTGTAATTGTTTTAATGAGAATTAAGCTGTTTGCTCGCTGTTTTTGCGTTGTGGTGCACCTCATGTTTCTGCACTCTAAGCACACGGCATATTTGCTGGAGCGCTCTGAACTCCTGGAGTTAAAAAAAACTTGAACTCAGAACGGAAAAACACCCCACGCCACGACTTCTGTGGTGGTCATGACAACAAGTTTACAGTAAACAATGGAGGAGAAACTGGTGGTAGTGGTTGCTGGATACCCAGAGCTATACAGCCTGATGATAGACAGCAGGTTGTCAAACTGCCCCTGAGTCATCCTAAGATATGCCTGTAAACGTCCATGATGGAGGAGAAGCTCCTGGACCAACTGGTGGTACTCCCCATGATCCAGCCTCTTTTTTAAGGTCTCATGTACCCACTAGAACTAGATTCTGATTATTAGGGGAAAAAACAGTGGATTAATTACACGGGGTTAGGGCGTGTTGGTGTGGTTGCAATCTGCAAAACACTTTCTGTGTGATCAGGGCCTAAGGCGGAGAGAGCAAACCTTTCTGTCCTTCCATGTGCAAATGAGGAAAGCCTGAAGCAGAGAGAACAAACCTCCCTGCCCTTCCATGCGCCTACACGGAAACCGTAAGGCAGGGAGAGCAGCAGCAAAGACCCCTCGGGAACAGAACAGAGCAGCATTAATGACAAACAGAAATGACATTGATAAGTCAGACACAGCATGAAAAGGAGGAGCTGGGATGGAGGCAGGTTGCAAAGTGGCTTGCAAAGGAAGCAGCAACAGTTGGCAGGCCAGAGCAGTTTAAATAGGGCGCCCTGAATGAGATTTGCCACTTGGTTGCATAGAAAGGAATCATGTGATCTATCAGCTGACTTCCTTCCATCAATCAGCTGATCCATCAGTTGATTGGGCTGTTTGAGATCAGCTGATGTAGCTGGGTTGTGAGCTGAGCCTGACATCATGACCTGCCTGAACCAACGCTGTGCTCAATTTCTGTCATGAGCTTGAAATGTCTAGGTCGTTACTTCAACCACCAGTCAGGCAAAATAAATTACACATGACAAATGAGTGGTGCTTAAAAATTATTACATCTTCATTAGGTTCTCTGATGGGAATTAATTAGATTAACTTTTAGGTTCTTGTGAACGATTCATTCATAGCGTTTATCAGTTTCATGGTGTGGAACAAAATTGCATCAAATGAGCTGTAACTGACAAATGCAACACATGATCCTCACAGAAGTGCACATATTTCAGTCGATCAGGAGGGTGTAGTCATTTGCTTAAATGGGGCCCTACTGCAGATAAATCTTGACAAACTCCACAGTCACAGGAAGGTTTCTGCTGTGGACTGGACGAATGTTGCACCAGACTTTGTAAATTGATTCACATTAAATCATGGCCACAGCTGAGCACAGTAAAATCGTGGCGCCTAAGCACTGTTTTTTAAATGAATAGTTTGACATTGTTTGTAACGCTTTGTGATGGGAGACTCGAGAGTACCAGATAACAGCATCAACAAATTAGGTTGTACAAAAAACTGAAAATGCCAGACAAAGACAGAATAAAGAGGGCTCATATCATTTCACAAATATATTCAACATGATGCAGTAACTGGATGAAGACGGACTTTTATTTTCATTACTCATTAGCTACCACATGTCATAAACGTAGAAGACAAAGGAAATATTCGCTCTCTTGTCAAGAGTGAGATGAGACAATCAATATCAATCTTATGTGTGCATTAATTATGAAGCCAGGGGACGATAAGCTTAGCATAAAGACATTAACCAGGGGAAACAGTTAGCCCAGTGTGTCCAGAGTTTAAAATCACACCTCAGCAGCTCCCTAATGAACAAACAGTGTCTCATTTGTTTAATCAGAACACAGACACAGAAAAATTAGGTTCAAATCTTGTCATTCTTTTCATACTCTAAAAGTCTGATCTGCAGCATCTGTGGACTCTCACTCAGCAGCACAGGGGTCAGCGACCTTTACTATCAAAAGAGCCATTTTGGCCTAATTTATTTATTCATTTTTTAAATCTGTATATTCATATTTGTGTTTTACAATAAAGGTGTCATGATTCTTGGTTTTTGTTTATATTCTGTTATCCTACGGGCTTTGTTTTCTTTTTGTGCTCCTTGCTCCTTACTCTTTCATGTTTAATCTGCATCCTGTTTTATTTTGTAGGTTCTCTCCTCGTGTGTCGTGTCTGGTTTTACTTCCTGTCCTTGTGTGTCTTCCCGCCTGTTTTCTATCACACCTGTCTTCCTTCAGTCTCGTTAGTCCTTCCCCGTTCCCACAGTCCTCCCTTCACACCTGTTGTGTGTTAGTCTTGTTTGCTCCTAGTGTTTCCACCAAGCCTTGTTGTTAGCCAGTCCCCATTTCCCTCCTTTTGCCCGTGTCCTCCTTCTCCAGCTGTGTCTCATTTTTGTGATTAGTTTTCTGTATATATGTACCTGTGTGTTTCACTTTGTTTCCTTGTCAGTTGTCCTGCGTTCATCCCGGTGTTCTTGGTGTCGTTTCTTGCCTGGTGTTTGGATTTGTTTAATCTGAGTTCATCTTATTATCACAGCTGGTTTCCAGTTTAGTTTGGACTGTGATTTTTATTTGGCATTTCAGCGAGGGAGACAGCATCTCTAACGAGCCACCGCTATTTAGGTTCACCAAAATTTAGGAAAAGGCGCCAGGTCATAGACATATGACGCTCCAAAACTTTTTTTTGCCAAATGTATAGGCTACACATTTTTACAACTGAAAAATGTAAGAAGCACCTCAGGCCTATTCATTTCCATATCACGTTTTGTAAAAGCCACATAAAGCCGCTGGAGAGGGGCTGAAGAGCCGCAGGTTGCCTACACCCGCACTGGCAGAAGTATTAGGATTCTTTGTTTTTCTACTTATGTTACATTCCACTGACTTTTATTGTATTTAAATTGACCTTCTGTTGTGTTTCTCTTCTTAAGTTTTGAGTTTTTCTCGAAGGGAGGCTTTAAACAAATCTACACTACAGTTGCACAACCAAACATCACCACCATAACAAGACTGTTTGGCACGGCTCGGCGTGATGGCGTTCTTTAGTCTTATTCAGCAACCACCTTTTTGAAGACACATTGAAGCTTCAGAGTTCATGAGTGGGGTATTTACTGACATATTTTATGTCTGAACAAAATGTGTCCGTCTCCAAAGCTTGTGTTAACGACAGACCTCATTTCAGGTATCGAACCAAAAACCCACTGACTTCGAGACAAGGGCACCTGGAGTGGTAAAATGCTAACTCATTTATGGGTTGTAGGACTCATTCCTAGTGGACTCTGGAAACAGCCTAATTAAACCTGAAAGTTTATTTCATACATGGGTGATAATATCTCGTACAGTTCGTAGGAGAACGGTTTTGGCCGACGCTGCCTGCATAAAAAGAATATTTCACCTTGCCTCTCAGGGCTGACGTAGACAACAGCAGAGTGCTGAAGGAGGTGCGAACACGTCTGCGCTCATGTGACTGAACATGAGAGTCACCATGTTAACAATGACTCATAATAAATGTCAGCTGAGCCTGTGACAGAATCAAACCTGTACTCTTTTTTTAGTCATCTGCACTAATCACCCATGGTGGAGTCAAAGGTGGGAAATAATTAATTACAAGCAAATGCAAATGAGTAAATAATTAGTTTATAATTAGTTTCCCGGAACAAATAAAACTCAATCATTCCTCCTGTGGGGCTGTATAGGTGGAGTGTCAGAGGGAGGCAGTGGAGACACAACTTTTTGGCACTTTGAAACTGAATATAAATGGTGTCCTGATTCTTTGTGCTCGTCAAATGAAGACTAAATGCTGACTTGCTAATTTGCATTTGAATTATCGAGATTATAAATCCATTAAAAGGGTCTTTTGTTTGTTTCCCATTTATAAAGGCAGTTGTACTTTTACAAAGTGTGTGTGCAGCCGACTTTGTGAGACATGCTCTGACGTTGTATAATGGCCCATTCATGTATTCAATAAAGACACTGGCTGCTCAAGCTCTCCAGTAAAGTCTTTCAATAAAGCTGGCTTCACTTGATCAGCGGCAAATTGCTTAACATTGTATAAAATCATTTAGTCATTACTGAGGGAGCACCGAGGCATCGTTCAGCTGCGCTTCTGAGACGGCCGTTGTGCTTCAGAAAAACACAGTTTTTGACATTAAGATTTTAAAGCCTACCATATAGCAGCTTATATGACATGTCGCAGCAGGTGTGGACTCTATCACCTGATAATCTAACAGCAGTAGCAGGTACATGTTGATCCTGTGGTGCAGCAACATAAACACCATAAAGAAAACTGTCTACAACATCCTGTCCTCTGTTTCAGTGACGTTCGCACATCAAGCAACTGGACGTTCTCACATCAGTCAACATGTTGGTAGTCCTCATCCTACTGAGCTATTAGTGAGTTTTACCCCCTCTTTGTATATGAAGTGAAATTACCAAAACTTCTTCACATCACATGACATGTGACGTAACGTGCCAGTGTTAGTTTGGATCCTTTGTTGTGGTGAAAACACGAATTCCCTGGTTCAACAACACAATGGACAGTGGTTAAAGTTATGTCCCTAATTTGTGTATTAGACCCTTTTACTATTTGTAAACAGTATGATGTTTTTTGGTGGGTGGGGCTTAGCTGGAGGCAAAACAATCCTCCACAGACATTAGCTGGAGCTAGCTAGCTTCTGTTGGCTTGTTTTAGACAATGGAGGAAGATGATGTGAGTGGTGCATCAGAAACAGTGTTACTTGAATAAGTAAACACTGACCAACGGGACCAGACTGGCCGACCCGTCTGCTCTCACTCAGAGGATGGATGATGTCACAGGAAGCCAATCTTACAAAGGAGGAGCACACTTGTTTGTTTTGCAATGGAAGCTAATGTTAGCTAATGTGCTAAAAAGTTAGCATTCCAGAGAAATCCAGTCTTCCTCTTAATCCCTCCCCAGTTTCTGATGAGGTGGACATGATAACCCTTAATACACATAACCTTATTCATCCCTACAACAGGAAATACTTTTTCCCTAACCTGATATGAAGTGTGCGCTGCACATGTGAGCATTTTTGATGATGGCCTCCGTCCAGTCCTTTGGTCTTATCACATTTAACCATAGTTGTCTTTGTTATGTTGACGGGCAGTGGCGGCTGGTTTTGAGCCATGACTCCTTCTATTCTGGCTCCCAATAACACAACAAGACAAACACATTTTAACACTCCTATGGAGCCTACAGCCCTGTGGGGGAGAGGCAGCTGCAACTCCAGGTGACAACATGATGTCATTGTGATGTCGGCCTTAAAAGGGTCTATAAAGAGTCTACGCACAGAGGACAGGAGGGTGGTGGATGAGTCAAACAAACATGGGACTTCACCCTGGAGACTCCTGTTTGTGTCCTGTGTAAAACTAAAAGTCAGTGTTTACGTCTTTTAACTTAACGTACTTATATTGCATTTAGTCATGTAGACATGATGACGACGAGCTGCTGAAGTTCAAACGGAGCATCAGAATGATGAAGAAAGGTGATTTAAGTGACTTTGAACGTGACATGGTTGTTGGTGCCAGACGGGCTGGTCTGAGTATTTACTGGGATTTTCAGCACAACCATCTCTAGGGTTTACAGAGGATGGTCCCAAAAAGAGAAAATATCCAGTGAGCCAAAATGCCTTGTTGATGCCAGAGGTCAGAGGAGAATGGCCAGACTGGTTCAAGATGATAGAAAGGCAACAGGAAGTCAAATAAGCACTGGTTCCAACCAAGGTGTGCAGAAGAGCATCTCTGAAGCAACAACACCTTGTCCAACCTTGAAGCAGATGGGCTACAGCAGCAGAAGACCACACCAGATGCCACTCCTGTCAGCTAACAACAGGAAACTGAGGCTACAATTCACACAGGTTTTCTCACCAAAACTGGACAATAGAAGATTGGAAAAACCACATTCAGATGGAAGCATGGATCCATCCTGCCTTGTATCAACGCTTCAGGCTGCTGCTGGTGGTGTAATGGTGTGGGGGAGATTTTCTTAGTACCAACTGAGCATGGTTTAAACACCACAGCCTACCTGAGTATTGCTGCTGACCTCATTCTCTGTGTAGCTCACCACAACTCCACCTTCCAACAGAGGGCTCAGGACTCCTGCCTGGCTCTGCTCCAGCCTCCATCATGCCGCACATGGAGCCAGACTTACTATAATAGCATTATCATGTTCAGGTGTAGTGAAGTCTATTCTAGTTAAACTGTCAACAGGACACCATTCACAGATCTGTTGTTGTCTGTCATTATAACTGACATATACAGTGAATGTGTGCTGTGTAATTATGTTATGTGGTATCTCCTCTGATGCAGGAAACACATTATTGCTCCTGTAACCTGCTCTGTTTTCAAGCCCATACTGTTGTTATGTCTCTCACCTTTCTGCAGAGTGTAGCTCATGTTTGCAAGCAGACACTGATGTTGGTGTGTGGAGAGTGGAACACGTGTGTGAAACTGAACATGCACACACAGGCTCGTCTAAAGGTTTCAGTCCCCTGTGACCTTATTAAGCTCATCTTTGAATCCTCATCTTACTGATTTTTTCTTATTAACCTTTTCTCATCATGTAACCCAGTCGCCAGAAAACATGTTGGTATTGTACATTCATGCAAACCACAGATATGTTGCCTTTATAAGTTGTTATGTAGCGGATACATTGAAACTTAATGTTTATTGAGGTTTCAATTACGCTGTTGTTAGTGTGTGGTTACGTCGAGGCACAAAAAACAATTGGTTATCCATTGTTTGGTTATCCAAATGTCTACTTGGACTTAACAATGAACTGATGAGAATTTGGAGGTCTAAGGTCAAGGTCACAGTGACCTCGTCCATCTTTCATTCATTCATTCATTCAACCTTTATTTAAACTCAGAAATACATTGAGGTAGGGACCTCATTTACAATGTAGCCGAGTAAAACAATAAACAAATAAAAGCACTTAGACACAGAAACAACCAAAGAGAAACTTACATAAGAGTGGCAACAAGAATAAAAAACACAATAAAACTGAAAAAAAAAAAATAAAAATAACAGCACCAATAATGAATAAAATACTTAAAATGTAACCCACCATAATCAGGTTAGACAGGAACATCTAGAAGTAAAATATGATACAGTTAAAGATTTAAATTGCCCAATGGATAAAAATGATGAAAGTTTTAAATGGTTCTGCAAGTTGTTCCACGTTGCAGGTGCACAATACGAAAAACTGGATTTTGCAAGTTCACTAAAAACAGTTGGTACCTGCAGTGTAATCCAATCACTGGATCGAGTCTGATAAGAACCCACATTAAAAGAAAGCATGGCACTGATATAATTAGGTAAAAGACCAATAAGAGCTTTATAAATAAATAAAACCCAATGTCTTTCACGTCTTACTGCAAGGGAGGGCCACCCAACCTTGGAATATAATTCACAATGATGGGTGTTATAGCAGTCACCAGTGATGAACCTTAATGCACAGTGGTAAATAGAGTCCAGAGGCTTAAGAGTCGTAGCAGAGGCATGCATGTACAAAATATCACCATAGTCCAACACTGATAAAAAAGTTGCCTCAACAAGCATTCTTCTACAATGCGGTGGAAAGGAGAGTCTGTTTCTATAAAAGAAACCAACTTTAATTCATAAAGAAGTCACCAGCTTAGAAACATGATGTTTAAAAGTTAATTTATCATCTAACCAAATACCAAGGTACTTATACTCAGTGACCCTTTCAATATTTGTACCATTGTTGGTTGAAATGATGAGGTTGTCATGGATACATTTTTTTGACCTGGTGAACAACATGAATTTAGTTTTGTCAGCATTGAGAACCAGTTTATGATTATTGAGTGCAACTTGGAGGTCAGAAAAGCAGTGTTGGAGGGAAGTTATGGCTGTGTGTGCATCATTGGCAATACAATACAAAACGGTGTCATCTGCATAAAGATGAATATTACACCCAGTGACAGCTGAGGTAATATCATCAATGTAAAGCGAGAACAGAACAGGCCCCAGGATTGAGCCTTGCGGGACACCTTTTGCTATTTGGACATAGTTAGATTTAACATTACCAATAGAGACACACTGCTGCCTGTCGCTGAGGTAACTCTGAAACCAATTTAGAGCTAATTCATCAAATCCAATAGTATTAAGTCTTTTTAGGAGCAGTGTATGATCTACGGTATCAAAAGCTTTTGAGAGGTCAATAAAGAGGTCAAATCTTACTCTTGTGAACTCGGTATCTCAAGACCACCTTGAGGGATTTTTTTTTTTCAAATTTGGCACAAACGTCCACAAGGTCACTGTGACTTAAGGCCCATTTATGCTCAACGTTAAGTACGGATACGGACGGAGCCTTCTGTCCATGCTCCGCGTTCATTTCGTCCGTATTTCTGCACGTTTCCATAAAGCTTATGGATACGGGCCAAACGGAGCAGTACCACTGGGAACCGTGGGGGCAGTGTTGCTGTCACTACCTGATACGTAGCTCTAGTGAGACACGAAGAAGAAATAACAATTCAATTTCTCTCATCGGCAGTACTAGAGAAAAGAATTCTCCATCCTCTGGTCGCGCTGTATTTAACGGCCTCACCGACCACCGCCTCCTACAACGCTGCCTCTGTTTTTGTCTTTTATGCAAGAGGTACATTATCAATATCTCCTCCACAGTCGCCATGTTTGTTTCTGAGTTTGTTGTTGTCATAAACTTTTGACGCTGGGCTGCCTCCTGGTGGATATATTGGTTAACATCCATGCCAACGTAAAGGACGCATGGAAGTATGTGGCAGTGACAGTAACATCTTTTGAAACGGACGTAAACATTTTCGTACGTAATGGGAGCATAAATGGGCCTTAAGTGTCCGTCTCGTTGCTGCGAATGCAATATCTTAAAAACACCTTGAGAGAACTCTCTCAAATTTGGCAAAAAGATTCATTTGGACTCAAGAATGAACTGATTAGTATTTCGGTGGTTTAAGGTCAAGGTCACAGTGACCTTGTCCATCTTACTCTTGTGAACTCGGTATTTCAAGAACACTTTGAGGGATTCTTTTCAAATTTGGCACAGGCGTCCACAAGGTCACCGCGACCTAGCGTCCGTCTCGTTGCTGTGAAAACAATATCTTGAGATCACCTTGAGAGAACTCCCTCAAATTTGGCACAAAGATTCATTTGGACTCAACAATGAACTGATTAGAATTTGGTGGTCAAAGGTCACTGTGACCTCACAAAAAATGGTTTGGCCATAACTCAAGAATAAATGCAGTAATTGTGACAGAAATTTCACACAAATGTCTAACAGGATAAAATGATGACGTGATGGCGTTTTATATCCAAAAGGTCAAAGGTCAACTTCACTGTGACGTCATAATGTTCTGCATAAAACACTTTTCTGTTCATTATTCAACGTCATATCTCAGGAACAGAAGGGAAATAGTTGGTCAGATACTGAACTGGTGACACTCAATCACAGTCTTGAAACTGTGCTGATTGTATAGATCTTCTGTGTATGAATCATCCATGTTTTCACTGACATGGATAAAAACTGTAACTGTAACTTAACTGGTTCACAGAGGCATACAACTGTGAGATGGTAATTCTAGTTGTTTATTGGTCTCAGACAGTGGCCTGCAGCTTCACAGGCGTCTCCCTCAGGTGTCGCACAAAGTCAGCTCATATACTATTTCATTTGAGAATCATTGAAACAGGCATATGAAAGAGAGATCTTGCATATTTTCTGCCACAGATGATAATTAAGGGCACATGCCTGACAGGTAGATGCAGCTTTAACACTGATAAATCACAAGTGAATTAATTTGCTGTAAACAAAAGAGACCTTCTGTGACATCACTGTCAGCCTGTCGGCACAGATTAGGAGATAAATCTGATTCATAACACAACAACACAAACAAGAATCAACTGTACTGCACAGAAACTGTCTTATTTAAAGTATTATTCCAGTGGGCAGGCTTCATATGGACGGATTGAGGACAGAGGGACTCCTGGAAGGTTTGTAATCAGCATTCAGCAGTAGGACAGAAGTTGAACCAAACTTTAGAGCTGCATGATTAATAACCGCCGCACAATGCCCCTGAAAATCAGATTAAAAGGGGCAAAACTATTTAATTTGATACCGGGACTCAAGCTCAAAATTGATTAAATTCTGCAATTAAAGCACTCTGGACCTGAACATGTGAACACCCCCCTGGAGCCATCGTCTTCTTCTTCTTCTGTCTCAGCTACATAAAGTGCTGAGAGTCCACAGCATCATGTGTCTCTGATCATCTCACAGAGATAAGCTCAGTGATTCTGCAGACATCAGCTCTGTTTGTTACCCAGTGAGTGATTGATGGCTGAGTGACATGTTTACCTGTTTATCCGTGTGTGTGTGTGTGTGTGTGTGTGTGTGTTATCTATCATAACTGATGCTATCCAGAGTCTTTCCATTAAGCAGGGGAGTCCTCATCCACCTGTTTATCTCTGCAGAGTTATTGTCAGTCGGAGTATTTAAATGTGTTCTGTATAACAATGAGACCAAAATGAAATGTAATAAAAGAAACATTTCTATCAGATTTCTTTATGTGACTGTCAGTCTTTTGTTTTTGTCACTTGTTTTGTATCATTTCAAGTAAAAGCGGTTAATTAAGAGAAGGTATGCCGACAGGGTGGAATATTTCTGCGTCTTATAAATTGCTTGATCAACACGTTCACATGTCATCTCGTGAAATAGTGCCGCTTTGTCAGAGGACCTACACGTCAAAGTGTAGGGTATCCGTCAGTTTTGGGCATTCAGGGACAGTGTCTCATTTTACGCTTGTTACATACATAAAGTCTTTTTCAAAACACACTCATAACGTACCTAAAACACCTCCTTTTTACATTTATTTCTTTCAGTTTAGGAAACAAAAGTCCCTGGTTAGGTTCAGAAAAAGAAACATCATGGCTTGGCTTAAAATAATCTACGTCACATAATGGGTAGCATTCTACACATACTAGCATACCACTTTGTTATTAAAGTAACTCCACACTTTTGGTTTCACAAGGGGTAAACGAACAGCGGCCTCTCAGGTGAAAGTCCAGCGTATGTTTGACCCATCCACCTCCCCTCCCACCCGCCCTATAGGTACCTTCTTCTTTTTCACCATATGGTAGTTGCCAGGACAGTTGATGTGAAATATGGGCAAGGGGACGACATTTTCAAAAATGGGCCCCTCATCCACACCCATGAGGGGGAAGCAAAACTACAATATGAAAATCACTCCTGCGAATATAATCAAATTACTCATATTTCCACATGTATTCTGTATCAACTCTGTGTTAAGACTAGGGCTGCAACTAACGATTATTTTCAGTGTCGACTAATTTATTTCTTTGATTAGTCGACTAATCATTTTATCAAAAAATGTGTTAAAATGTTGAAAAATGTCAGTCTGTCTCTCCCAAACCCCAAAATTATGTCATCTAATGTCTTATCTAAAGGGTTTTAGTTCACCGTCATGGGAGAGTGTGTAAAGCTGCCAATATCTGAACGTAAGAAGCTGCTATAAGAGTATTTTGGGGTACTTTTATAGTACTTTTCTATGAAAGTCTCGTTGATTAATCTTCGATTAGTTGACTAATTGTTGCAGCCCTAGTTAAGACCTTATTTTCTTATTTTGAAAAGGTCAACCACTGACCTTTTCATGGACCCCCCGCCCTCCCTGGGTCATCTGTACCCTTTGACATCCCCCAGAAGGTGCTTTTGGTATCTTATGCAGACGTCTAGTGACATAGCGCCAACATCATTTGACGACCTCGGTTGTTGGCTGTTACATCAACTGCTGCCATCTGTGTGTATTGTATCGCAGCCAAAGGTGCCTTTGTGCATCGATATCTAACGCCCAGATCACTAACAAAGCGGCAGTATTTGACAAGCTGGGAATTACTACGGGCTGGTACATGGTGTTGCAGGTAACATTTTTTTTGCTGGACGACCTTGGGGTTCGTCTTTGTTGGCGTCTGTCCTAAAGTAAGCACACACTAAATATATTGCTAATATCCACACATTTTTATTTATTTTAGTAATGAGAGGTGTCCATGTGACCTAAATTTGCTGGCAAAATTTAAGCAACTTTGTTTGGTTAGATAAATCCATCCATCCATTTTCAGCGATTTATCCAAGGCCAGGTCACAGGGGCAGCAGGCTGAGGAAAGTACTTCAGACATCCCTCTCTCCAGCAACACTTTCCAGCTCCTCCTGGGGGATCCCAAGGCGTTCCCAGGCCAGATGAGATATATAATCCCTCCGGCGTGTTCTGGATCTGCCCTTGGGCTTCCTACCAGTGGGACATGCCTAGAAAACCCCTAACGAGAGGTGGGGTGGAGGATCCTGATCAGATGCCCAAACCACATCAAGGTCTGATGTCTGAGCTTCTCACTCTGTCTCTAAGGCTGAGCCCAGTCACCCCACGGAGGAAACTCATTTCGGCCATGATCTCAGTCTTTCGGTCATTACCCAGAGCTCATGACCATAGGTGAGCGTCGGAACTTATATGTTCCAGTAAACCAAAACCTTTTCCTTTTAGTTCAGCTCCCACTTCACCACGACGGTCCAGCACAATGCCTGCATCACTGCTGATGCCGCGCCAAACCGCCGATCCATCTCGCGCTCCATTTTACCCTCACTTGTGAACAAGACCCCGAGATACTTGAACACCTTTGCTTGGTGCAGAGAGAACCACAACCTCAGACTTTCACCAGATGACACTGCCTTTTATTGATTAATTTTGTTGTTTGTTGCTACTGTGCAAAAACATTCATCTCACTGAAAGAAAGAGGAAGCTATGCTCTGAAGACAGCCTAATAGAGACGACAGAGTCAAACTGAATTACAGGGAGGTAACATGATGTCCATTGAGTCTAAATATCAGGCCACTCGCTCAGCACTTGTCATTAAAGAGCTTCCATATCTCCACAGGACTGTAATGAGTGTGAAACCAGAGCAGAGGTGTCGAGTGTGAAAAACACAAAGTTGTGCGTGTTAGTATGAAAACAGGCCGGCGGGCTGCTGCAGAGGGAAAGGCTCTCTCACTCCCCAGTCCACCTGCTGCTAAGTGACGCAGACAGAGCTCACACACACACACACACACACACACACACACACGCTCACCCCTGTAACCCAGCACTTTGCTGATGCAGCAGAACAACAGCGCGTGTGTCTCTCCATCTAAACAGGGTTACTTGAGCATGCAGAGCCACAGAGTGGTGCAACATGACAGATAAGATAAGCAGCGTCCTCCTCTCGCTGCTTGAAGGGCTGAGGCGGCTGCTGATGCTCGCTGTTATAGATAGACGTGGGGGACCTGACGTCTGTGGCGTTAAGCACATACCAGATGGAGAGCGTCAGCCCTGTGTGTGTGTGTGTGTGTGTGTGGAGAGGACACCAGAGTTTAAATGTGATAGGGAAAAAAAGAAAAGAGGGAATGTATGGATGTGTGTTTGTGTCCTGAACGTACAGCATGTGAGAGATGATGATGATGAAGACGTACACACATCAGCTCAAGTACCACAGGAGTCTAAATGATCAGCTGTCACACGTCATCTTCATCAGACTCGAGTGCAACTCTGAGCTGAATCCATGTGTGATTATTCACCAGGCTGTTTTAATTAACAAGAAAAGCCAACTAAGCGTGCAAATTGCTGCAATTAGTGTAATTTGTGACATGAGCTGATGTGAATAAACCTCGTTCTGCTCATTTGGTTAATATGTGATGTTGAATATGGTGCACTTCTTCTTAGTGCATTAATCTGCACGTTGGCGGTGACTCACCAGCAGGCTTACTTAGTGTTACCTGAATTGCCTTGCTCTCTGCTGGAGAACTGCTTCTGTGTTTTTGCACCTGAGAGGAGGAAAAAGAGCTAAGAGGCATCACTCTGCTGCTGATTCTGTGAACCAAAAACACCACTCCAGTCAAGTGGAGCTTTCTTCTCTGAATATATCCAGCAGGGGAATTTAACTAATTTAGCACAATTTTGAGGTATTTGTGTTTCACTTAAGTATTTCATTTTTATGCTACTTTATACTTCTACTCCAATGTGGAGTTAAGTATAGGCTACTCCCCTGACGACATTAATTTGACAACAATAGTTACTTTTCACACTCAGGTTATTCATACAAAATATGGATACGATTATAGATTATGATGTATTATTGTAGATTAAGCTACCCAGCAGCAGTACTTAAAATCAGGTCCACCTTTACCTTTACTTCAAGTATATTCTGATGCTAATATTTAAAGGGAATTTTCGGTTTATTTCAACCTGTTTCCTATCGTCCTAAATTTGTTTCAAGTGACTAGTGACATAAAAATAATAGTTAGCATGTTAGCCGTTAGCCTAGATACAGCCGGGGCGCATAGTAGCGTCAGACCTGTTAAAACGTAAGTCAACGGGCAACCTTCAAGTGCAAAGTTAGTCCACTAAACAAGCTTTTTTTCCACAAAGACCGCCTCATATCGTTAGGATAAATGTCAGAGAACATATAGAAAATGACATGTAAATGTGTTGTCTTACCTTACCGGTGTGCTGCCATGTTTGTTTACCATTTAGCTCTGCTTTCCAAAGTGCGGCCGAATTATCGCGGGAACAAGCTGCGATCTCATACCGTGCCTGAAATCTCGCGAGCTCTAGATAAAGCCCAGCTGGATACTACTCCAGGTGGAGGTGTCTCGTCCTCGGTCACATCCAGACCTTGAAAATAAGGCTGCAACTGGTCCCATTCCTTGCAACAGAGGCATTCCTCTTCTGTGGGCACTGGGGCACAGCATTCACAGGTACACCACCAATCTGCAGAGCTACGCAGCCTTGCAGCAGCCATTCCTCCTCTCTCGTCCTCTACCTGTTGCGCCTCTCTCTCTCTCCTCCTCCGTTCTTCAATTTCACGAAGCTCTTCGTCAGTGTATTCTGGCTCAAATAAATAAGGGCGGCCATCAAACTCTGCAAAATCAAATTCCTCCTCCACAAAGTCGAAGTCTGGCAAAAAGTCAGCCATTATTCTATAAATCTTTCATAAAATAAATGAATGAACTTTTTTAGGCTACTGTCCGGTTCTGCCTTCTAGCTGTTGCTGCTTGTTCTCGTGATATTTCGCTTTGGAAAGCACAGCTAAATGGTAAACAAACATGGCAGCACACCGGTAAGGTAAGACAACACGTTTACATGTCATTTTCTATATGTTCTCTGACATTTATCCTAACGATATGAGGCGGTCTTTGTGGAGAAAAAGCTTGTTTAGTGGACTAACTTTGCACTTGAAGGTTGCCCGTTCACTTACATTTTAACAGGTCTGACGCTGCTATGCGCCTCGGCTGTATCTAGGCTAACGGCTAACATGCTAACTATTATTTTTATGTCACTAGTCACTTGAAACAAATTTAGGACGATAGGAGACAGGTTGAAATAAACCAAAATTTCCCTTTAAGTACTTTTTACCTTCGTAAGATTTTGAATGCAGGATCTGAAACAGAGTGTTTAACACTGTGGTATTTCTTCTTTAATTAAAGGAACAGTGTGTAAGATTTAGGGGGATTTAGTGGCATCTAATCGAGCCTAGCCAAAACCGCTCCTGCTTAGAATTCCTTCAGTGTTCATGTTCAGGAGGTTTTTACCAGGAGCTGAATTCTCCACAGAGGTCTCCTCCTCTCCAAAATATTCGAACCATGTGATTTAAACTGATTTAAAAAAAAAAAAGAATAAGGCAGTTTCACATTACAAATCAGTGCTTCTCCAATGTTCTTGTCTCAGACAACACATTCTCACTTCAACCTCGTCACATGTCTACGTTTGGTCATGGACTGTCCGTGTCGAGATATGACGTCCAAGGTACCCTGGGTGTGTTGGTAGTTGACATTCTGGGACGCAGTGTCAACTTGAGCCTGTTACATGCATTGTCTGTTTTCAAAATACACTTCTGTTTTCACAGGAAATGTACAGTTTGCATACAGTCTCTTTCAAAATAAAAGCACTACGTCAATACAACAACATGAATTGACTTTTTTTTCCTCAACAACAAACACATGGTTGGGTTTAGGATAAAGTCAGGGTTTGTTGAACTGATCCATCCACAACTCTCGCTCAGACTTGTGCTACCTTAACTTTCGTTCTTGTCTGCCATGTTTCCCCCTGACGGTGACTATAGCGGCGACCGGCTGTGTATCATGCCGATGTTAAAGGACAGCTTTTTGCTTTTGCTGATGCCACAAGTCACTGCCCAAGCGCTGGACTGTGACGACTTTGGAGTGAGACCGGGTTGTGTTTTACCCTCCTTATTCTGAAAAGCACCTGGACAAGCCTTAGACAAACGTGTAAAATGTTGTGATACTGTTCAACCTCACAGGACCCCTTTGTTCTTCCGTCTTTACTCCTGTCAGCACAGTGTGTGCACGTGAGCCTTCCTGAAAATGTGGGTTAAACATGAATTACTGGCTTTCAATTATGTAGGGTGTTGTGATTTTTGGTGCATTATTTTTCATAAGAAAACATAAAAACAGAGCACAACAACAGCCTGACTCTTACTGTACCAACTTCACCTGCTGAGGTGGACCATGAGATGCAGTACAAATCACTGCAGCAGAGGAGTGAACATCAACACTGTTCATTTCATGTTCATGTTCATGTTTTTTTTTTCTAAATGAAAACATATTTTCCATGTAGCAGAATCAAACCAACAAAGAAATGTAAGAGTTTCATTACTGCGAGGATGAAACTTCAACAATCTTCACACCTCGCCTGTGAATTTTCACAGTTCTCGCTGTCCTTTTCTTGTATTCAAATGAGCGTCACGTTACAGCACACAACAGGAGAAGTGAAGAAATCTTCATCTACCAGCGAGCTGCAGTACAGTAGAGCTCCTTTTAAATTATTACCGACGAGCTCCAACATGCAGTCAGCCGCTTAAATGTACGTTTACGTCAGTGCGAATGTTTAACCACACATGATTAAAGCATTTTCTCAGAGTGCATTCCTGAGTAACAGGATACTGACAGTACTGTACACGCTTAATCTAAAACCTACACATTTTATGGCCTGAGTGTCTATTTATTATATGGCACAGGGTACATGAGGTCAGTGCGGCCATATCAAAGCACACATACCAGTTTTCTTCATAGAAACGTACTGTATGCATCACACACTGAACGAGACTGACTGAGTAAATTGATTTAATGATCCTCTCAGACAGATTAACCCTGCAAGAATTCCTCACTAATTTGCAGCAGCATATTTTGAAAGAAACGTAATGCCGCCTAAATAAAACATATTACTGATGCTTATGTTGAACATGTGAACATTAACTGGCAGTGTAATTCATTTCTGATTTTTATGCCAATAGCCATGACCAGAGACATTATTTTTAAGGTTTTCCGTCCATCCATCCATCCGTACGTACACACATCCATCTGTCTAATTCTTGTGAACAGGATATCTCAAGATCCCCTTGAGTTAGTTTCTTCAAATTTGACGATAACGTCTTGGTACACATGATGAGGACTCAACAATGAACTGAGTAGATTCTGGTGGACATAATATAAACACGATATCTCAAGACTGGCTTCAGGGAATTTCTTAAAATTTGGCACAAACGTCCACTTTGACTCAGTGATGAACTGATATGATTTTAGTGGACATAAGTCAAAGGTCACTGTGACCTTGCATTAATCTGATTCTTGTAAACACGATATCTCAAGACTGGCCTCAGGGAATTTCTTAAAATTTGGCACAAACGTCCACTTTGACTTAGTGATGAACCAATTAGATTTTGGTGGACATAAGTCAAAGGTTACTGTGACCTTGCTTTAATCTGATTCTTGTAAGCGCGATATCTCAAGATTGGCTTCAGGGAATTTCTTAAAATTTGGCACAAACTTCCACTTTGACTCAAAAATGAACTGATATGATTTTGGTGGACATAAGTCAAAGGTCACTGTGATCTTGCATTAATCTGATTCTTGTAAACGCGATATCTCAAGATTGGCCTCAGGGAATTTCTTACAATTTGGCACAAACATCCACTTTGACTCAAAAATGAACTGATATGATTTTAGTGGACGTAAGTCAAAGGTCACTGTGACCTTGCATTAATCTGATTCTTGTAAACACGATATCTCAAGATTGGCTTCAGGGAATTTCTTAAAATTTGGCACAAATGTCCACTTTGACTCAAAAATGAACTGATATGATTTTGGTGGACATAAGTCAAAGGTCACTGTGACCTTGCATTAATCTGATTCTTGTAAACACGATATCTCAAGACTGGCCTCAAGGAATTTCTTAAAATTTGGCACAAACGTCCACTTTGACTTAGTGATGAACCAATTAGATTTTGGTGGACATAAGTCAAAGGTTACTGTGACCTTGCTTTAATCTGATTCTTGTAAACACGATATCTCAAGACTGGCTTCAGGGAATTTCTTACAATTTGGCACAAACGTCCACTTTGACTTAGTGATGAACCAATTAGATTTTGGTGGACATAAGTCAAAGGTTACTGTGACCTTGCTTTAATCTGATTCTTGTAAACACGATATCTCAAGACTGGCCTTAGGGAATTTCTTAAAATTTGGCACAAACGTCCACTTTGACTTAGTGATGAACCAATTAGATTTTGGTGGACATAAGTCAAAGGTCACTGTGACCTTGCATTAATCTGATTCTTGTAAACACGATATCTCAAGACTGGCCTCAGGGAATTTCTTAAAATTTGGCACAAACGTCCACTTTGACTCAAAAATGAACTGATATGATTTTGGTGGACATAAGTCAAAGGTCACTGTGACCTTGCATTAATCTGATTCTTGTAAACACGATATCTCAAGATTGGCTTCAGGAAATTTCTTAAAATTTGGCAAAAAACGTCCACTTTGACTCAGTGATGAACTGATATAATTTTTGTGGACATAAGTCAAAGGTCACTGTGATCTTGCATTAATCTGATTCTTGTAAACACGATATCTCAAGACTGGCCTTAGGGAATTTCTTAAAATTTGGCACAAACGTCCACTTTGACTCAGTGATGAACCAATTAGATTTTGGTAGACATAAGTCAAAGGTCACTGTGACCTTGCATTAATCTGATTCTTGTAAGCGCGATATCTCAAGATTGGCTTCAGGAAATTTCTTAAAATTTGGCACAAACGTCCACTTTGACTCAAAAATGAACTGATATGATTTTGGTGGACATAAGTCAAAGGTCACTGTGATCTTGCATTAATCTGATTCTTGTAAACACGATATCTCAAGATTGGCTTCAGGGAATTTCTTACAATTTGGCACAAACGTCCACTTTGACTCAGTGATGAACCAATCAGATTTTTGTGGACATAAGTCAAAGGTCACTGTGACCTTGCATTAATCTGATTCTTGTAAGCGCGATATCTCAAGATTGGCTTCAGGAAATTTCTTAAAATTTGGCACAAACGTCCACTTTGACTCAGTGATGAACGGATTAGATTTTGGTGGACATAAGTCAAAGGTCACTGTGACCTTGCATTAATCTGATTCTTGTAAACATGATATCTCAAGACTGGCTTCAGGGAATTTCTTACAATTTGGCACAAACGTCCACTTTGACTCAGTGATGAACCAATTAGATTTTGGTGGACATAAGTCAAAGGTTACTGTGACCTTGCTTTAATCTGATTCTTGTAAACACGATATCTCAAGACTGGCTTCAGGGAATTTCTTACAATTTGGCACAAACGTCCATTTTGACTCAGTGATGAACCGATTAGATTTTGGTGGACTTAAGTCAAAGGTCACTGTGACTTTGTATCCGTCTCATTTTAGTTAATGTGATATCTCAAGAACACTGTGAGAAATTTGGCACAAATGTTTTGGCACACATGACTTGGACTCAACGATGAAATTATTAGAATTTGGTGGTCACAGGTCAAAGGTCAAGGTCACTGTGACCTCACAAAACATGCGTTGGCCATAAGAATGCCAAGAATACATTCGTTTAATTTGACACATCCTATGAGACACAAATGTCTCATAGTATATAATAATGAAGTGATTATCTTATATCCAAAAGGTCAAAGGTCAACTTCACTGTGACATCATAATGTTCTGCAAAAACACTTTTCCGGCTTCATGTACAGCTGAGCAACCTTCATAGGAATGAACAGGGCCTGGCAGCGCATGCTGTATCCAGGTCTCCCAAAATATCAATGCATCATACATCCAAAAGGTCAAAGGTCAACTTCACTGTGACATCATGCTGTTCTGTGTAAACACTTTTCTGGCCATTAACCAGCGTCATATCTCAGGAACAGAAGGGGAGACATTTGGTCAGATACTGAACTGGTGACACAGATCTTGAAACTGTGCTGACTGTATAGATCTTCTGCGTGTGAAGCATCCATGTTTTCACTGACATGGACATGAACTGTGACTGCAACTTGTCTGGTGCACGGAGCCAACGGCGAGAATGTAATTCTAGTTTCCTACAATATTTTTTTTTGTAGCACCTAATCCAGGGGTAGGCAACCTACGTCTCCAGTAGCAGTAGTTGCCTGGAATCTCTTTAGCAAGGCTAGCTATGGATTAAATCTAAAAAAAGAAAAGGTCTTTGAGGAAAATAGAGATTTAACAGTGTGTGGACAAATTCATTTGCTTTCACCACCAGCGCTGCAAAATTAAAATAATAAATAGTCATAAAAAGTCCACTGTAGAGTAGCCATCTTGTAGTAAATCATATTAATGAAAGCTCATTTAGACTTAATAGGCTGATACCTTTATTCAGATATGTTTTACAGCTCCAGACACATTTATTTTCTTCTTTTTTAGCCAATAATAGTAGTAAAGGTTGCCCACCTAGAGCATGATTAATGTTTTTATGGTTCTGTTCAGGCCACTCTGAGCTCTTGGTTTAAAAGTGTTTTTGTTTTTTTTGTTAAATATTCAATAGTCAACTAAGTTTTCAATATTTGACTTCAAGATTTAAACTTTTCCCGATCTGTTCCATAGAGTTTCTGCAGCTTAAACTTAATCACATGCTGTAAGTGTATAAACATAATTATAGCAGACAGGGTGGACCCGTCACATAACTTTAATCTGCTGTGCAGTTAGTGTTGCATAATGTAAACCGCTCCACCAAGTATGAAAATAATGCAGCATTGCAGATGCAGTGTGATACCAAAGACGGATGATGTGGCTTTCAAAGTTCAGTCAGTGGAGATAAACATCCAGTCATCTCATGTTTTCTCTGAATACATATTACGATTTTGTGACACAGTGATTCACACAGTACAGTAACTGTTGAGTGCAGTGACTGACTGTCTTGTGGGCTGCGATACAATTTGTCTCCACTTCTTGAATTACGTGTCCAACATGCCAAACCAACCAGTCTGAGGAGCCGCAGAGGTTTGGGTGGTTGTTTTGCAGCATGCTGTTTTGGTTGCACATAATTTAAAAGTAAACAGTGTGCAGACACACGGTAGTAATGGCACGGCAGCGTGCAAATTAAAGGCTTCAGATGTGTCCTGCTGCCTCTAGTCGGCTGCGGGCATTTAAGGGGAAAGTTTGTATACAGAGTAAAAATAGTTTTGGCTGATCGTCCATTAATCTTGAGCTCAGACGGCTGTAGTGGCAGTCTCGATATGGAGGCACTTCAGTTATAATTTCTGGGTTTATTTTCAGCACAATGTCAAGGAGTTCATCAAAATACCTCCCGACACACACACTGCAGGAAACTCCCGTCTGTTTGTGCTTTTCCATCAACACTTGTGTTGTGTTGTGCATGAAAATATCACAGGGACCGTTACTCAATACTCTGCTCTACGGGAGCCCTGCAGGCCCAATTACAACCTCAGTGTATGAGGGATGAACAGAATTACATTGTTTTATAAATGTCAGCAGAATAATGAGGCCTGTGGGCTACTGTATTTAGACTACGTAAATTATTTGCAGAGCTGAAACGTGTCGAGTGTCATCAAAATAAAGAAACACAGCCCACCTGCAGTAATTATAATAATAATAATAATAATAATAGTAATAACAAAAATAAATCATCTGTAGACAAAACATATAAAAACTGGATTATCATTACTATTATTATATTTATTTTACTAGCATTTTTTTCTTATTCATTTCATCTTATTATATTTTATTTTATCTTATTTTATTTTGTTTATTCTTTCCTCTTTCCTCTTCTTTTATTACCTTTCAACCTGGAAACTACAACCAAGTGCAGCACAGTGTGGCACTGTAATATTTTTTCTCCTATGAGCCGGTAAAACAAATTGCAACAGGTAACGGTCAGAAACAGTAGTGCTACTAGCTCAGATCTCATGTGCAACCAATTTACATCATCGAATGAGAATGCAATGCACAGTTTAACTAATGGCAGCCTCCATAGGACAAAATATGTATTAAATGTTGAGGAATATTAAAGTAATGAATATATTTCATGTGTTTCTCACAGTGAACTTTAGTAGTAGAGGGAAATTATAGTGTATTAAGGCCTAAAAGTCTTATTAGCTGGGGTTGCTTTTAGACAACAATTAATTTACTGATTTGCATTCACTTTTGTATTCACAAGAAAAAAATGAATAAATAAATACACTTTTCAAAAAGGCCCCAGCTCCGGCTTTTTTTACATGAAAGCAGTTGCTGGTCCTCTGTTGCAGTAAACTTTATCCACTTTATCATGGTTTTATTTCTTTTATTTTTTTGGGTTTTTGACTGAGGAATAAAACAAGTAATTTGAACGTAGCAAATCGTGTTGTGTATTTTTCACCATTTTCTGACATTGTTAATGTTCAGAGTTCTTTACTCGTCAGATGCGCGACAGTTCCAGTGAAGCAGTCGGTGTTGACAATGAAATTCTTTGTTCTCAGACTCCCTCCAACAATGCTCATTAAATATTTACGAAAAGAAAATCAGGCGAGTAAAAATGAGAATCTAAGACATAAACATGAAATAATGCACAAGTTAAATTGGAGGGAATAAAAGAGAGAATATGTTAAATATAATCAAAATAAAATAGAATATAAAATATAGCTTAGTGGCAGACTGGTGGACTGTAGTGATAACACCAATGAACTGTAATGTAGACTAGTCTGTGTTGTAGACTTGGCAGTCATCTCTGCCAAGTCAGTCTGCAGCTGATCCTGACACAAAAGTGGACAAGGTATAAAACGTGATCACATTAAATGGTCGAAACTTGTTTATTTATGCCTTTGTAGTTTGATACGGCAACAGATTTGACCAATTTTAGCAACAGGAACAAGCTGTGATACTGGTGATTAGGAAGTACTCGTTTGAGGACATTGGGACTTTATTATTGTATCATGGCAACATTTCACACAGGCCAGTCACGTGTAACAAAATGTTCCTACAGACCTACAAACAGGACATTCCTAGCTTGGACTATGGAGAACGGAAACTTCACACAGAGTTACAAAATGAACAAATTACAAAGCTTTTATAGCACATGTTCAGGCATTAAAATGAACAGTTTTAGACTCGAACAGTGACCCCTCACCCACAGAGTTACAAAATACTTAACAGATGTTGCATTGTTCAGGCATTGAAGTAAACAGTCTTATATTTTATTACACACTTAACACACAATTAAAAATAAGCCCAATGTTCCCATTTAGCACTCATCGATTGCTCTTCTAGAGAGATCTAACATCGTTTTTCTGTTCAAGGGTATTTTGGGGGAGTTTATCCCAAGCGAAGGTCCAAGGACAGAGTGTGTCTTATCTTGAAAAGCCCTCTGAGGCAAATTATGTTTTGTGATATGAAAACCAAATTGAATTGAGGGGTGGCACTGTCGCCTCACAGCAAGAGGGTTCCTAGTTCGATCTCGGATGCAGGAGCCCTTCTGTGCAGAGTTTGCATGTTCTCCCTGTGTCAGCGTGGGTTTCCTCCAGGTGCTCCAGCTTCCTCCCACAGTCCAAAGACATGCAGGTTAATTGGTGACTCTAAATTGTCCGTAGGTGTGAATGTGAGTGTGAATGGTTGTCTGTCTCTATGTGTCAGCCCTGTGATAGTCTGGTGACCTGTCCAGGGTGAACCCTGCCTCTCACCCAGTGTCAGCTGGATTGAATTGAATTGAATATTAGGACATCTTTTTTTTCAAAATCTACCTCCTCAGGGTTCCCACGGTCATGGAAAACCTTGATAAAGTCATGGAATTGCACAATCACATTTTCCAGGCCTGGAAAAGTCCTGGGATTAATAAAAAGGATTAAAAGTTTTGGAAAAGTCATGGAATGTAATCAAGTAAAAATAATCATTTAATTGAATAGTTTAGTCTATTTATATATTTTATAGTTTATATAGAAAAAGCGTATAATTTTGTTTTAGATAGCTACTGACTAGTCTGGGGCCGTTAGTGGCCGTTTTGGTAAGGAACCGGAACCAGGGCGAGTGAGATAGGATCCGGAATTCGATGGATGCACCTTTCCGTCAAAATAAAAGCACCAAGCCAATAAAAATGCGGTGAAACTTTTTAATTTAAAGAATATAATTTACAAGAAAAGCCCCAAGCCATTAAGTTAATCAATTTTCTTACACCCCTCATCACCCCAGATCGATGGTGCGCCAGAATTTAAAGTTTTACTTTGGTGAACACTTCTACTTTGGTGAATTTGGTGAATTCCGGATCCGCTCTCTAGACCGGAACCAGAGTGAATAGAAACCAGGCTCTTCACTTTACGTGAAGAGCCTGGTGACACGAGGCCAGCTACTGACTATTAAAAAAAAAAAAAACCCTTGACGCAGATGGGTTTGTCTTTTTTGAGGACATATATAGAAAACAGCATTATTTTAAATTGATAATATTCTCTTTAAAAGAAAAAAAATGTATCCTTGCACACACGTGTATTTCCAAGGTGGTGATCCCTAGGGGCCCCTCCACCCCAGGGGCCCCACTGCCTGCACAGTCTATATTCACGCCCCTGCCTCCATCCCCTCAAATCAGAAAAAAAAAACTAATTACTAAAAGCTCTCACTGAGAATGAGACCTCATGTCTGTAACACATCCACGTGATCCATCTTGCCATTAGACGATCTTCGTTTCGCAGTAGCAGTCAGTGGGCGCATGCGCAGCCGCAACCTCCGCTCCCCCCTGCGCTGAGCGCTGACAGCAGGCTGACCGGAGACCGTCGCTGCTGCCGCCGCCGCCGCTTCCGCCACCAGCTTCCACTCCACGTTGTGAGTCCGGATACAAAGCGACACCAGGACGGGACTTAATTTCTGTCACGGGAAACAAAAACAACACAAACAAAGTGTTTTCTTGGAGGCTTTTTTTTTTTGGACACGCTGACCGCCGAGCTTCCTCCTCCTCCTCCTCCTCCTCCGGTGCTGAACGGACTGTCGGTGAAGGTAAGTGTCCGCTTTTTGTGACAGATTGTCGGTGCGGAGGGAGAGGAGGGATGAGCGGGCGGCCGCTGCTGTCCCGCACGGCTCGGTTAACTTCAGCTTTGTGTGTGTGTGTGTGTGTGTGTGTGTGTGTGTGTTACATGTGTGAGTGAACCAAAGTCCTGTTGACGAGGGGACCAAGTTTTCCTCGTTCTCTCCGTGCACCCCGCGTGCACCCACTCACCGTCCTCAACGTGTCTTTTCAAATTTAAACTGAAATGATGTCCCTCTGAGAGACAGCACATAATTTCCTGTGAGACAGAAGCTGGTGTTACAGGTGACAGGTGAGTCTACCTGTTAGTGGAATCTTGCTTCCATTTGCAGTTTGTTTGCTGTCATTCAGGAGTACAGGTGGGCTCCCATCATGCACCTGCACCCTGAATCATGTATCACTCATCACCTTGTCTGAAGCCTTCACCCTGCACCATAAAACAAAATAACTTGACAGTAACACCAGTTCAGTTTGGTGGTGTTTTCAGTGGACATTTACACCAGTGGACACAGGAGTGTGTGACTGTAGGGTTCATGTTCACACACATATATATCCCATAATAACATGATAACACTGTCATAGTAAAGTTTAATGTGTGCTTTCTACAATAGGTCATTTTTGGAATGTAGTTTGGCAGAGGAGGAGCTGTGGGTTTGTCCCCCTCGCTCCTGTTTGCCCTCCTGTGTTCACGCAAAGAACAGATGCCTTCACACTATGGACAGACAGAGTGATAGCAGCAACTAACAACAATGTTTTAATAACAATAAACTTTATTTATGTAGCACCTTCCATTAAGGATAGACCGATACATCGGCCGGCCGATATATCGGGCCGATATTTGAGTTTTTTACTTGTATCGGCATCGGCCGATACGCGCGTGGGTTCGCGGATTTATTTTTCCCTGGCATGATTTACAGACAGGCATCCACGGGCAGCTCTGTGTTGCCGGAAGACCCTGCAGCGCACATGCAGCGAATCCTACTGTGTACAGTAGTTGTTGTTTTATTTATGCTTCAGCTTAAATATTTGTTTATTTTATAAAGACATTACTGGAAGATTTAAGAGCACTGAACTCTTTTTTTTATTTGAATGTATAATAATAATAATAATATTCTACCTGTTCTACCTCAACTTTCCATCTTGTTTTAGTATTTTTTACTGTTCAATAAATGTTTCTTATTTTAAACTTGAGACCTGTAATATTTGTTATCATTGTGTCATTTTTTTTATGTAAATTGAGGGAGCAAAAGCAGTATCGGCCCCAAATATCGGCTCAAGAAAATCGGCAGTCCATAATCGGTCATCGGCTAAGGGTGATGGAAAAAAATCGGTATTGGCATCGGCCCTAAAAAAAATCCATATCTGTCTATCCCTACCTTCCATTACAAGAAGTGTATGGAGCTACATTTGTTTCTTTATTATTCAATCAAACAGAGTAGGTTTTGCAATCAAAAAAATATCTGAGAGCAAAAGTATCAATATTGCAAATATGATTGATTAAAACATGCAGATCCTAAAGTTTTGATTGCGAGTCATTTTTTTTCATTTGCAAGTCAAAAACTTTTGCAAGTTAAAGTGGAACCTGGTGGGCGTGGCCTAAACTGAAAGCTGTAAAGGTCCTGACACACCAAACTGACGGTCGGCCATCGACCAAAGGCGGGCCGTCGGTGAGCGTCTGTTGCCCTAGTTTTTGCGTTGTGTCCTGTGTCGGTGGCTTTTCGGCCGATTGAGCATGTCAAATCTGCGGCGCAGCTTGTCGGTGAGAGAGATCACTCTGATTGGCTGTTCAGGTTTTATTTCCTCGCCCCTGTAGCGAGTGAATCTGCCTGTAGTGAAACCGGGGCTAACCTGTGCTTCCTCCTCAGGCTCCACTTCACTCAGCTGCCCCACAGACCCGCTGCTTCTTCCCACTTTAACCTGAATAACAAACCGGAGCTAGCTGGGAGCGGCTAGTGGAGCGTTAGCTGCAGCATGACCGGAGGGAAGCACAGCCAGTTAGCCTCCGCTAGTCTCTGAGCTAGCCCCGGCTCTCCGTTTGGATCCAACCGGAGCACCGAGCCCTGGTTTGTTATTCAGGTTAAAGTGGGAAGAAGCAGCGGGTTTATCGGGCAGCTGAGTGAAGTGGAGCCTGAGGAGGAAACACCGGGACCGTCTGGATGTAATAGTCTGTGGAGGTGCTGCGGTGCTCGGCTGCACAGATAGGAAACCCCTTGGCTGACAGGATGTACCACTCTCTCACTCCGCTCTCTCTCACGCAGGCGCAGAACGTACGTGCTACTTGGCCGTCGGATGTAGTCCGTGTAGTGTGTTCAAATGTAACTGACACAGGGCGACGTGAGGCGACGTAGACGACGCAACAGTTGGCTTTCGTCGCCGCTAGTTCTTTGATGTCGGTTTGGTGTGTCCGCACCTTAAGACACGTCTCTATTGGCCAGTCTCGATCGGAATGGCCGCTTGCAAAGTAGCATGGGAGTTCTGTAGTTCACAGAGAATTCAGTGCAGGAGCTGTGGCGAAAATCAATGAGCAGGTAAATACATAACTAATAATAGCAAAAATGTTTTATTTGAACTGCTGCATGTAGATTGCGTTTGTTTAGCCAGGGCAGAACTATTCTACAGCCTAACAGTCAGTACCGTCGATGCCCCGGGGTGCAGCTAGTAATGCCGACTGTCGAGCGTTTCCAGTGGGAGAGAGGTAATCGTGGGTGTAGCCCGCTCTGTATGAAGCCACGTCAATCCCACCAATAGAAACTCTTCTCTCATACATCAGCGTAGGCCCCGCCCATAAAGTGCAGTTGAACTTGCAAGCAAAACTTTAACTCGCAAGCAAAGAGGACTGATTCATAAGCAAAATGATCACGTTTTTACTTATAAACTTTATTCTTGATTGCAGTTCAAGAAATATGCTCTCAAAACAGTTTTCACGTGCTTCACGTGAAAATATAATGAACATTAAACAGATCTGATTCATAAGATCATTGAATTGTAAAACTATAAATCATAAAATCACTGCACACATACACAGTATTGTATCAAAGTAGCCTTGAAAGCATCTTAATCTATGTGATTTTACCAAAAAACTAAATTCACAGTTTCATTTTTAGGTATCAAAATGATAATTCTACATCACCCAGCACCAAAGGGTGCTGTCAAACTGATTTGACCTCCTGTCTGTTTACACTGAGGGTGTCTACATGGAGTGTCCTGTTTATGTGCTCGAGCATGTAAACACCTTATTCCATTTATGACAAACCCAAATATGCTATCTGGAATACTCTGAAAGAAAGCGGGATGCATACAGGAAATATGCATGACCTGATTACTCTGTATCACCAGTATGATCATGTCTGATCAAAACTGCACTCACTGATGATTTCAGGATTGGTATGAAATGAGAGGCAGTGGCAGGAAGAGGTTCACCTGCACAGGAAGCAGCTTGACCTCACAGGGTTCTATAGCAGCTCTGGGGATGTGTCAAAAACCAAAAGCTGGCTTTGAATGTTTGGACAGATATGGCGTGGTTTGAAAAGTTTGATTTCAGCTGCTTGTGTTCAGACATTTAAAGGAACAGTGTCTGAGATTTAGGGGGATGTAGTGGCGTGTAGCGGTGAGGAGTGCAGATTGCAACCAGCTGAAACTTCTCCTGGTCAGAATTCCTTCAGCGCTCATTGTTCAGGAGGTTTTTACCAGGAGCTGAATTATCCACAGAGGTCTCTTCCTCTCCAGAACAAACAGAGCCAGTGATTAAAACTGGTAAAAACAATGACGTCACAAATAAGTGTTTTTTTTTCTGCACCTTTTTTATGATCCAGACTCTCAGGAGGTTTTTACAGAGAGCTGAATTCTCCACAGAGGTCTTCTGCTCTCAAAAATTCACTCATTTCACTCAAAAACTGCAGATACAAAACTATTTTTAGCTATTTTTTCTAACCTGGAGCTGCCTCACAGGACAGGATGGATAGAAAGTAAAGATTATACACAACAGGGAAGTCCTTGGTCGTGTCAATCAACCAATGTGGGAGTTTATTTATGCAGTTGTTGTACTGTGAGTAAGGAAATGAAAAGCAAACATATGATTGTTTGTGGCTGAAAAGCTGCTACTAGCTCTGATGTAGTCTGAGTCCTTCAGGTGGATCAAACAACTGGACTTTGCCTGAACACACTGATCACACCTCTCAGTGTGTGTGTATGTGTGTGTGTGTGTGTGCTGAAGATTTACTATTAGGAAAACATTTGTGTATTCCTTACACAGGACCGGACAACTCTAATTGAAAACAAAATGTCACGTACGCACTTGATCCTCATTTACAAGTGAAGCTCCTGCATCCTCGTCAACACTTCTGGCTGCAGCCGGTCCCGAGGTGGCCGCGGACCAACATTAGCTTCAAATTACCGTTTCTATTTACATTGCTCTGGCTCAGAGGAGCCACCCGCCCCAGCTGAAACCTGCACCGGTGACGTACAGCAGGGTGTTTGTAAGGTTAGAGCAGAAACTGAAGCAGCTTTAATGGTCAACAAGTTACAGAGCTGTGCTGAATTTGACTCATGAAGGTGGTGGTCTGTCAGGAGCAGACGGGGTGGGAGGGTGGAAATGATACCTGCTGACACTTGAGGAAGACACACAGTTAGGTTATGGGACAGTCTTTTAAACCATCTTGTCTGTTTGTCAACCAAACACCCCCATCAGGCTGTAAACCCCGAACAGGAGAGCCTCCGTCACTGCTGTGTCCCCTGAGTTGCTTTCATTTAATCCTCATTTAACCCAATGTAAACAGCGAGAAACATCAGAGCTGAGACTCGATTCGACATGGTGATTAGGGCATGCTTTACGACTGGGGCTGATAAATATCCTGTTTCCAGACCCTCTGAATCAGAGCCCACATCTCTGAGTTGCTCACAAACTTAAATTCATGAAATCTATGAAAAAAATAGCAGCAGAAAAGACGCCACAAAAAAAGGCAGCGAGTGTGGATGAGACTGACGCAGCTGTACAAGCTGTCAGAAGTCGACTTAGAGAGACGGAAACTCTTCACAGTTACACCTGACAGGTTCAGTGTCGACTGGAAATTAAGTCAGGGAACAATCACTGGCTGCTGATTGGTTAGAGCTAAATAAACAACCCAAACAAGCAAATGGAAAACAGCTCATGTGAACACACTGTTACTGAAGTGACAAGAAATTAGTTCATTTTCCTGTTTCCACACTGTTTTTTTTTTTTTTTTTTTAATAAAAAAAGTACAAATATATATTTATATTAAAGCCCCAGTGTGTCGGCTTTAGGGGGATATATTGGCAGACGTGTAATATAATAAATATGTTTTCTTAAGTGTATAATCACCTGAAAATAAGGTGACCCTACACAGGGAGCAGGTCCTCATCTACAGAGTCTGTATATTGTACCATCATGTTTCTACAGTAGCCTAGAATGGACAAACCAAACTCTGGCACCCAATAGAGCGTGCCAGTAAACCCGGAACTCCGTTAGCGCTTTTAGCACTTCCGGTTCTCTCGTCTAAAAGTCAGTACGTTTTTGAATGGGATTTTGGTAAAATGCCTCAAATAACGTCTGTGGTTAACAAAAGCTTAAGCGAGTTTCAGGTTTTGTTCTACGACATAAAACACGTCAGTAAATACCCTACTTGTGAATTTTGAAGCTTTTACGTGTCGTAAAAAAGGCGGTTGCTAACAAGTTGCTCAATACGACTACAAACCCTGTCGGGGACATTAAACGTCATCACCCCCGAACAGGCGAGAGTGCTGGCAGTCCGCCATTACAGCTTCTTATTTAGCTTAAACAGTCCGATTTCCCCATTATACAATGTTTTTAAAATAAAGCGGCCAAAATCAGTTGAAAGCTTAGTGGCGGTGATGTCAGGAGTCATGCGACCGTGGAGTAGTCATGTAGTCCGTTAAAGCCTAACGTTAGCTTTTTACTTCTGGCGATCGAATTTAAGCTTCAAATGCGGTATGAAAGGTGTTCATATGTGAAGATTATCTCGCTGAACAAAACCTGTAAGTATCATAAACTTGTGTTAGCCACAGAGCTTATTTTCTGACATAATCCAAACTGCAATGCAAAAATCACATTCACTTTCTCTTCCGGGAAGCAGCGCGATGCTAAACTTCCGACGTCAGCCCTGGCACACTCTATAAGGACATTTATTTTTTGTGTCAGCCACTATAGTTAGCCGCCCCTCTGTGACAAGCAGAATCAGAAAACACTGATTTTTTTTTTTCCAACATGAAACTGCTTTATTCAGTGTTTTTACTGAGGCTGCCCCCCGGTAGTCGACCGAATGCTAGTCGACCAGAAAGGTCATTAGTCGGCAAGATTTCACCAGTCGCTTAGTCACAGAAAAATAAACAAACCTGAAACTCTATTAGGAGCTGCGCCTTGTCAAAATAAATCCAAACCTATATGACTGGAGCATGTGGGACTTTAATTTGAAAGGACAGACACAGGAAGTGTCCACGCTCAGCCCTGCTGAGTACAGGAATAATTCAACTAGAAATATATTGTTGTTTATACCAGCGCTAAAGCTGATATTTCACTATGTGATGTCCAGAGCAGACGATGCTCATTCAGATTTTAGTGCCGGAGCAATTACCTGATTGATTTATTCACCAGCTGACAGAAAACGACTCAACAGGTATTTTGATGATCAATTAATTACTTTACATCACAGGACAGCAGATGCTCAGCAGCTGTGAGAGGTGGAGACAGATGACAGGTGGAGGATGAAAACTTAATTTTATCACCGTAATATAATCTATAACTGGCACGTTATACAGAGGAAGGCACAGTATCAGTTTGCAGTCCTCTCTCTGCAGTATTGATTAGGCTATTCAATTTAGATATAAGGCCATTTATCAATGTAGAGTTACATCAGCTTCGTATTTGCAACTCTAGATTTATGAATTAGACCTAAAAGTTTAAAATTGGTCTGAAAACGTGAACTTTTTTGGAGTACGGCCACATTTTTGCCCTCAGGCTTCTGTATGCCAACCCCATAGTTTATCAATCAATATAAAGTATATAAGGATAAATAGCGTCTCTTGAAAGCTTTCCAGCCTCGGTTTTGATTAGTTTTGATTTCACTTACTCAGTACAATATGTCAATGTCTGCTCAGTAGATCAGCACAAAATCAGATATTCATGTTCCCCAGAGGACAAATAAATCCTGTTAATTTTTCCTCTGGTGCCACCATGATGTTAACATTTTGTTTTATGTTGAAATATCTTTAGAGCTGTGGAGTGGGTTGCCAGGAAAGTTTGTACTAGAATACAGCTGCAGAGATAAGTCCCCTAATAGAGTAGCCCACTGACGGAAAATTATTTGGTTTCATAACTGGCAATTTAATTGGTTTGAGTCATCCTTTGAAAGAAGTCTCTAGTTCCAGCTTGTCAGTGTGAATAATTTGTGGTTTCCTGTGTCTTCTACATTTGTCTTTGGATTTTTGATTGTTGGTCACACAAACAATCAGAATCAGAAATGTTTTATGGCCAAGTAACTTTGTGTTTTTGATTCGGTGACCCTACGATACTTGAACTCCCTCGCTTAAGGCGTCAGCTGTCTCCCAACCCAGATTGAACAATTCAGACTCAAGGCCATGGCTTTGGAGGTGCTGACTCTCATCCCACCTGGTTCGCACTCGGCTGCAAACCAGAAACTATCTTTGCATATTTACAGTGTTATTTTGTGTATCTGTGGTCAGGCTTCATATTGTCACTGGAATAAAACGCCTTTGCTGTCTTTATCTTTGGCAGAGTGACCCAACAGATAGAGAAACTTTTTTTTTTGAAAATGAGACATAACAACAAAATGAATGAATAAAACATGCAAAGATAATACATTTGGCAAACAATTTTATGTATGCAGAGTTTTTGTCTGTCTCTGTAGTCAACAGCATTAGCAGTTGACCACACAACTGCACAATATCGACCCCACATAACGTTGCACCCACATTAATAATGAATTGATATTAATATTTAGTGATTGCTACATCAGCATATTGTTTACTCATCCTGCTGCCAACACTGGGCATCAAACCCATGTGTTGGCTGTGCTGCAGTAGTTGCATCTCTTCGGTGTAACTGAACAGGTCTGTTGAGGTGAAACAGTGAAACCCGAGCACTGAGGTTCCCACTGCCATCAGCTCCATCTTCTCTTATTTCAGCCCCACCTTCCCCCCATTTCACCCACCCAGAGAGTCCTGAGAGCTCAGCTCATCCTGCACTATAAACCTCAGACCGTGGGCTCGTTTCAGAGCCGCGCTGACAGAACAGAAGGAATCAGATCTGAACCAGCCATCTCTCTGACTTTGCCCGGCTGAAATAAATACCTCATCATCCGGGACACTGTGTGTTTTTTTTCTGAGAGTCCGCGAGGATGTCTCTTCTCCTGAGCTGTTTGATGTGCTCTGAAAACAGAAACCCTGCAGCACTCTGGATGTTTGAATTGCGGTAGCTGCCAGTCGGCTGCCTCTGCCAGCACTGGGACTCGTTTACCAAACCCCTCTTGGACCTCCATCACAGGACCATCAGCTCACATTTACCTTTTAAGACATGTTGAGGGATCACAGAACACGGTGAAATTTCTGTCGAAGCTTTCCCTCCTGCACTAGTTTATTGAAAAGAGAGAAATCTTTTTTTGATGTTTTGCAAATCAGTGGAGTTAGTTGAAAGGATGTTTACTGAATTAATTAGCAGACTGACTCCCCGCAGACAGAGGTAACGAGTTGTTTCAGACGCTGTGCTCATGCCTGAGTAAAACAATAGTTGATGTTGAGAGTTTTGTTTAGGGATGCACAAATTAGACGTTTTCTTTATCAAGTCATACTTTACTTCAAGGTATCTGCCTACATTATGTCTCAGTCTGATGCCAGTGCGACACTCTCGATGCAAATGAGGCTGAGGATAGCTGAGGCACTAGATGGTGGTTCATCATGTGTCTAAATGACTGTAGCATAAACACCAACTTGTATAATGCCACTGATGAAGAAGCTTTATTTAAAGCCACAGTGTGTAAGAATTTCTCCCATCTAACATTGAAATCATATATTGCATTCAAACGGATAGCACACTCACAGCGCCTCGCAGCTCTCTCCACCTGGGAAAGGCTACCCCAATGTTGACCCTCGTTTTTTTGAATTCGCCGGTCACGTT
This sequence comes from Epinephelus lanceolatus, assembly GCF_041903045.1. NCBI lineage: Eukaryota > Metazoa > Chordata > Actinopteri > Perciformes > Serranidae > Epinephelus > Epinephelus lanceolatus. The sequence goes on from NC_135742.1 coordinate 4,025,763, forward strand.
GCCTTTTTGATTCCCTTTTGCGCTTTCTTGGCGACGAGGATTGCGTCTCCCGTGATGCTGCATATGCATGATCCTGCATTATGCTCAAAGAGTGGGACTTTGTTATGCTGCAGTAGTGCCGGGGTAGTAGCGAAGCGCCTCTTGCTCCTCTCCTTCGGCTTCTCAGTCACGCAGCGCAGGCCTGGCTCTCAACAAAAACGTTGAAGGCGGGGCTGTATGTCCCTTGCTGGCGGATGTATTTTCAAGATGTCGAAACGTTATGGAACCCCCCAGATGACTTACCTGCACAACGTACAAACAAATCCGAAATTCTCCTTTTATGAGAATAAGTCAGATTATTGATGGAGGTAATAATACACCAGTGATGACATATTTATGAATGCAGACATCGATTTTTGCCAATAAACAACTGAAAATGTTACACAATGTTCCTTTAAGCAGGAGTGGTCACATCATGGCCGATACCTGATCTACTCAATCGGGTCAGTACAGATCTAAAACCCTGCACAAAGATACTTTCAATACTAAGAAACAGGATTTTACATGTCTGGAAAGTTATTACCACATTGTCTTATGGCAGAAGTTAAGCCAGCTTGTTGTGTTTGGTGACCCTGTGGTAATTACTGAAGGATTTACTTGGATTCATAAAGTGATTTTTTTTTAGCCACTTAGGGACAGCTCAAGATACTGTAAACGTTTAACTGTCGAAATATCTCCTTATAAAGTTGATTTGCAACATGATCTTTAATGTAGAGTCTGTTTTTGTAATATCTGGTTTTTTAGCTCCACTATGTTCACCACATAGAAAATTATGAAAAGAAAGGACATTGAACCATGGTCATTTAAATCATTCAAAAGAAAATGGCAAATGTTGTTAAAGACGTATTTTACAGCTGAAAAGATGGGCTTTTCATAAATCTGGCTGTCTATGTCATAAAAAGAGCTTGTCCATGTAACACAAGGGCATTTGGGTGGTAACAGTCTCATTTTACAGTTAATATACAACACAGTGACAGAATCTGGGTTTGTATTTAATCAGCACTGCTTAGTTTTACTGTTTGAGCTGAGTTTGAGAGAGAGAGAGAGAGAGAGAGAGAGAGAGAGAGAGAGGGGGGGGGGGGGGGGGTCTCTGCCTTGATGCATTTCTATACTCTTTATGTCCATGATGGCGGCATGTAATTGTGATGGTAACAATGCATGTCAGTGGGGCCGTACAGTGCATCACACGCACTAGTGTGCGACCTTCCATCGAACTAACACTACCATTAGCTTAACTGCCTTGTTAACTCCTAAAACACACTTTATTAAAACTTGAAAAAAACAAAATAATATCAGAAAGACTGTCTTAGTTAGTCTCAATAGTCCCATAGTTAGTTAGTCTCACTTTTCCAACAATCACCAACTCTGGTTTGGTTGAAATAAATCCTTAATTCAACATTTAGGTGTTAATCTTCACGCTTACAGTCTCTGCTTTCCAGCTGTCTCCTGAGCAGCGACTCTCACTCGTCTTCAGAGGCAGCTACAGTAATGTTAGCCCTTTTTAAACAGGAATTGTGCCAATTTGCAGGAAAGCCCAATCAGTCTTTTTTCAGCATTGGCAGTATAAAAACAAAATCGGGGAGTGCAGCAAAATGCCGCCTACCTACTTTTGTTTATACAGAATGCGCCTTTTTCGGGGCAATGGGGGGCGTGAGCAAGCAACAAAACGTGTAGCTCAGCGTGTGACGTAAACAGTGACGTGGGAGGTAAGCCGCAGCTGGTCAGTCCTTCGGCGATTCTCTCGTAAGTCGGCCCGTTCTTCACCGTCCCCGTCATCTGACGGTTAATGGCCTCTTCGTTTGCGAGGGCAAGGAGGGCGCACAATTCCTTGTCTCCCCTGTTGCTCATCTTTACAGTGTCTGTCAGGTTTGTGTTTCCCTCTTGCTACTAGCTGCTCGCTAATTCCTGCTATCAGCTGTTTCCTGTTTATCCACCGCCAGTGGCTCGCACGTGCGGCATCATCGACAGCTCCTCCCACAAGTCTTCAACAGCCTCGGTCTGTTTAAACTAACAAGGTTCCACCAATATGTCTACCCTACGAGGCAGAAAATTGGGCACCTTGGATCAACTCGCCAATCCGGCTCTGTGTGTCTAAACGCTCGCAACTTGCTGGCAAAATGGTCCAACATTCGCCGAAAATCTGGCAGTGTAAAAGGGGCTTTTATGTCATGTTTCAACAAACATGAAATTGAAGGCAAAAAGAAACAGGAAGATATTTACGGTAATATTTAAAAAGTGACTGATTGCTTATTTGGAAATGTATTACTCCACCGTTTGGTTGGGTGCTACTGCCAAACCTCACCTCAGTGAGTTCGTGAATTGCTAAGTTGCTAATGAGAGCTTATATGGATGTTAGTCTGCTACAACGGTTGCAATGTCAGTGGCACAGCAACATCAGCGGCCCCCACTCTGACCATCCTACTATGTTGATTTGAATGGGAATGTACATTCGTAGTTTACCAGCTAGTCTCTAACTGCGTCTGGCTGTTTGGTGCTGGGCAGGTAGAACAAAACGTCAAACTTGCAGGTTGTAAAAACCAAAACAACGAGCTCACAGATGCTAAAACACTCGTAGAGCTGAGAGTTGCTGCAGAGTTGTGATAATCATCTGTGACTCAGTCTTTACAAGCAGTCTCCTTCACATTACACAATCACATTGATTGATTTGTAATATAAAAATATTGATCAGAGGAGCTTTTAGACTCAGCAGTAACAGATGGAGAAGTCACAGAGATAGTTTCTACACTCCTAATTCTCTGTTTGAATAATAAATGAACAGGTATTAGTTCAGCATCTCAGGTCGTCTGTTTAACTCACTCTGTGCTGACCTGGTCCCCACACTAAGATTTAGTCTGTTAAGTTTGAGCATTTTTGTTTTTGTGCTGCTTTCTGATCAGTTTGCTGCATTGAAGATCAAGTCAGTCGAGTCAAGACCAGATCGAGTCCAGTTATGATGAGTTCAAAGTCTAATAAAGCATTCAAACCAAATGAAATAGAAAAATAGCATCAATAGTAATATAAAACTGTGCAGCTGAAGTTTTTCAGTTATGTACCAGCAAACTAGAACACAGGAAGTTTCATCTGAACACCTGCTGAGTATCTGCAGGCAGAGAGACGATACGCTGCAGTTTTAAGCATCCTTGATTGTGATATAAATAAAGGAATATTTTGATTTCTGGAACCTCATTGCAGTTTTGAATGTGAGGTTCCCGTCTCGCCCAGACTCAGTACATCTCATGTTAAACCTGGGAGCTCAGTTCAGTGTGTTTATCCTGCAGGCCGTTTTCCTCAGCCTCAGTCCTTGGGACGAACAGGCCCACTTGATTGTTGTCAGCCCAGAAACAAATCCCCGAGCCAGGCGGCGTCTCTCCCCTTAAGATCTTCCTCCCGTATCTTTTAGTGCCGCTCGGCTCGCGGAGGATGAGTGCTGCTTGTTTGAGGCTCGCTGTAAAAAGACCCGCAGAGAGGCAGAGCACTTTGCCAGCAGATGCACAGGGATTGAAATATTCACAGAGGCGTCTCTGTTCTGGTAGCATTCAGCCAGCCTTCTCAGGTGAAGGACAGCGCGTACAGTCCCACATCTCTGGATGAGCATTAAGAACAGATTTCAGGGTTAGACTAATATATTGAGTCCAATTTGGCCTTTTATTCAGTCTCATGTCGACTGCTGTCAGTACTCCCTGAACTTTAACTACATTAGCTTTCTTCTGTACACTTTTGGAAATAATTTCATCGCTCAGCAGAATGTACTGTCAATTATTGACTGATTTAAAGAGGAAAAGAGTTTTACTTATTGTTGAGTAGATTGTCAGGTCTGTGGCTTAAAGTGCAGCAGATTTAAAGAAGATTTCACTCGTAGGTACGGGGGATATGAACAAAATCTTGTGTTGCAGTACAGTACATGCCATTTTATTTCATAATGAGCGCCTAACAAATATATCAGCCAGGTGGTGTATCGACCAGTATAAGCTTAACGCAGACGGTGTACAAGCTGTCCAGTGACAAGACACTGCAGAGCTGAAATGCTATGTGTTTTCATTAAGAGGCAGTGTTCCTCTTCGAGAGACCACAGGTTTGTTTTTACACTGTAAAATGTCCCTGTCAGTACAAATCATGGTCACAGTTCTTATTAACTAACATAAAGGGATCCTAATCAAAAGAGTTTGTTTATCTTATGTGTTCATGTAAAAATAATCTGCCAGTATATTATGATCACATTTTTTATTTGCAGATACTGATGTTGTTTCTGTTGGTTGGGCCACAGTCGTGATATTGACATACAGTATGTGGTGGGGTACATGTTTCTGGAAATTCTGCTCAGAAGCTGTTATGAAAAATGTTTGAGAATGCCTGTTTAAATTCAGTACAGTGAACTTGCCTGGGTCCCGACCTTTGAATCCACCCACTCCACCAAGTTAGAGTTGAATGCATCGACTGTAAAAATAGTGGACATAGCTAGTTTGTGGACTCCACTTTTAAAGCCTTGAGTTTGGCATTTCAGCTGTCACCATCTTAGTTTATCAACATTCAGTGACCAGGCGCTATGGCAGGTGTCACAGTACACAGCATTTCGCAGGAGGCAGTTGATGATTTTTGGAGACACAACAATCAAATTTTGGTGCATCAAAGTGCCACTGAAGTTAAGGTTTTTGGCTCAGAATATGAGAAAAGGATAACGGCCTTTTTACCATCTTTACCAAGAGTGTCTCTCCGTTAGTTTGGTGCTACAGTATTTACACTGAATCATTCAGCATAACGTTTGCCAACCTTTGTTATCTCTGCCATTACAGATAAGTTAATGAAACTAAGCTCCAGAAGTTAACGTTAGCTTAACTAGAGCCCTTTGGACAACAGCTAACAATGATGTACGATCACCAAAGTACAAAACTAGAACAAAACAGGCTAATGAACTCCCAGCAAACAAGGTGACATGATGAACAACGCAGCTAGGAGCTAACGTTAGGCTAACTTTAGCTAACATTAGCTAGAGATGTTAAAGATAACTTTATATTTCTTTCCAGCAAAGTGACAATATGTTGCCTCAAACACGATGTTGACTTACCTTAGAACTAGGGATGCACTGAAATCAAAATTTGTGGCCGAAGCCGAATAATATTAAACACTTGGCCTAATACCGAGTACCAAATACCGAATGCCGTTTTTTAGTTGTTCATTAGTTTTTGCAGATGAACCCCCTCCAGATTAGTGTTGTCACGGTACCAAAATTGGGACCCACGGTACGATACCAGTGAAAGTATCACGGTTCTGAGTAGTATCACGATACCACAGCAAAAATGAGGCAGATGTGCTTTTTGTCATTTATAAAAAGATAAATCACTTTTCTATAATACATCAATGATATTTCAATGGAATAAATTACTTATTGACTTATTCATACTTCAAAAACAGCATCAATAAGTGATGAACATAGGGGGGATCAAAATAAAATAAATAAATAAATAAGAATCAACCAGCCACCCTCCTCCCCTGACAAGTCCCTTCATAAGTAAAGAACAGTCCCTTCATAAGTAAAGAACAGTCCCTTCATAAGTAAAGAACAGTCCCTAAAGTGCGGTGAGGTTTGTGGGCCGTTACTGACGGGAAATGTGAACGGCTCATTTCTCCTCTGATACGCCACATACTGTGTGCCGCCATGGCTCGGGTGTTCAGGTACTTTTGGGCAGTCATGACAGCAAGTTATTCACCTGGAACCGGACTTCTCCGTCACCGGTAAGCCGTTACCATGCGCCGCCATAATTGACAGGAATATGTATTCCTGTCCGTGTCTGTGACCCTATTCAACCCACAACCGGTGGGATTTGCTGTTTCGTTTCTGCTGCTGGTTGAAATCTGTATTCACAGCGTGCTGAATGATTTATTTTGCCCGCACAAAACTATTTTTAGTTGCAAATGCAAGTGCGGTGACGGACAGAGTAAAATATCGCCACACTGCCGACATTTTACTCTGTCTGTCACCGCACGCAGTTTGATTGCGTTATCAAAACACGCCGCTATTATTCGGCCTTGCTTTTCACTTATTCCACGAATACCAAATGTGTGTTTTTTTGCAATATTCGGCTGAATATATTCGGTTACCGAATATTCGGTGCATCCCTACTTAGAACAGATGTAGACATCATTGTTAATCTTATTCACGTTGAGTTGATGTTGTGGTCTAACGTTACCACACAACTTTATCCAAAGGAGACACTTTTCTCGCTTGAGATGTGGTTTAAAGTGTAAAAAATACACCTGGTCGCCCAGCCTCTCAGGATACCTTGTGTCAGAGTTGCATGTACCCCATGCACACCGTTTGACCATTTTTAAACTTCAAATCTCAGAAAAGGCTCATAAAACCGAACAAAACTGACTTTCTGTAATGCATTTCAATGGACGTCCAGGCAGAGAATGTCCAAGTGTATGGGAATGGCTATAGGCACTGTGATTGGCTCATCGTGTTTGAGGGTGGGACTTAGCCATAGGTCAATTTGGATAATATCCTACAAATCAGCGCCCTATGAATGATGTTACGTCCTTAACCTAAAGTTACGTAATTAACATGAAGTTACTGTGGTTAGGTTTAGGTAAAGAAACATGGTGAGGACGTTCCTTAAAATGACCCAAAGGGGAAAGTCCACGTTTTTTGTCACCCATCCACCACTCCAGCCAGCCTTCTTACAACACCACTCGGGACCGCTTCCTTCTTTACTCCCTTGAGCATATTGGTCAAGTGATCGCAGCCTTACAAAACACATTTGTTACACACAAATTACTGGCTCGTGATTACGTGAGATGTGTACGAATTTTGCTGCATTCCTTTTTGTAGGAAAATGTACAAACAGTTCATGAGGACAGCCTGGCTATGCATCAGTCTGGACCTAAAACAATGTTAGATCCAGACAGACACGTGGGTCACTAGTGATTGTTCAGGGGAAATTAAATCCCTCTTCCACCAATTAGAGTGCATGCAATGTCAGACTGAAGATGGCAAAGGAGTGTAGTGATGAACTGAATAGCTGACAAATTAGCTTCTTGAGGCAACAGTGCTTTATTTCCAATATTACCATGAAGCAGATCTGCTCACTGACTGGCAGTGTTGTCCACAGTGGTCTGATACATCCAGAGATTATTAAAGAGATGGATACCTCAGCATGAAATCATCTCATGGTGTAGACTGCCACATTCCCAACCCTAGTTTAAAGCACTGTTATGATCATCTTGTAGTCTAAAGGATACCAATACTGACTAGCTGCTGTAGCAAAGAAGTCTTCGTACAGACTCATCGGGAGTCACGGCATCACAATGGCATGTTTCTGAACATCAAATCTCCAAACCCAGGTTAAGTCTGGAGCAAGTAGATAGGCTTGAAAATAAAAATGAAAGAGATGTCCAGAAAGTCGCTGAGGTCACCTGTGCAGGTTGAAGTGCAGTTGGAGATGATGTGTGGTGATAGGGCTGATTAAAGGACCAGGTGATTTCTTTCTCTCTCTTGTTTTACTGTGGGTAGCAGGAGTGCTGTGAAGCAGTATGTGAGCTGTGAGTGCGATGAGGTGGAGTCGAGGAAGAATGCTGTGCATCCAGAGCTGCACTAATGAAAGCCATTAGTCGAGCACGTCGCTTCAGACAAGACTCCCCTGCTGCTTCACCTGAGCTCAGTGGAGTCCAGGAATTGCATCATGACCCGCGAAAGCTGCCAAGGATTGAGCTTTTATCTCTTCAGCTGAGGACATAAAAGCTCAACTTTCTCTGTGTTTTTCATGGTGTGTTGAGGTTCTGACACTGAGGAGGGCTTTGCTCAGTGTTCACGCTGTGCTCTCTGTGTTGTGGGCTGTTTGGATACATCCAGACAAGGCTGGCTAAATCTGAAAATGCTCCTAACATGTGCATCCACACACTAGTGTTCATTTTGGCAAAGCTTTCAGTTCCTGCTGAACATCGAAACAATAGAAAAACAGTTCATCTGTTCTTCTTCCTCCTCTTTCACTTGACAAACAACTAAATTGTGTATCGGACAAAACAATTCAGGCAGACGGTCTTCAGCAGCGAGACGCAGCTGACAGCTCTGACAGTTTGAGTTTAGAAAAATGTGTTCGGTTCCCAAGGTCAAGAATGGACTTCCGTGCTCAACATAAAATTGTGTATTACAGCCAACATCTGGGGAGGAGTGGGACAGACAGCGAGTGATCACAGAAAGGATTAGAGATGACAGAAAGTTGGTTTCTAATCAGAACGGCCCTGTCTTCCCTCGTCCGCATTTAATCTACCTCCTGTAAGGGCTGCATGGTTACGACTAAAATGCTTATTTTGATCGATATTGAGATCACAGTTATTTCTCACGATTTGTTGTTGTTTTCGGGGACAAAATATTTTTTATTGCTCTTTGAGATTTAAATAAACAGGGCACTCTTTTCACTTCCATGTTACAGTCCTGGGGCCTGTATCACGAAGCAGGATTAATGTTTTAGTGAGGTAACTTTTCGGTCTCATGAAGCCGGTTCAGTTCTTATCGGGGTAGATCACCATGGTAACTTACTCTGAACGGCTATCCTGCTCCGGAGCAGGGTAAGTTCAGGGTTGAATCTGATCCTATAAAAAGCACCACCCACTGGCCAATCAGCTGTTCGGAATAAAATGACTCCGCTGACAGAAATGCAGCCCAGTCATGACGGGAAGTTTAATTCATTTGATTGATTTTGATTTGAAAGTTTATTTTGAACATTAAAAAAGAAAAGAAAGCAACAACAACAGACAATGAAAAGATTGTTCAGAAAGGAGTGGAAAGAAGTTGAACTTTCATCCCACCCCTTCATAAGAAAGAAACTGATAATTTGCGGACACTTAATAGCACCATTAATTAGTGCCAACATTTTGTTTTGTTGGAGGAAATGATCCCTGTTAAAGATAATGGGCCTAATTGACAGCTTTGCTGCTGGAAATGTGGAAAGTAGCCTATCATGTCTACACTTCATGGTGTTTGAGGGATTTTCCTTCTTGTTTTTTAAAGAGGGAGACTAGGTATATTTTTGTGCAGCTGTTAATTTCTAACACAGCTCAATATCAGGATGATTTTATTCAGACTATCAATTTGGTGTTGATATGATTTAATTGTGGCGTCAGCTTTAAGCTTTATTGTAGCATATATAACGTTATGACAAAGAAGACCAATTTATCAGACGCAGTGATGTTAGACGATAATTGTAATACACGCAATTCATCTGCGCAGCATTGATTTCATGGGATTCAAGGGTGTGATCAGTGTCAGATGTACAGGTACAGGTACTGTAGCTACTTGAACCAGTGATGAGTCATTTAACCTACACATCATTTTATTTGCTACCTTGTTTTGTCTTGATTTTTCCCTCTCTCCTCTATTTCTTCTTTCATGACCCATTTTTTTTCTTCTCTATTATGTGATTTCATTGATGTTTTGACAGGGGAATTTCTTTGATAAGCTTTTAGTGGCTTCTAACCTCTCCAGCACTTTTCTTTTTTTAATCTTGTAAATTTTATATTGTCTGTTTTTAACATTATGTGCAAATAAACTAATCTAAACTAAAACTTAACATTATTCATCCCGTTATGCGTTGCCACGCATGTTTCCTCCTCCTGCAGCTGCCACGGTGTTGGCCTTTTCTGTAATGTTGCTTTCCTCCTCATATTTTGGTAGAATTAATCTCTGCATGCGCATTCACGGCGCTTGATAAAGCAACCCTGGGTTGAGTTACGGAATTGATATCCAGCGTCATGATACCGATTATCCTGATTGCTATTGTTAGGGTTAGTCAACCCAGGATAGGTCTGGGTAACCCAGGAAAGGTTGATCTCGCTTCGTGATACAGGCCCCTGCTAATGTCCAAACCTTTGCATCAAGACTTAAAATAAGATTCCTCTTCACTTATTTATTGTATCGTCTACAAGCAAAATATAAATAGTGCCAAAACTTAAAAATTAAATCAACAGCACTGCTCTCACTTTCATCTTGTGCTACATTCCTGCTAATTAAAAAAATCCCTATATAAAAATAAGACTTAAAAAAGGTTCTTTTACACCTGAATTCAGTGCATCTCCTGTGGATACGTCTCTGCGGCTGTAATATTTTTTTTTTACAGCACCATGATACGCTGTCCATTGGTGCTATTATGGATGACTGAGTTGACACTGGACAAGGACGGGCATTGCCAAGGTAACATTAGTGTTGTTATTGTTGGCCTTCATGTATTCATCACGCTGCAGGTTATAGAGTTTTTTTCAGAGGTTGGTGTTGCTATGCGGCGCAGTCCCAAGTCTCATGCACTCTTTGCATATGACTTGTTCTCTCCTAAACCTGAAATACTTCCAAACAACAAATAATAATGATTAGTGAACAGGTGATTTTCATTTAGCCCGTCTGGAGTCAAAATGTTTCACAGAGTTTTTTCAGAGAGTGCTACTGCAGAGTGCACACGTAGCAGCTCCATCAAACTGGAGACTGGCTGTTAGTTTAGGAAGTGATTGATTTAATGTGCAACGGAGTTCTCTATGAGCAGAGCACACATTTCAAATGTTAATATCACAGCGGATCATGTTCATTTATTGTGGGAAGTCAATATTGTGATCGTGATAAGAAATTTGATGAATTGTGCAGCCCTGCCTCCTTTAAGGGGCGGGGCAGTGTCTTGATAGTATATTGATATTGTGATGTGACACTAGCTATTGTTTTAGATTTTGGGCATCATAATATCGTTAGTGTTGTCTTTTCTTGGTTTTAAAGACCGCAATACAATGAATTGATGTAATTTCCTGAACTAACCAGACTGACCCACCTCGTCATTATATCCATATTATGGATGATCATTCATAAAAAAACTCACTGTGTAAATATTTTGTGAAAGCACTGATAGTCAACTGTACAATATCATTGCAACATTTATGTTCATTGATTCATTCAAACCTTTATGTAAGACTCAGGAAATCAATTGAGTGAGACCCTCATTTTCAATGATGCCGAGCAAGGTATCATATATATATATTAAGGTATTTGGTCAAAAACCATGTGGTATTTACTTAGCTGTAATAATTTGTCTTGATAGGCCCAGGGTTTACACTAGACTTTTTTTAATGGCCAATATGGCCATTGAAATTCCAGAATTCCAGCCATATAGAACAGCGAAATAGCCATATAAATGCCCATATTTAAATGGCAATAAAACACTTTAAATTGAATAACTTAAAAAAATAAGCTTGGCTAATGAAGAAGCAGCCTATTGAACAGTGACTAATCAGAGGTTTAGTAGCAGTGGCAAAGGTGGCAAACGTCACCATAAATCGCCAAGCCGTGGTGGTGGTGGTGGAGTGACGCGCATCTACGGTCTATGAGGAGACCCATGGTGTGTTGAGGATCTTCCTGTAGAAGTTGATTGGTAATGCCGTCACAATGCAGAGAACATGGTCCACGCTGCCTGTGTGAGCAGCGTGTGTATATTCCTGAACTTTTTTCGTGCCTTGGAGCAGTTACACTGCCCGCGTGAGCAGCGCTTGGTTTCAGTAAAAATAGATGGTGAATATGGTGTTTTGATAATCAGATTTATATTATACCACCTTTCATTACAGTCTCATTGTCTTATTCTGTCACAGACATCAAAAACTATAAATGTTCTTTTTTAACTCACCCTTTCCTGTTTATGTTTCAAAATAAAAGCTCTCTGACAATGTTTCTATGGACAGACTCCCTTCAGTTGTGAACACAAGGCCTTTTTATTGTGAAATACTTGCAGGACCGCGTTCTTCACAATGCAGCGGCTTGCACGGCTCTGTAAAAGGTGTGAATACCAGCTTTTTTATTGTGGTAATGCAGTGTTCATAGCCGCAGGCAGTTCTGCAGCAGCACTACAGCAGCAACACTGTCTGTGTGAGCACCACAAGTGTACGAGTTGCAGCAGTGAAGTGTAGCTCATACAGATAGTGTGGCCTGGGCATAGAGGAGGACCGTGACTGCCGTGGATGTGGCGTTTGCTCTGAATATGAGGTTTTCTATCTCTCCATTTCCGCACGTCCAGACTAAAACACAGCCCCACTTGTATTGGTATCGGCCCAGAATTTCAAAAATGGTGCATCCCTACTGTTAATTCCTTGAACCCATGCAAAATCAGTTAAGCTGATTGATTTAATACGAGTAATTGAAGAATAGAATTGCTCCAAATTCTGTGTTGGTTTTCTTGGTTAGATTGTATGTTAACTCCTGCAGGACGAGGTCATTCACCGTTAAAGTGCCCACTTGATTGTCTTCGCACTAAGTCTGGTGTTTCAGTCCTACATGAGTTGTTCGTTCCAGGTCGTCCTCCTCACGACAGTTTTCTGTCTCTGCTGTCAACTGGTGAAACTCCCAGAGATCATTTTTCAAAGAAAATGAGAAGCTTTAGTTTGTAGTGGCAGTCGAATTGGACAGAGAGAGTTGTGTCAACTGAGAGGATTTGGGGAGCAACCTTTTGATGCATGAAAGCTGCTGAGGTTGTTGGACTGCAGCATCATTGGCAACGTAAAAAATCATCTCTGTTTATATGTTTTTTGAACGCTGCATTTGGCATCTCACACTGAATTTCCTCTCAGAATAGGGAACAGCACTGTTGGCGAATAAAGGAACTTTTTGCCTCCAAAATTTCAGTGATTCAGGAGGAAAAAAAAACACTTTGGTTTTAGCTCAACAACCATGGATTTAGTGTTTATCCAGACAGGGTTTTGTAAGGGTTACGTAAGCACAGCGGGTGCTCACAACCCAAAAAGTAATGTGTAAATCCTTTCCCATCACACTTGTTTAAAACAGAAAAACAAAACTAGGAGTTTAAGTTTTTTTCACAACAGTAACAACACATAAAGCACAGGGAAGCTGCTGTATCAGTCATGTGTTGTGATGCCAAACCCCTTGGAAAAGTCAAAAAGTATGTTCAGTATCAAAACTCTTGTTACAAACAGGACAGCACCTTGTGTTGGGAGAGTTAATATTTTAAAAAGCATCCAATCATTCATATTTTAGAATCTAAAGACAGAAACATTCAGTACAAGGTTGCAGGTTCGACCCTCTGCCCGCCTCTGTGAGCTCCAGATTTTGAAAATGGATTTGAAAGTGCAGTTTACAGCTTTATTTGATGCCTCAGGTGTTGAAGCAGTAGGTCTGCTGGGGTACGCTGAGGTGAAGAGCCTGTGATAACTCTCTCCCAGGCTGTGGATTGTACGAGGTGAATGGATGTAGTGAGTTGGCCTCAGCCCATGAAGCCTGCCTGGACTGATGCCCAATACTACGCTGCTGGATATTATAATTAGTTTCTTACAGTGGGACTTTATTCAGAGTTCACACAGAGCTCCCGGGCACGTCTGGGAAAGAAATTTCATTCTGTGCACGTCCTCAAAAATATAGGGCTGCACTAAAAACAGATGGGAATCCTGTGTCAGGATGGTTAAACCAATGAGATGAAACTCATAAATCATAAAACTCAAAACTTGAACATCAACAGTAAACAAAAAGCAGCGATATGCAGTGTAGCTTTTTGACTGGGGGTGTTTATTGATTGCCCAGATACAGTATGTAATGGCTAATCTTTACACTACTTCTATAACACTCGAAGCATTCAAGGGGAGCAGAGCTTCTCCTTATTTTCTGTTACATTACGGATGTAACAGTACGTATTGAACGGTTCTGCTTTTGGTTTGGTTTACATTACAAACCAAATGATACATTGCACTAATCCTGTTACATTTGGAAAATAAAATATACAGCTTAAACTGTGTTTAATATTATGTTCTCAGTGCTGCTGAGCCCAACAAGACAGCCCACACAAACTAACAGGCGACATGCTGCCTGCCCCCCCACCCCCAAACCAGAACATTCTACTCCAGTGAGACACACTGGGAGGCAGCTACGCTAAGCTAGCTTTCTGCAAGATGGTTTAGTAACTCCATTACCAGACCAGAAATAGAAGCTCCTCAGATAACCTACAGGGCTGGTGTTTGGAGCCACTTTGGTTTTGCTATGAATTATGAGGTCAATAGAGAGGGGGTGGTGGAAACAAGCCACCTACGCTACAGTCTCTCCTTAGCAGTTAGCTGAGTAGCATACACAGTCTGTGGTTGCACAGCACAGCCTGGGAACAAAAGGTGCCACGGGGCTACAGCCTCTCGATCAGCAGCTAACAGCAGCTGATGTAAGCACAAAACACACATCCACAGCAGTGAGCAGGACGCTGTCACCCAACTACACTGAGAACACCGGCCACACTGCCTGCATGAGCAGTGGGTGTGTGTCACTGAACCGCTTTTTCTTGTTTTTTTTAGTGTCTGAATTAACAGGTTGGAGCAGTCACACTGCCCACGTGAACAGTGCCCAGTTTCAGCAAAACTAGACAGTGAATATTAGGTTTGGTAATCATACTGAATTTCATTGTAGAAGTACAGCACTCATAGCCGCAGGCAGTTCTGTAGCAGCGTCGATGCAGCAACACTGTCTTTGTGAACACCGCATGCATATGAGTCGTAGCAGTTCAGCAAGATAACTGTCAAACGCTGCTCTTACTGGTGGCGTGACCCGGGCATAGAGGAAGATCGGGACTGCCGTGGATGTGGCGTATGCTCTGAATGTGGGTTTTTCAGTCCTTCTCCATAAAAAGTCTCAATTTCCGCCCATCCAGCCCCAGTATCGGCTATCAGCCAAATGTTTTTTGAATTTCAAAATCGGTGCATCCCTACAGTTAATTCCTCAAATCCATTGCAAAACCAGTGACGCTGTTTGATTTAATACGAGTGATTGAAGGGCAGAATTGCTCAAATAAAACAACAACCTCTGAACCAGGGAACAAGAGCCGCTGCGTGGCTACAGCCTCTCATTTAGTAGCTAATGTTAGCACAAAGCACACGACCATAGCAGTGTGCAGGGTAGCCGATTCATCCAGACAGACTGAAAGGTAGTGATGGCTGTTTAGCTTGTGTTTATATGATTGGCATTTAACAGAGATCTGTATTCATATATTTGTAAGACTGAAAGAGCTCAGAGAGCTCGTGGGACGTAGCGACCTCTCCGCCGACTCATAGCGGGTGAAAGAAATGACTGATACTATGTGCTCCAGTGTCAGTAGCGTAGTATTTATGCTGTAGGTAAGGGGCGGCTCTGTTAGCAGGCTTTTAGAACCACCCAAAAAAATCCACAATGGTCTGACTCCACATCCAGTCCTCCAGTCATGTTTTTAACAAGTATATTCTAATATGTAGAATGTGTTTAGAAAATAATCACTGATTTTGCTCTACTCAGACTTTAACGAGCTCATTTCAGCCAGACAGTAACTCCTGCTTTATACAAAAAAGGACGATGATGTTTTCCTTGTGAAGAAGACTCCTCTGCTGTAGCACACATGGCCTCGGTGACAATTACATTTTGAAATAATGTTATGCATGAGTTTTTTCTACAACACTGAACCCTGAGGAAACACCCTCAGCTCCCCTTATGGAGATTTGTCAGAATCCATCAGTGTGAATTTAAACAGCTGCGATGTTAACGCTGCATTCGGCTATCTGTCTGTCTTCATCTACAGCTGTGTGACGCTGCCATGAAGCTGAAAAAGTAATGCAAACTGAAAATTCCTCACGTGTCAAATTGCCACAGTAAAGAATAGAAAGTCATCAGCGAGAGCATCCTCAAATATCACCCTGTAATGGGGACAGTCATTTCCTCAAATATATAAAATCCTGCAGCAGCACAGAGATGTAGAGGAAGCAGAGAGGTTTGAAATGGAAACGTACTGTAAGTGTCAGGTTTACTCTCCGCTGAGCTCCTTGGAGCTGAGCTCAGAGCGGCCGGTCGTGCATGGCCACATGATGTCTCCATTACCTGACTGAGACACACACACACACACTCACACACCACCTGCTGCTCGTACACACCACAGGTGACTCGCTTCATGTGTCACTCTGTTCTGATTGGTTTCGGGCAGTGCAAGGAGCTGAAACTGCATCCAGGAGGTGATCTGCAGCTGCACTCTTATTAAAGTCTCCTGACTGCCTTATTAGTTATCCTTTAATGAGTGGACACTGGGGATGTCCTGGTGCTGGTGCTACTGGAGACACATTATAATTGTCTGATACTTACTGTAGCCAGCTGCATCTTGAAGCTGAGACTTTACACATTACGAGCAGCTGACAGCTGATGATGTGTTGAAAACTCAGATGAATTTATGGAGCATTAATCTGGTTTCTCTGGAAATTAATGGATTTGTTGTTGAAATCGTTGATCCTGTTTTTAAAGAGAGATTAGGAATAAATGTCAAATCACAGATCAATAGGTAGTTATCAGTGCACTAAAGACCCGAGTAATGATTTCCTCTGAGGTGTCCTGGAAAGAATTGGCACTAATTATAGGTAAAGTAGAGATAGTGGTTTAATTGGTGTACTTTAGTGAAGTCATCCTAGCTGATTGCTAAACCAGTGTAACCTAATGTTTCAGTCACAGGCATGAGAGTAATTCAACATACAGTACAGGCCAAAAGTTTGGACACACCTTCTCATTCAATGCGTTTTCTTTATTTTCATGACTATTTACATTGTAGATTCTCACTGAAGGCATCAAAACTATGAATGAACACATGTGGAGTTATGTACTTAACAAAAAAAGGTGAAATAACTGAAAACATGTTTTATATTCTAGTTTCTTCAAAATAGCCACCCTTTGCTCTGATTACTGCTTTGCACACTCTTGGCATTCTCTCCATGAGCTTCAAGAGGTAGTCACCTGAAATGGTTTCCACTTCACAGGTGTGCCTTATCAGGGTTAATTAGTGGAATTTCTTGCTTTATCAATGGGGTTGGGACCATCAGTTGTGTTGTGCAGAAGTCAGGTTAATACACAGCCGACAGCCCTATTGGACAACTGTTAAAATTCATATTATGGCAAGAACCAATCAGCTAACTAAAGAAAAACCAGTGGCCATCATTACTTTAAGAAATGAAGGTCAGTCAGTCCGGAAAATTGCAAAAACTTTAAATGTGTCCCCAAGTGGAGTCGCAAAAACCATCAAGCGCTACAACCAAACTGGCACACATGAGGACCGACCCAGGAAAGGAAGACCAAGAGTCACCTCTGCTTCTGAGGATAAGTTCATCCGAGTCACCAGCCTCAGAAATGGCAAGTTAACAGCAGCTCAGATCAGAGACCAGATGAATGCCACACAGAGTTCTAGCAGCAGACCCATCTCTAGAACAACTGTTAAGAGGAGACTGCGCCAATCAGGCCTTCATGGTCAAATAGCTGCTAGGAAACCACTGCTAAGGAGAGGCAACAAGCAGAAGAGATTTGTTTGGGCCAAGAAACACAAGGAATGGACATTAGACCAGTGGAAATCTGTGCTTTGGTCTGATGAGTCCAAATTTGAGATCTTTGGTTCCAACCGCCGTGTCTTTGTGAGACGCAGAAAAGGTGAACGGATGGATTCCACATGCCTGGTTCCCACTGTGAAGCATGGAGGAGGAGGTGTGATGGTGTGGGGGTGTTTTGCTGGTGACACTGTTGGGGATTTATTCAAAATTGAAGGCACACTGAAGCAGCATGGCTACCACAGCATCCTGCAGCGACATGCCATCCCATCCGGTTTGCGTTTAGTTGGACGATCATTTCTTTTTCAACAGGACAATGACCCCAAACACACCTCCAGGCTGTGTAAGGGCTATTTGACCAAGAAGGAGAGTGATGGAGTGCTGCGGCAGATGACCTGGCCTCCACAGTCACCGGACCTGAACCCAATCGAGATGGTTTGGGGTGAGCTGGACCGCAGAGTGAAGGCAAAGGGGCCAACAAGTGCTAAACACCTCTGGGAACTCCTTCAAGACTGTTGGAAAACCATTTCAGGTGACTACCTCTTGAAGCTCATGGAGAGAATGCCAAGAGTGTGCAAAGCAGTAATCAGAGCAAAGGGTGGCTATTTTGAAGAAACTAGAATATAAAACATGTTTTCAGTTATTTCACCTTTTTTTGTTAAGTACATAACTCCACATGTGTTCATTCATAGTTTTGATGCCTTCAGTGAGAATCTACAATGTAAATAGTCATGAAAATAAAGAAAACGCATTGAATGAGAAGGTGTGTCCAAACTTTTGGCCTGTACTGTATGCAAAGACTAAAGGTTCCAATAATAAAGACAATATTCATAATATTCATCTTTGTATCCACAGCTGCTCAACATAACTGACTAACTATAAATAACAATACATAAATACATATACAACATGTACAGTGAAAGTATTCAACTGGCTAACACTGGCACATTTACAGTAATGGTGATCTGAATAAGAGTTCAAATTCTTTATCGTCACATGCAGCTCAGTAGTTCTGGACCTGAAAATTCGAGTGTTCAGGTACAGTATTCGTTCATTGGATAGGTATTCAGTTTCCAGTTTTGAGATTTGGATACACATGTATATATTTTTTATTTAGAAATGACAATAAAGAAAGTCTCTGTCTTTCTATTTATCATGAGAGCTCCACTTCACTGTGCACACAGTCCACACACAGTAACAGAGCTAACTCTTAGCATCACATGGCTAACATTACCTGACGGTTATTAACAGGTTTAATAACAGAGTCAAGCTGTTTCGGTGTCAGTGTGAATCAGTTGGGGCTGTTTAACATCTCAGTGTTGGATGTTAGCTGCTGCTGCTAACTGGGAACATGTTGAACTGACCGCTCACCTGGAGGAGAGCAGCTCCGAAGACTCCTTCAGCGCTTAAACTTGTTGAAACACCGAATCTTAAGAATGAATCTTAATTTTTTAGCATATATCTAGGTCTATATTTCGTCCATTAAACTACTCTGCTATTCTTCTTTACTGCACAGCGTACCACCCAGTGCCTGCCCTCCAGTCTCTGGTTATCATTACTAACATTAACCTAACACTAGCCTGAGCCAGTTGGCAGCACCGCTCATTCAGTGATTAGCGCTGGAAATGCTGCGCCGACCCAGCAGCATTGGAGTGGAAACATTGTGCCCACCGCCCCCCGCCGTTGAGTAGGCGGCTTAATCTTGAGCAAACCCCTGTTGATATTGTTATACTGTTGGCTCTGATAGCACCCTTAAGTGTCAACACAGCTGGTGGTGCTAACATAAGCCGCCTTTACACTGCCATATTTTCAGCGAATGTTGGGCCGTTTTGCCGACAAGCTGCGAGCGTTTAGACACACAGAGCCGGATTGGCGAGTTGATCCGAGACGCCCAATTTTCCACCTCGTAGGGTAGACATATTGGTGGCCGAGATGGCCTTCCGCAACGGGACGGGCTGTTGAAGACTTGTGGGAGGAGCTGTTGATGACTTGTGGGAGGAGCTGTCGATGACGCCGCACATGCGACCCACTGGCGGTGGATAAACAGGAAACAGCTGATAGCAGGAATTAGCGAGCAGCTAGTAGCAAGAGGGAAACACAAACCTGACAGACGCTGTAAAGATGAGCAACTGGGGAGACAAGGAATTGCGCGCCCTCCTTGTCCTCGCAAACTAAGAGGCCATTAACCGTCAGATGACGGGGAGGGTGAAGGACGGGCCGACTTACGAGAGAATCGCCGAAGGACTGACCAGCCGCGGCTTCCCTCCCACGTCACTGTTTATGTCACATGCTGAGCTACACGTTTTGTTACTTGCTCACGTCCCCCATTGCCCCGAAAAAGGCGCATTCTGTATAAACAAAAGTAGGTAGGCGGCATTTTGCTGCACTCCCCGATTTTGTTTTTATACTGCCAATGCTGAAAAAAGACTGATTGGGCTTTTCTGCAAATTTGCACAATTCCTGTCTAAAAAGGGTTAGTGTTAAAATGCTGAAGAGGTTTTTGTGGCTCAAAATGGAGCAGCTTACCTCATCGGAGCAACCCAGGGGGTGTCGTCTGCCACTGGGATGGTGTTGCCAGCTGTAATCTTGAATGAGTGATGCTAGTAGCTAGTTCCTACCCAACCAGGCTGGTGCACAGTGCAGAGTGGCCAAGGCTAACATTAGCTTTGAAATGTGGCAGTAAAGCTCACTGAATCAGTGGATTGCTAGACTAAAAGAAACGACCTCATGTATTTCGTGTCATTTTTGTGTTGTTATTTTTTTCTGAAAAATTAACTGGTTAGTTGCCAGTCCATAGGTGTCAGGCCATTGTAGGCAAAATTAACCAAAACATACCAATGTTTTTTTCAAGTTTTAGCCCTTTTACTACAGACCATGCAAACTTAACACCGCAGCTGAACACAACATTCTTAGACTATGTTACTTTAGACATTTTCTACAGTTCCAGGCAACTACTGGTTTCCATTATTCTTCATACAATATAAAAATCAATCAGCAAACTCTGATGAAAATGAATGCAGACTTGATGGTTTACAAATCACAACAAGTTTCACAAGTCCACAAACTACTTTTCATTTCAGAATGACTTGAAAACCATTGGAAGCTTGAAACGGTAGCATAATGTATCTAAAGATTACATTTGAAAATGGTCATCAAACATGCAGAGTGTCCATGGTTTGAGGATAATCTTGTGCACACACTGATATAGCCCCTTAATGTAGGAACAATCTTTACCTGATTGACAGAAAGCCTCTCTGTGAGAAAACATCTGCAGTGAAAATGATTTCCTGCAGCGATTCACACTGACACACACTTGTAAACAGAAACACACCCGCATGCAAGAAATGTAAACTTAATCTGCTGTATATAAAACTTTCCAGGGCCGAGCCAAAAGTGCTTTACAAACAGTATACGGATAATAAAGAAGATAGTACGGCAAGCAATAAAAATGCAAGGCAAGCTCCTTTCTGTGGACTAGAATAATAAAGCAGGTCTGAAGGAGGCAGCAGCTCTCTCAGCTCTCTGTTCTTTCTCATAATTTCCTGGCAGAAATCCTCCTTTGAGTCTTCGTCGATACAAAGAAGGTTTTATCTGGGAGATGCAGCGACCGGCGGTTCCATTTCTACTTTATGACAATATCCTGACATTCACAGTTTGACTCAATTTTCTCCTCCGCAGAGAAACTTCTCAAATTGTTGAAAAAAGTTTTGGCATTTTTCCCTCAGGCTGATTGACTCGTTTACTATTAGGCTTCGCTGCAGAGAGTGTCGGTGTCGAGGTCCTTCATGCAGCGCCGGGAGGTGACTGGTTCATGTCCCCACACCTGCTGATGGGAGACAGGTGTTAGAGCTCAATGCTCACTGAAGCTGTTCGGTGTCTGATAATCACACTGAGCTGATATTTTGTTTACTTCATCCAGTCTGACATCCTGTTCTTGTGCCTTCTGTTTGTTTCGGTTCACCCCGATACAGGACTGCAGAGTACTTATCACTGTCCTGCACGGCCTCATCTCAGGACTTTGGAGACACTTCAGTCGCTGATCTCATGAAATTTGTTTTAGGGGAGAAATGTTGAAAATAATTGGATTGTAGGAAGTCTTATTAGCAACTTTAAAGCTAGAAAAAAAACTTGGTAACTGGGGTGGTGAGGAAGAAATCCTGCACCAGCTATGATTTAACATTTATTGTACTGACATCAATAAAAGAGACTCTCAAAGCTGCATTAACAACAAGCTCTAAACACCATGTTGACTTATCAGTGCCTTATAAACTGGGAAATGTGTTGCCTATTAACATCCAGCAGACAGGTTGCTGCATGTCATAGCCCCTCCCTCTCCTGCCTTTCCTGTCTATCTACAGTTGTCCTGTAAAGAAGGGCAAAAATTCCCTTAAAATGATCTTAAATAAATTTAAAAAAGACACCAAGCAACAGTATCAGTGTTGGGCAGTGTTGGGTGCGTTACTCTAAAAATGTAATATATTACTTATTACTTGTTATTCTTTTCAAAATTAATAATAATTTTTTAAAGATTATTTTTTGGGCGATTTTTGCCTTTATTAATCGGACAGCGAGGATAGACAGGAAAGGTGGGAGACAGAGGGACAATGACATGCAGCCAGGGGCCACAGGCTGATATCAAACCCAGGCTGCTGCAGAGGACAGCCTATAGAGGGCGCATGCTCTGCCAGGTGAGCTAGAGGTCGCCCCCAAAACTAATAACATTACTTAAATTATTACTTCCTGCCAATAGTAATTCGTTACAGGACCCGTTATATTACTTTTCTGCTACACCCCATAAAATTGATAGTCACTGGTGGGGCAACATTTCCTCCACCACATATCCACCCACAAGCTTCATTACTTAATTGTAGCTGCAGCTGCCCACGAGTAAAATCCAGTGTTGGTTGTTTAGCTAGCGCAGGGCTAGAGTCGACCTCTGCGGCTGAGGAGGGCTCACCTTTGGTCGGGTGTATTTCCTGGAGCTTAACATTGTTGTGCTGTTGTTCATAGTCGATGATATTGTCATATTTTCTCCCGACAAAATCATGGATGGGTACGAGTACTCATCTGCATTTCTGAGTTCATTTGATCAAGATTTTTATAGATTAAGGCCAATAAACAACACTGTCATTGTGCACTTAACATATTGTGGTGTGTTGTGGCTAAACGGGTGGAGTTTCCCAACATGCTGTGAGACAATGTTTTTAAGGTCATAAGCCGAAGAAAAAAGTTTAAATGTGGTCTAAATCACTCACGTTACACAGTGATTCATGTTTATGTATTTCACAATGGTTCTTATAGGTTATAGGTTACGCGACCGTGTACCACACACGGAAGTCCTGAAGAGAACTGGTACCAAGAGCATGGAGGCCACTTTTCTTCAATACCAACTGCGATGGGTTGGCCACACCATCAGGATGACAGAGGACAGACTTCAACATAACATAACATAAACTTTTATGTTACTGTATTGTACTAAACTAAAAGCTGTTTGTGAGCTGCAAGTTGTGTGAGCGAACTGGGGTTTAAAGTGCAGAACAGTCAAGCTGTGAGCCGTAAAACTAAAAACACAAACAGGTAAAAGACACTGGAAGGTTTTGTAAAAGAAAACCTCAAAGATGGTGATCATTCAACGGGGTCGTCACTACATGCGACGTCTGTCATGTCATACACCAGGGTTCAACATAACATTTTTTCCCCACTGGCCCCCTGGGCCAGTAGTTCAGAGTTTTACTGGCCCCTTGTATATTCTTACTCGCCCAAGTCTATAAAACTTCATTTAATTTAACTCCGTTACACCTCACCATAGTGCGTGATGGTCTATATACAGCACAGCCTCTGTCCACTTCTTAGATGACCTCACAACAGGTTTACAGAGCTTTAACTTCTGCCTGTATGAGGGAATCAGGTGTTGTGGTCAGAGTGGCCCAGTGCAGCGCAGGGGACGGGGTGATAGGCTTTGTTAACAGTTGTGTAACAGTGATCCAGAATATTCTTCTCTCTGGTCGGACATTTTATAAACTGTTTGTATTTGGGGAGTTCATGGGTGAGGTTACCTTTGTTAAAGTCGCCAAGGACAGTAACTAAGGAGTCCGCTCCACACACAGTAGCCTATCTGGTCGGCGAGTGTGCGCTGTGCCTCCTGCACGTTGGCCTGCAGTGGGATGTAAACACCGACCAGAATGAATGAAGCAAACTCACGGGGGGAGTGAAGAGGTTTGCAGTTGATGAAAAAAAGATTCCAGGTCAGGAGAACAGTGCTGCTGGATCACTGTCACGTCATTACACCAGCCACTTAGTATAAAAACAGATACCGCCACCTTTAGTTTTGCCGGAGAGTTCCGCGTTACGATCCGCTCTAAAGAGTTGGAAGCCTGCCAGCTGCAGCGCGGAGTCCGGTATCGATCCACACAGCCACGTCTCCGTGAAGCACAAAACTGCAGATGTAGAAAGTCTCCATTTTTCACCATCAGTAGCTGAAGTTCATCCAGTTTATTGGCCAGCGAACGCACGCTGGAGAGAAATATACCTGGCAGCGGTGTTCGCGTTGGCGGAGACGGCGCACCGGCATGTTTCCCTCTCCTCTGGGGTTTCACTGCACAAAGGTGAGGGCACCTTTGGCCAAAAAGCCCAATAAATCCACTTAAGACTCGAGAAAAGTGGGATAAAAATCCGCTGGAGTTGTTCCCCTGACAAAAAAAAGCCTTACAGCGTCACTGGCCCGAGCGGGCCTGTGACCTGTCAATCAACTTGCCCGACGTACTGTTTTATTGGCCCCAGGCCATCGGGCCATGGGTTATGTCGAACCCTGTACACATATGTAGAAATTGGATCCATTGTTGATGAATCATCTGAGGCGATATCCTACCATCCAGTGAGTCTCCTCCCATAACAAATGTTATAAGCAGATGAGTCACTGGCATGTCTAAGTTCTGAGCGCAGCATCCAGTCCTGGATCAGCAGGGGTTGTTTTTTTTGCCCTGAGCCATTTTCACATCAGTGACATGAATATGCAGATTTAAAAAATTGTATTTCTGTGTGTTGACATGACTTACAGGGACCTGTACAGCTGCGTCAGTCTCATCCACGCCTGCTGCCATTTTGTGTCCATTTTGTCTGGCTCCGACACAGGAGGATGACGTCCTCGTTCCTAATCCCATCCACAAAGCTCAGATTGGCTCAGTTGTTAGTTGTTCTGGGAAACAGCTGTCATTTAGCACGACAACAAACCTACTGATTCTAGTTTCTGAGCTGAAGCCACCAGGTTACATTTTGTATTTCCTCACTGAGGATCTATTTTTGGATCAGCGACGAACTGCGTCCCCTCGACGTGACACACATCTGACACACAAAACAACTCAGACACAAAACGTTCAGTATGAGACACACACATTAACACACACACTCTGCTGCTGCTTTTAGTAGCACACAGGGATGAGTGTTGTGCTTACTTGGATGTTTTCAGGCCCACAGTGCACCACCGATCCATTAATGCATTAATGAAGGTCTAATCCTCCGCTGAAAAAATAAAAACACCAAAGCTGCTGTTTCATAACAAAGCAGCTGTGTTTCCTGAGCCCTGTGTGTGGGCGTCACCCAGCTGGGCTTTAGAAACTGGCTTCAGGGCCCGCCCAACCTTTACCTTCTGCTGCGGCTTCCTCCAGAGACCCCTGACTGCAGGTGAACATGCAGCTATCTGCCTCAATCTGCTGGAAAAGCTGTTGTCATGATCAGAAGTTAAGCAGTGTGTGGAGAGGTCTGGCATGGCCCACTCATTGGGTGGAAACTCGCCACGAGCCGCCAGCCAAAAGCTTTATGTTTGCATTTGGCAGTTTGTCTGTTCCTCTGATCGCAGGGAGGATTGTGTGCACTCTGAAAACAGAAAAAAATTTAAATTATTCATTTATGCTTGTTACATTTCTGGTTTAAACCCTCTGTCCCTGATTAACACATTTTAGATCAAAAATTACACCCATACACTCCTGAAACTAACCTGAAGTTGAACCAGCTGAAAGCTGAAACATGGAGGAGGTTGTTTGGTCTTTCTCTTTTAAAACTCAACAGAGAGGCAAAGTCCCTCCCCTTCCGGAAACACGGGACCTTACTTTGGAAATAATATGTGTGGTAGTCAACTGCCAGAAACAATTTTTTGATCTAATTTAAATTGATAATTGAAAAGCAACAGTAGCACATTTGATGCACGTCAACTGATGCGCCACACTGTCTGCTTCTGAAGGGGACGAACTTAGCAAAAGGTCAATTACAGAGAACTTCTCCAAAACTTTTCCAATTTATTTATTTTTTTATTTATTGGTGCAAAAATTAAAAACAGTGGTGACTTTACATGTGGGCGGCACAGTGGTGCAGTGGTTAGCATTGTTGCCTCGTAGCAAGAGGTGTGGGGGAGCCCTGCTATGTGGAGTCTGCATGTTCTCCCTGTGTCAGCGTGGGTTTCCTCCAGGTGCTCCAGCTTCCTCCCACAGTCCAAAGACATGCAGGTTAATTGGTGACTCTAAATTGTCCGTAGGCAGTGCTTAATTTGAGCCGGAACGTACTGGAACACACCAGGATCTTTTCAGAAAAGGCCCTGGTGTTCACATCTAAACACTACATACAGTATTGGCTGATGTCACTGGTGTTGCAGGGTGGAGTACCGTAGTACTACGGTGCCTCACGTACCACTACTGTGGGATAAGTTCAAAGTCCAATCGCAAGAGGGTGAGTGTCCATGCACCGTCCAATAACGGCGCGCGCTGGCCACCTGGCAGTCAATATGCTGCTGTAGTGATTTGTTTTCCAGACATGTGAGTATCTTTGAGCAGGGAAAGTTATTATTTATTTCTTTTTACTTGTCGGCAGTGATTTGTTTTCCACAGAGTTCTACGTGCGAGCATTTTACTCGCATTTGCGACTAAAAACAGAATACAAAATACAAAATAAATCATTCAGCACGCTGTGCGAGTACAGATTTCAACCAGCAGCAGAAACGAAAGGCGAATCCTGCTGGTTGTGGCTTGAACGGGGGTCACAGACAGGAATACGGCGATCAAATAGCCTGCGGTGGCTCCGCGGCGCAAGATAACGGCTTACCGGCGACAGAGAAGTCTGACTCCAGGTCCAGTAGCCTAATTTCCTCTTTCGTTGGCGTCATGACTGCCCAGTAGTACCTGGACAACCGAGCCATGGCGGCACACAGGTATGTGGCGTGTCAGAGGAGAAATGAGCCGTTCACATTTCTCTGTTTGTGTCAGTAACGGCCGACAGACCTCACCGCACTTTAGGGACTGTTCTTTACTTATGAAGAGACTTGTCAGGGGAGGAGGGTGGCTTGTTGATTTTTATTTTATTTATTTATTTTATTTTGATCCCCCCTATGTTAATCACTGATTGATGCTGTTTTTGAAGTATGAATAAGTCAATAAGTAATTTATTCCATTGAAATATCATTGATGTATTATAGAAAAGTGATTTATCTTTCTATAAATGGCAAAAGGCACATCTGCCTCATTTTCACTGTGGTATCCTGATACTACTCAGAACCATGATATTTTCACTGGTATCGTACTGTGGGTCCCAATTTTGGTACCGTGACAACACTAGATGTCACAACCATTCCATTTGGAGTTGCGCAGTGAGGCGGCTCGGTGCCGTTTAAAAAAGTGTTCCCCCACTTTTGGGAGTGGGGGAACACTGCTCTCTCAGAGGCCCAAAGTGTTCCCCTACTTCTAATTTTACAAATTAAGCACTGTCCGTAGGTGTGAATGTGAGTGTGAATGGTTGTCTGTCTCTATGTGTCAGCCCTGTGATAGTCTGGTGACCTGGTGTCAGCTGAGATAGGCTCCAGCCCCCCACAACCCATACGCAGTTACGGAAAACGAATGAATGACTTTACAGGTATAAAACAAAAAAATTATATATATATACACACACAAGGACAGAAAAATGCTTGACAAGGGGTACATATATATATATATATATATATATATATATATATATATATATATATATATATATATATACATAAAACATAGCAAGACAATTAAAATTGTAATGTTAACATTTTGCAGTTACTGTCACTTAAATTAACATAATTACAGTTTGTTGTACGGGAGAAAAATGAACGAAAATAAAATAAATAAATGCAGGACTGTTCCATATGAACATGTCTAGTCTTAATAATTCTGAATAGTAATAAACAGTACGTCATACTCTGCTACGACAGGTAGAGAGAACATTATAATCTTGTTAATAGAGGGAAGAAATGTAAACCGAGAACAAAAAGCTTGTGTATTAAAGGGTTAATAGTTGATCATCTCTGTTTGTTAGCAGGCGTCAAGACTGTTGCGCTTGCAGTTTTGCTTCGCCTGCTTCAACCTGGCAGGCGCCTGATGTTTGGAGCTGCTGGTCTCCAATTATCACTCTTCCCGAGACTCTGATCTGATCTCGCCTCACGCATTAAAACAAATGTGTAGAAGATGTGCGGCGCCGAGTCAGAGATACAGGATAACAGCTTCTTAACGAAGAGCATTATGTCGGCTTTGTCAGAGTTCTGGGAAACTTCAGAGAAACAAGCTGGTGTTGATTAACATCCCAACTTATTTTGATGATTTTTCACACATTATTTTCACTTACCTCAGCCGCAGGGCTTTTTTGGGCTTTTTTCTTCTGCATTAAATTACATCTCTCTGTCACACATTGACAGCTTTAGCTGCTCTTAATAAACATCTCCCTCTTTTCTCGCTGTTATTTAATTCAGCGCTTCTTTTTCTGCTCTTTCTTTTATCTGGTTGACGTGGCTCCGACTGCTTGACATGCTAATAATGTAAGAGTTTAATCTTGTTTACTCATTAGATCCTGAAGTATACAGAACGTAATGAAAGATTAAATTTCCTTCTTTATATTTTAGGCTCAGGTTTTAACCCGGCATCGTCCTCTCCTCAGCTGCTGCTCAGGAGCATGCTGGGAGATTACTACAGTATTTTTAAAGGTAAACATAAAGTACCAGCCTTCCTGTGTGTGCTCATGTTGCTGAGTGTTGTTTCCTCTGCAGCCCGCCCCCTGCCAGCTGTGGCTCACTTATATAACGTTTGTAGTCAGTTTTATTGGCTCTGCAGCAGAGTCGGACATCTCCAGCTCCGCTAGAAGATCACAGAGAATTTGTGCAGCCGGTGAAATATGTTCTCTGCCGTGAGGAGTCATAATGTTCAGGGTTACAGTACCTGCACTGAAATACATTATGATCTGCTCACTGCAGTGCTGCTTGTGAGCACCCACACATATGGCCCGGTGTTAGCAGAGAGCTGGGGAGAAGAGGTCTGTCATGGAGGTTAGCAGGTCAGGACTCACGTTGTTCTTGAAATTGAGTGCACAATAAGTAGTTCTCACGTCCCTGACCTCGCCTCACACCCTCCACTTGCGTTGAGTGCTAAAAACATCTCGACTAAACTGCACATAGGCTGCCAGTGTGCACCACACAGAGCTAAAAGTGGCGCACGCTCAGGGCGAAATGTCTGGTTTGTGGTTAAAAAAAAGAAGCCCATATGTGGCCACGTGTGAACACGAAGCACAGTGCCAGTCTGAGCGTACTCCAGCACAGCCGCAACCATCCACGCTTTACTGGTCAGCAGTAAAATGTTGCAGGGAGTGTAATTAGAGTTTCCTTTCACAGAGGAGTTTCTGTGGTTTTTCTAAGGATAGCAGACGTTGTAAAATCCTGCAGGAAAAAACTTGCAATTTTGTGGATGCAATTACTTTCAGTTTTCTGCAAAGAAGGTATGATACGAAAACCATTAAGAAGTCACTCGACTGACAAGAATATGAAATTTGAAAATGATTACTCATTTAAGAAGTTTATCAAGCAAAAATACAAAATATCCTCTGCTCCAAGTTTCCTGCTTTTCCCTGCCTTTATGTTTCATGTTAAACAAATTGAATTACCTTCTTTATAATGATTTGGTTTTATTAGTTTTGGGGTTTTGAGCACTTGGAGTACTTTAGTTTGGATTTATATCATTTAGGAGCAAAACTTCTAAGTGTTGGAGAACACGAGGTCCACAGCGTTTGGATCATTATGAGAGGCTCTCTGCTGTCACACCTGTAATTTTGGTTAATTACAGGTGTGAAATCTCACCTGGCTCACATTCAAGACGAAAAGAAAAGGTCCCAGTCTGGATCAAACTGAACCGTGGTTCGGATCCTAATTGTAGAAGTTTCATCTGGCTGTTGTCAGAATTGGAAAAAGGAGACACGGCAAAAGAAAGTGAGCGGTGGCAGCACGTGGGGAGATTTGACATATGGTCTGATGACGATAAAAAGTTGGAGAAACTCAGAGAAATTTGGACACTTTTCAATAAATTTCCAAGAGGAGTGAGAGAGCACGGGACAACACGTCTACAAGCCGATCATTGCAAGTATCAGGAGACGATAAGTGATGACAACAGGAGGTAGGCAATAATCACAGCATGTAGGTGATATAGATAGGACAGGAGATAAGTGATGATGACAAGATGTAAGGGATGAAGACAAGATGTAGGTGATAATGACAGCATGTTGGTGATATAAGGCCCGTTTCCACCGCAGGAACTTCGGGGTAATTTTACGGGGCCGGGGCCGTTGGTGCGTGTCTCCACCGCAGGAACCACCCCCGAAGGACAGAGTTCTGGAACTTTTACAGGGGCTAAACAAGTCCCTGCCTCGGAGTAGGTACTCAGAACGGCCCCGAGAAACTCCTGGCTGGGGCTTGGGGATTACTTGGTGCTGATTGGATATACTCAAGGAGGGATGTAACGTCAACAGAAAGCAACAAAATAGCCGGCATTTTTAAAACTCAGCAGCTGAGGAGTCGCATTTTTAAAAGGAGTTGTAAGAAGAAAAGCAAGTTCTTCTTCTTCTTTGTTTCTTTCTTTGCCGCGTTGCCCCGGTCAAAATGGTCGCGTAACGATTACGTCACATCCAGAGCCCGGTAACTTTGCAGGAACCTTCCTCCTGCTCCGCCCTCTCAGTGGAGACACGGCGGTTGAGAGAGCAGAGCGAGATGACGTTCCTGTAAAGTTCCTGCCCCCCAAATAGTATCAGGAACTTCTTCAGTGGAAACAGGCCTATAAATAGGACAGGGGATACAGTGCCCTCCAAAAGTATTGGAACAGTGAGGCCAATTCCTTTATTTTTGTTGTAGACTGAAAATATTTGGGTTTGACATCAAAAGATGAATATGGGACAAGAGATCAACATTTCAGCTTTCATTTCCAGGTATTTACATCTGGATCTGATACACAACTTAGAAGATAGCACCTTTTTTTTTGAACCCACCCATTTTTCATGAGAGCAAAAGTATTGGAACATGTGACTGACAGGTGTGTTTTGTTGCCCAGGTGTCTCCCAATTACATTGATTATTCAAACAATAAATAGCACTGAATGTCTGAGCTCAGTTTCAGATTGGGTATGATAGGTTTTGCCTGTGCAGACTGCATTTAGAGGTGGAACCAACATGAAAACCAGAGAGCTGTCTATGGGTGAAAAAGAAGCAATTGTGAATCTGAGAGAAGATGGACAATCAATCAGAGCCATTGCACAAACATTGCCCATAGCCAGTATAACCATTTGGAATGTCCTGAAGAAGAAAGAAACCACTGGTGTACTAAGCAACAGACGTCGAACAGGTAGACCAAGGAAAACATCAGCAGTTGATGACAGAAACATTGTGAGAGCTGTAAAGAAAGACCCTAAAACAACTGTTAGTGACATCAGCAACAACCTCCAGAGGGCAGGAGTGAAGGTATCACAATCTACTGTTCGCAGAAGACTTCATGAACAAAAGTACAGAGGCTACACCAGATGATGCAAACCACTCATTAGCAAGAAGAATAGGAAGGCCAGGCTGGAATTTGCCAAAAGGTACAGAGATGAGCCTCAAAAATTCTGGGAAAAAGTTTTATGGACTGATGAGACAAAGATTAACTTTTTCCAAAGTGATGGAAAGGCGAAAGTTTGGAGAAAGAAAGGATCTGCTCATGATCCCAAACATACAAGCTCATCTGTGAAACACGGTGGAGGTAATGTCATGGCTTGGGCTTGCATGGCTTCTTCTGGGACGGGCTCTTTCATCTTCATTGATGATGTAACAGATGATGGCAGCAGCAAAATGAACTCAGAAGTCTACAGAAACATTTTGTCTGCTAATTTAAAGAAAGATGCAACCAAACTGATTGGGAGATCCTTCATCATGCAGCAAGATAACGACCCAAAACACACTGCCAAAACAACAAAGGAGTTCATCAGGGGCAAGAAGTGGAAGGTTTTAGACTGGCCAAGTCAGTCTCCAGACTTAAACCCAATAGAGCATGCATTTTACCTGCTGAAGAGGAGACTGAAGGGAGTAACCCCCCAAAACAAACAACAACTCAAAGAGGC
Source organism: Epinephelus lanceolatus (assembly GCF_041903045.1). Classification (NCBI taxonomy): domain Eukaryota; kingdom Metazoa; phylum Chordata; class Actinopteri; order Perciformes; family Serranidae; genus Epinephelus; species Epinephelus lanceolatus. Next base: position 4,057,541 of record NC_135742.1, read on the forward strand.
TTCCGGTGAAAGCCTGGAACAGCATCACAAAAGAAGAATGCAAAAGTTTGGTGATGTCAGTGGGTCACAGGCTTGATGCAGTTATTGAAAGCAAAGGATTTGCAACTAAATATTAAGTCTCATTCACTTTAATCTATTTTAAGTTTATATGTTCCAATATTTTTGCTCACCTAAAAATGTTGTGTTCCATTACAAATAATGCTATCTTCTAAGTTGTGTATCAGATCCAGATGTAAATACCTGGAAATAAAAGCTGATGTCAAACCCAAATGTTTTCAGTCTACAACAAAAGTAAACGAATAGGACTCACTGTTCCAATACTTTTGGAGGGCACTGTAGGTGATGACGACAGGAAGTAGGTGATGTCCATAAGTGGAAGGTTATGAAGACAGGAGATAGGCGACAATGACAGGATGTAAGTAATAACGACAGCAAGTAGGTGATGACAACCACATATAGGTGATGACGACAGGATGTGATAGCGACAGCATGTAGGTGATAATGTCAGCACTTTGGTGATAACAACAGGATGTAGGTGAAGACGACGGGACAAAGGCATTTCCTAAGGAGTTCTTAGTGTGCTCACATAATTGCAGTGTGAAACCAGAACTTACCAGAATACTCAGTGTAACAAAAACGTGAAACCTTTCAGGTGTGAAAACGACCTTATCCACAAACACTTTCTTACCCAGTAACAAGTGTTTGTTTTTCTGTCTTGTGGGACGGTGGTTAACAAATCAAACTGTCAAATGTAATCACCAAGTTACGATGGATAAAATTATCTGCCAAATGAATGCAGAGTAATAGTTTAATGAATTTTTTAAAGTGAAACTAATCAGAGGTCACAGAAATGTAAAGTTTCTGACTTCAGTTCAGACCAGAAGAAAATGTGATGTCACACTCACACACTATAAATCATCTGCACTGACCATACATAATATTCAGGCTCTGCTGAAATGTGACACACATCCTGAATCTAATTTACTGAGATCTGCACACACAATGAAATATGTTCTCCTCTGCTAACATTCGTAAAGGCCACAGTTCATATTTCTGCACATGGTCGTGCGGAGCCTTGATATGCCGGCCGAGGCTGCATCACACTGCAAATAAATTGGGTGATTTTCAGAAATGTGTGTTCATTTTAGGGAAAGAAGTTCTCATTACCTGAAGGTCATTCTGCATTATCTGTCAGAGCGGATCTCCACTTACCTGCTGTCCTATTTACAAGTTTTGATTTGAAATAACCCTACCAATTTATTATGATTTGGTTTTCCATCAGTTTTGAGCAGTTGGAGTACCTTAGTTTATTCATTTCAGAGTGGAACTCCCAAGTGTTGGAAAATGTGGATTATTATGAGAGCGTCTGCGGCACCTTTTGTTGTCAGATCAAATGTTAGTCACAAAAGCTTTGTAAGAGAGAACAAGGCTCTTTTTTTTTTTTACTTCCCATCCCGCCTGGTGCAAGCTCGCAGGATTGCACAGGGCATTATTTGAAGTCTTGTGTGAACATAAAAGCCTGCTCATAAAAGTTCCCCGCAGTGAAAACGACCTAAATAAACACAGCCCCAGAATAAAACCCTCCCGACTTCATCTACCCTTCCTCAAAATGGAGCCGGGGACAGGAGAGGAGGCATTAGGGAGAGAAAACCTGAGGATGGGATGGTGTGGAGCGACAGAGCGCAGCCATTTGGTGGATGTTTTTGTCCAGAGTGCATTATAGCAGCAAGAGTGGATGCATTTTTAGCAAGACTGCAGTCTGACCTCTGACTGCGGTGATGTTACAGCCTCATGCACACTGGGAGTAGAACTAATAACCCCGCTACCTTGCTCACAATTGAAGCTGTCAGTCAGCTTTTAAAAAAACTGCGTTGAGCTGTTTGTTGCATGAGTCAAAAACAGTGATTTTCTTTTTGTTTGTTCCTCTGAAAGCATCAGTCATACGTCAGTAGACTCTCTGACACTCTGTTAGCCTGCCGGTTGTGCTTCTAATCTCCAGCTGTCTGTTTGACCACAGGTTAACTGCCCCTTCTTACTTACCCTGCAGGCACTTTTCAGGATATTACAGGGCGTCTACAGGTCCTTTAACCCTTTGAAACCTGAGCAAATTGACTTAATTTCTTTTTAAAACATGGGAAGAAGGCAATGAGCAATAAAAGAAGAAATGACCCAAAAAATTAGCATGAAATCTGTAAAAAGAGAAAATTATTAAAAAACAAGATAATCAGCAAAAAAAACAAACAAACAAACAAACAAAAAAATCATAACAATTCTGTAACATAATTTTAAAATGTTATAATAATAATAATATTAAATGGAAAATGTAGTTTTATCCTTGCATTTTTCTTTTTTCCCCAGTTTTTTTTATTTCCTAAATCTATTTGGTTTCTTCCTTTTTGCAATTTGTGAGGCCTTTCTTGCCAAGTTGCTCAGTCCTTTTTTTCCCATGTTTTTGAAGGAAACTGCACCAATTTGCTCAGGATTCAAAGGTTTAAATACTTGTGAAAGGTGTCTGAAAGCAGCAGAAAGAAAGTGATTTCACTCCAGGTATCAAAGGGTTAAAAAGTCTTAAAATGTCTTCAATTCAATGTTATGTCAATAAGGCCATAAAAAATAAAGTCATTAAATAGTCTAAGTATTGAATTTGTGAAGTCTTAACTACTGCAAACGTTTTATCTAATTTCATTTATCCGTTTTCTAATTTATCTTTGTGAAAATGAGTTAAGCCTTTCACTGTAAAAGTCCACATTTCGAATGTTAAAGATCTTCAAAAAAAAAAAAAAATACTGTAGGAGTTGCGGGAATGAACAGGATAGCAACTTTTGGCGACACACCTCTGTGGCCGTTTATTCACATGCTTCCACACACCAATCTAAACAACATGGCGTCACAATAACTTACGCTTTAACACCTCTCGCGTCCGTTACCATGGTAACGCTACAACTCCATCAAAAGTGCGTAACGGTTACTATACACCGTGCAAAACAACATCACATAAGGGTTCCGTGAATCAACAATATACTGAACCCACCCCGCACAGATTTTGAACTGGTCATGTTAATAATGCCATCCAAAATGGCTGGCATTATTGTGCTCAGGGATGGCTGTGATATCCCAGACCTAAGGACAGAATTTAACTGCATTATATCAAACCCAGACGGGGCTTTAGGCAGAACATATTGTTAATCATATCAAACACATACCTGTCGGCTAATTCCTGCTGGAAAGAGCCGGTTGCCAGAAACCCAAGAGTGGTCAGCACCTGTAGATGCACCGGTATGGCGCGGTTCCGGCGGGTCGATCCGTCTAACACTGGACCCAGTTCAGCACATAGATCCAAGAGCACTGCTCTAGGGAATCTTAATCCCCCCACAATTCACCAAAACAAAAAGTAAAGTTAACGCACTGGAGCCCGGATCACTCTACCCGCCCGGCTCTGCAACACCGGAGCAGGGGCTGGTGACGAGGTCTCCGCCTTGAGAAGCTTTTGGTGGCCTAGGGCAGAAGCCGGAGGGCGCCCCCGCCGTGGAGGCTGTGCTATATCAACTGTCCTTTTACTTCATACGAACGCTTACCTCTTGGCAAAATGTAGATTGACTTAACTCTAATAACCATACTACTATATAACACTTACCTCTGCACAAGACCACATATATACTTACCTGCAGCACTTACCTACGGTGGTTCAATAAGTAAAACATTACTTGTCGAAAAATCTCTCCTAAATTTGGTTAAAAGGTGTCTTGAACAGGTCTTAAAAAGCATTAAATTTAACTGCCTGGTACCTGTAGACACCTTGTATTAAACAAAATGTTAACTAATATATTTCAAGAGCTTGTCTCTGCTGTATATACTGTATGTTCTCTGTTGTATATATTGTATTTTTATATTTTAAGCACAATGCTGGAGGGGACAATGAGCACTCACTGCACAGTGTAGAGATGTGTTGTGCCAAATAAAAACCTTGAACTTGGACATAGAAAAGACTGAACAAAATCTCTGTTGAGAATGTTTTATGGTGCATGGCATTGTACTTTCTCATGTCTGTTATACGTGAAGATATTCAAATGTTGCTTGAGCTCAACTCAGTGAATTTATCTTACTTTTTTTTAGACTACGGACAGATTATAAGACACCAATCCCCTGTGAACAGATGTGTAGAACCCCCCTTTCACTTTTAGTCTTTCACCAAGAATTTATTCACTCCACTCTCACCACGTATTAAAGACATAAAATAGACTCAAAATATTGATTTAAAAAAATCCCTCTCCACTTTTACAATACAAAATACAGCTGGACACTGTATAAGATATTAAATTAAACTTTTAAATGGAATCTGCAGCACAGTTTGTGATGTTTCTCAGCTTACTATTCTGCTGTACAAAACATTTCATTTGCTTGATTAATTTTAATTATTTATGCCACTTATGCTAATAGTATGGAACTTATAGTAGGCTTTGTGCTGCAGGCAGTATTAAAGTGGATATATAAATATATATACAAATACCTTGGGGTCTTGCAGACAAATGAGAACCATGAGGAGACCGCAAGGAAGTCAGCCACAGCCAAATACTGACACAGATTAAGGCAGGTCCTGAATAGTCAGCTGAACGGAAAGAACAAGGTCCGAGCCATCAACACGTACGCCCTGCCAGTCATCAGATACCAGCTGGTGTAATAAGCTGACCAAAGGAGGAGATAGAGGCCACTGGTATCAAGACAAGGACGCTTCTCACAATGCATGGAGGGTTTCATCCCAAGTCCAGCACCCTGAAGCCTGAGAGGGCCAAGGACTGGTGAGTGTCAGAGCCACTGTGCAGGATGAAACCACCAAGATCCAGGAATACATCAGGATGATGACCCCCATAGATGAGCTGCGAAGTGAATACCTCAGGCAGCGGGAAGAGGAGGAAGAACCATCATGGAAGGACAAGCCCCTGCACGGCATGTAAGTAGCCGACAGCAAGAAATCCTTCCAGTGGCTAGAAAATGCCGGTCTGAAGGATAGCCTTGATCAGGGCAGTACAAGAACAGGCCCTGAGCACCAGATCCATAGAGGCAAGGGTCTGCCATAGCAGACAGGACTCCGGGTGCAGGCTGTGCAAAGAGGCCCCTGAGACGGTCCAGCACATAGTAGCAGGATGTAAGATGCAAGCTGGGGCCAAGAGGCACAACCAAGTGGCTGGGATAGTGCACAGGAACATCTGTGCCAAGTATGGACCAGAAGTTCTCAAGTCCCAATGGGACACACCACCAGAAGTGGCTGAGAACAGGGCTAAGATCCTGTGGGACTTTAAGTTCCAGACTGACAAGCAGCTGCTGGCTAACTGACTGGACATAGTGGTGGTTGACAAGGATCAGAAGATGTGACATTCCCAGCTGACAGTAACATCAGGAAGAAAGAGCATGAGAAGACTGAGTAGTACCATGGGCTGAGGGAACAACTGGAACAGATGTGGAAGGTGAGGTCCAAAGTGGTGCCAGTGGTAATCGGGCACTGGGGGCTGTGACCCCCAAACTGGGAGAGTGGCTCCAGAAAATTCAAGGTACAACATCTGAGGTCTCTGTCCAGAGGAGTGCACTCCTAGGAACAGCTAAGATACTGCGCAAACCCTCAAACTCCCAGGCTTCTGGTAGAGGACCAGAGCTCATCGTGGTAGTTATGTCCATATGTCCATCGATGTAGTATCACAAAGTATCCCAGCCTCTTGCATCACAGAATTTTTCTGGTGCATGAAGGACTTCTGCACTGCGACTTGACATTGCGATTGTTTGGGGGGCAGAATGAAGGACCTGCATTTGTCGGCGCCACCAGCGTACCTATGTTGTTATTTACGTTGTTACCACAGCCTCCTATGCGCATCAGTTTGTGATGTCTGGAGCATATGGCAACCTCTGAGCCTGAATAATGAAGCCAATGCGCCAAAAACGTGAATTCTTCTAATGGCCACATGAGGCTGGCTCTGAAAGGGAGTCCATCCCCGTAGACCTTCATTTTAAAATGCCCAGATTTACAGCAGAAATAAACATGTTTACAGTCAGGTACAAAAAACAGTTTCGCTCATTATAGCTACGGATTACGCATATTCAAGGGCAGACCCTTGAGTGACAGCTTGTCTGCAACGCGTCGCTATAGTCTATGGGTCACATCCATACCTTGCTCCTGCTGTGCCGTAGCATTGTTCCGAACTCTTATTGTTCCGACCTCTCATTAGTCCGACGTCCTGTTGTTCCGATATGTGATTATACTAGGCTATACTGTATTTGTGTACCATAGAGGATCAGCAACGCAACAAAAGTAGGCTACTGGTCGAGATGCAAGTGTCATAGAGAGGAGAGAATGAAACACCATAACCTCCTGTTATTAACTCTGGGGTTGGGGTTGTGTGGGGAGCTTTCCGCGGTGCTGAACGGCTCCCGGTGGGCGTATTTCTGCCTTGATGGTGCACCGCGACCGGCTCTGGGTCAGCTGGGAAAGGCTTGAGGCAAAGCAGGCTCACGGCTTATGTGTTTGTCACTTTCTTTTTCATTTTAACCCATTTTAACTCATTCCTAATCCTAACCAAGTGTTTTTTGTGCCTAAACCTAACCAGACCTTAACCACAGGGCATCATGATGATTTCGGAACAACGGGACTTTGGAACAATGGGTTTAATATGGTCGGAACAATGGGCTGTTGGACCAATGGGAAGACCCGCTCCTGCACAGCTCCACCCTCTCATCCAAATCAGGTCATTTCTGGCTGATGGTGGTGGATGGATGGTGACAACCAAAATGCAGAACTCGAGGCTTTAAAACAGGAGTCCACAAACCAATTAAATTCGATAGAACTTTATTTATCCTGAAGGAAATTCTTGTGCCAGAGAATACCTCAAATTATTGTAACAGTAAGTACAGTAACCAAAATTTTAACGATTCACAACCAGATCAGCCAGTGGGTTCCCCGGGTCAGGGTCACTCACTGGGCCCAGTTTTTTGACGATAGAGTATTTAATATATGGCAGAATATACAAATATACGAGATAAAAGTGTTTTATAGGAGCGGAAGTGAACTAACATGGTGTCCTCACGTCACAACAGGTGATGTCACTGTAGCTACCTTCATTATTTAATACAGTCTATGGTGGACAGGCAAATCTGATGTGATCACTTGCAAAGAAACAGTCAGAATGCAGCCTCAGTGTCTTGCGTCACAGGGAAATGAACCTCTCCCTGTGGCAGAGTCGATGCCCTGCTCAGTTGTAAATAAAAGATCTTCATATTAGTACTCCATGCACAACTTAACACAACATTTGTAACACACCACTAAACTGTAGTGAACCTAATTTTGCTCTGATGGCTTAATTGCTGCAACATTTGTCTCTGACTGGAGTTTAATGATGCTAATTGCTATTTGGTAAAATAAAAAAGAAGCTCTTGCAGGGTTTTGTTCTCGCTGAAGATCTGAGGTTGGAGTGTGTCGTTTTCATTTATTGTCTCATAATGTGGGCGTTGTGAGGCCCTCTGAGACTGTAACTGTGATAAAGGGCTATGCAAATAATCTTGACTCAGAGGGAGTCGATGCGTCTAAAGCACCCAGTGTTTATAGCGTTCACTCTACTGCCTTTTATTTATGTAAATCATGTCATTACCACTCTGTAGAGTTGTGTAGAAAGTCTATTTTTATTTAGAGGGGAAAAAACCATCCTTGCTTACATGTTCTCACTCTCTGGCCTGTTTTTTTTATATCAGCATTGTCTTTTTGTCACACGCTGAGCTCACCATCTGCTGCTGCTGCAGCACCGTCGACGTCCTTAAAAAGTCATTGCTGTATTCTTAATTATCTTCGTTTAATCGCCTCCCCTCTTCAGGGAGATGAAAGGTTATTAGAAAATGAGCCCACATGGGGGATTTATTAAATGTGCAGCACAATTCTGTATGCTGGTATAGACAGCCATAGATGGGACTATAGCTCCTGTTGTCCTTGTGCCATGTGCCGCAGCGTTTACTGTTTTTATTGCATTTTGGCTGAAATGATTGCTTCCCGTCTAACTTTTTCCTCTCTGTCACGTCTTGTTTGTTTGCACATGGCAGCTGAGTTTTTGGACTGTGTTTGATTTTAGATCCCAGTGCAGGTTTGCCCACTTCCAGATCTCATCATAAAGATTTGATAGAAGAAAAGAAAAAAGATGAAGAAAAAGACAGAGAGAGCTGGGTGATCTCACAGTCCAACAACTTCAAAAAGTGTTTGCACCCAAATGTATCAGAAATCTCTTTTAAAGGAAACTTTGCTGATTTTCAGCCAACTTTGTATCATAATCATTTGCATCCTGTAAAAATTACCTAAAATGCCTATCCAAGGCGAATCCAAACTGAAGTGACAGCTGTTATTGCTCCATTTTTAGTACGTGTGCATGCTTGGTTTCGTTTGAAAGTTAACACTCTTGGTTTTTTCCCCAACAGTCAGAATCACTGTAAGTGCTTCTGTCATTGAGTTATGTAAGTTTTAAATCTTCGCCTGAACATCATCTTGACAAAAGATGCTGCAGATGACTAAAACAGGGAGGTAAAACACAATAGGGCCATCTCATGAAGCCTTACACAGTCCAATTCTAAAGGAGATAACAATGCAACAGAAAATAAACATTTTACACATGTTTTTCTGAGGTTCTGTCCACGTGCTTTTAAAAAATAAGACGGTAAAACAATGTACTGAATGTGGGAGTATAAGTGGAAAAACTCATCAACAAAGACAATTTAGGAGCTTACTGTAAAAACACTTCTAGAAAACTTAGACTGATCCATTAAGACAACAGAGGAGTCATTTGTTTATAATTTCACTATATTTAAAACGGTCTGTGGGGCCTGTAAGGAGTTCATATCTTTTTTGGAGCCCTTGAGTTTCATTGACTACAAGACCCATAAGTCTCAGGTGAGGTGGGCCAATCGCTGACTCTTTAAATACCTCTGAAACTACAGGTAATGTATCCCTGCAGCTCAGGCCCTGGTATCACTATTGAGACCATAGCAACAGCACTGGAAGCTCCTGTTGGCTCAAGTGAGGTGTCAATCAAAAGGTCAGGAGTTCACTTCCATTTTGAGATCATAGCCGGTCAGTTTGTATAAATGCAGAACGGGAGACATTATGGATAATGTGGCGAAAAATGAACGTCTGAAATGATCTAATGGCAGTTCGTGGATCTCTGTGGATGTAACCATGTGTTTGGACGAAATGTTTTGCAGGACAATATGGATCTGTGGATTATTATATGATTGAGTTATCACTGTTAGTTTGTTAAGAATGCTGTGGTGGCTGTATCTTGAAATCATCAGCATCAGTGGAACAGCGAGTAGCGTAGCATTCGAATGATGTATCATATGAAGAAACTGTCTCCATCTGCTGGTGGGCCGTCATGATAAGGGTATGCATGTGTAATATGATGTTAATTCCACTACAGAAGACGCTCAGTGATCACCAAAATTAGGTGGGGAAAAAAAGTGGATATATCAATTAAAATATTGCTTATCGGCCAAATAAGTTGTTATGTATCAGCAAAAAATTCAATATCATGCATCCCAAGCTTGAGGCATTTTTAGGGTTGTCCGTCCATCCTGTCTGTCCCATTCTCGTGAACGCAACATATCAAGAATGCCTTGAGGAAATTTCTTAAATTAGGCACAAACATCCACTTGGTCTCAAAGCTGTGTAGATTTTGGTGGTCAAAGGTCAAGGTCACTGTGACCTTGTCAGTTACATTCTCGTGAACGAGATATCTTTTGAACTCCTTGGGGACGTGTCTTCAAATTTGGCACAAACATCCACTTAGACTTAAGGATAATCTGATTAGAATTTGGTGGTCAAGCCTCAAAGTCAGGGCGATAAAATTAACTTTTATCATCTGCCATTGGCTAGTGACCTCCAAAAATTTACCGGCCAAACATATTTTTCACCAGCCAAATAAAAAAATCGTGCCTTGTTTGACTAAAAATAGTTACCTTACATTTTTCGTATGAAAATCCAACTTTAGGAAAATCCAACCCTGTCCTCTGTGTTTCTTTGGCGTGCAAAGGCTGCAGCTCATCGTGTTGGTGTGGGGGTCGTAGGTCAACCATGACTGCGGCTGGCCCGCGTTGTCTAGTTTCCATTTTTCAATAAAATGCCGTGTGACATTTGTACTCCGTTTAACTGTCTGTTCTTCCTGTCCAAATCCAACATGTTCATCTTCGTTTTTCTTCTTCTGGCGGTGGCTTCACGGCAGAAATGTGTCGCCACATCTTGCTCAGAAGTTACCTAGAATGCCCAGGGTTCCGGTAGCTGACGTCATGCATTCCCGGCACACGTACAATAAGCCGCGAGGGTCAAAATGGTCTGACACAGCTGGTAGAAATGGTCGAAGCACATAAAAAACCCCACATGCAATTCAAAATTTTCCATCGGCCACTGGCGGGTGTGTGTTTTTGTTTTACATGCCAAACTCATTTTTTACCCGCCATTGGCGCTTGGCGGGTGTTAATTTTACGCCCTGCTCAAAGTTCACTGTGACCTTGCTTCTATCTCATTTTTCCCCCAGGATGTTATAGAGCAGCACCACCCGCCCTCTCTCCTCCACCACCACCACCACATGGTTTTATCTCACGGTTTTGGCCAAAACTCAAGAATTCTTACGCTAATTATGAAAAAATGTCAAACAAATGTCTAATTGGATAAAATAATAAAGTGATGACATTTTGTATCCAAAAGGTCAAAGGTCAACTTCACTGTGACATCATCATGTTCTGCATAAAACTCCTCTGGCCATTATTTAACATCACAGAAGGGGAGACATTTGGTCAGATACTGAATTGGTGACTCTAATCTTGAAACTGTGCTGGTTGTATAGATCTTCTGTGTGTGAAGCATCCATGTTTTCACTGACATGATGTAATCTGTCAGAGAAACCTGACGATGCAATTGCAGGGCGGTAATTCTTGTTTACATCTGGATACAACCTGGATTCACCTCTAAAGAGCCGCCAGCAAAGAGTGCAAAGCCTGAATTTTGAAGTTCTATCCAAACGTGTCACTTTTATTGGCGTCAAAGTAATCTGCACACCACCTTCCTCTCTCCTCCATCCTCCTCCTCCTCCTCAGCAGCCTGTCATCGGCAGTCAATTACGTCACATTTTCTCCTCAGAGATCAGAGCAGAGATGCAGCAGACAGGTGAGGGGGTGATGTATCATCAAACTGAAAACTGTGGCACAAACACACTCTGTCTCTCCTCTCTTCTTGTTGTCGGAGTGAGAATAAGGCTTGTTAGCATTCATGTGTTGCGTTCCTGGTCTCTCACATGTAGCAGCGTCCTCCATTATTGAGCAGTTGTAAATGCTTTGAAGTTGCTGTTTGGGGAGTTTTTGTTCCAAAGCAGGGCAGGAGCAGGAGCGTGCGTCTCTGAAAGGCAGAAATCTCAGCAGCTGGCCCAGTAATTGCTGTGTCGTATTGATCAACATCCTTTTCCCTGATATTTTTCTTTAAACTGTTGCTCTGTGTGATTCTTCTCCTGGGTGCTTAAAAATGATTCAGCCGACAGAACAGATAAGATTTGCAGCGAATAAAGGCAGAGCTGCAGCAGCGAGCACCATCAGCCGGCGCTGCTCTGTCATTGAAAACAAGGTCAAGGTGACGGAGAATCCAATTGACGCTCGGCTCAACCCCTCCGATTCCCCCGGGATGTTGTAGAGCAGCACCGCCCGCCCTCTCTCCTCCACCACCACCACATGGTTCCACCACAGGCTCAGGCTCACATCTCATTAGCATTTGACCGCGTGGGCAAAGCAAAGCTGCTTCATCTAATGCATTTAACTGTGAGAATATATTGTGCTTAATTTAATTAATGTGTTGGTGTGTGTCTGCGGACAGATAACGTTTAAACAATTTCACAGCAGCATCAGAATCAAAGGGGTTTGTTAAAAACTGAGTGTATTGTTAGTTTTAATCAGAAGTTTTTGAAATGTCCCATATTAAACATGAAGCCTCTGTTCTGTAAAAGCATTAACTCACCACAGAAAAATACGAACTGAATGATTTCCGCTGATACGACACGTGGTTTCACATCCTCTTTAATAAAGGGAGACAAGAGGGGAGTTATTCAGTGTAAATAAAAGGCCTGTACTGGACGGGTCTGATGATAATTTGTGCTGTAAATGACAAAAGAAACTGCACGAACAGTTTAAGATAATTTGGAAAATGTTTTGGACAGCTGTGAGAAACAATTTTAGGGATGATCCTGGCTACTAATTTCCCTGTCGACAAAACGAAAATTTTAATTAAAGCCTCAGTGTGTAAAAATGGTGAGTAACAGTGACATCAGCGGTCAAATTCTAGATTGCAGCGCTCACTCACGCTCACTCACCCCTCCCGTCGGGCAAGTGACGGTTGCCTCATAGGACAAAAAGCCTTGCGCAGACAGCGGAGTTTTTCGAGTTTTTCAGGAGTATCTAGCGACGAGGTGAATATTTATTTAGGAATCTAAACCATGTTACGATATGTTATAGCTTACCAGTGAGATATAGGTTATCTGTGAGATATATGTTAGGAGTGTTTTATTTCTAATTGTTTTGGTAACACGAGCAAACATTAGCACAGTAATGCTAAAATAACACGTTTTATGTGATAGTCACGGCACAGTGCGGCAAATATAGGTTGGTAGGATTATAATATATGTGTTTCCAGAGTGTTCTTCCACAGGACACAGGGAGATGAGGAAGGGGGAGAGGATGAAGACCAGGGAGAGGAAGGGGGCGTGGGGGTAGAAGCGGTGCAGGCGAGGAGGTGTGTCTCGGCTACCCAGAGGGAAGAGGAGGAGGAGAGGGTGGCAGCCTTCGCAGCAGCACGAGAGGAATCAACAGATTAGGCTGTAGGCTAGGCTAACCATTTAGCTGTAGCTCTGGGATAACGTTAGCCAAGGCTAGGATAACGTTAGCACGTAAACGTAGCCGTCACTCGAACTTAGACGAGAGGGAAAAGTAGTTGCAAACATGAAGCCAGAATGATTTTAAATTATCAGATTGAATTACCTGTCTAGCAGAAAGCAGGCAACCTCCACATCCTTTGTGAAATCCTTCTCCTTCAGGAGTTCTTTCCACCTGGAATAAGCAACGCCAATATTCACTCGCGTTTTGTCCCGTCCTCTCTTATCTGATCTTTTTCTTTTATTTGGTGGCGTGGTTTCCCTCTTACGGGGCAAAACACATGTGTGGTCCTCCATTTGAAGTGCGACAGAATCATAAAAGTACAAAGCAGGTTCACGCAGAAGCGCCCCGGATTGATCTTCACCTTAACCGTCTCCAGTGACGGCAAGTTCTAGGTAAACGCGAAAGGCGAAGCGCGTATATCCCTTTCGGCCACTGTATTCAAATATGGCGACGCAAGAGGGCAGCCTCCAGCAGACCGCGCCCTGCCTGTGTATATATAGAGAAATCATTCTAAGCCTATGAGAAAGCTTCCATTTGTATGTGAATTGCATTACACTTTAATAAATATATATTTATGAAAGCAATAGTTGATATTTGCTAATAAACAACCACGTAAATTACACATTGTAACTTTAAGGCTAGTCGACTGGTCTAAAAAGAGGGAAACACTCTCTTTTAAGCCTTTAATCACAACCCTCAACAACCATGTTGGATTTTAAATGCCGCTGAAGTACGAGACACTTTGCACCGTGCGGTATCAATGTGAACGTGAACATTCAGGCTCAACATATTGCATTAACTTCCTGAAGCTTTTACCTTCTACAGAATTCAGTGGAAGCATATCTTGCGAGGACTGTTCATTTGGTGTGCCGTTGGAATAGATATACTATTCGGTTATTATTTGATCCACAGACGGAGGGCACACAGGGAGCAGGAGAACAGCAGGTGCAGTGAAAGTGGACTGGATCTTAAGTTTGCTGTCACTCACAAACAGCTGCTCCTCTCATCCATCTATCTGATCTGATCAGCTCTGCTTGGATGGACTGATCAGTTATCCACCCCATGATTTGAAACTTCACAAACTGCTGCTGAGGGGTTAAAAAAAGAAGAGTTCCATCTGTGTAGTGTTCTTTCAAGTTTGTGGAAACATTTTGTGTTTGTCCCTTTTCTGTTTCAACCATCACTGTCCTCATGCACAAAGCCAGCTCCTAAAAGAAGCAGAAAAAATAACTTGACTGGTCTGAACAGAGCTCTGACCTCAGCCCCATCCAACACCTCTGGGATGAACTGGAACACTGACTGTGAGTCAGACCTGATCAACCAGCATCAGTGTTGAACCTCACTGATGCTCTTGTGTCTGAACGGGATCAAATCTCTGCAGCCAGATTCCAAAATCTGATGGAAGGACTGAAACTGGGAGAGTGGAGGAGATTAATGTTCATGGTGTTAGAATCACATGTTCATTCACCACATGTGGGAATGTTTGGGTGTCTATGTACTTTTGTCCATACGCGTCAGTGTGGATCTGCTGCAGCAGTTTGAAAACAATCTGTAGCAGCTTCTTGTCTGAAATCATTTTTTAATTTTGTTTTACATCTGTTGCAGATGTTGAGAAAATATGTCGGAATATTCATGACTAACAGTTGTGAAATATGCGGCACAATGGTTGTGAATCTGACATTTGGAATTATCATTTTAGCCTTGATAATGCAGCCCCACATTTGAAGCATTTAGCTGATGTGTATTCAGAGCAGCTTAGAGTAAGCTTTAAATCATGGATCACCCACATTATAAGCAACACATTACAAAGGTTAAAGCCGTATCGCCACGGCAACAAATGTATAAGCGTGCGTCCTCTGAATGTCTCACAGAGAAATAAAAGACAGTTTTTTTCTTCCTACAGTGAGACTCTGACTGAGAGGCCAACAGCTGAGAGACGTTTGACTGCATGAAGAGGCCGAGTGACGGGACCCTGGTCCTCACCTAGACCCCTCCCACGACCCCCCCACTGCCTGGACATGGTGAGCCTCCTGTTCATCTCTGCTCTTTGTTCATGTTGTGTGTTTTTAGCCCCTAATGGACTCAAACTGAGTCATGTGTGGTGTGTTCTCAAACCCTGATCATATTGGTGTTCACATTAGATAAATTGTCTTGTGAGTGGCAGCAGACACAAGTAGGAAGAGGTGAAAATACAGTTGGAAGTAAACAAATCTGTTTCTCAGAGACGGGTAACATAAAAAAACAGATTGATTAGCTGGTGAGTGTGTATTCCTGGTCATTCAAAATGTTGACTTCGTTGGTTAGGCTTCACAAACTGTAGCCATGGTTTCCTTTTTGTCCAAAACAATTAAGCTGATTTTGTTTGGAGCTCTCTGGCACCTGAAGAGTTTGACTGTCTGTCAAACGAAACCGTATATTGTAGAGATATTGGACTGTTTCAGGCAGCAGGATCACAAGTTCTGTACCATGTATAAAATGGCTATATCGCGAACATCGAGTATAAATGGTCATGTCCTTTTTTTTTTTTTTTTAAAGCCACCGGCATGAGACTCACTTGGCATTTCGGTTCTCTCGCTGTCTCCGTCTCACAGACACACAAACAAAGAAAGACTCACAAACAGGATACCGCACACAAACTCCTCTGCCCATTCAAATCTGTGTTTCTCAACTGCAGGGCCCTGAAACTCTAACTATTTCGTCATATTTTGCAACCATGGAGCACCACTGCAACTTGCACACACTATTAATATATGAACTGGAGAGCTGTTAGTGTGTTCGCAGCTCACAGTGAATACATCCTTAAGTTTAATGGTGCCACGGTAACAGTTTAACTTAATTAGTTCAACAATAATGTGAACAGAGGAGGCGTGTGTCCTTGTATCTGCAGAGCTCCAGACCGCAACTATTTAGTCACATTTTGTGACCATGGAGCACCAGTGCAACTTCCAAATACTATTAATATATGAACTGGAGAGCTGTTAGTGTGGTTCCAGCTCACAGTGAATAAATCCTCATGTTTAACATTTTGAAACTTGAGCAAATAGGGTTCTTACAAAAACGTGAAGAAGGCAGTGAGCAACGAAAGAAGAAATGACACAAAAAAGGAAAGTTAGGAACAAACAAACAAACAAACAAACAAACAAAGACAAGACCTGGAAAAAGTGCTGAAAAATTACAATTATTATGTAACATAATTTTAAAGAGATAATGATGATATGTTTAAGTATGTTTTTTCCCTAGCTTTTTTTTTTTAATAATAATTTTGTAAATCTATTAATTTTTTTTTTTGCAATTTGTGGAACTTTTCTCGCTAAGTGGCTCATTGCCTTATTTCCTCATGTTTTTGATCAGGGTTCAACGGTTTGAATACTTGTGAAAGGCATCTGAAAGCGGCACGAGTAAAGCAATATCGCTCCAGGTTTCAAAGGGTTAATGGTGCCACAGCAACAGTTTCACTTACATAGTTCAACAATATTGTGAACAGAGGAAGCGTGTGTCTTTGTATCTGCAGGGCTTCAGACCGTGGCTATTTAGTCACATTTTGTGACCATGGAGCACCAGTGCATCTTCCAAATACTATTACTATGTGAACTGGAGAGCTGTTTGTGTGTTTCCAGCTCACAGTGAGTGAATCCTCATGTTTAACGGTGCCTTGGTAACAGTTTAACTTCATGAGTTTAACAATAGCATGAGCAGAGGAAGCATGTGTCTTTGCATCTGCAGAGCTCCAGACCGCAACTATTTAGTCACATTTTGCGACCAGTGCAACTTTCAAATGCGGTTAATATATGGACTGGAGAGCTGTTAGTGTGGTTCCAGCTCACAGTAAATAAATCCTCATGTTTAACGTTACCTATAACAAAGAATTGTGTGTTTTTGAATCTGTAGGGCTCCAGACAGCTATTATTTAGTCACATTTTGTGACCATGGAGCACCAGTGCATCTTCCAAATATTATTAATATGATTATAATCACAGTGAGTGAATCCTCACATTTAACGGCATCACTGTAAGAGTTTAACTTTGCGTTAACTGCTAACAACAACTGTTGACCAGATGCTTCAAGTTCACAGCAAAAACACCAACACTTTCGGCCTGAGCCAAGCAGGGTGCTTCAAAATAAAAGCACCAGTGGCTACGCTTTGATTCATCTTAATTACTGCGGTACTTTAACTATATCAAGACAGTTGTTGCTTTATTTAACCTAATTGTAAATGTACTTCATTTATAATTTAATATTTTAGTAGTCTACAGTCCTTTAGAGGAGATTTCAAAATATCGAGATATATTGTGTATTGTGAAATAGCCTAAAAATATTGCAGTATTATTTTTTAGCCATATTGGCCAGGCCTACTTGAATTATACCTTGTGCCCCGCAACACAGACAGCCCTCCAAGAAATCTGAGTGAGAAGTAAGTTTTGATGAATGAATTCACAGCGTGCAGGCGCTGAAAATATCCCAACCCAGTTTGGTTAAAATTAGTGGAGCTTCTGTGAGCCTGTCAGCTGTTTACAGCAACACGGCCTTCGTCATTACCATCTATAACTGTGATGAATCCTAAATATAATGTGTGAATACTGCGCTGAAGTTTTCATAACAACAGAGGGGTGACTTTTATAATGCCAAATATTTTAAAATGTGATTTTCCTATAAAACCAGAACCTTTAGGTTTCCTCAGGTGGTTTAATGTGTGATGAGTCTCTTTCTTTGTCTCTGTAACACAAATAGATTCACCAAAAGTTCTGGAGCGACAAACTCTTTTTTGACTTGTGTTTGCTCTCCGACTGAATCTGAAAGCCACAGAGATTAGAAGCAGAGGAACATACTGACAGTGTACTTTCAAGGTGCATGGAGAAATGAAAAGTCTAAAGAGGTCAAGACTTCAGCAAAATCTGTGGTATAAAGAACTTTTTTTATTTCAGCTTGTGGCCTTCATCAGGGTCGCCACACAAGACATTGATGATTTGTCAGTGGTGGAAATATGATTTAGGACGACCCTGGTCTCACAATAGTTGTTTTTTATACTAAAGGTGTTGCTGGAGTTTTGACCAAGGTTAGCAAGATGAGTTGGTTGTTGTGGTAAAATGGTAAAGCAAGAAAAGTAGTTTAAACCCATCAAAAGTACTTATTTAGCAGTATAGGCGACAGGAAACAGGTTGCTATGGTGGAAACTGGGGAAAAGGTCAGAAAATAAGTCAAAGAAATGATTTTGATTTTGGATATATGGATGCTGCATATTTCTGTCTGACAGGCGTTCTGTTTTTCATGCCCAAACTCAATCTGACCACAACAGAGTTT
This sequence comes from Epinephelus lanceolatus, assembly GCF_041903045.1. Lineage (NCBI taxonomy): Eukaryota > Metazoa > Chordata > Actinopteri > Perciformes > Serranidae > Epinephelus > Epinephelus lanceolatus. Next base: position 4,075,769 of record NC_135742.1, read on the forward strand.
TCGATCAGCGGTTATAGATAATACATATTGGGTCTTCCTAGGGCTGGGCAACATATCGATATTAAATCAATACTAGTCCAATGAGTGCACAGTTGCCCACGCACAGTTTCACATGGTGTGTGTTTGGGATACAGGTCATAGGAAATTGCAGATTAATTAGTCAACTGAGCTCATTAAGAAGAGCAATGTATTCAGACAGAGTTTTTGAAAAACGTGGGACAGACAGAATGACTGACTGACAGAATGACACACTGACAGTTTCCGTGATTATGTACAGCATACCATACCATGACTTAGTCATACCAAACATTAGAAAACAACACCAACATTGGTCCACAGGGGGAGCCACAGCGATCGGTCGCATTTTAGCCATTTTGAAGCATTTTTCTGTTGTTATAGCGCCACCCAGTTGCCAATTAGAGCTAAATTTCTCCAGTCACCTTGAGGCGTCCTGTTCTACATATCTACCAAGTTTAGTAAAAATCCATATGGCGGTTAGGCCTAGATAAGAAATGAGCTCTCTAGCGCCCCCATTTTGTTTGATGGGGTCAATAATGGAGGGGTCCCCTCAGATTATGTGTGGTCATATGCCTACAAAGTTGCGTGGTGATGGGTGAAACCCTTGAGATGTTATACACCTTTATGTGATGAGCCACGCCCTCCGCAATATTCATTGCCTTATAGAAGCTCAGTTTTAGTAAGTTTTCCAACTTTTGCCAAGAGGGAACTTTAGATATTGGTCCCTAGATTATGTTCACCCAGTTTCATGCAGATGGCTCAAACTTCCTAGGAAGAGATCCATTTGAAGTGTTTTTCAAAAAATTCAAAATGGCGGAAAATCTATATAAGCGGAAGTTATGGGTTCTTGAGGCAAATGTGTTCCTCATGAGGAGAGGCATCTCTGTGCAAAGTTTCATGTCTCTACGACATACGGGGCATGAGATATGCCCATTCAAAGTTTGACATTTCAGTCGGTTGCTATAGCGCCCCCCTTTGGCGAATTGATGTAATATTGCTTCATTGGCATCCTCCCATGACCCTCTACCACTGTGCCAAATTTCACATGGATTGACCAAGTCAGCGAGGAGAAAAACTTGGAACAGACACACAGACAGAGTGTTTGTCATTATATAGTAAGATTGTTGAGTTTCAATTACAATAGAAAAATGTTTGTTCAAGCAACAATAACTCTTCTGTTTTTGTTCCTTTCAGGCTCATTCTGACTGATAATAATGTAAATTCTGTAATCGGAGATACCGTGAAACCGCAATATTTTCTGAGACGGTTATCGTACCATATAAAGCTCACACCATTGCAGTCCTTGACGTGTGGTTTGTTTTGTGGTTGATGACATTTATTTTCTCCGAAACTGAAAAAAAAAAAAAAAAAAAAAAAAAAAAAAAATATATATATATATATATATATATATATATATATATATATATATATATATATATATATAAAACATACATCGGTACCTGTTTTTTTTTTATTTTTTATTTTATTTGGTACCGTAAGTGCCGGATACAACTTTGCCCTCAGCGGGCCGTGTGAATTCCTGTCGGAACTGACGGGGGCAGTGTACAAGCGTCAGTTGGTGCTGAGGACGAGTGCCGAAGAAGAACGCCTGTTCTCCATCGTCTTTGCTAGAAACAATGGCTTTTACAAGTGCTGCTGGAGCCACAACACCTCGGCTTGTCAAAAAGTCAGGTAGTAGGAGTCGTGTGTGGAGAGGGTCTCATTTACACCACAAGTGATGTGTTCGCGTAGCAGTCGCAAACGGTCGCTGTTTACTCGTGTTTTCATTTCATTGAGCATGTTAACAGGTTAGAGCATTCACAGCGCATCCGTTCTACACACTGCTCGAGTCGCGCTGCTTTCGCAAGCAAGCTCAAAAATAGAAGAGACGCCGATTTTTTTTGCGCAAGTCGCGAGCAAATGGTCGCGATATTCAACAAAAAACACGAGTTTGCGTGTGTTGTGACCTCTCTTGGCCACCGCAGACATCCCTCCCTTAACCAGACCTGACGGGCACATGTTTCATGTACTTACCCTTGCGGTGTAAATGAGGCCTTAGAGTTAAAGTTTGAAACAGTTTTAATAAAGTAGTGAATTTAGAAATACACGAGTTCTGTTTTTTGATTTTTATCGTGGTATTGAATGAGTCTCGAGAATCGTGGAAATTCACTGGTATTGGTATCAACTACTGAAATTCTGGTATCGTGACAAGCCTAGCCATCATCTTTTCTTGGCTGCTCGCTATTATCTGCCTGCCGCTGTTTGACGGTGACACAGAAGTTCACAATAAAAGTATATCCTTAAAGTATATGGATTGACGTTTCCACTTTGCATCAATGATATTCGATCATTGATCATTGAATCGATATATTGATCCAGACTAGTGGATCATTACACCCTATTATTTATCCGCTGTCAGCTGTGTCTCTTTTACCTCCTCTATATCCTGTGTTTATTTCCTCTGGAGATGCTCCAACATTCACATCAAGATAATATTGTATATATAATAAAGTTGAGAGCTTTTACATGATCATCCAGGGTGGTAGTCAGGGTCTCATCAAAACAGCTGTAACACTTGTGATTTCTTATCACAACAGGACGTGTTGATAGCAGTTATTTTGAGGATATGGAAATCTGATTAAATGGTTTCCTTTTCCTGTGTTTTCCTGTATATCATAATGTGTGTTATTCATAGGCACACCATGGGGATGAATGTTTTTCGTTGCATAATGTAAGTTTGAAGTCTGTGTATGTGCTGCTAATGTGTTGCCTTCACAGATGCTCAGTACCCTTCATCTGTACTGTAAACCTGGTGTCAGATGTCAAAGAGAGAAAATGCGAGAGGAATTATTTCTGATGCGTGTGTCAGATTTAAGTAAATGGCATCCACCGACAAACCCTGCAATGCAATTAATTAAAGCAGTGAATGTCATTAGCTTGTAATTGCGGTGCGAGCCTGAACACGCGGCTGTCTTGTAGGTAACAAATAAAAGGGAACGAGCCTGACGCCGGGCCGGGATCCAGGATCCGTGTTGAGGCCGTGAAAGTCTTAATCTTTCATTTAGATCTCATTAATGTTTGTGTGTGTACGGTTGTGTGTTATGGTTGTTGACGCTGCCCACACTTGCCGCTACACAGCCTGGAATGCCCCCGGCAGTTCAGCGAGAGATTAGCTAGGTCGTGATGAATGACCCTCGCAACTCCAGCACAAGCCCCCGAGACTCTTGGCCATGAATTATTAAAGCACCATCATAAATAACTCACCGTAATGAGGGTGTGCTTACACGCTGCGGGCGGGGAGAGAGGGAGGACAGGAAAAGGGGGGAAAGAGAGGATCGGAGTTGAAGAGGGAGGGATGATTGAGAGAGATAGCAGTTTGACCTTGGACTGAAAGCGCGGTGTGATGCTCGGACGACCGGCGGACGCACTCAGGCTTGTAAAAACGAGTGCCGAGCTAATTTTGCACATCAGGCTTTTTTTCCCCTCTCCCCGCGCAGAGATGGGCTCCATCCCTCTAAGTACATGTCATAAATGTTAATGTTAAGTAACGGAGGCTGTATCTAGGCCACGCGGAGATTGGCAGCAGCTCAGGTCGCTTCAGGTGTTGCTGTCATCGTGCAGACTGCGACGAGCCTCTCTGACACCCAAAACAAGCTCCTGCCTTTGTACCAGAATGTCTGAGGAAGGAAGTCGAAGGAAAACAACACCAGGAGCTGAATTAAAAACACTGTGTTCAAGTTCAAAGAAATCTATTTTGCTCTACATTTCAGCTGCTTCCTGCAGCAACAGTCAAACACTCTCAGATTAGCTTCTGTGTAATTACCCAGACCCAGCACTGCTTTGATGAATGACGACGATGATGATGATGATGAAGATGATCTGTCTCTTAACCTTCAAACCAGTTTCCTGATCGTTCAGTATCGATGACCTTTAAAACAGCTGATCAAAAGCAGATGAATGTATGTGAAATATTAGAAAATAAGACATCAGTCAAGAGGCGGAGACTGGCGCTTAGACTGTGTGGCCAAAAGTATGTGGACACCTGAAGTTTACCCCTATATGTAGCTGTTGAACACTTCAGATTCTCCTCTAGATTTTATAACCAGGCTTGGAGGTATCGTAGTGAGGGGGCGACTGATTAACCAAAGGCTGGAATAAATCTGGTTTGGTTTGCAACATTCTCTCTCTAAGAAATTGACGCCATAACTAAATTCAAACTGGCGTTAAAAAAGAACTCTTCAGTGCACGAAATGGTTTATGTTGTGTCCACACCAGGAGTGACTAAAACAATTTGCACAAGTGAATTACATCTAAAGTCAAAGTAAAGACGTGATTAGATGCAAATTTCCATGGGGCAGCGTGACAAGGTGTTTTAGCAGAGGTTGAGGTCAGGACTCTGATCAGTTACGTTTTTCACTCCAAACTGAGAAAACCACTTCATCATGGAGCTGACTTTGTGCACACAGGCAGTGACGTGCTGAAACAGGAAAGGGACGAACACAAACTGACAGCGTTTCTTGCAGTGATGCTTTGCCAGTTACTCCGTTAGCTAAGTGTTAGAGTTCTGATGTTTCGTGGATATGCCCCGAGAATCAAGAACTCTGATGACAGTTGTTTGCTTGTGTTGCAATATCACACATTAAAATCTGATCCTGGTGAAAAGAGCTGGGTTAAAATAATTGATTCATCCAATTCAAATCGATTTTTGTTTGAATGACCCAATAACGATTCATAAAATCTGAGGTCGATCTTTTAACATACACCTTTTCCCACAAACGTGTGAAGCTTTAACCCTGTTAAACTTGGCGATAGTTAAAGAGGCCGCGGCGCGAAACTATTAACAACCGTAGTTATGCGAAGCTCTGACGTTACTGGCTCATCAGTCTGTCTCATTTATTATCATGCTGCAGCAGCCGCTCCTCCTGCTGTCTGTGTGTCGGGGCTGCTGCACCACTTTTACGCACACACACAGAGACACACACAACAAGTAGAGATGCTGCGATTGAGACAGAGAAGTAAAGATAACTTGAGCTAGGGCTGCACGATAATTCGATTTTAAATCAAAATTGGATTTTTTTAGTTAGGGCGATGTTAAAAAAAGAAAATCTTGAAATTGATTTTCCCTTTAACTAGGGCAGTTACAGTACAGCTCTCTAATGTGTCTCTGTGCTGCGTGCATCCAGGCTTCCGTAGTAACCTCCCGAGAGCTAAAATGACATGGCGTCATCATTGGCAAGAGGCAGTGAGAATTTTGTTGAGAAATGGGGAAAGAGCAAGTCTGTCGCCTGGTATGGCTTCGCAGTTGCAGACAAAGAGCAAACCACTCCTCGTTGTCGTGGCTATGAAAGATAGCAGCACAAGTCAAGCGTAGTTGTCGTCAACTAGAGTAATCTTGAAGTTATATTCCCTTCATCTGCACCGCAGCCTCGATGCTGCTGTCTGACTTCACTCTGTCGAGTCTGTGTGTCTGTGTGTGTGTGTGCACACGCTGTGAGGAGGAGGTCAGCCCTGACATGCAGAGAGCAATTCCTAAAGCAATCGGCCTAATCATGTATGTATAAGGCTGCTTTACCTGTTCTGAAGACATGATGATCGCACGTTACACGGCCAGCTTCAGGAAGTTCACTGGTATCATTGGCTTGTCAACAAATGCACATATAGTACATTTTTTAAAGTTTTATTTTACAAAATGTGAAAGTTTTGCACTTTGAATATTCATCTTTATTTTGGAGGTTAGGAAAACCTTTTATTTTTTTTAAGAGAAGTTTTGTCACTTTATCCCAAGAGGGAGTCATTTATGTTTAGGCTGTTATAATATTTATTTGAATTTATTTAATATTTGAAATCATTTATTCTATTTGTATGTAGCCCTGTGGGGTATAGAGTTCATAGTTCATCCAGTTAAATAAATAAATAAATAGTTAATAAATAACTAATTCATCTTAATTCATAGTAATTCATAAATATATATCTAAACTAGTTAAAATGTTAAAAGCATTAAAAGTGATGTTTTGGCCAGTTTCTGTGTTGGCCATGTACCCCTACTTGTTGTAATATTTCATGATTAGAAATATAGGTATTGAAGGCAAAATCTGAGTAAATAATTTGGAAGGTAACCCACTGGGACTGAAGTTTACAATTAAAAAAAAAATCGAAATCAAAAATTGAGTTTTCAGAGAGAAAAATCAGGATTTTATTTTTAGCCAAAATTGTGCAGCCCTAACTTAAACTGATGGCAGCTATACTTGTTACTGTGAGTGCAATAAAACCTCCACGAGGAAGAAGTCAAGACTTTGTCAATACAGCTGATCAGCAACATGTAAGCATGTAGGAAAGTGATATTTTAATCTGCTCTCTCTCATCCACGCCACTAATATTGTGTTTTAAACAAGCACAGAGCACTTTGTTCCTAACAAGCTAAAAAAACAACTGTTTATGTTAAAGGGTTTAGCTCAGTTCGCCACGTGTTTTAAAACTCAGCATTGGTCATGTGACCTGCAGAGAGGACAGGAGGACTGATACTGACTGATGCCTGTGTTCTTTATTCTTTCTACACTTGACTCAGTGTTGTGATGTCGGGAATATGAACTATTTTATTGACATTTTAGATTTGATTCCAGTGAGATATTGAGTTTATGTTGTGACTCGAATTTTTATTTTTTAATAAGTCCTTGTCAGTTGGCAGTATTAGCTCTCTGAGAATCTCTTTCACATACTTGCAAAATTGGTATTGTAACTGAAATATCCTCAGTCTAATCAGTTCAGGAAATCCGTGGTGATACTCAGCCCTACTAGTGACGCAGAGTGGTGAGCTTAAAATGTTTGATCTTACAGAGGGATATTTGTTATCTTCAGGTGTTCTGATGTGAGAAGCGTTGGGCTCTTTTCACTGTCAACATTCTCACTGGTGACATTTGTGCTGATTGATGCACATGGACCATCTCAGAGGTCACAGGTTGTAAAGGCCACAGGTTTAATTCTCACAGCAGTCCATTTAGGTCCATCAGCGGACATGTTTCCTCTCTGAGCGTCCTTGAGCTTCACTCTGCTCGCTCTGTGTGATCCACGCTGCACACGAGCATCAGCTGGAATGAAAAACTCCCCATCATAAAAAATGATAATGTCTCTCTCTCTCCCCTCGTCTGAACCCAGAGGTTGTTCCGATCGTTTGCAAACGACGACCGCCATGTCATGGCCAAGCACGCCAGCATCTATCCGGCGCCGGAGGAGCTGGAGGCGGTGCAGACGCTGGTGTCCACCGTGGAGGGAGCCCTCAAGAAAGTCTCTGATTGGATGGATGGCCTCAACAAATCCTTAGGGAAGACCCCCACCAATAAAGAGGCTGGGGACAAGACGGAGGACGACGCTGCTGAGACAAAGTATGTCCCGCTGCTTGTGCTTCTATTTTAGTGTTGTTGTAATGTAACCCAACTATCAGTCATACCTTTCTGTCCTGAGAACGTCTCTGCCTTGATTTAAGTACTATATTTCCTACTACAGGCAGGTCTGCTCGGTGGGCGTGTCTCAGAGTGTACCATGAAGTGAATTTATTGCTCATTCCGGTTTATTTTTGTACCTTCAGCTGTTTCCTCAGCACAGTGCCAGATCATTTCCCTCATAAAACTGTGTTGCCGCTGTACATCTTCATCGGGAGGACACGCGTGATGATTGGATGATTAAACAAGCTCAACAAACAGTCATAAATTCTCAGCGTTTGGCTCATTGCCTAAACATCCACACAGAGGTTCTGTACCAGCAGGACATCTCTGTGGAGACACAGCGGGGAGCTGATTCAAATAAAACACAACCAGGATGGAAAAATAGAAATATAATGTGGTGTTGATGTACAGGAGGACGTCAAGTCAGTGATGTTATTACACATGATTAAATGAATTTATGTCCAGAGAAAAATAGATGTAACAACACCGGTCCAAGGAAATAATATCCATGCATCATACAGATCCTCCACAGTCACAGTGAAAACTACAAAAATAAAAAACATAGAAACAAGGTTTGATGTACAAATCTCTTATTTGCTTTTAGGGTCTCTCAACAGATGTCCAGCATTTAGACATGCCCAACAATAGTCTCTCATGTGAAGTGTCTGATAATAGACAGGTCCCAAAGTTAGCACAGCAACAGAAAATATATTGAATTGTCCAAACAGGCCACTTGAACAAATATTATAATCAGATACAAACCAAATAAATGTGCAAAATGACAATTACCGTGTGCGCCTCTTGGGACATGCAGAATATTATCATTTGGGGCGGTATGTTGTTCCTTTGCAGCCATGTTGTCACTCTCTGCTGTCGTGCCTCAGCCCATAATGCAACAGGTGCAACCCCCAAACTCTAGTCGTGTACCTGTTACCCTAGATAAATAAACAGTTTTTCTTTAACTGAACAATGTTTTTAAAGGTGGTATTTTTGAAATCATTTTTAAATTAAAGTTCCGTTTTTAACCACCTATTTCTTTCTCAGTTTTTAATGACAGTGAATTTAAATGTTAATGAAATGATGACAGAAAATATGAAAAGCATTTTAATTAAGTTTCACTAAAAAAAGTCTCTCAGACAGTTACACAGATATTTCCTGAAGCTCAAACCATTTGTTCAGCGTCTGTGTAGCTGAGAGGGTCGACATCAGAAGAAGTACTCAGATCAGTAATTAAAGAAGCATCAATAACACCAACATGTGAAAATATGTGCAATCAAAAATGTGCGCAAGCAGAAGTCCAGAAGTGTTACTGCTGAAAATTCAAAAGTTAAAGGACTCTCATTCTGCAGTGACATGTTTTTAAATATATCATATCATTGGGTCATTATGATTGATATATGAAAGGTGTGCTAATGTAAAGACTAGGGCTGCACAATTAATTTAATATTAATTATTTTGGCTTCCCACAATTCAGTGTACATGATCCACTGTGATATTGAAGTTTAAAATGCTCTGCTCATAGAAAATATTAAATTGAGTGTTTCTCAAACTAACAGCAGCTTCCACTTCGCTGTCGTCTACGTCGCACCCTGCAGCAGCAGCAGCCTGTGAGAAACTTTCCTGAGTGTTGCGACTGCAGACGGGCAAAATGAAAATCATCCGTTCATCATCCGTCATTATCAGTTGTTTGGATGTATTTCAGATTTAGGGGAGAACAAATCAAATGCAAAGAGTGCACAAGACTTTGAGTGTGTCTCAAATCACATACTTCTGATACCACACTTCAGTGTAGTTTTTTTTTTTAATCGGCTCTTCTTCTTCTACGTCTCTTTTTTAAATGCCAAATTGCAAACAGACAGTGGAGCATTATCGCCAACATTTGACCACTATCTCCACCCACACATAAACCAAACTTATGCCACAGTGTCAGTGCTGATTAAAATGTGTGTGTAGCTAGGAGCAAGTTAGCTATCTAGCAAAGGCCAACTTTAGCTAGCAAGATCATTGTTCATGGTTAGAGTTGTACCGATACCAATACCAGTATTGAAAATGCCTCCGAGACTGCCTAAAATGCGGTATCGGGTATCAGCGAGTACAGCCTATGACCAATCCGATACCACGTAATGCCGCATGTCATTACGCATGCACACGCTACAGGCAAATGAAACGCAAACGGAGCGGAGTTTAAAAAGCATTCTACTGTAGCCTTTGAAATGTCTTTTTTACCAAATTGTGTGGCTGCACTTTAACCTGTGTCTTGATCTGTGTCAACACTGGATAATAATAATAATAATAAAAAAAAAAGTTTTATGGCATTCATTCTACTATTATGTATTTATTTCTTAATATTTTACAGAGAGTTTTAGGAGTTGAGACATAAAACAATTCATATTCCATCCATTTTTATTTTACGCGCTGGTATCGGATCAGTACTCGTATCGGCAGATACCTAAGGTTCAGGGATCGGTATCTGTAAGGAAAAATTGGTATCGGTACATCTCTATTCATGGTATCAAATCATTATAGACCCAACGGTATTGGTTCTTAGTGCAGAAAACATGTAGAACTGACAGGTTCCTTGTTGTCCCCGGCCGCCATGTCAAAAATTGAGAGGTTAGCTACGTCAAGATGCCGACCCTGAGAAAAGTCCATCATTTTATACTCAACTTTTGGACCATTTTGAGTATGAGTAGTACACCTTATTTTCCTGTTCTACGCAGTGTGAACGCACTTAGCACACTTGTGCACGCAAAATAAGTGTTGAGTACAGAAGTATGTGATTGGAGACAAACTCTTTGTGTCTTGTTAAACCACCTTGAAAACACCAGAATCTTCAGTACAAAGAATGGCGATGTCCTTGTCTTAGACCAACTCAGACATCAACAGTACAGCATGTCATGGTATGTGACTGCTGTAAAAAAAATAAATAAAATAAATAAATAAATAAGTAAAACAGCACTGGATACGTGTCCATCCCACTGAGTCACCTGGCTACGTCTTACTGATGTTACAGGTTTTATAGTACCAGTTTACCATTTAGTGTTTATCAAGATTTCTTGGTGGGACGCAGCAGAGGGACACTCTCTTGGACAAAACATAAACAACTAACCCTCACATGAGGACTTCTGCTGCATACAATTAAACATGGAGGAAATTTGTCCTTTAATAGCTGTGAAATGATGAGGTGGAGTATTTGTCCATTTAGAAATCCGAGGCTCTCAGGCTGTATTTGTGTGTTGCACACTGTCTGTATGGTTATGAGCGAATGTGACTGGCTGTCATCCCTCTGCCCTCAGGCCCAACAGTACTTCAGTGCTGTGCGGGGTGACCCGCGTCGGTCTGGTCGCCAAAGGCCTGCTGATCAAAGGGGACATGGACTTGGAGCTGGTGCTGATGTGCAGGGAGAAACCCACCAAGCTGCTGCTGTACACCATCAGCGCCAACCTGCCCCTGCAGATCCAGGTACACACAGCCACACCTCCAGCACCGCAGTGTTCAGCATCCAGAATGAGTCATGAAAGCACAGCTGGGGAGGCAACCTTGTCGGGTGGGGGGTGCATTTAAAAAGACATCTTTGTGATGTGAGCTTCAGACGAAACACTTTTCCTCGGAGAACAACCAGAAAGTTCTTCATGTGATAAAAGTACAAGAGTTTGTGAGTTGACATTGGAGAGGAGACACGCTGACACCCTGAAGTAAAGCGGGACTTGATTATCATAGAAATAATACAAATGGTCGACAGTATGTTGTGTTTAAAAGTCCAGTGTGCAGGATTTAGGCGGATACATTGGCAGATATGTAATATGATATAATAAGTATGTTTTCTTTAGTGTATAATCACCTGAAAATAAGAATTGTTGTGTTTTCGTTACCTTACAATGAGCCGTTTATGTCTACGCAGGGAGCAGGTCCTCCATTGTAAAAAGCAGACAAGTAGTCAGGAAAACAAGCATGTAAAGTCATTACAAAACACATACTGATGGCACCTGGGACGGACTTCTTGAATACATTTTTGGTTGCCAGAGGGAGAGGAAGAGACCTCTGTGGATAATTCATCTCAACACTGAAGGAATTCTAACCAGGAGACGTTTCAGCTGGTTGCACTCTGCAGTCCTCACTGGTGGATTCTTCTAAAATATGCAATGCAGTATGAATGCACACTGCATATATATTGTTTCCTCTAATGAACCCACACAGACCGGCGGGTGCATCCTCTCTCCCTGCATGCTTCAGCCTTCCCCTCATCCAAAGCAAGCACTCTACCTTGTGCCGACATGTGAACTTCTGCGGAGATTCCATATCATAGCAGCCGGACGCAACCAAAGCATCTCAGCTGAAGAAATGTGGCGTCTCCTAAGTGCTCTCAAACGCTCCCAGCTGGGTGTTCCCTGAGGAGCACCTGGTGTTTTCAGCTGGGGGAAAAACGCTTTGTTCGACACAGAGCCTAATTCAGTGTTTCTACCGGGTTGAATCAGCTGGTCTGTTTGTTTTGGAGAGGAAGAGACCTCTGTGGATAATTCAGGTCCTGCTTAAAAACTCCTCAGCGTCTGGATCTTAAGTTATCAGAGAAAAAGCTGAGCACATATTAGCAGGTGCTGGGATAGCAGCCTGTGTCTGACATGCCAAACAGCATCAGAGGAACACTGATTTGCAGCATGAAAGTGCTTCATCAGTTTTTTGCTGGTTTAAATCACCTGTTCTGTTTGTTTTGGAGAGGAAGAGACCTCTGTGGACACTGAAGGAATTCTAACCAGGAGAAGTTTCAGCTGGTTGCGATCTTTAATTCTCACCGATAGATTCCTCTAAATCCCCCTAAATCTTACACACTGGACCTTTTATTTGAATAACATATGTAATGCATTCAGGATGTAGCCTCATACATTAGATTTGTTCATAACAGAGTGCCAAACACACTGTGTATTTCACAGTGATCAGTTGTTTCTGTATAGTTTGACGAGCAGTTGAAAGCACCAGAAGGGAAAAGCTTTAGAGCTTTAAAAATTAAAACAAAAACATCCTGTCAGCTGTGATATGTGGGCGTATTTTCATCAGTGATGGATGATACAGGAAACAAATGATCCTCTGAGATGCTGCCGAAAGTTATGAGATTATATTGTCACACAGAGTGTCACTACATTTTTCCGCATTTTAGTGATATTATGTCCCTGATCTTGAGCATTCTCTGTAAAATGAAGCAGATACTATTAAAATATAAATATGCTTTAGATTATTTGATGCTCTAATAAATGTTTAGATTAAAATTGGTGAAAACAAAAAGTCAAAATAAATGTTCTTTTAATATTGAAACACTATAAACAACCCTAAATACACAGAAATCAGAAAGAACTAAGGCTTGTTTTCCCACTGAGGTCTGTCTACACTGGATGAAGGATGGTACACAGCCAAGTGTTTACTTATACAACATGGACCAGAATAAAAAATGAGGCCGAGGCTGGCAGGTTTGACACATGAAGATAAAGAGTAAATATTCTTCAGTTAGAATAGATTCAAATCATTTACTGCAATAAGAGTTATGACACTCTGAATATTATTTAAATTAGTTTTCTAAGGATGCAAAAGCGCAGTGACACTGATGATACATGTACACACACCGGCCCTCATTTACAATACGAATGGTCACGTCCACATAAATCTCAGCAGTCATCAGTGTGGACGTGAGCGGAGGCCACGGTCAAATCTCACGTCAGGTCTCAGCTGGTGTTTGAGTCAGTGTGGACCTGCTGTGCAGCAGTAAATCTCGCTGTGGTGGAGAATTGTTATTAGATCATATTGTGAGTGGCATCTCAGTATTTGCAGCCTCATATTAATCACTTGAAAATGTATAGCGGCCACAGCTGGCTCACGGACAGCAGCTGAAAATTAGCCCTCGGCTTTACGGCAGTGTTTATTAATGTGCGCTGCCCCTGTAAAAATAAAATCAGAAATAAATCAATCAGAAATAAACATGAACGTCCACACTCAATATCAGAGGTGGCAGCTGCCTGGCTCTGTGGGATTAATCATTAATTAGGGATGCACGATAATATCAGCACATCGTCGGTATCTGCTCATATTGACTTTAAAATGAAATATTGGAATTGCCGATCATGCCGATTTCCTCTAACATATATATATATATATATATATATATATATATATATATATATATACAGTACAGGCCAAAAGTTTGGACACACCTTCTCATTCAATGCGTTTTCTTTATTTTCATGACTATTTACATTGTAGATTCTCACTGAAGGCATCAAAACTATGAATGAACACATGTGGAGTTATGTACTTAACAAAAAAAGGTGAAATAACTGAAAACATGTTTTATATTCTAGTTTCTTCAAAATAGCCACCCTTTGCTCTGATTACTGCTTTGCACACTCTTGGCATTCTCTCCATGAGCTTCAAGAGGTAGTCACCTGAAATGGTTTCCACTTCACAGGTGTGCCTTATCAGGGTTAATTAGTGGAATTTCTTGCTTTATCAATGGGGTTGGGACCATCAGTTGTGTTGTGCAGAAGTCAGGTTAATACACAGCCGACAGCCCTATTGGACAACTGTTAAAATTCATATTATGGCAAGAACCAATCAGCTAACTAAAGAAAAACCAGTGGCCATCATTACTTTAAGAAATGAAGGTCAGTCAGTCCGGAAAATTGCAAAAACTTTAAATGTGTCCCCAAGTGGAGTCGCAAAAACCATCAAGCGCTACAACCAAACTGGCACACATGAGGACCGACCCAGGAAAGGAAGACCAAGAGTCACCTCTGCTTCTGAGGATAAGTTCATCCGAGTCACCAGCCTCAGAAATGGCAAGTTAACAGCAGCTCAGATCAGAGACCAGATGAATGCCACACAGAGTTCTAGCAGCAGACCCATCTCTAGAACAACTGTTAAGAGGAGACTGCGCCAATCAGGCCTTCATGGTCAAATAGCTGCTAGGAAACCACTGCTAAGGAGAGGCAACAAGCAGAAGAGATTTGTTTGGGCCAAGAAACACAAGGAATGGACATTAGACCAGTGGAAATCTGTGCTTTGGTCTGATGAGTCCAAATTTGAGATCTTTGGTTCCAACCGCCGTGTCTTTGTGAGACGCAGAAAAGGTGAATGGATGGATTCCACATGCCTGGTTCCCACTGTGAAGCATGGAGGAGGAGGTGTGATGGTGTGGGGGTGTTTTGCTGGTGACACTGTTGGGGATTTATTCAAAACTGAAGGCACACTGAACCAGCATGGCTACCACAGCATCCTGCAGCGACATGCCATCCCATCCGGTTTGCGTTTAGTTGGACGATCATTTCTTTTTCAACAGGGCAATGACCCCAAACACACCTCCATTTCTTCTATGAAATTTTAGGGGAAGTTCAGCCTCCCTTGTTGTCTCAGAGCAATCGCCCCTGATATATATATTTAATGAAAAGAGAGAGATGATTGGTTGCTCTGTATCATCAAACGTAGATCAAACCTTGTGTCTCATGGAGAACAGGAAACAACAGGAGACACAGTAAAGCAGTCCAGGTGCTCCAGAAATATAGAAAACAAGGGAGGAATTATTAAAAACCTTTCATTGTTGTGGCTAAATCATTAAAAGAGAGAACATGCTTCGACCACTGCAGGTCTTCATCAGGGCTGTAAAAATTAGTTTTTATATCTGTTGTACAAGTGTCTTCAAACACCACAAAGTAAAATAACACCCTTAAAAAACAAATGGCAGTGAATCATTATTTTCCTCGAGGCTTTTCAGATTTGAAAGGAAACGTTCTTTATAAATGCAAATAAAACAGACAGTGAAATTAAAAAACTACACAATGCAAACACAAGTACATGGTCTTAAAGCAGGGTGTTACACGAATAGGCCTACATAAATGAAAGCACATATAAAGATGAAGATAAACCGGGGTACAAGCATACAGTAAAATTAGGTATACTAGTCCATACCCACTGAGTGCACAGTTGCCCACGTACAGTTTCACATGGTGTGTGTTTGGGATACAGGTCATAGGAAATTGCAGATTAAAGTCAACTGAACCCATTAAGAAGAGCAATGTATTCAGACAGAGAGTTTGTGACTTCGATAGTACGACTGCTTTATTGAAAGTACAGTAGTACCATTGCCAATAGTGGGATAGTTAGTGGGCTAAAAGTGTACATTAGTAGTTGAGATAGCACGTTGAAAGGCAGATAGTTAAAGTGTTTATATGTTGTATTGACTTAAAAGTGGGGCGCACTGGTAGTTCACATGGGAAAGGTGCAGCTAGCCCTTGTTGCAGCGGTGTGGGTTGGAATCCTATCTTAAACTTTAAAGCACTGCATGTAATGAAAATTAACCACCGCCAATTCCATGAAGTACATAACAGAAATCCATATGGCGGTTAGGCCTAGACAAGAAATGAGCTCTCTGGCGCCCCCATTTTGTTTGATGGGGTCAATAATGGAGGGGTCCCCTCAGATTATGTGTGGTCATATGCCTACAAAGTTGCGTGGTGATGGGTGAAACCCTTGAGATGTTATACACCTTTATGTGATGAGCCACGCCCTCCGCAATATTCATTGCCTTATAGAAGCTCAGTTTTAGTAAGTTTTCCAACTTTTGCCGAGAGGGAACTTTAGATATTGGTCCCTAGATTATGTTCACCCAGTTTCATGCAGATGGCTCAAACTTCCTAGGAAGAGATCCATTTGAAGTGTTTTTCAAAAAATTCAAAATGGCGGAAAATCTATATAAGCGGAAGTTATGGGTTCTTGAGGCAAATGTGTTCCTCATGAGGAGAGGCATCTCTGTGCAAAGTTTCATGTCTCTACGACATACGGGGCATGAGATATGCCCATTCAAAGTTTGACATTTCAATGGGTTGCTATAGCGCCCCCCTTTGGCCAATTGATGTAATATTGCTTCATTGGCATCCTTCCATGACCCTCTACCACTGTGCCAAATTTCACATGGATTGACCAAGTCAGTGAGGAGAAAAACGTGGAACACACACACAGACAGAGTTTTTGTCATTATATAGTAAGATAGTAAGATTTAGTCAGAGGATTTGGGGAATAAAGTTGCATATTTTTCCATAATATATCAAGATTTTAAAATTGGTTTTCGGCCACACGAGTTGTTGTATATCGGCATATCGGTGAGAAATCCAATATCGTGCATCCCTATCACATTATTAAAACATTATTAATATATGTAGGCTGGATGTCGGTACATATTATGGATGTATCAATTAAATATTCCAACACTGATTTCAGTTGTCCTCTGCAGCGCTGTTGACGGCAGCACTGATTTCTTTAATTTACCGACCGCCTTTGATGAAACTTCTCCTCTTGGCCGTATCACGTCTCTCCATGTCTTAAAGTCTTGGGGCGAGGCCTCTAAACACACGATCATTCCTACGCTGTGATTGGAGAGATACGAGATTGGCCGATGTTGGCTGATTCTGAAGATGTGCTGATATTATTGTGCCTCCATAAAAATTAGCATCACATTAGAAATGATCTTTTGTAATTAAATTCAAAGCATTGCAAAATTATCCTACTGTTTAATCTTCAACAAAACAATTGCAAAGATGTTGTTTTGTTAATATTTCAACCCTTAATTCATAATTAAAAAACAATTCAATAAAGATAAAAGTCATTATTTGGCGGCAGAGTCTGGAGTCCTTTGTGTGACAGCAGAATAAAGTTTAAATCATTAACAGCAGAGAGACTTCAGCCTGAATGGAGCAAAACATCCCAGAATAATCAAGTGTTACACTGATGATGTATCACAGAGGCGTTTCTAAGTGAAATAAATAATTTCTCAGGGAGAAAAAAGTTTTAATCCTTAAAGCAGATAAAAGGATTATTTTTAGTCGGCAGGAGACGGAATACAGAGGAGATGGTTTGAAGTATGATATGAAAAGGAAGTGGCCTGTGCTGCTGAGACTGTACTTGATTTATCTCTGCCATTCTGTCTCCTTGAGAAGTGTAAAGCCCCGACTGCAGTATAATCTTCACTGTCCAACCTCTGACCACTGGGACCCTCTCCTCACGGCTCCGACTTATTATTTCAATCGGATGAGATGCATCTCCTCAACCCTGAGAGCTCTGTGGCTTTTAACAGCCTAAATTCCGACTTGTACAAATAATATTATCACAAGATCTCCACCCCTCAAATGAGTTTCCACAGAGCCCCGCCCCCCTCTTTAAGCATCTGCGAGCTAACAAAGCGGTGTCGACGCACACAGAGCCCTGTGTGCTTCCTGTGGCCCCCATCTCAGTTAATTACCTGCCATATCTGCCGAGCACGCTCCATCATCAATGGAGGAAACCATTTTGAAGCTCTCATTTCCTGGGCCAAGCTGGGAGAGATTGACAGGCAGAGGGGTGATGGATGGGGTCATTTCTCGCTGAGACGAGATAGAGAGAATGCACTTGAAAACGTGCCACGGAAGGCAACACAAATCTTAAGGGAAAACATGATAGTTTGGCGTGCTGGGAATTGGCTGGCAGTAACAACGGGTGGAAACGCTGAATGAGATGTGGAGGGAAGCTGCGTGTAAAAACAACAGTTTGTGCCCTTTGCTGCTTTCAGAGGCCTGTTTGGTATTCATAGGGAAATTAGTTTGACGTTACACCAACACTACTCCCCTTAGCTATGTATGTATGTATGTTAAAATTCACATAAAACTCAGGATCCAAATAACGGAGTTCCATCAGTCCAACATGTTGTGTGAATCTGTTAAGCCCCGTTTCCACCGAGCAGTGCCGTTCAGTTCGCAGTTCCACAGTGAAAAGTTGTGGATGGTACCAACAGAAGCGTTCCTTAGCGTCCCCATGTTTGGTCCCCCCTCTGTTGGGGTACCTAGCACACAGATGTGGTACTAAAAGGTGGAGCTGTGAACACTGCAGTCTGATTGGTCAGTAGAGGACGGTCACTCTGCTCAGGGCTGAGTTGTGTCTGGTTTTGAGGCTCATGTAACCACTGTTCATACTGTGGAGAGTTTTATTAGTAAACTGTAACTATAAAATGAAAGGATGTTTTGCTGCCTCTCACAGCAGCTGGAGTCTGAGAAAAAATAACTTCATTCACTGGGCCGACTGCCGGAGACTTTTAAGGTGGAACGTTAACTTGTAATGTTACTCAATGCATGAGTTGATGACGTGAATCCATCAGCACACCTTAAATTTCACTGTGACAACTTTGACCATCACTTTAGTTTTTATATGACACACACTTTTAGTAATGACTTTAAAAATATATATTAGTTTGGAGCGGATTATGTGAAGGTCATATATTCTAATCCTCACTTCCTGTGGGCTACAGCGACACTAAACCCCTGAGCTTGCCTGAGAAGGACTAAATGCACAAAGCTGCTATTTTTAAATATCCCATGGAGAGAGACTCTCACTGCAGCCTGTTCTATTTTGTTATGAAAATGTGGGCGTGCAGCCTCGTTCTGTGGACGATAAACCAGGTGCAGACTTCCATCTGCCAAACAGATCTAGGATCTAGGTACCATGTCTGAAGAGTTACTTTAGGTTCCAAAGGTACTATACTGAAAGTGTTTGGTGGAAACGGGGCTTTAGACTTTAACGTTTGAATAGAAATACTGTTTTCATTCAGTAACTATTTCCGAACCCTTCTCCTTTACATTTACAGTGCAAATTTTATTATTAAAGCTAAAATCTGCGAGAGAATGGCGGACCCTGCCACTGACAATGAAAACTTCTATATAGAGGTAATTGCTGAATGAAAAAATGCCGACCGTAAGTAGTTTAAAAAATAAGTTTGATGTCATGAAAATCTTAAAATTTATAACTTAAGTCTTATGCTGTGTCTCAAATCGCGTACTTCTGTACTTACACTTAATATTTTGAGTGCATAAGTGCGTTCACACTGAGAAGTATGGAAAAATGCAGTGCACTATGAGTACTCGGATGGTGCACTCAAAACGGTCAAAAAGTTGAGTGTGGAACTACGGACACTTCTTGCACTCAATGGTCGCCATCTTGGCCACGTAGCGGAAGGGGAGGATGGCAGCCGAGGACTGTGCGACCGTGAACGTTGCTGCATTGTACAATACACGTGTTTTTGCACTAAGCACCACTATACTGTTGTGGGGTATAAGCCAGTAGTATGTTTGATGGGTTAATTTAGCAGTCTGTGATGATTTGATACCGCGAACGTTAAGGCGAATGCTAATGCTAGTTTGCTAACTAGCTAGTTTGTGGTCGTCATTTCCGTTGAGTGCACAACGGCCATGTTTGGATTGAGACAACACTACCCTGTCGAAATTTGCGCACTACACCAATGAGTACATAGTGTACTATATGGAAGTATGTGATTTGAGACACACCACTAGTCTTGAGATGAAAGTTAGT
Organism: Epinephelus lanceolatus; assembly: GCF_041903045.1. NCBI lineage: Eukaryota > Metazoa > Chordata > Actinopteri > Perciformes > Serranidae > Epinephelus > Epinephelus lanceolatus. The sequence continues at coordinate 4,095,595 of NC_135742.1, forward strand.
TTTGGTCACACCACCACTCCAGAGTCTACTAAATCTGCTGCAGGTCTTTTGCGGTCAACCTCAACTTGACCTCGGCTGTTCCTGTTAACTGCCATTTCTTAAGGACATTACGAACTGAGGAAACAGGCATCAGTTATTTTAGTTTTCAGAGTGCTAGGCAGCTGTTTAGAGGCCGCTGATTGTTGGGACAAGGTTTCAGGAGTCAGAATATTTATAAAGCTTTGAAATTTGTATCACCTGGTCTCTCCTAACGATGACTGTGAACAAGCCAGAGACCCAACAAGCTCATTAAGGGTGAGACTCTGGGAAAAGTTGTCTGAGAGCTCAAAGGTCTAGGGATGGCCAAACGTTTGGAAGGTGCTCATTTGCTTTTTTTTTCACTCTAAAATTGTACAAAACAAAAATACCATATATTTCCAAATAGTCGCCAGGTGGCAAATAGCCGCCGGGCACCTAATAGCCGCCGGGGGTTTGACCCCATTTTGCGTATTAAACGCCGGTCCGATTAAATGCCCGGGCGATTATTTCCTCATTCATTGCCTCATGGCTGTCCCTCCTTCAGGGACTGTTTGCGCTTTTACGCACGGGTCGGTGGTGAAGTGGTGCACATGACTCGTGTGACGGACAGACAGACAGCCACGTATCTAAAACAGGTGACACATCTGGCTACATTTTTCCCACATCAAATATCCGTGATCGCCTTGACCCGCGTGCGTAAAAGCACACACAATTCTGTGTCCTCTCACTGCGGATGCTGTGATTTCGTGGCCCGGTACTCATTGTAGCCCACTCTTATAAGACCCAATAATAATAATAATAATAATAATAATAATAAGTTACTGTGGACCTATATGCCATGTCTTTTCATAAAATTACCAGAAGAGTTCGCTGAAAAACAGGTAATGTCAGTCTGAATTACTCGCGTGCGTCCCCGGTGAAAATCAATGACATGCATGGGGAATACAGCTTCTACATGCTCGCCATAGCTTAATGTCAGGACTCAGGGACCAGGATTCGGGATGGCGGACCGTCGGAGTGGCGATATTTCGGTGTTGGTTAAATGGTCCGTTCGGTTGGTATTCGCATAACTGGGGCTTTACTGGTATAATGCAATAGCACGAACTCACCGCTACATTATACAGTATTTTTGCACTAAAAACATACTGGACAGGAACTGTAAACAAATAACGGCCTGGTGCAGGTCGGTGCAAAAAATAAAAAATAAAAGCCTTGAGCAAATAGCCCCTAGGTTCTTTTGAAAGCCTGGGGTCAAAATCAATTTTGTGAAATAAATGCCCGGGCTACTATTTGGAAAAATACAGTAATACACTAATCTTGATTAAAATGTTGAGAAGCATCTTTAACTTCGAGCCCTACGATATTGTGACCAGAGGTACCCAAACTCTTGCAGACTGGTCTGACCTGAGAAGAATCCCCTGACAACATGAAATCCGCTCATTCACAGTGTTTCATGGTTTGTTCGTTTTCTCTGAGCATAAGAGACAATATTGACATGCTGAATTAATTACAGTGCTAATCAGACGTTTATTTAGTTTTTGTCTCTGCGGGTTTCACATTGTGCCTTACATAGCCTTCATATTAATCGATGGCAGTCACTTTAGACTTGTTGAAAGTGATGCAGACATGCTACAGGTCCGACCTCATCAGATTCTCATTGTGACTTTGGTGTAAAAGTGACTCAGACTGAAAGATGCTTAATGAAGGAGTGTTTCTAATAAAGGCCCTTTTTATCTCTGTAATTAAGGTAAATAAAGTTTATTTATTTAAACATGTAAATTTATGATTTGCTCAGTGTTAATAAAGTGTTTCATCTTCAGGCCTTGTAAGATGACGTTCAGAGAGCTCTATCCTAAACAAAGCAGAGCCGCAGCGCCTCGTTCTTTACAAACAGCAGGAGTCAATGTTGCAACTGTGGTGTTCGATTTTTAATTAATGGTGCAGCCCTGCTTTGCAGACAATGACGGAGGACAAATACGAGGTGCAGTCGTGCGTGCCTGAGGCAGCCATCCGGGTCTGCAGCACCAAAGACCCCCGACTCACTCTGAAGATCACCCTCTCCTCCTTAACCATGAGGGAGGAGCACGGCACCACAGAAGAAGGTATTTACTCCTCCTCCTCCTCCTCCTCCTCCTCCTCCTCCTCCTGTCCTCTAACCCCCACCCTGCCCCCCCCCTGTGCTTCCTGTTCAGGAGGATGCTTCCCCTGTTTTTATTTGACCTTTATATGACAACAGAGGGCTGAGAGAGAGGGAGGGAATGAAGAGGTATGAAAGTGCAGTGAAACCTGAGCTGGATGTGGGGGACAGACTGGGGAAATTGGGAAGGATGACACGTTGAGAGGGCTGAAAGCTTAGAGGAGAAGAGGGGGAAAAGGAGAAGGGATGATATGGATCTGGGTTAAGTGTGGTGGAAATAGCAGATGGCCGGTGAAGGATGATTTCCGCAGGGGATGTGTTGGGTTGGGATTGGTGAAAAAGGAGATGTCTGTCTCAGGTGTCCTCTCGTATATCGTCCTGCGCCTGACGAGAAAGGATTCAGCAAGGCAAAAAATCAGAGTCGGAAAGTTTTCTCCTTCAACACAGACATCACTTTAGGCCAGGAACAGATATATTTTAAAGAATGAATCCATGAAGAAAAAGAGGTGGCTGTTGAAGTGAAGTAATCCCTCACACCAACGAGACAACTCATCTCTCGTGATCAGCAGCTGTGAAAAAAATTGAAGGGAAACTTTTAGCATCAGTGCCCCGACTGTGTTTGTTTTCTCCGGCGGATGGAGGCGAAATTAAAATTGAATGAAAGGCGACAAGTCAGAAGTGAAGAGCTGCCATTACAGAGCAGCCAGTCTCACTGTGGTCCCGCTCCCAGTGGGGACAGATTGAGACAAGCCGTCACAAAAGGCAGAGAAATGGATTCTGCCAAACGGGAGAGAAGCACAGCTGTTGAGTCACAACAAGGAGAAAACCATTTGTCCTTCAGGCTCAACATCCTGTCAGCACAAAAAAACAAGGATGGTGTTTCATCCAGGTTTGTTATAGTGAGATTGTCCCTCCACACAAACAAGAGCAGAGCCAACTGTCCACACAAAAAAGAATACAAGAATTTAAAGGCATAATTCAGATTTTTTTGTAGTGGGGTTGTTTGTGGTGCTTATCCATAGATGGTGTATTACATACAGTAGATGTCAGTCAGCACACCCTCAGTCTGGAGACGCAGGCTGGAGTCTGACATGGAAGCTAAAGGGGCGGGGCTTCTGTGAAGTCCTGTAAAGTTGAGTGGACTGGAAACACACATTAAACACACATTAAACATGGCTTAATAGCAACAATGTCAGACACAGTACACAAATCAGCTTCACTATAAAGCCTAGTTCACATTACACGATTTTCACCCCGATTTTGCGTCGCGGAGACTAACGTACTCTTTTGAGTGTTCATACCTGGTGACGTGTGTTTCTGTAATCGGGAGTCTCGCCAACTGCGTTACGACCTGTGTGTGCACACCACAAGATTTCTCCACTGAGCCCTCGCCGACAGAGCCCCAGATAACGCGGTGACGTCACCAAACTATGTTTTTTAACTTGGAGACGACACATGGTAAAGGCATGAATATTCTTCCCAGTGTTGAATCAGATCTGCCTCCAGGGTCTGGGTCCAAACACAACGTGCTCCCTGTGATCCTGTGGATGCCGCCATTGTTGTTGCTACTTGCCGGCTTCCTCACATTTCTTCTGTCCTCCTGCGTGCTGACGTGGGACGTATCCCGCCTCTCATTGGCTGATGCTCTTTGTCAGTCGTGTCACACTTCTCCATTTTTCTAGCCAGATATCCAGTTCCAGTCACAGACGAGGGGGCAACTTGCTCGTAGGCCTGTTCACACTTGAGGACTCGTCGTGGCAGACTATCTGCCGACTCACCTCCGACCCAAGGTGGCTCTCAAGATCCTCTGCGACGTCAGAATCACGGTGAAAATCGTGTCATGTGAACTAGGCTTAAGGTGCAGCATTCACAGACAAACACTTGTCTTTATCTGGACACATTTTCCCCACAAATACAACATGCTAACGTTATTAGCACAAGCCTATGGCATTTTACATTGTATAAAAATAGCCTAGTGGCTAGCTGACATTTCCTCTACTACAGCAATATTTAATATTTAATGGCATTTTATAAAAAAAAAAAAAAAGCCTAGCAACAAGCAGAGATTTCCTCTGCTCATGAAGCCAGAATAAATCACACACAAGACTTAAAATGCTTTTTTGTGGAGGCTTTATTGTCTTCACAATTTATTGTTTCTTATCTGTGAAATTAAAATTAAAAGGGTTTCATATGTCACAAACCTAAAAACCAGTCCTGTCAACTCGCAGGGTGTACCTGCATCATAATTTGCAAACTAAATTTCACTGTTACTTGAACGTGTCGAAGCTGACAATCGAGAAAAAGGTTTATCTAACATTGAAAACATAGATAAGACAAAAGCTCATCGGCAGACGAGAGTCTGAAGGGTGGAGATAGAGGTGGCGACCAGTTTGTATATATTTATAGATCTGTGCTTTTTTTTTTTTTCATAGAAGAAACTTCTGAATATGTAGTTTTAATGAACAGAGATTAGTTGTTAGGGGTTTAATTGATGCCAGTATTTCATCATATATGAGGTTCCTCAGGGCACCTGTGGAGGAGAGTTTGTCCAGGTGAGTAACCAGTCTGACTGATTGCCTGTGGCTCTGAGATGACCCCTGGTTTGTAGAGTGTACCTCCTGTAGCTGGCCTCTGCTCACTGACTGTTGGTTTTGTTGCCGTAGCTCCGCAGGTCGCCGCGCTGTGGATTGACACTCCTCCGCGGCCCCCGCTGCTGACGAGGCGCCCCTCCCCCCACCCGGCAGCAGGAAACCCCGGGTACAAGGGGCTTCCCCGACAACCAAATCAAACCAACCCACTCACTCTCTGCCTCAGACATGCTCCTCTTACCTCCCCCGTCCTCCCCCTTCCTCTGCTGACTGGACTTCTCTCTGGGTCACCATGAAATTCTGGTCCATGTCTGTCACCGAGCACATAGACTAAAAGGACAAAGTGACTACATTACCCAGCAGCCCATGTCCACACCTGTGCTTTTAACTACAGGGGCTGACCCCTCTCTGGTGATCAATTTGCATTGGCTCAGAATGACATCCCATAATTTCATGTTGTAAAAACGGTGTTAATTGAATTAATCTGACGTCACTAATCAAAATTCCCCGAAGCTGATGATGTCAGGGAGAATTTAGTGGGGGTTGTCCTTATCTGTATGTGGTCTGGACCTGGGAGTGACGGTTCCTTCATGGCGTGCCTCTGGGAAACAGCTTTCACCGCTCATCTGCACACGACTGGACAAACTAATCACTGAAGTAAATGAACACATGAATGATAAAAAATTACTGGTCATTAACCAAAGAGCGGGAAAATCGTCGCCATTGTTTATCCAAACATGTTATTCCTTAGTTATGTTTTATCTCTATGGAGTCTCAAGCATGCCACCGCAGTAATTCAGGGTGTAGTGACTGAGCCCTGCTGCTGCTGCTGCTGCTGTGAGTCGCATCTAATTTAGTTTGTAGGTGGCGCTCTGCGACCACCTGTTTAAATTAAAGACAATCATCTCTAAGTGAAAGCTAATCAGAAAATGGAAACCAAATGTCAAAGCAGGTGACAGATTAATTAGTGAGATGGAATGTGACACGACAGACAGTAGCTGTAAGTACATCAATACATTATGGCTGCAACAATTAATGGATTCATTTAATAGTCAAAAATTAGTCCGCAACAATTATTTATCATCACATTTATGCACAATATGCAAAGTGACAAAGCGAGCGTTTCTTTGGAAGTTAAGTATTAATAATGAATTTAAAGGTACGTTAATCCTAACATAGTATCACAACCAGGTCTTACTCTGAAGTCATCAAAATCGTGCGCTTGGGGAGTGACTTCTGGCGTCAGACACTGAGCAAAAAAGCCGTCCTTTAACGTCGGCATGATACGCGGCCAGTTGCCGTTATAGTTTAGCAGCGGCTGGCAGCATCAAGGTGAAACACAGTGGGACAAGATTGAAAGTTAAGGTGGCAAAAGTCCAAGTGGGGCGGGCAGGAGTGGTGGTGGATGAGTCCAACAAACACCAACTTTCACCTGGGACGACGTGTTGAAGGAAAAACTTGTGGTGTTGTACCGGCGTAGTGCTTTTATTTTGAAAGAGACTGTATGCAAACTGTACATTTCCTGTGAAAACACAAGTGTATTTTGAAAACAGGCAGTGCATATAACAGGCTGAAGTTGACACGGCATCCCAGAACGTCAACAACCAACACACCCAGGGTACCTTGCATGTTGTAGCTGCACGTGGAAAGTCCGTGACCAGATTTTGATATGTGACGAAGTTGGAGTGAGAATGTGTTGACTTTTAAGCTGCCTTTGAATCCAACACTCACCTGAGCAAAGAGCGGATACTCAGCTGCTCAGCCGTGTCTCCATATCTGCTGACGCAATTAATTATTAGATTAGTCAATCGAAGAGAAAAATAACCCTCAACAATTATTTATCTGTCCTGTCCAATGAAAAATGGCCAAAATTCGCTGATTCCAGCTTCTCAAATGTGAAAATTAAAACTATAACAATTTAAATTCAATACCTTTCAGTTTTAGGTCAAAAATGAAGAAGCGTCCTTGGCTTTGAAAATTTGATATTTGGTATTTTTCACTATGCCTGACACTTTATTGACTAAAAAGCAGCATCACTTTTCTTGTGCTGTTCTTAGACACCACTTTGAACCCTGGGCAACTCGGTGTGATTTCTGTCAGAAACACAGGAATAATGGCAATGAGCAACTTGATAAGAAACCTACAAACTGTAAAAATAATTAGATTTAGAAAAAAATTTAAGCTGGGGAAAAACTACAACAACAATTACTATTACTTTTCATAATTATGACAGAATTTTTTTATAATTTTTAAGCATTTTTCCAGGTCATTTCCTTTTATTTCTTTCTTTTTTCCCCTACAAATTTCTTGTTTTTAATTTTCTCTTTTCACTCATTTCTTGCAAGTTCTTTGGGTCATTTCTCATTTCTTGCCTCCCCTGTTTGCTCAGGTTTCAAAGGGTTAAATTAAAAATATTTACATGCAGCTTTTTTTTTTATAATCTAACAGTTTAAGTAATGATTATTATCTACTGTTGAAAAGGTCTTTATGTAATTTCGCGGCACACTTGTGACTCCATAGATCTCAGTTGCAGAATGCTGTTTGTGTTATTGAAGCTGACAGTTTAAATGTTCATGTTATTGAGAAGTCCAGTGTAGAATTTAAGGTATGACTTACATTTTCTTATGTGGCTTCAGTCCGCTGACCCTGCAGCATTACTGCCGCTGAACACGACCCTGAAAACCATTTATCTACTTTGACTCAAGGTTTTTGCCACAAAGTATTTTTTAAGAGAGAAAAGTCATTTAAAGGCTTTTTGTCAGGTTTCACTTCAATTCCCAATTTCATTTGTTTTGAGGTCTCCAGGTTCACAAAGCAAGCAAAACTGAGAGGCTGTGGCGCAAAGTGCCGGATTAAAAAAGTTTACTCTTCCAACAACCTTTGACAAATCACAGCAGTCAGAGTGGTGCATTATATTACCCAGAGGTCCCAGGGGCAGAACATGAAGGTCCTCAGTCTCTGGTCATGGAGGAGGAGTGACACGGGACAAAGCCTGTGTCTCTCATCGGCTCCTTCGTTTGTCTTCCACCTCTTCCATCCTGTTCAGCTTTCACTACGGTCTCTACAGCAACAGACTGCTGCACCACACACATCGCTCCTGTGCTCACATTACTGCTGATGTCTCTCACACAGGCGGATGAATTGGAATTTGAATACTGCGTATATCTGGAATTAGAGACTTCAGTGTAACCTCCTCTCTACGAGCTGGAGCTTTTTTTTCCTGCTCTGTGTCAGCATTACTGTCAGCCTCGCATAAAATAGCCCTGATTTAATCTCTGCTGGCTGTTGCTCATTGGGAGACATCTTTGAACCATAATGGCGCTGACTACAGACTGATGGGACATTTATCAGCATCTAATATTTGGCGAGCTGAAGAATAAAGATAATGTTTCACTGATAGGCCGTGAGCCCTCACTACTGAGCTCTGCCGTGTGGTCTGCAGTCTGTTCCCCCTGTTGTCCGTCTGCTTGACTGTCCCACAGTGGGCACCCCTTAGCTGCTCCCGAGAACAAACAGCCTTCACTTTCTTTCCAGGGTGGCGTTCTCACTCTCAGATGTTTATGTTGTCGTTGTCATCTGCTGTCACTCTTCTTCTGCTGTCGTTCTCCCATGGCTCGGCCTCCAGTCATGGCAGGAGTGCTCCCCACAGGAACCCGGTGTGGAGAGACTGTTTCAGTCAAACATAAACATCTGACCGACCCCGCAAGAGTGAAAATACTAGCATGGCGCCCCAGAATACTGCAGAGCAAGCTGCCTCTTTAAAGCAGGATGACTGTTTTACTCTGTCTTCAAGTAGCATAGCTAATGTATGTGCACGGTTCCCTGCCTTTCCCCAATCTCAGGCATTCCTGAGCCAGTATTTCTCAATCTGCCAAATGTCTCTTTGTTCCAAAGCCTTATTTTAATCTTTAATCTGGCTTTTTGCTCCCGAGTCATTGCCATGCTCTCATTTTCGTCCTGCGCCGTAATTGATAACACACTAATCTGGCGTGTTCCATCGCCTCCAGCCACTGATCTGCATCTAGAGTGAGACTCCGGCCGGGCGGCAAGACGCATGCGCTCACGTCTACTCCAGTTCCTCCTGTCAATGTTATGAAAGATCCTGCCTTGTGCATGAGAAACTCCCCTCTCCCAGAAAATCACAGAAACTCTCAAATTTCCCCCCCTCCTAGCTCATTCGGTCAGATCAGTGGGTTTGCCTAATAATTAGCTGTCCAACCCTGCTGCCTGTGTGTCTGTGTGCGAGCGCGGGAGGTCAGCGTGGTCACGCTCAGTCTGTCCTGTCTCATCCTGTCCGTCTCTCCAGAGGAGGGCCATCAGAACGACAGCAAGGGGAGGCAGGAGGAGAAGGAGGAGGAGGAGGATGTCCTGGACAGGAAGAAGTGCCAGGCTGCGCTGGCTTCGCTCCGACACGCCAAATGGTTCCAGGTGAGCACAGCTGGGCTGATGACACAATCACTCTCACTGTCTTTACACTCTGCCAGCCGCAATATTCAACCCTGTCTCCAAATATTACATTTGGATATACTTTGAAGTGCAACAGGGAATATGTTTTGAAGGAAACACAGTCACATAATAAAGACCGGGGTTTAGAGCTCAGGCTGAAGAGCTGAAGCTGCTCCTGTATCAGCTGATCGGCAGCAGCTGCTTCATACAGGCGTCACAGTTGTTCCAGCAGACTCCTCATCACTGCTGCTCAGATCATTTCCCACCAATTCTGTATAACCATTAATGCCTATAAATGGTCAGTCCTGTGACGCAAGTTTTTCTGACTAAAATAAACATATCTGTAAATGTTCATCCCTAATATGTCTGCAAAATATTTGTCTTCTGTCCTTCCTTCAATATCAACCAGCTGCAGCTTAAGCATGAATAACCACTTCATGCTTAAGTTCAGGCGCTCAGAGCACTTTGTTAAGGTTTGGGAAAGACTGTGATTTTGTGATGAGGAGACAAGACGTGTATGTTTATTCATATTAAACCAAAACTATGATCTTCCCCTGAGGGCTGTCACGGTAACTGCAGTATTACAAAACCTTGATGTTGATAAGCCAACTGCAGGAGATGGCAAGCAACCGCCACTACCGCTATGTTCATGCTTCATCGCTATGTTTGCACCACGTACTTACATCTCAGCATGACAAGGTGCTGAGCGTCTACTCTGTGATGAGCACTACATGTTTGAAGGTTGTTGTTTTTTTGGCTGCAGAGCGTTTAGAATTATTCAACTGTTGGTAAAATGCAACCGGCAATTATTACTATTATTGCTTACCTAGCTGTCCAATCACAGTGAAGGAGGGGTGGGGCATTTAACCTCACAGAAAAAACAACCATCACATAACTGAACAACAATGATAATGGCTAAGAAATGAATACTGAACCCACAAAGACCAGCGAGTCCGTCCTCTCTCCCTGCATGCATCAGACCTCCCTTTATCCAGAGCAGGTCCTCCTTGTTTCGACATTTTTACCTTTGTATGCTGCGTCCCTTATTGCGCCTCATTGCTCTGCTATGTTTTTCATTTAACAGTGGCTCATAGGGTTTTTATTTGTTTTAAAACTGTCACATTTGTCCTTTAAAGAGCAACAGTATGCCTGAAAATAGCCTGACATTAAAGCTTATTTACAAAGCACTAAAATCAGGATAAATACATTTGTAAAAAAAAAAAAAAAAATGGCGGTAGTACCGCAAAGCGCACTGTTGAACCACCCTTAATCACTGCAGAGGGAATTCCTTCACCGCGTCAGCCCTACTTTCCCAGAGTGGAACCAAAGTGTTTTAATACACTGAAAGCATCAATCCTTTTTGTCAACCCACTTAAGATAAAACCACGCCCACTTTTGCATGATGAAAGCAGGCTGTCAGACGTCATGATTGGCTGTCAGACTATTGCTAACCAGCACCATTTAAAAAACACTGCCGCTAGCTTGCTAGCAAGCTCAACCCTGCAGTCTCTCCGCTTCACTCCCCACCGCTCACAGACTACAAAGCCAGAAATTTAGCCGATCTGGGAAGGGGTGGTCTGGGATCAGACTCCGGCACTTGGATTTGCGCAGGCTGAACTCAAGTTGCACAGCCACTGAGGGTCTGTCTCTGCCAAATATGACAACTGCATCAGCTTGGAAAAAAGCAGTATAGGTCGTTATAGGGAAACTTTGCTGATTATCAGCCAGCTTTGTCATCACTGTGATGGCAGTGTGTGCATATGAACAGTGTTTGGCTTCCTCCTGTGCCACCATGGGGCCCCAGCTCCCCCGCTCATCTGCAGGAGCTTCACACTGAGATGACAGAGCTGGTTGATAATCGGCAGAGTCTCCCCTCAACAGCTGTGGCAACTCGAATTCAACCAGCAACATAAATAAACACATACACATGGAAACAAGACACGTAGATAGATGAAGGAGGTGGAGGGACATTAAAACCCAACATCCTGCCTCTAAGGAGAGAGATGAGAGTTTCTCAGTGTTTTTTTTGGAAACTGTTTTGTTGTTCAGAACTACTGATGAATTCAAGCCGTGCCGTTTCACAGGGTGTCCAGCTATAGGCGCCACTGTGAGCCAGCAGCTGACTTGCTGCATGCCTCAGCAGAAGGTTGGCAGCCAATCATTGGGCCTGATGTCTGGCAGACAGCTTTTGTCAGGCAGAAGTGGGTGTGGTTTAATTTGAAGGGGATTGTTGGACAAATGATATTTAGGATGTGAACCTCCATTTTGAAAATACACCCATCATTAGGGTTGGGTACCGAAACTCGGTACTTTTTGTACTTGGTAGTACCGATTCACATCGGTACTACCAAGTACCGATTCATTTAAAATGAATCTGTGCCAAATTTCGGTACCTGAGGTGGAGGCGGAGCAAAAGCGCATGACTCGCACCTCAGACTCAGCAACAATGGCGACAAAAAAAATGTGCAGACAAAAGTTAACGTGCAGCACTGTTCCTAAATGTTCTTAATAAAATGTTGAAACTGAGAAGTTTAGACTTTAAAAAGTACTGAAATAAGGTACCCTTTGGTACCGGTACTGAATTCCAGATACCGGTACCGTATCAGTTCAATTATGAACGGTACCCAACCCTACCCACCATCCACTTCAACCACCTCTGTACAATCTCTGCATGGTACAGACACATAACAGTTCCTGGACTGGAAACTGAGGGATAACCCAGGTATCAATTATAAGTTTTCCAAAATTCATTCATTCATTTATTTTCCATAACCGCTCATCCAGTTGGGGGTCGCGGGGGGGCTGGAGCCATTGCCATGAGGCAACAATGCTAACCGCTGCGCCACTGTGCTGCCAAATTCTCTGAAATGCATTTCACAAAACACTTTTTTAGCCGCACACGCTAAATGGAAAGGTAGATGGATTTGCACCTGTACAGCGACTCTCTAGTTTCCCGACTATTCAAAGTGCTTTTAGACTTTGCGTCACATTCACACACACATTCACACACTTGTCACCGAGGCTACCATACAAGGCGCCACTTGCTGCTCTGTTTTTATAGACATTCACACACCAATGGCACAGTGATCAGGAGCAATTTGAGGTTCAGTATCTTGCCCAAAGATACTTCATAATGCGGACAGAAGGAGCCGGGGATCCACTGATCTTCCAATTAGCGCTCTGTCTCCTGAGCCACAGCCGCCAGACACATGACTAAGTTGGTTTTAACAATAAAAGCAAATGCTACGTACATGATCGTATGTGAAACGTGACTAAAAAGGTAATTGAAGATTGCAGCAGACGAAATGTGATCAATAAGGAGACACAACGATCTTCACATTAATTCATGAAACAGAATTGTTTGTCCATGATGCATCCACATCAGTGTTCTTTTAATTATTTCTTCTTGCTGCGGCCTCTCCTTCTGCAGTGGTTTAATGGCACCCGACTGTTCACCTTAATGTGCTCGACTTCTAATATTTGCAGTAGTGGATGGAAAGGATCATTAATTAGAATTTAGATTTGCAGATTTTTGGGCAGCTTTGGTTAAAATTTGAGCTACATTCAGATGGATGAATTTGTCAAGTATCCAGCAGTCAGGTGTGCAAACGTCACAACCATATCAACCGTCATGTCAGAGCATAATGAATGTTTGTAGATTAAATATGAATAGTGAAGAAGTATTAGGGAGAGAAGAGACAGTGTGGAAATGTTAACCATTTGAATATTGGACGAAGAACATGGCAGAGCGGGATGAAACTCCGAAGGTCATGACGAGATTCAAACCAAATCAGGTTTGAGAGGAGCTGCAACTCGTCCTGACTGAACTGAGAGTTCTTCCACCGCTGAGGAGGCAGACGAAAGCCAAGGGTCAGGTGAAGCAGCGAGCAGCTTCCCTCAGGGAAGGAGAGCTGGATGCCAAATAATATCAGAGTGAAGGGCTTCACTGTGGAGTGAAGGTGAAGCAGTGCGAGCAGGATTCAGTTTCATCACACTCAGACGGGACTAATACAACCCGAGGACCTTCAGCGATGTAATAACTGCAGATACGATTAGTGGCGTTCATCTCATCCAACATGTCTGTGAGGTTTAAATGAAAGCACCTGGATTGAATTACACACTTTATTGTTGGGAATAGTCATTCTGTGCAAATTGGAGTGTCAATAATCACCAGCGTAATTTGTTTTTGATGCTAATGTCATAGTCTTCAGTCACTCTTCTCCTCATATTCTTCAGGCCTTTCCTTTTAGTTTTGAGGAAACCTTGAGACAAGGGTTATGAGGCACATAAAGGACAAAACTTGGTGAAATCATTGCATCTTGGATACCAGAGATTTCGACAGGGTTTGTTAGTCCATGCACATTCACGTCACTAAGTCACAGAGATGTCCAGTGAAACATTTGTCACATGAGGTCGACCGTATAAGAGCACCATCCTGGCTTCAGAAGTGTCTGTTGTCACTATACTGAGGCAAAGCATAGAGGGAGAGTAGAGCTACAATAAATGTCCCGAACACAGAAATCTACTTAGAGTATTTCACAGCTGAGTGCAGGAGGCAGAGGCCTTAACAAGGAGGGCATTTATATATACATCTCATACTGCACTGTGCAGCAGGAATGTAGTTCTGACACAAAACCACAGAATATATGAAAAATAAAACATCCAGAGCGACTCAACGTGATTCAGATTAAGAGGAGACTTTCAAGAATGTTCAAATGTAGAAACAAGGATTGAGAGAAGTTAACTAAAAGAAAAAGGTTCTCTCCTTAATATATTTTATCATGTATGAATATTCATGTCAGGATTCTAGTTCATAAGTTTATTAAAAACAACAACACGTGTCGTGAAGCCACCAGTGAGTTTGTAGTGCACTTATTTTATACACAGAGTAAGAACATTTCGATGCACATAGTAATGAATGAGGCCTGTTGTCTTTAGCGAAATATTCTGAATTCTAGGCTTCATACCAGTATTTTATTCTCAACAGAAAGACTTTGACTTCAGCTGTCTCAGCTGACTTGGTCAATCCATGTGAAATTTGGCACAGTGGTAGAGGGTCATGGGAGGATGCCAATGAAGCAATATTACATCAATTGGCCAAAGGGGGGCGCTATAGCAACCGACTGAAATGTCAAACTTTGAATGGGCATATCTCATGCCCCGTATGTCGTAGAGACATGAAACTTTGCACAGAGATGCCTCTCCTCATGAGGAACACATTTGCCTCAAGAACCCATAACTTCCGCTTATATAGATTTTCCGCCATTTTGAATTTTTTGAAAAACACTTCAAATGGATCTCTTCCAAGGAAGTTTGAGCGATCTGCATGAAACTGGGTGAACATAATCTAGGGACCAATATCTAAAGTTCCCTCTTGGCAAAAGTTGGAAAACTTACTAAAACTGAGCTTCTATAAGGCAATGAATATTGCGGAGGGCGTGGCTCATCACATAAAGGTGTATAACATCTCAAGGGTTTCACCCATCACCACGCAACTTTGTAGGCATATGACCACACATAATCTGAGGGGACCCCTCCATTATTGACCCCATCAAACAAAATGGGGGCGCTAGAGAGCTCATTTCTTATCTAGGCCTAACCGCCATATGGATTTTTACTAAACTTGGTAGATATGTAGAACAGGACGCCTCAAGGTGACTGGAGAAATTGAACTCTAATTGGCAACTGGGTGGCGCTATAACAACAGAAAAATGCTTCAAAATGGCTAAAATGTGACCGATCGCTGTGGCTCCCCCTGTGGACCAATGTTGGTGTTTTCTAATGTTTGGTATGACTAAGTCATGGTATGGTATGCTGTACATAATCACAGAAACTGTCAGTGTGTCATTCTGTCAGTCAGTCATTCTGTCTGTCCCACGTTTTTCTACTCACTGACGTGGTCAATCTATGTGAAACTGCACATAGGCATTGAGGACTGGCATAGGTAGAAGGTGACAAAGCTACCAATGGGTATGGACTAGTGTTTATTATGAAATAAATGAAAGTATTTAAATTAGCAACCACTGAATACTTGATATTGAAATTTACAAACCACAGTTTATAGCCGTAATTTTTTTTTACTTCTAAACCATGTATCTGAATTAATTTGTTGTGATTTCACCTCTTTGAGATAAAAATACAAAATTTCTTGATTTGCAGTTTCAAAGGATGATTTTTTCCCTCCTTTTCTCAGTGTTTACAAACTCAAATCCAAAAATTCAAGTCTCAGGATTTCAAAACAGTATTTTCGGGTTGCTCGAGTTTGGTTGATCAAATTTAGACCAAAAAATTCAAGTTGAAAAATTTCAAATTGAACATCAGTTGCAGTCAGATTGTACTCAAACGGCACGAACTGGACTTCTCATTGGAGCCCTGTTGCTCTCCCTGTCAGCCGTCTTTGGGTTTCAATTTCCAGCCACTTTCTTGTGTCACATGTTGGACAGACCGTGTTTTGATAGGCCAGAGGTCGGTGCGATTTCATTCAGGCCTGACAGCCTCTCCTGTCTTGGGTAGCCCTTTGAATGTTTTTATCTAAATTTGACCAACTGAATCAGAGCAACCTGAATCTATTTTTTTTTTTGAAATTCTGAAACTTGAATTTGGGATTTGAGGCAATGAACATTCAAGTCAATTCGATTCAAGTCAGTTCATCCATTCATCCATTTTCGTAACAAAGGGTTGCGGGGGGTGGAGCCTATCCCACTGACACTGGGTGAGAGGCAGGGTTCACCCTGGACAGGTCACCAGACTATCACAGGGCTGACACATAGAGACAGACAACCATTCACGCTCACATTCACACCTACGGACAATTTAGAGTCACCAATTAACCTGCATGTCTTTGGACTGTGGGAGGAAGCTGGAGCACCTGGAGGAAACCCACGCTGACACAGGGAGAACATGCAGACTCTGCAGAGAGGGGCGACAGTGGTAACCACCACACCACTGTGCTGCTCCAGTTCAGTTCAACTTAATCCAATTCAACTTAATTCAGTGCAACTCTGTTCAGTTAAAATCAATATAATTCAAGTCAACTTAATTTAATTCATCTTATTTCAGTTCAGTCCAGTACTATTTTATTCAGCTTAATTCAGTTTAGTTCAATACAGCTTAATTCAATTCAACTTCATTCTATTCACTTTAACTCTATAATTCAATTCAGTTCATTATATTGCTCCTGGAGGGTTATTGTGGTGCAGCATTAAAAAGAAGCAACAAACATCAAAGAAATGTTCAGTACACAACAACATAAAACAAATCAACAACATTGTAACAAACAAAAACTCAAGAGTCAACAAGTAACAGTAGAAACATCACATTTACAGTGCAGTGAATAAAAAAGTGCCAGAAGTGGAATGGAAGTGAAATTCTGAACCAATACGTGATTTTCAAAGTAAAATATTTCAGTGCTGTGGATTCAATAATTTTTAAACACTCACACAGTTTATTCCCCTCAGAGGCTGAAGTTAAAAACAGTCTCTACCAGCGCACACACATTTCTTTTCATTACAAAAAGAGCATTATCAAGTTAAATATCAAATTCAGTCTCTCTCAGTGGCTCAGCAGCATATTCAGATTTCAGGGGTCATGAAACTGCCTCTTGAAGCACCGCAGAGCTCTCTGAGTCTGAAACGTGTCATGGCTGTGTGCTGCTCTGCTGACTGCCGTCTTGTTGAAATGCTCTTTGTGCTGCCACTAAGTTCTGTCTGTCTCTCTGTCTGTGTGTCCCCTCAGGCCAGAGTCACAGATCTCAAGTCTTGCGTCATCATCTTGAGGATTTTCAGAGACATGTGCAACAGACTGGCTGGGTGGCAGCCTCTCAAAGGATGGGTAGGTGACGGACACAGAATCAGAATGGGACGTCAAGTCCTCACATTCAGCAGAAGATGAAGTTCAACAAACTGTGAAGTTTACAAACACTCCAGCGTTCACTCCGTGTACTCAGACAGAATGGGAAACAGGAGTTTTATAAGTTTATGTCCCGGGTGGTTAAACAGCGTTCTCTGCCTGGTGTGTGTGTGTGTAAAGGATGAGCAGTCAGCTTTGTTTCCCAGGACCAGAATCATGACTGGAATTGATTTACTTTATGCTGTATTGAGCGTCCTCTGTCTGTCCGCCCTCTGCAGCCTCTGGAGCTCATCTGTGAAAAAGCCATCGCCACCTGTAACCGGCCGCTGGGTCCAGGTGAGGCCCTGCGTCGGGTCATGGAGTGCATCGCCTCAGGGATCCTGCTGCCAGGTCAGTGTTCAGTCCTTCACCGCGACCTCCAAGCTCCATATGATGTTTGCATTTACACTCAGTTGTCTGAGCCCGAGGCGAGTTTAACATTGTTTGTGAACCCGGGGTTACTGGCCATAAAAACTGTGGTGAAATTTAGAGGCAGCAGATACAGAGTTTATAAAGAGATATAAACAGAGGTGAGCATGTGCAGAATGTGTTTCATGTTAGGAGGAAAATTCAGGTTTAATCTAATGGATCTTGTTTAACAATGATGCGGAGCAGGAAAAGAAAAAGAAGTTTCTCTGTGAGTTTTAAAATCAGTCTGATTAAAATCGCCTGTTCTGTGTGTTTATGGCTGGAAGGCTCAGAGTGGAGAAACCATGCAGCAGTCAGATTTGTGCAGATAATATCGTCGACCTCAAAGTGGTTCTGGCAAATTGTCAGATGACTCAGTAAGGAGAGGCTGAACTGCTGACCTTGACTGGAAATAAAGTTAGGCAGTTTGAGGAGTTGAGGAAGTCCTGAGGAGGCAGAGCTGGAGGACCTGGTGGAGGTTCCTGCTCTGTGAGGTCGAGGGCAGTGCCTGTGGACTGCCACACAGGAGGTTAAGAAGGGAGGGTGTGCCTCATCTGTCAGGGTGTTTCAGAGTTCAGACTCTGAAAGCTTGTGTGAAGGTGCTGGAAAAGAGCGTCACACTGATGGATGAAACAGAGTCAGGAGGAGTATTGTTCTGGTCCTGGTTGTGTTCCAGTAGGCGTTTTTGGACTGGAGGAACTTTTCCATAGCTCCAACAACACCCTTATTTGTTGCGCATTAAACAAACTAGAAATGATCATAGTTCTTATAATGCCATTTTGAGGGACTTTTGTTAGCTCCTATTTTAGACTAGGTATTCTTCCAACACAAGAGGAACCACGTGTCATTGAGGTGTATATTGATTGGTTGAACATAGCCAACTGCCATTAAAAAAAAAAAAAAAAATGCCTTGTAAGCCACATCGATCCATTTTCATCCGCTTATCTGTGCCCGGGCTGTGGGGGCAGCAGGCCACATACATCCCTCTCCCCAGTAACACTTTCCAGCTCCTCCTGGGGGACCCCGCAGTGTTCCCAGGCCAGATGAGATATATAATCCCTCCAGTGTGTTCTGGGTCTGTCTACCAGTGGGACGTGTAAACCACAAACAACACACAACACACGTAACAGCTCGTAACGAAAACAAAATGGCAGAAAACACAGACAAATGGACTTATAATGAAGTCCAAACTTTACCGAACATATATGTAACCGCTGGAAAGTGTTACTGGGGGTACTGATGCATTTAAAATGGTACTATACAGCGCTTGGATGAGACCGGTCCTTTTTTTTTTTTTTTTTTTTTTTACATCGCTGCGTGACATCACCGCATTGTAATTTGAGCCGAAGCGAGCAAGCCGGGGCTCGTGGAGCAGCAAACGGAGCAGGAGTCTGGCAACAGAGAGAGATAAAGGAGAGAAAGAGAGCGAGAGACAGGAGCAGAGAGAGAATGGCAGCTGCTGCAACCATCACCACGCCGCAACTCGTAGATAAACCAGGTGCGCTAAGTGCTATATGGAATTACTTCGGCTTGAAAACAAATGAGCATGGTGAAGCCATTAACACCGATGCACCACTGTGCAAACGGTGTTACAAAACATGTGTGGCCAAGGGTAGAAACACTTCCAACTTGGCAAAACACTTGAAGGACAAGCACCCAGACCTGCACAAGGAGTTCAGAGAACGACAGGTAATAACTTATATACCCATGAAAAAAAAGCCACATTCAGTGCTAAAAGCAAGCAACGCCAGCCCCCTTCACTCTCCACAAAAGTAGCTCTGGAAAAAAATTTAATCTGCATTGCCATTACCACTTTCTCTGGTTTAAATAGCCTATTTACTTTATTTTATTTTATTTATATTTATATTCTCACAGTGATTTTTAAACTTTTTGCCATACATGTAGACATGCTGATTAACGATAAATTTGAAGTGGTCCCTTAATTATTTTTTTTTCCAGAGCTGTAAATGCACACATGCATGATCTTTATGAAGTAACAAACTTTTACATACACATTTAGCCATTTAATATGTTATAAAGACTGACATTTTTTGTGTTCTCTTTTTATTTGGAAAAGTATCAAAAAGTATCGAAATACATGTTGGTACCGGTATCGATACCAAAATGTTGGTATCGTGACAACACTAGTAACCGAGTAGTTCCAATTGGCGGTTCAACCAGAAACCAGAATTAGTGTATGAATTCTTGAGTTATGGCAACAAACGTGTTTTATTAGGTCAGAGTGACCTTGACCTTTGACCTTCAACCACCAAAATCAGTTCATTCTTCCATGTGGATGTTTGTGCCAAATTTAGGGGAAACTCCCCCAAGGCCTTCTTGAGATATTGCGTACACAAAAATGAGATGGATTCAAGGTCACAGTAACCTCTGAACTCTACCAAACTACCATTTGACTACCAAATTCTAATCAGTTCATTCTTGAGTCCAAGTAGACATTTGTGCCAAATTTAAGGTAAACTCCCCCAAGGCCTTCCTGAGACATTGTGTTCACAAGAATGAGATGGATTCAAGGTCGCAGTAATGTTTGACCTTCGACTATCAAATTCTAATCAGTTTATTCTTGAGTCCAAGTGGATGTTTGTGCCAAATTAAAGGGAAATTCTAAGGCCTTCTTGAGATATTGCGTACACAAAAATGAGACGGATTAAAGGTCACAGTAACCTCTGAACTCTGACTACCAAATTCTAATCAGTTTATTCTTGAAGCCAAGTAGACGTTTGTGCCAAATTTAAGGTAAACTCCCTCAAGGCCTTCCTGGGACATTGTGTTCACGAGAATGAGATGGATTCAAGGTCACAGTAACCTTTGACCTTCGACTATGAAATTCTAATCAGTTCATTCTTGAGTCCAAGTTGATTTTTTTTGCCAGATTTAAGGGAAATTCCCCCAAACCCTTCTTGAAATATTGCGTACACAAAAATGAGATGAATTCAAGGTCACAGTAACCTTTGACTACCAAATTCTAATCAGTTTATTCTTGAAGTCAAGTGGACATTTGTGCCAAATTTAAAGTAAACACCCTCGAGGCCTTCCTGAGACATTGTGTTGATGAGAATGAGACGGATTCAAGGTCACAATAACCTTTGACTTTTGACTATGAAATTCTAATCAGTTCATTCTTGAGTCCAAGTGGATGTTTGTGCCAAATTTAAGGGAAACTCCCCCAAGGCCTTCTTGAGATATTGCGTACACAAAAATGAGACGGATTCAAGGTCACAGTAACCTCTGAACTCTGACTACCACATTCTAATGAGTTTATTCTTGAGTCAGAGTGGACGTTTGTGCCAAATTTCAGGTAAACTCCCTCGAGGCCTTCCTGGGACATTGTGTTCACGAGAATGAGATGGATTCAAGGTCACAGTAACCTTTGACCTTCAACTATGAAATTCTAATCAGTTCATTCTTGAGTCCAAGTTGATTTTTTTTTGCCAGATTTAAGGGAAATTCCCCCAAACCCTTCTTGAAATATTGCGTACACAAAAATGAGATGAATTCAAGGTCACAGTAACCTTTGACTACCAAATTCTAATCAGTTTATTCTTGAAGTCAAGTGGACGTTTGTGCCAAATTTAAAGTAAACTTCCTCAAGGCCTTTCCTGAGACATTGTGTTCACAAGAATGAGATGGATTCAAGGTCACAGTAACGTTTGACCTTCGACTATGAAATTCTAATCAGTTTATTCTTGAGGTCAAGTGGACATTTGTGCCAAATTTAAAGTAAACACCCTCGAGGCCTTCCTGAGACATTGTGTTGATGAGAATGAGACGGATTCAAGGTCACAATAACCTTTGACCTTTGACTATGAAATTCTAATCAGTTTATTCTTGAGTCCAAGTGGATGTTTGTGCCAAATTTAAGGGAAACTCCCCCAAGGCCTTCTTGAGATATTGCGTACACAAAAATGAGACGGATTCAAGGTCACAGTAACCTCTGAACTCTGACTACCACATTCTAATGAGTTTATTCTTGAGTCAGAGTGGACGTTTGTGCCAAATTTCAGGTAAACTCCCTCGAGGCCTTCCTGAGACATTGTGTTCACATGAATGAGATGGATTCAAGGTCACAGTAACCTTTGACCTTCAACTATGAAATTCTAATCAGTTCATTCTTGAGTCCAAGTTGATTTTTTTGCCAGATTTAAGGGAAATTCCCCCAAACCCTTCTTGAGATATTGCGTACACAAAAATGAGATGAATTCAAGGTCACAGTAACCTTTGACTACCAAATTCTAATCAGTTTATTCTTGAGGTCAAGTGGACGTTTCTGCCAAATTTAAGGGAAACTCCCCCAAGGCCTTCTTGAGATATTGCCTTCCTCTCAGGGTTTCATTGGAAAACACGTGGTGGACCAGCAGTTTACTCTTTCCTCTATTTGCTGTCATCAGGGACATTTGTTAGGGGCACCAGGGCTGCATCTCATGGGTAAGATTAAAGTTTGGTTTCAGTTTGAATCATAAAGTTTGATGTGGTGGATCTAAATGGCAGTGAAAATGGTGTATTCTAGTATTCTCCACTAACAAGGGCTCATGAGGTGATGAGACACCACAAACGTTAAAGAGGACCTATTATGCTCATTTTCAGGTTCATACTCATATTTAAGGTTTCTACAAGAACATGTTTACATGCTTTTAAGGTCCAGTGTAGGATTGAGGGGGATGTATTGGCAGAAATGGAACATAATCTAATAAGTGTGTTTTCTTTAGTGTATAATCACCTGAAAATAAGAATCCTTATGTTTTTGTTACCGTAGAATGAGCCGTTTCTATCTATGTAGACAGCGGGTCCTCATCTATAGAGATCACCATGTTACAATGCCATGTTTCTACAGTAGCACAGAACAGACAAACACTCGCTCTAGATAGAGACACTCGCCAATCTGCAGCAAGCAGTATCATAAAAACACTGATTTGTAAAGTTTCAGCTGGTTGCAATCTGCAGTCCTCACCTTTATATGCCACTAAATCATCCTTAAACTTTAAACCTTTAAAGGTCAAAGAACACTTTATTTTCCTCATAATGTCTGTGCTGGAATACCCATATTCACCCTCCGTCTCAGTTGCTGCATTTAGCACCTGTCTCTTTAAGCCCCCTTCCCAAAAATGCGTAATCTGCTCTGAATGGTCGCTATTGGCGGGTCTTCCACATCTCGGTGTCTCTGCACCATCATTGCAGCTGTGGGATGACTGTATTGGAGAATAAAGGCACTTTTTACCCAGAAATAATCACCAGCAAAAGCTTCTAAACACAACTGGACAAGTTATGATTATGATCCAACATCTGGGAGGAAGTAACAAGTGACGTTAGCATATAGCTTCATGTACTGTAGCAGTGTAATATGATATTAATATGAATACTGGCAGTAGCGTGCTTGGAGCAGATGACCATATAAAGTCCAGTACACTGACGTCATACTGTACTCGGAGTAGAAAAACCTGTGGGAAACAGAGTGTTCAGATGGTCTGAAGCCTGAGGTTTGTGCTCTCAAGGATCACTTTTACATACGTTTATGTCATAATTTGAAACTATGGCCTCGTCATTATGAGCACCTGACATTATAACATTATATATTTGACAGAAAATAAGGAGAAACGTAAGAGGTCCCCGTAAAAAGTAGAATAAACGGCTGCTTTTATGGCAGCAGGACATTGAATCACACGCAGATGAGTCCGTTTTTGTGTGTTATTGTGGGACACTAACAGGCCCTCCTGGAGGCAGAATATGTTATACCCTCTGTCTGATGCATTCAACACTTTTAATCTTGTAAATGATGAGATCCATTCTGCCTGAAATGAATATGTGCGAGCCGTCATCAGTTAAGAGTCGACTGTACTGAATGGATCCAGTAATCAGACTCTCCGCTCAGAGAGCAGCGAAATGAAATTACCAAGTTTGACGCTGAAATTATAATCAGCAAGGACACTTGAAGAGCAGCGAGGCCCCTTCTGTTCAGTAAAGACAAAAATGTGTTGTTGAATTTAAATGAGCAGAAATGTGAGTCTGTAATTTGACCAAGTATTTAAAGTGATGATCTGATGTTTGTGATCAGCGACTGATTGATCAGTGCATCCTTTATTAAATGCATGGTTACGGCAATCGCGCATTTCCATTTCATGAATGAGATGAAGTGACAGCAGCTTTCTATCACTGCTGAGGTCTTCTCTCAGCAGCTTCTCAGCCCCCAAACCTGGGTGATTTTTAGGGACCCATCGCTTTTCCAGTGGCTTTTCAGCCTTGAGCGTCATTTTTTTTTTAGGGTCCTGTCTCTTTTTCAAGGGACCGTGCAGCCTTCAAACATGGGTGATTTTTAGGGATTTGTCACTGTTACTTCTGCAGCTTTCAGCCCCTAGCATGGGTGTTTTTTTAGGACCTGTGGCCCTTCTTTCAGCAGCTTTTTATCCCTCAAACATGGGTAATTTTTAGGGACCCATCACTGTTTTTCCCACAGCTTTTTAACCCCTAGCATGTGTGTTTTTAGGGACCTGTGGCTCCTCTCTCAGCAGCTTTTCAGTCCTCACACATTGGTGATTTTTAGGGACACATCACTACTCTTCCAGCAACTTTTTCAGCCCTGAGCTTCTGTTTTTTTAGGGTCCTGTGTCTCTTTTTCAAGGGGCTTTTTGGCCCTTATATATGGGTAATTTTTAGGGACCCATCACTGTTTTTCCTACAGCTTTTCAGCCCCCAACGTGGGTGATTTTTAGGGACCCATCACTGTCTTTTTAGCCCTGAGTGTCTGTTGGGTTTTTTTAGAGACCTGTGGCTCTTTTTCAGCCTCCAGCTGTGGGTGTTTTTTAGGGACCCATCACTGTTCTTCCCGCAGCTTTAAGCTTCTAACATGGGTAATGTTTAGGGACCCATGGCTTTTTTTCCAGTGGCTTTTCAGCCCTCAAACATGGGTGATTTTTAGGGACCTGTTGCTGTTTTTCCTAAAGCTTTTAAGCCCCCAGCATGCGTGTTTTTAAGAGACCCATGGATCTTTTTCCGGTTGCTTTTCAGCCCTCGAACGTGGATGTTTTTTAGGGACCTATCTTCTTTTTCTAGCGGCTTTTCGGCCTGTGGCTCTTTTTTCAAAGGGCTCTTTCGCCCCAAAACATGGACGGGACCTGTTACTGTTTTTCCAGCAGGGATAGTGCCACAAAAAGCACTTGTTTAAGACTGAGAGCTTGTTGCATTTCCTGCAGGGCTTGTGCCCCCAGAAGCAGGTATTTTAGCCAACACATGATCTTTTCCTAAACCTTACCACATCTTTACAACAGTGTTGTTAAAATGGTATGGTAATGTACAAATGTAACATATCTGTGGTTTGCACAAACGTACAATGCCAACATTTTTCCAGTGATTAGTTTGTGCATTTTCAGCTGTTTCCATTGTTTTCTCTTAATATTTGTAAAAATCCAATAAAGAAACTCATTGCTACATTATGACCTGTTAACTTGTGAAATAATACAGAAGCTCAAACTTGTTTTTAGAAAAGCTGTCTCTGACTTGAGGGCAGCACGAGGCGACTGTGCTCAGCGTTCCACTTTCTCTCTGCGCTGTCATGTCCCCTGACACCTAATAAAAAAGGAGTCAGCCCAGGGATCAGCAGCGAGCAGGCAAATAAACTAAGAAGCAGAAAGATGCACGGAAACAGTTTTTTATTCTCAGGAGAAACATTAAGAAACATCTTAAGTGAATGTGTTTTAGGATAACCTGGTGTTTGGCTGCAGCCTCCCAAAGATTCATGGCCTGGACGGCAGACTGTGGAGCGTCAGCAGTGATGCAGTGTAGTATCACCTATACTCAGTCTTTTAGTACTCTACAGTGCATTAATTGGGGTGCAGGTCCCCTCAGGGCTCCTGAAGAGTCTCAGTGGATTCACAGCAGCATGAATGATGGTTTAATTTAACTATTACATGTTTTTCATTCAGCAGAAGTTGGTGGTGGAGTACACAGTATTTTAGAAAGATGTACACGACTTTCTAAACTGTGTAAACATTTACCCTCTGAGGATTTCTTTTTATTGTCGAGCAGTTCAAGTAAAAATGTTTCCTGTTTTTCAGATTTATTTTTCTTGTTGTGGGAAACCTTCAGTTCCCATGTTTGATCAGAGCAGAGCAGCCAGTTTGTGATGATGTGATTGGATTTTTTAAATGTGGTTTAGGGTTGCCCTCCGCATTGAAATGGCAAGTTGTTCCTGAAAGCCCTGAATCATTGATGAGTTACTGCTGCAGTCAGAGTGTACGCAGCAGGAACCAGTCAATTATTTCCTCGTGTTTTCCTGTCAGGAGAAATTAGAGTGGGTTCAGAGTGTGTGTTGCTGTTCGGAGGTCTTCTCCTGTCTGAGTCAGAGCCCGCTGTGGTTTTTATTTACAGGAGGGCCAGGAGTTCACGACCCCTGTGAGAGGGAACCCACAGACGTCCTGTCTGACCTCAGCGCCCAGCAGGCGGACGCCATCACACACAGCGCACAGGTCAGTCCACTTCACCCGTCAGCACCTTCTGCTGCTCTCAGTGACTTCTTCCTCTTCTTCTGCAGTTTGTAAAAAATATCTTAAAGAGGCAGCTCAGATTTTGAAGTGGGGTTGTATGAGGTAGTTATCTGTAGACGGGATATGACATACAGCACGTGTCAGCATGACATGGAAGCTAAGCAATCTGCTTCTGTGGAGGGGTCAGGAAACAAAACGTATTTTAGCCACAGTCCTCTGCAGATAATTCGTCTCCTGGTAAAAACCTCCTGAACAATAGAAACTGAAGGAACTCTTTTTTTAAGTACGCTGATCTGATGTTAATTACATTACTGTTGTAGCAGTAAGATTACAGTAATCCTAGGATGAATTGTTCCCCATGTCTTCATCCTGGAATCAACTGGAAATACAAATTTTGAAAATAATACTTTAAAGAATGTCTTCCCAGTGGGGTGTGCCTTCAGACAACCTTGGGGGGGGGGGGGTTGCGTCTTCGTCACCCATGATGACTTTGCACCCCTGAAAGAAACAGTGACTCTCCAGCTTACTTACAATGGGAGTCCATGGCTTTGTTAGACAGTCTGAAAAGCATCCAAGGCCCTCTGATTATAAGTTGAAAATCCTTTAATAATACAGGGTTATGGTGATTATCTGTGTATTAATAAAGGATTTTTGACTGATAATCAGAGGGCCTTGGATGCTTTTCAAACTGCCAACCAAAAAGCATGGACTCCCATTATACTGTATGTGAGATGGACAGTTTTTTATATTCTGACTGTTAATAAAACTTCTGTCTTTGTTCTGAGTGAAGAAACTTTTATTTCCTGGCTCCAAAAAAAAAAAAAAAATCTACAATAAAGTGAACCTCAGGCTGGATTTATTAAAAACAGCTCAGAGGTTTAAAGGTCCAGTGTGTAGGGGGATATATTGGCAGAAATAGAATATAATAAAATAAGTATGTTGTCTTGAGTGCATAATCACGTGATAATGAGAATCCTTGAGTTTTCGTTACCTTAGAATGAGCTGTTAATATCTACATAGGGAGCGGCTCCTTGTCGTCCTTGTTGCACCGCTATGTTTCTACAGTAGCCCAGAACGGACAAACCAAACCCTGGCTCCAGATAGAGCCATTCTCATTGTTGTGCCTGCTCTTTTTTACCATCTTTTCTTAAAAAACCTATAAAGTTAATCAGTCTTTGTTGTCTTTGTGCAGCACTTGAAATCAAGCACTTTGATTGGCTCTTAAACACCACAGGAAACAGTGATGTCACCGCCTCAATAAGACAATAAATTACTCTCTCTGTCCCAGCTAAACGTGTAAATAAAACTGACACAGTAGAAACGGAATTGAATGTTTTTTAAAAATCATATTGTCGCAGTCGAGTGGGCGACTGTGGCTCAGAGGTAGAGCAGGTCGTTGACTACTCAGAAGTCCAGCGGTTTGATCCCCGGCTCCTCCAGCATGTATTCTTGTATCCTTCAGCAAGACACTGAATCCCGTCTGTTCCCAAAATACTGATAATAATTCCTGTTTTCACAAGAAATTTAATGTCCACATACAGTCTCTTTCAAAATAAAAGCACTATGTCGGTACAACACTGTGAATTGACGTTTTTTTTCGTTCAACAACGAAAACATGCGGCTACGTTTTGCCAACACATGCACGTGGTTGGGTTTGGGAAAAAAGAACAGGGTTTGGCTTTACAATTGTAGGGGAAGCATACACCAGCCTTTTCAGGGGAAAGTCGGGGGTTGTTGGACCCATCCACCACCCCTCCCACACACCCTCCTCGGACTTCCGCCCCCTCAACTGTTGTTGTACCACCGTGTTTCCCCGACACCGCTGGGCGCCGTTAAACAATAGTGGCGTCTGGCCAACTTGAAAGGATGGCTTTTGTCTAGGGCTGTAGTCTCCTGGTCGACTAGTTGATTATTTGGTCGCTATGCTCTCGTCTGACCAAATTCTCATTGATCGAATAATCGCCGTGTTACTGTCATAAGGAGAAAAGTGCTTCATCAACAGCTTTCCAGGATTAATCCATTATTTCCTGCGGTGGGGAAACAGGCTAAGTTACCTGTGACAGAAAGTTGAACTCACCCACCCTCACGCTCAGCGTCGCGGTGACGCAGACCTCCTGTCTGTTTCTGTAAGCTGAAACCATTTCCCTCAGTGGAAACGAAGCTTGCATTTACTTGTATTTAAGAAACAATAAATTATGAAGACAGTAAAGCCTCTACTAAAATAGCATTTTAAGTCGTGTGTGTGATTTATCCTTCAGGGATTATACTTCAGGATTTATCCTGGCTTCATATGAGCAGAGGAAATCTCTGCTCATCGCTAGGCTAATGTATACCATGTAAAATGCCATAGGCTGGCGCTAATACCGTTAGCATGTTGTATTTGCTTGGAAAACGTGTTTAGTATAAGACAGTTGTTTTGTCTGTGAATGTTGTGAGTTGTAATGGAGCCGAATTATGTGCCGTTACCTTTGTTACATGTTGCTGTTGTCCCTGGTTTTATATGAGAAGAGGAAAAGATCGCTAGACGCTAGGCTAATTTATACAATGTAAAACGCCATAGACTTGTGCTAATAACGTTAGCATGTCGTATTGGTGGGGGAAATGTGTCCAGATAAAGACAAGGGTTTGTCTGTGAATGCTGCGAGTTATAGTGAAGCTGATTTGCTTACTTGTGTTTGAAATGTGTGTTTAATGTGTTTTGAATCAACTATATAAATAAAGTTTGATTTGAACCAAACTTCACAGCACTTAACACAGTCCTCCACCGCCGACTAGTGTTTGCAGAGTGACACGGACACACCACCGCAGAAGTAAAAATAACGTGCAGATTTTTTTTTTCCCCACGACTAATCGATTAGTTAAACATTATGTGCGACTTTAGTCGACCAAGATTTTCTTTGACTGACTACAGCCCTACTTTTATCGTTGGTGTCTGATGTCGAAGGTCACTTTCCAAGTGTCGGATTTCAACGATTTCTGAGTGAGACTGGGTTGTAAAAGTATGTTAGGATTAAGGTACCTTTAAAACAATTAATAATACTGGACCTCCAAAGAAACGCTCGCCCAAGTTTTGGCACGTCACTGTGTATTGTGTATGAGTGACTGATAACTGATTGCTGGCGACTAATTTTTGACTGTTAAATGTATCTATTAATTGTTTCAGACATAATGTATATGTACATACTTACAATTATTGTCTGTCGTATTGTATTCCATTTCGTCACTGACCAAGCACCAGTATTTGCAGACTTCAGAGTGAGACCGGCTCAATTTGTAACATGAAGCTGCTTTATTCAGTGTTTTTAGCTGTTTAAATTACTGGGTCCGTTTGTTTTGGACAGGAGGAGACCTCTGTGGACAATTTGTCTCCCAGTAAAAACCTTGTGAACAATCAACACTGAAGGAATTCTAATTGCGAGAAATTTGTTGGCTGATTGAAATAAAGAATCCTCACCGCTAGACGCCACTAAATGCCCCTAAATCTTACACACTGTTCCTTTAAGGTAAAACCCTCTCTGTAGTCAAATGAGTTATAATAACCCACAGTATTCTCACCTGTTTCAGAGTGATAGTGGGCTCTGTATCTGCAGGTGAGCTGGTTTGATGAGGTCCTTTTGTTGTTAATTTACTGGAGGTTTAATGCCTTGCTCAAGGGCACTTTAACAGTAGCTGTTAAGGAAGATAGGATCATTTCCCATCTCCATTATCCTCTCTGCTCCAGGAGCGTGAACATTAAAAGCTTCAATTAACAGGCTCTTGTCTCTGGCCCCGGGGCCACAGCTGCACAGGGTTTAACTGGTCCCACAGGTGATGGAGTCACACACACACACACACAAATAAAGTCACCTCAGATTTCATCAAGTCTGGGATGAAAGTACATTCAAACTGGAGCTGCTCGACAAATTCTCTGTGTGGGAAAATATTCAGAGAGCGAAGTTGGGAATTGAAACTCCTGAGAGTCGTTTAGAAGCAGAGTTTGTCCCTGGAGGTGAATTAATGTAAAGCCGCAGATGTGTCCTGATTTTAGACACACTTTACATAACGTGCATGATAGTAAGTCTTTCATTTAATCTGCTGCTTTATGGACGTTGTCTTTACATCCCCCCCTGAGCGCTATAAAACTTCCCTTCCTGTTTTCCTGCTATAAAAGCAGCCGCAGACGTAAACTTAACCGAGCGTAATCATCAGCTGAACCTCAGCCGAGCGACTCGTGAGACCTTGAAACGTCCCACCGGGGTGCACTTCCACGCCGCCCACTGCACCAAAGTCAGCAGTTCTTTCAGGAAACTGGACGAGTAACGCTCCCCTCCTGCTCCGCTGATTGAAGGAGGGCTATTTAAAGCGAGTCCTCGGCCACCTCGGTGGAGCCCCGAGTCTCACGTCAGCACTATAAATAGCTGAGTGGCCGCAGAAGCCCGGACTCTGACCTCGGATAAGCAGCCCCTCAGTGCAGCGCAGGCTTGACGAACTGGCAGCCTAATTAGCCACCTAATGAGCGTGGGAACACTCTTCCCTGCTCACACCCACACCGACACTACTACTACCACTGCTGCTGCATGGCACATGGAACAACAAAGTCCGCCCCCGGGTGGGAACTGTGGGCTCAGCGCTGAGAAATATGAAGACATTCTCAAATTCATATTTTCCTCCGTCTCTGTTTGTTTCTGCCTTTGTTTTGCTCTCTGGGAATATTTTTCTTTCCTTTTCTTTTCCTCTTTCGTCAGAGCCCACTGACTGTTTATTCCTCCTCTCTATAATGCATGAAGTTTCTCCCCACAGAGTTCGCTGGTTTACACAAATGTTGGGCCGCTCGCACGAGTTTCCCCGATAATTAAAGCACGTTGATCAGAGAATAAATGATATCGCTGCTGCCTGTTCTTCTCTGAGTGCACACTTCTGCTGCTTTACCAATACAGTGATGTGACCTTATTCTGTCTGTGTGCGTGTGTGTGTGTGTGTCTGTGTGTGTGTGTTTCAGCATGCGTTACGCCTCCTAGCCTTTGGACAGCTTTACAAGGTCTTGAGTATGGATCCTCTTCCCGCCAGCAAGCCCTCACAGAGGCTGTTAGAAGGTGTGTGTTCAGTTGGGTTTTCTCTTCATATGAGTCTCTGTTTGTGTGTGTGTGTGTGTGTGTGTCTGCATTATTTTGGTTTTCTGTGCGTATCCATGAGTGTCACTATTTGGATTCCTATGTTTATCTCCCCACCATATTCTACTTTGTGCCGCCCTGTAACGCAGCCTGTAAACTCCTCTGTTTAGATAATGTTCAGTTAGAAAATAATGATGATCGTAATGATGTGTTCAGGTGACGTGTTTGTGCGTGTGTTTGTGAGGTTTCAGGTGATCAGTGTGTTTGTTTGCGCCCTGCAGGCGGCTGTCAGAAGAGGCTCCGGGAGGACGCCAGGTCAGACGACAGAGACTTCATCAAAAGGATGAAAGGTGACTTTGACCATCAGCTTGTTTGTTTCAGAGGATCACAGTTTGCTCAGATGACCTGAATCTTCTCGCCTCTGAACACGAGGCAAACTACAGTGGACCAGTCAAGTATGTAAATAACTAAAGGCAGACTGATGCATGAGGCTGATAGAGGCCTTATGTTAGATACTGTGTTTAGGGCTGTTGGTTCAGACATGATTCAGCACAGTGATCGCTCAGTGTCTGCTCGTGTGGAGCCAACACAGTGTTTCTGTTTAGTGAATTTCATCATTGAGTTTTGAGTTGTCCTTGGTTTGTTTGGACTCTTTGTTGCGAATATCCACATCACAGTTCGTGTCCCTTAGTGCTCAAAAACCCTGATTTGCACAGGACCTGTGTTACCAGGGTCCTCATGTGATGTAGTCATCCATTATCCTGCAGATATAATGTGCACAGTCTTTTCTAACTATCTACACAACACAGACGCTCTACACAGCTCCACTAGCACTGATGTTACAGTGTTCACCCACTGTGTTGAATATGGATTAAACAAACAGAACCTTATCTTACCACACGTCATCCATCTCGTCATCTTTGGAGATTTTGCTCTTTTGATGCATTTGAGCTTGCTTTGTTAGTAAATGGGTCTCCATGGTGTGCAGCAACATGAGCCTTCTATCCCCCTGAATTACTGACAAAGGTCTCATTTTGTGGCTCTCTCCTTGTCGCAGCGGCTGCAGATTCGATTCCGATCTGCAGCCCCTTGCTGCATGTCGTCCCCCCTCTGTTTCCTCCTCACTCTCTCAACCTGTACTTTCTAATAAAGGCACAAAAAGCCATGAAAATAATCTTTAAAAAAAAGATTTATAATTGCCAACACAGCCTCCTTAATTCTCAACCGGAAAAGAGGCACATTGCAGAAGCAGAAACTTTGAACATGACCTCAAATAACTGACGTTATGAATTACTAACGTTAGTCAACATCATGTCTCAGGAACAGAAGGGGAGACATTTGGTCAGATACTGAATTGGTGACTCTGATCTTGAAACTGTGCTGATTGTATGGATCTTCTGTGTGTGATGCGTCCATGTTGTCACTGACATGGATGGAAAGTGTATCAGAAACTTAGGTGCGCAGAGACATACAACCACAGGGTGGTAATTCTAGTTTTGAGCTCATGTCCCTGACTTGTAATAACTTTTGGCAATCTAAATCTAAAGAGCTTTCCCTCCGTTCATTACACGAATGAACCAACTCACCTGGCTGCCAGACGATGCACGGCAGTGAACGCTCTTGTCGTCCAGTCTCTTTGGTGGAGAGAGACGAGGAAAACAAACGCGTGAATATGGCAATTAATCGCGGCCAAAAAGTTACTGTCTCCCTTTAAATTTACCGTACAATTAACCAACCTACCACATATCGTGACAGGCCTACTATGTACAAAGGCTATGTACTTGCTGCAGCAGCTGTGGGTTCGATTTGACCTGTGGCCCTTTGCTGCATGTCATCCCCCCCTCTTTTCTCTCCTTCACAATACCACTGTCCTGTTAAATGAAGGGCACAAAAGCCCTGAAAAATAATCATAATTATTCATCATTATTATTATTATTATTGTCCAGTTTCATTGTTTACCTCCAGTATCTCCAATATAGCCGACTTCCTGACTCATGATACGTACTGTTACAAATGACCTGACCTCCCCAGGTAACACTCTTCCCATGCAAACAGTGCTTAAGATGCCTCTCCACTTGATAAGATTGAAAACTGTGAATTTTCTAGAATAAAAACAGCAAATCTTACATGTAAGCACACAATGTGAGGTGTCAGGTCGTCAGTGTTGTTGGTTGGACCCACATCACGTGCACGCCGACTCCCCAGGAGGAAGCTGAGTGTTTGTCTCTTAACAGCAGATAAGTGGATATTGATTGAAGACTTTGTCGCTCAGTTGTAGCTAATGACAGAGACAAAAGGCTGTGGTGTTCAGTGTGTGTGTGTGTGTGTGTGTGTGTGTGTGTGTGTGTGTGTGCGCTGTAAACTACAGTTGACTGTAAACAAGGTGCTTCCTGACAGGCTCTGTGTAAAAGGTGGAAAAGCGAGTCAGTGGAGCTGAAAGCAGCGAGCAGTGAGGCTGAGCTTTTTCTTAGAGACCAGGACGCTCTCTCTGTGTTTGAGGATCAAGACGGCCTGTTAGGTTAAACCTGCTGTCAGAAGGTTTTCACTTCAATCTCTGTATCAGAGGAGAGAAAATACCCCGACGCTGCCCGACTGCGCTCCATTGTAGCCCAGCGTTTGAAATTAAGCAGCCATGTCTGATATCTCCACACCATCGTATTAGGAATCCAGTTCAGTGCATTGAATTGTCACCGGCTCACTGTATCTCAAAGTGGCATCATTCAGCGCGTTGCCCAGCTGCACCAAACAGGTTTAAAAGGCAGTTAAATTCTTCAAGGAGCTGTTGGCTTTTAAGTGAAATGTTTCCTTGAAGCAGAAAATTGTGTGAAGTTATCAGATTTCTAAATAGCTGCCAGTGAGGAGAAAAAAAAGAGGAGGAAATGAAGCTGCTGGAGCTGAAAGACACATTCAGAGGTTATCAGAGCTCAGGTTAGAGAAGGTCTGTGTGTCACTGTCTTAATGTCAACATCAAACTGTCCATCAGTGGTTTTTAGTCTTCATTAGAGAGGTTCATTCAGCTCAGTGTGACGTCACCTGAGATTAGGATTTTTGTTAGCATGAAAAGATAGAAGCAGTGATGGTGGCACTGAAATAAAAGCTATATTCAATATATACACTACAATATGCAGATGGAGACTGAAGCATGCTGGTGAGTGTGCTGCTGTTACTCACCTGAGGTTTTAAAGGGAGTCGGTTCACTGGTGATGGATGAACAATACAAACCAGGTTACTGAAAAGAAGTGGTCGTCTCATTAGAGGTGGACGGAGCCGCAGGTGGTTTTGCTGATGCTAACGTTACATCAGCGCTGTTGAGACAAGTTTGTCTTTGGATAAAGATCCTGGTCTGAGTTAAAATGAAATGATGAAGGCAAACTTCTCCTTCGTGCTGCAAGTGTTCATAAAAATGCAATTCATTACATATCATTAGTCATCTTCATTTGAAAGTATTAAGTTACTTTACCGTTTTACTTGCTGCCCCCGAGTAAGAATTTTCCTAGTCGACCATCAGTCGTCACCAGGGTCCATCAGTGGACTAGTCTCCTGCATGTTTCTGATATGAATGTAATGATTAAATGATATATTTTGGTGGTTTGAGTTGAAGGTGTGAGAAAGAATAGTGTCAGTAACATTGTTAACACTGTGCTACATTACAGAGAAATACAAAACCGTACTAATGAACCTTCATTAATATAGGCCTATATTTTATCTCCAAGTGCACGTCACACACTGAGCGAGCCGCCTGTTAATGACGCTGTGGGCTAATGGGCATGTAGCTACTTCCATGTTTCAGATGATACGTCATGTTTGTAGTCGACCAATGAAGATGAGTTTACATATCACCTTGGGTTCGTCCTTCACCTTCTCAAAATGATCCCACACTTTGGATTTCCTGCCCGACATGTTATTAACTAGCCTGTGGAATAACCGCAGGTACCAGCCCTGGAAATTAACCTGACTCCTGTCTGACTGCTGAGCGTGGACACTTCCTGTGTCCTTTCAAAGTAAACTCACACATTCAGTCATAGAGGTTTGGATTTATTTTCACAAGGTGCAGCTCCCTGATAGAGTTTCACTTTGTTTGGTTTTCTTTCTAAGTGCTATAACATGTACGAGGGTCATGTTGTTTCATAGCCAGTAATCAGAGCACTGTAGGGTCAACTTTATTGTAGTTTACTGACATATAAATCCAGTGATGGGGGATATTGTTCAGCCTAATGAAGGTTCTCCTCCAGTAAATCTGACCCACTCATGCATTCACATGCCGTGGTTACCACTTGGTCTAATTTCACCTATTATATCAACAACAGTGTGATGATACTGAACAATTTACCAGCCTCGACCTTTTTCAATAAATGAATAGCCTTGGACACAAGGACAGACAGACAGACAGACAAAGGATCAAATTCTAATAAATTAAGAGATAGGGATCATGATGTGTGGGCTTATCAGATGTAACACAATAGACAAATGCTAAGGTTCAGGTTAGCACAACAAATGGATTGGCGAGTCAGTCACTATGACGAGCGCAGATGAACACACCAGAGTTAGAAGACTCACCTGTGAGTGTTCTGGTGTGCCAGTCAGCTACAACAGCATTGGAGACAGCTGTGTAAGGAGGGGACAGTCACAGTTGCTCCACTGTTGTACGAAATTTTAATGGAAAAACATCCAACATACTAACGGTCATTTGACACAATCACCCAGATGTGCCGATCACTGGGATGAAAAAAAGCAAACTGGAGCCCAACTCCTTAGACGCAGACGAATGAATAAAAAATAAAAACAATCAACAGTTAATTTTGGGTGGTAACGTGTTACGTGACATTGCAAATGTAATAATATTACCTGGAGTTCTGTTGGTAACGACTTATATTACTTTACTAGTCCATACCCATTGGTAGCTTTGTCACCTTCTACCTATGCCAGTCCTCAATGCCTATGTGCAGTTTCACATAGATTGACCACGTCAGTGAGTAGAAAAACGTGGGACAGACAGAATGACACACTGACAGTTTCCATGATTATGTACAGCATACCATACCATGACTTAGTCATACCAAAAATTAGAACAACACCAACATTGGTCCACAGGGGGAGCCACAGCGATCGGTCGCATTTTAGCCATTTTGAAGCATTTTTCTGTTGTTATAGCGCCACCCAGTTGCCAATTAGAGTTAAATTTCTCCAGTCACCTTGAGGCGTCCTGTTCTACATATCTACCAAGTTTAGTAAAAGTCCATATGGCGGTTAGGCCTAGATAAGAAATGAGCTCTCTGGCGCCCCCATTTTGTTTGATGGGGTCAATAATGGAGGGGTCCCCTCAGATTATGTGTGGTCATATGCCTACAAAGTTGCGTGGTGATGGGTGAAACCCTTGAGATGTTATACACCTTTATGTGATGAGCCACGGCCTCCGCAATATTCATTGCCTTATAGAAGCTCAGTTTTAGTAAGTTTTCCAACTTTTGCCAAGAGGGAACTTTAGATATTGGTCCCTAGATTATGTTCACCCAGTTTCATGCAGATCGCTCAAACTTCCTAGGAAGAGATCCATTTGAAGTGTTTTTCAAAACATTCAAAATGGCGGAAAATCTATATAAGCGGAAGTTATGGGTTCTTGAGGCAAATGTGTTCCTCATGAGGAGAGGCATCTCTGTGCAAAGTTTCATGTCTCTACGACATACGGGGCATGAGATATGCCCATTCAAAGTTTGACATTTCAGTCGGTTGCTATAGCGCCCCCCTTTGGCCAATTGATGTAATATTGCTTCATTGGCATCCTCCCATGACCCTCTACCACTGTGCCAAATTTCACATGGATTGACCAAGTCAGTGAGGAGAAAAACATGGAACACACACACAAACAGAGTTTTCGTCATTATATAGTAACTTATGATTTGACTTTCAAAGCTCCATTAGACCAGCCGCCAACACAGAGAAGCAGGCAGGGGAGGACAGGAACAGGTGAACGTCACGTCGTGCCCTCTGGGTAATGCTGCTGATTGAGAGCCAAAATGAATCATGAAGAAGCTGATATGGAGAGGGGCAAGAGAGAACCAGCAGCTTGTGAGATGTGCCCGTGTGCAGGAAAAAGTCTCGGTACATCAGAGAGTAAACTGCAGAGTGCTGGTACTGTGTTCCAGTGAGTACTGGCCCACGTCAAGCACTGCACTTACCAACACAGTCAGCAGCTGCAGCTCAGACTAACTCAGATCTGAACTCAGACATGATGCACATATTTTTGAATTCGATGTGACTTCCCCAGGATGTCACTGTCTCAGACGTCCACCACCAATAAACCTCCACAGAAATCGTAGGAAAATAAGAAGCATTAGAACTTCTCTGTGAATCATCAAGTGTTAAGTTTTCTCCAGTTTCAAAGTGTCTGGAAATATGCTGTTGTAGACAATATAAGACAATCTTGCAAATGCTCATGCAAAGGAGTTCAGCAGTGCATTGATGTAGGAACTATACACAGTATAAAACCTCTTTCCTGCTGCACAAAAAAAACTCACACCCACTAAAATCTGGGTTTTTATATTTATTGGAAAGGTTACAATCAGCATTTACTACTACAAACGCCTCTGCAGTAGTCATGGGTGTCTATCAGCTCCAGCTCCGATCGGCTTTACTTGGCAGTGAAGGAAATACGGCGCTCAAATTTTAGCTCCAACATAATGCAATGATGGGCCACCATAAAATGCTTTTCCTTTCTGTCCAAGCAGCTCTTTAACATCTCTCTAAATTGGTCTGCAACAAGTTTTAGATAGAGACCTAATAGTTCCACTCAACAAGGAATGAGGCGACGGTGGAGGAGGTCGTAATGTGTACCTATAAATGAGGCAGCGTTGTAGACGGCGGCGTTCTGTGAGGCCATTACATACATCTGGACATGTGGGCAGAGAATTCTCAATAACCGGTTCATTCCGTTCCGCAATTATTTAAATGCCTTCGTCGTCTCCTATGGTCGTATCTCCCTTGAACCACAATGCAAAGCCTTCATGATTTCAAGGGGTGCAGCATTGCTTTGTCTGTATTCGTAAGCTTTCAGGGAACATGCACAAATACGGACGAACTGAACCCAGAGTACAGACAGAGGCCCCCATGCGTCTCCTTCTACGTATCATCGAGCATAAGGCCCCGATCACACAGAAAATGTTTTGCAGGTTGCAAAACGCTAGGTGCACCACCCTACCTTTTTTAATATTGAATGCCACGAGTAAAAAAAAAAAATGCCTGCTGCACCTTTTTATTGTTGCCAGGCAACCACCCTGTCACCTCCTTATCTTAACCTTCCTCTGTAATCAATCTACTGTCTATTTTTCCCGGTAGTCAGTGTGTAGCTCCTGCCATGTTGAGGCAGAGGGTGCTGTCTGTAGCTCTGGTTGAGGGTGAGAGGCTGTCAGCAGATAAACAGAGATCTGTGTGGGTACATGAGACCCTAAAAAAGAGGCTGGATCATGGGGAGTACCACCAGTTGGTCCAGGAGCTTCTCCTCCATCATGGACGTTTACAGGCATATTTTAGGATGACTCAGGGGCAGTTTGACAACCTGCTGTCTATCGTCAGGCCATATAGCTCTGGGTATCCAGCAACCACTACCAACAGTTTCTCCTCCATTGTTTACCAACTGTAAACTTGTTGTCGTGACCACCACAGAAGGCCCGCCTCTCAAATCATCTGACTGGACAATGGAGAAAAGGCGGAGATGACATGGGGCGTTTCCTGCTCTCTATTTTTAGCAGGTTGTCCCATGTTTAAAAAACCCACGTGCACATGTTCATTTTGGTGGAGAAGGGGTATATGTATGTAGGTATACGTCTCTCTTTTCCTCTCACTGTTACTTTCTCATCTCTCTCCCGGTCTTCCTCCCGCCTTGTCTCCCTCTCCCCCCTCCCTCCCTCGCTCCCTCCTTTCTGTCTGCCGGTGTCACAGTAATTAAATCGGCCCTCACTGGGACGATCGTCCCCGGCAACTCTCATCTGCTTCCAGTTCAAAGAAGGTGACGGGAGGCAGAGATAGAGAGGGATTAATACTGCCGGCTGCCGCCACGCAATTATCTCAATGCCTCCCACCACGCACACACACACACAGTGCACACACACACAGTGCATTAACACCTCCCCCTCTCTTCCTCCTAGCACCTGTCCATCAGCACCTTCACATCCATCTCTTTACACAGCATCGTCTACATCCATATTCATAGTGAACCACACTTGAGTCTTAAGTGCCTGTCAGACCCTCACAGTCATTACACACACTGACTGCAGGACAAAAGACAAGTGTGTGTGTGTCGAAGCGGCTGTAAGTATTCTCTCAGTGACACCTGTTAGACAGAGGACATCTGTGGGTGGACATATGGAGGGAATTAACATTACAATCATTATCACAGCATTATCTTTATCAAGATGTTTAAGATATGGAGTTAATGACTGTTTTCTAGACAACGTGATCGTTTAAAGAGATTCGATTTTACATTCTCACACACTGCGACAAGTTCTAAGGAAGGATGTCTCTATAAATTTTGTTTCACAGTGCTATCAGGGACTGTTCTTCATTTATTAGGGAAGGGGGGAGCTGTGGTGTGACTTTGTTTATTTATTTATTTATTTGAGCCTCCCTAAGTGACTGGCGGAAAATGCACAACCCTCCCTCCACCCGTAAATAGTTATCAGATATTTCTGACTTTGATGTTTGTTGAAAAAAGTTTTTCACTCTGGTGCTGGATAGTTCATGCAAATGCAATGCGTTTATTTTCAGCCAAATTTTAAATAAGTTAATG
Organism: Epinephelus lanceolatus; assembly: GCF_041903045.1. Classification (NCBI taxonomy): domain Eukaryota; kingdom Metazoa; phylum Chordata; class Actinopteri; order Perciformes; family Serranidae; genus Epinephelus; species Epinephelus lanceolatus. The sequence continues at coordinate 4,135,443 of NC_135742.1, forward strand.
TTCTGAAGGTTTCAGAAATTTGAAAATCCAACGATAATTTCAGTTTCTACAGTTTCTGGCTGTGGTAAAAAACATCCGTCCCCAGTGATCAAAAAAATTATTCGACATGCCTCCCTCTTTTTGCACCACCTCCTCCCCCTCATAAATAACAAACAGTCCCTTATTCAGAGTGATGAGAAATGAAAGTGAATTTTGGCTCAGGCTCGATGTCATCAAGTCCATCACTGATTAAAAGCAGTAACTGAAGTTTAGCCTTGAGATATTTTAGCTTTGAAACATTTCTCAGTTTGACTCCTTCAGTTTGAAGCCTGTTGGCCTCCGCTTGGACTCCACAAACCTTGAAGAAAGTTCTCCTGTTATCAAGTGTCAAAGGCCCAAAAACAACCATCAGAAGTTTTTACTTAATGAATGTTGTAAATACGATGAACTATGAAAGACTCTCTTCCACCTCCTGTTTACCGATCGCAGCTGAAATAAATTTCTTAATCTGTAAAAGATTCTCAGATAGGGATATATTATAACTTATATTCATTTGACAGACAATGTTCGTCATGTAACTCACAATAAGTGCATCAGTTTACTACTATAAAAGATATACTTTTGGTCATACAGTGTTTTTCCCTCAGCATTTAGTTTCTTTAAGTGTAAAACTTCTGTTAAGACGAGTTAATTGTCTTCTATAGCTTCTATGAACCAATCAGACTGGTCAATCAAAGACATGTTGGGAGATGAATTCAAAAAATAAAGTATCTGAAAGGAGCTGTGTGTAAGATTTAGGGAGGTTTAGTGATGAGGACTGCAGATTGCAACCAGCTGAAACTTCTCCCAGTTAGAATTCCTTCAGTGTTTAATATTCAGGAGGTTTATACTGGGAGCCAAATTATACATAGCGGTCTCTTCCTCTCCAAATCAAACAGACCAGGTGATTTAAATTGGTAAGAATGCCGAATAAAACAGTGTCATGTTAAAGATGGGCTTCAAACTACGGTGAGTGATGCGCAAATACGAATGGCCTTACATGTATCTAGTGCCAGTGTTTGGTTTTTCCGTTCTGGTTTACTGTAGAATCATGGCGGTGCAATGTGCCTTCAACTAATTTTTCCCAGTGGTCACTCGTGGCATTGCAATGAAATAAACCCCTGAGGCCCAAAAAGCATTTTCCCCATAGACCAACATTATAAAAGAGACGTCTAGACAAGATCAATTATGACTCTTTGTATTATCAATTTATGATCCATGGAGGTTTTATATTTGTAAAAGTTTCCTGGAGTGGAGAGAAGCGATCTCTGAAATTTTCAGGTGATTATACACAGGGGTGAAAATCCCATTTCATAGTTGGGGGGGACAATAAACAGTAAAATTTAGAGAATAATTCCAGCGGGGGGGACAAGGAAAAAAAGTTGTAGCCTGTCTTTTATACAGCATCTTTTACCGCAATTTGACGCTTTAATCTTCTCTCTATCTCTCCAACAGGCAGAGTGAATGTCTATACTAACTAAGCTAAAACTAAACATTTCCTGCAATTAAACTGGTAAACTGGTTTATAAACAGTGTGCTGTGAGATCTGCCGCTGCGCACCTCACAACCGTGCGTAATAGTCGCGCGTAATGACCGCTCCTCGTCTGCACGTCTTTCATGCTTGTCTCACTGACAGGTGGAGAGCCTACAGACAGGTACCCATTGCTCTGCCACTGACTGCTCTTGTCCTGTCCTCTCCCTCTTCTTTCTCTCCTGTCCTCTCTGACTATCACTAAACTCTGAGCTTAATCATTAGCTTTTAGCTTAGCAGCACTCATAATTGAGTAGGCTTTTGAACAATGCAGGAGAAATGTTGCAGACAGTTTATATTATCAGCCTGGGCCTGGGGCTTGTTCTAACAGTAAATGGGATGTGTTGTAACTTGTCTAAGTTTAGTCTCGCCACCAGACAATCAGAGATCTCCGCCTTCTGATAGTCTGGGGACACTCCTTTCTAAAGTGTGTTTAACACACCGGCGAAAACGGCCGGCAACAAAGCAACGCCTCTTGCATTTTTGCTCCCTCTTTTCTCGTCCACAAGGAAACAAACACACAGAGAGCTTGAAAATGGATGCCGAGAGATTTAACTCTGTTTTATCAAACGTGTGCTCATCCGTGAAGAAAATATTTTTTCCAGCGGATGTCTGAGTAACAACATGATTGAGCTAACTGGAGTAATTTCATGTCGTATCCGACAACGGGAGGCTTTTAACAGATGACGTCCTGATGTTAGCTTTGCTGCTAGTGTTAGCTGTCCCTGTCAGCTGCAGCCACTGCTGCTTTCTAGACATCGTGATTTCCCAAAACTGAATAAATACCACACATAGCAACACAAAACTGCTTTGCTAGCTCAATCATGTTGTAACTAAGATATCCGCTGGAAAAGATATTTTTTTTCACGGACCGTTTAATGAGTTATTACCTATTACAGACATCGCTAAGGGCTAACAGGGCTAACAGCTAACGGTTAGCCCAGCTAAACGTGCACACAGAAATAGTAATGTTTGTTCAATCATTGTGTTTATAGACTTTAGAAACATCAGATTAGTCCAAACGGTGATACAGTGATGTGAAAAATGTGATATATAGGCTATATATATATATATATATATATATATATATATATATATATATATATATAGCTAAAAGCTCTGCTGGTTTTCTACCCGGAAGTATTTGTAAACAACAAGGCGATTCCCTCTATAGTCCGGCCGGATGGATGAGTCATGGCCTTGTAAAAGATTATGTTTGTTTCTTTTAGTTGGCGAGAATGTGTCGCCGCAAACGCGACAAACATCCACTAACTTTGACGGAGTTTTCTGCGAGCGCGGCTGAGCCATTTTGTACCGCTACACGTGTTTCTAGTGGGACTATGTTTACAAGCACAAGAGTTCAGTGAGCCACCGAAGGACCGCCCTGCAGATTTACTATTGGTTCTGCAACATAGGGAGTTTTTTTAAACTCTGAAATTGTATCTGCCCATCTAAACACAAAATCAGGGAGAAAGTCGTCAGTCTTTAGTTAAGCAAAGCGTCTAAAGACTGACTTGTGAGTTTAGTGTAAGTTAAACTGTGTCTGTGTGAGTGAACATCTTACTCTGTGATGCGTGATGTGGGCAGCGGGTCCAGCCACACGCTGCTACTGCTGCCAAGCAGCCCCGCCCATTGGAAAGAGTGTGGGATATACCACTACTAGGAATGGGAGGGGGGGACTAAATCTTTTAAGATTTAAATAGCACATTATTGCGCGATTATAATGAGCATCGCTTACATTGTGCTTTCAATAAATACTACTGCACTGTTAAAAAATTATTAATTGTGTCTCAAATGATTCTAGGGGGGGGACAGCTTTACTGAAGAGGGAGTCATGTCCCCCCGTCCCCCCCAGATACACTAAAGAAAACTTACATTTAATTTCTGACAGTATATCCCCCTACGTCCTACACACTGGACCTTTAAGATGCATAAAACTGTAGGATTAAAGTCTGATACACATTTATGTTTTACCTGACCACAGCAGAAGCGTCTGGAACATCTGACCTCTGTGACTTCCCTCAGAAAAATCTTTCTTTTCAACTTTATCAAGTGCAGCATGTGAGAGGTATTTCTATAGACTGCAGTGATACTGAAGGTTCGGACTGTCAGGTCTCATTTTAATGACTAATAACTGTCTGTTAATCTGAAGTGTTTACAGACTCAGCAGAGTTAAAGGGACTGTTCCCCTCAAAATCAAAAACTTATTTTCCCTCTTACCTGTAGTGCTGTTTCTCAGTGTGGATTGTTTTGGTGTGAGTTGCAGAGTGTTGAAGATATCGGCCGTAGAGATGTCTGCCTCCTCTCATTTCTCACATCTGAAAAACTCAACAGCAATGTCTCTTTACAGAAATCATGACCTGTTTACCGGAGATAATCCAGAGACCTTGTTGTGAGCAGTGTCATGTGGGAACTATTTTCTTTATACTGAACTACACCAGTATTTACTTTGTTGACAAAAACTATGAGCAAGATTTTTCTTCAACCTTTTTTCCATGACAAAAACGAGACGATGACGAGCTAAAATAGATCTTGATATCAAAAACTGAGACAAAATATAAGTTTCATTTTCTTTAAGATATTTTTTGGGCCATTTTGCCTTTAATGGACAGGACAGGTAAGCGTGAAGGGGGGAGAGAGAAAGAGGGGGGATGACATGCAGCAGAGGGCCACAGGCTGGATTCGAACCCGGGCCGCTGCAGCAACAGCATAATTTCATTTTCGTTGACAAGATGGTGACGAAAATGTTCGTGGTGGACTATCGGCAACTGAAAGCCGAGAACGGTTGTGATTGTCTGTGGATTTTCTTGAGTAACCAGGTCAGGATTTCTTAAAGGAGACACTTGTGTTGAGTTTTTCAAACATATTTTGGCCCTTGGAGCTCCACAAGCTGAGTGACATCTGGTTCCATTATACTGGAGAGAAGGCAGACATCTCCAACACTTTGCAGCTCACACCAAAACAATCTAAACTGATAAACAGCACTGCAGGTAAGAGGAACAATATGTGTTTTTGATTTTGGGGTGAACTGTCCCTTTAAGCAAATTTTGTATGTTGAACTTTCAGTTGACGAAGTTGGACTCACAGCAGAGGGAATAAAAGCATTTATTATGGAGACCGTCAGCACTTTTGTTATAATAGATGTCGCCCAGTGTCACGGTTTCATTTTCAATTCATCTGTGAGATATTACTGCTGAGAGGCTCCGGGGAGGCAGAGAGCTCTCCTCACCTCTTGTCAGTGTGGAGGTGTGAAGTGGCTCTGTGTAACACCAGGGGCAGTGTCATCTCATCAGCTGGATATGAAGAGGGAGGGAGTTCAGCCAGTGTATTCTCTCTTTTATTGCTTATTACTCTTGTTTTATTGATGGAAATTGACCGCTGATGGAGTCTGTGCACAAGAGCGCAGCATTTTAGGTTTTACAGAGTCAATATTTTCTTTGCTTTGAAATTCAGTGTTGGAGGTGCATTAGCTTTTAGATTAAATGGATGTTTTGTTGTTTTTTTTTTGTTTTGTTTTTTTTTTCAAGAAAGATTGTAGGAGGTACTTAACTATATTCATTTGGTGCTTCTCAAAGTCAAGGATGTTACCTTGGAAGGACGGGTCCTTCATAGTCAGGTCCTGCACAGGTTAGGCGAGACTCCCTCCAAGCATTGACGAACACACACCGGAACAGGCTCGCAAGTGCCCAAATGTGATTCAATGACGAGCCCTGCCCTGCCTTCAATTCCAGCAAATCGTGCACAAAAAATGGGTGCGTAATGCCCACTAAAGATACACACATGTATCCTTGAAAAATTCCCTGAAGAAAGGACTCAGGATCTTTGACATTAGAGCAGATCTTCGGCAGGATTCAATGACATACCCTCCTTGAAATTCAGCCGTTTAGGATCCTTCCTTGACTTTGAGAAGCACCAAGTGTGTTACCTACAGGTCAGTCAGGAGAGATTCGTTCTGAAAGAAGAGAACATTTATTTAGATGCTGATGGTGGAGATGAGATGAAAAGGGAGCTGAGGATCTGGATGTGAAGAGGAGTGGGCTTTTGATGAGCTCGTCCTGGGCTCTGGATAAGGTGACTGGAGGTGACTGGGGTGCAGGAAGGCATGACAATTCCACCTGGCATGACAGCTGACAGGAGCAGAGGAGAACAGATTTAAAGTTTGGCAGCAGCAACATGATTGGCTGAAGGAGATCGTGACAAAGTTTGATTGGCTAAGCTGGAGAGGGAACGCCCATAATCAGCTGATTGGAGGAAGCAGTGGGAGTGGGATAGATGGATACAGCATAAAGAAAGTCTTTTGATTGAACTTACTCTAAGCTTCATTAGAAGGTGTTCGGCTCGTCCTCAGTTTAGAGAAGCAGACAGAAGCACCGCCACAGAAGCTAAGCAATGTACTGCTGTGGACGAGGGCAGCAGTGAAACTGTATGTATTTAGCCACCTTAAAAAAATCAATCAGTGTAATCCAGACTCAAATCTAGAAAGATTTTGAGTCTGGCCCTCACCGATACACCCTACCTACCCAAGGTGCGGCACTAACTGAGGCATTTCAAATGAAAAAAACAAGGTGACCTATTCATTGCAGTTAGCCCCATTTGTTTGCTGACCAGTGGGGCTAACTGATATATTATGCTTTTGCCGTATCCCATCGGCAAAATGGCAAAAACGTCCTTCCTGAAAGCGAAGGCTTCTAGGGCAGTCTTCTGTTCCTCTCTCAAGGAAAAAGATAAGTGTAGTTGGCTTAGCGTTTCTTCCGAAGCTAAATTGAATGGACGCGGTCCTTCGGCAGCTGCCATCTTGGCTGTTTACTTTTGGACTCCTGCGGCGCAGCGCTGTCGTCATCATGTCATCATACGCCTGCCCAGAGCCCACCTCTGTCAGATAGACTGATCTGATTGGTCCGATAGGCGATTCAACGAGCTCTGCTCGTCTGGGCCAGATCCCCGTGCAGTGCAAATTTGGATTTGCTGGGGGCGGGGCATCTGGATTTCCAGGTTAAGTGTACACTATAGTATTTATAATATTTCACTGCTTTACCATCAAACAGCCCTTTCTGGTGGGGAACTGAACTGAAACCAAACTTACTGATGTGTTCTTCAAAGCCAGCAGATGCCTTTTACAAAAACACTAGCGGGAGATTGACAGGCGGATTAGGGCGGCGTCAGCAGTGATGCAGGCGCTTAACCGGTCCATTGTGGTGAAGAGGGAGCTTAGTCAGAAAGCGAAGCTCTAGATTTACCGGTCGATCTACGTTCCAACCCTCACCTATGGTCACGAGCTCTGGGTAGTGACCGAAAGAACGAGATCGCGAGTACAAGCGGCCGAAATGAGTTTCCTCCGCAGGGTGGCTGGGCTCAGCCTTAGAGATAGGGTGAAGAGCTCGGACATCCGGGAGGGACTCAGAGTAGAGCCGCTGCTCCTCCACATCGAGAGGAGCCAGTTGAGGTGGTTCGGGCATCTGGTAAGGATGCCTTCCGGACGCCTCCCTTGGGAGGTGTTTCGGGCATGTCCAAACGGGCGGAGACCTCGGGGCCGCCCCAGGACACGCTGGAGGGATTACATCGCCCGGCTGGCCTGGGAACGCCGCGGCGTTCCCTCGGAAGAGCTGACGGAAGTGGCTGGGGAGAGGACAGTCTGGGCTTCTTTGCTGAGGCTGGTGCCCCTGCGACCTGGACCCGGATAAGCGGAGGAAGACGAGTACAAGCTAATGTTACCTTCCAGAACACGTAGTCGCTGATGTACCATTGCCTCAATCAGTTAGTTTGTGCTGTTGTGTGACTCTAGTGAATCCCAACTAACACTTTAAAACTTATTTCGGGAGATACTGGGATTGTGATACGACCCTAAGTGTTGTGTCGTAGGCAACTGGACTTGCTTGAGTTTCTTGAAGATGTTTCAGCTCTCATCCAAGACGCTTCCTCAGTTCTAACGGACTGGTGCTGCATCGCAGGCTTTAACCCTGTGTGTGTTTGAAGCCATATAGCGTGTAACAATATTCAACATTATCAAGAGAATAAACCACGTGTCCGTTCACTCTTACATTCATCACTGCCTGTTTTAGTCTCAGAAAGTCTCTGTGGCTACACTGACCATGATCTTGAGGCTTTATATTTTTCTGCTTGGTGAGCAGCAAAAATCTCAAAAATCTTTTCAGTCTGAATGTTTTTTTTACCAACCTGAATCTTTCTGGCCTGGAGGCATGAATGTTTTTGTTCCCACATTAATCAGATTTATTCAAACTTACCTTCACTTCACTCTTTTTGCCTTCTGTTCAAAAAGCATCAAACTGCAGCACTTGAGAAACATTTTAAAAGGGTGCTGATTGATTTTCTTACAGTTCAGATGTGAATGGAAATCAATGGCTGCCTGGAACTGTAGAAACATACAACTAAAACTTGAAGCACCTCAGTGTTGTCCTTAAATCATTAAAAGCTGCTTTCTGCATTTTAAAGCGTAAATATTGTTCAAACAGCAGCTAAACCAGTTTTACTGTGAATTCCTGCTCTGCTGGAATATAACACAGTCAGGAGCTTGTGTTTGTTTCTTACCTGCAGTGGTTTAGTTTCATTTAATGAAGTGTTTTTGTGATTACATTTACAAATTAAATTTACTTGTAGGTTCTGAAACAGTTAAAAATCACCAGCAGCTGATAAAGGTTTTCATCACTTCAATCAAAGTGTATTTATGTTGTTATATATTCTGAAACACAGTCACACAGATTCTTGTCTTTCCAAAGCGTTTGTTGTTTCTTCTGCCAAGATAGTGTAACCTATGACAACTCCTTCTCATACATGTAACACAGACTTCATGTAACAGCTCAGTGACTCTGTGTCAGTCAACCTGTTCCCTCATGTGATACGATGAACAGACACCACAGAACAATTGTTTCAGGTCTTGTATAGCTCACGTCCTTCTCTCCTCCTGTAGTGCTGGACTGGAGAATGACGGATCCAAACCACCCCATGAACGCTCTGATGCGTCTGAACCAGATCCACCCAGGCCTCCAGTACCGCCTGCTGTCCCAGTCTGGCCCCGTGCACGCTCCGGTCTTCACCATGTCTGTGGAGATCCAGGGAACCACCTACCAGGCCACCGGGAACTCCAAGAGAACCGCCAAGCTCCAAGTGGCCCTCAAGGTAATCAGCTGAGTTTGAACTGTTACAGGAAACTTAAAAAAATCTGGGGGCTGTAAGTTAAGATTTGGGGGATTTAGTGGAATGTAGAGGTGAGGGTTAGAAATAGCAACCAGCTGAAACTTGTTCAGCGTTCAGGAGTGAAATCGTCCGCAGAGGTCTCTTCCTCTGCAACACAAACGGACCAGGTGTCTCATTTATAAGCATTGCAGATGCACAAAAGGAGGCCTGACAGAGGCGTACGCCACTCCCCACACAACAGTTGTGACCTCTACAAAACAAACTTGACGGGAGAATGTGGCCACCTGTAGCGAATCTCTGACCCGTGCGTATGAACACATGGAGAGAGGGGAAATTGGCGTCGCAGATGGTGAGGTGGTGAAGTGAAGCCGAATTGTAGGAATTAAATGTGAGCGAGAGTTCAAACTTTCATCTTCAAATGATATCCCTGTGTCGAGGATGTTGAGAATGCTCACGATCATTTTGGCGAAGCGTGAAACAATCAGTCCAAATGCTATTGCCGTGATTCACCCATAAAGACTCATTGCTTAGCAGGCTCATTTCTATGGATTAGTGTTCATGAGGTGCATTTATGGTTGAAAGTGAGCATGTAGAGGCTGGGATATGAGACTGATCCATGAGCAGACAATTCCAAGTTGACTTGGGATTGATAAAAGAAAATTGTGCACTCTCAGGTGTACACATGGTTTTATAAATCAGAATATTTTGGCGCATGCCATTTTCTGTTTTTGTCTGCACATACAGTACATGATGGATACACTTTGAGTATGGATCCTATGCACTGTTTTATAAATGAGACCCCTGCTGAAACCAGTAAAAATAACAGGTAAGAATAAAGCAGTTTCCAATACGTATCAGTCTTTCTTCCTCCCTGTTCGGCACTTCACAGATGGCCCTTTTACCCAGCCCCTGCTAATGTGTGCTCACCTGTTTTCTCTGATAATTTAATATGTGTTCACCTCATGTCTGATCCAGACGTACAGGAGGTTTTTACAAAGGAGCTTCATTGTCCACAGAGATCTCCTCCTCTCCAATACAAACACACCAGTGGTCTCATTTCTAAAACAATGCATAGGATCCATATTAAAGATGTACGTACGGATAAAAGCCAGACAATTTTTGCAATCAGGCTTCCACCTCGCCATCGCCAATTTCCTGTTTGCAAAATGTGAATAAAAACATGGGTCAAAGTTTCTCCTTAAGTCTGTTTTTATAGATCACAACTTTTGCATGGTGGCGTACGCCTCTTTCAGGCCTCATTTTGTACGTACACATTGTTTATAAACGAGAGCCCTGGTGATTTAAATGGTAAAAACAGTGAGTAAAGCAGCTTCCAGCTAAAATTATAGCTGCTGCGCAGTGATGGGTTGGGTCCGGGCATTTTTAGGCAATTCTGAGCAACAAGCAGAAGAATTGGAAGACATTTAGGAATTTAGCAACACAGTCTGCCTTTTGCATCAGCTGAGGATCAATTTCTATCTCACTGAGCTAATTAGTCAGTGACAATTCATGTGTAGCTTCACAAATTGACTAAGCCAGACGTGCAGGTTTAGCAGCCGTCCATGCGTGGAAAAGCAGATTTCAAACCACTGTAAAAAATTCAGTTATCCAAACAAAAATCTGAAAATACACATACTGCATCTAGACAGCATGGAGATGTTGGTAATTTATTTTAACAATGATTGATTTGCTCCATAAGTGAAAAACTGATGTTTAAAATTGCCATTTTTACATTGACTCCAACTGTTCACATTAGAGCAAAATTCAAAATCCTGTCAAAAATTCAGTTTTTGAGATAAAATTCTGAAATTTGTCACACATCATCTACCATGACTCTAGAATTTTGTCATTTTTTTCATGAACATTGAAGATTTATTTAGCAAGAATTTGCAAGTATGTTTACAGTACCGTTTACAGTCAAACATTTTGATGCACTGTAGGCTCAATTTTTGATAAATCAAAAATCTGAGAAACATAGTTTTTGTAGGACAGTCTGAAGATGCTCTGTAGCAAGTTTGGTGTCAATTGAGCAAAAATTGTGGGAGGAGATAGGTTTAAGAAGTTTTACAGTTTTTGAAAAAAACAGAGTGATGAACTTCATAATTTTTAATAGGTTTAAATGTACAAAAGTTTCTTCAGTATTGGGGCTACAGTTTGATGAAAGTTGTGAAGTTGTAGCACATATAGTTGATTTGTTATGAATTTTCAAAGTTTTGAACTTCAGACGCTTGCTGTAGCGCCACCATCAGGACTATTGGCTTGAGTTTACAGCTGAGGATATCTGGCATGAGACTGGACCTTTATGTAAAGTTTGGTGAGTTTTCACCCATGGGAAGTATGATTTCTTTGGAAGATGAGGAGAAGAAGAAGAATACCTAGGATTACAATAGTGTCCGGGCAGCTGCCCGGACCCTAAATATCAGGGTTTTCCAGCAATTGCTCGTCACAGAGGGGCTGCTAACTACGGTGGATGACGTGAAAACAAAAATGTTCCCATCTAGAGTCAGTGTTTGGTTTGTCTGTTCTGGGCTACTGTAGAAACCTGATGAAGCAACAGGGTGATCTCCATAAATGATGATCCGCTCCTTATGTGGATATAAACAGCTCATTCTAATGAAGTGAAACACAATGATTCTGATTTTAAGGTGATTACACACCAAAGAAAAGATACCTTCTCTATTATATTCATGTTTTTAGCCATAATTCAAGAAGTGATGATATTATATATCCAAAAGGTCAAAGGTCAACTTCACTGTGACATCACACTGTTCTGAAAAACCCTTTTTCAGGTCATTATGCAGCGTCATATCTCAGGAACAGAAGGGGAGACATTTGGTCAGATACTGAATTGGTGACTTTAATCTTGAAACTGTGCTGATTGTATAGATCTTCTGTGTGTGAAGCATCTATGTTTTCACTGACATGGACATGAACTGTAACTGCAACTTGACTGGTTTGTGTAGGCATATAACTGCAAGGCGGTAATTCTGTTTCTTTGTTGAAGTTTAGGTGTTTAAAGATGTGACTGTGAGTGAACAGAGTGAGTGACAAAGAGACTCTTTGAAATCGATGAGTGATGAGAGAATGTTCTTTTTGTGACAAAGCTTTTATTGAACTTGTTAACTTTGACTGCTCACACTTTCTCACACGCATTTATTCATTCATTTACACATTCACACGTCAGAGCTGCCCAGTACAACCAGTCTGTGTGTTGCTGATGATGGCCACTTTGCAGCCTCACGGCAGCAGCTGTCAGGTGCCTCCCTGCCTTGCTCAAGGACGGCTCAGTCACAGATGATGGATGTGAATGTGTCGGGACGTTAGAGTTAAAGTGTGCTGATGACTTTTATAATTATGTGATGTCATCCTGACTGTTTACTGAAGGTGATGAAGTAAAGAACAGTGTGTGTGTTTTGTCATCTCGTGTTGTTTCCCCTTCAGGCGCTGCAGGCTCTGGGATTTGTGCTCGGCGGGGACGGAGACATCGACTCGCTGAGCGCGGATGAGAAGTCAGATGGCGAAGGCAAGAATGACAGGATGTCCACCAGCTCCAGCTCCACCTCCATCACCTCCTCCACAGACACACAGGAGGTGGGCAACACACACACACACACACACACACACACACACACACACAGAGAAAAACACAGGGATAATTAACAAGTACTCATGAGGACTGGACTGGTGCACAGACGGACTGTGGCCTTTTGTGAAACAACAGATGATGTAATGGAGGTTGCTAACTTATTCAGGGTAAATACAAGAATTCTGAATTTAAAGACATTCTGCAAGACCCTTTCCACACAATTTAAGACCCCACCACCACTTTGGGTTTTAGCTGGTTACATCATCACCACATCTCAACTTACATGGACTCTACAGTGATTGTAACATAGCACAACAAAACATTGTTAACTTGTGATAAATGTGTTCGGCTACTACATACGGATTCTTTATTGGCTGCAGCTCCAGAACTTCACTACATGTACTTTTGTAACCAGCAAAGTTCATAGAAAACTGTGTCAAAATGATGCTATGAAAATATCACAGTATTGTACGTAATAAAATATGCTATGAAAATGTCAAAGTTTATAGTATTTTGCAAAAGGAAAAAAAGAAAAAAAATGTCATGGTATAGTATGTTGTTCAAAATAGCTTAAAAATGTCTTAGTATAGAATGTCATTTAAAATGCCTCAAAAATGTCATGGTACAGTATGACCCTTATAAAATGCCAGAAAAAAGTCATAGTATAGTATGTCGTTAAAACTTTTGTAAAAATGTCAGGATAATATGTCGGAAAAAATGCCTTAAAAGTGTCAAGGTATAGTATGTCATTAAAAAATTCCATGAAAATATCCATCAAACTATAGTATGTTAAAAAAAACAAAAACAAAAAAAACATTAAAAATGTCACAGTACAGTATGACCCTAAAAAATGCCTCAAAAATGTCATAGTATAGTATGTTGTTAAAATCAGCTTGAAAATGTCTTAGTATAGAATGTCATATAAAATGCCTCAAAAATTTCATGGTACAGTATGACCCTAAAAAAATGCCAGAAAAAAGTCATAGTATAGTATGTCGTTAAAACTTTTGTAAAAATGTCAGAATAATATGTCGGAAAAAAATGCCTTCAAAATGTCAAGGTATAGTATGTCATTAAAAAATTCCATGAAAATGTCGTAGTATCCACCTTATTTTCAAACACGGAAGTAAATAGTGATCAACTTCCGTTTTTTTGTGCGTGACTTCCGGTCAGCCGCTTTCCCTTACCGGAGCTAACGGTGCAAGCTAATTTATTTTCAATTTTCAGTTGTTTATGTTAGTCAATCAGTTAGTTAGTTAGTTAGTTAGTTAGTCTGTGTATTTTGTATAGATAACTGTGCCCACGTTTCCGTTATAACAGAAATTTATTCCCTCTAAACGCGAATAAATCGCACGTCAATCATAAACTATGGACCAACAAAGCACAATCTATCCCGAGTGAGACAAACTGCTTGATCCCCGTCTCCAGTGTACCAGCAGAGAACCTGCAGAACCGAATCACAGCCTCCCTACCTGAGCAGCTGAATCTGCGGCTCGCACCCTCGACACACAGACGGTGCTTCTGCATGCCTGCCAAACGTGTGCGCAACTGTGAGAAATAAATATGTGAGGTGTACGCTGCTTTTCTATCTTTTTTTCCCCTTTCTTTCTTTCTTTCTTTCTTTCTCTCTGTCAGCGACATACACTCCTAACACAGGACGGGTTGTTTTAATTGACTGAGTTGATCGTTAAGCCATAGTGATGCACGGATCGGCTCTGATAGCACCTGAATCAGCATGTACGCATCAACCATCCAGCCGTTACAACATGATTGAGCTAGCAAAGCAGTTTTGTGTTGCTATGTGTGGTATTTATTCAGTTTTGGGAAATCACGATGTCTAGAAAGCATCAGTGGCTGCAGCTGACGGACAGCTAACGTTAACACTAGCAGCAAAGCTAACATCAGGATCGTCATCTGTTAAAAGCCTCCCGTTGTCGGATATGACATGAAACTACTCCAGTTAGCTCAATCATGTTGTAACTAAGACATCCGCTGGAGAAAATATTTTTTTCACGGGCCACTTTGTGAGTTTAGTGAGTTATTACAGACACGGCTAACGGCTAACAGCTAACGGTTAGCCCAGCTAATCTACGATAACCATGTTATTAATTACACACAGAGAAAATACTAATGTTTGTTCAGTCATTGTGTTTATAGACTTTACAAACATCCGATTAGTCTAAACGGTGATATAGTGACGTGAAAAATGTGATATATACATATATATAGCTAAACTCAGCAAGGTAAACAACAAGGTGATTCCCATTTACACAGTGATAAGAGTGCTGGACCGGAAGTGTCGCACAAAAAAACGGAAGCTGGCTGCGTTCTGTTTTGCCCCTGTGTTTCCGTGAAAAATAAGGTGGATAGTATGTTGTTTAAAAAAAGCCTCAAAAATGTCATAGTATAGTTTGTCGTTAAAGCAGCTGTGTAGAACTTTTTACCATTAATAAAACTGCCCCTAGTTCGTATCCCCGCCCCCCACAAAAAGACAAAAAAGCCTTTCTCTATATGGCTATTTAGTGTAGCCTTGCTCGGGTCGGACACACAGCGGAAGTCAGCAGACCTGAGGCGGAAGTGATTCTGCTCGCCCGCAGTGGCCTGCAGCAATTAAACCACAGAAGAAGGAGCCGTGTTTACAGTGTTCTTCGAGTAAGCAGTACGCAACAAGCATTGCTGAACACATAACACCTAACAGTTTTACCAGAGATGTATCTATGAGGACTTGGTTGTACTTTTGATGTCATGGCGGATAACGAAGGAGCATCATGTAAAATTATCTGTGACTGTGACCATGAACACAAATATACAGCAGGCAGTTGTCCTCAGTTTATAAGAAATTCAGAGCTACACCAGAACATTATGATCAGGTCTTACTTTACTACTAATTTGTGTGTAACGTTAGCATGTTAGCATGTTTCCACTAATTACTTGGACTGACCTAACGTTAGCTGAACGTTAGTAGCATTAGCTTTGCAAGCGAAGGCTGCAGGTAACAGCTTTGCTGTGTTAGGATTATGTTATGTCTTCACTGTGTATCTTCACATAAAAGAATACTCCGACCATTTGGGAGTTATGCCCTTTCTCTATCATTTTCATACTGAGACAACATGATCGATATCTTTTTTGTGTCTGTACGTCCAGTGGCTGGGTCTCAGTGGTTAGCATTGCGCTTACAGGGGGTCAGTACGTCCTGCGCTGTGATCCGCGGAGGGATACACCGGTGAGCAGGCACAGACGTAGCTTGTAAACAAAACTCAGCTGTTTATTTAGCCTAGCAATATCTCCGGACTATAGCAGCTGCAATGGACGACTTTGAACGCGATTTTGAAGAGTTTCTTGTAGCGGACACAGACCCAGAGCCATACCTGTTTGAGCCGGAGCATACAGATGAGGAACTCCATGTGTTGGATGCTGAGCGGGCGAGAAGGGAGGCTGAATCCTCCGCTCCCATTTTGCTGCACAGAATGGAATTCGGTGCTACCATCGTTGGGGAGATATATCATCAGGAGGAAAACCGCCGCAGAGAGTGCATCACAAGGAGTGAAAACTTTGCAGCAATCACTAATCCTGGCGTGATTGAAACTTTTTTTCATGTTCCTAATATGAACTGGAAAAAACGCCCAGGCCTGCAGGAGCTGATGGACAGCTTTCAGTCGGGTGAGTAATATCGTCCATGCCGTCTCTTTGTTTGCTTTTACCGAGTGACCTAGCGTACCTGTCCCAGTGCCAGCTGCAGCTGTTGCTCACCGGTGTATCCCTCCGCGCAAGATGTACTGACCCCCTACAAGTGCCATGCTAACCGCTGTCTCAATATGAAAATGATAGAGAAAGGGCATAACTCCCAAATCATCGGAGTATTCTTTTCACATAATAATGCGGACTCAGCAGATGACTTGTTAACTGTTTATTCCTCCTTACACCGAACGCATACGGCTGCTCATTGTTTCCAGTAGTACAACAACGGTTACTACATAACCCAGAATAACTTGAGGCTCACACTACTACGGTAGCCTTAGTAGCTCAAAATACACAACAGATTAGATCAGAACAGAAACACGACAGGAGAATTTACTGAGTAATTTTGCTGTTTCCACTAATTACTTGGACTGACTTGACGTTAGTTAATCCTCTCGCTCTCCAAAACAAATGCATGCGGTAATTGCCGGCTGCAGTCAAGATTTTACGACACCAGGCTGTGGGTGTCATACTGCTTCGACCAAAGGGGCGCTATAATCAACGAAAACAAAAAGTTCCGCACAGCTGCTTTAAAATCAGCTTAAAAATGCCATAGTATAGTTTGTTTGAAAAAATGCCATAAAAATGTCATTGTATAGTATGTCGTTAAAACTTGTAAAAATGTCATAAAATGATGATATGTCTTTAAAAAATGCCTTAAAAATGTCAAGGTATAGTATGTCGAAAAAATGCCTTAAAAATGTTATGGCATTTAAAATGGCTTAAAATGACATAGTATAGTATGTTGTTAAAAATGGCTAAAAAAACCATATAGTATGTTGTAAAAACTGCCGCTAAAAATGTCATAGTATAGTATGTCGAAAAAATGCCTTAAAAATGTCATAGTATAGTACGTTGTTAAAAATGTTGTAAAAATGTCATAGAATAATATGTTGTTTAAAATGCCTTAAAAACGTCGCATTATGGTTTGTTGTTAAAACCTGCCATGAAAATGTCGTAGTATAGTATGTTGTTAAAGTACCACAAAAATTTCGTAGTAAAGCATGTTAAAAAATTGTCATAAAAATGTCAGTAAGTATTTTTAAAAGGGAATAATCTGTGATCAGCTGTCCTTTCCTTGATTTTTCTTTTTCAGATGATTTTGTTTGAATTATTTTCAAGATGCCTTAAGAGGCAACATGATTTAGTGGTTAATAACAAAAAAGTGTTTGGAGAAAATTGGATCCAGTGTGACGAAGCTGAAATTCTCAGCAATGCAAGTGAATCATCAACTTTATCTTTATAGCAACTTTCAAAGCAAGGTTACAGAGTGCTTTACAAAAACCAAGATGAAAAATAGTGATGTAGAAGTTAAAAGCAGAATAACAACAACAAAATAAAACAAAATTTAAAAAAGAGCCTTTTAAAGGATGAACTTTAATGGTCATGGTTTAGCTTTTGACAGGTCATACTGGTATCATGCAACTTGTCAGCACAAAGGAGGGATACGTGATGTGACAGAGCTTAAGGGAAATCTTGTCTTACTTTGTGGAAACATCAGCACTTTAGCACATTTAGGAATATTTGATAAACGTTTCCTCTCTCATCGTTTGTAGTCCAGAGCTCCAGGTCCCATCCTGACGGCAGGAGGTAAGAACCCAGTGATGGAGCTGAATGAGAAACGCCGCGGCCTCAAATATGAGCTGATATCAGAGAGCGGCAGCAGCTACGACAAACGCTTCATCATAGAGGTACACACACACACACACACACACACACACACACACACAACTTCATAGATTTCCTGTCTTCCTTTCAGAGGGTCTTATTAGGAATTGATGAAGGAGGGATGGCGTTTGATGTTCAGCTTCCTGCATATCAGAACATCTTCACACACTTTTAAAATGCCAGGAACGACAGCTCAACATGACACCAGGGTTATCTTGTGAAATCAAACTGACATACACTTTATAAGTTTATTTTTCACATCTACTTTGTACAAATAGAATGTTTTTGATTTCCAGTCTAAATTTCTGGATATTATTGGGCACCATGTTCTTGTATTTCTCTGAGAAGTATTTCTCTGAAGCAGTCATGATGATAAATGTGGAGCAACTTGTTCCCTGAAAAAAATTATTTGTCAAACACAAATGATGTATTTCCACTTTGTTTAGAAGACACAAAACAGGAACTGAGTAATGAGCGTGAGCAGTGATGGAACAGATAAAGAAATGAGTGCCATGAACAAAGAATCATTACATTTGATTAGCTGATGTTTTAATCCAAAGGGACTTACAATAAGTGCATTCAGCCATTACAAAACAGAAAATGAAACAATACGTTTAAATGGGAGTTGGAGAACGAAGATTACGTTTTGGATTGAAAGAAAGAGCTGTAGTGAGAAGAGGGAGACAGGGAATGATGGCTGTGGTGGATTGGGACAATATTTGCAGAGGAGAGAACTTTCAAAGAGAAGGATGTGAAGAGGTTGTCAGAGACATGAGGAATAGCTCCAAAAAGGTTCGTGGTTGAACAGTTCCTGGTGAAAATCAGGTCGAGTTAGTAAACAGCTTTGTGTGTTGGGGCAACAGTATCTCTGTCTGGATGTTGAAGTCAGATAGAAGTACAAGCCATCTTAAAGGATGTTATATATGAGGACTTGTGAACCTCCAAGAATTCCCACACATGACCTGTCAGAAAGGAGAGCAGAAAAAAATTAATTTTACTGGAAAAGTAACAGACACAGCATCAAGTGTGGACACAGTTAGCTGAGGACAGGGCTGCAGGGGTGAAAATGTTCTATGCTGTAAAACAAGGCTAAGTGAGTGCAATGGAAAGTGTAAGCATATCAGATTAGGAAAAGCAATTATTTGGTACATATGGGCAAGTTATTCCGAAACTTGTGTTATCCCATAAATATGTCATTAGAAAATTCATAGTATAATGTATATTCAGAAAAGTTAGGGTGTGCATAGTATGTTGTCACAAATCATGAAAAAAAGTTATATTATGTCCTAAAAAAAATCATTTAAAAAAAGTCATAGTATGGCATGTCGTTGAAAATGACAAAAAAAAGTCATAGTATAGTATGTCGTCCAAAATCATGAAAAAAAGTCATAGTATAGCATGTCGTCAAAAATTATGAAAAAAAGTCATAGTATAGCATGTCGTCAAAAATTATGAAAAGAAGTCATAGTATAGTATGTCGTCAAAAATTATGAAAAAAAAAATGATAGTATAGCATGTCGTCCAAAATCATGAAAAAAAGTCATAGTATAGTATGTCGTCAAAAATTATGAAAAAAAAGTGATAGTATAGCATGTGTCCAAAATTATGAAAAAAGTCATAATATAGCATGACATCAAAAATTATGAAAACAAAAGTCATAGTATAGTATGTTGTCCAAAATCATGAAAAAAGTCATAGTATAGCATGTTGTCAAAAATTATGAAAAAAAGTCATAGTATAGTATGTCGTCCAAAATCATGAAAAAAGTCATAGTACAGCATGTCGTCAAAAATTATGAAAAAAAAGTCATAGTATAGTATGTCGTCCAAAATTATGAAAAAGTCATAGTATAGTATGTCGTCCAAAACCATGAAAAGAAGTCATAGTATAGCATGACGTCAAAAATTATGAAAAGAATGCATAGTATAGTATGTCGTCCAAAATCATGAAAAAGTCATAGTATAGTATGTCATCAAAAATTATGAAAAAAAGTCATAGTATAGTATGTCTTCAAGAATTATGAAAAAAAGTCATAGTATAGTATGTCGTCCAAAATCATGAAAAAAGTCATAGTATAGTATGTCGTCCAAAATCATGAGTCATAGTATAGCATGTCGTCAAAAATCATGAGTCATAGTATAGTATGTCGTCCAAAATCATGAAAAAAGTCATAGTATAGTATGTCGTCCAAAATCATGAGTCATAGTATAGTATGTCGTCCAAAATCATGAAAAAGTCAAAAATTATGAAAAAAAAGTGATAGTATAGCATGTGTCCAAAATCATGAAAAAAGTCGTAATATAGCATGACATCAAAAATTATGAAAACAAAAGTCATAGTATAGTATGTTGTCCAAAATCATGAAAAAAGTCATAGTATAGTATGTCGTCCAAAATCATGAGTCATAGTATAGTATGTCGTCCAAAATCATGAAAAAGTCAAAAATTATGAAAAAAAAGTGATAGTATAGCATGTGTCCAAAATCATGAAAAAAGTCGTAATATAGCATGACATCAAAAATTATGAAAACAAAAGTCATAGTATAGTATGTCGTCCAAAATCATGAAAAAAGTCGTAATATAGCATGACATCAAAAATTATGAAAACAAAAGTCATAGTATAGTATGTTGTCCAAAATCATGAAAAAAAGTCATAGTATAGTATGTCGTCAAAAATTATGAAAAAAAGTCATAGTATAGTATGTCGTCCAAAATCATGAAAAAGTCATAGTACAGCATGTCTTCAAAAATTATGAAAAAAAGTCATAGTATGTCGTCCAAAATCATGAAAAAAGTCATAGTATAGTATGTCGTCCAAAATCATGAAAAAAGTCATAGTACAGCATGTCTTCAAAAATTATGAAAAAAAGTCATAGTATAGTATGTCGTCCAAAATCATGAAAAAAGTCATAGTACAGCATGTCGTCAAAAATTATGAAAAAAAGTCATAGTATAGTATGTCGTCCAAAATCATGAAAAAAGTCATAGTACAGCACGTCTTCAAAAATTATGAAAAAAAAGTCATAGTATGTCGTCCAAAATCATGAAAAAAGTCATAGTATGTCGTCCAAAATCATGAAAAAAGTCGTAATATTGCATGACATCAAAAATTATGAAAACAAAAGTCATAGTATAGTATGTTGTCCAAAATCATGAAAAAAAGTCATAGTATAGTATGTCGTCAAAAATTATGAAAAAAAGTCATAGTATAGTATGTCGTCCAAAATCATGAAAAAAGTCATAGTATAGTATGTCGTCCAAAATCATGAGTCATAGTATAGCATGTCGTCAAAAATCATGAGTCATAGTATAGTATGTCGTCCAAAATCATGAAAAAAGTCATAGTATAGTATGTCGTCCAAAATCATGAGTCATAGTATAGTATGTCGTCCAAAATCATGAAAAAGTCAAAAATTATGAAAAAAAAGTGATAGTATAGCATGTGTCCAAAATCATGAAAAAAGTCGTAATATAGCATGACATCAAAAATTATGAAAACAAAAGTCATAGTATAGTATGTTGTCCAAAATCATGAAAAAAGTCATAGTATAGCATGTCGTCCAAAATCATGAGTCATAGTATAGTATGTCGTCCAAAATCATGAAAAAGTCAAAAATTATGAAAAAAAAGTGATAGTATAGCATGTGTCCAAAATCATGAAAAAAGTCGTAATATAGCATGACATCAAAAATTATGAAAACAAAAGTCATAGTATAGTATGTCGTCCAAAATCATGAAAAAAGTCATAGTACAGCATGTCTTCAAAAATTATGAAAAAAAGTCATAGTATAGTATGTCGTCAAAAATTATGAAAAAAAGTCATAGTATAGTATGTCGTCCAAAATCATGAAAAAAGTCATAGTACAGCACGTCTTCAAAAATTATGAAAAAAAGTCATAGTATGTCGTCCAAAATCATGAAAAAAGTCATAGTATGTCGTCCAAAATCATGAAAAAAGTCGTAATATTGCATGACATCAAAAATTATGAAAACAAAAGTCATAGTATAGTATGTTGTCCAAAATCATGAAAAAAAGTCATAGTATAGTATGTCGTCAAAAATTGTGAAAAAAAGTCATAGTATAGTATGTCGTCCAAAACCATGAAAAAAGTCATAGTACAGCATGTCTTCAAAAATTATGAAAAAAAGTCATAGTATGTCGTCCAAAATCATGAAAAAAGTCATAGTATAGTATGTCGTCCAAAATCGTGAAAAAAGTCATAGTATAGTATGTCGTCCAAAATCATGAAAAAAGTCATAGTACAGCACGTCTTCAAAAATTATGAAAAAAAGTCATAGTATGTCGTCCAAAATCATGAAAAAAGTCATAGTATGTCGTCCAAAATCATGAAAAAAGTCGTAATATTGCATGACATCAAAAATTATGAAAACAAAAGTCATAGTATAGTATGTTGTCCAAAATCATGAAAAAAAGTCATAGTATAGTATGTCGTCAAAAATTGTGAAAAAAAGTCATAGTATAGTATGTCGTCCAAAACCATGAAAAAAGTCATAGTACAGCATGTCTTCAAAAATTATGAAAAAAAGTCATAGTATGTCGTCCAAAATCATGAAAAAAGTCATAGTATAGTATGTCGTCCAAAATCGTGAAAAAAGTCATAGTATAGTATGTCGTCCAAAATCATGAAAAAAGTCATAGTATAGTATGTCGTCCAAAATCATGAAAAAGTCAAAAATTATGAAAAAAAAAGTCATAGTATAGCATGTCGTCCAAAATCATGAAAAAACTTCATAGTGTAATTTGTAGTCCAAAATCATGAAAGGAAAATCATGGCATAGTATGTCTTCCAAAACAGTAAAGAAACGTCATAGTATCATGAAACAAGGCCACTGTATATTCATTTCAATTCAGTTTTATTCCTAAAGCACAATATCACAAATCACAATTTGCCTCAAAGGCTTTACAGCATACAGTAAGACAGTCCTTTGGACCCTTACAGCAGATAAGGAAAAACATCCCAAAAAAGAAACACTTAAACAGGAAACAAAAAATGGTGAAAACCTCAGGAAGAGCAACTGAGGAGGGATCCTTCTTCCAGGATGGACAGATGTGAAATAGATGTTGTGTGTATAGAATAGAGTAGCATTATAACATTACAGTGATCCATATGACATAATGATACATAAAGAGAGACAGACAGATCCAGGGCTTAATATTAATTTTAGTAACAAGATTACAATAATAAAAACAGTAATTGTGGTACCATATGTTATGATATATATTTATATATGACGATCAATCAACCTTTTTATTTAGACTCCAGGTCCATTAAAAAAGACAGACAAACATACAATATTTAAAAAAGACAGTCATACCAGTGTTTCCACATAGCAGACTGGTATCGTACAGTACTGAGGACAGGGTTAATCAACGTCATTATAATGGCATTACAAGAACTGTTAAGTCAACATATAAATTTGAATATCAATCATCTCAAAAGAGCATGAAATGTGATTACTTGTACTTTACAAAAAAGTTCATTTGCACTATACCATCTTGGTTTCCCAAGCAAAATTCGCAGACAATCATTATACGCAACCTGAAGTTTGCGGATGCTGGCCTTTTTAAACTTAATCCACAAGGGCAAAGTATAAAAAGGGGTGCAGTAAGCCCTGAAAAGACTCACTTTAACCTTCTCTGAACACCAGGAAAATCTTCTGGTCAACAAATTTGCCTGCATGTATAAAATACGACGCTGTCTATTCATATCATCATCCTCCATCATATCATCAGTGATGATGTGTCCCAGATATTTCGTTTTAGAGCAAGCAGGGAGCACTTGTCCTGACAGGTAAAAAGATGGAAAAGTGAGGTCCTTATCCCCTTTTACTCTGCAAATCATAACAGAACTCTTCTTAGCGTTATAATTCACATCAAATTTTACACCATAATCAGAACGTATGTTGAGCAGCTCTTGAAACCCAGCACTGCTAGGCGAAACAATTGCCAAATCATCGGCATACATAAGGTGATTAATAAGTACACTACCAACCATACAACCTGTTTTACAGTTTCTTAACTGGTCTGAAAGATCATTCATATAAATGATAAAAGTATATGTATGTGGCAATAATAATCTAATGTGTGTAATAACAGTAGAAGTATGACTTATAATAACAGCAGTAGGAGGAGGCATCAGGCAGGACCACAGCAGCAGTATGACCACGACACATGATCCAGGCGTAGCTGCGATATGGGGGAACCTGCCAGACAGTGGAGCACAAAGGCTCCAGAGACAAAGCCAAGTATATTATGTCATTAAAAAAACAAGAACAAAAGTCAAATCATACTTTGTCACCAAAAACATTAAAACATTAAAAAAATGTCATAGTATAGCATGTCGTCCAAAATCAGTATTGTTTGTAGTCAAAAAAATCATGAAAAAACGTCATAGTATGACATGTCGTCCAAAATCATTAAAAAACGTCATCGTTAGCATGTCATCAAAAATCATGAAAAAATGCCATAGTATTGTATGTTGTTCGAAATTATGGAAAAACGTCATAGTAAAGTTTGTCGTCCAAAATTATGAAAAATTTCATAGTATAGCATGTCGTCCAAAACCATGAAAAAACCTCATAGTATTGTATGTTGTTCGAAATTATGAAAAAACGTCATAGTATAGCATGTCGTCCAAAACCATGAAAAAACCTCATAGTATTGTATGTTGTTCGAAATTATGAAAAAACGTCATAGTATAGCATGTCGTCCAAAATCACGAAAAAATGCCATAGTATTGTATGTTGTTCGAAATTATGAAAAGACGTCATAGTATAGCATGTCGTCCAAAATCATGAAAAAATGCCATAGTATTGTATGTTGTTCGAAATTATGAAAAAACGTCATAGTAGTATGTCGTCCAAAACCATGAAAAAAACCTCATAGTATTGTATGTCGTCCAAAATCATGAAAAAATGCCATAGTATTGTATGTTGTTCGAAATTATGGAAAAACGTCATAGTATAGCATGTCGTCCAAAATCATGAAAAAATGCCATAGTATTGTATGTTGTTCGAAATTATGAAAAAACGTCATAGTATAGTATGTCGTCCAAAATCATGAAAAAACGTCGTAGTATAGCATGTCGTCCAAAATCATGAAAAATACGTCATAGTATAGCATGTCGTCCAAAATCATGAAAAAATGCCATAGTATTGTATGTTGTTCGAAATTATGGAAAAACGTCATAGTATAGCATGTCGTCCAAAATCACGAAAAAATGCCATAGTATTGTATGTTGTTCGAAATTATGAAAAGACGTCATAGTATAGTATGTCGTCCGAAATTATGAAGAATATGAATAATATAGAAAATACTTCATAGTATAGTATATAGTCAGTTATGATTGAAAAAAGTCATAGTATCAAATGTCTTCAAAAGTTATGAAAAAATGTCATAGTTTGGTATGTTGTCAAAAATCACATATATAAATACATACATACATACATATACTTAGTCCAAAAAAAAGGTCACAGTGTACAGTAGTTTGTATGCCATAGAAATGTTTTAATATAGTATGTCATAAAAAGTGTCTAAAAAAATTGTATGTCCCATTTTTGGGACTATGTCAAAAATAAGTTATAGTCTTGTATGTATGTGTATATATATATATATATATATATATATATATAAAATCAACTCATTGATTATTCGTTAAAGCTCAAAGTTTATGAGTCTTTTCACCCAGCTAACAGTTTCAGCCCTACAAACAGACATCAAGACAAAAAAGAAACATGACACTACCTCTTTATGCAAACTTCATCAGAGGACATCCTCCTCTCTGTGTCTTGTGACAGGTGGAGGTGGACAAGCAGGTGTTTCGGGGGACGGGTCCCAATAAGAAAGTAGCCAAAGCCAGCGCAGCGCTCGCCGCCCTGAACAGCCTGTTCTCTGGCTCCAAATCTACAAGCAACAAGAAGAAGAGACCCAACCCTCCTGTGAGTCCATCAGGTGTTTCTGTAGACAGCTTTGAACTAAACTGCGTCATGTTCAGTGCTGACCGCTGTCTGTTTGTGTAGCCCAAACGGCCTGTTGCTTCAGTGCTGACGCTCCCGGCCCTCGCTGCCAGACCTCCACGTGTCCCCGTCATCCCCAGAGCTCCCTACATCAGCACCCCACCCACACATGGATACATCCCCCCAGGTGAGTCCAGCTGCAGGACAAACTACCTGGACACACCTCACACAGCAGCTCTGCAAGTTTGACAGTTTTGGAAGAAACAATAATTTGCTTTACAAGAGAGGTCATTTCTGATTCAACACTCTCTCTTTTTCCTCCCAGGTTTCGGTGCTCCTTATGGTTACAGCCCTGCAGGTGCCCTCCCTCCCTATGGTAAGCTCGCAGTCATTGATCGATAATCCATCCATTTCATTTGTTCATTACCACATCCCAACATTTGAGTTCTTTTTTTTCTTTTTCTTTGCTCTTCCTCAGGTTTTCCCTCCAGAATGCCCTCAGTAGTTGTCCCAGTCATCAGAGTCCCCACAGCATACCCCGTCACCCACCTCTACCCTTATTAGGAATCTCACCTCTCCTCACCTCTCCCACTTCACAGGAAGTCACTTCCTGAAGTTACAGACGGGTGGCAAATTAAAGGAAAACCTTAATAACTGAGTCTGGTCAGGATGACAGTGCCCCATCTGTAGGGCATGAGGGGTCACTGAATGGTTTAATGAGGATGATAATAATTTGAATCATATGCCATGGCCTCAGCTGTCACCAGATCTCAACAGCATTGAACACCTGTGGGAGATTTTGGGCTGACGTATAGACATTGCTCTCAACCACCATCATCAAAACACCAAATTAAAGACCACTGAGCACTGAAGCTGTGATGGCGGCACAAGGTGGCCCAACACCTTACTCAGATTCTTTACAATGGTTTGACCTTTAGTTCGTCACCCGTCTTATATCCTGACTTTTACTGTGTTCATGACACAAGCCTCAAAAACCAACACTGGAATCCACAAACTGTTGACCAGTATACCCAGTATATCAGTACCATTGTTGTATGGCATGTTCCCTCATTAGCAAGCGGCTACATTAAATTGGCCATTAGAAAGTCTTGTGGCAGTTCGACAACAAAGCTCTTTGATCATCAAACCATTCTGCAGTGTGTTAAAGGTTGGTGAGGTAAATGTTACGCAGTAACACATATAAAGCTAAACTCCTGCTGTAGGCTACTCAACAAACTTTCACTGTAAACTAAATGAAATTCTACTTTATAGTCTCTGTATGTACATTAAAAAAATCCATCACACACTAATAATTATATCCTGTCTAAAATAAAAGTCCTCTGAGGGAGAACTTATCAACATCCACCCAAACTAAATATACAGTCACGGTAGGGAACCCTAAATAAATAAACAAAGGAACACAACAGCCTCTGTTAGCAGGTAAAGGAACAGTTCTCTATTGCGGCTGTTTTTTTAAGTTCCCATTGTTCTCAACATGATGTTAATTTCCCTAAACAAAAGCTACTTAGTAAGTAATGTTGGCAAATGATTTAATATCCACTTTACTGCTACTTCTAACCACCCAGTGCAGAAAACTAAATTAATTCCCACTGTAAAAGTACTCAACTACTAAATATCCATGTAGAACCCTTGAGAAATATCCAAAGAGAAAAAAAAACAGTCTCTGTTGGGAACTAAAGGAACAGTCCCCTACTGTGGCTGTTTTTTTGGTTCCCATAGTTATCAACATAGTGTTAAGCTCCTTTAACAAAATATTTATACATATTAAATTATCCACTTTACTGCTACTGCTAACTATCCAGCCCAGGAAACTAAATTAATATCCACTGTAAGTAGAAAAAAAGTTCTATGTAGGGAACTAAAGAAATTACCAGAATTCTCTGTCCAGGTGTGTTTAATTAACATCCATCATAGCAAACTAAATGAACAGCCACTATAGGGAACTAAAATAATACCAACTGCAACAACAAAATACCCAGCACAGGGAACTAAAATATCCATTGTAAGGAACTAAAAGTATTTTGTTGGGAACTTAAGCTACACATACCGTACACAGACTACAACCTGTAAACTAAGGGAACTAAGTAAAAAACTGTAAGGTACTAAAGAAATTATTTGCCATATTGGTCAACTATAAATATCAACATCAGTAAACTTGGAGGGACTGTAGGGAACAAAAACAGCTTCCATACTAGTGAACTAAACATCCGCTGTATGGGAACTAACTCAACAACCACCATAGAAAATTCAAATCAGTCACCATAGGGAACTTAAAAAACACATGTACTGACTAGTAAATATCCAGTGTAGGGAGTTTAAGAAATATCAGCTGTAGGGAACTAAAATTTCCATTGTAAGAAACTGAAAATATTTTGTTGGAAACTTAAGATCCACATACCAAACAGACTACTAAATGTAAACCAGGGAACTAAATAAACATATTGTAAGGAGCTAAAGATGTTCTGCAGGGAACTAAAGAAATTACTCACCATATTGGCCTACTATTAAATATAAACAATATGAAACTAAACAGACACTGTAGGGAACAAAAACAACTACTACACTAGTGAATTGAACATCTGCTGTATGGGAACTAATTCAACAACCACCATAGAAAATTCAAATCAGTCACTATAGGGAACTTAAAAAAAACACATGTACTGACTAGTAAATATCCAGTGTAGGGAGTTTAAAAAATATCAGCTGTAGGGAACTAAAATTTCTATCTTAAGGAACTGAAAATATTTTGTTGGAAACTTAAGATCCACATACCATAAACAGACTACGAAATGTAAACCAGGGAACTAAATTAATGAACTGTAAGTGGCTAAAGATGTTCTGTAGGGAACTAAAGAAATTACTCACCATATTGGCCTAATATTAAATGTCAACAATATGAAACTAAACAGTCCCTGTAGGGAACAAAAACAACTACTCTACTAGTGAATTAAACACCTGCTGTATGGGAACTAACTCAACAACCTCTGTAGAAAAAAAAACCGATCAGTCACCATAGGGAACTTAAAAAAAACAACAACATATGTTCTGACTACTAAATATCCATTGTAGAGAGCTTAATAAATATCAGCTGTAGGGAACTAATGAAACAGCCACTGTAGGGAACCAAGTAACCATACCTACACAGACAGAAAACAGACTACAAAATGTTAATTGATCAGAGAGCTTCTTTGTCAAAATATTAATTATTCCTTTAACTATCACTCATGTATGTGAACGTTGTTTTATATTTTCTAACAATGTTTTAAGTTTCTGTGGAGATTTTTAAAAAACAGGTTTACAATAATCGGTTTGCACTGAGAAACCTTTTCCTTTTGTTTGGATGTTCAAAGTCCGAGTTTACAGTTATTGCTGTTGAGTATTTGAGCTGTTGAGCCATTTTGTGTTGAGTGAAACTACTTTCTTTTCAGGGAGAGATTTTATTTTGACCTGTTTGTAGGTTATATTCTGTTTAAATAAATTAATATTTTTGTCAACGGCTGAGTAACTTTTTCATGATTCATACACAATTTGTCCACATTCACCTTTAATCCTGATCCATAACTGAGGTATCAAACATATTTCTTTTACCTCATGCATGATAAATCTCATTTTTCCAACTTGGTTTTTATTTTCAAAGCACTGGCTGTTATTTCTTTCAATAAGAATAATGACTTTGTACTCACCAAGTGAACAGCTGATATCTGGGAGTGCATCGACATCACTAAAAAGAAGTTGAGAAACAAGCAGTCAAAAAAAGAGGTTGGCAACATGCAAAGGGAAACTGAAATTATTACAGATATCACAGTTTTCATGCCCACTTCCTGCTTCAGTTTTGATCTGTGTACTTACTGCAGTTGTGTGAACAGTTTTCCTACATTTCACGTGCTCTCACAATCAGATAAAGAAGTCACAAAATAAAGTTGTTTGGTTTTTTAAGTCCTGATTGTCTAACCTTTTACCAGTGTCACCAAGCACCCAGATCTCAGGGAATACAGAATTACAATATTTTGCTTTGTTATGGATGCTTTACAAATCTGGACCCCAACCTTAGAATCCTGAGAATCCAGCTGTGCTTGAGAGAAACAACATTGCAGTGTTGCTGCAGACCTGCTGTCACTGATAGAGGTCAATACATGTGACAGGCTGCACTGAATCTATTTATTTCCCCTGAGCGTTAAACATCCTGGGAGCTGCTTCAGGCCTCCTGAGAACAGACGACAGTAACACCAGTTACAACAGTAACAACATCTACAACAGTAACGACAGCTACGACAGAGTAATCTGCTCTGAATCAGTAACTTTGTTCTCAGACTTCCACTGATGACACGGTCGAAGCACTTCCCACATCCATTGGTGTTTATCACCTCAGAGTTTAGGAGAAGGAGGATCAATATCAAGTGCTAACGATTATTTCTGTTAACCCTAGCTGCTTGTGTCTCCCGTCTGCAGGCGGCCTGTACATCGACAGTGCCTATTACCAGCCGCAGACCATCGCCACACCTATCATCATCCACCTGGGCCCTCAGGATCTTTTCTGACCCCACCGATGTACCGAGACCAGACTCGGCGGCAGCCTCAACCTCCTGTTTAATCCCTCACCCTTATTAAACTCTGCCAACGCCTCTCAATTACTGCGGCAGCGCTCCCCTGGGTTTCTCCCTCCACACGAGACACGGCAGCAATATTGAAAGCAATATGGAGGAGAAAACACCTCGGGCAACACTCTGTCAAGTCCAGGTCAGGTTTTAGTGAAGAAGAAGCCACAGACGAGACTTTGTTTGACCCAACTCGCTCAGAAAACGTCAATAAAACACAAAGCAATACTTCTCTTGCCTTCGGGGATCTCTACGTGTTCCAAAGCAACTTCAGACAGGCCATCAGCACCGGCACATTCACTACAATGTGACCTCCTGTATGTAAATATATTTACTATCTGTACATATGGATGTATGTGAGTTTTGAATATATCTATAAATATATAAATATATAAACATGTTAATATGTTTGAATATGTAAAACGCAACGACAGGTAAAGACACATATTTATAATATATCTCTGAATGTAAATACTGAAGTAGCTT
This sequence comes from Epinephelus lanceolatus, assembly GCF_041903045.1. Taxonomy (NCBI): domain Eukaryota; kingdom Metazoa; phylum Chordata; class Actinopteri; order Perciformes; family Serranidae; genus Epinephelus; species Epinephelus lanceolatus. The sequence continues at coordinate 4,166,214 of NC_135742.1, forward strand.
TGTATTTAAAGCTCTCTCAGATATGCTATCTATAAATATTAAGACTTCAATACATTTTACAAACTGTCTCGAACACTGTATTGCTATGTTGATGGTATATAATCCCTATTTAAACATGATTACATATAGAAGCACCAGGAGAAATATCACATATAATTTGATAAGTTTTAATGGTTTATTCTCAAACTAATAAGCTCTTAAATTGAAGTTTATCACCTGTTGTAAAGTCTCCTGCTGTCACACAGTTGCTGGGTTTTTGGTGTAAACCACAAGGAGTCATTAGATCATCAACAGATTTCTGTAACACATAAATATCTTCATCTTTTACAGACTTGTTTTGTTTTGGAATCTCTCAAGATGAAATAGCTGCAAAGGTTTAAAGGTAAAGTGTGACAGATTGAGGGGGATTTGATGGCGCCTAGCTTTGAATTGCAGATTTTTACTGGGAGCTGAATTATCCTATTATCTCCTACTTTCCAAAACAAACAGACCAGGTGATTAAAACCACTAAAAGCACTGATTAAAGCAGATTTACGTTACAAATCAAGTGCATCTGCGACGCTATTTGGCATCTCGAAGACGGGCGGCTCGCCCACAACTTGGCTTATCAGGATAAATGATGGGATCATGGACAGATTTCACAATCAGCAGATGGACTTATTATTGTGTAGCTGTTAAAATCATGCTAAAGTCACATATCTGTATCATAAACTTCTATGTTTGGTTCATTTTCTTTCACACCACAAACTCACTGCACCAGAGTCCAATTGGAAGCAGATAAAGACCCACCATTTTGAGCAGTCTTGGTCCACACCAGGGTTCGACTGACAGGTTTCACACTGTCCAAAACAAATACGCAAACAGACCTGAGTTTGTTTTTACCACACCAAACAGGTTAGGTGTGAAAGCACCCTTAAACTGGTAAAAACACTGAATAGTAGTTGTGCATGTGCCTGTTTGCAGCTCGTCCAACACATGCTGATGTGAGGTCGCTTTTTTTCTCTGATAACTTAAGATCCAGACGTTCAGGAGGTTTTCAAACACACCAGGTGATTTATACTGCTAGAAACACTGAATAAAGCATGTTCATGTTACCAATCAGCATGACTCCGGCGCTGCTCATTGCAGTTTGGCGGAAACATGAAAACGCAAATGTGTTCTATCTGGAGCCAGCGTTTGGTTTGTCTGTTCTGGGCTACTGTAGAAACATGGCGATCTCCGTAAAGGAAGACCTGCTCCCTATGTACATATAAAAGGCTCATGCTAAGTTAAGGAGAACACGACTACTCTTATTTTCAGAGGACTATTCCCTAAAGGAAACAAACTCATTATATTATATTGTATTTCTGCCAGTATATCCCCCTGAATCCTGCACACTGGACCTTTAAAAGGTTAAAAATGACCCGCAAAGAAAAGGTGCAGGGTTTTACAAATGTGTTATCTGTGGTAATATTATAGCTTTTATAACATTTCTGGTTTATTATTATATTTAACATTTAGTAAATGTAAAGAATCAATTTAAAACAATTCATGGAATTAAATCTTATCTAATTAATGACCGAGTCAAAGTCGAGGTACCTCATTACATGGATGCAAAAAATCCTAATTGTGTTTGGAACAATGGTCACGATGGTGTAATAGATTAAAAGTAGATTTGTTCAGATATTAATTCCAGTTTCAGAAATGCCTCTGATACTGCCGAAAATGCTGAATCAGGTATCAGCGAGTGCAACGATCTTACACCACATAATTTAATAATAAACTTTAAAGTAGTTTCACACTCAAATAAAACGGCAGTCTTCCCGGTAGCCTCCAGAAAGTTGCATTGTGTAGCCACTGGCAACTACATTTTTAGAGCAACAAAGAAAAATCAGTTGACAGTAAATACTGTGGTGTTAACTGCTGGCACAATGTCAGCAATTTGGCAATATTTTATAATGGAACGTCCCAACAGTAAAAAGGTGTGCAGAACGCAAGGCTTTAGTTTGGAGGTGGCACTAGTGTTTAAATCTTAAAGCATCTGAAGAGAAATCACAGATGTGTTTATTCAGGTTTTACAAAGGGTTTAACCTGAGCCATGAAACTCAACAATGACAGCAATCATTTCACTTCCATACAGTGTCAGTAGTATACAGATGTTAAATTTTATTTTACTCAGTATCGGCAGATATTGAAAGGTATTGAAACATCTCTAAAGTGGACACTACAGTAATATTGGTTGTTAAATTTGTAATATCTTGCAATATGTATCCAACTAACCTCCTAGTTTATGTGCATATTTATATTTTAGCCTTCAATTCCCCTGTTAAATTTGGCTGAGACATTAATGCTATCCATTAAAAGTGTAGACAACAGATTTCAGGTTTGCCTCTTCAGATATTTCCTGAGCTACGCTGAAGGTGGAGAGCTCTATTTGTTATCAGTGAAGAACTACAGCTCCCATGGTGCTTTAAGAGCACATTTAGAGTATGATTACTACTAATGTGAGAGCTGTCTGAATGCTAACCTTGGTTAAAATTATGAAGTGTTCTGATTTTACTGTTGTGTGTGGTGGATTTATTTTAATGGACATGGACAGGAAACTTCAGTATCATGTTGAAGCTACACAGACTGAAGAAAGAAACTGTCTACATAAAGATACGTGCAACAGATGCAAGTGGAAGGGCCCTGACACACCAAGCCCACAGTCGACTGTTAGTCAATGTTTGGCCCTCGGTGAGCATCTGTCACCCTAGTTTTTGCTGTGTGTCCCGCACTGTTGGCACTAGTCAGCCATTTTTTGGTGGATTCAGCATGTTGAATTAGCGTCAAAGCCAGTGGAGTCCGTCAGTTACTTAAATCACAGATTAGCAGTTCAACTCAGTGCACGAGAGGAGAAACCGAAGTGAGGAAAGTAAACAAACAGCTAAGGTAAAGAGGGCGTGAAATCGAAACTAACGTGTCACATTAGCGAATCTTTTTTTTTTTTTTTTTTTTTTTAAGCCACCAAGCTCTTCAGCAGAAACAGTTCGTATTTGTTTGTGTTAATGATTCGCTAGCTCACGATAAATATGCTTTGTTCTTGCAACATTGCATTGTGTTGTTGATGTGCTAACTGGCGTCTTGAATCCATCCTGTCCATGGATGTATAAACAGATCTGAGGTCTCATTTCTAGAACAGTGCGTAGGATCCATACTAGAAATGTGTGTGTGGACAAAAAAAAAATGGCGTGCACCAAAAAATATTTGACAATTTCTACAATCAGGCTTCCACCTCACCATCTGCATCGCCAACTTCACATCTCTAAAATGTTCATAAGCCGAATGAGCCAAAGTTTCCCCCATCAAGTCTGTTTTTACAGATCACAACTTTTGCGTGGGAAGTGGCGTACGCCTCTTTCAGGCTTCGTTTTGTGCGTATGCAGTGTTTTTAAATGAGACCCCTGGACACAGCATTGGCAACGAGGCCCCATTAATTCCTAAGAAAAGCTGCTCAGTGGCGCATGAAGCCAAAATGGTTCAATTGTGGCGTATAAAGTTACCCACATGATCGGGCAGTGCCTTCACACTGTGGACTACAGACTCCCACCAGACGAGTTGGCTACTTGTGGTTTAGCGCTCTGCTAACTAGAACGGTCTATTGGGGGGGTATGTTGGGGTTAAAACGTAGGGTTAGGGTTAGGATTATAGTTATGGGGAAAAGTCATTTTGGGCTGTGGGGCATCACGTGATGGACTAGGAAGTTTTAATTCCACTGTTTGGCTTCTACGAAAATTGGCCTCAAAACATGGCCCACTTCCTGGGGGCCTGGTCCTGTCAGTCTTCCAGGTTCTCTTTTTGAATGACGAATGCAGACCACTGCCACCTGCTGGTCTGGAGAGTTATTTCCTCTCAAGCCGGTGCAAAACATACGTGCTAGTTGGTTGTTGGCTGTAGTCTTTGTGGTGTGTTCATTTGTCACTTCCTGGCAGAGACACAGGCGATGTGAGACAATGCAACAGTCAGTGTTTGTTGCTGCTAGTTTTTTGATGTCGGTTGGTGTGTCTGGGCCCAAACAGAGCCGAGCTCGGACACTTCAGCTTTTTATGAGTTTGTTTTTCATAGTTTTCAGATTTCATCACTTGTTGCTGAGAGGCACCTGATGTTAGTCTCATGAAACAACTAAACTTTAATGAACAGACTATTCCAAAAGAAGATCTAAAGCCTGAAAGGGAAAAATGGGAATTTATCAAAATGAATCTTAATTATTCTTGCACTTCACTGTGCAACAACTTTTGACAGAAGCATATTAACACTGAGGAAAAACATTTAACACAATGCAAAGTTTTACGAAGCAGTATCAGATAACATGACCTGCTAACATGTTCTTGGTGTGTTATTCCTTGCTGCAGCCTGACTGGAAAGCACAAGTGTCTAAAGCAATATTCAACTCAGGAACCTCCAAACCAACTTAATCTGATCATGTGACACAAACAAATAAAACTGTCAACAAAGCTTCTGCACTGTAGACGAGACGATGCTTCAACAGAATGTGAACGCCGCTGTGGATGTTTAAACACCTGCTGTAATATTATGCACTGTTTAAGTGTTGATGAATGTAACAAACTAATCAAAGGTCAAAAGCCTCGGTGAGAGGAGAGTGTACTGTACGCTTTTTTGTTTGTTATCATTTTCATTAAAGTTCAGTTCATGGATTTTAACGTCTAAATGTTCACTATGAGATTCTTGATTTGGTTTTATTTGGAGAATTATATCAAAGAGAGGACGTCTTTAGTGTCCTGAGTTCTGCCCTCTGACTGTGGAAGTTCATTAATAACAAAAGTGGAAAATGTCCGCTGCACTTCAGAGCTTTTCCTCAGAAAAACAGCTTGTAACTTTTGTGGACGCCTCCACACTACTCGGTCAATTAATCAACTTCACTTCTGAAAAGCTATTTGACTCAGAAAGTAGCGACGCCCCCACCACACTACTGAGAGAAGCAGTTAAAGTAGTAATGTCGCTACTTGTAGTGACGCTCCTGCCCAACACTGATGATGTCTTCCAAGGAACATTGGAAACAGTATTTACATGGCCTGTAGCCTGAAGACTTTGCTCACAGATATTACTCTGACATACGTCTACCTCATTATTTGAAAATGAGGCCATGTTTAATATGACATTATACATTAAATAATGTTAAATAAATGACAGAGAATAAGGAAAAGCATAATAAGTCCCCTCTAAATTACTCATTCCACTCATATTAGTTCTGGTTTCACTCAATAGTTTGTCATTTCTGAACTCCCATCCCAATAGCTCTGGCAGTTTTCTTTGACTTCTGGGATTCTTGTCTTTACTGTGTGAAATCAGAGATGCTTTTCTGATTTGTAAGTCATGCAAAACCCTGAAATTAAAAGAATGTGTAACAGGACCAGACAAAGCATGAAAAGAAATTGGAGAAATATGTGTGTGGTGTTTGTTTCTGACCTCCTCTCCATCAGGGTGAGTTATTCCTCCCGTCACACTCGGCTGCCGCAGAGCTAATTACATCTGAGTGAAGAGAAAGAGAGCGAAAGAAACTTCTGATTACACACTGCGAGAATCAAATAACAGCCCAAAACAAGACATTTAAACCAGCTGTTTAGATGAAAAGCTGAAGCACTTAATGGGAAAAAATGTGTTTGTAACTCTGCAGGAAGCTTGTTTGGTCTCCAGTATCCCACTGATATTCCCCAAATCGCACCTCGGTGCTGCACAACGCGCACAGCAGTAAAAACATTACAGCACAGGAGACTGAAAACAGACTTAACACATTTTTATTTGACACGGTTTTAAAACGAGCACCACTTATTGTCAAGGTAGCTTCCAGTTTCCTGTTGTTTCCAGAAGCATCACACAGCAGAGGAGACAAAAAACACCATCAGTCAAAGAGCTGATGTTTTTGGATTATGACTGGAATATTTATTTATGTCTATTAAATAAACTCTCACTTCTCCTAGAAGTGATTATTCTTTTCTTCACTTCAGTCACATGGTGCTCATATTTTAGGGGATTTGCAGGTGAGATTCTTCAAACCTTAATCTGATGAAAAATTCCCTCGAGACATTTAATTAAAAGCTCCTGAACGCAGTCAGTTTGAAAGCTCACAGTCTCCGTACAAGCGCTCAGCAGCTGACACGTCGAGGTCTCCACAGTAATAATCTTGTCCTGTCTACAGTTCCCGTCTCCAGCAGAGAGGTCAGAGGTCAGTGTCTTGCTGAGTGACTATAATTAACATCGAGTATCTTTGAAAAACAGTCGTTCAGATCAAGTTAAAGGTCAAACAAATGTTAGCAAAAACTAATTTCCTACTTTGGAGGCGCAAACACGCAGCGCGGCGACGGACAGGGTGCCAATCAAAATGAAAACACTGTTTTATTGAACGTTTTGAGCTGTGTTTGGTGAATAAAGCCTGGTGGAGCGGAGAAAGGTTGTGCAATGTGTTTTCATTTTGGAGCAGAAACTAATATTAAATGGAAAAAAAAATGAAATGGTTTTCAAGGTGAAACACCCCAATTTTGAGATTTTGGGCTATTATGCCTTCATAACAAGTCTTATTTCACACTAGTGGAAAGAAAACATCAAAATACACATTTAGGTGTTTTAGTTCAGATTTCTGTTCTGGAAATGTGTGTAAAACATGTTCATTTAACCCTTTGAATCCTGAGCAAATTGGCTTGATTTCTTTCAAAAACATGGGAGGAAGAGCGGTGAGCAACTTCACGAGCAATGACCAAAAATTGGCCAAAAAAAAAAAAAAAAATTGTAAAAAGTTACAAAACAAATTACCTGAAAATTAGCAAAAAAAAAAGTAAAAAAACAAACAAACAAAAAAAAAGTATAACTATTGAAAAATATATAGATATATGTATTCCATTACAAAAGTTTGAATATTTGATTATAATAATCATAAATATAGTTTTCTGGACATTCAGTCGTTCATTTTCCGTCACTGCTTATCCTGGTTTTCTGGACATTTTTCCCTTTTTTTTTATTTTTTATTTTCTCTTTTCCAACAACTGATTTTCAGATCATTTACTTGTCAGCTTTTACAAATTTCTTGCTCATTGTCATTTTTTTTCTCCATGTTTTCAAGAAAAAAAAAACTGATTTACTCAGGTTTCAAGGTAATGTGTAATGTAATGTAATATCTATATGTTAAAAAATTTACCCTAATCACCTGTGGTGTCTTATATTTTGTGTAAAAATGTATGGACTTTTACAGCACATAACTTTGAAGGCCATTTTCTCAAAATGAGTTGAGCCAACAAATCTCAACTTCAGCAGCACCAAACTTTCCAGTTTTACTCTGATCCATATTCTGAAGGTTTCTACCTTCAAGGGTTGTTCATACAAATTGACTTTTTGTATGGCTGTTGACAGTATTTTCTGATTTTGGCAGTGATAAAGAGAGACATTCAAAATTCCCTCTATAAAAACTTTTAACTCTGCTATGTCAACAAAATCAAACAATATTTTTGAACCTGGCTTTGTCCAATGATCAGATTTTTGTTCTGGAAATGTATGCACCCTACTGTATTCCCGAGGCGTCTTCTCTTAGGCAGCTGTCAGCACTAGAGTCGTCTCCTTTGGTCTGAATCAGGGACTGATTCTGTCACAAAGTTGTATAATTGCCTAGAGTTGGTTCGTGTTCTCACGGCAGCATTTACAAGAGGACCAGATCAAATGCCTTGTGTGAGAAAGCTGCTCTTGATTGGTCAGAATCTCCATGTGGGAAAAATCCAGGAAGTAAAGCAAACGTTGAAGAAGAGTACACTTGGAAGATAAATGTGACACTTTCTAATGTCACAATGGAGGGACAACTACGCAGGTTGATTTTAGCGCTGCTCATCGTGGACTATATTGCTGTCATTGTTCATTTTAGTCAAACCATACAGTTTGAAAACGAGGCGCGGCTCCAACTAGAAAACAATGTTTTGATGCATTGGATGTGCTGAATGTGCATATTAAGGCAGTACAGGAGGAGGTGCACATTAATAATCCTCCAGGACTGTAACATGCTCATGTTTAACACAAACAATGTGTCATGTGACTGCAGTTGCTTCACATCCAGGTCGGAACACCTTCTCACCACAAACCAACCGCACCAGAGTTCATTTGTAACCAGACTGAGACCACCTCTTCAAGAAGGTCTCAGTCCAGTTGTTTGGTGTGTTCACACCTGCACAAACGAACCGCACTGAGGGGGCAAACCAACTTGAGTTTGACTGAACCAAACCCAACAGGGCAGGTGTGAAAGCAGCCTTAAGCAGCATGAAATTCGTGAAAGTTAAACAAAATAATCTCAACTCAAAGTCCATTAGTCCGGTTTAAAAGGAACAAGGAGTAAGTGATGAGAATCCCGGCCCAGCTTAAACGAAAAGTTCCACCTCCAGCAGCCAGTTAGCTTAGCTTAGCATAAAGACTGGAAAAAGGGAGAAGCAGTTAGCCTGGCTCAGTGAGTGGTAACAAAAGTCCACCTAGCAGCACGTCTAAAGGCCCTGACACATCAAGCTGATGGTCGGCCTTCGTTCAAGAGCCACTGGTGAGCAACCATCACCCTAGTCAGTGCGGTGTGTCCTGCGCCACTGAGCTCTTTAGCAGAAAGGGATTCATGATGGTCTGTGTTGTTGTTCACTGACACTGATGGAGCTCAAAGAGACGACCACTACAGAGGAGACAGCAAATTACAGCAATTTATAGTTCAGAAAATCCAGAGGAGAGCGACAAAATGCAATCTGAGGTAAGAATAGGACATGGTAGCAGTAAGTGTAGTTAAGCCGCCCACCCCTGAAAAGTGTATAAATCTCCCCTATGTGAAGCATTTAAGGGGAGAATACCCTCCTATTTTCATCCATTCACTTTCCCAAACCACTTATCCTGTTAAGGGTGCGGGGGCGTTGGAGCCAGATGACACTGGGTGAGAGGCAGGGTTCACCCTGGACAGGTCTCCAGACTATCACAGGGCTGACACATAGAGACAGACAACCATTCACACTCACATTCACACCTACGGACAATTTAGAGTCACCAATTAACCTGCATGTCTTTGGACTGTGGGAGGAAGCTGGAGCACCTGGAGGAAACCCGCGCTGACACAGGGAGAACATGTAAACACAGAAGGGCTCCCACACCCTGGGTTCAAACCAGAAAACCATCTTGCTGTGAGGCAACAATGCTAACCACTGCACCATGTTTATGTGTATCTATGAATTTGCACTGTCCCATCCTAACTAAACTAAACTAAACTAAATTAAATTAAATTAAACTAAACTAGATTAAACTAAATTAAATTAAACTAAATTAAACTAAACTAAATTAAATTAAACTAAATTAAACTAAACAAAATTAAACTAAAGTAAACTAAACTGAATTAAACTAAACTAAATTAAATTAAACTAAACTAAATTAAACTAAATTAAATTAAACTAAATTAAACTAAATTAAATTAAAATAAACAAAATTAAACTAAACAAAATTAAATTAAATTAAACTAAACTAAACTAAATTAAATTAAACTAAACTAAATTAAATTAAACTAAATTAAACTAAACTAAATTAAATTAAATTAAACTAAACTAAATTAAATTAAACTAAACTAAGTTAAATTAAATTTAATTAAATTAAACTAAACTAAACTAAACTAAGTTAAATTAAATTAAATTAAATTAAACTAAACTAAACTAAACATGCTTTGATTGGCACTTTTTCCTCAAACCAAACCTTAAAACTCAAAACCATCAACTCTTCAGGAACTGAGTATCACTGTCTGTTTTTTCGCCTGCTGTCAAAACATTTCTGCATTATTCAGCTTGTAAAATATTTTATGAGCCTGAAAGTTTTTATCTTCGGCCAGAATATGGTGTTAAAATGCAGAGTGACACAAATCAGCACTTTCCCAGATTTGTGACAGTGCTTAAAGGGCATTTGGACAGTGACCACAGAGTGTTATATACTGCTGTTTACATCCAGTGGGGCAGTCAGCAGTCTTAAAACCCTGTCATCTCCCCCGAAAATGTCCCGTTGCTGACCCATGATGAACTCTGCAGCTTGGCAGCACCAGCCCTCAGCAGGCCCGCAGACATGAACAGACATGATCCTTCAAGACAGAAGCAGAGAGATTATTCTTTGTTCTTATTTCTAGCAGCATCTTCTTGATGTGCTGCAACGATTGCTCTGCAGTGTCACACACAGATGAAGTTGTGTCGCCCTGCCGACAGAGCTCTTCTCTCTTGTTTAGTAAAGAAGTGAGACGGTGCGACGCCTGTGTGTTGGATGAAATCAGTGGTGAAGATGTTGAGTGTTTGTGTTTGGTGAGGCAGAAGCATGCGAGTGCAGACGGCGGGGACGGTATCAGATGGAGGTCCAGATCCTGCTGGTATTTTTAGCGGTGAGAAAGAAGCCAGAAGGTGTTGGATTACGCAACATGGGCACATGCCGCCCTCACTGATGGCAGTTTGTCATCTTATATCAGCACTCGGGACCATGATGCACTGCAGCGCAGACGCACTTCAGCTGCAGTTTGTTCACCTTTGCAAAAAACACCTCTGACATCAGCTGAGAGGATGAAGGACAATCACACTGTTTACAGTTATGATGATGAGATCATTGTGGGTATTAGCTGGATTATTACATTAGTATTAACTTATAGTAGTAGTTTTATTAGTCGGACAGTAATCTGACATTAGCCCTCATCACAGCTGTTTTTATGACATACATATAAGCATGTTAATTAAAGTTCGTTGAGTCTAAGATAAATAAGTTGATATATGACTGCTTGAAACTAAATTTCTATAAATGTTTTATTGCACAATTTTGCTTATTTGCCTCCATGTTGCCCTTTTCATCTTTTTTATATATTTTTTTCTTTTTCTGTTTCGATCATTAAGACGATCAGACCAAACTTCCACTAAAACTATCCACTTTTTAACTGTATCGCTGCACTTCTTATTTTCACGTAGTCACACATTTGTCATTTTATCACATCTAAACTTTTTAGATTTCAAAAAGTTTCGTTCTCTTAAAAAAAAAATGTCCTTTACACATTTCCATTCTGTCAAATTCTGTGCAAAAAAATAAGTGCTAACTCTCATTTTTCTGGTGATTGTTTAGTTTTTCCACGCAGATTTTAAACTATCAGTTCATCACTTTAAAGTTAAACTACGCAGAGCTGCCAGTAACTGTCTGTAAACACGCTCGCCAGTGAAAGTGAAAGTAAAAGCCGACCCCAGATTCTTTCTCATTGGGCGTTTCGTCTCGCTATATCTGCATTTGTGTCTCTTGGATGCCTGCCACTTACAGTCTGCCACCCTGTCTCTACCTTTTGTAAAAAGCCCTGACCTCAGCTGAGCGCTGTGCACAGGAGCGTCCCAAACACAGGAAAATAAGAAGAAAATAAAGGCAGAGGGCAAATCTCTGCAGATAAATACTAACGGACGTAGCTACTGTGACATCACCCACTGGTTTGTGGACTCCCGATCTGAAGCCTCAAGCCATCTTGGCTATTTGGAGCCAGAAGTGACCACTTTGGGTGAGAGGGTGGAGCTGTAGAGAATCGGCTTTATCTCCAATCAGCATTCACATAACCCCTTTAACGGCGAGATGCACTGACACGCCACCACAGAATACCATCCATGTCCGCCCAAGCAGCACTCAAACTTTGATCCTGAAAAGCACCGAGTTTGAAAGAAACTGAACAAGTAATTGATGCATAAAAAGAAGTAACTACAGCAAAGTTTTCAGTGGCCTCCCTGCTGCTTTCTGCCGTTCGCTAACCTGTTTCCCAGCCTGTCCACGAACCAAACGTGACACACCAAAACAAAACACGCACAAACAGAAAGGCGTACTCGTCAGCTGCAGAGCTGTGCACGCTGCGATTGACCCATCTTTGAAAAACCTGCATACACGCACTAATTTTGGTGTAAAAGGGGTCTGAGAGTGGGTCATGAGTGATGAGGAGGGATTATTAATGCCTCAATCTATATTTGTTTTTTTGTTTTTCTGTTCTGCATAGTATATCTTTAGTTAGTTAGTTAGTTAGTAGCATTTAATTTCCAACATGTAAGTAGCAAATAAACAAAATAAACAAAATAATCATACCGAAGTAGACAGACATTTAAAAAAAACAGGTTACTAAAGTGGAGACCTCAATATGAAATGATGCTGCACAGTATCAGGTTGGCCATGTTAAAATGTGTGGAGACTATGAATTGTGATAAACTGCAGCCTAAAAAAACAAAGATAAGGTCTCATTCCTGCAGCCAGGTGACGACCTGGTTCAAAGGTGAGCAGAGAGACACGTCTTTAATGTGTCCAACAGTCAGGACTCTGGCATCGAGGTCACTGATCGAGCTTCAACAGATCCACAAAAGTCTGATCATGTTTGAACATGAGACCACAGCGTCCTCTGCTGGTGGACTCATGAGCCTTCTACAGGACTCTGGGGTTTTTCTTTGAAGCTGATATGAGTGGTGATGTTTTTAGATTAAAGCTGCAGATATATCATGTCAGGAATGCGTAACAGTCTCAGGGCTGTGGGGGTTTTGGAGAAAGATGTTTAACTTTAAAGAGGCTGAAACAAACAGCGTGTTCAGGCAGGCTGCCCTGATGCTGTTCAAAACAAGCTCATGACCTTAGTTCATCTTAGAGGCTGAAAATCTGGAAAACTGGAAAACTTCTACATCAGAGACTAAAGCACGAGCTGCTACATTTCAACAGTTTTTCCTTCACTCTCATCCTTTCATTCTCCGTTCTCCCACCTCTACCAGCTCATTTCCGTTCCTACATCCTTCCTCTGGCTCCTCCTCTCCTACTACACCTTCTCTTACCCCGGCATGTTTTTACAGTAGGTGTAGTCAAAGCAACAGCTCAAGAGAAGCTGGAAAAAGAACTGAACATTTTTAAATAAGGAAACAAAAGAAATGATAGCTGTTGTGCAGCAATGGTCAGAGCCGGGAAATTTTAGGCAATTTTAGGCAAATTTAGGCAATTCTGAGCAACAGGAGTCAAAACAGGAAGACATCAAGAAAGTTGCCATTACAATGTACATTTTGCATCAGTTGAGATTTGAACTCTCAACCTATCTTCTATCTGACTGAGCTAATTAGCAAGTGACAATGCATTTGTGGCTTCACAAATTGACTAAGCCAGCCACCAGGATGACAGCAGCTGTCAAGGCAGATTTCAAACTGCTGTCATTAATTCAGTTATTAAGACAAAAATCTGAAAATACACACCTTGCATCTCGACAGCATGGAGATGTTGTTCATTTGTTTCTAACAATGACTGATTTACTCCATAAGTGAAAAACTGATGTGTAAAGATGCTCTATTCCCATTGACAGCAATGGTTCACATGAGGGCAGAATTCAAAATGCTGTCAAAATTCAGTTTTTGAGATAAAATTCTGATATTTGCCACACATCATCTACCATGACTCCAAAATTTTGTTAATTTCTTTCATGAACATTGAAAACGTATTTAGCAAGAATTTGCAAGTGTATGTTTACAATACTGTTTACAGTCAAACATCTTGTTGCACTGTAGGCTCAATTTTTGATAAATCAAAAATCTGTGAGGACAAATTGTGGAAGACAGTCTGAAGATGCTCTGCAGCAAGTTTAGTGTCAATTGAGCAAAAATTGTGGGAGGAGATAGGTTTAAGAAGTTTTACAGTTTCATAATTTCCAATAGGTTTAAATGTACAAAAGTTTCTTCAGTATTGGGGCTACAGTTTGGTGAAAGCTGCGAAACTGTAGCACATACGGTTGATTTGTTGTAAACTTTAGACGCTTGCTGTAGCGCCACCATCAGGACTATTGACTCGTGTTTGCAGCTGAGCAAATCTGGCATAGGACTGAACCTTTGTACCCTGGAAATCCAGAGTTCTCGCGAGAGCACAATTTGAATTTGCTCAGCGAGTCACTCTGGCAATCAGTAATGATGCTCATTACCCATGCCGTTGGAGCCGAGCTGCACCAATCACATCGGTGTATCTGATAAAGGCGGGCCAGAGGCGAGCTAAACAGATGACGACAGCGCTGTGACGACGAAGTCCGGAATCAGTCAGTAAACATTGCAACTTGGCTTTTTCTCTAAAAGAGGAACAGAAGACGGCGTCCGAATCTTTCCTTTGCAAGAAGGACGTTTTTGCTGTTTTGCCGACCGGATTCGGCAAGAGTCTAATCTACCAGTTAGCTCCACTGGTAGCTAAGCGTATGGGGCTTAGCGTTCTGATTGGTCGTAGTGTTATCCAATTGCGTGCAGTGATATTTTCAAATGCATGCTTAGTGCCGCCCCTTGAGTTGGGACATTTGCATTACTCATAGCCAGACCCTAAATCTTGCTAGATCTGGGTCTGGATTTCCAGGCTAGGACCTTTGTGCAAAGTTTGGTGATTTTTCGTGCATGGGAAGTAGGATTTCCTTGGAACAAGAAGAAGAAGAAGAAGAAGAAGAAGAGTGTGCCGATGGAGGAGCTCAGACAGGTAGGGTGGAGTCAGGCTGTGGAGGGCTTTATAGGTGATGATGAGGAGTGGATATGCTGGGAGGATGGGGGAGCCAGTGGAGGTCATGAAGGACGGGGGTGAAGTGGACATGGGTGCAAGAATGTGTGAGAAGATGAGCAGCTAAATTGTCTCCTGAGAGTTCTGGATGGTGAACCGTAGAGGAGACTGTTGTAGTATTAAAGTTAAGTCTAGAGGTGATTTACTAATTTTGCCTACTTGTATGAGCTTATTTCTCTCATCAGCATTCAACTTATTTATATATGAAATCATATCTGCACCTCACACCTCCATCTGTTCATGTATGGGCGAAGTGCTGATTTGTATGTGTGCTCTCATGTTCTTAATTTTTGTTTGTTATATGCTGGTGGGGGTGTCATGGAGTTCTGATATTTTTTTATTCTGTAAATCTTTCAATCTTGAAAGCCCTTTGTGCTTAAGCTTAAAAAGTGCCATAAAAATAAAGTTACTAATATTTTTAAGAAGGAAAAGAAATGAAAGAAATTTCTTGAGACACGAAAAAACAACAGCATGAGGACAGAAGCAGAACAGATGGAAATTAAACCAGCAGATGTTAAACTGAATCACTAGATGGCAGCACACCTCTCTGACAGTCTGCCCTGAGATCAGCTGCAGCAGCACAAACACTGGTCGCTTTGTCTCTCCTCACACTACAAGACGCTTCATTGTCTCCGGCAAATATTTGACTCGACTCAGTCTGTTATCACACGCTGTTTTTATCTTGTGCAGAGAACTCTTCAGGCGACGCTGATTCCCAAAAAGGTAACGAGAGTTTTAACCTCCAGCATCAAACAAAAGCTCTGCTTGTTCATCACGAGGACGCTCTGAGGTTCCTCCAGTCCAAAAATATTTAAGTTTCTCACATCATAAGAAAATCCAAAATTACACTCCATAACTGGATTTACAGAGATTAATGATCAAGACTATCAACTCTGACAGCTCTCAACATTTAACATGGACTACAGACAAATAGAAAGATTATCTGAGCAGTGAGAAGCTGACAGGACGGGATGTGGTTAATAATCATGAGATACAAAAACTACACATAAATATCAGGAGGTTTTTGTGACGGCTGATGTTAACATTACACACATTTACTGAGGAGTCAAAAATAAACTTGAGCTTTAAAGTGAATTAACAAATGTTATGAAACTGAAGACTTTGTGTTCTGTGAGAGAGACATGTGACAAACACTTTAATAAACGCTGCTGATGTGGACTGTGCCAAAGAGAAAATTCAAACCAATTGCCAGAAAAATGTGTCTGCAAACCGTAGACACATTAAGTTGTACTCTGAAATACAGCAGATACGTTGAAACTTTATGTTTCTTTACGATTCCCAGAGTAGTTAGGCTTAGACACAAAAACCACTTCATTATGATTGGGAAAAGATCGTGCACACACACACACACACACACACACACACACCGACGCAGTTTGTTACCTGACACAGTTATTGTTATGGACAGTGTGAGCAGCGTGTTGCACAGCACTGAACACACAGTCAATTGGAGTGGAGCCTGTGTTGCATTCAGGCGTTGTCACGTAAATAACAAATTGAATAAGCCACAGCACAACACAGCAGCACGTCAAGTGGGCCGAACCCACTCCTGCCGCCCCCCCCCCACACATCGTGACAAAGTACCGCACTGGGCAAACACCCATTCGGCCCATATCAAGATCCACTACTGTGTTAGGGATTGTGTCTATGTGGCCTCAGGTTCAAGTCAAACCCCCGGATCTTTCCTGCATGTCATTCTCCCTCTATCTCTCTCCCCTTCACGCTCTAGCTGTCCGATCAAATAAAGGCAAAAAGACCCCAAAAAATATCTTTTAAAATCTACATACGTACCTGGTTCTGAGGGGAACGATCCCAGCTGGAAATGCAGCGATTTCTCAGTACAATACATTCTCACTCTGACCTCGTCACATATAGAGCTTGTAAGTTGCGCGTTTCCGTTTCCGTACATGGGACCTTAAAAATCGATTTCTCATAATGTATTTCAATGGCTAGATGAAAATTATTTTCTGGTCCCGTTTGAATTGTGCCATGAATTTCACATATGTTGTTTGTGAATTTTTAATATATTTTTTCGTGCAAAGAAAAAGTTTTGTGTGAGAGCGCGTTGTGGACTACAGCTCTTCACTGCTCTTGACACGTATAATATACGTCACCACTGGGACTCGGAACATGGCTGTGTCTCTGGTACACTTCACTGCCTCGAAAGAAAATCGAAAGAAAGAACAGCTGTTATTGTTGGAATGGTGACATTTGGGTACGAAACACACCGGCATCTTGATCTGATGGCTCCGTAGATCGTGGCAGAAGACGCAGCAGCAGCACTGTGAGTTGAGAAGTGGAAGGAAAGTGTGATGACGTGACGTCACATAGGCGACATGTAGTCTTTCTCATTACGTTGTTTCCACAGCCTTTAACTGAAGAATCATACGATAAACTGTCAAACTCTTAACATGAAAAAATATTATTTAGACCCACACAAGACATTTGTGTAATCCAAGGCATTTAATGACTGGGACCAGAAAATAATAATTTTCTCTCCATTGACTCCCATTCATATTTTCCAAGTCTAGAGGTCCGATGGGGGTCTACCGGAAGAGGCGTGACTTACAAGCTCTATTGACATTTGGTCACTGACCTTCCACTGAGGTATGACGTCCAAGGTACCCTGGGTGTGTTGGTTGCTGACGTTCTGGGACGCCGTATCAACTTTTGCCTGTTACATGCATTGTCTTCTTTAAAAATACACTTCTGTTTTCACAGGAAATGTACAGTTTGCAAACAGTCTCTTTCAAAATAAACTCACTATGTTGGTACAAATTGATTTTTTTTTTCCTTCAACAGCAAAACCACATGGTTGGCTTTAGGTAAAAAGAACAGGGTCTGGCTTTGAAATCTTAGGGGAAACAAACACCACTCCCCCGGGTGAAAGTCTTTGTGGTGTTTGTTGGACTCATCCACCACCATTCACGCTCACCCTATTCGGACTTGTGTCGCCTTAACTTTGTTTTTTTCCCGCTGCATTTTCCCCTGACGCTGCCAAGCGCCGTGAAACTATAATGGCAACTGGTCACGTATCATGCCGACGTTAAAGGAGAGCTTTTTTTTTTTTTGTCAGTGTCTGATGCCTCAAGTCACTGCCCAGGAGCTGGATCTCAACAACTTCTGAGTGAGACCGGGTTGCTCAGTAACAAACGGTCACTAACGGTCACAACAACACACCCGGGTTTGGTGGCTGAAAATCCACAATGACTCACTAAAAAACAACTGGTTTTGTTGTTTATTGGTCTCAAACAGTGGTCTACAGCTTGGCAGGAGCTCTGTGCACCGCACTCACGTGTGCGCCCTTGTGCGTGAGACCAGCAAAAGCTTGTGAACACACATGAACGCGGTGCCCATATCTCATGGTCTCGGTGCCCAGAGAGGCAGTCAGAGCTACAGGCTACAATGAGGCTAAAAACAGAGTTCAAATGACGTTTTTCCAAACAACTTTTTATGTCGGGGCTTCAGGACACTTGGATCACTACGGACGAGCAGTATGGAGATATTTTGTGGTTTCAATTATGTGTTTTTGGACGTTTGAATCTGGGGCGCCGTCAGCCTCCATTAGGTGGAGTTGTGTTGCTACCTCCTCTCCCCTTGGATCTCTGCAAGTGATGTGAGGACTCTAAAACTTCACCTGAGCCTCCCTCGGCATATGGGTGAGTAGATGATGGCTAATGGCTTTTCATTTTTGGGTGTACTATCCCTTTAAGGCTTGTGTGTCTCACACACACAGAAGTTCCCTGGACAAACTGATGAGGTGATCCTCTCTTTCATCCGTCCAAAACTGCCTTTTCGACTGCAGGTGGCTAGTTAGCCAGCTAGCTTGCTAATCCGACCATGCTATCATGCCACACTGGTTACAGACAATAAGGAATACTGCAATACAAGACTGTCAGTGTCCACGGCTCTGTCAGCACCTATTTATTTCAAAAGAGCACCAGCCAGCGGGGAAACACCAATTCTAGCGTCATTACTCGCTCGACCAATGGTGTAACTTCATCATCACTCATTCAGTCACAGACCTTTACATTCATCGAGCTGACCTCGCATCTGCGGTCCAGCCAAAAATAATGCTGCAGTGATGTAGACGTGTACACTAAGGTGTGTCAGTACTATGTGACATCATCACTGTTGGGTGTGGTTACAGGTGCCACAGAGCAAAACACTCACCACAGGCATCATGAGGTGAAACAGACGTCCAACAGCCAAAGGATCATTCTGACAAACACAAACTGCTGCATCTTCACTCTCAGGTATTTTCTTAAGTCGTTTTCTCACATGAACTCCAGACGCCACCACTCACCTAAACGTTTGGTTAAAGTGAAGGATGGCGTCTGGGTAAAGCGTGCAGAAGGCTGGACATGTCGCAGATTTCACCGCGCTCACAAAGCTGGTTCATAATTTGGTCATTAACAAGAGTCTCTTGCTGTTCCTGGAGTTTGTTTAATAATTTCAGCGCCAGCCTTTACCAACAAATCTCTTGTTTTATGCTCCTGCCACATTATTTTTAAGCCGAATCAAAGGTCCCTATATTACATTACTTACGGTAAAAAAGACTTTCACTCTTCACTTCCACTCATACGGTAGGCAAAATACAGAGAGGGGCCACAGAGAGAAAGATACAGCCTCCAGCAGGCACTCAATTGTGCGCACCTGTTACTGTCTCACCAGCCCGGTAAAGCCTGGAGCATCCTCGGCAGGCTCCGGGTAGACTCTCTATCCAACAGCACCTAGCAGTAATCCCCACTAACCCTGGCACCGTATTGTAAGAACTCCCCAGTTATAAAAAAAATTAGAAATAAATCAAAAAGCGAGCCAAAGTGTAGGCCTATCTGGTTCACAATCAAACATTTCTAGCGCTGGTGTGTTTTATTTTTTCTCAATGCCCCTCCGCGGCTCCATAGTACACAAACATAAAACAAAAAATAAAGAATCTGAATTTAAACTCAATTTGTCTGACTTACATTTATCTCTTTCATATCATGAATGCATAGATCTGTGCTTTTGATGTGATTTGCAGCCTGCCTGACTACATAGGCTACAGAGGCCCTGGACCTGCTGTGCACAGAGGTGGAGCGGCGTTATGTCCGGGACGGGATTTAAATTATGACGGGATTTTAATTATGACTTAAACCCGTAATTTTTCAATAAGTTATAATTAAGAGAATTAAACCACAATTCTTGATATTTGAATGACAGAAATAGGGTCTTTATGAATGGTGCAACACGTAAGCATATGTAATAAAACAGGTGTTTATTTTAGGATCCAGGTGGTGAAGGGCCGTGCGCGCACAATGTTCCAACAGGGGACAGCCCTCCATTCCAAAACACCGCCGTTCCGAACCAGCCCCACTCCGAAATTGATTTTCAATCAAGTTTGAGAATTGTACTGAGGAGTTTTGCACAGCGGCGACCGGATCTTTGCTCTCAAACCACAAAAAATGTGATGGCACAAAAGTCTCCTTCAGTACATTATTCTGTGCTTTCTTTTGATTTTCACATTGGCTAGTCATCCTGTTTAATTTGTCTTCTGATTAAATGGGAACCGTTGAAACAAGTTGTAGGAAGCCTCTGCAAGTAATTGGTTGCTGGCAGACACTCTGTGCTGCAATAAAATGGTTAATCAGCAGTGCCGTGCACTGTAGAGCCGATGTGCTGCTGGTTCTGCCGGCCTGAATAGAATATAATGTCTATAGCCTTACTGTTGTATACAGCCTTATAGACTGAGCTGAGTAGTGATGCGCGGGTCGACCCGTAACCCGCGGGACCTGCAAATGGACCTGCGGGTCGGGCAACAGTGATCGTCTGTTAAATCGGTCTGTAAATGATATTTTGACATTATTGACTATTACTGTCATGGCATCCGAAGGTACTGATGCGTTGAGCAGGTGACAGTCTGCGGTCGTTTTCAAAACACACTTGTGTCGCGCACTCCAAAAGAAACTTGTTGAAACTTTAAACAATAATTAATTGTACAAAACCGGGGAAACAAACGTTGACAAAAACGGTTCCATAATTCATATTAAATTCAAAAGATAATGAAAAAACAGCTAGGCCTATATAAAAAATATGTAAAAAAAAAAAAAAAAAAAAGAAAAAAAAAAGAATATCGAATACCAAATTTTCATAACGAATACCTACCCATAGAAACGAATATTCGAATATCCAAATATTTGGGTACAGCCCTGTCCATAAAGGGTTCAAAGTGTTCAGGTTTCATGCAAACACTGTTAAGAAATAAACTGTTTGCTTTTTTCCTCCCAAGATAAAGTTCGTGATTAAATACATTATCTGACTCTTTGTCTTTCTTCACCATCTTTTTAATGAGAGAGGACGAGTGTGTAACTTGCTGCAAGATACTGCTGCTTTCACTAAAACACGCTGTTGCCGCTGTTGCGCAAGCTCACACTCAACTCAGGCTGTACTTCAATCCCTGATCACTACACACCTGTAACTAGTCCCTATTATTAACTGGACATTACACAGGTAGCCACGCCCACACAGTGACAAGCCCCAGAAGCACAGCACTTTTTGGCCCCCCCACTTCTGAAATGAATCCGGCGCGCCTGACACGGACTGTGTACTCAGGAGCTGACAGGATAAAGTCCGTTTCATGTCCGATCCAAAAAAGTCGGACATCTCTGTTCTCACATACAGCTCATCCAGTAATGTCTAGATAGTTTCAGGTTTGCAGTGCACGTGTGAGAGAGGCTTTAAAGTGAGAGAAGTACACATCAGATGGACTCACTGTTGAGGCAATGCTCACAAACTCTGACAAGAGGATTTATGCGTCAATCACATGCGAGTTACATGTAACATTTATTTATCTGAGACAGTCTTTCAGTGACTAAACTGAAACCAGAGCAGAAATAAGTGGTTGAATAGTCATTCTGTTGCATAATGTTTTAAGGTCTTGAAGCAAAAAGCCAAACACGAGCTGGTTCCAGGAAAACTTCCCCGCTTCATTTGTTCTGTATGATAGTAAATGTCATCTCTTTGGCTTTTAGGTTGTTTTTCCAGCCAGACCAGTGAATGGGAGACGTCACAGTGACCTCCGAGAACTTGTGATGATCATTTTCCACTAATTCCTGACTTTTTATAAACTCATTTATTGAAATGAAGAGTTGCATCCGTAACTCAAGACATAAAAAGATAAAATCTAAGTCACATGTGAGGGTGGAGATCAGCATGAGAGCCGCAGCCTCGCTGTGGTTCTGGTTGGTGTTGCTGCTGCTGCACCTGCGGATCATGAGACGGGCTGATAACAGAGCTGCTGTCTCTCTCCTCAACACTGGGCCGCATTGTAGTGAAGCAGCCGGAGGCTAATCGATCCAGCCAGGCCCAAAATCTGCTGGACACTCCCCCCGAGGAGTGGAAACAGGACAGTCACAGATGAAAAGGGGAAAAGATCCACCATTATATTGTTTGTAATGGATGATCCAAAAAGTATTTAGTGTTTTCTGAATGATTAACAATCATGAAAATCAGACAGAAAAAGGGAGGAGAGCCATCAAATGCATAAATGACTAAGTACTTAGAGCAGGTACAAATATACAGCCACTCACTGGCACAAGGGATCGATAGTTTGAGCGTAGGAAAAAGAAAGTCCCCCTCACTACATGTTTTCCTGCTGCTAACCTGTCCCGGGTTATATGTTAAAAGGTACGGCTCAGGTTATTTCATCACTGGAGAAATAAATGCAGTCTAAATTAACTGCATTAAAAATACATTTCACAAGAGTGAAGCCTCCGTTTCCTCTCCAGTCGCTGGCTGCAGTCTGAAATATTAATGCAACCTCTGCATTCTCCATACAGACCTCTGCTCCGCTCACAGTTACTCCAGGATGAGTGACAGAGAGAACAAAGAAAATGACAGAAAGAGGACAGAAGTTAACTGAGTTCTCTGTGAGACAAAGAGGTAACGGTCTGAAATAAAAGGAGTCGTCTGTATTTCAGACACACTGAATAAAAACAACCATCATTCAGGGGAAAGGAGGAAGAGCAGAGAGGAAGAAGAACATCGATTCACTCATTCACACACACAAACGTAAACAGCAATAAGTTGCCAATCATCGTATCCAACATGTCTTGTAGTTAGTTTTACAGCAGACTAGGGTTACAAACATAGATGTATAAAGAGACCTGGATACAGTATTAGAGGCAGGACCACGTTCGTTCTTATGGAAGCTGCTCAGTGATGCACAAAGCCAAAATTACTCTATTTCTGGGGCATGAAATTACCTGGATCTTTCGCAGTATGGGGCCCAAAGAGAGTGCACACTAGAGACTGTCGAGTGTCTAACGTCCGCTGGACTTCTGGTTAAGTGCTCTGCTAGTTTGAATGGGAATAAAATAATTGAATCTTGTGGCTTTTCTACATTTTCCAAATGCCATTCTGCTGCCAAGCTGCGAGCGTTTAGACACACAGAGCCAGATTGGTGAGTTGATCCGAGGTGCCCAATTTTCCGCCTCGTAGGGTAGACATATTGGTGGAACCCTTTTAGTTTAAAAAGACCGAGGCGGCCTTCTGCAACGGGAGGAGCTGTTGAAGACTTGTGGGAGGAGCTGTTGATGACGCCGCACGCGTCAACTGAGCAACTGGGGAGACAAGGAATTGCGCGCCCTCCTTGTCCTCACAAACGAAGAGGCCATTAACCGTCAGATGACGGGGACGGTGAAGGACGGGCCGACTTATGAGAGAATCACCGAAGGACTGACCAGCCGCGGCTTCCCTCCCACGTCACTGTTTACGTCACACGCTGAGCTACACGTTTTGTTACTTGCTCACGCCCCCCATTGCCCCGAAAAAGGCACATTCTGTATAAACAAAAGTAGGTAGGCGGCATTTTGCTGCACTCCCCGATTTTGTTTTTATACTGCCAATGCTGAAAAAGACCGATTGGGCTTTCCTGCAAATTTGAACAACTCCTGTTTAAATAGGGCTATATGAATAAAAGTCTTTTTGGGCCCAGCGGCATCATGTGACGTGTAATACCATTTTTGGCCACTACAGAAATTGGATTCAAGCCCAGGGGGCTTGGTTACAAATAGTCGGTAAATTTTCAGCAAATTTGCCCCAAAATTTCAAACAGAAGTCAGCAGTGTCGGATCTAGCACACATGGCACCCTAGGCTTCGCTTGGTACCACAACCCCCACCCCTCCCCCACAAAAAAATATTAATTAATATTTATTATTTAATATTTAATTAATTATTAATTGAACTGAACACAATAAACAACGTAGCCAACAAATTTAACATACGTAAATACGGTTTTGTGCAAATTTGCCAATTTTGTGTTCTTGTTTTTTTTTCTTTCTTTTTTTTACTGCCTCCCAGATGCCCAGATTAATTTTCTCATACTTATTTCCTAAATGTAATTTTTTTTTTTTTTTTTTTTTTTTTTTTACATTTTTTTCTGTGTTTCATGGGTGTTTTTTTAGCGACCTGTTGTTGATTTTCCAGCAGGGATATTGCCAGAAAAGGCAGGTGTTTTAAGCCCAAACATGATCTTCTAACCACAACCAAAACCTAACCACAAGTTACCCACAGCTTTGTTGACACGTAAAGTATCTACGACATAGTAACAAATGAAATATATCTGTGGTTTGCAGAAACATAAAATGCCAATGGTTTTTCTCTATATCAATTTGTCAATATAAAGTCAGAAAATATTGAAAGTTACAGTTTTTCTCCATCACAATTGACTTAAGCCTGATGTGATGTCTTTAAATCACTTGTTTTGTTCAACCGACAGTCCAATTATTTTCCTGGTTAATTAATTAATCATGTGGTCTGCTGCTAATCAAAACTGTGGGGAAAAAAAAGCCATTCTTAATATCTCACAACTCTTGGCAACATCTAAAAGTGTTTGGTTTACTGTGACTTGTAAGAAAGAACAGAAGCACGTCTGAAGCTGGAAGCTGGAACCTCTTATTTTGGGGGTATTTCCTCTTTCAAAAATCTTACCATCAAAATAGTTCCAGATCACTTGATTTATGTAAGTTAGCAACATGCCCGAGGGCCAAAGAAATTCAGAGATGTAAGAGAGAACAGAGCTAATTGGATAAAACCTAAGTTAATTATTTTGCTCTCAAAGTTCAAAACAGACAAAGTCAGATTTATGGAGAAGTTTCACTAAAAGTTTGAACCAGCGCACAAAGCCGTCGCTGTCATGTGGAAACCACGTGTCTCCAAAATATTGAATTATTATTTTTAGAAAGCAAGTCTTGATTTACGACTGCTTGCATTTTTTAGACTTGTGAGGAACTCATTAACCCAGGAAGTAACATTTAAATTTAGCTGAACTCAGTAACACTGGAGAGAAGAGGTGGATGTGAAATTACAGAAGAACAGACCTGAATAATAAAGGACCGTCTTAGTGGGGAAAAAAGTCAATTGCTGCATCGTCACATCACTTTCCTGATGGATTAGTAGGATCATTTTTCTAGAGCCATTACACAGCAGAGCATCACAGCAGCCCGTCCTGTAGGGGGCGCAACTACGAGGAGGAAGTCCTCTGATCTTCCTCCATCAGCACACAGAGGAGCGAAGATGCTGGTGTGATTACAGCAGCAGCGAGCAAAGCTGCCTACCTGCCTCCCACGCAAACCCAACCTCCAAACACACACACACTCACACACACACACACACTCACACACACTCACACTCACGCTGCATATTCTCCATACTACTCCATAGATTACGCTCCTGCTGTTTTCAATGATTAATTAGCTGCTGGTTCCATTATTGATGCTGTGTTTGTGTGCAGCAGAGAAGCCTCACTGAATAATAGATTGAACCTCAACTCTGCTGCTTTTGGGGAAGGCAGAGGAGGGGAGTAAGGGAGCAAGGAGGGTAGGAAACATATTAGGGTGGAAGGAATACACGAAGGAAAGGCCACGAGAAGAAGTCATGATGTGCTGTAGGCTATGTGCTTTGCAAACACAGAGTATGAACAGTTTCTGTTTTGTTTTTTTTAATGCTAATGTTTTTCTTGCATACGTGCTTTCCCTCCTCCTGTTTCTTGAATGTCGGATCTGTGTACGTTTGTGTAACGTACAGTAACTGTGCTGTGATTGTAGTTCAGGGTCAGAGGCACATTTACACCTGAGGACATTATTCTAATCTGGTTAGGTAAAGGTTAATTTTCTCTTGACATGGTAACATTAGGAAGGATTCTGACTTTGAAGTTTTAAAATGTTTTCCACTCTGACACTCTCAAAGTAGACATTCCAGTTAAACGAGGTATTAAATGAATGCACAATCAGTATTTAGGTCACCTCTCCTCTCCTTCCTATTCTTTAAGCTGTTTTAAGTTGGTTTGCCCCCTCAGTGCGGTTCGTTTGTGCAGGTGTGAGCACAGCAAAACAACCAGACTGAGACCTTCTTGAAGAGGTGGTCTCAGTCCGGTTCCAAATGAACTCTGGTGCGGTTGGTTTGTGGTGAGAAGGTGTTCCGACCTGGATGTGAAGCAGCTGCAGTCACATGACACATTGTTTGGGTTAAACATGAGCATGTTACAGTCCTGGAGGATTATTAATGTGCACCTCCTCCTGTACTGCCTTAATATGCACATTCAGCACATCCAATGCATCAGAACATTGTTTTCTAGTTGGAGCCGCGCCTCGTTTTCAAACTGTATGGTTTGACTAAAATGAACAATGACAGCAATATAGTCCACGATGAGCAGCGCTAAAATCAACCTGCGTAGTTGTCCCTCCATTGTGACATTAGAAAGTGTCACATTTATCTTGCAAGTGTACTCTTCTTCAACGTTTGCTTTACTTCCTGGATTTTTCCCACATGGAAATTCTGACCAATCAAGAGAGGCTTTTCCTGGTCAGGCTCTGAGACGTCATGATCATCTGCCTTCAACTTAGAAGTGGTGAATTTACAGTTAACGGCAACTTCATACGATACAGTCTCAGTGTTGGTAAAAAGTGTTGTTGCACATTTTTGATCAATCGTTAGCATAGTTAGCACGCATTAGCTCACAGGACTAACTTGGCTAGTTTATCGTGTGAGCATCGCTCTCACCCTGAATGTCCCGTCAAACCCTGTTCAAACAGTCAAATATTCGTACTGAACAGCCAAATCCAAAACTGTCATAATTCTGAGTCGGGTAAAACAAACTGAAAATCAAACTGGAGTCAAACTGAAAAACTCTGAAACTCAGAAAAGTAATTAAACTTTTTTAGTTTGAAATTAAATTCCCATTTAGCTACAGATATGCTAACAAATGTCATGATCACAGGTAAACATTACACATGCATTGTTATTGTGAGCATGTTAGCATGTTAACATTAGCATTTAGCTTCAGCACAGACTCAGCCCTTTACTGGAAACATTAACTTCTGTGGGCCAGGCAATTTAACTACCAACATGTTTAAATGTTAATAGCCTACTAATCAAATATTTCAGTTGGACACGAGTTTATTTTCATGTGTGGAGCTGCTACAAACAGGCAGCTGACTCTCTGATGATCCGCTGCTTTCAGGGGAGAAAAACACTTAAGTGTTGCTGGAACAAACCTATTTGTTAAACAATCTGGTGTCAGATACTTGTGAACAGCGTTAGCGAACGTTTCAGGGTCCCCAAAGTCTTGAAAATCATTCAGCAACACCCACATGTAAACTCTCAGCTGGAGAGAAAAGGAAAACAAACGGCGGCGCTGATGTGGTTTCACTGCAGAAAACAGCAGCGTGGAGTCGACTTGGACGGTGCTGAGTGTTATTACAACATTTATTCAAATCAATTCAAAGTGAAAACAGCTTTGTTAAGGTGACAGCTGCGGTCTGCTTCTGCCAAAGCCGCACAACAATCTCATTTGTCGAGCTTGGCAGGAGGAATGTGAGTTTAACAGTGATGAAAGGACTCTCATTATGAACTGAGGAGAAACCCTTAAAGGGCCGCCGTCCGGCCATCTTTGGCTCCGTGTCCACCGGGGTTGTTCATTTGCAGTGTTTGTATCTTGGCAGTTTGTTATCCCATCAGCTCACTAAGTGTTTATCAGAACTCCACATGTAGCTGTGCTGAGGCCAGATTGAGTCTGTGTCTGCAGCAGGTCCTAGTCAACCAATCGTTGTCATTTAGGGCCACTAGTCGATTGGTCGCCCACATGTTTCTGATATGAATGTAATGATTAAATGATATATTTTGGTGGTTTGAGTTGAAGGTGTGAGAAAGAATAGTATCAGTAACATTGTTAACACTGTGCTACATTACAGAGAAATACAAAACCGTACTAATGAACCTTCATTAATATAGGCCTATATTTTATCTCCAAGTGCACGTCACACACTGAGCGAGCCGCCTGTTAATGACGCTGTGGGCTAATGGGCATGTAGCTACTTCCATGTTTCAGATGATACGTCATGTTTGTAGTCGACCAATGAAGATGAGTTTACATATCACCTTGGGTTCGTCCTTCACCTTCTCAAAATGATCCCACACTTTGGATTTCCTGCCCGACATGTTATTAACTAGCCTGTGGAATAACCGCAGGTACCAGCCCTGGAAATTAACCTGACTCCTGTCTGACTGCTGAGCGTGGACACTTCCTGTGTCTGTCCTTTCAAAGTAAATTTCCACATGGTCCAGTCATATAGGTTTGGATTTATTTTGACAAGGCACAGCTCCTAATGGTTTGTTTTTTTCCCTGAGACTATGCCGACTAATGACCTTTCTGGTCGACTAATGTTTGGTAGACTATTGAAGGGCATATATATAAATGTACATATATATATATATATATATATATATATATATATATATATATATATACATACATATATGTAGAAAAAGTGAATAGACAAAATAAAATAAAATAAAATAAAAAACAGATACAAATAATATCGAATATTATACAAAATCAATATGAGCTAAATGAAAGTTGCAACAGAAATATTTGGGAGACAAAATTTGTACAGTATTTTCTTCCACTCCCTTAACTACAACATATAGCAGCAGTCTGAACCACTGGGCTGTGATTGTATGTTTGGCCCAAAGACATGTCAAGACACTACTCTGAGTTGGATTCCATGGAATGTATCAGAAAGAAGAAGACGTCCAGTTTATTGTTTCTTATAAATGAGGTGTTTGTAGGAGGCTGATCCTGCTAAGGTACTGTAATGAAGTATTTTTAAATAAGTTAGTGGTCGTAACACCTCTTACAACCCTGCTACCTGTTACATGATCTCTAACGTGGATGGGGGACTACATCCATAGTCTTAATAAGTTTACCTCTGATGTTTTGTCCTGACAGCTAACAGGACATGTCCCTCCCACACTGTGGGAACACAAAGAGAGAATTCTGTACTTAAACGACTCTAAATGTCAAAGACATAATACAGTGACCATAATTGTGTCAACGTAAAGGATGCCATGTGACTATTGTATAAAATCCTAAAAGCCCCCCACCCTAACCCAACCACTCCCAAAACCTCTTACATGATTCATTATCAGTTCGTGATTTTCATTACAGTCCAAGAGTTAGTTTGTGACGGTGTAATAAACCTTAATGCTTTGTCCATTCATTCCTTGTTTGCTTCCACACTAATAGCTAAAGCGTTTCCACCATAACCAATGTCCTTTTAGGTTGGAATTTAAATTCAATACTGTACTATCTGCTCTGACGTGCTCTGCACACAGCCTCATACTTTACGCATGTTCAGCAGGTAAATTACCATGTTCACCATCTTTGTTTGGCTTGTTAGTGAGTGAGTTATGTTTGTGAACATTTGTCTGAAACAGGGTTGCAAGGGTTGAGACATTTCTGGAATTTTTCCAAAGGAAGTTAAGTTGGGAATTTGGGAAACTGTGCACAATTTCAACATAAAATGGTACCATTTAGCAGGGAATGTATTTTGGGGGAGGGGAGGAATATACATAAAACATTTGCTACCTTACTCAACATGGCACATTTCACACTGTATTAATCAATCAATCAATCATCTGTCACATCCATCAAATGGAAATTATATAAGGTACAACTCCAGTGAAATGTGATCCCATCAGCACCTTTAACTTGTGCTCTGTAATTTAGTCCCTTTTTTCCAACACATTGTCACTCCAACCTCGTCACATATCTGCGTTTGATCATGGACGTTGCATGTCAAAATATGACGTGAAAGGTACCCTGGGTGTGCTGGTTGTTGACTTCCGGGACGCCATGTCAACTTCCGTCTATTCCATACATTGACTGTTTTCAAAATACACTTCTGTTTTCAAAGGATGTGTACAATTTACATACAGTCTCTTTCAAAATAAAAGCACTCCGCCAGTACAACACCAAAAAAGAGCATGTGGTTGAGTTTAGGACAAAACAACAAGGTTTGGCTTTACAAGCTAATGGGAGGCAAGCACCGGCCTTCGGGGTGAAATTCGGAGGTTATCTGACCCATCCACTACCCCTCCCACCCACCCCACTCATACTTCCGCAGCCTTAACTTACGTTGATGTCTGGCTGCGTTTCCCCCTGACGCTCGGGCCCAAAAAATCCAGCCCGACCTCACCCAAGCCCATGCATGTTCTGTCCGAGCCCGGCCCGGCCCGTCCCTTTAACTTTAAGGATACAAATGTGGACACTGAAGGCTGACCCTCGTCTTTCTTTCCATGGAAAGCCTTCGTCATGTGCCTCTTAAGTGTCGAGGTCCCCGTCTTTTTGCTGTCATATACCAGCATTGTGCTGCACTTGGTACACTCGACGAAGCCGACACACACGTTGTCACCGTCGACAACTCACATGTGCGCGGCCAGTGGCGCCGTCAAGGGGGGGCCGCGCACATGTGAGTTGTCGACGGTGACAATGTGTGTGTCGGCTTTGTGGTCGAGTCAGTATCCGGCCGCATATTATGCCGATGTGTAAGGACGGCTTTTTTCAACACTGTCTGATGCTGGAAGTCACTGACCAAGCGGCGGATCTCAACAACTCTGCTTTTTAATTGTCCATGCTCCCACATGGTTTCTAGTTGTGGAATAATTTCACTGTCCACACATCTCAACCAACGAGAGTTTACTGCATCCTTTCATCCCGAAGGCGTCCCTAGGAAGATTCAAACATGTTTTCTGTTCTACCCAGGAGGACAGGACACTATTAGTCTGAAGCCCTGCTTTTTAGCCGGCCAAAATTGATGTGACACAACAGAAAAACATCGACCATTGGTGAATGTCATGTAATTTGCTGATAGGCCGATGGTGGTCAACAAGGTGAATATTGGCTGATACTGATGTTCAGCCAGTTATTAGTTACATCCCTATCGTCCATCCAGGGAGAGGGATCGGCCCTCTGTTGCTCTTCCTGAGATTTCTTGTATTTTTTCCTCAAAATGTTTTTTGGGGACTTTTTCTGTGTCTGAATCGAGGGTCTGATAACAGAGGGTGTCATACGCTGTACAGACTTTAAAGCTCCTTCAGGCAAATCTATTAATTTCGATACTGGGCTTTAAAAATAAAGTTGACTTGACAGCGTTATAATATCATCCCCTCCAGCTCATATTTGTACTTTGGTTATTTTCATGTTTTTGTTTCCATCACACGCTCTCTCCCACAAGCTGATAAAGTTCTACGAACTCTGTAGCTTTCAGGCAGATAAGAAGAAAAATCCATCGACCAAGAATTGTTTGTTTGTTCTTGGAAAGCCGACATGTTGGAGATATGAGTTTGATAGTGAGCAGGCGTGTGACTGGAGAGCCGACAGAGAGAAATGAAGCAGAAACAGTCTTTCTCTTTTCTGTCGTCCCTTTAAAGAGACACTAATGTGGTGAACAGCTTCAACACAAACTGCAAATCAAAGAACTCTCAGATGTTTGGAATATTTTCATGACACATTAACATTAAACTTTCTGCATTCGTACCTCATTTTTCCTAAAATGGCTTGTTAGCGATGTTAACACGCCTCATTTACACTGAGGACCAGCTGCTGCTACAGTCTGAATGTGAAGAATGCTAACAGGCCACTTCAGGGAAACTGCTTTAAAACAACACTCAAACTTCACTTGCTCTTCTGTCTGTCTCCTGTTTGGTAACTCACTCTGACAGATGTACAACACACCCAAAGCTTGTTAAACTAATCTGATTCTCCTATCAAGATGTGACAACAACAATTTTTTTTATCAAGATCCAGAAATCACCACTGCAGCCAAAAGCTGACATGTTACTGGTGTGAAGAGTCGCTCAAACTGTGTCAGATGTTCTGGAAACTGCTAGCTCACCTAGCACCACTGAGCTAGCTGTTAGGAGTGTAACAATCCATTAATCTGGATCGGTATATCAATTTAATGATCAACGTTCCAATATCATCAATGCAAAGTGAAAACATATATGGCCATCTTTAGGATATACTTGTTTTGAAAGTCTATGTCACCATCAGACAGCGGCAGGCTGTTGGCAAGCAGCCAAGAGAAAGATGATGAGGAAAATGTTATTATTATCATTATCATTATTATTATTATTATTATTATTATTATTATTATTAGGAATGCATGCGATTAGTCGTCAAAACGATTAAACGTCCACCCCCTCGCTAGTCGGCACCAGAAATATTAGTCGGTTAAACGAATTGTTTTTTTATTCATGTACGAGGCTGCTTAACTGTCATGCAGCCGTCTGCCACTAGTGGGGGCTACAGAGCCGTCAGACAGCAGTCCACCTCCCCGAGGTAATGCTTGAGTAGACTGGGGTTTTAAAACAGCACGGTGGGAAATTGGAGAGATGTCCTCTCACAAAACCAGCGCGGGTTTGCAGCACTTTGATCTAGAAAATGAAAACAATGTAGGCTGTGTCAGAAAATAAACTGGCATATAATCACTCGACTGGAGCAATGAGCAACCACATTCAATTCAAGCATTTGGATGTTAACCTACACGGAACAACGGCTGCTGCTGCTAACAGTGCTAGCAACCAATTTGACTTTGTTCAGCCGGAGAGACGCTGTGATCCCGCCCGGTCTGAGAAGATAATGCAGCTCATCACATCATGACCTCACAAGAAATGCTTACATTAACTTTGTTGAAGGTAAAGGCTTCAGGAAGTTAATGCAATATGTTGAGCATCAATACACCGTGCTGAGACACAAAAAGATAACCGCCAGGCTGGAGCACATTCACCATAAAATGACGGAGTAGATGTTATTGTCGTGGTTAACTTTTGACTGAGTTGTCGTCATGTTCACATTCATACCGCACGGCACAAATTGTCTCGTACTTCAGCAGCATTTAAAAATATTGTTATACTTAACAATAAATTGTGCTAAATTTTGACTGTTTTCTGGTTTTTAGACTAGTCGACTAGTCTTGATTAAAATTTTCATTTAGTCGACGTGAAAATTAAACACCAGGAACATCCCAAAATAGTATATCTTAAAAATATAGATATGAATGTGTATGTGTTTGTGAAAATTACGTGATGAGCTTATGCCAGTGTGTGTTGTTGCACGTGTCCACATTTGTATGTTGCTAACTGGATTGCTCTAACAAAGTTTCGTTGTATAACACACAGTGACAATAAACAATCTATTTACCTGGGAATAAATCAGCAGTGTGGAAATATTTTGGATTTCGGAGAAATTAGAGGTCAGCAGACAGAGCACATGGCTTATGCAAACGATGCCATTACAAGATAAAACACAACAAAGCCTTTCCTGCCTGGTGGGGCATCTCACTCCGCTAACTTCTCACTATAGCAACATTAGCTGCTCTGTTTCAACAATGTTCAGCATAAAGAAACGTGCATGCAGACTGAAATTCAACCTAGCTGTTCTGTCCGGACTTAAAGGGGCAATAAGCGGAAATTCATCATTTCTAGATTGAGGGAATTAAAAAAATCTCTATGTGAAGCACTAGGGGTGTAATTTCAGTATAGCATGACGTCACACACCCTCTCTCTGTGTTGATCTCAAACAAAACGAAACATTCACCTGAAGACGACCAGGATCTGACATTACCTCTAAAGAAACAACGGTTGTTGGCGAAGAAGCTGTCAGATAAAGAAAGGGACAGAACCCGGATTAACACTGGCCTTGCATTTCCAGGGTTGAGAGCACTGCAAGAGCTAAAGGGGCTACAATCTGACTCAGAGCTCTTCTTCTCCTGGACAGGTACAACATAAAGTCAAATGTCTGTTTTAATTAGTGTTACAGTAACGTTAGGCACATGTCACTATGTCGATTCAATTAAATTTAATGTTAAAATCGTAGCATGGGTTAATGTCCGGAGCTTGAGTTATTAGCGGCTCGGTCCCAGCAATGGGTCAGTGCTAGGTGAGTAGCCCGGCAGCCCAGCTAACATTTGCAATTAGCATTGTAAAATGTAGCCTGGCGGGCTCACGGGCTAAAACATCACTCTCACTCACGGAGAAGAGGAGGAACGTTAGCGGCGATGGCTCTAGCCGAGTCGGCTGCCACTGGCTACTGGAGTAACTTGCAGCTATGGAGCGCTTCCACCAGCTCTTCTAGTCACTGAGCCTCGCCTCCATCTCAGCTAATATATTACATTTATTACAGGTACCATCATCATTGAAGTAGGCAGGGGAATAGCTAAACACAGCAGAGACCAAGAGTGAGTGAAAGACATCGCTAACTGCTAAACTAAGTTTAGATGGGGCGAGTGGGGGGTGGGGGGTGGAGAGCAGAGGTAGAGGGAGGAGCGGCTCATGACACACTTTGTTTTGGTCTACAGGCAGTGCACAACAGCAAACCTAGCGGTGAAACGATTTCGCTTTTTGCCCCTTTAAACAGTGACTTAAACCAACGGTGAGTCAGAAAAATAATGTCACATGTAGTTTGTTAAGCTATGAGAAGAGGGGGATTAAAATCCGCTAGCTGCTAGGCTAATCTATGCAATGTAAACATGCTTGAACTAATAATGAGTGACTAGCAAAAAACAATTGTTTACTATAATTACTGTGCTGAATCTGATACTCTTGTTAAATGATGTTATTAATTCATGTTTTATGGCTGTTGGGGGAAGTTTGCCTCCAGGGCGACCTGACGTTTCAGGAAAAGATGATGGTTCCAGGTTAAGAAAGCCATGAAGGCTAACTTATCCCATGGGCTGTTTTGTGTGTGTTAGTGGAGTCAGTTTAAAGTGAACTTCATTGCACCTAAGCGGTTACAATTACTTAAATTATTTGTGTTGTTTTTATCTTTTATGGCCAAAAGCAGTGAGGAAAGGAGTGGCGGCCTCTTTTGTAATCAACTGTGTTAAATGGACAGATAATATTGTCTTACATTGATCGCAGAGCCCTGAATCGCATCAAATCGAAATAGTATCATGGCAGAATTTGTAATATCAGCAAATATCCTATCATTATCCAAAGAATCGATGTAATATTGTACTGTGATGAAACTGGTGATTCACACGGGAACAAGCCTCTCATCCATGAGTAGATGCAGGCTTCCTTCTGCATGATGACACGGTTGGTGGGTGTAGTTCGGTAGAAAGAAAACAGTTCCTACATGAAACTGCTCACAACAAGGTCTGTGGATTATCTTGAGTAACCAGGTCAGGATTTCTAGAAAGAGACATTGATGTTGAGTTTTTCAAATGTATTTTTTGGTGCTTTTAACACCACAAGCCGAGTGCCATCTAGTTCCATTATACTGGAGAGAAGGCAGACTTCTCTACGGCTGATATCTCCAACACTCTGCACCTCACACCAAAACTATCTAGACTGATAAACAGCACTTCAGGTAAGAGGTAAAATAAACATATGTTATTTTATTCAGGAGTGAACTGTCCCTTTAAGACTTGGTTTTAGTGCTGTGTGTCCTCATGAGTGTAGGAGTACAGTTTGTTGGTTTACATGGATTCCTTTCACTCAGCGTAAATTGTCCAGTAATGTAATCTCCTTCAGAATGTCCCTCCACAGTAAAAGGACAAACTCAGTCGTTCACCGAGTTCCTGCTGATGTAACGTCTTCAGTGTCTCCCAACACTCTTCCCTCTGCTCTAGTTCAGCCTGAGCGGCCTCATTAGGGCCAGTGTGAATTTGGTACTTAACTCTCTTTGTAATAACAAAAATATAATTTATTACCAGCTGCTGTTCAGAAGTGAAGAGACAGTCATGGGGTTACATGAATAAATACTTCAGGTCGTGGTTACGCCGGTAAGACACCAATAAGACACCACTAAGACACGAGCCTGCAAAGAGCCGGAGCACACAGCTGCATTGAGTGCTGTATAGATTCAAATGAGAGTATATCAGTCCATATGAAGTGCGAGTGAAAAATGTGTCTGATATGTCTGCAGTATAGACATGGGGAAGGTTTCCACGTGGCACTCTTCTGGATGCAACCCGGTTTTGTTTTGTTCCATCCTTCATTGTCTAGATTGGCCAATATCAGTTCTGGTGGCCACATCGCAGCTGCAACACGGCACACTGTCTCACCCTGCTCTCGGTTACTGAAATTCATTAAACAAATTCAAAGCAAATCAGGACTCTGTAGTACCGGTTTAATTCAGTCAGTACCATTAAAAGCACTGACTTCGATACCCAACCATCTGCTTCATTACTCATCTTTGATTGCATATAAGGCATGTAATGAGAGCATGAAGAATAAATGCTTTATGTTTTAAGATAAAACCTTTTCAAATAACCACAGAATAAGTGTTTATAAGTTGCCGTAGAGTCCCACAGGTCCCAACCCTCACCTATGGTCATGAGCTCTGGATAGTGATCGAAACAATGAGATCGCTGACACAAGCGGCCGAAATGAGTTTCTACTGTGGGCTCAGCCTTACTGTACGTTGAAACCAGAAGCTTCCAAAGAGGCAAAGTCTCTTGCGGACGCCCGAGAAGCACGACTGTCAAAAGTATTTGTGGCAGCTTTGGTCGCTCTAGTCGCTCATCACGTGAATCATTGAACGTTCGCTTGTCAATTTAAAGGAGCCGCAAGGCGGACTACTGGCTTGAAGCATAGTTGCTGCTTGCTGTTGTCCAGTCAGAAAGCTCATAGTTGGCCAACAGAGAGTTACATTTGGTCAATGAAACAGAAAACGTATGTCATCCCATTCAAACTAAGCAAGGAAGACCTGCATGCTACATCTATTACTAACATTAAACACTTTAAAACTCACCAGACCAACCAACTACCTCCGTGACGCGGTCCCAAGCCTCATTCTTTTTATTTTGGTCTCTGTAACCGAACAGCGACACATTATAAAGGATTGAGTGGGCGCCAACGTAAGTAATAAACTTGTCAATATCCATTGTCGGAACAAGTGTGCTGTAGGAACCAAAGTCACATGGCTTGTTCTCTGGGACCTGCTTCATCGAAGCACGTCAGCATTCCGAGTGGTTGTCGCCGAACCGAATCAGAGCTCATTACCATAAAGTCAAACGAGTTTTAACTCTCCTCTGGACCGCTCTGGTCACTTTGGTCGCCCAAGTCGCCGGGCTGTCATTGAAAATGAATGACTTCCGCCGCTTTGGAAGCTCTGGTCGCTTTTGGTTTGAACGTACAGTCAGAGATAGGGTGAGGCTCCGACATCCAGAAGGGGCTCGGAGTAGAGCTGCTGCTCTGCTGTGTCAAAAGGGGTCAGTTGAGGTGGTTCAACATCTGATCAGGATCCTCCTGGGCGCCTCCCGTTTGAGGTGTTCTGGGCACGTCCCACTGGTAGGAGGCCCCAGGGCAGACCCACAACACACTGGAGGGATTACATATCTCATCTGGCCTGGGAACACCTTGGGGTCCTCCAGGAGGAGGTGGTGCATTGTTGGGCAGAGGGACGTCTGGGGTACTCTGCTTGGCCTGCTGTCCCTGCGACCCGGCTTCAAATAAGCAGTTGAAAATGGATAGATGGATGTAGAGTCCCAGAGAGTTTTGTGGTAGAGCTGTTTCTTCAATGAGGCCGTGTGTCCACCAAAGTGTTTCTTTTCCCAGCTGAAAACAGCAGTTGTTGTCGTTCAGCACTTGTATTTGTCCTCTATGATGGATGGTCTTTGTGGTATTTGTCCTGCCCCCTCTCAGCTGTGACTGGACAGCTGGTGACAGTGGAGAAGTGATTCCTAAACAAACTAGTTAAAATGGATCAGACGGCTGAAACAGCATGAGCATCCCATGAACATCATCCAGGAGCAGACAGCAGTAAGTTGTGTGGATTTTATAGCAACAATGTTTTTTGGGTAAAATAATCTGTTTTATAGAAAAGTCCTTTCTCTCATCTTGCTTCTGCTGTCGCTGCCTTTGCAGGGTAAAAACTACAACAGCATGTTCACTGTAACGTCATGACTAACTTAAAGTTTTAAAAAAAGGTGCTTGACTAAGAAAGACAAAGAGAGTATAAGTGAGTGAGCTGGAGAAGAATGACAGGAAGTAAGAATAATGAGCAGAGAAGGGAAGCGGAGGAATTTCAGCGTTGTGTTTGGAGGTTCCCACCACAGACCTGAGCAGCTCCGGACCGTACACTGCTAAAAATGTCTCCTTAAGTCATCTCATCCGCCGGTAAATCATATTACATCAACTTGTCAAGTTCACGTTGGATGCAATGTGACAGTCTCAGATAAAGTGAGCTACCTGCAGCTGATACAGACACAAACATTTTCAGCTCAGTGATGTACTTACAGGAATCTTAATGCTGTTTCATGAGGTGGTAAAGATTTATGATTTATGGGTGTTTTAGGAGCTACATTAACATGAGTGGCAGATATTTTTTACAGCGCAGTGTTTGTTGGCTGTGATAATAATCTGTGTTTATATTGTTTCTATTTCTGGTTATCAGGGGCTCACACACACACACACACACACACACACACACATTACATCATGCTGCTATTAATGAATTCTATTTTTGTAAACCGCTGAACAAAAACTGCAAAAGATATAGAAAAGTGTGTGCTAATTCTGAAACCTCTCTGTGAGGAGAAGTTGAGTCAAAGACCAGAGAGTGTCTATATCTCCCTGCTCCCCTCCCAGCAAAACTCCTACCTAGTATCTAGGGTTGCAACATTATGAGATTTTCACAGTATCATGGTATTGCAGAATTATTATCTTTCAAAAAGAGCCTTAAAGGAATGAAATTAAAAGAGTTATTTTTGGTAAAACTAATGTTTTATCACTACATGTAAAAAGTCTCCCTTTTGAATATAACTAAAATAAAGCTCAGATTTTTTGTCCACTTTCTTTTTTAAATCAATATCATAGATAAAGCAAATGTACACAGTACATGAACCGTCAATTTTAATATACCGTACACAGTATACCTTGTAACCAGTATATCACTGTAACCCTACATTGGACCAACCTGAAGTTGTTTTTTAAACCTGAAACTGATATGAGTTGATCAGTAGTTGCTATCTTACTATATAATGATGAAAACTCTGTGTGTGTGTGTCTGTTCCATGTGAAATTTGGCACAGTGGTAGAGGGTCATGGGAGGATGCCAATGAAGCAATATTACATCAATTGGCCAAAGGGGGGCGCTATAGCAACCGACTGAAATGTCAAACTTTGAATGGGCATATCTCATGCCCCGTATGTCGTAGAGACATGAAACTTTGCACAGAGATGCCTCTCCTCATGAGGAACACATTTGCCTCAAGAACCCATAACTTCCGCTTATATAGATTTTCCGCCATTTTGAATTCTTTGAAAAACACTTCAAATGGATCTCTTCCTAGGAAGTTTGAGTGATCTGCATGAAACTGGGTGAACATAATCTAGGGACCAATATCTAAAGTTCCCTCTTGGCAAAAGTTGGAAAACTTACTAAAACTGAGCTTCTATAAGGCAATGAATATTGCGGAGGGCGTGGCTCATCACATAAAGGTGTATAACATCTCAAGGGTTTCACCCATCACCACGCAACTTTGTAGGCATATGACCACACATAATCTGAGGGGACCCCTCCATTATTGACCCCATCAAACAAAATGGGGGCGCTAGAGAGCTCATTTCTTATCTAGGCCTAACCGCCATATGGATTTTTACTAAACTTGGTAGATATGTAGAACAGGACGCCTCAAGGTGACTGGAGAAATTTAACTCTAATTGGCAACTGGATGGCGCTATAACAACAGAAAAATGCTTCAAAATGGCTAAAATGCGACCGATCGCTGTGGCTCCCCCTGTGGACCAATGTTGGTGTTGTTTCTAATGTTTGGTATGACTAAGTCATGGTATGGTATGCTGTACATAATCACTGAAACTGTCAGTGTGTCATTCTGTCAGTCAGTCATTCTGTCTGTCCCACGTTTTTCTACTCACTGACGTGGTCAATCTATGTGAAACTGCACATAGGCATTGAGGACTGGCATAGGTAGAAGGTGACAAAGCTACCAATGGCTATGGACCAGTGTTTATTATTCATTAGAAAACTATTTACAGATCAGTTGCAGAATTGAGCTTCAGGAAATTTTTGATCACAGGAGTAACAGATCAAGCACAGCGGTCCAAATGAGGATTTTCCCTCCTGACATTTTGTACGTTCATTAGACTGATGAAAGCTATGAGAGCTTGTGGAAGGTAGTGAACTTGCTGCTTAAACACGTCACCCAGCTGATACTGGGAAATGTGTTCCCAGTTTCACTGCACTGACATCTGCATGGATTTACTGGCAATCACCAGGCAGACGGTGGTCGCTTGGAAAATTTTTGCCCAATTGTAGTAGAGCAGACATATAAAATTACAGTAATTGGAGACACTGAGTTAAAGTATAAGTAGCTCTAAATTTCTCCGCCCACAGTACTTCAGTACATGTATTGAATTATATTCCACCTCAGTGTTTAATCGACCCCGCCCACTGAACTTCAAGTCAACTCATATTATTTCTGCCTCTCAGAATTTTTCACGGTTCATAACTGTAGTCTTTATGTCTCTGGTGAATGCCTGTATGTGCATACTGCATTTATATATCTGACTGCGTCCACATATGTCTGCATGTGTGTGTACGCACATGTGTGTAAGTGTGCGTGTGTGTGATTGCAGTCAGGTGAGTCGTGGTGGCTCCAGCCTCATTTCCTCGGCTCTAAGAATAACCGGCAGCATGAACAGGCTGTTTTCACTCTGATTACAGATAGGACCTCCACCTTGTTATCGCTCAGGTTCCCAAACACGCTGCGTTACAACACACACACACACACACACACACACACACACACACACAGACACGCACGCACTGCAAAAAATGTTGCTGGTCATTTTAGTCACGTTGCTTACACTGAATACATTTTTGTAAATGTTTCTGCTGTGACATGTCTTCTTTGATTTATGTTAAACAATTCAACTTTACAACTGATGAGATTAAAGATTAAGGGACTAATAAATTATCTCACTGTCTCGAAAAGTAACCAAATTATATTAAATGAGAAGAAGTAAAAAGAAATGACTGTGAAGATGACCACACATATAAATGTGTGTGTATATATTTATAATTCTTTTTCTCCTTCCTCATAAATTTTCTTAAATTTACTCCATCACAGAAGCGCTCACCAAAAGGAGGAATAATTGGTATCCCGTGCCTCATAATATCCCTTAATTAACTCTATTATGAGTGACTGAGTGAGCGCCATTTCCACAGCCTCTTCCTGTGAAGTGACTGTTTCATTACAACAAAGCAGTGTTCACATTAGCGTCATTAACAGCACGGTGGAAACACAAAGAGCATCCGGGAGGAAAAATGGAGCCGATAAGTGTTTGAATTAAAGCAGTAAATAAATGAGTGTTGTTGCTGTACACAGGCCCATTAACAGAGCTGCGCAATTATGACCATAAATTGTTGAGAAATGAAGAGTTTTGTGTTGAGAAACAGAATCAGTCCTCTGTAGCACAGAGGGTCTGTGTGTCTGTTCATTTAGCATCAGCTGGAATCAGTCAAAGACAATTAAATTATTATGTTATTAGCTGCTGGGTGTGACGCCAGCTGAGCTGTAAACAGCACAACACCAAAACAGCTCAGCGAGTGTGACACCTAAGACGAGGAAGTGCCAAACGCAGGATTCCTAAACATTTTCAGGGACAAATTTCAAAACTTTTTCATGACTTTTCAAGGATCCATAATAACAATATTGCCCAGAGTTTTTCAAAAATATCAGATTCAATCTCTGTTCAAACATCATTTCAACTATCCGGCCAACTCAGTCTCACTCCGAAATTGTCGAAATCCAGCACTTGGGCAGTGACTTGTGGCGTCTGACACCGACTAAAAAAGCTGTCCTTTAACGTCAGCATGATATACAGCCAGTTGTCATTATTGTTTAACGGCAGTTGGCGGTGTCTGGAGGGAACGCAGCAGGACAAGAACAAAAGCTAAGGCGGTGAAAGTCCAAGAAGGGTAGGAGGGTCCAACAAACACTGACTTTCACCTGGGAGAGTTGTGTTTGTGTCACCTAAGATTGTAAAGCAAAACCCTGTTCTTCTTACCTAAACCCAGCCATGTGCTGTTGTTGCCTAAACCCAAACAAGAAAAAATAACATTCAGTCGCAGTGTTGTACCGACGTAGTTCGTAACAGGCAGAACTTCTCAAGGTGTCCCAGAATGTCAACAACCAATGCACACAGGGTAC
The DNA here is from genome assembly GCF_041903045.1 of Epinephelus lanceolatus. NCBI lineage: Eukaryota > Metazoa > Chordata > Actinopteri > Perciformes > Serranidae > Epinephelus > Epinephelus lanceolatus. The sequence goes on from NC_135742.1 coordinate 4,208,295, forward strand.
GCTGAGGTCGCATCTGGACATGGAAAGTCCATGACCAAAAGTCGATACCTGACAAGGTCGGAGTGAGAATGTGTCGATCTGGCAAACGTGAGGGGAGAGATGGATTGTGGGGAGAATATGAGGAAACGTATGTGATGGCAAATAAAATGTGTTACTCTATCAACAGCTACAGAAAATAAATTGGTGTTATGTTACATTACGTAGATGGCTATCTATCTACAGAAGATTTCTGTAACAAATTCATTACAGAAAAAAATTCCATGACTTTTCCAAAACTTTCAATGATTTTTACCAATTCCATGACTTTTCTAGGTTTTCCATGACCATGACAACCCTAGAACATTAACTAAGCCAGCTATAGTCTGATAAAATAATACAGTAAATCACGTTAAATCGTTGAATAATACGGTCCTGTTAGTTGCTACATGCACACTGTCACTCAGGCTAATAGGGAGCCTGGACAGGTATCGTACAAATGGAGAGCGGGTGACTAATTTTACGTAGTGGCAAAAAGTGGGATTACAACAACCGATCTGTCATGTGATGCCACGGGGCCCAAAAACACTTTTTCCCATTGATTTATATGGGGAAAGAGACATCTATAACTCAGTGTAAAAATCTAGAAAAGCCACACGATTTAATTATGTTATTCTCATTCAAGTTGGCAGAGCGCTAAACCTGGAGTCAGCCCCTCAGCCGCCGCAAGTCTCCAGTGTGCTTGCTCTATGGGTATGATTCTATACCCTGGAAATGTTTTTCAGCGATGGTCCCGCCCACAAGATTCAATTTAACAGCAAACAAAACTTTTGGATGTGCCAAAAAGAACTTTTGGATTTGCAAAGAAAATGACATAAATACATTTTTAATCACAAATTAATTTTACTTGCAATAAAACATTTTTTGATTGCTGTGTCTCAACCCTTTTCTGTCTGATTGCATAATTAAGAAACAAAAGTAACTCCACATAGCCTCATTCCTCAAAACTCCCCCAAAATGCAACCTCTCTGATGACTTCAGGTTTTAACATACATAAATTCAACACTAAGTTTTACTTTCTTGCCAGCAGATGTCACATTCGTCAGATCTCACGTTGGAAATGATAGTGTGTGGGTGGAAGAGAGCCCAGTCGAACCGTTCCAAGCTAAATACATAAAATCTCACCCCCACCTCACCGCTCCTTTCTGCTCTCAGCCCTGGTCCAAATTTGGCACTGTTGGCCTCTGTGAAAAGGCATTTCCCCCGGGGTGGAGGGGGATCGAGGTTCTGTGTAACTCTTGACTGCGGTCCGAGTCTGACAACATCGTGATTTTCCCACAGGAAAATAAAAACATAAACTTTGACATAACATGTTTTTGAATCAGAGGATCAAAGCTGTGAGAGGAAAGGCTTCGTGGGATCTGTGTGTGCCACGCAACAAAACACAAGGTTCAGAGTTTAAGGTTAATTCATTGTCATGGTATCCCACAATATAATACAGTTGTAGTTCCTTTTATGCTACACAAGCAACACAAAAAACAAAACAATATTTTTTATGGTGGAGTGTGGAGGATGAGGTCGAGTCAGAGTTTCCCAGTCTGACATAAGAAACTAAATGTACAGTTGGAAGACGCTTCAATCCAAGTTTTGAAAAGTAATCAGATTAACAGTCAGACACTTAAAATGAGACAGAGTAATATTTATCAGGCAACCAGGTGCTCAAATAAAAAGAGAACTGAACAGAGTGAAAATAAACTGACATACTGGAGGAGTCTGAAGAATTCATCAGGGGTTTTAGGTGAAAACTAGAATTACTGCCTCTTGGTTACATGACTCCACAGACCAGTGACGTTCCTCTTACAGTTTACATCCATGTCTGTGAAAACATGGACGCTTCACACGCATCTTACCCCGAGAGCACAGCAGATCTATACAATCAGCACAGTTTCAAGATTAGTGTCACCAATTCAGTCTATTCACTGAATCAAATCAAATCAATCTATCTATCTAGTTCTTCATCATTTTATACATTTGGGTAAAATTTTATAATAATAAGCGTATGAATTCTTGAGTTATGGCCAAAAAAAATGATTAGTGAGGTCACAGCGACTTTGACCTTTAGCCACCAAATTCTAGTCAGACCATTTTTGAGTCCAACTGAATGTTTGTACCAAATTTGAAGAAATTTCCTCAAGATGTTCATGAGAGAGTACATTTACAACAATGGGACAGACAAGGTCACGGTGACCTTTGATCCCCACTTATGACCTTCAACCACAGAATTCTAATCAGTTCATTCTTGGACATTTGCGCCAAGTTTGAATTGTTGTCCTGGTGAATGTTTGTGCCACATTTGTAGAAATTCCCTCACAGTATTCTTGAGGTGAGGTATTGCATTCACAAACCCGAGAAAGACCTTTGACTACCAAAATGTAATCAGTTCATTCTTGAGTCCAAGAGGACATTTGTGCCAAATTTGAAGAAATTCCCACAAGGTATTCTTGAGATATCATGTTCAGAAGAATGGGACAGACAAGGTCACGGTGACCTTGACCTTTGACCACCAAAACCAAATCAGTTTATTCGTGAGTCCAAGTACATGTTTGTGACAAATTTGAAGAAACTCAAGGTGTTCATGAGAATGGGACGCATGTACAGACAATCTGAAAAGATTATTGGGAATATGTACCACTGAAGCAGAGTATGAACAATACGACGGGAGCTTTATGGTGGGCCTTTACTTTGTTCTTGAGACCCTGTATTGAAGGAGGCCACTGTGTTCAAATGAGGTTTTAAGACCTTAATTTCTTTGCTTATATGATGTACAGTATATTTATAATTACAGAGTTTAATTAAATTATTAGACACCAAATCTGTCAATCTGAAAAATTGTACACATTGTACAGAGAGGGAGGAAAATAGGATCATTATGGGTCCATTAGTTAATTTTTGCTTTTAGTGTCTAGTGAAGAAATAATGCTCTTTCAGAGACATTTTCCAGGCATGAAAATTGTCAAACTCATCAATTCATGTCAGGACAAAAATATTAGTATTGGCTTTTAGAAATTATTGTTGCATCATCATAACATTACTGAAGAGAGGTCTGTATCAACACAAATCAACATTTGTCTTGGACCACATGCTGCTGTTGTGGTTGCTCTGAAGCCTGGAGCGCACACAGTTAGGACCAAAAAAAAAAAAAAAACCCTCACTGGAACAATTCCACATTGTCCGAGATGTTGACTGTGCTCCCGATCAATAACTTTCATGTGAGCCTAATCAATGGCATCAAACAGTCACATCATGTGAGCACAGCGGGACAGTTGTTTTGGCGAGTCATATGAGCTAAATAAAGCAGGACTCTCTGCAGAGGGACACAGAGGGGGCGGAGCAGAGTGTGTTGGCACTTCACTACAAACCATCTGCAATCAGCTGTAGTGGGGTTAAACAAGTGATTTGTAATCTGGCTAAAAACAACCTGCCAGACTAGAAACAATTCTATTTTCATGTATGATTTTATATTGCTGGGAAGTAAAATTTAAAATGACTGTGGAGTTATAGGCATCAAAGTAATAAACTAAAGTTACACCATTAATATTTACATCTCGCGCAGCACGAGCCTCTCATCCATGAGTAGATGCACGCTTCCTTCTGCGCAGTGATACAGCTGGCAGTTGTAGTTCGGTAGAGAAAAAGTAGTTCCTTCAAATGTATTTTTTGGTGCTTTGAGCACCACAAGCCGAGTGCCATCTGCTGCCATTATACGGGAGAGAAGGCAGACATCTCTACGGACGATATCTCCCAACACTGTGCACCTCACACCAAACCAGTCTAGACTGATACACATCACTACATGTAAGACGAAACAGATTTTTGATTTTGGGGTGAACTGTCCCTTTAAAATTACAGAAAAATGTACTATAGGTTATGTGAACTGGCCGGTCTGAGCTCGACTCAAGCCGGCTGATGGTGTCACCTGGGACTCAACTGGTCAAATCACTGGCTGCTGGTTTTAAGGCACGTCAACTGTTTCAACAGCCAATCAGCTTGTAGTGAAGTCCGCTGGTCAAGTCAAAATGACCACAGACGGCGTGTTTGCTTAATGCAGCAAGTGCTCCGTCCTAGTCAAGCCCTCTTGTTTCTGTCCTCAGTGTGCCAGTGTCGGACGGTGGGTCGCTGCTGCTGGCTGTATGTGCTTATGCCCCGCCCACACACACATTCTCATTGACTGATGAATCAGTGCTGTTTATTAACATTATTGTGGTGTATTGATTATGAATACAGTCCATCTGATGCTGGTTTTGTTTCATCACTGTAGCCAGTATCTCACTATCACTATCCTCATTCAGATTTTAAGAAGCTACAAATTATATTCAGCCACAAAATAAGTCTGAAAACCTGCAAATCAGAACGAAAGTACAGAGAGTTGTTGACTAGAGATGATACGCCGTCTCATGGTGGTCACTTCCTGTCAACGTTACAGATTAGAAGCACAGAGAGTTGTTGACTAGAGATGATACACCGTCTCATGGTGGTCACTTCCTGTCAACGTTACAGATTAGAAGCACAGAGAGTTGTTGACTAGAGATGATACACCGTCTCATCTAGTTGCATTGGTGTGAACCAGCAGGTTTTGTAGAACCCTGCAGAACAGCACATTGCAAGTAGTTGCCTTTTTCAACTCGTCTCATGGTGAATCTTTGGTCTGAACTGGGCTTAAGACATCCAATGGTACTAATTATGTCAGCATAAATTGTTGGAAAGTGGCCTAAATAACACAAAATTTTGGTAACAACTGGCATTTTCAAAATGGTCCATTTAACTTTCACCTCAAGATATCATAATTAAAAAAGGTTCTACAGATCGAAAGTCTCCCCTAAGTCTAAGAAGACTTGTTTATATACGTAAAGCAAAACTAGTTTTACTTGCTGTTTTTTTCCACTCCTTCTCTGTAGTCTCTGAGGCTGCAGAAAGGAATGCTAAGGTTTAATTTTATGCCGATATGCATCGTTAAAGAAAAACAGATACAAAAAGATAAGATGGCGTGCAGCATCAAACCAGTAAAGTACAGCCATAAAGTATCTGTTACTGCTTTAGTCGTAACTGAGCTGCAAATGTGAGGAGAAGTGATACAATGAGAAAGCAACAAGAAAAATCAGGTGCTCATGATGTGCGTTCAAACAACTGAGACCCCCTGCCTCTTCCTCTTTGACTTCACGTGTCACGGACACCACAGGTAACACACACAAATCCAGCGTGGATGCAGAGCAGCATCTCCATGACTACCTACATTGGTGAAAGCCAGCCAGGAAATCACCCGCTCCCTAAAATGGTCACTGGTTAGTGCTGGTTAGCGCTCAACATGCTGTCCCAATTAAGGAATCAAGTCTCCCTCCCACGCTGTATTCAGAGTTGTTGAGGGATTAATAAAGTAAATAGCCCTTCCCAACTGTTCTATGATGAATATTTTAAAGGTGCATTTTGAGGATGTTTGGTACCAAATCAATCCAAAACACAGACTCAGACTCAACATCTCTTTTTAATCAGACTGTTACACCTCCATATTTACAATAATCTGCAGCAACTTGTTCAGATCACATGCTGAATAGCAAACGGCTCAACCAAAGTTAAGATAGTGAAAGCCCTTTCATTCAGATTTTTCTTCTGCTTTTACTGATTGGTTTGTGGTTTGAGGGAACACCAGCAAGCTGTATTGCACTGAGTCCCACAGCTGAGCAGCATCGCGCTGCTGTCGAGGAAAAATCACACAAATCTGCGAATGTTTAAAGTGTTCATTCAGGCATTTGCACCTTATATGAGACCTTTGACGCTTCGGCTCTTCAAACTCTGATTGTGTAACTTCAAATAAAAATGTTTTTGTTTTAAGCTCTTTATGAAACTTTACTTTCCGCAGATTTGCATCATTTCGTCCCGACAGCAGCGACAGGAGGAGATCACAGGCCGGCCAGAGGGTTTCCTAACATGAGCAGGAACTCATTGCCCTCGTAAGAAAACATGATAAGCCATCTGTGTTACACAACAGTAGTCAGGATACTAAGACAACAAGTACAGTCAGTAAGTTGCTCTCAGTAGCATCATGAGACAGAAACATCGATCCAGACTGAATCATGCAGGAAAAAATCTGTCCGTGGAGCATCTTTCACAACAGATCAAGCACAGATCAAACATGTCAACACTTTGCAGGAAATTACATTTCATAGCAGTTACATAACACATACCGTTACATAGAAAACGTTATATAAATAGGACATAGTGGAGGCAGCAGGGTCGGTGGGGGGTTCAATTCCCCTGACAGCAGCTGGTGAGTCTGTTGCACCGGAAAAGTCCTACCGTTAAACTCTGACCCCTAACCTTACTCTGACCTCTGACCCCTGAACCCCTGCAGTGAAATGTGGCATCTCTAGAGAGAAAATGTAAAACAAATAAAAGTTTCTCACCACCTTAAAGAAATAGCTGCATTTAAAGTCACAATGAAATAAAATGACTTTTTGAAAAAGTCAGTGACAAATAAATTCTGCTGAGGAAGAGTGTGTGATTGTTTCAGCACACCAGTCACCAGAGGAGAATGTTGCTATGTTTCTACAAACCACAGGTACATTACATTTCTAAGTTTCATATGCACAGTGTTGGGGGATAACTTATTAACAACAGTTACGTAACTAAATTACAAAACAAATGTTACTGTAATCTACTGTAAACAAATTTAAATACAACACCGTCAAGGGTAGGCTGGCTTACAAGGATCTGTGTGGACGGGCACATTTTGATCAGTTCTCTTTTCTAAACTTACATTGCCTCCAGTTTGGCAATAAAATCAATGAGCATTGCTCTGAGCAACTTAAAGAGGTACTTCACTGCTGTAAAGATGGCCTCTTAATAAAACTAGGATGCCTCTGCAGTAGGAAGACGCAAATACTTTTGACATTGGTGCTAAAGAACCAGAGAAAACAGAGAAAAAGAAAGCTTTTGCTCAAGAGGGAGAAAAACCTACAACTACCAGAATGCAGTGCGCCGCACCGGGCTAATAAATGCTCCTCCGTGTAAGCGACAAATGCGAACACGTTAGCTTGAAACAAATCAGCTGGCTGGCAAAAAATGATCTTGATTTCTGACAGTTAAACAGTGAGCTAAAACATGTTTCTGAAAACATCTCAGGAGAGAAATGGGCAACTTAGTTAAAGAATCTTAATTTATATTTAATCGCTGCTAAGTTTTACTATTTGATCTCAGATTTTTCAGCCACCATTTTCACTGTGCAGGAAACAGTGTGGTGCCCACTTCCTGTTCACAAATCCTCGCTATTACAGCTAAAAACGGCTCTAAAATATGTTTCTAAAAACACTGTTGGTGAGAAACAGGCAGTGCAGTAACACAATCTTTATATATGTTCGACCAGCACTGCCTTTTTTTACTGTTTGATCAGATTTTGGTTTGAGTTCGAGGCGGGCGGGTCGGCTCTTGTTCTGCTTTACTCTGTGTTTGCAAGTAAAGCCTGTAGTTTGAGCAACAGCCCGAGGGCCAGCAAAACTCCGCTGGATGACGTAATCTGTGTCATGACGTAAATTACATCATCTGGCAGAATTTCGCCGGTGGGCGAGGAGGGAGACCTGGGCAGTGGTTAGATGGAGAGAAGCTTCGTACAGTTCACTGACACATACTACCCACACTGTTCTTACACAGAGCTGGTTGAAAATAAGTAGAGTTGTACCGGTACAGATACCAGTATCGGAAATGCCTCCGATACTGCCTAAAATGCGGTATCAGGTATCGGTGAGTACAGCCCATGACCAATCCGATACCACGTAATGCCGCATGTCATTACGCATACGCACGCTACAGGCAAACGAAACGCAAACGGAGCAGAGTTTAAAAAGCATTCTACTGTAGCCTTTGAAATGTCTTTTTTACCAAATTGTGTGGCTGCACTTTAACCTGTGTCTTGATCTGTGTCAACACTGGATAATAACAATTTAAAAAAAAGTTTTATGGCATTCATTCTACTATTATGTATTTATTTCTTAATATTTTACAGAGAGTTTTAGGAGTTGAGACATAAAACAATTCATATCCCATCCATTTTTATTTTACGTGCTGGTATTGGATCGGTACTCAGTATCGGCAGATACCTAAGGTTCAGGGATCGGTATCTGTAAGGAAAAAGTGGTATTAGTACATCTCTAAAAATAAGTGAAGTACCTCTTTAAGTCTGCCATTGCCTGGCTATGACCAGCCGACTACCGTGTTGTAAGACATAATTCCTTTAGTGCGAGAATTTAACTATATTTTCCTTCTGAAATCAGAAAAGGCTCTGACACTACTGCTGTCAACATTAAAATGCTCAATATCAATTCTGACAAAACCTCTATAGGTTAGTTAATGTAACCCCAGTAAGTCACATAATAAAAGTAATCAAATGTAATACGTTACATTACTTTGATGAAGTAGTTAAAATAGTTAAATTACTTATTATATTTTTAACAGGGTAACTATTAATCTCTCATTAAATTTCAAAACTAACCTTCCCGACACTGCACATGTATCGTAAACATTTCTAACGTGATGCAGTGTATGAGCTGACTCTGTCATCAGGAGGTGGAGGAGATGTCGAGGGAGACAGCATCGCCTCCTAAGCTGCAGACAACTGTTCAAGACCAACAAACAAAACAGATTGTTTTTTCATTGCTGTGTTTCCAGCAGCTTTTCAGGCACCAAACGTGGATGCTTTTTATTTCCAGCGGGACAGTGGCACAAAGAGCTGTTGAGACATCACTGCCTTTCCAAATTGGATTGTGCACCCAGAACTGGGTATTTTAGGCCACAACATGACCTTTTCCCACAGACTTGTGTGGCTAAACTGAACCATATAACCACAGCATTGTTAAAACATAAAATGTGATGTATCCACTTCATAATAACATAGAAATACAACGCATCTGTGTTTTGCAGAAACATACATTTTCTCTGGTGACTGGGTTGGCTTCCATGGTCAAGAACGAGCTTTCAATCTTGACTTTTTCTGTGATTCTACAGCGATAGCCCTTGTGACAGTACACATGTATGACAACAAATGCAGATCTTTTAATTTTCCTCATGTCTGTTTATCAAAATCCTGCCAGGAAAACATTTAAAATCACATTTCGTACATATTTCATAGACGGTACGACCAAGTATCTGTGGGCACCCTACAGAAAAGCTGAAGGGTTTAACATATTCAGGCCGGCTGGGAAACTGTGTAACAGATAGATGTGATGCATTTCTAAATTCTTGGCACAGAACAAACATAACACCTTAAATCTGCACTATGTATTTGGACCATGTTCAGGAAATGTGTGAAAATAATTCAGTGCAGACAAACCAGACGTGTTCTTCAAGCTCTCAACCCAGTATCTGTTGATAATTACCTTGAAACCAACACAGTAAATGTAATGTATACAGGGATTTATAAGTAGTTTGACCACAATAAATCATGTGAACTCCACTGTAGACTTAATTTTCAGCGAGACCAGTTAAGCAGGCATTACTCCATCATGCTTGAATTAGCTACAGCCTTATTAATGTGGGGTCATATTATCAAGAAGTCTGTTCATCAAGGAAAAAGTAAAACTGCCTCTTAAGCTACGGCTAACCCAGACTTGATAAAGCTCTCGTGCCTAGCTGGTGGTTTCTCCAGCAGGAAATGGAACAGCAGGTTCTTCAGCATTTTAGCTATTTCTGGCTCGCTGGCAGCAAATGTTTATTAATGTGAGCTTTCTCTGTTGAAGGTATGCTCTGCAGGATTTCCCTAAAAAATATAGACTCTTACAAAAGTAATCCCTCTCGAGCACCACTTACAGTACGACCCACTCTCAGTGTGTGGCGGTGTATTTGTCTGCAGAGTCACTGACCTGTCTGGATTGTCTTATTTTCTGCATTGAGGACGTTCATGGGCACAAGGGCAAGGTATCGTTTAAAAAAATCAGGATATCAGAACACTTACAGTGAGAGCATGGGCTTGTGGTATAGCCATACTTTTAAACATTTTGTGGCATCTCACCAAACCACACTATATGAGCTGTAGGAGTGTGAGCTTTATGCTGGGCAAATTGTTTGCATCACAAGGCTAACATTACCTAACAGTTATTAACGGGTATAACGACAGTCACGCGGTTCCGGTGTCAGTGTGAGTTTTTTTGGAACCGTTTAACAGCTCAGTGTTGGACGTTCACTGTTGTTGCTGCTGTGCTAGCTCATGCTAAGCGGGCAGACGTTGTACTGACCATTTGCCAGGAAGAGAGCCGCTCTGGAGACGACAATCCAGGATCAGGCACCCAGCGCAAAAACGACTGAATGCATCGTTTGACCGAAGACGTTTCGATACTACTAGGTTATTTCTGTAAAGGTATTAAGTAGCCATACGCAGCCCTACTGGGCACAGCACACAGGTGAGATCAGGACTTTATAAAAACCAGGTGCCAGACCGTCAGCAGCAGGCACTGAAGAGGAAGCTATGACACAGCACTGCAATAACACAAATACAGTGAGGCAAAATGCCAAGCGGACAGAACTAGTTTCAGACTGAGAATAAATCCGGGGTTAGCTTTTACTTTTACAGACAGTAACCAATAGTTCTGGCCTAGCCTACCTTTTGATACACCAGTAAATAAATGAAGCACACAGTAAACAACAACACCAGAGTGGAGCAACTGTTTGGTTTTCGGTTCAGTTTTCAAATTTACTGGAAGTTTCTGCATGCAGCTGTCATGGGAAATATACATTTCTATGGCATAATGTTTTTTAGATGGTAAAAAAATTATATTGTGGTCAACTGCTGTGTTTTGCCTGTTATACCAGTGTATGCTTTGCTTTGAAATTTACAATCACTGGATGTAAAAGAGCCCAAAATGACAGAACGTCTTTAAACGTATGTGGTCTCTGGTGTCCATTTACTTTTAGCTAGAGTGTGTTATTGAGTTTTCTTTCTGAACGATCGTCTCGTTAAGTTTGTTTGTTTGTTTTCTTGTCCTTTTCGACCACAACTACGTCAAATTCAGGAGCAAGACGCTCTGAAAAACACATTTCATTGTGATATTAACCCCAAACTCCACATTTTAAACCTTCCTGCAGGTTATAAAGAAACTTCTCATCATTACAAAAAGACAGGTTTAATCTCAAGTGCAGCACGTCAGACCTCTTGGCTGTGACAAATAAATTATCTTATAAACCATAAACACTTCATCCACGAAATCATCTCTAACCCTAGAGATCTACTTTGTACATCAGGGGCCTCCAAAGGGCCAAGTTAGCCGCTGCTTAAATATTTAAACTCTGAAGTGTATTTACATGAAGTCACACGCGGTCACTGGCTGTCAGAGAAAGTGCTCTGACCCTCTTACACTGTGAGGTCGGGCTCGTGATGCACGGCGATAACACTCCTCTCCACTTCACACTGATCTGAACAGCGATCAGCTGCCGGAGGGTTGAAACACAGATATGAGCAATAAAGTAACAGACTACAGTGAAGTTAGTCTTTGCATGAAGGCAGACAGCAGATTCATTATCAACACTCGACATGTCAGGAGGTGATTATCTTAAGACGCTACGTGGCTTGTGATTTAAGAGTCGTGTACAGCTGAGAACAAAAGGCAAACAGCCCGGAGGCTTAACAAAGAACTTGCTGATAAACCTGAGGAGGAAACACAGAATACAACCCTCCAAATAAATATGATTTATTGTCTCTGACGAGGATACGCCGCCGTGTGCTGGCAGGAAAACGTCCCGGGTCAGCGGCCATCTTAGAAAGTAAAGCTAATTCTTAAATCAACTATTTCATGTGAAACCCGAGACTGTGTAAACATACTTGGAGCTTCCCACTAACACCCAGCTAAAACACACACAAGCTCAGAAAGAAACCTCAATCTTCTCTCTGAGAAATGAGCTTAACGTCCATCTGATACACATTTTCCACTCTCACACAGGCTGATTATCAGATGGATGATTTTTCAGACGCTCATTAGCATCTGAAGTTCCCTAAGGGAAACAGATCAGCAGTCTGTTTCAAGTGTTAACATTTTTTTTTTTTTTGCATCACCTAATTCTACCCTGAAAGAACCAAGATAATTTGCAGATTGTTCAGTCAGGCTTGAAAAGATCTAAATTATTTTTTGCATTTCGGTGGATCACACAGCACAAGTCGCACTGTGCTTTCCTTTTTTTTTTGCATCTGGGTTCTGAGTTGTGGAGTCAGTGCAGGCAGGAGTGTTTATTAAATCCTCTGAAGTGACACATGAATTGTATTCCGACAGTCCGCTTCCGTCATCAGGATCAAACTTCTTAACTCCGTGTCGTCAGCTTGTGATAAAGAGCAGCATCACACTCAGGAGCATTCAAGAAAGCTTCACAGCCTCCGTAAAATCAGCCTTTGAGACAACAGACAGGCATCTGCACAGGCACCTCTCCGGGCTCTGTGCAGGTCCTCGCCACATCTCACTGTGGGACCAAAAAGACCTGTGTCATGCTGCGCAGCACAACCACAGAGGGCCGATGCCTCCAAAGTGACCAAACCGAATCTGTCGTCGTCAGGGCTCATACTTGGCATCGAGGGTCTGGTCGCGGGACAACAGGAGCCGGAGCCTTCTTCGCGTCCACGCAGCTGAGGCAGGCAGGAAACAGCGGGCTGAAGAGGCGGCCGAGGCCCTTCCGGAAGACGCTGTTGGAGAGGCTATAGATGACACAGTTACAGAAGCTGTTGCTAATCGCCAACCACGTCGTGAGGAAGGAAGCCACCTTGTGGTGATACAGCCCAGCGCTCTCCAGGAGGAAGTAGAGGATGTACGGCATCCACAGCATGTAGAAGACGCTGGTGATGCGGAACAGCACCATGGCGTAGCGTTTGTCCGTGCAGCCGTCGCAGCGATCCCCGCGCTCGCCTTTATCGCCCTCCGTTTGCGAGCTGAAGCGGGCATGGCGCTGGGTGATCTCCCTCGTGTGCTGCCGGCAGATCCGAAATATACTCCCGTAGGTGAAGCAGACGGTGAGCGCCGCTGGTGCATAAAGCAGCGCCACGATGAAGGTGCTGAACCCCGGGTTGGTTTTCCATGAGTCTGCGCACCATTGAAATATGTCCCCATGGTAACCTGGCTTCCCCCAGCCGAAAAAGGATGGCAGGAAGATCAAAGCAGAGTAAACCCAGATAAGAACGATGCACACCCTCAGCCGGCACGGCGTCACCAGTGTGGCATACGACAGAGGGCGTGTGATGGCAATGTAGCGATCCACGCTGATGCACGCCAGTGACGCCATAGAGACGCTCTTCAGCACAGAGACCATGTAGCCAAACGCCTTGCAGGTGAGCTCCTCATTCAGGCCACGGAGGTAGTGGAGGAGGGACAGTGAGGGCACCAGGCAGCTGACGCCTACCAGCAGGTCGGCGTAGGCCATGGTCTGGATGAAGTGGCTGGTGGTGTGGTGGTGCAGCAGTGGGGCGCAGTGGAAGACGAAGATCACCACCAGGTTGCCGGCAATGATGAGCATGGTGAGGAAGAGGATGACGACCACCTCCAGCACGCAGGTGTCCAGGCTGCGGGAGTAACCCACGGCGCCCAGCAGGCAGAACGGGGGAGAGCCGCTTTGGTTCGCATTGGAGGAAGAGTTCATGTTTAGACTGGAGGAGGGAGGGAGCAGGAGGGGGCGGTTTCAGCTCAATGCGGCCGTCATCCTGTCGCCTGAGTCTCTGTTTTAATCCTGAAGTTGCTCGTCCCGTCTTCTACTCCCAAAACAAAGAGCGCTCCGGTTCTTCTTAAATCAGCATCTTTTCTCCCTCAGCAGGCGGCGAGCCCGTCCTTAAAGTAGCAGTAATCCATCGGTGTGTGCAGAACGCAGCTTGCTGCTGCTGCTGCTGGGTGTGAAATACGTGCATGTGTGCTACCTCAAGGAGCACAAAAAAATCTCCACCACAGAACAAGAGATGCCAGTCTGATGCTGCAGTGCACACCGTCCTCCCCTCGCAGCTGTTTATCATACCCCCCCCCTCTACTGCAAATCCTGAGGTAAGCACTCTGCGCCGGCACACAGCCACCGAAAAATCCAGGCATCCACTTCTCGGCTCTTTGTGACGGAAAAAGGAGGGAAAAACAATGGAGGAATTCCCAGCAGCTCCAATGTTAACACTCCTCCACACTGACAGTGACGGCTGTCTCAGCAAACAAAAGCAAGACAGTCCAAACAAGCAGCGTCAGATCTGGAAGTGGCAGCCTCGTCCATGGTCCACTGACAGGGGATGAACACACACACTTCAGCACACACACGCAGCGTCTCGAGCAGGAAGAGTCCTGGAGACAGGCGCAGGAGCGCTGGCAGGCGAACATCCAGAAGTGATGGATAATGTCACTGGGATCTCTTCTCCGTGGAGCTTCGACTGAGGCTCAGAGGCAGCCGGCTGACTTCCAGTGTGTGTGTGAGAGAGTGTGTGTGTGTGTGTCAGAGAGTGTGTGTGCATGAATGTGTGTGTATGAGAGAGACAGAGAGCGCAAGACCAGGGAGGCAGGCAGTAAACTGCCTCTCCTCTCTGCTGTGGTGGCAGTAGTGATGATGCAGCGCTGCCACTGCTGCTTCCCTCTCCTCCCCCTGCTCACTCTCTCTCTCTCTCACACACACACACACACACACACACACGCATACACACACTGGTGTTCCCTCCCCTCCTCGCCCCCTCGTCCTGCCTTTCCCCCCTTTTTTCTTTCACACACTCACTGTGACTCTCCCTTTCCTCCCTCCTCCGTCTCCTTCACTCCTCACCCTCAGCCCCTCTGTCACCGTGTTTCCACCGTACAGCACCACTACTGCAGGAAAACCAGTTTGGGTGAAGGACAATATCCCAGTAAGGGTGGATTTGTTTGGTTTACTGGTGGTTACATAACACCGTTTTAACAGCATTTCAGTAGTGCACTTTAACGTGAACCAGGTCCGAACTGCACAATGAGATTTGATCACAGCTGAGGAAACATTTCATGATATAATCTACATGTCTACAGCAAATACGCTTTTGAGAAAAACTTTTTGCCGAGCAAATTACATTTTGTATTAACATTAATAAGGGAATGTTGCGAATGAATGATCCTGGCAAGTTGCAAAAATATTCCCTGTCAGCGTATTTCACTAGTATTCCACCAAAACAGATAATCTTGCAATACACTATCCACCAGTAGTGACTACAGAATTATTTCTTTATTATCACCTTCATTTTAAAATAACATTTAACCAAAACCTCAGAATTCCATCTCTGCTTTTTGCAGATGATGTGTTTCTGTTTGCTTCATCACTCTGTGACCTCCAGCATGACCTGGGGCAGTTTGAGTGTGAAGCAGTTGGGATGAGAGTCAGCACCTCCAAGCCTGAGGTCATGGTTCTCTGCCGGAAAATGGTGGATTGTCCCCTCTGGGTTGGGAGAGAGTTACTGCCCCAAGCGAAGGAGTTCAAGTATCTCGGGGTCTTGTTCACAATTGAGGGTAGAATGGAGCGTGAGATGGATCGGCGGTTTGGTGCAGCGTCTGAGAACTGAGCCAGAAGGCAGAGCTTTCCATTTACTGGACCATCTACGTCCCAACCCTCAGCTATGGTCATGAGCTCTGGGTAGTGACTGAAAGAATGAGGTCACAGATACAAGGAGCTGAAATGAGTTTCCTCCGTGGGGTGTCTGGGCTCAGCCTTAGAGATAGGGCGAGGAGCTCGGACATTTGGAGGGAGCTCGGAGTAGAGCCGCTGCTCCTTCGTGTCAGTTGAGGTGGTTCAACATCTGATCAGGATCCTCCTGGGCGCCTCCTGTTAGAGGTGTTCCAGGCACGTCCCACTGGTAGGAGGACCCGGGGCAGACCCAGAACATGCTGGAGGGATTACATATCTCATCTGGCCTGGGGACGTCTTGGGGTCCCCCAGGAGGGTTGTCTGGAGTACTTTGCTCAGCCTGCTTCCCCTGCGACCCTGCTTCAGATAAGCGGCTGAAAATGGATGCACGGATGGATGGATTTAACCAAAATCAGGATCTTTTCTTAACCTTCACCAAATTGCAGGAGTGTGGACATGAACCAGAGAGTCACTCTGTATGTCCTCCATCCACCCCGACCACCAACTACCAAATCTGTGCTTACCAGGACCACCTCAAGGAGCTTTATGTCTTTGTGTCTTCTGTCTGTAAAATGAAGTCTGGCACAATTTGGTAAAGACAGTTTACCTGATACCAAACTTTTGTAAACTGTCATTCTTTGACTTTTTTTGTAGTGTAGCTGCATTTTAAAGCATTTTTATCATATTCTTTTGGAGTTCTTTAGCTGCACCATTTTGCAATTTGCGAACACACTAAATATTTATATTTTTCTCCTCCAGTTCCGCACTGCTGTCTGCAGGCACCCTGACCCACCAGCAGGAGTCACTAATGCAGCAATAACAATGTGATCCCTCACTGGCTTCCCACCCATGTATCTCCACTGCACTGCACTTTATGTGAAAAAATCGTTGACATTTTTCTTCAACTAAGTGCTGTATAAAAAAAAAGATTCACGTTTGGGAGAAAATTTAATGAATGTGATAAAAGATGTCATTTTGCTGAAACAGAACATTTTCTTACCTAAATTAAAAAGTTAAAAAAAAAAAAAAAATTACGCATAAAATCACACAAAAAATCATTACATTTTGTGGCTGTATATCAGAAGCATGTTTCAGTATTTAATTCATTACAGTCCTGCTCCTGTCAAAATGTGACTCCCTCTCCTCTGTACTTCCCCTCATCCTTGCCCCCCTCTCTGTCTCTGTAACTGTGCGTCCCCCACGTCTCTGCATCCGCTCCATCCTCGTCTCCATGGACCCTCTCACCGCTCCTCCAAGACAGCCCCTCCCCCCTTCACATCTGCTAGCCAATGAGCAGCAGGCAAGGTTCCCATCTCCACAGAGACCGCTCACGCCCACCCACGTGTGCACACACACCCTCCCTGGCAGGCTTCCCCTCACATAAGAAGTGTACCCGTGCAAATGCAACGACACGGCAACACACACACGTGTTCAGAGACACAGCGGGGAACACACACACACACACACACACTCACACACACACACACACACACACACACACATCAGAGGAGCATAAAGTGAGGAAAATCTTTTGATGAGGAGCAGAGAATTCCTGCAGCCGCCAGCGTCCAATGAAAGGAGAGACGGATGAAAAGATGGAAGATAACAGATGAGAGAGGGGAACAAAGACTGAAGTGGTAAAGGTGTGAAGGAGAGGACAAGACTCTACACACACACACACACACACACACACACACACACACACACACACAGTCACCTGCTGCTCGTTTAAATGCAGCTGGAACAGCAGATGCCACCTGCAGTGACTGCAGTGACTGTCAGTGTGCAACAAATCCACTATTACTAATCCAACTATTAAAGGGTCAGTCCACACAAAACTACACAAAGACATGTTTCTACTCAGTGCTGGTGTGGTGGTGGTGCTGGAAGCTTTGTAATGTCGTGAGTACTTGGGTAATGGTCTGGTTGTAAATGCTGCTGGGGACACGGTGTCTTATATGAGGTGTTTCTCAGGAGTTGCTGTATGTGTATATTTCTCAGTATTTGGAGCACCACAGACAAAACTGAGAATTTACAGTCTTTACGGGCAGCAGAGTGTCTCATCATCACTGTAAACTAAGCTAATCGATAAAAATGTAGGAAAGCACTCGTGAGCAAAGCCGCTCTGATCAGATAACGACACCAAAGCATCTTTGCATCCATACTCTACAACAACGAAAGATCTGAGGACTCACCAAATAAGGCAGCGGGGGCTCCTTTAAGAAGTGGACCCTTAAGGCCTTTATACATTAGAGGTTTGAGGAATAAACAACATGTAAATGCAAAATATTCGCTTGCAAAAATTTCAGATCAAACACTGCACTGCAACATTTGCTCAGGAAAAGGTTTGAATAGATTCTGCTCAACAGTGATGCAGCGTATATGTCTTGTGCTTTTACTGTGAAAGGAATGGAGGGAGTGGATCTGGTACGCGCTACCTTTGGCACTGGCGTACAGACGTATGCCTCTGCACACCAGTCAAGTTTCTCTTACAGTATATAGTATACATCCAGATCTATACAATCAGCACAGTTTCAAGATGGACACCCAACATTAGAGTCACCAGTTCAGTATCTGACCAAATGTCTCCCCTTCTGTTCCTGAGATATGACGTTGAATAATGGCCAGAGAAGTTTTTATGCATTATATTATGATGTCACCGTCAAGCTGACCTTTGACCTTTTGGATATAAAATTGCATCACTTCATCAAGTTATCCTGTCAGACATTTGTGTGAAGTTTTGTCATAATTAGTAGGGATGCACCGAAATGAAAATTTGAAGCCGAAGCCAAATAATATTAAACGCTTGGCCGAATACCGAATATCATTGTTTAGTTTTTCATTAGTTTTTGCAGATGAACCCCCTCCAGATTAGTGTTGTCACGGTACCAAAATTGGGACCCACTGTGCGATACCAATGAAAATATCATGGTTCTGTGTAGTATCACGATACCACAGCGAAAATGAGGCAGATGTGCCTTTTGTCATTTATAAAAAGATAAATCACTTTTCTATAATACATCAATGATATTTCAATGGAATAAATTACTTATTGACTTATTCATACTTCAAAAACAGCATCAATAAGTGATTAACATAGGGGGGATCAAAATAAGATAAATAAATAAAATAAGAATCAACCAGCCACCCTCCTCCCCTGACGGCCCCTTCATAAGTAAAGAACAGTCCCTAAAGTGCGGTGAGGTTTGTGGGCCGTTACTGCCACAAAGAGAGAAATGTGAACGGCTCGTTTCTCCTCTGACACGTCACATACCTGTGTTCGGCTGGCTCGGCTGTTCAGGTACTTCTGGGCAGTCATGACGCCAAGAAGAGGATATTATTGGAACCGACTTCTCCGTCGCCGGGTAAGCCGATGGCCGCCGTATTTGACAGGAATACATTAACGTTACTGTCTGTGTCTGTGACTCCCGTTCAACCCACAATCGGTGGGATTCGCCTTTCATTTCTGCTGCTGGTTGAAATCTGTAGGCTGCTCGCACAGCATGCTGAATGATTTAAGCCTATTTTGCTCACTCAAAACTATTTTTAGTCGCAAATGCAAGCGCCGTGACGGACGGATCGCCACACTGCCGACATTTTATTCCGCCCGTCACGGCACGCCGTTTGATTGTGTTATCAAAACACGCCACTATTATTCGGCCTTGCTTTTAACTTATTCCACCGAATACCGAATGTGTGTTTTTTTGCAATATTTGGCCGAATATATTCAGTTACCGAATATATTCGGTGCATCCCTAATAATCAGTGCATGAATTCTTAAGTTATGGCCAAAAACATGTTTTGTGAGGTCACAGTGACTTTTGACCTTTGAACCTTTGACCACAAAATTGTAATCAGTTCATTCTTGAGTCGCATTCACAAGAATAGGACGGACGGAAGTTTGACTAAAGCGGATTCATTATGCTTTTCCTTTATTTCTGTCTGACAACCCGAAAACACGCAATGCCTCCTGGCATGGCTGTCGCAGGCATGGAGGCGTAAAAGTTCTGCCTGTGCTGCGTTCATGGACCTGCAAAAATCTCTGAATTTAGAGAAGGGACACAGACTGATACACAATCTCTTTATCAACCACAACAACACAAAGGCAAGAAAAAAAAAGCCCCCCTACCTGTCAGCTACTGCCACACATAGACGTTGGAAAGTAGTGAAATAATTTCCACCACACCCTCACGTGTTGTCATGTGATGTGTGTTTGAAACTAATGAACTATACTGTATAAGGTTTACTTGTTGACATGGCAACACAGAGATAAACAGATTTTATCAACACATCTGCATTATCTGCCATGTCATGGTATCAGAGGGTTTTTGCACATATGAAACATGTGAGTGCAGAAATCATCAGATCATGTCACAACCAGACAAACATCAACATCTGTCGCCAGCTGCTCCTGCAGGACTCTCACATTCCTGCAGCACACGCAGAACAGAAGTCTGATTTTCTTTATGGCACTACAAAAATAAAACACCAAAGCACTGGTTCTGTAAGAGCATGCGTCACCGCCACAAGGTGCCGTCTGCTGATGCACCACATCAAACCAAAGCCTCCTCTGTGATATTTGGTTCAGGGGGAACCGGAGGGGTTACTGCGAGAACGTCTTCCCCTTCCAGGCCGGCTGTCATCAGGGAACAGAGACACCATTCACACACTGTTTGTTTTTTGTTACCATATGGTGAGCCATGAGGTGGGAAGCGAGGCCAACAGCCGCCATGTTTACGTGTCTGTTGTTGCTTTTATTTTCCAGGTCACAGGTCAGAGGTGCCACATCTGCCTGAGTTATGAGGCCGAACGTCAAGGCAGCTGAACAAGCAGCCGGTTGTCTGACATCTTGTAAGAAGACATGTTAACACGAACGCAGACATCAGCACCTCCACTGTGTTACCAATGGCAACACACAACTCAGAGTAAACAGCAGGAATGCCAGCAGGAGGGTGGGCACCTTGTGACAGGATATCGGTAGAAGGAGAGCTTGTGATGCCATGTCTGAGTCCCTGCAGCATGAGGCAGAGGCTGTCACAGAGCGGTCTGAGGGCCTGAGCGTCAGAGGGTATGCAGCACCACAACTGAAAGGGCTCTTATTGTGAAAAAAAAATCACATTATCTTTAATATCATCAGTGAAAACATTCACAGGTTTAGATTCATCTGTTTTATGCCCCCATGAAGGCCGCTGTGTATGCACACTTTAGTTTAGCCTTCAAGGCTGTCTGACCCAACGTCAGAAATGTAATATGTATTTCCAGGACGGTCAGGCGGCTCTGTTACCATCACACTGCCCAATAAACACAGAGACAAAAGTAGAGAACAGCAGAGCTGCTTCGATCATATTTCCATTTGTGTATTATGAGAACACGCTCAGCCAAAAAAACTAATTTAATAATGCTGACGCTGACAAATCTCTTATTAAACCTTTTATCTCTCCTCCTTTATTAACAAAGAGCGACAGAAAACATACAGCATACATGTCAGTTCCAGTGTTTGATCCTCTGGTCCTCCATCATGAAGGCCGTTTCAGAGCTTTTCCACAATTTTAGATGCTTTTAGATTCACCACCTTTTTAAAAATAGAGGATCTAAACATCTACAGCTCTCTCTGAGAGATATGTTTGCATAATTTACACTTTGTCTGAATCATTTGGGCTGATAAATCATTACTGCATAATAAAATAATCTAATCATTCACTTCAGTTTACAAACAGATTATCAGTCAATGCAGATGCAAATAATTATTACATTTAAAAATACCTTGTTGCTGCCATTAGAAAAGCTTGATGTGCGCTCAGCATCTCAGCAGAGAGGTACATTTACACACTGTGGTATGACTAATTTAAGGGCAATATAGTAAAGTTACAGCGTTACACCATGAAACTGTATACTGTGGTACGATACGATACGTATATTTCCGGAAAAAGTTATCTTAACGTGAAAATCTCAGTCCTACAATACAGACACAGACTGCTAGTTTTTGATAAATGTGCAGAAGTTTGACAAACAGTTTAATCATATTCAAACACACAGAGACACTTAAAGGGATAGTTTGCAACTAAAGTCGCACATAATCTTCAACTAATCGATTAGTCGTGGGAAAAAAAAATCTGCACGTTTTTTTACTTCTGCGTGGTGTGTCTGTTTCACTCTGCAGTTACACCTCCAAAACACTAGTCGGCGGTGGAGGACTGTGTTAAGTGCTGTAAAGTTTAGTTCAAATCAAACTTTATTTATATAGTTGATTCAAAACACACATTAAACACACATTAAACATGGCTTAACAGAGACAATTTCAAACACAAGTACGCCAATCAGCTTCACTATAACTCGCAGCATTCACAGACAAACATTTGTCTTTATAGAGTGCCGAAGTCATGCCCCTTCCAGTGAAGCTCATGGGACCTTAGATCGGAAAAAATATGAATGGCAGTGAATGAGAAGAGAAATATTATCTTTTGGTCCGGTTTGAGTTGTGACATGAAATCCAAATATGTCGTTAATGAATTTAAAACATAAATTTTAAGGTCAAGAAAGTCATACTTTGTGGTAAAACTGTTGAGATAGTCACCGCGACACTGAGTGTGAGGGTGGGCGAGTCCAACTTCCTGTCAACAACGAGGGTGTTTTGAAAACACCCCCATTTTCACAGGTAACTTAGCCTGTCCCCCCGCCGCAGGAAATAATGGATTAATCCTGGAAAGCTGTTGATGTAGCACTTTTCTCCTTATGACAGTAACACAGCGATTATTGGACCAATGAGAATTTGATCGGACGAGAGCATAACGACCAAATAATCAACTGGTCGACCAGGAGACTACAGCCTACCTACAGTTAACGTCAGTCTGCATTCCCCCAGTTTGGAGAAGCAGACAGGAGTACCACTACAGAAGCTAAGTAATGTACTGCTGTGGACGAGGGCAGCAGCAACACGTACTTTAGCCATCTAAATAAATTAATATCAGTTTCAGTGTACAGCTGTATTTAGGATATTATTTTTATCACTCCATGCCTTTATATCGCTTTCTTCAAAGCCAGACTCCATTGAGAAAAACACTAATTTAACACTGCTGAACACAGGAGCTGCTGGTCTACTGCTGCCTCCTTCAGTTAGTTTGTTTGTCTTATTGTGTGAATTTGGTGTTTTAAAGGGTTAGTTCAGATTCACCAAAGTCACACAATAACACAAACTAACTAACTGATCAAAGCAGTGGTAGACCAGCAGCCCCTGTGTTCAGCGAGCCAAAATTACTGTTTTTGTCAATGGAGTCTGGCTTTGACAAAACCACAGATGGGGAACTGAAGCCTCGTCCACAGCAGCACATTGCTGAGCTTCCACGGCTGTACTCCTGTTTGATTCTCCAAACTGGGGGCACACCAACCGCCATCTTCTGTAGGTTATAAATAAGTACCTCATACAACCCTACTTCAAAAGATCTGAACCATCCCTTGAATACTAATCAACATTTCAGACCTTCTGCAGCTGTTAATGTGTGTATTTATTGACCCTGAGCATCTTTGACACTAAAATGTGTTCAGGATAAATAAGCTCTACCTTCTCTAAATTTTCAGATTAAAGCTTGTAGCTGTTGCGTTATTTTGATAAATGTAAGTATTAGACTCGAGTCAGTTTCAGCAGTTAAAAAAATGAGACTGTCCCTTTTCTCCAATCCATACTAAATCAAGGAAACATATGAATGAATCTATGCCACAGACTGCGTCTCCAGAGACAAGTGGTCAGTCAGAGGTGAGTATTTCAAATGATGTCTGTAAAAACAAACCTTTAACTGTATCAGAATACATTTATAAGAGCTGGGTTGTTTTCCTGTGTCTGTATAAAGGACCTGTCAATCAGTCCAGCAGAGTTTACATTATCATCACGGAATGCTCCTTTAAAGAGAAATGTCAGCTGCCTCATACAGTGTGAAATCACAGGGGACGACTGTGTGAATGATCGAAGCAGCAACAGCAAGACATATTGTTCGATTCTATTATGCACTGTTCACGACCCCGACAGGTTCATATATAATTCATGCACTCATGCATGAATCATGTGTTCATAAATTCATTCTCGGGTAGCTCTGCCCCACTTTTTTTTCTTCCAGAGAAACACTGTGACCCACGAGAGCTCCAGTCCAAATTGAATTAACCTCAGGCACATGGTTCATTAGAGGGAGGTCTGCCTGGTGCTACCAGCAATTAGCTTCTACAGTACGAGTCTGTACAACGGACACCGTGTCCCCGCGGTCAACAGACGCACGAACACAGGCCCCCGACGCACGGCACGCTATTACAGGAGGCTGCAGCCCATTAGTGTCAGAACACAGAGAGAACATGGCACATTGACAAGATGAGGCTGTTTCACAAATCTCTTACTGTCCCTCTGTTTAAATCCTGACGCTCCACACATGATCACATGATTTCAGTTTCATCTGCAGAATATTCACTGTTGCTTTTATAACGTATGTTTGCTCAGAGACAAACATTCAGACGATCTATAATAAAACCAGAGTTTGGGGTTCAGGCAAATGGTTGCTGTTGGTTTTTTTCAGTCCAGTGTCTGAAGAATACTAAAGCTACAACAAGCAGCTGTGTGTTTTAACCTATTCTACCCCAAACTAGTGGGTGAGTCCGTACAAACTCCTGCTGTGACGCAGAACTTTGTTTAAAGTCCCTGAATTTTATATTCTAGTGGAAATCCCGAAGATTTCTACCAAAATATGTCTGAATAGGCTGAGTTTTGGAGGAAAGGAGTGTAAAATAATGAAGTAGACAGTCGGCATTGTCTTGTCTGTGGTCGGGAATAGGGCCTCTCTACTAGTGTTGTGTCGTTCGCGAACGAATCGCTCAAAAGAACAAATCTGCTGCGTGAACGTATTGAACTGAATCACTTCCAGAACTGATTCATTCGTTTCTCAGTTCAGTTGAGCCCAGCAGCGAGCAGTCCAAGTGGAGTGGGAGTGGAGCTGCTGATTCGGTCCGTGCGAACAATGAATCACTTGTGAGTCATGAGGCAGCCAGGGTGCAGGGAGGGACTGCCTACCGTGTGACGAAACAGTCGGTGAACGAATCACTCGGTGAACGACATAACCCCTATCCCTGAGTGATTCAAATCATTTCTTCTGAGCGATACACTTTCATAGGGACCGTTTTCTCCAAGCTAACGGCTAATGTAGCCAGGAGTCAAGCCACATGAACACAATCACACACCTCCTCACTGTTTTAACAGACTTAGGGCTGAATTCACAAAAGGATTGCGTGGCTTTTGCGGCTGCTAAACCGGTAAAAATGGAGCAAACAGATACCGTCTAATTCACAAAGCATGCGCAGAGGATGAAATGCTCCACTAACTGCGCTGCCAAGCAGATTGTGTCTCGGTGCTCCGGTGTTATTTGCACGTATTTAAATGAAGTAATATGCATATATTTGGCGGAAAAATTGCCCATTTCTATGCAAATGAGCCTCATTGATAAACAACGTCTAATTCACTAACACCAGCGCTAATAGCCACACGCAGTTTGAGTGAAGTAAATAACGTCTTTAGAAAGCTGGTGCAAACTGGGCGCTCCTCTGTGGAAGCCTCTCGGCCAGACTTTCCAGTGATCGTGGCAGCAGTGATCGTCAGTCTGTAGCCTAAATAATATTTTGACATTATTATTATAATATTTATTACTTTAATGGCATCCGTTTGATGCGTTGAACAGGTGACAGTCTGCGGTCGTTCTCAAAACGCACTTGTGTCACGCACTTCAAAAGCAACTTTCAATAATTTATTTTACGAAACGGGGGAATCAAACGTGAACAAAAACGGTTCCATAATTCATATTAAATTCAAAAGATAACAAAAAAACAGCTACAAGTGAGAGGGAATAGTGATAAAGTGGTCAAACTTGGTCAAATCCACAGCCTCAACCCATCCGACACTGTTAGACTGACTCACCAGCAGACATCACTACATGAGGGTATACAGTATTCAGTACTTTGCCAAACAAAGTCTGCCATTGTTCTGCCACGGTGTTCTTGGCGCAAAGCC
The DNA here is from genome assembly GCF_041903045.1 of Epinephelus lanceolatus. NCBI lineage: Eukaryota > Metazoa > Chordata > Actinopteri > Perciformes > Serranidae > Epinephelus > Epinephelus lanceolatus. The sequence goes on from NC_135742.1 coordinate 4,233,925, forward strand.
AGCATTCATACTTTGCCATGTGGCTAATTGCAATCAGGGGCAAATCAGGGGCAAACTACACTCAGCTGCCAAACTTTGTGGGCGTGTTTGCGCTGGTATATCATTAGCGCAATATCCTTTGTGGATAGGACGTTAAGACGGAGCAAACTGCAGGTGCAAATGAAGTGCAATTCAAGGTTCTATCAGTGGCCACAGTTCATTCTTTGTGAATTCGGCCCTAAGTTTCCAGATAAACAAACTTAAAACGTTAGGTTGGCCAGTAATGAGACTCACCAGTGCAGAACTGAACGATTCGGTGAACAAATCTTTTTAATGAACTGATTCTACTGATTCAGTAACATCTAAAGAACTGCCTTGCCCATCACTATTCTCTACAGCCTTGAGCAAAGAGATGGTTTTCCTCCGAGGGTGGTGTTTACTGGACTTAACTCTTAATCCTGCCAATAAAAGCTCTGATTGGTTCGACTGTCGCCAATGAATGCAGCATCAGTCCTTTTTTAAAATCATTACGGCCAGTAATTCAAAGATCTGAAACCAGATAACTTCCTGTTTCAAACGTCTTCTTTAGTCTCTGTTAGTTTCAGCCTTGGTGGTTATTAACTGCTATTTGCCTTTTGCTGTGGAAGTAAATTAATCATCTCCGGTATTGTTGGAAAATTCATAAAACTTTCTTTCCAATGTCATCCTTTAAAAAGCTTAAAAGTGACTGCTGACCAATCTGATTTGTTTGCCAATTAAAAGCCACAAGAACCAAAAACTGTCACATTGCTCAACCTCTTGTATGATTTTAAAAACATTGTTTACACACACTAAAGTCTCAGTGTGTGTGTGAAAACAGTTCTTTCTGCCTGCCTGAAAGTGAATCACTTTTAAATTGCTCCTAAAACGAGTGGGTTCATCGTGTTGAGAGCGTGACCGTGACCTTCTACACCAACATTCACCTCCTCATTATCATAATCTGCTGTGAATTCACTGAGGCAGGCAGCCAGAATCTCTGCGCAGTGACTGTACTGACTCTGCCAGCACGTTAGTGACGCTTTCTAACAGAGCACACTGTAACACACACACACACACACACACACACACACACACACACACACACACACTGAAGGCAGCTATCAGCAGCTGTTTAATTTTTCCTTTAGCAACTTAAAGCTCTGCATCAGAGTTCAGTCACAGGTTTGATCCTCAGGAGCTCCGATTTAAACAATAGGGAATTATAAGCAGTAAGAATAAGAGTATGATAATAATAATAATAAAACCCAGCTTTAACTAAATCCAAGAGATAAGACCATATAACTCCCACCCCTGCAATGCTACACTGGCTACCTCTTAGGTATAGAATTGATTTTAAGCTTTTACCAATTAAATAAAAGCCCTACATGGCCTATGAGCCTTGCCGCTGCTGTGCTCTTCAGGTAGGACTCCCCTAAGGGCCGTTTCATAGTCGACACAAAGGCACGCAGACATGAACGCATTGAGACGCACTGGCCGCCATGATGTGTGCTTGCGTCTCAAAATGTGTTTTGATACGCGTTGCAGCACCACATGTAATACCATGCGTTGCCAGCGGGGGTGATAATGCAAGCGACGTACTTGAAATTAACCACTTTTTGTTATTCACATAAGAAGCAGGTATGAAATACTGCGGGCGAGGAGGAAAAACTTTGCGAACTCGTACGGGCATACCCCCATTTATATGACGGTTCTAGTGCCCTGCACTCTAATAAAACAGCAGCACTAGCTAGCTACAGCAGTACTAGCTAGCCGGAATGCACCGGTAACTCTACCCTCTATTGTGCGAGCAATGTATTGCATTTCAAGTCGCCCGCGTCGCTTGCGTTCAATGTGTTGACTATGAAAGGAAGTGCGTCGCTCACGTCGCTTGCTCACGTTGCGTGCGTCAACTATGAAACAGCCCTCACTGTTCCTACAGCCCGCCGCGTTACTAAAGGAAACCGGGCATTTCCTGTTAGAGCCCCACACGCTGTGGAACTCCTGACCTGAGGAACTTAGGTTGGCAAACTCCGTGTCTTCCTTTAAAACACTCCTCAAAACTTACTTTCACAGTAAATCTGTTATGTGTCTAGTTTCTATTTCGTTCTTTTTTTAATTTTATTATTAATTTATCTTGATGGTATATACTATTTTATTTGTCCCATAAAGCACTTTGTAACTGTGTTTTGAAAAGTGCTATACAAATAAAGTTTATTATCATCATCTAATAAATACTGGGTTTTCATGACAGTTGATTAAAACAATATAAACTTGGGATATATAATGTTTTTTTAGGCTATCTAATTAAACCTAACTTAAAATCCTACCACTGAAGTCTTTTTGTTAAAGGCTAACTTTGTTTTTGTTTTTTACCTGGACCCTATTTTCCCAGGTTTTTGTGTCACAAATGGGAACAATAATTTTTTAAACTGGTCCAGAACTAAAATGTATCCTCATACAACTGTTCATATCATATCCACTAATTAGTGTCCCATGAATGAAGATGACCATTCATGGGCGGCTGTGGCTCAGAAGGTAGAGCAGGTCGTCCTCTAATCAGAAGATTGATGGTTCCTCCAGTCTATATGTCGATGTCTCTTGGGCAAGATGCTGAGCTCTAAATTGCTCTCCCTGGCTGTGCATGTGTGTAAATGGTTACTTATTTCCACCAAATACCTTCTGTATGTTATCTCTGGAGCCAAAAGTAACCCTTCAGGTTACTGATAGCATTTCCACCACAACCAGTCCTTTTAATGTGGGCAGGGTTGTTGTCACTCACTGCTCCGTCCAGCACTCGCTGTATTTCCTCATCAGCGGTGACACAGATGGAAGTCTGCACCTGGTTTATCGTCCACAGAACGAGGCTGCACGCCCACATTTTCAGAACAAAACAGAACAGGCTGCAGTGAGAGTCTCTCTCCATGGGATATTTAAAAATAGCAGCTTTGTGCATTTAGTCCTTCTCAGGCAAGCTCAGGGGTTTAGTGTTGCTGTAGCCCACAGGAAGTGAGGATTAGAATATATGACCTTCACATAATCCGCTCCAAACTAATATATATTTTTAAAGTCATTACTAAAAGTGTGTGTCATATAAAAACTAAAGTGATGGTCAAAGTTGTCAAATTGAAATTTAAGGTGTGCTGATGGATCCACGTCATCAACTCATGCATTGAGCAACATTACAAGTTAACGTTCCACCTTAAAAGTTGCCGGCAGTCGGCCCAGTGAATGAAGTTATTTTTTGTCAGTCTACAGTTTACTGTGACTCCATGATAAATTGATTTTGCGCCCAAATTTTTGCTTTTTCAAAACTGGTGTGACGAAGCTTCTCACTCTGTTCTTAAAACTGAGCACACACACGATGCTGGAGGAACTCAGGAACTCCTCAGAGCTCGTGACCTCAGATGAACACAGATCAAATGATTAAAAACAGTAACTCCAGATATTTGCCTTCAGGCTTATCTCCCTCTCCACCGTGACAGTCTGGTGTAACAACAACAAGCCTGCTGATGCTGCACCGATCCATCTTTAAACATCACTCTCCATCTTACCCTCACGTGAGAGCAACACCCTGTAAATACTTTATGTTTATTTAGGGCTTCAACTTGCTCCCGATCTGAAGAGGACATCCTCATGGTCATGACCTCGTTTGATCCCAGCTGCTTCACACACACGCCCCACACTGGAGCTCACATCTGTACGGCAGAGACACTCCTGAAGTGACCAAAACAAACACTCTCTTCTCAATCCCTGCACTTAGAGATTAATCATTAACAGAAGTGGTGACAGGGGACAAACCAGTGACTCCCCAGTCTGTCAGCAGCTTTAAATCCAACTGATCCAACTCACTGTGGCTCCTCTCGTCCCCTGACACAGACAGTATGTCCTGCACCAGCCAATCACAGCCAGCACGTCAAAAACATCCACTGCTGTTCATCAATCACATATTACTGTCAGAACACACATATTTCTGCTCTGTGCCGCAGTGACCTCCGTCTGACATCAACGCTGCCTCAGAGAAATATTTACCTAAACTCCAAAATAAGGTCAAAGGTCACAGATTTGATTCAGTTAAACGTCAGTCAAACTGCCAAATATTCTGTTAAAGTGACCTTGAAACACTGGCCCGCTTTCACACGGAAACATTACACAAATAAAATTTGATTGTGTGAAAGATGTCAAATCTTAACCTGCTCACATAATACTTTTACTCATATATATACTAGTAAATTAAAATTTAAATTAAAGTAGTAGACGTGACTAAATCAAGGCACAAAGTGGCACCTCATTTCATCATAATGTTTCAAACCCGACGACCCACAAAGACTTCCAATAAATCTCTTTGTGGCCATTTTGCAAATTGTTAACATCTTTCTCGTCATCACGGGGATGGATTAAAGCGAAACTATTTTAAAAACAAATACATCTTAATACTCTTTGTTTCTCTGAACCTGACATTTACATTGCCACATACAGTACGTTGCACAAGATGACATGAAGAGCTTGAGTTCATGTGCAGGAGGAAGTTCGACCAAACCTAATATGACAGCAACATATTTTAAATTAATATTAAATCACCTGCAGAAAATATTTTTACACTTATTATCAGCACTAGATATTTTCAGCATTTTTCAATATATTGTAGCAATGATGTACAAATATTTACTAATTTAGTTCAGGCTTTTTTTATTATTATTATTCTAACAGCTTTAGCTCAGAGTTTTCTCTGGCTAATTTTTACTGACTTTTTATTTAAAACAATGAATTGATTAATCAAATAAAATAATATAAGAATTTTTTTACTGCAGTTCTCATGCTGTTCACGAGCACAGTGAATACTTCAGAGTCAGGTTTATTGCCAATGAGGTTTCCACACACAAGGACTTTGCCTTGGTATCGTGGTGCATAACAATAAACATAACATACAGAAAAAATAAAACTAATTCTACAAAAGCCAGCAATCATAAAAAGAAAAAAAAACAGATATGTTGATGCTTAAAGTTATAGTTGGTAATCCTGTTCAGAAACACTTCTTGTTATACTGGGTGAAATGGTCCTTCCATCCTGAGAGTAGTCAATTCATAATGTGTTCAGAAAAAGGAATGAAAAAAAGCCGACTTCTGTGGCAGCTGCAGGTCTGTAAAAACTCTGACCAATCCCTACCATTCGGTGTGAATGGAAAGAACCAATCAGCTGCCTTCATTTCTCGTCCTGCCCGAGCCCCCCTACGTCCCTCCCTCCCTCCTCCCTGCGCGCATTCATCACGTGTCACCGTTGTCGGAAATATTCAGCACACTCCTCAGCAGAAATACCGAGTTAGCAGGAGTTTGCTGCACAATGGCAGAGAAAATGCAGCCAAAAGTACCACTTCCAGCGTTATTTGTAACGGCTCGCCCCGCTAAACAGGCTGAGAAAAGAAAGTCGGAGGCAGAAAAGGCTGCGACGAAAAAGGCTTTGGATAAAGTGAGAGGACAAACCAGACGTCAACATCGGTGCAGCTTTTGAACGGTGGAGACAACTGAGGGAGCTGAAGGGCCTGAAAAGTGATGCAGAGGTTGCTGTCTTTCTGTTGGACAGGTAATTATGTGTTTGCTTTGGGGGGATTTGTTATTCTACTCGGCTCTCCTCTGCTCTGCTGACTCCTACTGCAGTGCAGGATGCTTGTTCAAGTTTGTGGGGCCGTGGCTTTGGACGGAGCACTGACGGGAGGGGGAGGAGGGGGCCGAGCTTAGAGGAGGTGCCGCTTTCAAATCTTGCTAGCTCTCCAACATCACCAACTATAGCTTTAACACACAGAAGATCTATACAATCAGCAAAATTTCAAGGTGAACACCCAAGATTAGAGTCACCACTTCAGTATGTGACCAAATGTCTCCCCTTCTGTTCCTGAGATATGACACTGAATAATGGCCAGAGAAGTGTTTTATGCAGAACATTATGATGTCACAGTGGAGTTGAACTTTGACCTTTTGGATATAAAATGTCACCACTTCATCATTTTATCCTGTTAGACATTTGTGTGAAATTTTGTCATAATAAGCGAATGAATTCTTGAGTTATGGCCAAAAACATGGTTGTGAGGTCACAATGACCTTTGACCACCAAAGTCTAATCAGTTCGTCCTTCAGTCCGAGTGGACGTTTGTGCCACATTTGAAGAATTTCCCTCAAGGCATTCTTGAGATATCACATTCACAAGAAAGAGATGGACGGACAACCTGAAAACATAAGGCCTCTGGCAACAGCTGTGGCCGGCACAGAGGCATACAAATAGGGACATCAAATGGCAGAGCAGTCACCCCAAAATAAATTATTTTTTAATATTTGTTGAATTAGTGATATCTAAATGTTGCTGTTACAGTCAGAGCTGGAACTAAACAACATTGCACATGCACTGGTGCATTTACTACATCTGTTTTAGAGACAACGGCGTAGCAAATTCAGTAGTTTGACTGTGAGGGGAAAGATTCGACTGACCCGTCAACATCATGAAGGAATGTGCAAATTTACTAAAGTGTCAAAGAACCAGATGAATCTGAATGAAAAATTAAGATGAAATCAGTGAAGTCTTGGAAGGCGAAGTATCCCGGCATCTATCAGCTGAAGAGAAAATTATACTCTGCTACTAAACATGTACAATATACACCTGAATTGGTGATGCAACAAGTCCACTAGTTCAAGGTGGCACATCGTACAGAGCGACGGGACTAGACAAGCAGTGGAGCTCAGAGCAACACGAGCGGGCAACTCAAGAAGGCTGCAAGAACGACGCAACCATCGACGGGCCGAAGAGCCCCGCCATGCAGACTTGATGTTTACTGATAACACTTAATATTCCAATACTGTATCGGTTAAGAAGAATTTTGTTCAATTTCTTTAATAAAGCTTTTGAACAATCTTTTATGTCACATTTCATTATTAAGTTGACATATAACTGCACAGTATCTAGGGGTGGATGATACGGTCCTAAAATAATATCACAATATTTCAGGGTATTTTTGCAATAACGATATTCTTGATGATGTGACAAATGAGTCAAAAAAATATATATTTTATTATTGATTTAAGAAGGTAGAGTGATGGTATAAGTGATATAGTTTTACATGTCAACCTGGACCTTTGTGCTCTGCCACTTCTCCTCTAATCATCACATCACAATGGGCTGTTATGATACCAGAACTATCACACATTCACGTACATGGAGTTTTTGTAGGTTTACATAACCAAAGGTTTATGACAAAGTCACTTGACAACACCGACTCCAATGTGCGCACGGCGAGAGAGGAGAGGGAGAGACGCTGTGCTGCTGCCAGAGGATGTTCATAAAACATTCAGTACAACACAAGTGGGTTTCCATCCACCTATTTTTATTCGCATTTTCAAAAATTGTGGAAAAAAACTTGGATGGAAACGCCAGAAATTCGAAAAAAGGCAGAAAATTCGCAAAAAAGTTTTTACGCTTGGAGGGGGTGGATTTGTCAGTGTATCGATAAAAGGAAAATGCGATTTTTTTCTATGGAAACAGGTTTTGCGAATAAACGATGACATGCCGGCACAGATCCTCAAATGTGGCCCTTGACATACGGAAATGTTTCAGCCGGAGTTCGTGAGTGAAATGCTGCTGGACAACTACTTCCCAAAAGTCCTTCACACGCCTACGTTCCCATACACACGGAGAACGACGCGGTGGTCTCCTTCCAGCTATTTCCAACAGTACTCTTAACTTTAAACTTCTTCTTTGTCGTCTCTTCTTCAAGATGGTTAGCTACGCTGTGAATGCTGACAAAATGCTCACCAGAGTTCTCCCAAGAGCCGACAGGTTTATCAGGAATCTGTCCATGGTCAGTTGTTGAGTGTCAGTTGAATGTGTTGTTGTTTACAGTGGGCATAAGACGCTCTCTTATGACGTCATCTCATGGCGCACGCTTCTTCTACGGGGGTGTTTTTATTTTGTTCATTTTTCACAAGAAGCGCCACCTACTGCTCTTCCTGTTGACTCCCAGTCATCGCAAAACAATAACGAATGGAAACGGGCATAAATTTGCATTTTCTTTTGCGCATTTTCACAAAATTCGCTCAAAATTTTAGATACATTTGGATGGAAACCCCACTACAGTTTATTCCACACTACTGAAGCTGCTCCTCTTTTTGGAACCACCGCTGAGTTGGTAACACTTTCACTTTCAGCCATACTTCTTGTTGCTGTGGGTAACAGTATGACGTCAACATGTCAACAAGTCGAAATATCGCGAGTATCACAATATGAATTTCTCATGTCATATTACAAATTTACTGGTATTATCATGAACAAGATGATATGGCACAGCCCTAAAAGTATCTACTCAAAATATACCAAAAAAAATCTAAGGTGACTAAACATGACAAGCATATATTCAGTTTCAGCAACTACTCAACTCAAATGAGTATTTTGCAAAAGTAAATTATAATGTAGTGATGATGTGGTAATTTTATAAAATGTAGTTTTTGGTGAGAAACTTGAAATAATTTCATTGTTTGAAAGAGAATTTGTTGATGTTTTCATGGCAATATAAAATAGAAATTAGAGGGGGAATTGTGATATATATATTATAATATATATATATAGTCAAAAGGATTCTGAAACAGTTAAAAAACACTCATATAAAAGAAGGTTATTCAAAAAAAATGAAGATGTATTTGTTTCCCTGGCACAAATGGGGGAATTAATAACAACAAAAAATAATTAAATAACAACAAAAAACATTGTTATTGGTATCAGCTATTAGCAAAATTATTATTCTAAATATCATCTCACTATTGGCCCAGGATTTCACCATCAGTGTATCCCTATCTGCAAACAAACACAGCTGCCTGATCACCAGCCGGCCAACCACTTATAAAAGTGAGTCTTGAGCCCTATGTTTGATTAAATCATAAATACATTGAGTTTCTGCTGCGACACAAGAGGCCCAGCGTGGCTGTAAGCTGCTCGCTCAACCATCATAAGAACTTAATAATCATAATTACATTCCATTGTTTAAATGGAGGGCCGTAGATTAGCGGCCTCCCTGTAGGTTAAACACACTTTTCCAAACAGGCGTTTCAGCTAATGGCTCCCTGGGAAGACTCCCAACGTTACAATCAGATGAGCGAGGGCCTCCACTCGCAGCGAAACACACCCAAACACACACACACACTCACAGCTGGCAGACGGGCGCTAATTTTAGCTTTTAATTAAATTCACTGCCTCCTGAATACATCTCAGGGTTGTGATTAAGGACAACGCTGCGTCGTGCTAATGTGAGCATGAGCGGGAGGAAAAAAAGAAAGTGGCGCTGGATTTATGTTTGTTCGGCGGCGCTTCACGGCTTAGCGCGCTGACAGATAGCAGATCAGAAACACCTCAGCCATTTCCCCCCACATGAGTGATTCTCTCAATTAGCATGGCTGAAGTGTGCAGCCAGGGGAGGGGGAGGTGTGTGTGTGAGTGTGTGTGCATGTTCAGAGTGTGTTTTTGTGACTTTTTTTTAGCAAGCATGCAGTTATCACGTGTGTCGGCATGTGTTTATACTGTATGCATGTTACAGTATGTACTGTACTGTGTGGCTGCATGCAACACTAAATCTCTGCATTCTCTCTGTCGGAGCTTTTGTTTGCTGATTTGATTCAATTTCAGAGTGTTTCATTTGAGAGTTTCCAACAGGGTTAACAAGAGAACAATTTCATCAAATTCACAACCTCTAATTAAGACATACAGTCAATTCACTGAGGCTCAGGCTCCTAAACGAGCTCAGTTTGATGCCAGAATGAGTGAAAAGATTGAGATGTGTTCATTGTTGGTGACATGTGACTGCAGGAGGGACAAACACAGATAAGAGGAGGAAACAGAGGGAGACTGTGATGATGGGAAAAGGGATACAGCCTCTTTGAGTGGTGCTAATGAGCAACCATTATCTATTCATCACTGCGAGTGTAGTCAGTGTGAGAGAAGAGTGAGTAAGTGAAACATACAATTAACTACTGAAGTTGAGTTCTCTTCAGTTTTTTGCTGAATGAAAATCATGTGTTTAAAGTGTGGAAGCGCCTAAACTCACCTCAGGACAGATTATTGAACCATACAGAGCAGACTCCTTCAGTCAAAACACATTTCTTTAAGCAACATGATCAGATTTTTTTAGTCTCATATTAAAGAAAGAAAACGTTCTCTGCGGCCTTTACGTAAAAGTTCAAGTATGTGGAGTCGTTAAATGAACATTAAAGGGAAAGTCAGATTTTTCCAAGTGGGATGATATGACGTACAAAACCCTTGTCAGTGTGTTACCTGCAGTAGATGTTGGTTGGCATGCCTCCAGTTTGGAGAAGCAGACAGGAGTACTGCCTCTGAAGCTCAGCAGTGTATCGTTGTGGACGGAGGAAGCAGCAAAACATACTTTAGCCACCTGAATAAAAAAAAAAAAAAAAAAAATCACTTTTATCCATCTATCCATTTTCTACCACTTATAATAATTATTTAAGCTCAAGTCATTTATGCTCACTGAACACAGGAGCTGCCAACCCGTGCCGTGACTTGGCCGACAGACATGACACGCTACACGCTGGTACTCACCAATTATCCCCAGTCGTCTTTCACGGCATGTGTGATGTCATCGGGTTATTCTTGTCCTATTCTATTACTTTTACTATTATTTGAGTCACTGTGTGTGTTCATGTGCCAGCCGACATGTTGTTGTAGTCACCTAAAAGCGCCAGCAGACGGCAGGAGCTACATTTGAAGCACCGTACGCAAACAAACAAGTCACTGAATCCTCCACAACAAGTTCCTACAAATGTTTCACAATAAAAGCCTATTTAGAAAATGGAGGGATTCTCTCAGCCGAGGTTATAAGGGGCTTTTAATTTGAAACAAGTGTTGAGTTTGAAATGACGGTGCGATATGTTAACTTTACAAAGACAACGGAGCGGATAAAAAGTAAATATATAAACACACAGAGGGATTAATAAATACCGGAGCGTCTATAATGTAGTTTGTTTCAAATGAAGCTGGGAGCCTCTGCAGTTGTGGTGAGTAAAAGCCACTATTTGTTAATTTTCTTACTTTAAGTCATCTGGTGAAAATTCTTGCATGTTTAAATATCTCTATATATATATTGCAAAAAAAAAATTGCAATGTCAGTTTTTTCCAATATCGTGCAGCCCTATCAGACACTGATGAAAAAAAACATCCTTTCACGTCTGCATGATACGCCATCAGGCACCATCAGTGTGTAATGGTGCCTGACGGCGTCAGAAGGAAATGCAGCTGAACAACAATGTAAGTTGGAGGGGCAAACAGTCCGAGTCCAGCAATCACTGACTTTCACCCGGGATGCTGGTGTTCAATTCCCGTATGAACGTAAAACCAAACCCTGTTATTTTTTTCTGAACCCAACCATGTGCAGTTGTTGTTGAAGGAAAAAAACGTCTATTAACAATGTCCCAATGTTGTACATTTATTGTGAAAGATACTGTATGCAAACTGTACATTTCCTGTGAAAACGGAAGTGTATTTTGAAAAGACACGTTGCATGTAACAGAGTAAAAGTTGACACGGCGTCCCAGAACATCAACAACAGATGCACCAGTCTGGAGTCTGGCTTTGAGGAGAGCGATATGACGGCTTCAGCTCCCCGTCAGAAATCATCGTGTGACGGCAAAGAAAAGCAATGAAAATATTATTTATACAACATACATGTAAATAGATAGATAGATACTGATTTTTCTCAGGTGGATAAAATATATTTTGCTAATGCACGTGTCCACTGCAGAACATTGCTTTGACTCTGTGGCGGTACTCCAGCCTGCTTCTCCAAACTGGGAGTGTGCCAACAGAGCTGTATGTAATACACTGACAATGGATAAGTATCTCATACAACCCTGTCCCTTTAAATGTGTTTAGTGTCACACCAGAAACATGGAAAGATGAGACAACAAAAGAGATTTATAAAATAAATAAACATCAGCATACGTTACAGTTTGTGATCCCCTTACAGAGGTACACATACCACATATCTATATCAGTTACAACTCTGTCTCTCTCTTAAAGTTCAAGTGAATATATTTATTAGAGACTTATTTATGTCTCTCTTTGTCACATCATGTCTTTGACACTGTAATTAAAGTCAGTCTTGTCAGTTGTGGAAAGTAACTATGCACATTTATTCAGGGTCTGTGCTTCTGTACAATTCTGAGAAACTTGTGCAAACATTTTGTGCTACTTTATGCTTAGAGTCCATCACATGTGAGAGGGAAACATTGTGCTTTTTGTCCACCTCATGTACGTAAATATAATCAACAAATAATTTAGGGTTTAATACCAGAGCTTAAGATAAAACCCAGCAAATAAAGTAGCTCAAATTAACTTCACTTTGACCAGCTGTAACATTAGTAACGTACATATTACTGCATCCATCATATAAGATATTATTTTAAAATGAACCATTTCTCATAATGAGTAATTTTACTTTTGGTACTTCGGGTATATTTTGATGCCAATGTATTATTTGTTAAATAAAAATCTGAATGCAGGACATTTACTTGTAACTGAGTATTTTGAGATCTGAGCAGTGGATTGCACCTGAAGAACAATATCATGTATTGATATCTTTATTTACAAGGTTGTTTGTTATTGTTGTTTACCTCTAATCATACAGTGTAGTGACTTTCACACATACAAAGAAACATCTAGCTGTACATGGTCATTCAGTCAACAAATATCCAAAGAGAAGCAACAAAACAACAACAATAAACAACAAACAATCATCATAATTATATTAGAGAGAATCATCTGAGCCTCAGCCTCCATAACCAGAGTAATAACATAATAACACGCAGGTGAGGGCAGCATGACAGGTATGCTAGCTTACACCTGTGCAACAGGTAAACACTGTGACAACCACCAACCAACAGCTCAACAACAGGCGGCCTGTCGTCATTCAGTCACATTAATAACGCAGCAACACAGCGACAGTCCACATTAAACCCACAACATGAGACACACTCACCTGGACTGCTCAGGTGTGTTACAGGAGGATCTTCTTCAGCTCATTAAATCCACTGTCAAACAGACTGAGTCATATGACGTCACCGAACTATTCTTCTTCTACTTCTTTTTATAAATCCGCTCAGTGTGATTTTCTTCGAGTCCTTTTCACGTTTTGTTTTAGCTGTTCTCGTTAATTAATGGCGCCGATTTAAATATTCATCTCTAACCCGCCATATTGGCTACGTCACATGATGACGCACTCTGACCCCCGGATTACCTGAACTTTTTTTTTTTTTTTTTTTTTTTTTTTTTACCTGGCGAAATATAAACCAATCAGGAAACAGTCATTAAGCACTGCTTTTTTTTTTTTTTTTTTTTTACTGGTTGTTTGTTTTTCTGTTTGGTTTGGTTTGTGGGTTTTCTCTGTGTTTGTTTGTTGTTGGTTTTTGGTTTTGTAAATTTTATTAATTAATTTGCTCAGACTGCAGAGCATCTACCAGGCTGAATTAACCTTTACTTGACTTTATTTATTAACTGGGCTGCAGAGGAGAGGAACATGCATTGTGTTACAGCCAGACATATTTTGAGCAGAAAAATGAAAAATATAAACTTCTTAAAGTGACATTTCTATTTGATATTTGGTGAAAATACTCTGAAAGTAAAACTACAACACCACAGTGTACTCTGTTAGAACTCCTGCATTCATAAGGAACATGTATTAAGATCAAAATATTAAAGCACCATACTTATTTCAGAATATTATATAGACTATTATATTATTGGATTTAAAGTCTTGATGCACTGTAATTTGTATTACTTTAATGTCCTTGCTACAGCAGCCACAGGTTCAGTTCCAACCTACGGCCCTTAGCTGCATGTCACCTGCACCCACTGATGTGTGCTCACCTTTAATCCGGTAACTTTAGATCCAGACATTCAGGAGGTTTTTAACGGGAGCTGAATTATCCACAGAGGTCTGTTCCTCTCTAAAACAAAAGGACGAGGGGTCTCATTTGTAAACACGGACAAGACGAGGCCTGAAAGAGGTGTACGTCACTTCCCGTGCAAAAGTTGTGATCTATAAAAACAGGATTGATGGGAGAAACTTTGACCCATGATGACGAACATTTTGGAGACGGGAAATTGACAACGCAGATGGTGAGGTGGAGCACGAAAACTCTGTGTGTGTGTGTCTGTTCCACGTTTTTCTCCTCGCTGACTTGGTCAATCCATGTGAAATTTGGCACAGTGGTAGAGGGTCATGGGAGGATGCCAATGAAGCAATATTACTTCAGTTGGCCAAAGGGGGGCGCTATAGCAACCCATTGAAATGTCAAACTTTGAATGGGCATATCTCATGCCCCGTATGTCGTAGAGACATGAAACTTTGCACAGAGATGCCTCTCCTCATGAGGAACACATTTGCCTCAAGAACCCATAACTTCCACTTATATAGATTTTCCGCCATTCTGAATTCTTTGAAAAACACTTCAAATGGATCTCTTCCTAGGAAGTTTGAGTGATCTGCATGAAACTGGGTGAACATAATCTAGGGACCGATATCTAAAGTTCCCTCTTGGCAAAAGTTGGAAAACTTACTAAAACTGAGCTTCTATAAGGCAATGAATATTGCGGAGGGCGTGGCTCATCACATAAAGGTGTATAACATCTCAAGGGTTTCAGCCATCACCACGCAACTTTGTAGGCATATGACCACACATAATCTGAGGGGACCCCTCCATTATTGACCCCATCAAACAAAATGGGGGCGCTAGAGAGCTCATTTCTTATCTAGGCCTAACCGCCATATGGATTTTTACTAAACTTGGTAGATATGTAGAACAGGACGCCTCAAGGTGACTGGAGAAATTTAACTCTAATTGGCAACTGGGTGGCGCTATAACAACAGAAAGATGCTTCAAAATGGCTAAAATGCGACCGATCGCTGTGGCTGCAATCATACTGTCAATGTCTGAATACATTGCTCTTCTTAATGGGTTCAGCTGACTTTAATCTGCAATTTTCCATGACCTGTATCCCAAACACACACCATGTGAAACTGTACGTGGACTAGTTGTAGAAATAATCAAAAATGTTTTGGCTTTTGTCCTTACGTACAGTTTTAGTATGGATCCTATGCATTGGTTTATACATGAGACTCCTGGTGATTTACACCCGTAAAAACACTGGACAGGCCTCTAGCTACAGTGGCTGACATGAAAACTTGTAGTTTGTCCGTTCTGGGCTACTGTAGAAACATGTCGTAGCAACATAGCAAACTCTAAAAATGAGGACCTGCTCCCTATGTAGATATAAACATCTCATTCTAAGGTAACGAAAACATAACGATTCTTATTTTCAGGTGATTATACACTAAAGAAAACATACTCATTATATTATATTCCATTTCTACCAATAGGGGAGACTGGGGTAAGTTGAGCCAAAGGGTAAGTTGAGCCACCCTTTGTTGCGAGGAAACCATAAATAAAATTGAGCATGTGACCAAATATTTAGGAGGAAGGCATCATTTTATGGAGTCTGTGAAGGTAAGAACCACATGGGTTAAATGGTTAGAGATTTATGTCCAAAAAAGCATTTTTCACTCATGAAAGTGAATTTAGTCTGTCATAAGTTTCATGGGGATTGTGTTTAGACCAAAATAGATCATTTTTAATTTGTTTTATACATCAACTGTGGTATCTATTAACTACAAAATGAGGTAGTACAGCTATCATGAAAGTGCACCATTTTAGTTGTGGGGGCTAATAAAGTCAATATGGTAGCTATGGGGTAAGTTGAGCCGTGAGTTTCTGAGAAGAGGCAAAGCTGGATATGGTAAACCAAGCTTTACTTTCAAGGAGAAAGATGAGGGATTCTTCCCAAGAAGCGATGTAATCGCAAAACTCCCCAAACCTCAGAGTCCCAGCAGTTTGTATTCCCCTGCAACCTGGACAGGTGGGATATTGAGTAAAGGGGCAGGTGGGATATGGATGGAAGGAGGGAGGGGGGTGGATGGAACGAGAGTAAGATGGAAGGAGGAGTTTAGAGAGGATGAAGGAGGCCCTCCTGTCAGCAAGGACACCAAACTAGGATTCACGTTTAAGGATTTAGTTCAGTGTTTTCCTTCCAAAAACACAGCTGTTAAGGTTCTCTTGCTAAGTGCACTTTAAGGCATTCTCAGGCCTATGTTAAATGTTTTAAAGTTGTTATATGCAATAATAATTTAAAAAAAGATTTGTACCTATTGAATTGTGTATTATAAATAAAAATACACATGGATTTGAAGAAGGGGTTAGGGGGAGGGAAGGAGGGAGATGGCTCAACTTGCCCCACTCCTATGCTCAACTTACCCCAGACACGGGGTAAATTGTGCCACGAGACCACTTTTTTTGGACATGCTATATTATCAAAACAGTTATGTTTACACCCATTCTGTTTGTTTGTAGGGATGCACAACATCCTGAAATATATGCACATATATTAGTTAGCCACAAAACTATAATAGCCTTGATGTAGTGATCCTGAATATGAAAAGTGGCTCATCTTACCCCGGTCTCCCCTACACCCCCCTAAATCCTACACACTGGACCTCTACACAAGGTGAGAGAAGAGCTAAAGTTATCTCTTTTTTATTTCTGATATTTCTCTGGAGCAGTTTGACCCCCACCCACAATATGCAGCTGTGAGCTTCCTCACACTGTGGGAGAAAAGTGTGCATCAAAGCACACTCCAATGTGTGTTAGTATGCATACTGTCTGGTCTCAGTATATTTCATTTTGTCACAGTGTGAGCACACTTCGTATATGTGCAGTATATGTAGCCAGTGCTTTAGAGGCACATATATAACTACAACGTCTGTGTAGAGGACCCTTGTTGCATGTCAAACCCTTCTCTTTCCCCATCTATCCACACAAAAAGCCACGAAATGATCTTAAAATTACTATTAAAAGAATCAGGATGGATTTGGGACACACTGCTACTCTCATTTAAGTAGTTAAATACAGTATCAGCCGATAAAAGTTTGATGCAAAACAAATTCTCTCAGCTGATCCGCTCATGAAACTTCCCATTTATTTCCAGTAACAATCAGTTTTCTGTCAGCAGAGCAGTGAAGTTAACCTCAGACTGAACTCGTGTCCCAAAAACACTGGATGGAACAAACTGTTTGTTTTCACTCAATCCATTAACTCTCTGAGTAAACAAAGCTACAGAGAAACGACGAGGAGGCTCCTCTGCAACAGAGTCTTCATCATGTTTTATGTCCCGGTCTTTAATTTAAACACATTTACTCCAGCTGATGTGTATTATTTCCATTCCACACTGTATTGATGGATTACATTACAGATACATTTGTTACAGAGAGACTCCTCCAACATCATGTTTCACCCAAAATAAATGTTTTAAGTAAAGAATAAATTAATTGAAAATACATGTCTCTGAATATTTTCATAGAACCACTAATGCTCATTCTGATATAATGTTGTTTGTGTTAATGTGTGTCCGTCTCCACTGTGTTGACTTTGACTTAAAGCGGGTGTAATTATCATTTTTTCAGAGAAGTGTAACGGGGAAAATGGCCGGTATATTACCATTAATTTCATCAGTAACGCTCGTTTCATTAGTTATGAGAACATGGGGATTATGGAGACATGTTCAGCAGGAACAGGAGGGAGATGCAGGTTCACCCAGGCTGCATATTGAAGGTCATGGAGAAGGTCAGGCACCTGGAACACTACAGCTCAGTTTAAAGGAATAGTTACTAATAGTTTGGGAAATTTGCTTAGTTGCTTTCTTGCCCATAGTTAAATGACAAGATTGCTAACGTTCTCATGCAACCAGCAGCTAGGTAACGTAGACTCAAAACAAAAGGTACTTGTTCAGTAAAAGTTCCCATTCCTGGTGAATTGTTAAATATTACACATAAGATTATTTTAAAAGATGCGTCAGTGTCAGAGCAGCATGTTACTGTTGTAGGTGCTCGACTTTTAACTACTTTATATACAGTTAGCTAATTCAGTTCCCAACCTAAGAGTCAGGTGATGGTAGTGCAATGTTTTCATTCAGGAAAAATTATTTGTCTTGTTTGTCTGAACAGGAATATTTTGCTCCAGCTCGTGTGTGGTGCTTAGTTTCAGCTTGACTGTTACCAACATAACGTCAAAATCTTATGTTACAGCTAAACAGTGCACTGAAATATGTCTTTGAACATTTGGGGAGTTTGATAGTTTGACCTCAGTTCATGAGCAGTGACTGACATGATTGACGGCTGCGTTACAGACTCCTCGGCTCTGGTTGGTTGTTTTCATTCAGCTGCAGTAATGCCACTATAAGTAGTAGGAGGAGTTAAAGGAGCAAGATTTTTTTGTTTCTGTTTCATGTGATCTGTAGTTTTTTTTCTGACCATTGTGGTGAAGAGGGAGCTGAGCCAGAAGGCAAAGCTTTCAATTTCCTGGTCCATCTACGTCCCAACCGTCACCTATGGTCATGAGCTCTGGGTAGTGACCGAAAGAATGAGACTGTGGATACAAGCTGTGGAATAGAGTTTCCTCTGTGGGGTGTCTGGGCTCAGCCTTAGAGATAGGGTGAGGAGCTCGGAGTAGAGCCGCTGCTCCTTCACGTCAAAAGGGGTCAGTTGAGGTGGTTCGGGCATCTGATATGGCCGCCTTTTGTTAGAGGTGTTCTGGGCACGTCCCACTGGTAGGAGGCCCTGGGGCAGACCCAGAACACACTGGAGGGATTACATACCTCATCTGGTCTGGGAACACCTCGGGGTCCCCCAGGAGGAGCTGGGAAGCGTTGCTGGGGAGAGGGACGTCTGGGGTGTGTTGCTCGGCCTGCTGCCCCCACCACCCGGCCCCGGATAGATGGATGACAATGACAATGATTTTGTGAGAATTAAGTGACAGTTTCAGCAGACTTGAGAAAAAGTTAATTTTATATTTATGTGAAAACACGTATGTCCCTTTCTCAGTCCAGTGTTTGATTTCTTTGTTCTGGGCTACTGTAGAAAAATGGTGGACTCCGTGGAGGAAGACGTGCTCTGTATGTAGGTATGAATGACCCATTTTAAGGTAACAAAAACACAGCGGTTCTTATTTTCAGGTGATTATAAACAAATGAAAACATAGTTATGAATATTATTTATCATTTCTGCCAATAGATGCCCCTAGCTCCTACACACTGGACCTTTAAACAGATTATTATGGATCAACCTGCACTTGTACAGCACCTTTCTAGTCTTTCAACCACAGTGCTTTAACGCTTCATGTCACATACACACACTGGTGGCTGAAGCTACCACACAAGGATCCACCTGTTGCTCAGCTTTAACATTCACACACACTCACAATTTGCAGTTCGGTGTCTTGACCAATGACCTCCACTCTGACATGTGGACTGGAGGAGCTGGGGATTGAACGACGACCTGCTCCTGAGCCACAGCTGCCTCAATTTCAGAGTTATGAGAAAGTGAGAAAAAAATCAGCTCCTGTTTTTCACAATCAATGAAATAATGATGTCATTAATTCAGCGAAAACCTTTTTTACAAGATCATGTAATAATTTAGGGGAAACAAGAGCAGATTATTCTTTTCCATGAAACACGTTCTCAGAATTCTGAACTGAAAACATTACGCCTCTGTATCAGGCTCGAGGGGTCGCCTGATAAATCCCAGATGGTTCGTGGGAGAGAGGAAAAGTTTGATACACAAATCTGTGTTTATATTTTTCGGTTTTTGTCTAATCTTTAACATATTTCTGTAAAATACTGAAGAGTTTTGAGCCTCAAACAGTTTTACAAATGAAACCATGGAAGAAGTTTAGACCAGAAAGGTCTGTTTGATGGAACTGCAAACATTTCAGTCTAGGTTGGACTTTCCTCAGTGCACAAACCTTTGCACTTTTTGCACTCTATGCACATTTGCACATTTTGGTCACTGTCTGTGCAGCTCTGCAAAATGTTAAATAGAGATTTTTGAAGTCCAGATTTCCATCTAAATCCTTTTTTGTTCTGTGTGCAACTCTACCTTTGCTACATCTGTGTTTTATATGAAATATTTATTGGAACAGTAGCTAAGTAGTGGTAGTTGAAGCACATAAATCAGAAAAACAACAACCTGTGCTCGCTTGGCTCCGCCCACTGAAACTCTCAAACTCTCACTCAAACCAACTCAACCAATGAGATTTTTCGGCCTAAGAGAAACGTTAGTGTGACTCAAACCTCCGTCAGTGTGGAGAAACCACACAACACACAGTGTAGCTGCTGTTTGACTCCTGAGGCTCACGTGTGTGTTTGTGATAAACAAGTTGAGTCCTGCAGGGACGACACACACTTTTATTTATCTCTCCATCCACCCGTTTAATCTGTCTGTACTGTACTGTACTGTGTCCATCCATCCATTAACCCATCTGCCAATGTAGCATCAGGTCATCCATCCACCTCCACCTCCACCTCCATTAGATCATCCATCCACGGAAGCTTCCACCTGCATCCATCTGCAGTCTGCAGGTTAACGCTGTCAGCATACAGAATCACAAAACACAGCTGTGAGTGATTTATATTTAGATGCACTTTGCAGACATGATGCACATAGATTCTTAAAGTATATTTCTATATGCAAAATAAAAGACAATCTAATATACTGAAAAGTTACAGGTACAAAATAAAATGAAATCAAAAAGACACCAAGTGACAGATCAGTCAGCACTGATCAGACCCCAGTGAACAAAGAGACAGTCAGAGGGGGGTCAGCAGATGAGTAATGGGAGGAAACAGGGACGTCTGCTCCTGAGACAAGTCGTCGGGAGCTATTTCAGTCCTGCAGTTGTTTAACAAAGAGCCCTTATTTCGTTCAAACGGAGCGTTTGTAAAAACAATGGTGGAGGCCTGGAGCCGGGGCTGGGAGAGTGAAGGGCTGAGAGTGCTCGTAAATGTCAAACAGGCCACCTGAAGAATGGCCCGCGGTGCAAACTGCTAATATTACTCCAACTATTATTGTAGTGGATCTGACAGAGGAAGTGTTGGACGGTGTAGCGGCTGACGGGTGGAGCCATTTGTTAAAGCTGAACTAGATTTTTATGTGAAATTGATTTATGTTATTGGCGTAAATCTAGAGTGGAGCTGCAGCAGAGGCCATCCTTCTCCAACCACAGATCTGATTTTATGATTTATATATGCTCAGAAATGTATGGTTGCTTTTTGAGGTACTTGGACTAAAATTGAGTTTCCAGTTTTTCAATTATGTAATTTTTACTCCACTACCTTAATCTGATTACTATCAAACATATGTAAAAGTCACTGATAATAAAACAACAACTAATATAAAGGTCACACTAATAGAATACTACGAAAGGGACCATTCTGCATATTACTTTTTAAGCATTTCACTGAACATACTTTTTAAATTTTGAAGACTAAAGTGTGTTTTCAGGGTGTCTACAGCATCAGACCCTTAAATTTAATGCTTTTTAAGACCATGTCAATATATTTAGAATTATTTTAACCAAATATAAGAGGTTTTTTTTTTTTTGACAAATCATTTATGTTTGTTTTCTAGTTTAAGCATCGTAGGTAACTATAAAGGAAAGTAGTACATATGTGGTCCCATGCAGAGGTGGGTTTTATGTGGGAATATGGTTATTACAGTAAATTAAGTCCATCTCAGTTGATGTGATTGATACTCAAATTATCACTGAAATAGTTTTAGTGAATTGTACATGTTTATGTGGATTTTAAATGGATGTTGTGTTTCCTCATTTGAGGTGCGTGACAGTTGTCTGCTTGTGTTTATGGTGCCCGCTTGGCCAGGTCGCTTATATATATGTATATTTTTTTATTTTTTTGGAATGCTACTATAAATTTACGTTACATGCAGAGGTTGTGGGATACATGGATGCTTCGAAACCCAACATCTAGGCTGACAAAGAAACAGTTCCTAGCTCAGTGTTCCAACATCCACAAATAGCATCTGCTATCACAGCTAGAGATTAATGAGGTACAACAAACATGCTATAATATAATCTACTTTATGGCAACACGTAAAAAGGCAGTTTTGGGTTCAAAGGAAGGTTTAAAGGTTTGTAACATCAGAAATGTGAACTTTCGGCACGTAGATTGATTGTATTCAACTGGAAACAGAGAACTGCACCAACACACTCAAACTAACGAACAGTGTAATGAAGCACCTGGAGTTTTCTCTAAAAAAACAAGGAGAGAAATTTTACAAAATTTGGCAACCTTTTAAAGATCATTTCAATTACATGAAATACTGATAAGGATTACTTAACACTACATCCATCACCTTCTCCTACGCAACCCCACCCCCCTTTTTTAAGCTTTGATTTAACCTTTTTGCTTTTTCCTCATTTTATGCTATACAACAATATTACTATTATATTTTTGTGTGTAATAGTTTTTATTACCCTCGCCACGGAAGTTATGTTTTCGCTGATGTTGGTCTGTTTTTTTTGTTTGTTTGTCTGCAAAATAACTCAAAATGAAATTTTCAGGAAAGGTGGATAATGGAACAAGGAACAGATGATAACATTTTGGTGGTGATCGGTTGAAGCAAAGTGGATAAAATAATAAATAAAGTCTATGGTCTGACAGCCTCAGCAGCAATTAAGACCGTGAAAATAGCGCCACCTGGTGGCCAGAAAGCACGACTTGTTCTACTTGCTAAATATTGTAATTCTAAAGTTGAAATTAATGTTCTGTGTTATAAAAAAAGAAAGTGAAAAATACAAAAAATATATACATATATATTCTGTGTTGGTACAAAATAAAAACAAAATCAATACACCACAGTGTCTCCGTGGTGAAGGCATATATAACCTAATAATGATAGTGATGCAAATAACCTAATTGTGATGCAGGCTGCAAAATCTGATGCAGAGGGGGAGGGAATATCACTTACTTGGCGGAGGTCTGCACTCTCTGAGTGCTTTTCTAGTGTTTTGTATATTATGGTAAAACAATAAGCACAGTTTAAAAAAAAAAAGAAATATGGACTTTCAATAGTCTATAAATATTAGGCCTAAAAAGTCATAAAAGTGTTAAATTTGTGAGGTCTGAAAGGACCACATAACCATTTGTGTATCCATTATTATTATGTTGACTTTGTGAAGACAGCTTTGTTTTTCTCATTTGCCTCTGGTGATAAAAAGAAACCAAAAATCACAGGAAATCTGTGATGAACTGAAGTGGTCGGGGTCCCCATTTAACAACAAAATGATATCAAAACTGTTTGAACACTCTAGAACAACTCGTGCAGTATAATCAAAGTCTCATTTAACTAGTCACACGCTCTGTACTTTTCAAACACATGCATTTTTACTAAATATAACTATAAACTTTAGAAATTTAAAACTCATAAATCACCTCAACACCCACAGTGTGCCCTGAGGGTGCTTGGCATGTGGGTGCATTTCAGTTCTGAATAAATGAGACTTGGATTAAAGAACCTCCAGACACCATGTTTTTAAAGTCAGTACGTTCACATGACATCAGAGAAAACTGATTTATTGTGTCAGTCTGACTACAACCAGGCTTTTAGAATACACATAAACATGTTAGTCTGACTGAAATCGTACTAAATCAAACTTCTCAAAGTTGGACTAACAGAGAGTTGAATTCCTCCTGCATGTCTTTTTGGATGGATGAGGACAAACAGTTCATGCTGTGTCAGCTGAAAGAGTTAAATATCTTACATACATGAAAACACAGAATCTGTTCAAAAATGTGGCAGAACAGCTGGACGACACTCGATTGTTTAGTCTGTGACGTAATAGGTCAACAGGAAAAAGGTCAAATACCAACAAGCTGAAAAGGGGCATATCTCCACCTATCGTAGCGGGGTCAGACATACTTTGGTCAACACATTGATTCTCCTCCTGTGCTTGTATACTGGGAGGAGGACAGTAGTCCAGTTAAATTGCCTGGTCAGACTATAACTGTAGCTCGACTTAACTGTGCATGTGAACATACTGAGTGTACCCTGATATTACTGCTTTCATCCCAGTAAAGGATCCAGGTCCCTTTTCACAACCCTGGTGCACTATGTTCATATTTGATGGCTGAATGTGTTTCTGAGTAATTTTAAAAAGTAATTTTAAAAAACACGTCTTTTAGTCATTTTGTGAGGAACACAAACACAGCAGAGATTATGGTTCATGTATGACCTCCTCCTGCTATCACACTCAAACTATATCTCAGTATGATGAATGAAGCTTCTTATCTTTGTCTGGAGACGTATGTACTTATTTTGGACCATTCTCTCTTTTCTCAGCCAGAGCAGCTGCTCGAGGTCTGCGAAGCTGAAACTTTGAGTCTTGCGGAAAAATCCCCCAAACTGGAGTTCTGATACAAGAAACCATTCAGCGGAGTTCACCCTCGTCTTTACTTGTTTCTCACGGGTAAAAATCCAGACCAACGAAAACATGAGGAAAGGTTTGAAGGGAAAGTTCAACATGTTATGAAACAGGTTTATTCTCTTTTCTTGTTAGACAATCGGTATCAATCTCATGTCTGTGCATCAAAGTTCAACATTTTGAGAAATACATTTATTTGCAAGTGATCAGTACCCTTCTGTTGTCTGTTTGGTTAATATGAAGCTACAGCTAGCAGCCTGTTAGCATAGCATTAAGGCAGGAAACAGCGGCGTTGCTTAAAACAAGATACAGCTATTTGTTGTTTTAGATGAAGCTACAATCTGGAATAATTTCCTGACACTTAACACTTTATCCATCCACCAAACATTTCTGTGCAGTGTCTCCGGCTGTGGTGCAGGTTGGCAGATTTGTCCAGTAAGAACAGATTTTAATTTTGATGTCAGGCACGATGGAACCAAAGCTGGAGACTTTAGAGTCATGACTGTGATCTGAAGAAATAGCTCCAGCACAGAACTCCCCATAAAGCCACAAACCGTTGTTACATTTCTGTTTATGTTCATATTAAAAAACAAGATGCTGCACGTTACTACAATCACAGAGCTTTAAAAGAGTTGTTAGGGGCAGCACCTCTAGGGGTTATAATCAGGTCTTCAACACACTGAATTAAAGGATACCTTTGTTTTTATGTATTTTTTCATGGACCTAGTTTTCCCCATGTTTTTGTGTCTAAGTCAGTGGTTCTCAGATGGTGTGCCGCAGCACGATGCAAACATTATTATTGCAATATTTAACCGGGCCAGTACAAAAAGTTTGAAATTAGTTTTTAATTGACTGTATCAGCATAAGTATCAAGTATTAAGTACCTCAGGGTCTTGTTCACAAGTGAGGGTAGAGTAGAGCGTGAGCTAGATTGTCGGTTGGACCATCATGGTGAAGAGGGAGCTGAGCCTGAAGGCGAAGCTTTCAATTTACTGGTCCATCTACGTCCCAGCCCTCACCTATGGTCATGAGCTCTGGGTAGTGACCAAAAGAATGAAGTCACTAATAAAAACCCAAAACCAGTGAAGTTGGCACGTTGTGTAAACCGTAAATAAAAACAGAATACAATGATTTGCAAATCCTTTTCAACCTATATTCAATTGAATACACTGCAAAGACAAGTTACTTAATGTTCGAACAGGTAAACTTTGTAATTTTTTGCAAATATTAGCTCATTTGGAATTTGATGCCTGCAACATGTTTCAAAAAAGCTGGCACAAGTGGCAAAAAAGACTGAGAAAGTTGAGGAATGCTCATCAAACACTTATTTGGAACATCCCACAGGTGAACGGGCTAATTGGGAACAGGTGGGTGCCATGATTGGGTATAAAAGCAGCTTCCCTGAAATGCTCAGTCATTCACAAACAAGGATGGGGCGAGGGTCACCACTTAGTGAACAAATGCGTGAGCTGATTGTCGAACAATTTAAGAACAACATTCCTCAACGAGCTATTGCAAGAAATTTAGGGATTTCATCATCTACGGTCTGTAATATTGTCAAAAGGTTCAGAGAATCTGGAGAAATCACTGCACGTAAGCGACAAGGCCGAAAACCAACATTGAATGCCCGTGACCTTCGATCCCTCAGGCGGTACTGCGTCAAAAACCGACATCAGTGTGTAAAGGACATCACCACATGGGCTCAGGAACACTTCAGAAAACCACTGTCACTAACTACAGTTCGTCGCTACATCTGCAAGTGCAAGTTAAAACTCTACAATGCAAAGCGAAAGCCATTCATCAACAGCACCCAGAAACGCCGCTGGCTTCGCTGGGCCCGAGCTCATCTAAGATGGACTGATGCAAAGTGGAAAAGTGTTCTGTGGTCTGACGAGTCCACATTTCAAATTGTTTTTGGAAACTGTGGACGTCATGTCCTCCGGACCAAAGAGGAAAAGAACCATCCGGACTGTTATAGGCGCAAAGTTCAAAAGCCAGCATCTGTGATGGTATGGGGGTGTATTAGTGCCCAAGGCATGGGCAACTTACACATATGTGAAGGCACCATTAATGCTGAAAGGTACATACAGGTTTTGGAGCAACATATGTTGCCATCCAAGCAACGTCTTTTTCATGGACGCCCCTGCTTATTTCAGCAAGACAATGCCAAGCCACATTCTGCACGTGTTACAACAGCATGGCTCCATAGTAAAAGAGTGCGGGTACTAGACTGGCCTGCCTGTAGTCCAGACCTGTCTCCCATTGAAAATGTGTGGCGCATTATGAAGCGTAAAATACGACAACGGAGACCCCGGACTGTTGAACAACTTAAGCTGTACATCAAGCAAGAATGGGAAAGAGTTCCACCTGAAAAGCTTCAAAAATTGGTCTCCTCAGTTCCCAAACGTTTACTGAGTGTCGTTAAAAGGAAAGGTGATGTAACACAGTGGTAAAAAGGCCCCTGTGCCAACTTTTTTGCAATGTGTTGCTGCCTTTAAATTCTAAGTTAATGATTATTTGCAAAAAAAAATAAAGTTTCTCAGTTTGAACATTAAACATCTTGTCTTTGCAGTGTATTCAATTGAATATAAGTTGAAAAGGATTTGCAAATCATTGTATTCTGTTTTTATCTACGATTTACATAACGTGCCAACTTCACTGGTTTTGGGTTTTGTACAAGCGGCCAATATGAATTTCCTCTGTAGGGTGTCTGGGCTCAGTCGTAGAGATAGTAGGGTGAGGAGCTCAGACATTCGGAGGGAGCTCGCAGTAGAGCCGCTGCTCCTTTGCGTCAAAAAGAGTTGAGGTGGTTCAGGCATCTGATCAGGATCCTCCTGGGTGCCTCCCGTTTGAGGTGTTCTGGGCACGTCCCACTGGTAGGAGGCCCCGGGGCAGACCCAGAACACACTGGAGGGATTACATATCTCATCTGGCCTGGAGCGTCTCACCTCCCCAAGGTGTACAGCTGGCTGTTGTACAGTACATAGTTGTAACTACAGGTGTGCCTTGCCCTTTGGTGTAACTTGGCCACAAAAAGTTAGAAAACCACTGGTCTGAGTGACGAATGGCGACGACAACTTTTGAAACTGGTCCAGTATTGTGAAAGTGAAACCCCTGCTGCCGCGAAACATGCTGCAATAAAACCATTCGGGGCATTCTTGTTGGCAATTTTGGGGCTGTGTCTGGTTGAAAAAAAAGGGCCTTACTCTTTAAGGGATAGTGCACCCAAAAATGAAAATTCAGCCATTATCTACTCACCCATATGCCGATGGAGGCTCAGGTGAAGTTTTAGAGTCCTCACAACACTTGCAGAGATCCAAGGGGAGAGGAGGTAGCAACACAACTCCACCTAATGGAGGCTGACGGCGCCCCAGATTCAAACATCCAAAAACACATAATTGAAACCACAAAATATCTCCATACTGCTCATCCGTAGTGATCCAAGTGTCCTGAAGCCCCGACACAAAAAGTTGTTTGGAAAAACGTCATTTGAACTCTGTTTTTAGCCTCATTGTAGCCTGTAGCTCTGACTGCCTCTCTGGGCACCGCGCTCACGTGTGTGCGTTTGCGCGTGAGACCAGCGAAAGCACGTGAACACACATGAAGGCGGTGCCCATGTCTCACGGTCTCGCGTAAGCGCACACCCATCAGCGCAGTGCCCAGAGAGGCAGTCAGAGCTACAGGCTACAATGAGGCTAAAAACAGAGTTCAAATGACGTTTTTCAAACAACTTTTTATGTCGGGGCTTCAGGACACTTGGATCACTACGGACGAGCAGTATGGAGATATTTTGTGGTTTCAATGATGTGTTTTGGACGTTTGAATCTGGGGCGCCATCAGCCATTAGTTGTGCAGTTGGGCTGCTACCCACTCACCCCTCAGATCTCCACAAGTGATGTGAGGACTCTAAAACTTCACCTGAGCCTCCCTCGGCATATGGGTGAGTAGATAATGGCTGAATTTTCATTTTTGGGTGCACTATCCCTTTAAACAAAAAAGATGTCTCTCTGTAGGGATCCTTTCCGCAATGTGATCAGACACCCATAATAATAATCTGAGCCCATCAGTGACAAAAACAAGCACTTTTAGTGGACGTACAGTACAGGCCAAAAGTTTGGACACACCTTCTCATTCAATGCGTTTTCTTTATTTTCATGACTATTTACATTGTAGATTCTCACTGAAGGCATCAAAACTATGAATGAACACATGTGGAGTTATGTACTTAACAAAAAAAGGTGAAATAACTGAAAACATGTTTTATATTCTAGTTTCTTCAAAATAGCCACCCTTTGCTCTGATTACTGCTTTGCACACTCTTGGCATTCTCTCCATGAGCTTCAAGAGGTAGTCACCTGAAATGGTTTTCCAACAGTCTTGAAGGAGTTCCCAGAGGTGTTTAGCACTTGTTGGCCCCTTTGCCTTCACTCTGCGGTCCAGCTCACCCCAAACCATCTGGATTGGGTTCAGGTCCGGTGACTGTGGAGGCCAGGTCATCTGCCGCAGCACTCCATCACTCTCCTTCTTGGTCAAATAGCCCTTACACAGCCTGGAGGTGTGTTTGGGGTCATTGTCCTGTTGAAAAATAAATGATCGTCCAACTAAACGCAAACCGGATGGGATGGCATGTCGCTGCAGGATGCTGTGGTAGCCATGCTGGTTCAGTGTGCCTTCAATTTTGAATAAATCCCCAACAGTGTCACCAGCAAAACACCCCCACACCATCACACCTCCTCCTCCATGCTTCACAGTGGGAACCAGGCATGTGGAATCCATCCCTTCACCTTTTCTGCGTCTCACAAAGACACGGCGGTTGGAACCAAAGATCTCAAATTTGGACTCATCAGACCAAAGCACAGATTTCCACTGGTCTAATGTCCATTCCTTGTGTTTCTTGGCCCAAACAAATCTCTTCTGCTTGTTGCCTCTCCTTAGCAGTGGTTTCCTAGCAGCTATTTGACCATGAAGGCCTGATTGGCGCAGTCTCCTCTTAACAGTTGTTCTAGAGATGGGTCTGCTGCTAGAACTCTGTGTGGCATTCATCTGGTCTCTGATCTGAGCTGCTGTTAACTTGCCATTTCTGAGGCTGGTGACTCGGATGAACTTATCCTCAGAAGCAGAGGTGACTCTTGGTCTTCCTTTCCTGGGTCAGTCCTCATGTGTGCAAGTTTCGTTGTAGCGCTTGATGGTTTTTGCGACTCCACTTGGGGACACATTTAAAGTTTTTGCAATTTTCCGGACTGACTGACCTTCATTTCTTAAAGTAATGATGGCCACTCGTTTTTCTTTAGTTAGCTGATTGGTTCTTGCCATAATATGAATTTTAACAGTTGTCCAATAGGGCTGTCGGCTGTGTATTAACCTGACTTCTGCACAACACAACTGATGGTCCCAACCCCATTGATAAAGCAAGAAATTCCACTAATTAACCCTGATAAGGCACACCTGTGAAGTGGAAACCATTTCAGGTGACTACCTCTTGAAGCTCATGGAGAGAATGCCAAGAGTGTGCAAAGCAGTAATCAGAGCAAAGGGTGGCTATTTTGAAGAAACTAGAATATAAAACATGTTTTCAGTTATTTCACCTTTTTTTGTTAAGTACATAACTCCACATGTGTTCATTCATAGTTTTGATGCCTTCAGTGAGAATCTACAATGTAAATAGTCATGAAAATAAAGAAAACGCATTGAATGAGAAGGTGTGTCCAAACTTTTGGCCTGTACTGTACATTAACGGTGTGCAATTGCTCATCAACGTTACATTGCAGTCTGCTGCTGCCATTTGCAGCGATCTCACTCAATACTGGACCAGTTACAAAAACTGTTGTTCTCATTAGTTAGACACAAAAACATGGTAAAAAATACTGAAGTTACCCTTTATCTGTCTTTGCCATGACCTGTTTGCAGTTTGAAATTGAGGAGTTTCTTTCCATGTAGGAACAAAACCTTCATCTTTCCATACGATGTGAGGGATTTGAACACATTCCTGGCAGCAGAAATCTTTTGTCTGAGCAGGTTAGTGATGTTAAAAATTATATTTCTGCCCTATAAAAGGCAAAAGGCTGCTTAAAGGGAGTGAAACTGAGAAATGGCTTATATTTTAACTGAGCAGCCAAATGATTTGACAGATGATGTTAGAAAATGCAGTGATTTATTGACTCAGTGAGGTTTTGCCTCATCCTCTCACCCCCCTCTGACTGAACACAAACTGATAAAGTTATTGCATTTCTTTGTGAGGCAGGTTCAACATGAACAGTTACAGTTAGTGGCTCAGACAGCGGTGGAGTCCCTGCTCTCCTCTCACAGCTCTCCGTTAGCGCAGGCCTGCATGGACGCCATCCTGACGGGTCTGAAGCCGCTGTACTGTCCGTCCGGGCTCGGGTACTCCTCCCTCACCCTCCACACGCAGCAGCTGGGGATGGCAGGGTGGGTGTCCTCAGGTGGGACCCCAATCCTCCAGCTGATGTACTGACTGTAGGCGCAGTGACGCAGGGCAGAGGGCTGGTGACGATCTGCGGGTGGAGACAGAGGGTCCCGGTACAGGAGGACGGCCTCCAGCAGCGAGCGACGCAACACAAGCTGCTCAAAGAGAGGAGACGAGGTGATGCAGGCGCCGTCGCTCCACCGGCAGCACAGCTCCTCCTGAGGGAGGGAGGACGGAGTGCAGCGGCCACACTTACACCAGGCTGGCCGGCAGGGTCTGGGGTCGGGTTTATGGTCGAGGGGAGGCTGAGCGTCGGGTTCAGCTGGCTGGAGCAGACAGAGGACGGCTCTCAGGTGTCCACTGTCCTCCTGTCGGGACAAGGATATATCACTGAGGTCAATGACGAGATTTTAACTTTTTAAAGAATCAATTCACCTTAATCAAACCATATTTACTCACATACCTCTGGTGATATCTAACAGTTGCTTTTGTCTGTATTTACACCTCTTCCTAACAAACAGTGAGCCAGCAAACTCTGGCAGATGACGCGCAAAACAGTGTCCACATATACTGCGAGCAACAGCAACATTCAGGGAGCCTATTGAGCCCTGAGCAAGGCAGCTAGGTTGAATGAGGCCATGGCGACATGTTGCTTAGCCTGTTTCCTGGAGCACTGAGTGGGTTAGGACATCGTCACTGGGAAACACTGAAATCTGATGTTCAATGTTCACTCGTTCGCATCCGGTTAGGAAGAGGTGGAGGAAGAGACAGTTACATACAAAGTCAGTGCATGATGCAAACAGACATGAAATTGCATCAGCATCGCAGGGCAATTCACTATATGAGAAATTTGTGTGACGCTGTGTCAAGAAAGTCTGTCAGCGTTGAGATCTAGTTGAGATTCTCCGGACGTTACAGAGAATCAGAAATGAGGGACCAGCTCATTGTCTTTGTCTCTGGGCACCAGGAGCTCTACGACTCAACGTCAGTACTGTTCAGAGACAGAACACACAAGGTGAGGGCGTGGAGATTAGTGAGAGAAGCCTTTGGACGACATGGTAAGTTCTGAATTTATGTATTTGTTGAGTTGCTTCTTGGAAAAATGCTCTAAAGCATTTGTTTTCTTAATTTTCAAAGGTAAACTACGACAAGGGTGAAATGGTAATGCGCTGTCGTGGGACGATTTAAAAAGTAATGAGTGTCACTGTCTTGGTTCACGCTGGCTCAGAGCATGGAGCCTCTATGTTCAGATCACTTGGACTGTTCTTATGCACTGTTTTGTATGTTTGTACACTTTCCTACAAAACGTAATGCACAAAAATTTGTACATATCGCACGTAGTCATGAGCCAGGAATTTGTGTTTAACCTTTGTATTTAGGAAGGCTGCGATCCCGTGACCAATGTGCTGATTGGAGTACAGAGGGAAGCGACCGTTAAGGAGGTAGGTCACAGTGGAGGATGCGTCACAAAACACAGGACTTTCCCCGGTAGACCAGAGTTCGGAACCGTGTGGGGTGTACTTCCTGGAACTTCACACTGTTGTGCTGTTGGTCATAATAGGTGTTTCAGACTGGAGGTTTGAGGATAGCACAACTTCCTCCAGCATCAGTGTTCTTGTCCTCTCTCCTCCCAACAAAATGAAAGTAATGGGAATATTTACAGCCACTAAGGTGAGGGTCTCCACCTTCAATATGATCAATATGATACTGCTTCATATGAAACTAGAAGACCAAAGGAATCCAGTGGTACCAACCATGTTATGCTAGCTTTTCAGGGAGCAGGGTAAATAACACTCTAAATGTAGGCTTAATTTCGGCGAGGCAAAAACAATGGGCATTTTCACAGAGGTCCCCACGAGGTGCCTTGGGTTCTGTGGTTCCCCAGACATGTCCACTTTGTTAGTCA
Organism: Epinephelus lanceolatus; assembly: GCF_041903045.1. NCBI lineage: Eukaryota > Metazoa > Chordata > Actinopteri > Perciformes > Serranidae > Epinephelus > Epinephelus lanceolatus. Next base: position 4,266,617 of record NC_135742.1, read on the forward strand.
AATACAGTTTTGTGCACAAACTATGCACTTTTGTGGATGCAATGTTTATCACAGATTTAAAGCTGCATCTCAAATTAATCATCAGGTTTCCAGCTTTCAGGTGACGTATATCACTTCTGTGTGACTTACACTGCTGACCTGCTATGTCCTCCAAAAGGTAAGACTTCACCTTGTTAACTTGGACTTCAAAACTGTTTTGAAATGCAAAATAATGGGATTTTAAACCTGTGATTTAAAGTCTGATTTATCGTGATTAACTACTGAAATTCAGCGATTAATCACGATCAAAAAATGTAATCCTTTGACAGTCCTTGTAATAATGCTTCATATCTGCGTTCAGATAAAAGTGACCAGGAATGAGCTCTCATGAATTCCAGCCTGTTGATGCTTCAGTAATGTATCAGACCAATGGAAAGATTTTAGGTCTCTAAGGAACATTTCTACGTGTTATTTCTCTGCAGCAGCTTCACCTTGTGTGGCTGAACAGAAATCGGTTTGCTGTCCTGCAAACGCTTCTTCTTCTGCGATTTCTTCACCAGTCGAATGTTGTTCTCGTCGACGTAGGACACGCAGAGGATGCACTGCAACACACAGACACATCGACACATTCAGAACAATCCCAAACCAGCTGATTAGAGGGATTTGAAAAGTTATCAGATGTAGAAGTAAAGTAGAAAAACTCTGACAATGGGTTTACAGCTGATATCACATCATCTGCCATATCAAACCATTCATCACCTTCTGCTTGTCTTGGACTGACTCCACCTTCTTCTCAGAGTAGTTTTGTCCGACCTCTGCAGAGTAACAGCTGGTTCCAATCAGCCAGTCGATCATCACGGTCGTCTGGAGGAAAAAGACACACACAGACTCACACTACTACACACTCATCCTGATAGAAAGGCAACAGGAAGTCAAATAAGCACTGGTTCCAACCAAGGTCTGCAGAAGAGCATCTCTGAAGCAACAACACCTTGTCCAACCTTGAAGCAGATGGGCTACAGCAGCAGAAGACCACACCAGGTGCCACTCCTGTCAGCTAACAACAGGAAACTGAGGCTACAATTCACACAGGTTTTCTCACCAAAACTGGACAATAGAAGATTGGAAAAACGTTGCCTGGTCTAATGAGTCTGGATTTCTGCTGCCACATTCAGATGGTAGGGTCAGAATTTGGCGTCATGGATCCATCCTGCCTTGTATCAACGCTTCAGGCTGCTGCTGGTGGTGTAATGGTGTGGGGGAGATTTTCTTAGTACCAACTGAGCATGGTTTAAACACCACAGCCTACCTGAGTATTGTTGCTGACCGTGTCCATCCCTTTATGACCACAGTGTACCCATCTTCTGATGGCTACTTCCAGCAGGATAACGCACCATGTCACAAAGCTCACATCATCTCAAACATGACAATGAGTTCACTGTACTCCAATGGCCTCCACAGTCACCAGATCTCAGTCCAATAGAGCACCTTTGGGATGTGCTGGAACGGGAGATTCTCATCATGGATGTGCTGCCGACAAATCTGCAGCAACTGTGTGATGTCATCATGTCAATATGGACCAACATCTCTGAGGAATGTTTCCAGCACCTTGTTGGTGTCCCACCTGGTACTATCAAGGTGTACCCAATAAAGTGAGTGTAAGCTTTACCCAGGCTCTGGCCCTGCTTTGACATTTTGTGCAATAATCTCATATACATTCTTTACAAAAGTTATATTAGAACATTAATACTACATACATATCTATGACTAGCATGTTTCCAGTCTGTGTAAAGTTCTTCCCATCTAACTCTTCATTAAAGGCCGAATAGTATTTAGAGTTTAGATGACAGACAGCAGTGAGAGGTCAAACTCCGAACTGCAAGTCTGTCGGTTACATCACAGACAAGTTCTCCTAATGTGATTTCACTCTTATGATTCATCACTGTATGGAAATCATTACACACCAAAGCTCACGGTGGAATCTGATGTTCTGCCGACAAGACTTCTTCTGAGTCTTCTCTGCTGCAGTTCTTCATTTCAACATTCAAACCAAACCAGTTTTCTCCTGCAGCGTTCATCTTACAGACCGATCTTATTTAGCTCTCTCTGCTCTCTGTAGTCAAACTCATTCAGTGTGTCCAGATGCAGCCACCATCTAAAGTCCCACTCTTGTACACTCCAACACTGGCTGCCACTGTGTTCACTGCTAACAGGGGATAAATGCATGAATGGACACTTGTGTGGCGGCGTCTGAACACTGTGTGGTCTCTCACCAGAGCGTAGTACGACAGCGTCGAGCCGATGTAGATGATGAGCTGAATGAAGCTGAACTTTCCCGCCTGGAACACAGATCAAACTGTCACTTGTTTGTGTTTATTTTCCACATTTTCCTCCACAGTTGCAGACGTACTGTGTGCGTGTGGGCGTGGACAAACAGAGTTTATGATAAAAGATATTCCAGATTGGACAATTTCTTCTCAACCACGACAAAAACAGATGATTAAAGATGGAAATATACTTTAAATAATTTCACAAAGGCTCTACTGCAAACACAAACATTTAAGTTTAAAGATATTAAGTCTTAAAAAAGCAGAGAACCCCCGACATAAAACACAAACCCACCTGTCCGAACACCATGACATCAAACCTGATCCCGAAGGCTTTGTACAGCGTTCGCTCCTCCACTCCGTTCACCGTGTTGTACTTTGCATATCTGATCAGAAAACAGCAGATAAGACAAATAATACAAATACAGCAGCACATAGAGAAGCATGACGCAGGATTGTTTACCCCAAATGTGAAGTCAAATAAGATGTGCCATTTTGTGCTGTGTCCGTCAGATGTTCTCAGGTATCAGACACTTAAATCTAACGCGTGTTGAGACCTTTACAAGGTCATTTTTAACCAAATCAAAGACTCTTCTTCTTCTTTGTCAAACTTTTTTTTTTTTATTCAAACATTACAAGTAAGTATAAAGGTAAGTAGTATATATACAGTGGTGGAAAAAAGTTTTCGGACACCCTTAAAATTTTACACAATCTCAAATATTATCATGAAATATTTGTGGAAAAATCTTTTTTGTGTTTCAAAAGGTGTGGCTGCATTAGACAGATACAAACAAATACAAATTATATTTTTTTGTTTATTGTTTACAAGAAAAACTAACAAAACTAAATTCTTGACAGTTTCAATATGTCAGTTCTCAACATTGTCGGTATCAAAGTCAACAAATAACAGAGAATGTGTTCAAAACTGAACAAAAAATAAATAAACCATCACATCATCAAATTAATATTTAGTAGTCCTGCCATTGGCACGTAGTAGAGCTCTAATCCTGGCTGGCATGTTCCCCACGAGCCTTTCACACTGTTGAGGGGTAATCTTGTCCCATTCTTCTTGAATTACTGCTTTTAATTCTTCTAAATTCTTTGGTTTATGCTTTGAAACAGACCTTTTGATAATCCACCACAGATTTTCAATGGGGCTCATGTCCGGGGATTGAGCTGGCCACTCTAAGACCTGGATACTGTGCTCCTGCAGCCAAGTTCTACTGGCCTTGGATGTGTGGCAAGGGGCATTATCTTGTTGAAACATCCAGTTTTTACCTCGACGGAACAGTGCACGCGCAGAAGGGAGCATGTGGGTTTCGAGAATGGTACAATACTTGGTAGAGTTCAATGTGCCATCACAGACAGTGAGATGACCAACACCAGCAGCACTCATGCATCCCCAAACCATGATACTGCCTCCACCATGCTTGACAGTAGGTACTGTACATGCTGGAGATAATGCTTCGCCTGGCCTTCTGCGTACCCTCACATTAGTAGGAGGAAGATAAAGCTGGAAACTGGACTCATCTGACCACAAAATCTTCTTCCAATTCCTGGCTGTCCAGTTCTTGTGTGCCTGGGCCCAACGACGCCGGGCTAACCTCTGTCTCTCATTGATCAGGGGCTTCTTGATAGCCTTGTAGGACCTTAAACCATGATCTAAAAGTCGGCCACGTACAGTGCGGGTGGAACACTGGACACCAGTTTGGTTTGACCACTGCTGCTGAAGCTCCTGTGATGTCATTCAGCGGTTTTGCCTGCACATGCGGATCAGGATGCGGTCATTTCTTGCTGAAGAAACCCTTGGACGCCCAGATCTTGGTTTGTCTTCCAAGCTGTTGGTTCGTCTGTATTTCTGCAGAGTGTATCCAACTGCTGAAGGACTGCATCTGCACTTCCTGGCTATCTGGCGGCAGCTGTACCCTTCCTGGCTGAGAATCTTTATCTTCAGGCGTGTTTCCTGCGTTAGGTTCCTTGTTTTAGCCATTTTTGTGTCTGAAGAACTTTCAAATGTGCTGGCTTTATGTAGACACGAAGCTTGGCAACAAAAATTGTGTCTTTTAATAAAAAGAACGACCTTCATCACTGGTACCAAAATGACCCAATACTCAAATTTCTTATGTATTTTTCTGGAACCAATCAATTTTAAGTTTTTAATGGCTTTTTTTAGGATTTATTTAGTATTTTGGCTGTGACTGTACTAAAAGAAATTGCCCTTGAAGACCTAAGAGTGATTCTTAATGCAATATTTCACAAATGCATGGGGTGTCCAAAAACTTTTTTCCACCACTGTATGGTCCTTTACAGAGAAGGTTTTATGTAGGATTCTGGTTATGAGAGTAAGTTATAATCTATATATTACCAACAGGTCAATGCAGGTATGAAGTAAATAGACAGTGTTAGGTTCAGTGGTAGGTTTAAAGACTCCATCAATCCATTTTCAACCACTTATCCAGAGCCGGGTAGCAGGGGCAGCAGGCTGAGCAAAGTATTCCAGACGTCCCTCTCTCCAGCAACGCTTTCCAGCTCCTTCTTTGGGACCCCAAGGTCTTCCCAGGCCAGATGAGATATATAAGCATGTTCTGGGTCTGCCCCTGGGCCTCCTACCAGTGGGACTAGCCTGGAACAACTTTAACAGGAGGCGGATCCTGATCAGATGCCCGGACCACCTCTACTGACCCCTTTCGAGGTGAAGGCTCTACTTCGAGCTCCTGACACTATCTCTAAGGCTGAGCCCTGAGAAACTAATTTCAGCTGCTTGCATTCACAGCCTCATTCTACTGGTTACTACTCAGAGCTCATGACCACAAGTGAGGGTTGGGACGTAGATGGACCAGTAAATCGGAAGCTTTGCCTTCTAGCTCAGCTCCCTCTTCACCTCGACGATCACCACTGCAGATGCTACACCAAACCGCCGATCCATCTCAAGACCCCGAGATACTTGAACTCCCACGCTTGGGACAGTTACTCTCTCCCAACACAGAGGGGCAATCCACCGTTTTCCGGCAGAGAACCATGGCCTCAGACTCAGAGGTGCTGACTCTCATCCCGACTGCTTCACACTCAAACCGCCCCAGGTCATGCTGGAGGTCACAGAGTGATGAAGCAAACAGAATCACATCATCTGCAAAAGCAGAGATTCACTTCTGAGGTCACCAAGCCGCAGAGGACTACTGTAGAGCCTACAGTGTGGGGCGCACATTCTACCAGGTGAGCTACAGGTCACCCAATGAATTCAAATTTAAAACTATTTAACAATTTATAAGGCCTAATATTCATAAAACTGAATTTAAGACTTTTTAAGGACCTACAAATGCCCTGTTTTTAGTTAATGTACTCCGTCTACTTAATTGTCCTTCTTAGTGTCGGCGACAGAACAGACTAAAGTCCCATTATATATTATATTACCCCGAGCAGTTGGGGGTTCGATGCCCTGCTCAGGGGCAAGCCAACAGTGCACAGGAGGTGAACTGACATCTCTCCAGCTACCAGTCCATGCTCCATATTTGGCCTGTACAGGGATGTGAACCGGCGACCCTCCAGTTCCAACCCAGGTCCCTATGGACTGAGCCACTGCCGCCCAGTAGTGTCTATATTTACTTCTGTTCTTATTTTTGTTTTATATACCTCTCATTATTTATGTCTTTTATGGTCTTTACTTCTCTGAACTTATTTCTGTCCGTGTTCTGCTGCAACATCCAAAGTTCTCCTCTGGTTATCACATGAACTGTAAAACTCAGCATGTGCTCACTTGCTGTGAAGTTAGTTTTATTTGTTACCTTGCTGTATACTGCCCACTTGTGGCGTTCGTATAGAAGAAGCAACATGCAGCGATTTAATGTGGATGGCATGACTCATTCTTTAATTTCCACAGTGGTTCAGATTCAGATTAGGACAGCCCATGCCACTGATGTAAACAGAATAAACACATAAGTACATAAACTAGCAGCAGCAATCTGCAACAACATGCCAGTGACAGCAAGTGTTGTGTGTAGTTTAATGAATACTTTCCATGCTCAGGCTGACACTCAGCCACACTCCTTAACTTATCAATATTAAACACCAACATCTTGTGAGATATACAATCACACATCTGCACAAACTGTTGGCTTTATAAACCTGAGTGTAAAATTGATAAACTTCCTGTACTGGTCACATGATGAGGAGTGTGTGTAGCTGAGCACCTGAAGTTGAGGCCTGGGTAGAGCGTCTTGTTGCTCTCCTTCTCATCCAGCCGTCTGAAGGTGTATTTGGGCTGGCAGCGGTGCATGAGCCGGTCCAGGTTGCAGTCCCAGTTGATCAGGATGCCAATGACGCCCCCCTGTGGTCAAAATGAAATATGAGCCATTAACCACAAAACCTCAGTGACCATGAAAGGTAGTCAGTATCTGAGGAAAACCCAGAACAAGACTTTTTACATCAGTCCAGGTCCCAGATGTGAGTGAGGTCAATGTTTAACTCACAGAGGCTAATGTCCTGCATCTGCATACTACTTTTACTTTTAAGACTTTATGCTCATTTTGATACTAATAATTATGTTCTTTAATTTCGGTAACATTTTTCAATGCAGGTAGCTGAATACCAGGAAGCTCTGCATCTTTGGAGTCACTGCTGTCTATAACAGAGACTTTAAAGCCTTATTTTCTTAAAACAAGTGAATAAAATTTGAAAATGCATTGACAGAATTTCAACTTGCTTCCAATAGAATCAACTTCTTTTGAGATTTTTCTAAAAATTTCAAGTGTGTATTGAAATACACTGCCTGGCCAAAAAAAAAGTCACCACCAAAAAAGAAGGTCATACACTTGATCTTGCATTGATGATGGTAGAGTCTGACCACTGCGCAAAGCCTTCTCCAGCACATCCAAAAGATTCTCAATGGGGTTAGGGTCTGGACTCTGTGGTGGCCAATCCATGTGTGAAAATGATGTCTTATGCTCCCTGAACCAGCCTTTCACAATTTGAGCCCGATGAATCCTGGCATTGTCATCTTGGAATATGCCCGTGCCATCAGGGAGGAAAAAATCCATTGATGGAATAACCTGGTCATTCAGTATATTCAGGTAGTCAGCTGACCTCATTCTTTGAGCACATACTGTTGCTGAACCTAGACCTGACCAACTGCAGCAACCCCAGATCATAACACTGCCCCCACAGGCTTGTACAGTAGGCACTAGGCATGATGGGTGCATCACTTCATCTGCCTCTCTTCTTACCCTGATGCGCCCATCACTCTGGAACAGGGTAAATCTGGACTCATCAGACCACATGATCTTCTTCCATTGCTCCAGAGTCCAATCTTTATGCTCCCTAGCAAATTGAAGCCTTTTTTTCCGGTTAGCCTCACTGATTAGTGGTTTTCTTAAGGCTACACAGCTGTTCAGTCCAATCCCTTGAGTTCCCTTTGCATTGTGTGTGTGGAAATGCTCTTACTTTCACTATTATTATACATAGCCCTGAGCTCTACTGTTGTTTTTCTTTGATTTGATCTCACCAAACATTTAAGTGATCGCCGATCACGATCATTGAGGATTTTTTTCCGGCCACATTTCTTCCTCGAAGACGATGGGTCCCCACTATCCTTCCAGTTTTTAATAATGCGTTGGACAGTTCTTAATCCAATTTTAGTAGTTTCTGCAATCTCCTTAGATGTTTTCTCTGCTTGATGCATGCCAATGATTTGACCCTTCTCAAACAGACTAACATCTTTTCCACGACCACGGGATGTGGCTTTCGACATGGTTGTTTAGGAAATGAGAAGCAACTCATTGCGCCAGTTGGGGTTAAATAACTTGTTGCCAGCTGAAAGATAATCGCCCATGCAGTAATTATCCAATAGGAGGCTCGTACCTATTTGCTTAGTTAAATCCAGGTGGCGACTTTTTTTTTGGCCAGGCAGTGTAAGAAAGAGTACGGGAGGTAGCTGCACTGAAACAAATTTATTTTCACTGGATTTCATTTGTTTTAAGAAAATAATAATTAAAGGACTTCGACAAAAATGAACACTTTTAGAATGAAGAAACATCAGCTCATTAATTAAGAGAAGAATAAAAGAGAAATTCTACTTAGGAAAAACTCAAACATTTGTTGGACTGGCTGACTCTACACTCAAACTGAAGAAAGTTTGCGGAGTCCACACTTCCTTTTTTTGGGTTGTTTCATTTCTACTTTCTTCGATCCCTTGCTAAGGACTGAGGAAACCCAAAAAAGAGAAAGTTGTGGTGTTGCAATATTGCTGCATCCTGAGATTTCAGCAATGTTAGTCCATGAAATGTTATCATGACTGTGATGCTGGCCAGAAGTACAGAAATAAGAAGACACAGATTGTAATAAACATCTGAACATGTGACCTCACCTCTATGGCCATTACAGAGAACTTCTCTCCGGCCTCTCGAACGACGTCTCCCAGTCTGAAGATGGGACACAGCGAGTCATTTCCTCGATGACAGCTCCTCAGGTAGGCGTCATTCATCTGTGGGAGGATGTTCCTTCTGGAAAACAAATCAGACTCTGATACTCACAGGAAGTCAGAGTTTCTCTGCCACTGAAGAGAGGCGATTAAGTGCGATAAAATAGGACACAGTTTCAAACACCATCAGTCATAAAGCAGTCTCACTGGATGTAGTTGAACGCAGGAAACCTGATGTTGTTTTTTATTAGGACGGTGAAGTTCTCAGCTGCTGCCAGCAGAGCAGGCCTGCATCAGGAAAAAATAAAAAATATAGCAGACACTGGAATCAATACAGAACATTTTAGAATTTACTGTTCCTCCATCTTAACGCGATCCAAAAACAGAGTCCCAAAACAACACGAAATACTAGTTCTAACCAAGTTCTGAATATGTCAGTGTGTAACAAAGCAACTGTTCACATTTAAACTTTAAAAGGTTATTGTACATCAACTTGTTTCTGCTGCTCCCAAGTGGCCAAAAAATCAGTTATCTCTAAATGACCATTTGCATATCAATTACTCAGCCCATGTTGCACTAAATTTGTGAAAAAGACTGTTTGTGTCGCATGCCTCAGGTGAACGGAGAATTCAAAACTAGAGAAAATGTTTGACAAATTCAAGTCATAGGGGTTCAAGTTTAGCAACAGCAAAACCATATCAAAACATCAGATTACAAACTGACGCAAACCCTTTGCAGTACAATCAATCCATCCATTTTCAACCACTTATCCAAGCCCGGGTTGCAGGGGCAGCAGGCTGAGTAAAGTACTCCAGACGTCCCTCTCCCCAGCAACACTTTCCAGCTCCTCCTGGGGGACCCCAAGGCGTTCCCAGGCCAGACAGGATATGTAATCCCTCCAGCGTGTTCTGGGTCTGTCCAGGGGCCTCCTATCAGATGGACGTGCCTGGAACACCTCCAACTGGAGGCGCCCAGGAGGATCCTGATCAGATGCCTGAACCACCTCAACTGACCCCTTTCAACGCAAAGAAGCAGCGATTCTACTGCGCGCTCCCTCCAGACATCCGAGCTCCTCGCCCTATATCTAAGGCTGAGCCAGGCCACCCCACGGAGGAAACTGCAGACCCCTATGACTTTTATTGATCAAGAATTTTCTGTCTTTGGATCCTTCATTCACCGTGGAGGCATATGAGAAAAAGTTTTACTCATAAATTCACCATAATAAGGGGTGAAGTTATCCTTTAACTTACATTTTGACCTTTCAGTACCTAATTATACAGTCAGGTCCATAATTATTTGGACAATGATACAGTTGTCGTCATTTTGGCTCTGTACACCACCACAATGGGTTTTTAATGAAACAATGAATACCTGCTTAAAGTGCAGACTCTCAGCTTTCATTTAAGGCTTTTTTTCAAAAATGTAGTATGAACCGTGTAGGAATTACAACCATTTCTTCACACAGTCCCCCAACTTTAAGGGCTCATAAGTATTTGGACAAACTAACATAATCATCAATTAAACAGTCAGTTTTAATACTTGGTTGCAAATCCTTTACAGTCAATGACTGCCTGAAGTGTTGGACACATAGGCATCATCAGATGCTGGGTTTCTTCCCTGGTGATGCTCTGCCAGCCCTTTACTGCAGCCGTCTGCACTTCCTGCTTGTGTTTTGGGTGTTTTACCCTCAGTTTTGGCTTCAGCAAGAGAAACGCATGCTCAGTCGGATTCAGGTCAGATGATATGACTTGGCCATTGCAGAACATTCCACTTCTTTGCCTTAAAAATGACTTTGGTTGCTTTTGCAGTATGCTTCAGGTCATTGTCCAACTGCACTGTGAAGCATCGTCCAATGAGTTTTGAAGCATTTGGTTGAATCTGAACAGATAATGGTGCCCCAAACACTTCAGCTTTCATCCTGCTGCTCTTGTAAGCAAGACAAGACTTCACTAGAATAAATACAGAGGGTTTATCACAAGATGCAAACCATTGGTTAGCCTTAAAAATGGAAGGCCAGATTAGAGTTTGTCAAAAACCATCTAAAAAGCCTGTACAGTTGTGGAACAGCATACTATGGACAGATAAAACAAAGATCAACTACCAGAATGATGGGAAGACAAGAGAAGGAAGAAGGGAAGGAACTGCTCATGATCCAAAGCACACCACCTCATCAGTGAAGCATGGTGGAGGTACTGTTATGTCATGGCCATGTATGGCTGCCAGTGGAACTGGTTCTCTTGTATTTATTGATGATGTGACTGCTGACAAGAGCAGCAGGATGAAAGCTGAAGTGTTTGGGGCACCATTATCTGCTCAGATTCAACCAAATGCTTCAAAACTCATTGGACGATGCTTCACAGTGCAGTTGGACAATGACCTGAAGCATACTGCAAAAGCAACCAAAGACATTTTTAAGGCAAAGAAGTGGAATGTTCTGCAATGGTCAAGTCATATCATCTGACCTGAATCCAACTGAGCATGCGTTTCTCTTGCTGAAGCCAAAACTGAGGGCAAAACACCCAAAACACAAGCAGGAAGTGCAGACGGCTGCAGTAAAGGGCTGGCAGAGCATCACCAGGGAAGAAACCCAGCATCTGATGATGCCTATGTGTCCAACACTTCAGGCAGTCATTGACTGTAAAGGATTTGCAACCAAGTATTAAAACTGACTGTTTAATTGATGATTATGTTAGTTTGTCCAAATACTTATGAGCCCTTAAAGTCGGGGGACTGTGTGAAGAAATGGTTGTAATTCCTACACGGTTCATACTACATTTTTGAAAAAAGCCTTAAATGAAAGCTGAGAGTCTGCACTTTAAGCAGGTATTCATTGTTTCATTTAAAACCCATTGTGGTGGTGTACAGAGCCAAAAGGACGACAACTGTATCATTGTCCAAATAATTATGGACCTGACTGTATGTCAGTGGATCAACAAAATTTGAATCAGTCCTGAGTGTGATGTCACGTGACAAAGTCCTGATCTGACAACAGACTGGTAGAGTTTACCTCGGAGGGTTCGTCTTGGTTTCGACTGGACACCACGCAGACACCTCACAGGTTTTCTTCAACACATCATACCTCACACATGATCCTGTCTTGATTCCTGCAGAGGGAAAACAAATATTTAAACTCCACTGATTGTGTCACAATAGAGTATAAAAGGTGGCAGTTTTGATTTCTGCAGCAGCTGATGAGGTGCCAACAGTGTCAGCTTTAACTGTAACACAGATCTGTTATGTAGCAGAGAGCTGAGAGCTACTGGCTGACGACTGCAACACATTCATGACACATTCCTCTGCTTCTTGTGGAAACAGATGTCAGCTGGTACCAACCAACTTAGGACAAGGAACGTGTCGCTGTGACAGCAGAGTGGGGAGACAAAGGATCCTCCCAAGTCTATCCAAAACTGACAGTCACACAAGGAGGCCTCTAAAAGTGTAATCAAGTCACATTCTACGCTAAACATTTGACTTGTATCAACGCTACAGTTAGAATAAGTCAGTAACGCTTTCAAAATTAGGTCCAGGGTAAAGGAGACATCTGGTTACAGATCTGCAAGTATGTGAGGATTCCCAGTAACCAGGCTACTACCAGGGGTGGAGCTAGATGTTATAAACACTCTGGACTCAGCCTAAACCTGGGGGAATCCTTGGCCATGCTCCCTTAGAGATATTTTCCCATTTACTGCAGCTATATGTACTATTTCTCAAGCAATTTGAGATAATAAAATGCCTTAAAATCTGATCTGTACATAACTTCAAAAAACATTATAGTTGCCAACCTGCAGAGCTTACATCCTGTTCTATATCTAACTGTTGTCCAACTGTCTTCATCGTTCTGAAAACATAACCCAACAAATTTTGAGGATAAACAATTTTCACTCCCAACACCTAAAAAGAGGCAAAAAAGTTCCGATATTTAACATAGGTAGGATAGGAATTTGATGTAAACAGCACTAATCATCTTGAAACCTATTTCTGTAAAGGTGCGGACACACCAAACCGACATCAAAGAACTAGCGGTGTCAAAAGCCAACTGTTGCGTCGTCTACGTCGCCTCACGTCGCCCTGTGTCAGTTGCATTTGAACACACTACACGGACTACATCCGACGGCCAAGTAGCACGTACGTTCTGCGCCTGCATGAGAGGAAATAACGCAAAAAGGGAAACCGGAAGTCCGAGGAATGCATGAGATAAACAAAGCAGCGGAGTCCTGTCAGCCGAGGGGTTTCCTATCTGTGCAGCCGAGCACCGCAGCACCTTCACAGATTATTACATCCAGACGGTCCCGGTGTTTCCTCCGCAGGCTCCACTTCACTCAGCTGCCCGATAAACCCGCTGCTTCTTCCCACTTTAACCTGAATAACAAACCAGGGCTCGGTGCTGTGGTTGGATCCAAACGGAGAGCCGGGGCTAGCTCAGAGACTAGCGGAGGCTAACTGGCTGTGCTTCCCTCCAGTCATGCTGCTGCTAACGCTCCGCTAGCCGCTCACAGCTAGCTCAGGTTTGTTATTCAGGTTAAAGTGGGAAGAAGCAGCGGGTCTGTCGGGCAGCTGAGTGAAGTGGAGCCTGAGGAGGAAGCACCGGTTAGCCCCGGTTTCACTACAGGCAGATTCACTCGCTACAGGGGCGAGGGAATAAAACCTGAACACCCAATCAGAGTGATCTCTCTCACCAACAAGCTGCGCCGCCGATTCAACATGCTCAATCGGCCGAAAAGCCACCGACGCCGAAGTGCCGACAGTGCAGGACACACCGCAAAAACTAGGACGACAGATGCTCACCGGCGGCCCAACTTTGGTCGACGGCCGACCGTCAGCTTGGTGTGTCAGGGCCATTATACTATGTTGGATCCGAGTTCACAGAATGTCAGTTTAGCTAACAAATCTGCTACAGTTGAATCCATCCCATAATGATCTGGGCTGCTCTAATTTCAAATCAAAGGATCCCCGGCAATGCCAAGTAAATATGGTGTTCAGTGCTCTGAACTGAATATTAAACCATCAGAAGACACAAAGACACTGCTTACTGCAGTGCATTTAAACCTTGTTTCTCTGATACCCCTTTTCCACCAGCATGACACCGGTCTCACTCTGGTTCCTGCACCTAATTTTGAACATATCAGAACATAGACTGTACATAAAGATGGATGACATACTGCAGCCAGCCACCAGGAGGAGATCAAGATATTTTGGCTTCACTTTTGGGGAGCTGTTATGTCATCCATCTTTAATGTGCAGTATATGGTTCAGAGCATTTCAACCAAAAATGATGTTTGTTCTCAGCTGGAACGAAAAAAATAGCAGGTTTTTCCTAACCTGAAGTACGAACTGTGACATCATCAGTGGGCGTGTCATGTACTACAGATTAGAAAGAGAGGATGGAGAAGGCAAAGGAGAAGTTAGGTAAGAAATTGAAAAAAAGAGAGCATGCAGTGGTCTCATTAATTGTTGGTCCATGCTTGCAATCCGCCAGATAGCACCAAGGTTCCACGAGTCCCGAACAGAACGAGTTCAAGAACCAGAGGGGTATGAGTAACCTGGTTTCTTGTGTGCATGTGGACGAGTGAGCGTACCGTGGCTCTTCTGATCCCAGCTTCCTTTCTCACAGTCCTCATCAGTGTGACACATTCTGCCTTTAAGGGGAACCTGGAATATAAACACTGCTGCAAAATAAGACAGCTTTGCTAACTGTCCATCTGGATCATCGCATTAGTAGCACTTCTAATGTCACTACTACAGTGAAAATGAATGATGATATAAGAGCACCTCTGGACATTTCCCCTGCTTCTGATTCTTTGTCACGATGACGTTGGTCACCACAAAGAACGAGTTTTTGCTCTGAAAGGGAAAAAAAAGACACCTTTAAATTCCCGTCTTTGCACAAGACTCAGTACCCACCCAGAGAATCCTGAGGACCTCCTACCTGTAAGGGTCCACTGTAGTCCACCACATCCCAGACCACGTCCCCGACCCCGGGCAGGTGGGTCTGAGCTACACCTTTCACCTTCGTGGTGACAGAGCTCACGACCAGGTCAAACTCCTGGTACTTCCTGTTCCACAGCAACATGATGCTGCAAAATAAAATTAAAAAAGCGGTAATTCCACAGATTTTACACATTAAGGTCAGATAGCTGGTCGGACAGGATAGTTTTGTTCAACCTGTGGTAACTCTTGTATCATGTCTTCTGTAAAGTCAGAGAAAATAACCCTGATGACTTCTCTCAGCTTGGGTTTGAATTTTTAACAACAGTAGTAGTAGTAGTAGTAGTAGTAGTAACTGGACATGCCTATGAATGCAGATGGGCTGTAAACATCTATTTTGACTTTTGTTTTAATAAGTCAACTTTGTTTGTCTTAACAGGTAAAAATAACGTTTTAACACGTCAAATGCACGTTAAGACGATAACAAATGCCTTGTTGATGAGTACATCTCTGAAGTCTTAAGACGTATAGAACATTAAAGGTTCCATGCTATTGGTTGGTGTCAACATACCCACCCCTTTCTGACGTAGCGACTGTGTCGCACTCTACTTTGCCTACATTGTGGTCATGTGGGCTCCTGTTAGTGGGTACGTTTTTTGGTTACGTACCTATCCCCTGTCATTTGGTGGGGGGAATAAATTCTGTTTGAGGAGGGCGAATGTCCTCTGGAAGCTTTTTAAGCCACTGTGGCCGTAACGTACCATAGCCTATTTTTTGTTTTCATTCAGTATAAATTATATAAAAAATTCTTCCTAATCAGAAACGTCCTGTTTTACTCAGGAAAACCAAACTTTGTATGCACCTTATTCGTAGCCCCCATGATACCATGCGTAAATTTTAGGCGCGGCCTCGAGCACTGAACCAGAACCTGGCATTTTCCTATAGTAGTAGTATGAAACAGTACGCTTACAGTATGCAAATCCTCTTTTCTATAATCGATTACAAAAATAAAACACACCACCTGTTACACCTCAGCTAGTCTGAGTGGGCTGAAGCTCGCTGCATAGATCAGCCTCTCATTGGGTGAAACGAGCCACCCGCTGAAGTCCCGCCCTACCACCTCCGGTTGCAGTTTTCAACACGTCCTTTACTAACTTTTGCGGTGTTTGATCTTGCGGGGATGTAGCCATTTTTTCGGTTCGCGTCCTGTAGGCGATATTTTTGTGGGCGTGTTACACCAAAACCTGTTTCCCCCCGGCAATATTTTTACAAGCGCACCGTTGCTGTGGCACTGCCCAGAATGATTGTGATTGGTTGAAAGAAATACAAGCAGCCGGGGCGTTTTTTCCTCCAATCTTAAAGTGAGAGTCGGCCCAGCCAGACCTTTCTTTTCTTGAGAAAGGTCTGGTGAGTGAGACTACACCTCAGACAACCTAACATAATCATACCTCTGTCATCTCTGACAGCCATCTCAAAGCGTTTGTTGTTTTTCTTTTTGACCAAGTGTGTTAGCGATTAGCTTGCCTTGCTCCGTTAGCACATTTAACACAGCCCGAGCTAGCTTACAGTAAACATCTACTCCTTCTAAAAGATGATTTATGGGGTCACACATTACGGGAACATTTTCTATAATACTGTATTAACTTTAGCTCCATGTGAAGTGAATAAACGTGATGTTAACCAGCTAACGCTCCGCTTATCTGCCTTAATGACACAGTTTACACATCTTTAATCACTGCTGACTTATTAAATCGGAGTTCTTCCAAGTGAAACATGATGCAGAATTCAGCAGCAGACCTCAATAATATCAGTCATACAAAGTACTGGTAAAACAAATAACTTTAGGCATTCATTTTATATGATATGCAAGAATGAACACACTTGTAAATGACCTAGCAAATACTATGCCCAGTGTACTCAAATCTCATTTGAGTGGACAATTTTTAGTGGACACTTACAATCAAATACTATTTCATCAGTTTCCCCTCCGAAACTGGTGAAATGGTTGCACCCAATATTAAACGTGTTAAGGTGTCAGAAACGAACTTGTCAGCAGACTGTTTTCTGTCATCTTAATGCACATTTGACGTGTTAAGATGTTATATTTTAAATGTTAAGACAAACAAATTTGACATATTAATACAAACGTCAAAAAAGACATTTAGAGCCCTCCTGCATACCTTCCAAACCCATACTTTCTTTAAAAATTGCCAAAATTACACTGTTTATCACAGCCAGAAACTGTAAAAACAGAAATTATCATTAAAATCTGAATTTATGACTGTCACGTATGACAAAGGCGTACATCAGAAAAAACACAGAACCAAATCTGAGCTTAATATAATAATGTTTCATCAAAATCACTTAGTTCTACATGTCATTTAAAATTTGGACAAAAATAAACCGTTTGAACGAACTAACCAGCACAACAAGAGTGAGATTAGCTCCAGAATTTCATCTTCAACTTTTAACTTTTAAACACTGAAGGGTAAGTTTTAAAATCTAATAACTACTTTATGGTTGAAAGTGGGTTGTGCATTTTCCGTCATCACTCAGAGAGGCTCAAGGAAAAATATTTGTACCTTCTGGGAGGGTCAAAAAATAAGTCACACCCCAGACACCTGCCTCTTCTGACAATTAAAGAACAGTCCCTAAGCAAAAACTTCTAGGTCTTCACTGGGCACTGAAGGAATATTACAGGGCTCCAATATTTAAAAACTTTCTACAGAGTATTTCTACATAATATCAGTGAAATTCTCACAGTATTTGAAGAGGAATATGGGAACAAAGTAGCTGCTGTACCGGAACATAAACACAGCTGAGTCAGACAGGCAGTTCCTACAAAATAAAATACATTTAAATCAGTTTAGTGCCACAGATTCACAAGAGACGGTTCAGTTTGACTCAAACACTGAAACAAACAGCCTCATTAATTATCAGTTAATATACTTAATGGCTCAGTTTCTCTCTGCAGCCGGTAGTCAAACGGTTTGAGCTGCACCGGGACTGTGCACCATGCAGAGTGCAGCCGCTCCCTGGACATGCGGGACGATGCGGGGGCCCAAACATTCCCTCATGTTCACTCACCAGATAAACAGCAGGATGGCTGCGTTCAGACTCCACTTCAGGGAGCCGAGCCGGACGCTCTGGATCCGGACCAGCTTGTTGGTTTCATACTGACACAAGACTCCGCAGCACGGCATGCTGCTGCTGCTGAAGATGATGAAGATGATGGTGGTAGTGTTTTGGGGGTTTAAGGCTGCTTTGTCTGGTTTCTGTGCGGAGGAGGAATCTCTGACTCATTTCTTGACTCTCCTTCCTGTGTGGAGGGTCACATGTCCAGAATGAGTCCTGCAGCTGCTCTCACTTCCAACATCATCACTGCAGCTGCTCCCACCCACACACACACACACACACACACACACACACACACAATCCACACGATCCTAAACTGAGCTAAAAGTCCAAACAAATAGAGCAATAATTAAGAAGTAGTAGTCCCTTGAGACAAAACGGATGTTTCACTTTAAGAACAAAAAAAATAAAATTAAATTAAAATAAAGTCTCAGTTACATGCAAAAATGTATTGGGCAAAACTTATTTTTTGCAGTGTGTAACCACGGCTGGATTAAACTGTTAGGGAGGCCTGGGGCAAAACATGCTGTCTGGCCCCCACTGACCCCCCACCTGTTGTTCATACACAGCTGATTTTTCGCCTGTCTCATTCCAAAGTCGTCAAATACTGTCGCTTTGTCAGTGATTTCCACGTCAGACACCTCACACCAAAAGTCACCTTTCTCAGCGTTTTGATACATCTCTGAGTCGCCTTAGTTTGTAATGCAGACGGACCTAACCATTGTGTTATGATACGCCCTGGTTGGCCAGATGGCACCTGTTGCGGAGCTGTGTGATATGCGAACAGGCAGCGTCGGTTCATAACGCAGCCAGACACTGCTGGACAGCGTCAGGTTTAATTGCTGCTGGTAACAGCATAATAAAAGGAGCTGGAGAGCCCCTATAGGGTGGGTGGGAGGTGTCCGACAAACCCTGGACTCTCGGGTTCTCTTCCTGTATTAATGTTGAGCCAAATCATGATGTTTTTTTTCTAAACCTAGGGTGGGTCATCCACTAATCGGACGATCGTGAATTCGAGCTCCTCCTGTCCGCATGTCGAGGTATCCTTGGGCAAGATACTGCTCCTGATGGCTATTCCATCGGTGTGTGGGTGCATGTGAATGGTAAGTGAGTAGCAAGTGGCACCTTGTATGATAGCCTCAGCCACCAGTGTGTGAATGTGTGTGTGAATGGGTGAATGTGACATGTAGTGTAGAAGCGCTTTGATTGGTCAGAAGTCTAGAACAGCGCTACACAAGTGCCGTCCATTTACAGTTGATTCCTGTGTTTCTGCTGACGTCCCAGCCTTCGTTGCGGCGTTCCAGATCATCATCAATAGACGCAGGAGGATACCTAGTACATATATGTAGATGTGAAAAAAACAACAACAAAGCAGCGACGTGTGACATGTTGGGATGACACATGGCAGTTCAAGATGTGCATTTTTATTAATCTCATGAACTCACTCTACATGTTTTAACCACCTTTTATTTACGGCCAAAACTTGCGACCTCTATGTCCACACTCAGGCTTCACAATACACAAAAAAAATCACATTACGATTATTTTTACAGTTATTGCAACTGCGATATGAGTCGAATGAGTGGAGAATTTAGCGGGAATGATAATTTTTGCATTTAATTTTCACTGAAAAAAAAATATAAAATCATGATGATGGGATTTTTGCTGGGGTCTGTTCCAAACAAGCATGCTCCCTTATGTCTGGGATATGATTTGTACGCCGGGGCATCTCTATAGCACCAAAAAACCTCATTTGTAATGATATGTTGTGACAAATTTTACCTTCTTAAAAACAACAAAAAAAATGCAGCTTCTGCAGTTTGGATATTGCACTTGCAATTAATTGTGCAGCCCTAGTTCACACTGCACATCTTTGTAAATAGAATATCTTTTCATATACCTTATTTGAGTTTTTGACCTGTTGTTTGAACTATTCAATTAATTGATTCATTAAAAAATAATGCTTAGATTAATTAGTTACAGCGCTAAAAGGGGACTACCACAAAAAATGAATGGAAGTGTATGATGTATGACCACACTCCTCACTGAGCAGCTAAAGACATGCAGAAGATGGCAGTGTTTTCCTCACTGTGTGCGCACAGATGAACATACTGAGAAACAAATATATAGAAAATGTTGCGTATATTTCTACGTGATATAAACATGTAAGAATGTGTGGTTTGGGAACAAAATCAGACAAAAAAATCTGGTATTTCATTTGTACTTTTTCAGATTTCCTTGGACATAAAGACGTTGTTGTTCCCGGCAGGACAGTGGATTTCTGTGTGGAACACTGACCGTGAGAAAACAATGACAGCCACTCAGTGTCTGCAGCAGTCATGTGTGCAGAGCTGGAATGTCTCTGAGAATATTTACTCCAGTGCTTCAGCTTCATACAGTTTGAGGTGAAAAGGTACTTTAGTTGAGTATTTCCATTTTATGTCACTTAATATTTCTCCATCACATCTCAGAGGGAAATACTGCACTTTGTACTTCACTGTATTTGTTAGGTTTACATGCTACATGTTGCTTAAACACACAAACATATTAAAGAATTTCCACACAGCTGCTCGGCTTTCACAAACAGTTTAATACCTGGGAGCTGGTCAAACCTGCACAGGACTTCTGCTGATAAAAACCAACATAAAACCAGATCATTTTTTTTCACATCAGTGGCAGTCGTGTTTGAATACAGGAACGTCTTTAGTTGAAAAGCTTCCTAAACTTTGGTTTGAGCATCTCCAGCTCGCTGCTGTTTTGCATCTTCTGCGGCATGCTGCCAACCTTCATGATCACCTCGTGACCTTCGTCAAACAGCTTTTCACCGATCGCCTTCTTCACTCGGTCTCTCCAAGCGATCAGCTTCGGGCGGCCTGCAAACACGTCCATGCCGGTTCCAACAGGCTGCAAAACACACACCAAACGCAACCTCAATACATAGATTGTTTTTGAATAGATAATACTGCAATTACATGAAATTACAGTAATGTTAGGGTCAGGAGGAGGTCACTGAACATGCCGACGGGGTCTCGAGAATTTTCTGAGAACGACAAATTGTGTTTGTTAGATATATTTTCACATATATTCAAATAAAATGGTCTTAAATATGTCATCATAATCCAGTCTGAGCTCCTGGGTGCCCAGAGGCTCAGTGGTTAGGACCATGTCTCTTGCCAAAACTGACTGCAAACTGTCCAATAAAAGCAACAAGAGCAACAAACTCGTAGATACAGTACATCAGTTTAATTTTGTTTTAGCTCAGATTTTGCACTCAATTTCAGGTTAAATTACCATGATTAATGTTGAGGTCAGCAGAGTTATGTTTGCTATTTTGGTTAAAGAGGTTCTCCAACAATTTAGTGATGCACTTCCATAAAGCTAGGAAGCTACATATTCTTTTTAAAAATCAAACTCCAACCACACCAACATATTCTGACTTTTGGTCTCTAATATGGGTCAAACTCCAAGTGCTGGCTCCTACATTTCCGATAATGCAACTCAAACTTTGGAAACTCATTCCAGAGCCACAGAAGACATTATACAACTGTTAATAGATCGCATGATCTGTCCCTCCAGGACTGTGCAGGCCTGATTTTGGGATTGTTGCGGCTTGAAATGACTGATTTCAGCGCAGCTTTTCTAAAAAAAAAAACTGCAATGCAATACATTGTATTGAAATTGCAGGGTCAAGTAAATATTGCCAAAATAGTTGTGGCGCTGTCTCAGATTCTGAGCTTATTATTAGGAGCATTCGGGGTCTCCTGCAGACTTAGAACATCTGTGAGGGCAGCAGCAACAGCTCATCAACGTAGCCTTCAAGGACTGTCTTCCTGTGCTGCTCTCCTTCTGCTCTCTCTGCCCAGCTAGTTTAGCCTAATACAGCACAACACAATCTCATCCCTACTTGTCATATTTTGCCACTTGGAGAAATCCCCGTGGCAGTGCTTAACATTTGCAGCCAAACCATTAATCTCACACTGACACAAAAAGGGCTCGACTCTGTCATTAAGTTCTTCATAACTGTTGGATAACGTTAGCTGTGTGATGCTAACAGTTATGCCTGTCTCAGTAGGTGCGTTTCCATTACCCCTAGAAATGCGCAAAACCTAAATAGCGCAATAGAAAACAGGTAATGGAAACATCTGAATTTCACAAAACTTCTCAAATATCACTAAAAAGTTTTTACGCTCTCATGAGGTGGTTTTTCAGACGTGTCAATACAGATGTACAGTACAGGCCAAAAGTTTGGACACACCTTCTCATTCAATGTGTTTTCTTTATTTTCATGACTATTTACATTGTAGATTCTCACTGAAGGCATCAAAACTATGAATGAACACATGTGGAGTTATGTACTTAACAAAAAAAGGTGAAATAACTGAAAACATGTTTTATATTCTAGTTTCTTCAAAATAGCCACCCTTTGCTCTGATTACTGCTTTGCACACTCTTGGCATTCTCTTGATGAGCTTCAAGAGGTAGTCACCTGAAATGGTTTCCACTTCACAGGTGTGCCTTATCAGGGTTAATTAGTGGAATTTCTTGCTTTATCAATGGGGTTGGGACCATCAGTTGTGTTGTGCAGAAGTCAGGTTAATACACAGCCGACAGCCCTATTGGACAACTGTTAAAATTCATATTATGGCAAGAACCAATCAGCTAACTAAAGAAAAACGAGTGGCCATCAAATTGCAAAAACTTTAAATGTGTCCCCAAGTGGAGTCGCAAAAACCATCAAGCGCTACAACGAAACTGGCACACATGAGGACCAACCCAGGAAAGGAAGACCAAGAGTCACCTCTGCTTCTGAGGATAAGTTCATCCGAGTCACCAGCCTCAGAAATCGCAAGTTAACAGCAGCTCAGATCAGAGACCAGATGAATGCCACACAGAGTTCTAGCAGCAGACCCATCTCTAGAACAACTGTTAAGAGGAGACTGCGCCAATCAGGCCTTCATGGTCAAATAGCTGCTAGGAAACCACTGCTAAGGAGAGGCAACAAGCAGAAGAGATTTGTTTGGGCCAAGAAACACAAGGAATGGACATTAGACCAGTGGAAATCTGTGCTTTGGTCTGATGAGTCCAAATTTGAGATCTTTGGTTCCAACCGCCGTGTCTGTGTGAGACGCAGAAAAGGTGAACGGATGGATTCCACATGCCTGGTTCCCACTGTGAAGCATGGAGGAGGAGGTGTGATGGTGTGGGGGTGTTTTGCTGGTGACACTGTTGGGAATTTATTCAAAACTGAAGGCACACTGAACCAGCATGGCTACCACAGCATCCTGCAGCGACATGCCATCCCATCCGGTTTGCGTTTAGTTGGACGATCATTTATTTTTCAACAGGACAATGACCCCAAACACACCTCCAGGCTGTGTAAGGGCTATTTGACCAAGAAGGAGAGTGATGGAGTGCTGCGGCAGATGACCTGGCCTCCACAGTCACCGGACCTGAACCCAATCCAGATGGTTTGGGGTGAGCTGGACCGCAGAGTGAAGGCAAAGGGGCCAACAAGTGCTAAACACCTCTGGGAACTCCTTCAAGACTGTTGGAAAACCATTTCAGGTGACTACCTCTTGAAGCTCATGGAGAGAATGCCAAGAGTGTGCAAAGCAGTAATCAGAGCAAAGGGTGGCTATTTTGAAGAAACTAGAATATAAAACATGTTTTCAGTTAGTTCACCTTTTTTTGTTAAGTACATAACTCCACATGTGTTCATTCATAGTTTTGATGCCTTCAGTGAGAATCTACAATGTAAATAGTCATGAAAATAAAGAAAACGCATTGAATGAGAAGGTGTGTCCAAACTTTTGGCCTGTACTGTATGTCGCAGAAGTGTAATGGAAACACTTTTCGTACATTAACACGTCAAGTGACCCCACTACGTCACCGGACGGGTTCTTTTCCATCCGGTTTACGTCGGCTGCCGTATAATCAAAACAAAATGACACGGTAAGTGTGGACAGAGGAAACTGTCGCTATCATCCGCTGCCTTGGTCTTTTGTTAAAAATGGTCACGGCAACAGCAATAGATGCAACCAAAACCACATAGCCAATAAGTTTACAGAGTAGACTCTGGACATCCATTTTTTTCACGCAATCCCGCTAGACGGAGCCTTACGAGAATTACGGCTTAGATGTCAAACACCTTTCAATGGAAACACCTGCAAGCCACAATTGCACTTCAAAATTGTCGAAATATCGCATTTATTTTGCGCAAAACTGTAATGGAAACGCACCTAGTGTGTGTGTGTGTGTGTGTGTGTGTGTGTGTGTGTGTGTGTGAGAGAGAGAGACTCTTTTTGAGTTGTCTGTTTACAGGGAGAGGCTGAATTTGTGTTAATTGTTGTGACTCCAACATCGTAACGTCATTGAGAGACTGAGCAGTACTTCTCGTAACTAATAAACTGAAATTCACGTGTAAAAGCGGTGCCCTGTTAAGGCGAGTCTCCATTACTCTGTTTGTATCACAGAAGCTACATTAAGTAGCAAAAACACCCTGGTCAGTTTCTCAGGCTTGTTGGTGTTTTGCACACACAGTGATGAAAAATGACACATTTATTTCCACGAGAGAAAACGCAATGTCCTGTGAAATCAACCAGACACAGCTGCAGAATCAGTTCTAACAGTCAGAGGAGAACTCCAGCTGCAGTAGTTGTCGTATCAGGTATAAAGTTTAAACTTAAATTTATTTACCAGTAGAAGTAGCAGTACAAACAGTGGTAGTCTTACCTGCATAATCTCAACTATTGCCACCAGATCAGCCAGAGAGATTTTGTCGCCGATGATGAACGGTTTGTTCTGCAGGAATTTCTCCTCCAGCAATTTCAGCGACTGATTCAGATCCTCGACAGCTGCGTCCATCTTCTCCTTCGGGACCTCGGAGCCCATGATGAGAGGAAAGAAAGCCTGATCGCACAAACACAAAGATTGATGACACTTTGGCAGCACCAACAACAGCAGTTATTCCGGTATGACAGCTGCAAATAAGATTTTTGATTATGTTTTCTTTGATAGTCGTTAATATTCTGTATGTACGTTTTTAAAAATGCAGTCCCACGTGTTTTCTAAATGTAGTTTATTTTAGCCATAATTCTGACACTGTCTGACAATCAGTTGGTCGACATCTCAACAACTGAAGTTTGGTACAGATGTTCATGGTTGCCAGAGGATGTATCCTAATGACTTAAGTGATCCCCTGACCTTTCTCTAGCGCCACCAGCAGGTGATCATGAGGATCACATGGGTGGTTTTGGGTTAAATATCTCACCAACTATTGGACAGAAATTTCAGGAATTGAAATTTGGTTCAGACATTTATCTTCCCCTCAAGATAAACTGTAATCACTCAAACTTTACTTATTAAAAAGCTACTTCCTAAAAATATATTATCAATGTACTGAAACACATCTTGAGTATAAATTTAAGTGGTAGTTAGGAGACTATCAGTTATTATTTAACTAAACATGTCAGTGTTACAAAACAAATAAATGAACAATTGATGTCTGAAGTGTTGAAATGTGTTCACTGAAGTGGGTCAGTATGGGGTGCTGTTTGTAAAGTGTCTCACGCTGAAAATAACATCAACATTTTGCCACATTTAGCTTCAAACAATGTTTAAAAAAGTATTGTGAATTTTTTAACGTCACCTTTTACCACATTTACAGCAATATTTGTTAACTTAGATATATATTATATAGTTAAATCTAAATATTAAATGTGGCACCTAAATGCTAAATGTTAAATCTAAATATTAAATCTAAATCTAAATGTTAAATCTAAATGCTAAATCTAAATCTAAATGTTAAATGTTAAATCTAAATGTTCTAGGTGAAACTAAATATTTAGCTAATATGCAAATTCACACTGCAGGTCACCGGAAGTACCAAAATAAAAGCTCGAGATGGTCAGACTGTGTTTATAGAATCAAATAACGAATTAAAACCAACTTATCGGGGGAAATGGACACTTGAACATACATTAGCGTGATAATAACTACCTAAAATAACAAGAAACGTGTTTGGAGAAATTTTATTTGATGTGTACTTTGAGTTGTTAGTGTCCCTTCGGAGGGAATCACCTTGTTGTTTACGAATACATCCAGGTAGAAAACCAGCGGAGTTTAGCTACATGAATATCTCACATTTTTCACGTCACTTTATCACCGTTTAGACTAATCTGGTGTTTGTAAAGTCTATAAACACAATGATTGAACAAACATTACTATCACGTTCTGAAATTAATAACATGGTTATCGTAGATTAGCGGGGCTAACCGCTGTTAGCCCCGTTAGCGGTGTCTGTAATGACTCATTAACTCTAAACGGTCCGTGAAAAAAAATATTTTTTTCCAGCGGATGTCTTAGTTACAACATGATTGAGCTAACTGGAGCAGTTTCATGTCATATCCGACAAGGGGAGGCTTTTAACAGATGACGTCCTGATGTTAGCTTTGCTGCTGCTGCAGCCACTGATGCTTTCTAGACATCTTGATTTCCCAAAACTGAATAAATACCACACATAGCAAGACAAAACTGCTTTGCTAGCTCAATCATGTTGTAACTAAGATATCCACTGGAAAAAAATATTTTTTTCACGGACCGTTTAAGAGTTAATGAGTCATTAGAGACACTGCTAACGGTGCTAAAAGCTAACGGTTGTTAGCTTAGCTTAGGTTGTTAGTCCCTCCGAAGGGACACTAACAACTCAAAGTACACGTCAAATAAAATTTCTCCAAACATGCTTCTTGTTATGTTAGGTAGTTATTATCACGCTAATGTATGTTCAAGTGTTCACTTCCCCTGATAAGTTGGTTTTAATTTGTTATTTGATTCTATAAACACAGTCTGACCATCTCAAGCTTTTATTTTGGTACTTCCGGTGACCGGCAGTGTGAATTTGCATATTAGCTAAATATTTAGTTTCACCTAGAACATTTAGATTTAACATTTAACATTTAGAGTTATATTTAGCATTTAGATTTAACATTTAGATTTATATTTGATATTTAGATTTAACATTTATATTTAACATTTAGATTTAAATTTAATATTTAGATTTAACATTTAGATTTAGATTTAGATTTAATATTTAGATTTAACATTTAACATTTAGGTGCCACATTTAATATTTAGATTTAACTACAAAACCCAAAACCAGTGAAGTTGGCACGTTGTGTAAACCGTAAATAAAAACAGAATACAATGATTTGCAAATCCTTTTCAACCTATATTCAATTGAATACACTGCAAAGACAAGTTACTTAATGTTCGAACAGGTAAACTTTGTAATTTTTTGCAAATATTAGCTCATTTGGAATTTGATGCCTGCAACATGTTTCAAAAAAGCTGGCACAAGTGGCAAAAAAGACTGAGAAAGTTGAGGAATGCTCATCAAACACTTATTTGGAACATCCCACAGGTGAACGGGCTAATTGGGAACAGGTGGGTGCCATGATTGGTTATAAAAGCAGCTTCCCTGAAATGCTCAGTCATTCACAAACAAGGATGGGGCGAGGGTCACCACTTAGTGAACAAATGTGTGAGCTGATTGTCGAACAGTTTAAGAACAACATTCCTCAACGAGCTATTGCAAGAAATTTAGGGATTTCATCATCTACGGTCCGTAATATCGTCAAAAGGTTCAGAGAATCTGGAGAAATCACTGCACGTAAGCGACAAGGCCGAAAACCAACATTGAATGCCCGTGACCTTCGATCCCTCAGGCGGTACTGCATCAAAAACCGACATCAGTGTGTAAAGGACATCACCACATGGGCTCAGGAACACTTCAGAAAACCACTGTCAGTAACTACAGTTCGTCGCTACATCTGCAAGTGCAAGTTAAAACTCTACAATGCAAAGCGAAAGCCATTCATCAACAGCACCCAGAAACGCCGCTGGCTTCGCTGGGCCCGAGCTCATCTAAGATGGACTGATGCAAAGTGGAAAAGTGTTCTGTGGTCTGACAAGTCCACATTTCAAATTGTTTTTGGAAACTGTGGACGTCGTGTCCTCCGGACCAAAGAGGAAAAGAACCATCCGGACTGTTATAGGCGCAAAGTTCAAAAGCCAGCATCTGTGATGGTATGGGGGTGTATTAGTGCCCAAGGCATGGGCAACTTACACATATGTGAAGGCACCATTAATGCTGAAAGGTACATACAGGTTTTGGAGCAACATATGTTGCCATCCAAGCAACGTCTTTTTCATGGACGCCCCTGCTTATTTCAGCAAGACAATGCCAAGCCACATTCTGCACGTGTTACAACAGCATGGCTCCATAGTAAAAGAGTGCGGGTACTAGGCTGGCCTGCCTGTAGTCCAGACCTGTCTCCCATTGAAAATGTGTGGCGCATTATGAAGCGTAAAATACGACAACGGAGACCCCGGACTGTTGAACAACTTAAGCTGTACATCAAGCAAGAATGGGAAAGAGTTCCACCTGAAAAGCTTCAAAAATTGGTCTCCTCAGTTCCCAAACGTTTACTGAGTGTCGTTAAAAGGAAAGGTGATGTAACACAGTGGTAAAAAGGCCCCTGTGCCAACTTTTTTGCAATGTGTTGCTGCCTTTAAATTCTAAGTTAATGATTATTTGCAAAAAAAAAATAAAGTTTCTCAGTTTGAACATTAAACATCTTGTCTTTTCAGTGTATTCAATTGAATATAAGTTGAAAAGGATTTGCAAATCATTGTATTCTGTTTTTATCTACGATTTACATAACGTGCCAACTTCACTGGTTTTGGGTTTTGTATTTAATATATTTCTAAGTTAACAAATATTGCTGTAAATGTGGTAAAAGGTGACGTTAAAAAATTCACAATACTTTTTAAGCATTGTTTGAAGCTAAATGTGGCAAAATGTTGATGTTATTTTCAGCGTGAGACACTTTACAAACGGCACCCCATAGGTCAAGTGAGGATACAGCACCGGGTTGATCTGGGGTCTCGTACCCTGAGCAGGAAGACCTTTGAGCCGTGAGCTCGGAGGTTCATGTGCTGCCAGGACAGGTATTCATTAACACGAGCTCGCTGCTGCAGGTCGGCTGGAAACCAGTGATCCGCCACTGACGATGAGTGTTTCTGCACCATGTACTTTAGGATCGCAGTGCTGCAAAAAACACACAGCACAAAGAAAGTGGGAGAAACAAATGAATGCTCTGATGGAGTGTTTGTGAAACTGTTTCACCTCATTGTTTCTGATCTGCACTGGAAATATTATCAACCGACCAGGAGCAAACAAAGTATATAACTTTCAACACTGCTCACTTTAGGAAGGTCACAAGAAATCCCATAATGTGTGTTTAGATCAGTTCATCTGCATCCAGGCAGGGAAAGTGAAAGTCACCCTAACATTAGCGATGTAGCTAACGTAGCTAACGTGCTACCTATGGCTGATCGCTGAAAACTAGAAAGAAACAATGATCCATTGTCCGTTTATTAATCTAAACAAAGAGCATGTTGTCTTGTGGTGTCCGCTCTAAAATGAGCAGTGGTGAAAGTTATTATACTCTGTTATGATCATGGAGTTAATAAACAGACAGCGTTAGCTAGCTAGTTGAAAAGTTGTGTGTTACTTCCACATTAAGTTGTATAATGAGTGGACGTCTCCACAAGTTTTAAGGACAATAAGACAAATCCATGCTTATAAATGTGAGTTTTTACAGTTTCTAATGATGATGAATTACCTTCGCCACATCACGGAACTCTGTTCATGTAAACCAAACACACACTTCTCTACGGAGTATCCATCAGTGAGTATATCATGAATATCGAGATGATAATTAACTGAGGACAAAATTTTAAAGTCTACTACAGCGTCCTCTACGACAGCCTTCGATAAAAATAAACATTATCTTAGGGCTGTTTCATAGTCAACACACGCAACGTGAGCACCGACGCAAGCGACGCGAGCAACGCACTTCCTTTCATAGTCAACACATTGAACGCAAGCAACACGGGCGACACTTTAAATGCAATACATCGCTCACGCAATAGGGGGTAGCAGAGTCACCGGTACAATCCGGCTAGCTAATACTGCTGTAGCTAGCTTGTACTGCTATTTTATCAGAGCGCAGGGCACTAGAACTGTCACATAAATGGGGGTGTGCCCGTACGAGTTCGCAAAGTTTTTCCTCCTTGCCCCCCATATTTCATACCTGCTTCTTCTGTGAATAACAAAAAGTGGTTAATTTCAAGTACGTCGCTTGCATTATCACCCCCACTGGCAACGCATGGTATTACATGCGACGCTGCGGCGCGTATCAAAAAATGCACACATTTTGAGACGCAAGCACAAGAAAATATTTTTATTCTGGGTATGTCGACCAGTTCTCTCCGATGACTGCTGTTTTTCTGCCACCAGTATGCACACTCAACTGCTGTGATGTAACTGTGACACCCACTCAAAATTGGTCGATACTATTTAAACACTTAAAAACAACCCCTTGTGATGTGCAAATTTTCAGAACAACAATTAGATACTGTCAATAATGAAAATAAAATCAACCACACAAAACATTTCTGAACAGTCTATTGGAAAAGAGCATGAACAGTAACCAAAGATAAGATGGTTTGCTCACGTAAGTCCCTAAAGTGACATTAGTCCAAAGACTTGGGGCTGCATTCACACCAAATCAGGCACTGTGGCGATTAGCAGCAGATTTGTGTAATGGCGTGGGAGTGTCACTAAAAATGGCTCATTTGTGGGAGAGTGGAGGGTGAAGACCCACAAGCTGATCGTTTGTCTCAGTTTCTGGGTATTTGTCTTCAGAAGTTTGTTTATGTTGGCTTTAAAGATCTGTAGAGTTCCTTTTGATTATCATCACTGTATTATCTTTACCGCCACAAAAGACATAAGTGTGCACACACAAACAAAGCGAGAGCTCTCCTTTAGGATAGTAAGCATGAGATGTTACTACATACTTTATTTCTTTTACTCACTATAATATTTAATAATGCAAAGAGACTGTACGACTGCAGCCATCTTATGGTCTGATATTGCCAGTTATGTGATTGGCCACCACAGGGTGATGTCAGGTGGCATTCTTCCAAAATTCTGTTTCAACATTTTTCCACAGGCCACTGTGTTCTTTTTTATTTGTTTTTTTTTTTCCTTGGCATCCCCTACAGCCCCCGCGCCACGGCTTAAGCTGAAACCATTTCCCTCAGTGGAAACGAAGCTTTTATTTGCTTTAATTTCACAGATAACAAAGAATAAATTATGAAGACAATAAAGCCTCCAGAAAAATCGATTTTTATGTCTTGTGTGTGATTTATCCTGGTTTCATATGATTGGAGAAAAACTCTGCTAGCCGCTTGGCTAATTTATACAATGTAAAATGCCATAGGCTTGTGCTAATAACGTTAGCATGTTGTATTTGTGGGGAAAATGTGTCCAGATAAAGACAAGTGTTTGTCTGTGAGTGCTGCGAGTTATAGTGAAGCTGATTTGTGCACTTGTGTTTGAAACTGTCTCCATTAAGCCATGTTTAATGTGTGTTTAATGTGTGTTTTGAATCCACTAAACTTTACAGTACTTCACAGACACCCTGCCGCTTCATTGAACTGGAATGGAGATCAAAATACCCCCCTAGATTAAACAGTAAGTATTTTGATTGCTAACTCCAACTGAGGGGAATGTAGAAGAGGATGGTTTTATTTGAAAAACTGATTATTGTAGCAGGCTTTGAAAGAGCTCGACAAACTCTTCCTTGCAGGTTTCCATCATAGCTTACTCGCCGCCTGGCATCTACAACATGAACAAACGGTCACTTGAAGAGAGCTATCAGCGGCTCCAGGCCATAAGTATCAGTAACAACCTTCAAAAATTATTCTAATCATGTGTCAGTGTGAGGAAGTTGATCCTAATACTGAACAAATCAACGCTGTACCTTTCAGTCAGCACGAAGCTTCCATCCTTCATGACAGGAACCTTCCTCACGATGCTCAGTTTTCCAAACTCCTCGCTGTGCTGCTGCCCTGAGACAAACACATGACAACATGAGAGCACAGATGTGTTCAGATGAAGAAAAAGTCTGCAGTCTGTTTTTTTGTGTTGCCATGTAAATAGAAATAAGAATACATGCACACTGTGTTAAACAGATTGTACCTCCATTTGGAGAAGAAGAGAAGATTAAAGTATCGGAGTGTGGGGAAAAAAAAGCTGGTGTTTTTCTTTTGGTTCAAACTTTCCCTCCCCTTTTCCTTCTTATCTGCTTTCAAACACTTCTCCTTTCTTTATTTCCTTTCCCCAACACATCTCTGTTATACTCGATCACCTCAAAGGCGCAGGAATGTTTTGTCTGGATGCTCTGACCTCTGACCCTCGACATCCCACCTGCTGTTTGCTTGTAAAGTCGGTTATCGAGGAGTTAACATAACTCTACTCCTCGCCGGATGAGCCTGTCAGCTTTCTGGGTGAAATGTAACAATGTAAGCTGATAGCCCACAGGAGGAAGGTTATGTGCTTACAGAACAAATTTAAGGCCGGAGGGATGTTCAACTCCAACTCCTGCAGGGTGTGTTCACATAGTTACAATCAGAAAGCCAAAGAAAGTGGCTACATCTGGGGCTAAAGCTTACGCAACAAGTTCAGCGTTTGCCGGTTACTGAACTCTGCAAACTCAAACATCTGGAACGTTTGTGTACATTTCTAAAGCTCAAAATAAACTATGTTAAGCAAAGATAGTTTGGATTATTTGAAGTGGGGTTATATGAGGTACTTAGCGTCAAAATGTATAACCTACAGGTGAGGGTTGGCACGCTCCCAGTTTGGAGAATCACACAGAGTACTGACACAGAAGCTAAGTAATGTACTGTTGTGGACGGGAGGCAGCAGCTTAAACTATCTTGGCCACCAAAGATTCAGTGTCAGTTTAAGTGGATGCTGTATTTAGAATATTGTCACAGCTTTACCTTAACGTCAAAAAGCCCTTTCCTTAAGGGAAACCGTGAAGATCTAACCCATCTATGTTCTGATCAAAGCCACCAGACTCCATTGACAGAAACAGTAATTTTAGATCCTGGTCTACTGCTGTCTCAATCTGTTGGTTTATTTTAGAAGTTGACGTTGGATTTTTAAACGTTGATATAATAACAATAGTTTGGAACAGGAAAAAGCTGATAGCTGATTTATTGGCGGACATCTCTCCACCCTCCCTGGAAAATAACTGAACATCTAAGCCAAAGTAATACATAACCAAATAGATATAAAAATCTGGAACTCATTTTCAAACTAACTGAAAAAAATCTAGATGGTAGTAATTTAAATTTTTGCCCATCCCTTTCTAAAGAGGAACTGAAGCCATTATTCTGCTCTCTTCAAGCCGCCAGACTCCATTGACAAAGACAGTAATTTTACCTTGCAGAACACAGGAGCTACTGGTCTACTGCTGCCTTGACCAGTTTGTGTTACTGTGTGACTCTGGTAAATCCGAACTAACACTTTGAAACACCAAAGTCCCGCCATAACACAAACAAACTAACCAATCAAGGCAGTGGTAAACCAGGAGGTCCGGTGTTCAGCGAGGTAGGATTACTGGTTTTGGAGGGTGTAGAGATATTGGCCGATAAATCAGCTATTGTTCAAAATTATCGTTATTATATCAACCTTTAAAAGTCCGATATCAACTTCTAAAACAAACCAACTGATGGAGGCAGCAGTAGACAAGCAACTCCCATTTTTACGGAGCTAAAATGTTTTTGTCAATGGAGTGTGGTGGCTTTCATTAGAACATAGATAGGTTAGATGTTAATGGCTTCCCTGACGGTAGGGTAAAGTGATGAAGTGTGTTGGAAACAGCAAAGACTTTCTTGACCAGCCAAAGAAAGTTTGGCTGGTCAGAAAAACAGTATCATTTTAAGTGTACGCTATATTTAGAATACTTTCACAGCTTTACCTTTCAGTCGGTCATCTAACCCATCTATGGTCTAATCAAAGCCACCAGACCCCATTGAAAAACATTTTACCTTGCAGAACAAAGGAGTTGCTGGTCTACCGCTGCCTTCAGTTGGACAATTGGTTTGTTTTAGAGGCCATTCCACACCATTGGGGAAAAAGCCTATAGCCGATTCAGTTGCCAATATCTTTCCACTCTCCCTTAAAAAAATCTGACAGTGGCAAAAAAATCACTTAAGATTTAAGTCAAAATAATATATACCGTAATAAATATATAGTTTAAATCTGGAACTTATCATCAAACTCAAAGTTATTAATAAGTAAATCTATATGGACCTGGACTTGTAAAGCGCCATTCTAGTCTTCTGACCACTCAAAAAGCTTTCTCTGTTACGAGTCACATTCACCCGTTCACACACACACATTCATTCACTGGTGGCCGAGGTTATCATACAAGGTGCCACCTGCTACTCAGTGTTTAACTCACTCACACACCAATGGAGCAACCACTGGAAGCAAATTGGAGTTGCTCAACGATGCTTCGACATGCGGGCTAGACGAGCCAGGGATTTGTGGACGACCCACTCTACCTCTGAGCCACAGCTGCCCCAATGCTGAACATCAAGCCAACTGTTACAAATCTAAGTGGTAGTGACTTTTAATTTTTTGATTTATTGTTTTCCCCACCCATTTCCGACAAGGAAGTGAAGCCATTATTCTGCACTCTTCAAGTCACCAGACTCCATTTACGAAAACAGTCATTTTAACCAGTTATTTCGACATACGAAGCGGCTCCTCGTCCACAGAGATCATCATGCTGCACCGCCATGTTTCTACAGTAGCCAAGAACGGACAAACCAAACACTGGTTCTAGAGAGGGACATTTGTGATTTCATATTTTCTCGTAGTTAGCAGCCCCTCCGCAACAAGCAGCAGCGGAAAAACACCGATTGTTTAAAGTGAAACTGCATTATTCGGGGATTTTACCGGTTTAAATTAATATTACCCTGCAGAACACGGGAGCTGCTGGTCTACTGCTGCCACTATCAGTTTGTGTTACTGTGTGACTTTGGTAAATTTGATTTAACACTTTACAACACCAAAGTCTCACTATAACACGAACAAACTAACCGATCCAGGCAGTGGTAGACCAGCAGCTCCTGTGTTCAGCGAGGTAAAATTACTGGTTTTGTCAAAGGAGTCTGGCGACATTTTCAGTTTCAGTTCAGTTCCTGGACAGAAAGGGCTGTCTGACAGTAAGGTAAAGCAGCGAAAATATACAAAATATAGCCACACACCTCATGCAACACCATGTCAAAACATCTGAACCAACCCTTTAAGGCAGAATGTGAGTTAAAAGTCTTACTAAAACTCTCAAAAATCAGCAATGCATGCAACCACAAAGTTCTGTCCATGTGTCTGTCTGGCAGTGTGGGATTACCTGTACTGAGGTCCACATGTTTAAACTCAAAGGGAATCCCGACTGCTTTGGCAAACAGGAAGACAGAGCGGCAGGGCTGGGAGTGCAGGTCCAGATAGAGCTCCATCCTGTCAGAGTCCGAAGGCTGCTGTGATTTCAGTCCTCTCCTGCAGCGCCTGTTATCCTCTGTCTGCCCAGAACTCCGCCTCTCCTCGCTGTGAGGCTCATTGATTCTTAAATGGTGGCGACAGTTCAAAGTAAGCAGGCTGTCGGGGTTGAGCAGTCCGACCTTTGGCCTCAGCTTGGCTCAACATTTTGTAAACACAGCAGAGATTATCACATTTTTATCTGCTGACTGTTCCTCTGCACTGCGAGCCAGTGTCCTCTCTGTATAATGAGTTTACAGCAGCAGTCCTCAAGAAAAGAGGATCTGACTTACAGTAAGTGATCACATGAATAAAGATATTTAAAACTTGTTTTTTGCCTTTTATTCTCCTTTGAAGACCCTGTCCTCACATGGTTTGCACCAGTTGTCACTCTACTGATTACACAAACTATGATTTCATATAAATTAGTTAGTGTTCCAGAAGTGTTCAAGTATTTTTCTTTAGTGTATAATCGCCCAAAAATAGGAATCATTGTGTTTTTGTTACCTTAGAATGAGACGTTTATCTACACAGGGAGCGGGTGCTCGTCCACAGAGATCGCCATGTTGCACCGCCATGTTTCTAAAGTAGCTCAGAACAGACAAACCAAACACATTTTCATGTTTTTGCGTCTGCCCATGTAGTTAGTACCCCCTCTGTGACGAGCAGCATAAGAAAAACATACATTTTCTTACAGTAAAAACAGATTTATTCAGGGATTCTACCGGTTTAAATTACCGGATCTATTTTTTTTTTCGGAGAGGAAGAGACCTCTGTGGGTAATTTGGCTTCTGGTAAAAACCTGTTCTATCTTATGCTGCTTTTTACTTGTGCTCCACTAGATCTCAGTTAAATATTGTACTTTTTTCTCCTACATTTACTTGACAGCTGTAGTTATTTTGCACATTTAGACAGAACATTTGAACACACAAAATCTGCTCCACCTTGACCAGCTACAACATTAAATACTGCCTGAATGCTCTGCGTTAGGATTTTTACTTTTGTTTCCTAAGAACATTTTGTTCCTGAAGAAGCTGTGATGTAAAACTTGTACTTGTAAGATAGTATTGGACATTGCCGGATTGTTTCTAGTCTTGCGTAGCCAGACCTACCTCCACAGTGTTGTGTCAGCGCTGAAGAAAGATCTGGAAGCCCACATTATTATTATGCTACAGGCGAAAAAACATGTCTGTGTTTCCTTAAACCAATCACAATCGTCTTGGGTGGCGCTAAGCCCAGGATGCAGCGATGGTGCCCTTGCAAAGTGGTGTGGGGGGGGAACTCGTTTTGGGAACTGCCCACTGGTCCAACGACATCCCATTGTTCCGACCATATTAAACTCATTGTTCCAAAGTCCCGTTGTTCCGAAATCATCATGATGCCCTGTGGTTAAGGTCTGGTTAGGTTTAGGCACGAAAACCACTTAGTTAGGGTTAGGGTTAGGGTTAGAAAAAGATCATGGTGTGGGTTAAAATGAAAAAGAAAGTGGCAATCACATATCGGAACAACGGGATGTCGGACTAATGGGCTGTCGGACCAATGACATGGACCCCTTGTTTTGCACATGGGGAGGCGAGCACTGTCATTAAAATGGCTATGCAAAAGAAAATGCCATGAAAAAGCATCAACAATCATATGTCACTATGCAATTCAACTTTTAGTGATAAAAAAGACAAACATAATTTGATAATCAGGTATGATTATACTTGAACTATGTGGATCTAGTAGAATTTTAGAGTCTTGTAAGACAGAATCTGGGCTTTTCTGAGATCTTTACAGCAGTTCACTGGAAAAACAAATCACGCATGTCTCACTGCACGATCCAGATCTTCATTAAAACTTGCAATTTTCAGCGTGTAATTTGTTCGTTTGGAGGTTGTTGTTGTTTCCTGTAGCAAATGGAATTTGCAGAATGAAGCCAGAATGCTGGATGTAATCAGTGCACCGGATGTTATTAGTGCACCTGATGTAATCAGTGCCTGATAGCAGGCTTAAAGCCACAGTCTACATCTGGTGAGTCAGACTAAATTGTTACTGAATTTAAAAAATCCTCAGTAAAGGAGTAGCAGAAGGTTAATGGGATCCTCCTGAATCAAAACCAGGCACATTGATTCAAAAACCACTGAATCCTCTTCCCTCTCTGGAGAACAGTTCCCACAGATAATAGGCCCGTTTCCACTGAAGAAGTTCCTGGTACTATCCGGGGGGCAGGAACTTTACAGGAACGTCCTCTCGCTCGGCCCTCTCAACCGCCGTGTCTCCACTGTGCGGCGGAGTAGGAGGAAGGTTCGTGTAAAGTTACCGGGCTCTGGATGTGACGTAATCGTTGCGCGACCATTTTAACCCGGGGTGACGCAGCAAAGAAAGAAACAAAAAAGAACAACAACAAAGAAGAAGAAGCAAAAGTACGAAGCAGAAGTAAGAAGAAGAAAGCAGACATAAGAAAGACGATAATCAACATGGAAGGAGCTGAGGTGGTTGCTGGGTTTCTGGCATGTCTCTTCGTTTACATGGCGGTGGAAGCTATGAACGAGCTAACCCTCGTCTGCTGAGTTTTAAAAACAACGGCTATTTTGTCGCTTTCTGTTGACATCACATCCCGCCTTGAGTATATCCAATCAGCATCTAGCGGCCGTTCTGAGTACCTACTCCGAGGCTGGGACTTGTTTAGCCCCTGTAAAAGTTCCAGAACTCTGTCCTTCGGAGGTGGTGCCTGCAGTGGAGACACGCACCAACGGCCCCGGCCCGTAAATTTACCGCGAAGTTCCTGCAGTGGAAACGGGCCTATTATGATCTTTCAGAGCCGCGAGTGTTTCAAGCCATCAGACACTGCAGCAGGAACTAAAGCAGCCGCCCTGGTGCTCCTGGACAGGACTGTGTGGTTTTACCATCAGGATGTGTCTGAGAACGGTGTCTGCTTCTTGCATGATGCCCTCCAGCTGCCTCATCCTGCTGCTCTCCCTCTGGAGCTCGGCCATCAGCTGATCTGCCTCAGCTGGTTTTTGACAGCTCTTCACTGAGGCAGGGCTCTGTTTGAAAACATGAGACAGAATTCACCGTTACACAAAAGACAGTGGGGGTATAGCTCAGTGGTAGAGCATTTGACTGCAGATCAAGAGGTCTCTGGTTCAAATCCGGATGCCCCCTGATTCAGCTTTAGTAATGTGTTATCTGGTCCCGTCTAGGAATGGAGGGTGAAGAGAAACTGATCTTCAGTTAGCATTAAAATGGGGTTTTCATACTTTGAATCTTGAGGATTATAACTTGTTCTTGAAATGCACGCTACATGACAATAAATGTACAGTGGCGTGCATACAGTAGGTTTGGGCACCCTGCATGGTCAGTACACCAGCTCAGAGTCTTTCAGTTCTTGTTTGGAGGATTTTCACCCATTCTTCCAGTAACAGGCTTCTAGCTCTGTGAGATTCTTGGGCCGTCTTCATGCTCTGCTCTTTGAGCTCTATCCACAGATGTTTAATGATGTTTAGGTCGGGGGACTGTGAGGGGCGTGGCCAAACCTTCGGCTGGCTCCTCTTGAGGTCGTCCATTGTGGATTTGGAGGTGTGTTTAGGATCATTGTCCTGTTGTAGAAGCTGTCCTCTCTTCATCTGCAGCTTTTTTACAGATGCTGTGATGTTTGTTTCCAGATTTTGCTGGAATTTAACTGAATCCATTCTTCCCTCTACCTGTGAAATGTTCCCCGTGCCACTGGCTGCAACACAAGCCCAGGGCATCATCCATCCACCCCTGTGTTTAACAGTTTGTTCTCCAAACATACCTTTGCTCATTGTGTCCAAAAAGTTCTATTTTAACTTCAATGGTCCACAGGACTTGTTTCCACTTCTGATGCTGAATGTTGTGGTGAGGACACAGGAAAGGTTTCCTCTGATGACTCTTCCATGAAGGTCATATTTGTCCAGGTGTCACAGTAGAACAGTGCACCACCACTCCAGAGTCTGAGAAATCTTCCTGCAGGTCTTTTGCAGTCAAACGGGGTTTTTGATTTGCCTTTCTAACAATCCTACAAGCAGCTCTCTCAGAGAGTTCTCTTGGTCTCCCAGACCTCAGCTTGACCTCCACAGTTCCTGTTTACTGCCATTTCTTAATGACATGACAAACTTAGGAAACAGCTCCCTGAAAACACTTTACTATATTCTTATAGTCTTCTCCTGCTCTGTGGGTATCTGTTATTTTAGTTTTCAGAGTGCTAGGCAGCTGTTTAGAGGAGCCTATGGCTGCTGATTGTTGGGACAAGGTTTCAGGAGTGAGAGTATTTATAAAGCTTTGAATTTTGCATCACATGTCCTTTCCTAACGATGACTGTGAACAAGTCAGAGACCCAACAAGCTCATTAAGGTCTGAGACCCTGGGAAAAGTTGTCTGAGAGCTCAAATGTCTTGGAGTGCCCAAACTTTTGCATGATGCTCCTTTCATTTTTTTTACTCTAAAATCATACAAAACAACAATAATACTTTAATCTGACTTGAGATGTTGAAAGCATGTTTCATCTTTAACTTCATGTCTTTTGGAGATCAGTTCATCTTCTTTTGCATGCCACTATATGCTCTCATCAAAGCATCTGGGCCAGTTCATACTGCTCTGCCACTCTTTGAGAATTAGTCTATATGACATCATCTACATAAAGAAATGTAAATGCAACTGAGTGAAATGCAAATCCTGGTAAATGTCTTGACCTCAGAGTGGAGGAATAAAACCCAAACTTTGCAGTGTGGACGCCATGACAACAGTCACAAACACATGTAGATGCAGACATAAACAAAAACAGAACACTAACATGACAGGTCAATTTGTAAGTCAGTAATTGCTCTGTTTATAGTCAAGGTGTGTTCTATAAATGAACAAAGCAGCGAGGTGACCGATCAAGTCATGTCTAATTCCTACTTTCATATGCAGCAACATTCACCGGTGACTTGAGGGGAACAGATTTGCATGCTGGGTACTTTGATTCCCACTGTAAGGACCCTGAGCGTATCATTCTGCTCCGTGGCCCCGGGAGGAAAGCACCAGGATCCATCTCTGCTCGGCCTCTGCCACCATGTTTGGGCCTGCAGATCTGAGGCTGGGCAGCAACCCCCTCCTGCTGGTCCTCAGGGTGCTCGCCAACGTCTTCAGTTTCGGGGTCATGTTGGTGCAGCAGGGCAGGTCCGGAGGTGTGAAGACCGTCGCCATCATCGTCTGCTTCATCTCACTGAGCAACATCCTGCTGCAGATCTCCACCTTCGTCCTCGTGGCCTCGGTCTGGGTCGGGGTGCTCTGCTGGCCGGACCTGCCTTTCTTCTACTGTGTCGTCCTGTTCGTGTGGCTCAGCAGCAGCTCCGTCAGCTTCTGGTCTGTCGCCTGGCTCAGTGTCTTCTTATGTGATCACCTTCATCTGCTACCTCACCCTGATGCCCTCCGTGATCATGCTCCCGACCTCACTGAGGCTGGTCGTCTACCTCTGCAAACACACGCTGTCCGTGCTGAAGAAGCAGAGCAGCTCTCACACCGCAGAGTCGTACCTGCTGGTCTGCAGGGTGACGGTGGCTCTGGTCTGGGTTTACCTCACCATCTCGCTCTACTACGTCCACGCCATCTTTGCCTCAGGGCTGAGTGCAGACATGCTCTTCTTCAGCTTGTCGTTTTATTGTGTGGCCTCGGCAATCCTCCTCAACCGCTCCAACAAAAACCTGCGAGAGAAGCTCAGAGTGCTGATCGGCAGGGGGAAGAACTTAAACACACCAGCCAGGAGCGCTGAGGATAAGAGCGGAGCAACAGCAACTATTTAACAGAGTTTTATTTGAGCAGCGTGCAGACCCACATTCATTACTGTGTGTAGAAAGCAGCATGTGGCTCTTTAGTCCATCTCCAGCAGCTCCCTGTGGCTTTGACAATTATTAAATGTAAATAAAGCATGACTATGAATTTTTAATTAATTGTTTTGCTTTTATTTTTATAATAAACTAGACTATTTTTTTTAAATAATTTTACTATATTAATTTTAAATGCCAAAGCCTTTGTATTGTATTTATTTAATTTTTTGCCAGCAGCTTTGCTTGTAATTCCTGCAAATATTCACCAGAGGGCGCCGTCACATCAGAAACCAAAACCTGTAAGAAAAAAGTCACTCTGTCAACTTTAAAGATTTTTTTTAACCCACATTTTCTTTTATTAATTATGAAAACATTTTGTCCTGCACTACATTTCCTCTCCAGCCTTTCATCCCAGTTTATTTCTATATTTTTCAAACTCAATATTGGCAAATATGGCTGTCAAAATATTAATACAACTAAATACAATACAAGGGCTTTAGGAATTAAAATAGACATATTAACATAAAATTAAAATGTTTTAAAAACCTTTAAAAGTTCACTGAGTGAGTTTCACCTGTCAGCTGCTGGTGTAATGGCGCCATCTTGTGGACACTATTTGGAACTACAAACACATACATATTAAAACAAGTTTACATTTTTTCCCCTGTAATTAATTTTTTTTTTAATTTAAATGTCATTTTCTAATATACAGATAAGATATATCTACATATCTTTAAATACTAAACAATATTTTTTTGACTTTAAAAATTGTTTATGATATTTAAAATTAAAAAATGTAGAAAATATTGCATTAAAAATATTCCCATGAGATGCTGTATTATTACTTTTTATGATCTTTAAAATATTCTTATGACATACTATACTATAGTTTGTATGTTTTCTTTTTTTCATTTTTCAAAACATACAATACCATTGTGTTTTTTTAAACATACCGTACATTGACTTATTAAATGATTTTAAAAATATGCTTATGTCATGACATGCTATACTGTGACTAGTTTTTGTGACATGCACTGCTCTTTATTTTTGTTTTTATTTCTCTGCATATTTGACACACTATACTATGACTTTTTTATGATTTTTTTAAAAAAAAATTTAATGACATACTATACTGTGAGTTTTTTTTATGATTTTTGGGGTATTTTTTTTGACATACTTTGACTTTTTTATTGTTTTATTTTTATGGTGTACTATAATATGACTAGTTTTATTATGGCATAAACTACAGTGACTTTTTTATGGGGTTTTTTTATTGTGTGTTTGTTTTTTCTTTGCATTTTTTCTGACATGCAATACAGTTCCTTGATAATGATTTTTTTTTTTTTTCTGGCATAATCGCGATCACACTTGTCTTGATCTATGACTTTAATCTCTTAATATCACAACATTATTCTTCTAGATTTATCCTGGTAGACTTCTTCTTGAAATCTAACTTTTTTTTCTTATTAACATGGTCCTTTTCCTCCTCTGTACTAAAGTGATTCTTGCAGTTGCCTTCATTGCAGTGGCTTCATGTTGTTGCAGTTTCTCCTTATCACCAGCAGAGGTCACAAAAGGTCTTGAGTTCACCAACACCTCTGAAGTTCACAGAGGTTTGTCTGTGTGCAATCAAAGTTTTGCTTACCATGAATCTGATGGCTGCAGAAACTGTCTCACCTCCACCTGGAATGCAAATGAACAAAGACGAGATGACTACTAATGCAACTAATCTGAGTCATAATATCACAACAGAAAATCATTAAGTACTACATTTAGAGATTTGGGAAGAAATCCAAGTTCACATTGGTACAGTAGGTTTTTTTTAAATTACTTAACTTTGAGACTTTGTTCAACTTTTAAATGATATTCAGTAATATGTAATATTTGTTTTGCTCATTTTGGAGCACATTAACTTTTCAAAGGTCCACTAGCTGTCTTTTTCCACACTTTACAGATTATAGACACATGCTAGGGACAGTTCACCCCAAAAACAAACATACATATTTTCCTCTTGCCTGTGGTGCTATTTATCAATCTAGACTGTTTTTTTTTTTGGTTTGGTTTTTGAGTCACCAAGTGTTGGAGATGTTTATATCTCATGCTGTCACAAGTATGGGCCTCTCGTCCACAGGTAGATGGGGGTAGCTGTCCCTTGTAAGGTCCAGTGTGAAAGATTTAGGGAGATTTAGTGGCATCTTGCAGTGAGGACTGCAGATTGCAACCAGCTGAAACTTCTCCTGGTAAGAATTCCTTCAGTGTTCATTGTTCAGGAGGTTTTTACCAGGAGCTGTGTTATCCACAGAGGTCTCTTCCTCTGCAAAACAAACAGACCATCTAATTTAAACCAGTTAAAACACCAAATGAAGCAGTTTCATGTTACAAATCAGTGTTTCTCCGATGCTGTTTGGTATGTCAGAGATGGGCCACTTACCTAGCTCCAGCTCCTGTGATTCTGGGAGCTGCGTTGTCCGGGGCCAATAGCCCCTGGTAGGGTCTCCCAAGGCAAAGTGGACCCAGGGGAAGGAAAAGAGCACCTCATCTGGTATGAGGACACCAAGGCTTCCCTCTGGTGCCAGACCTGTTGGGGAATCTCACCGGCGAGCATCTGGTGGCCAGGCCTTGGGCCATGGGGCCTGGTTGGTTTCAGCCTGAATGAACAACATGGAGCCACCACCCTGTGGGCCCACCACCTGCAAGGACTGGCATGGGGGCCAGGTGAATATTGTGCCGGGTGGGAAGTGGGGTGGGGACCTGGGCGTCCTGATACCTGGTGTTGCAAACCTGATCTGCTTTGTAATTTTTTTTCATGAGAATGAAGGTTTTTGCTCACGGCTTTTGCGTCAAAATACACCTTGTGTTTCTGCACTCTAAGTGTCTGGCGTTTTTTACTGGAGTTCTTGGAACTCCTGGAGTTGGAAAAACTTCAACTCAGAGCGGAAAAGCGCACCATGTCATCTCAGCTTTTTTACCATTGTCCAATCAGATGATTTGAAAGGCGGGCCTTCTGTGGTGGTCGTGACAAGTTTACAGTTGGTAAACAATGGAGGAGAAACTGGTGGTAGTGGTTGCTGGATACCCAGAGCTATACGGCCTGACGATAGACAGCAGGTTGTCAAACTGCCCCTGAGTCGTCCTAAAATCTGCCTGTAAACGTCCGTGATGGAGGAGAAGCTCCTGGACCAACTGGTGGTACTCCCCATGATCCAG
Organism: Epinephelus lanceolatus; assembly: GCF_041903045.1. Lineage (NCBI taxonomy): Eukaryota > Metazoa > Chordata > Actinopteri > Perciformes > Serranidae > Epinephelus > Epinephelus lanceolatus. The sequence continues at coordinate 4,310,873 of NC_135742.1, forward strand.
CCTCTTTTTTAGGGTCTCATGTACCCACACAGATCTCTGTTTATCTGCTGACAGCCTCTCACCCTCAACCAGAGCTACAGACAGCACCCTCTGCCTCAACATGTCAGCAACTACCCACTGATCACTTTTAAATAACTGAAATAAATAAATTTAAAGTAGATTGATGACACAGGAAGGTTAGGATAAGGAGGGGATGGCGCGGTTGCCTGGCAACAATAAAAAGCCACAGCAAGTGTTTTTTTTTTCTTACTAGTGACGTTCAATGTTTTTAAAAAGGCAGCGCAGTGCACCTCACGTGATCGGGGTCTAAGTCCTACACACTGGAACTTTAATTTCTGAAACCATAAAATCTACTGAGTCGCACGTCAACAAATCCATCTCCGTGACAACTAATGAAACTCAAATAACTGATGAAAACCACATGATATGTATGAAAGCTCCAGAAAAGCTAGTAAGCAGCCCATGACTTGTTTTTTCTCCTCTCTCATATCTCATGTAAAACTGAGCATGGGGAGGAAAGTCTGTTGAACATTAAAACATTCTGCATGTACTATAATTGTCACAATAGCACCAGTGGAGATAGAGTTACCCTAAAGAACAATAAGGCCGCTATAACTCTGCCAATCCCTTTATAAGAGAAGCCTTTAATTAAATTGTGTGAGATTTGTGAACCAGCTGCAGGTATTTCATCTTAATGCCACAGTTCAAGCGAGCTTATCGTCGCTGAAGTAAAACTGCTTTGAAATATTTCGACCATGCTGCCAATCAAAACTCTTGAACCTTGACAACATCAAAGTGTTTTCATCACGGAAACTGCAGCAAATTGATGTTTACTGACGTAAAAGCTCATAATGTGTCTGCAAAGGATGCTGAGGCACGACATCCTTAAAGGAAACTAAGATTAGCAGCAGCAGCACACATCTCTCTGGCTCTGTTTTGATCTCCCGTCTTTCCGCCGTCACCTCTTTGGCCCTTTTTGTTGTGGCGAGGCCTGCCCGGGGTCACCTGGGGTCACGGCAGTAGGAGAGAACGAGGGTTAATGCCTTCAAACCCTCTAATGACCCCCACTGTGTCCCTCTAACACCCCTCCAGGGCCATGTTTCATGGCTCCCTCCACACAGACGGAGGAGGCAGGCAGCTGGAGGCTGGTCGCTTCCATCAACGCGTCTGGTTTGTATTAAATGGACACATGTGGTCTTTGTTTTGAGAAGTGCGGCTGACACGAACCCATAACCAGCCGTATGAAAAATGGATTTCTCAGGCAGCGGATTTAAGCTGAACTTTGTTCACTTTAAACAGGAGGTATCGTAATGACAGGAAGCCCATGATTTGACTCAGCCCCTTCGTTAAGGACGCAGAGTATCGCTGCGATGCAGAGCGGTCTGTCTGAGAGGGACTTTGTATGTGAGTCAGATATGGATCTGCTGCCAAGTATGTTCGATGTTGCAGCTCAGACTTATATATCACATGTCAGAGTTTTACTGCTGGATGTTGCCGTAAAAAGCAAGACGACTTTTTCTGTCCGCGGCTGAGATTTATGCTCCAGGCTCTCACACAATGGCTCAGTGTTTAGTTCAGGGACACATGGCGGTTGATGGACACATTAGCTGTGGCAGCAATCAAACCTGTGACCTTTTTTTATGACCGGACAATCTGTTAAACCACCAGACCACCCTGCAACTACAAACAGCCACTGGATACTTTAATAAAGTCCCTGATGATACTCTTTATTTTCCTGTAGTCAGCAAATCCCACAACCAACAATGAACGTATTTACTAACTAATATATCTGATATATCCTCCTCCCCTGTGCCACAGAGCTCCATTGTTGTCCAAAAAACACATCAGTGAGTCACAGTGTTGTGCTGGGTGACACGTTCCTTCATTACCATGAACACACACTGTAGTTTATTTTGACTTAATCACACATACACCGTCCGGTGCCCCAAATACTCACTAGAGCACCAAATGTGGATCAATCCGCCGCTGAAAATAGTCCCCAACAAAAGCACTATTTGGAAGCAATGTGCTTTTGGGCTCACTACAGGCAGGGCAGGAAAGTTCAGACATACTGCGAGTTCCTTTATATCTTAACACGTGACATCTGGAGTGTTGCAGGTATCACAGCTCATTTGCCTCCTTCAGAAGGATTATTGTGCTGCCGTTAATTCTTTTAAAACACACAAAACCACTGTTGAAAAAGTGAGATAACACCTCACAGTAACCACGAGAGAAACTTTGCTGTATGGAGCCAAGCGGATTTTCATATCAGCATTACACTCTGCTTCCCTTCAATCACCTGAAACCAACAAGGAGATTGTTCTCACCTCACAGAGCTTCACTGAGCATAAATACTGATTATCAGGAACACACACAAACAGCTTTTAAACAGCGAGACAAAGTAATTGTTCAGCAAGTCACAAGTGTCAAATTTTGGCTCCTGAATTCTGTCTTTCGAGTCCTGAACAAGTTATCATGAAACGTGACTGGCTGCTGTTGGACTGAATCAAAAAGAAAATGAGAGTCAGGGCATCAGTGAGCTCCTGGACAGTCTGTGGTGGTACTTGGTGGCCTCAGATGCACCGATACATAATGTCCCATAGGTGCTCAGTTGGATTTAGGTCAGGAGAACGAGAGGGCCAGTCAGTGGCATCAATGCCTTCATCACCCAGGAACTGCCTACACATGAGGCCGGGCATTGTCCTGCACCAGGAGGAACCCAGGGCCCTCTGTACTAGGAGGAACCCAGGGCTCACTGCACCAGGAGGAACCCAGGGCCCTCTGCACCAGGAGGAACCCAGGGCCCTCTGCACCAGGAGGAACCCAGGGCTCACTGCACCAGGAGGAACCCAGGGCCCTCTGCACCAGGAGGAACCCAGGGCTCACTGCACCAGGAGGAACCCAGGGCCCACTGCACCAGGAGGAACCCAGGGCCCTCTGCACCAGGAGGAACCCAGGGATCACTGCACCAGGAGGAACCCAGGGCCCTCTGCACCAGGATGAACCCAGGGCCCTCTGTACCAGGATGAACCCAGGGCCCTCTGCACCAGGAGGAACCCAGGGCCCACTGCACCAGGAGGAACTCAGGGCCCTCTGCACCAGGAGGAACCCAGGGCCCTCTGTACCAGGATGAACCCAGGGCCCACTGCACCAGGAGGAACTCAGGGCCCTCTGCACCAGGAGGAACCCAGGGCCCTCTGTACTAGGAGGAATCCAGGGCCCTCTGCACCAGGAGGAACCCAGGGCCCTCTGTACTAGGAGGAATCCAGGGCCCTCTGCACCAGGAGGAATCCAGGGCCCTCTGCACCAGGAGGAACCCAGGGCCCTCTGTACTAGGAGGAACCCAGGGCCCTCTGCACCAGAAGGAACCCAGGGCCCTCTGTACTAGGAGGAACCCAGGGCCCTCTGCACCAGGAGAAACCCAGGGCCCTCTGCACCAGGAGGAACCCAGGGCCCTCTGCACCAGGAGGAATCCAGGGCCCTCTGCACCAGGAGGAACCCAGGGCCCTCTGTACTAGGAGGAATCCAGGGCCCTCTGCACCAGGAGGAATCCAGGGCCCTCTGCACCAGGAGGAACCCAGGGCCCTCTGTACTAGGAGGAACCCAGGGCCCTCTGCACCAGAAGAAACCCAGGGCCCTCTGTACTAGGAGGAACCCAGGGCCCTCTGCACCAGGAGGAACCCAGGGCCCTCTGCACTAGGAGGAATCCAGGGCCCACTGCACCAGGAGGAATCCAGGGCCCACTGCACCAGGAAGAACCCAGGGCCCTCTGCACCAGGATGAACCCAGGGCCCTCTGCACCAGCATAAGGTCTGACAGTCGCTCTAAGGATGTTGTCCTGGTACCTAACAGCAGTCAGGGTAACATTGACTATGACATGGAGGTCTGTGTGACCCTCCAAGGATCTGCCTCCTTAGACCATCACTGACCCACCGCCAAACCAGTCATGCTAGATGATGTCACAGGCAGCATAATGTTCACCACGGCTTCTCCAGACTCTTTAAAACCTGTCACACGTGCTCAGTGTGAACCTGCTCTCATCTGTGAAGAGAACAGGGCGCCAATGGCAGACCTGCCAATTCCAGTGTCCTCTGGTGAATGCCAATCGAGCTGCACGGTGCTGGGCTATGAGCACAGGTCCCACTAGAGGACGTGGGGCCCTCATGCCACCCTCATGGAGTCTGTTTCTGACAGTGTGGTCAGAAACATGCACACCAGCAGCCTGCTGGAGGTCATCTTGTAGGGCTCTAGCAGTGCTCCTCCTGTTCCTCCTCACACAAAGGAGCAGATAGCGGTCCTGCTGCTGGGTTGATGCTCTTCTACAGCCCTGTCCAGCTCTCCTCATGTAACGGCCGGTCTCCTGGTGTCTCCTCCATGCTTTGAGACTGTGCTGGGAGACACAGCAAACCTTCTTGTGACCAGATATACCATCCTGGAGGAGCTGGACTACTTGTGCAACCTGACTGGGCTGCAGGTACCACCTCATGCTACCAGTAGTGACAAGGACACTAGCGGAACACAAAATTAGAGAAGAATCAGTCAGGAAGGATAAGGAGAGAGCAACTGTCTGTAAAACCATTCCCTTTTTGGGGGTTGTCTTGCTTTTGCCTCTCCATTGCACCTGTTGTCACTTTGATTTGCACCAAAGCAGCTGAAACTGATTCACTTGTGCTTCCTAAATGGACACATTGATAACCCTGAAGAGTAACTGACTTGGTGTTAGACTGTGACCATTAAGTGTTGCCGTAAATTTTTTAAGCAATGTAATAATAATAACCTGCCCTGTAAAATATGTCTGCAACGAACCAGATAGGATCCTTAAAAACTGCTTGGACATGGTATCGATCTTCTCAACCAGCTCTCAGCAAAAAAGTGAATTATCTCATTTCTCAAAATGTCAAACAATTCTTCATCTTCACACCTTATCTGCAACATCCAACAACAGTGTGTTGGCAACAGGAGCAGTTGGGGATTATTTACCTTGATTAAGGGCACACACGCTCAGGTAATGAAGGAAGTATGTTCAGATTTATCATGGATTAAACCAGCAAATTTTGGAGCACAAGTTTGCCTCTCTGACCTACACATTCCAAGTCGCTACCTGATGTTCTGAGTTCCAAGTCTTTAAATGAAGTTAATCATTAGTAATATAAAGTTGTAAAGGGTGTATGTGCAGATGCAGCGAGTCAACCCCCATCACACGCACACACACACACACACACACACACACACACACACACAAACTAAGCATTACTCACTGGAAAGCCACGCTGTGCACTTTTGTTGTGTGCCCTCTTTTATGGTTTTGGCATTTTCACCAAAAGGAAAGCACCGAGCTCTATCAAGATAATCTGCGCCTGTGATAAACAGATTCCATTCATTTTGGCCGAACAGCTGCTGCGTCAGGACCAGATGGAAAACACTACATCTTTTCATCTGAAAACATCCTCTGCTTGATTTCAACCCAACAAAGACACGGTAACGCAAAGGCTGGATGGAGGCCTGGAGCTGACTCGCAGGTGTCAGATTGGGATCATTATTATGTAGATATTTATTTTATGCTTTAGGTAATAAAAATGTGGATGATACGGAGCCAGCCCTTCCCATTAAGCAGTTGCTTGGGGGCCCTCTGGTCTTTGGGGGCCCCTAGAAAATACTCTTTTGAATGAACATGAGACAAAAAACAAAATAAAAATTGAACTCCCAAATAAATATGACAATATTTTGGCCATTTTTTCCAACAAAGAGTGACGAAACAGTAATTGTCTCCTATGAAACGAGCACACTAAGTTAAACAAAATTAATCAAACAGACATAACGAAAGTCAAAACAAACTGGGATAAGTACACAAATTATTCTCCAATAGTTTGCCAGCATGTTTTCATCCCAAGTCGTCATATATTGCCGCTTTGTCAGTGGACTTTCACATCAACATATCATGTACTACGTAACCTCCTGCATCTCCTGTAGACGGTCCAGGATGCTGCAGCCAAAACACGTGGTTAGGTTTAGGAAAAACAAGTCATGGTTTGGCTTTACATTCATACGGAAAGTAAGCAGCATCCTCCCAGGTGGAAGTGTGGGCCTGTTGGACCCCTCCACCAGCCCTCCCACCCGTCCTTTAGGGACTTTCCAGCTCCTTTAATTACATCGTTACTGGCAGCGTTTCAAACTGACGCCATCCTGTGGTGTATCATACCGCTGTGACAGGTGCCATCAAGCTGTGTTATTAACTCTACCACTATCACTATCAGACTGTGACATATAGTATTAGAAGTGTGACTTATAACATGTGCATTGGCAGTGCTTTATAAACAACAACAGTAACATTACACATGGCGATAACAATCATTTAACACCTCTTCTGCATGGCAGCTGACCTCGTCCTCTGCTTGCAGGGTAAGGAGCTCCTGAATCTCATTATTTTTTACACTTTGCAGACATTTTCAGCCGCTGTTCTTCTTCTTTGAGTTAGCTGCTGACTGCTATCAGCTACTTTTTAAATCTCCCACAGTGGGTCTCGCGCATACTACATCATCAATATGTTACAGACATTAACCATGTTTCCATCAGCCTGTTTAGACGCGCATCTAGAAGTATTGCATCGGAAAATTATGATGGAAACACCAAAATTCGAATTAAAATCCCCTGATTCACACAAACTGAAATACGCTCGCTTTAGCTGGGTTTTAGTTGATTTGAAAAATGTTGATTCACAAAACAGGGGATGGAAACAGTTATGTTCGAATTAAGTCTGACGTAGCGCACCTCTCTCCATGGTGATATCCACACTCTGAGTCGGGAAGGCGGTAATGCATTTACAAGCTGGTTGCCAACGGCCAGAAAACGTAGAAGAAGAAGAAAGCGAGACTTGTTTTGTTTCCGGTTCTGCGGAAAACTCGCGCAAGTTTGTACATTTAATGGAAACACACAGGATTCGTATTTCTTTTAATGTGCATTTCCCAATGATTCAAATCACTTTTGGATGGAAACATAGCTAGTGTTTTAGCGGTGTTACTACCTCCGATGCGCCTTGAAGACACAGTGTAAAAGGGGCCACTGACTTATTCAGCCAGTTTTAATTTAATCATGGCACAATTGCTTAGCAATAAAATACTGCAAACAAAACTGAACTTTTTATGCCAGGCTTTCAAAGCCCCCCTACCATTGGGTCCTGGGTAATCAGTCCCCCTTTTTCCCACCATGATGCCCCTGCTTTCTACTTTCAGACATCTTACACATGAAGACAGATGATATTCAGCCCTTTCCAATGAGACTACAATACTAAAATATGTTGCAAACTTAATCACATCAAGCGAAAAACCCTGAGAGAGACCATCCTTTGTGTAAACAGACAAATGCTGTATTTACTGTAGTCTATCTAAATGTAGTGCTGGTGCTAATAGTCCCACTTTAGGTTTTACATGCTTACTTGTACATTATGTGTGGTTAAACTAATATATACTATACACAAGTTGGTTTAGTTTTATGTGACATGGAAACACGTTATGATGAAAGGAGGCAAACTAAATCCTGCTTAGGGCCCCCAGATGTGTAGAGTTGGCACTGCAGGTCACCAAAATACATCTGGCACTTTCTTGGAGCAAACATCTAGTCGTCATTCAAGAAATGACAAAAAGAATTCTGCATTGTTTTCACTTTTTAACATTTAGTCATGGGTGTAGCCATTCATGGTGGCTGCACCTGTAGTCTCTGCACTCATTAACCTCATGTCACAGGATACCGAACACATTTAACCATTATTCTGAATTGGTGTCGTATTTTTGCTCTTTAAATGACATCCGTCCACAATAATCAGCATGTTATGTTTTCAGCATTTCCCCTCACCAGTGTCACTTACCCAGATTCCTTTGCATTTATTGGACTTGGCAGTGACTTGGATCCTGATTTCGGGGCGTATTTCTTTTCTAATTGAGAGCTGCTGTCATGTGTTGGACCGCTGCCACCTCTTGTAAAAAGTACTGAGGAGGAAAATGTATTGGGACCATCTGTGGGGAACATGAGATAGCTTGTTTATATAATTCACGTGAAGACAATGGCCAGCGCAGGTTACTTTTAGAGTTACAAGAGACGTTTTAAACTTGAGATGATAAAGAGTTTGTGGAAAGTTCGGAGTCAGATAACAGACCTGCTGAAGATCAAAAACACTCTCCTCTCAACACAGTAAAAATATACAGAGTGTGATCGAAACACGGTAGATCTGAGTTTAACTTACAAACCTTTCTCAGAAAGCAGGAGTGATCTCATTGGTTGGGTTCAGTCTGAATGGGTGACAAAAACAAATCAATGATAAAACATGACTACTCCAACTGCACTTTATTCCTGTGTAAGACACTAAGACTGATGAAAGCATTAAAGCCCTATTTTAGCAAATTTTGAGTTTAAAAAAAAAAAAAATTTTCAGGGCTTAAAGAGACAGTTCACCCCACAATCAAATATACATATTTTTCCTCTTACCCGTAGTGCTGTTCTTAATCTAGATTGTTTTGGTGTGAGTTGCCGAGTGTTAGAAATATCGTCCTCCTGAGCAACAGCTGCTCTCATGGATGAGAGGTTCGTAATCATGACGGCATGAGATGCAAACATTACTGGTGTCCTCCTTGGCTGAGCTGTAACGTTAGCCAGCCCAGTAGTGCTAGGTGAGCCACATGGGGAAGAATGAGCACCAGCTGAACTAGCAACCTGCTAGCCACTGTGCAGGTGTTGAAAAACTTCACTGGACGACCATTCGTTTCCATATGGATATCAGGAGCTGTAATATCCTTTGAGTCACTGAAACTTGGCTAAATCCTGGACAGCGCCATTCAACGAGGTGACTCTTTTTCTATATGCTGATCTGAGAACAGACTCTGGGAGAGAAGGAAAGGAGATGTGTGCTGTAAATGGACTGCCCTTGTGTAGTGGCTTTTTAGTCTTCTGATCACTCAAAGTGCTTTTACATTATGTCAGATCCACCCATTCACACACTGGTGACCAAGGCTACCCTACATGGCTCCACCTGCTAAGCAGTAACTACTCACACACTCTCACACACTGATTGAACAGCCATCGGGTAAAATTTGGGGTTCTTGATCTTGCCCAAGGATACTTCCACATGCAGACTGGAGGAGTCAGGGATCGTGAGGTGCTGTCCCGTTCCTGCTGCAGATCAATGCTATACAGTGCTCAGGTAGATGGACCATACGGCCGCCTTGTTGAGGTCCGGATGTGTGGACAGTTCAATCAGTCCACAACCAACAATGTAAGAAGATGCAACAAAGGGCTAAATTTCAGAGCACAAGTTAAAGGGGCTGATTCATCTCATTTCACTGGTATTGTACCTTTGTATTACTGTATGTGACAAACAAATGATTACTTGATTGATCGGCTGATTGAAACGTAAAAAAGAAATGTATTCACGGTTTGCAGAAACATACAACGCCAACACGTTCTTCTGGCGACTGGGCTGTTTTGTTTCACTCTCAGCAAAAAAGCAAATTTCCCAAAATGTTGTACTGTAGCAACTACTATCAATGAAAAAAGTTGCTAAGAGGCTGAGTGGGCTCGTAACTGTGACTCGTTCAAAGAAGTTCATACTGAAGTCCAGAGATGCATTTTATGGTGGTTGATTACACAAACAACTACGATAACCGAAGCAAAATGAGATTAAATGAATTACTACGTGATGCGATTACGGTCAACAGAAAATATCGGAGCTCAAAACTCACCCTCTTTGTCTAAAAACCGCCATGCCAGTGAATGAACAGGTAAAATAATGCAACACATTCTCACTACTATATTGTTACATATTGATGATTGGTCACGGACATTTTCACCTCCACATATGATGTCCAAGGTACCCTGGGTGTGTTGGTTGTTGATGTTCTGGGACGCCGTGTCAACTTCAGCCTGTTACATGCATTGTCTGTTTTCAAAATAAACTTCCATTTTCACAGGACATTTACAATTTACATACAGTCTCTTTCAAAATAAAAGCACTATGTCAGTACAGCAACGCAAATTGACCTTTTTTTTCCTCAACAACAAACGTGGCTGGATTTAGGCGACAAAAGCATGTGGTTAGGTGTAGGAAAAAAGAACAGGGTTTAGCTTAAGAATCTTACAGGATGCTAACACCGCTCTCCCGGGTGAAAGTTGGTGTTAGTTGGATCCATCCACCACCCCTACCACCCACCCTACTCGGACTTTTACCACCTTAGCTTTCGTTCTTGTCCTGACACATTTCCTTGATGCTGCCGAGCACCATTAAACTATAACAGTGACCGACAGCACATCATGTCGAAGTTAAAGGACGGCTTTTTTCACCAGTGTCTGTCACCGCAAGTCAGTGCGCCGGATTCGAGGACTTTGGAATGAAACCGCATTGAATAATGTGAAACCACACCCCTGTGTCAATTATAACTACCGGAAGTGAAAACCAAAACAATGTGTGCAGCCTAAACAGATAATAAACAACAGATGTTTAATAAACATTCTGGCTCCTACAATTACTTTAAAGTACTTTGCACACATTTGGAGTGCCCATTTTTCATTTTTGCCCCTGCGCCTTAAATAGTCTATTCATGCCACTGCAACATACTGCAGTATCTTATCATAAAACTATGGATATTATGTTTTTTATGTGCTGTAAAAGTTGTTCGCTGCTAAATGTTGTTTATTTTTGGATCAATGTCACAGTTTTGAGTCTGTGTTCTATAAAACAGTTGAAAACAGAAACACAATCCTTGATTATCGCTGTTATTACATGTTATTGTGTTACTGTCTCATGTCACCCAGCGCACTAACAGCTTAAATAAGAGGGTAAAGACCAAACCTCACTGACATCTGACCACTCCAGTGTCAGCTCTATCTTTAAATTGGCCTCTGTACGTAATACATCTGCATCCTGTAACATTAATTACAGTCTCCTGTCCAGAAATTACAAGTGTCACTTTCGTATAAAGCCTTTCCCTTTTCTCTTTCATTACACTCACAAGATAACGGGCCTGATGTGGTGCAGAGCTCGCAGTTCCTTGTCAGGCAATCGGGTTTTATTAGAGCCCTTGTTTCATGTCCAAATAGCCCTCCGAAACCTGACAGCCATTACACAGGAAAGCTCTGCTGAATTCTTTACTGCTATTAGCGGTTGTAATTATAGAAATGATCTCAAACTGACTCACAGAGAGGTTTTTTTTTCTCCTGCACAAAGGGACGGAGGTGGGTCAGAAACCTCCAGTGGGTCCCACTGTGGAGCATTTTATCTTACAGCTGCAAAAATAAATCAACAGATTCCTACCTCCGTTCTTTCATTGTCACACACACTCCTTTTATTCTCAGAAAAAATACACTTCACACACACTGTGTCCCGTTTGATGGCAGTTCTCGTAATGATTCCTTTTATATCCATAGTCTGAGATTCAGGGAAATACCTGCTTTGTTTCTGGGAATTAGATGAGATGGTTGATCAGTCAAAAGGAGGTTAGCTTATCCTAGAAGACTGGAAACAAAGCCTGGCTCTGTTCAAAGTTCAATAATCCATCTTCCAGCACCTCTGCAGCTCGCTAATCATCTGGTTACATCTTGTCGTTTTAATCCACACCAAAATAAAAATAACAAAGATAATTTTACATGCTGGAACTTGACTAACATTTTTTCCATCTGCCTTGAATTTCTGTGCAGCCTCTCACTTTGGTTTGTGTGGATGAAATAAATAAGATACAATACATATTAGTGAGCATTAGAGGTGTTGTATTTCTCGTCCTTGGACAGAGCCAGGCTAACTGTTTCCATCTGCTGCCAGTCTTTATGCTAAGCTAAACTAATCCTCTGACTCAGGCTCTGTGTTTAAAGGGGAACGCCACAGATTTTGCACATCAAAGTAAGTTTCCAGGTGTCGGGGAGCACTGCTGCACATGTGGAATAATGTATAAAGCCTTTAGTGTATCCAGTTTGATAAATGTCCTCAAGTTATGTCACTTGATTCAGCGTCAGTTGGGGTTGGAGACAAGAAGTCTAGAAATGAAAGAAATCTGGAGGTGTGGAGTTCGACAGAAGCGAGACCTCTGTATCTTCAGCTCATCTCTGCTGTCAAAGATACATGAGCTGATACTGGCATAACACACCTAAATGAGCTGTCTATGGTTGAGGTGCACTGTGGGTAATATAGGCGCCAAGTTTTGACAAAGGAACAATGTGGGGAGTAATGACAATATCTCTATTTTGAGCATATTTTAAAGCTGAAGCGCAGGAGTTTTGTGTATGAATGAACTTCCAACACATTCTTATCCCAACTCGTCAAATATTCCTGCTTCACGTCACTAGGTATCCTCCACTGCTTGTTGTTGATGTTAGGAGACGGTGTGTCAGCTTACACCTGTTAAATGCATCATGTCTTTCAAAATACACGCCTGTTTTCACAAGAAATGTGCAGTTTCTGCTCATTAGACTCCATATTTAGGTTTATTTCCAAAAGCACATGGTTAGTGTTGGAAAAAATCATTGTTTGGCTCTACATTCACACAGGAAGTGAACACCAGGCTCCTGTGTGTTTGTGGGTTTGTTGGACCCATCCACCAATTCTCCTGCACGCACTGTAGGGACTTTCCAGCTCCTTATATTACATCGTTACTGGCAGCGTTTCCAGCAGACATTCCTGGTCAATGACACCAAAATCATGGCCAAGTGACAGTGTCTGACAAGTTCGGGATGAGTATGGGCTCAAACTGACGCCATCCAGATTCAAGCGGAGTATCATACCGCCGCAACAGGTGCCATCCGGCCATGTTATTAACTGATGCCGCCTGTCCGAGTATCATACTGTTGTGACAGGTTCCATCCAGCCGACCTGCAGCGTATCATATCACTAAAAAAGGACCTGTCTAAGCTACAAACTGAAGCCGTCCAGTGGCGTGTCATACCGCTGTGAAAGTTGGCTTTTGGTGTCTGTGTCTGACACTGAAATCACTGACCAAGAGGCGGAGTTGGACAAGTTGAGAATGAGTATGGGTAGGAGCTTCTGTTACAGCCAAGCCTTTTCCAAACAAGTTCAAACGATGCTGATTAAGCCCAATGCTCCCAGAGAACGCTCTCTGTCTTTCGCAGTATACTGGAGTTTCGGTGTCGGGTGTCTGTACTACACTAATACTCTTTGGTAAGTGGGGACAGATACTAATAGCTACCAGGAAAAACAAAAGTGCTGTCCTATCCTGTTTTGGTTGCGTAATTGTTGACACACTTCCTTTGTGCTGTAAATCGAGCAAACATATCGCCAGATTTCTGCAAACCACATACTTAATTAAGTTAAAAACTTGGTTCGGAGAGGATCACGTTTGGGCTTTAAAAAGTGGTTTTGATAGCACGATCAGGCTGGAGAAGCAATCATTAGCCCTTTTTAAACAGGAGTTGTGCAAATTTGCAGGAAAGCCCAATCAGTCTTTTTTCAGCTTTGGCAGTATAAAAACAAAATCGGGGAGTGCAGCAAAATGCCGCCTGCCTACTTTTGTTTATACAGAATGTGCCTTTTTCGGGGCAATGGGGGGCGTGAGCAAGTAACAAAACGTGTAGCTCAGCATGTGACATAAACAGTGACGTGGGAGGGAAGCCGCGGCTGGTCAGTCCTTCGGCGATTCTCTCGTAAGTCGGCCCGTTCTTCACCGTCCCCGTCATCTGACGGTTAATGGCCTCTTCGTTTGCGAGGACAAGGAGGGCGCGCAATTCCTTGTCTCCCCAGTTGCTCATCTTTACAGTGTCTGTCAGGTTTGTGTTTCCCTCTTGCTACTAGCTGCTCACTAATTCCTGCTATCAGCTGTTTCCTGTTTATCCACCGCCAGTGGGTCACACGTGCGGCGCCATCAACAGCTCCTCCCACAAGTCATCAACAGCCCCTCCCATTGCAGAAGGCCGCCTCGTTCTTTTTAAACTAAAAGGGTTCCGCCAATATGTCTACCCTACGAGGCAGAAAATTGGGCACCTCGGATCAACTCGCCAATCCGCCTCTGTAAAAGGGGCTATTGACTCTGTAAATAACAACTTTTTTTAGTGCCGCCATCCCGACAGGAAACGCAGCGATGTTTGGATAAAAACAATTGCTTTTTTCTAGCACTATCACAGTGAAAAAACAGGGATGGGTAGCTAAAAACACCCAAGTTTAGTGGGTCTGCAGCTTGGCAGGCAACTCACCAAGGTAACACACCATCCACCGACCCCTCCACTTCAGTTCATATACTAGAAATGTTAAATCAATATATATGAAATGCACAAATATATCATATTCGTGGTTTGCAGAGACGTACAATGCCAACCTTTTCTTGTGGCAATTGGGTTGAAACAACCCGTTCTCATTCTGAAGTACTCAAATACCGCCTTGTGTCAGTGATTTCGGATGCAAAAAGTCACTTTTGATGGTGTTATGATACACTGCTGCTTGGCTGGATTGCACCTGATGTGGTGGTATGACTGCTGGTGATGACGTAATATAAGGATCTGGAAAGTCCCTGGTGGATGAGTCAAGCAAACCCTGGACTTTCACCTGGGAGCCCGGTGTTTGCTTCTCATATGAATGTTGAGCCATTGGTGTTGGTGGCAGCATCTCAGAACGTCATCAGCAGACACAGGAGGATTCGTAACATGTAGCAAACGTGAAAGTCAATGTACAAGGCGACTTGGGGTGACAATGTGTTGCCTGGAATTGAGCCTTCATTTTCCTAGGAGGTTGTACCTGCTGGCAGGTGAATTGTTTTCGGTGGAAACTTCTGATAATCACTTCTGAGGAAGGTGAAAGTTTCTGCCGAAACATGTCAAGGTATGTGACATCGTAACACATCTGAGATAAAAGAACTAAAGGCATTATCACAAACATCACTTTCCCTTAATTCACACATCTGCACTGTTTCCCTCAACACACTGTTCTTTACTCCTCATAAAAATGAGTGTTTTGTTGCTGCCTGTTAGTTTTTACTGTAGGTGATTGTGTTGCTGTAATACTCTTATAATAATCCTATAATATCTCCATAGGTCCTGCAGTGTGCCTGCCAGCACATGCTGTGTCACTGTGTTATAATATGAGACATTGTGTGTATTTTATAGATGCTCCCTGCCAAAACTCAACATTTGGTTTCTCGGTGTTCATAAAATCAGGATCCACAGGTGGGTGAAAAACGCAAAGCCATCATCTGGTTTCAGTTGACGGGCACACGGGAGAAAAAGGGTTAAGAGTCACATGGTAGCGGGTGGTATTATCAGCCCTGGGCTGTAAAAAAAAAAAGTGTATGTGGAGGAAAAAAAAAAAACCTTTAGGAGAACAAAGAAATCAGAGTCTATTTAAAGAGAAGTAGCCCCGGATCCTGCAGCCGTGTGACTCCCGGCTTTGCGCACCGCTCACAGCTGCGCCAAATTCAGCCTGCCTGTGCACCAGCACGGCTCCAGACGGCGGTGAGGATGCGGACTTCTCTGCTCGTGTGCTGCTACGTCTTCGCGCTGCAATGCCTCCCGAGCACGCTTTGTCTTCCAGTGCGGGGATCCAGCAGGTACAAAGCGGCACCGGTGAGTTGGAGGAACTGTTTTTTTTTTTAAACTTGTTGCAAAGTCGAAACAGAAAAGAGGAAGTTTTCTGCAGGAGTTTGGGAGTGTTGCTGCAGAAAGAGTCGCTTTGTTTGACTTGTTGCATGAACGGGGAATGATTTATTGTGTTGCATTTTAAAAGAATCTGCAGTGTTGACTTTATTCATTCTTTCTCCTGCTACAAGTGACTCTCCCACCTCCTTAAACACACACACACATACACGTGCACACACACACTCATGCACAATAGTTTTAATTTGCTTTCTTGTACAGACTTTGGAGCAGAATGAGTCACTTTGCTCCAAAGTAAATACAACCCACACACAAGTATGAGGAGTATCTTTACGGTTTAAGTAACACTTTTCCCCCTCCACACGCGCGCACACGCGCGCACACGCACGCCCTTTCCTCGAAGTCATCAGCACCAATGACACTGATGTTGTAATTAAGAAAATGGTTATTTTTACGCGCGCACAGAAGCTGACCTGTCACTGTAATTAGCCCGGGTGCTGCTCTTACTTTGAAGAAATTACTATTCTCGCTATTTATTTTTCGTCTGCTCAGCAGCGCTGGAAGCACTCATGACTTTGCAGCCAAAAACCTGACGTCTCGTGCTCTCCGTGCATGCAGCAGGATGACAGCAAAGTGTTTTGGTTTTGCCTCGGTGCAGCCAGCTCTGATCTGCGGGGAGGAGGGAGGGAGAGAGGGAGAAAATAAAGGTTGCTGAGTTCCCCTGTCTGCAGGGCAGGAAGCAGTAATAACAGGTCTTAAAGGCATTTTGTCAACACCATAAAAGAGAGGGGTCCTCCATATGGACCCGTCATGATGGCGTCAGTGGCACGCGTTACTCAGTCTCACTCTTGTGTTTTAATGGTTTTTCTTTTTGATTGTTTAATGTCATTTGACTGACTTTGGTCTGCTGCTGCTGCTCTGCACACCTGACCACATGAGCATGTTCTTGTGTTGCAACTCTGTCATATTTACTACAGCCTTGTTTATATCTTATCTTCTGCTGTATCACATCACAAACATCAAACCTTTATTTCCAGAGTAGGCTGGATAAGCACGCACAGGAATGTTCTGTTTACAGGTGCACAGAATAATAACTCCTTTATCAAAACAAACGAGCGGCTCAGATAAGCTGGAACAGTGAAGAATGTAGCGGTTATTGAAGTTTCATGGAAGGACGGAGGTGTTTTGATGCGTCAGTATGATTATACTTTATTCCATGAGACTGATGTGCAGAGTAAATCAGTTTTGGTTTTCTCCTGGAGCATCAGCTGGATCACACAGAGAGAGCAGGTTGGAGGGAAGCTGCAAAGCATAGGACAGGAGGTGGCAATAATCTAACAAGAGAACTAAATACGTGTCAGTCAGGGAAGAACAAACAGACACGTCATGAAGAAATGCAGTGGTGAGTGTTGTGCTTAACTTCAATGAAGGACCTTTAAGTTGAGTGAACAATTTCCTGAAGCAGTGGTTCCCAACTGGTGGGTCGCAGTCAAAGAGTGGGTTGCGGGTCCATTCTTAATGGACTACACATAACTCTCAAACTTGTCAAGTTTGTAAAAAAACACATTTTATTTTGAAGTGCAGTGAATTTCTGACAAAGCTTTCATTTAGAAGTGCTGTTGCTGTAGAGTGAGTGACTAACGGACAGCTACTTGAGAAAGACAGCAAACTAGCTCAGTTTTTTTGTTTTTGTTTTTTACCATGGTATTGAAAAAATTCAAAAATCGAAAATCATTTCACAGGTGTTGTACCTACTACCAAATTTCCAGTATCGTGACATGCCTACTTTGGAGGTAGTTAAAGCGCAGTGTGTCTCTTAAGCCCCGTTTCCACTGAGCAGTGCCGTTCAGTTCAGTACACATTTTCTCTGTTTCCACTGTGAAAAGTTGTGGATGGTACCAGTGGAACTGTTCAGTACCATCCCCATGTTTGGTCCCCCCTCTGTTGGGGTACCTGGCACAGAGATCTGGTACTAAAAGGTGGAGCTGTGAACACTGCAGTCTGATTGGTCAGTAGAGGACGGTCACTCTGCTCAGGGCTGAGTTGTGTCTGGTTTTGAGGCTCATGTAACCACTGTTCATACTGTGGAGAGTTTTATTAGTAAACTGTAACTATAAAATGAAAGGATGTTTTGCTGCCTCTCACAGCAGCTGGAGTCTGAGAAAAAATAACTTCATTCACTGGGCCGACTGCCGGCGACTTTTAAGGTGGAACGTTAACTTGTAATGTTACTCAATGCATGAGTTGATGACGTGAATCCATCAGCACACCTTAAATTTCACTGTGACAACTTTGACCATCACTTTAGTTTTTATATGACACACACTTTTAGTAATGACTTTAAAAATATAGATTAATCTGGAGCGGATTATGTGAAGGTCATATATTCTAATCCTAACTTCCTGTGGGCTACAGCAACACTAAACCCCTGAGCTTGCCTGAGAAGGACTAAATGCACAAAGCTGCTATTTTTAAATATCCCATGGAGAGAGACTCTCACTGCAGCCTGTTCTGTTTTGTTCTGAAAATGTGGGCTCGCGGCCTCATTCTGTGGACGATAAACCAGGTGCAGACTTCCATCTGTGTCACCGCTGATGAGGAAATACAGCGAGTGCTGGATGGTAAACAGACAGAGGGTCTAGGTACCATGTCTGAAGGGTTACTGTTGGTTCCAAAGGTACCATAACTAAAGTGTTTGATTGAAACAGGGCTATACAGACACTAAAGGGTGTTGTGTGCGTCAAAGTCAGACACTGACACTGCAGACCAAGCTGTCATATTTGACGCCCTAGAAATGAGAACGGGCTAGAAAGAGATCACGTTACAATCAATCAGGATCCCTTCTTTTTGCCTAGTCACAGCAACAATTTATGACTCTGTGTTTGCCCAATCCACTGGTTCCCAATCTGGCGGTCAGGAGCCTCGCTACATCGCAAGATAAATTTGAGGGGTCTCAAAATGATTAACAGAAATTATTTTGCTGCATAAATTTATCCTTGTTTTCCCAGACTTTCCTTGAACTGTTGTT
Source organism: Epinephelus lanceolatus (assembly GCF_041903045.1). Lineage (NCBI taxonomy): Eukaryota > Metazoa > Chordata > Actinopteri > Perciformes > Serranidae > Epinephelus > Epinephelus lanceolatus. Next base: position 4,329,471 of record NC_135742.1, read on the forward strand.
TCTCTTTGTAAATAGCAGATAATTCTATTACTGCAAGACTGAAGAAAATAAAACAAAGAAAAAACTCTGGTTGAATTGATCTGGTGGACAAATGTAGGCGGTGGCAGACAGATTCACCTTAAAGGGCCACGAGCCTTGTGGTTTCTTTGTGTTGATGCATTAGTATCCACAATGTGTTTTTGCATACTTGAAATACCTTTCCACAATTTAATCCACAGTAATCAGCAGTCAGGCCATTTTAGTGTTATGACATGTCTTTGTTGACGGAGTGATTATGTGTCAAGTTGAAACCAGGTTTCTGCACATGACAAATGACTCTTCTCCACCAACACATTATCACAACTACGTTGCACCTGTGATGACAACTTTGTTGTGTCTGCTGGTCATCTCACCGGGAAGTCTAATCTGTAGTTTTGTCAATTTGTTCCCCATTGTTGACAAAAGAGCGAGTGATTACACAGGCCCGGACAGGCCTCAGTGTCTGTGGCATTCAGGGCAGCGCGATTCACAGAGCGCTTGTTTTCTCGCTGCAGTGAAGAGGGGGAGCTAACAGCTAACTGTTTTTGTCAATAAACCCTGAGTTCCCTGCTTCTCCTCTGTTTTGCCCCATCATGTCGATGTCGTCGGGCAAAGTGATTGGCCGCGGAACCGTGAGAGCAAAGGTGACATCACAGCCGGACCGGGTTCCCATCGTGTGGATCTAGGTCACAGCTGCGCCGGGCTGTGAGTGGCTGATGAGACACAACAGGGGGGAGGGATGCAGTTAAAAGACACATGCACCCCTCCTTCATAAAGTTAATCAGAAGCTTTTGTTAGTGAGCAGGAGGAGGAGCTACTGGCCTCGTTTTACATCCTCCACTAACAAGGTCAGCGGAGGGGAAGCATCGTGTTAGAGTATTTACAGTTAAGGTGCTTCTGCAGGATGAGTGAACGCTGTCAGGACTGGGTGAGTTTGGCAGGATGGTATCAGCACTGAGTTTCTGGATGGCACAGAGCCCCAGTTTGCATCCTGACTCATTCACAAGCTGTTTCTCCATCGCTTGACCAAAACAAAGATGGCAGCTGGAGAAGTCAGCAGTTACAATGGCCGTGTTCCGAATCACAAACTTTTCTTTTTACTTTCAGTACATACTGCAGCTCTCCTTGCAACAACAGATAGGATTCAGGGTTTTTTTTTAGCTTGGTGCCACCTAGCGTCAGTGGTCTTGTGCCGCACTGTTGCAACAACCACAACGACCAAATTGAGCATGGGGATCAGAGATAATCAATAAAATGTAGGCTGTAAAGCCACCAGTATACCTCTATGTATATGTAGAATGAGAAGGTGTGTGGACACTCTACTAAATAAATGAGTAAAGAGACCGAGCAACAATTATCAGATTTATCTGAAGAAAAAACAAATAGTAATGCAAATAATTATAGCAGAATGCACAGTACCAGTACAAACAGCTCACAGTAAATGATACCAATATGTACAGTATCAGTACAAACAACAGTAGACACAGTGGAATTATAACAATATGCACATGTAAACAGTCCCCATTCTAGAATAAACGCTACCGTATGGAAACCATGCGGCCGGTTGGAGCTCAAATTGAATGGGAAACAAAGTCCAGTGTTCACTTAGCTGGGCGTAACTTAGCTGGGCGATGTCCGTGGATAGCTGCCTCCGTGAGAAGAGAACAGAAGGAAGGGAGGGGGGTATCACTGTCCGAGGGCTGCCGTAGAATGGCAACCAGGATGTCAGCCGACCAACACTCGCTACCCGCTCCCTGGTTGCGGTGATTTGCGATGCTGGCCAGCTAGGAATGAACTAGCAGCCAGTACAGTACAGTCCTCTCTGGTCTAGCTAACATTTAGCCGTGTTACTTACTGATCCATTAGAAAGAAAGCTAGCTGGACATGGGTTTTGAAGCCTCTTTGGTCACGGAGCTCCCTCCATCTCTTGAACGCCTGACTGAGGTTTACTCTTGTTTTTCCTCTTCTTTTATCACTCTCCTTTTTGCTCTTCTTTGCCTCCTCACACAGAGGAGCTCCTTTTCTTTTGCCAGGCCATTTTTCACTTGTCTCCAAACTTTGTCCGTCTGCCATTGTGCTCGTGACTCAACTATCTCATGCCCAACTCCTCATAAGGACCAGCTCCAGTCCCTGATTGGCTGGCTGACCAGTTTCACAATACATGACGCGTTTCCTGCCAGAAAGCAGATTTTTCCGCGAAATTTCAGCACCGATGGCAGAAGCTTATTGCAAAGATTGCAAAACGCTGATAGTCTGATTTTACTGCGGCCACTACCCTGTGCAACCCACATTATTTTCATAATGATATATTTAGGAAAATATGCTATCTGTTGCCTCTTTAATGCATTCCTTTTATAACTATTTATTCTGGTCACCAGTTAGTTAAATGTCCTGTCATCTGTCATTTTTCCTGTGCGTCCTTCAATCATACTCCCTAAATTGGGACTCAATCATTGTAACTTTAAGAGGCCCAGGTCTGCAGCCAAGCTAGCAGCTCTGAAACTGTACTTGTGTTTTGAGCTAAATGCTAACATGCTCACCTCAACAATGCTAAAATATTGATGTCCGGCAGGTGTAATGTGAAGGGTTGGGTACTGTACCTTCCCAGTACATTGAATTTGGTATCGGTACCCAACAGTACCTTTTTTTGGTACTTCACTTTCTCTGTAATAATAAAAATGTAATTTTTGATCAAGCTGCAAGGCTGAGGTTTTAGTCGAAATCTAATCACACATAGAATTAATTTTCTGTCTTATTCTGTCTGCTTGTATGTGTGTGTATGTGTGTCTTCTCATCTAGTATTGATAGGCTGTTACTAAAATGATATAGAGAAGAAAATAGACCAGCCAGATTTGCTTCACTGGGATTACCATAATAAAATTGTCTTTTTAGCAAGCTGAGGCTGATGGGAGGGTCAATAGTTCTGCAGGTATTCGGTCACAAACCAAAGTATTGGACACATTAAAATGTGGATTCATCTTCTGGGGACCATGAATGTCCCAACAAAATTTCATGGGAGTTGATTCTATAGTTGTTGCGATATTTCAGTCTGGACTAAAGTGGTCGAGGGAGCCATCTCTAGAGTCATGCTACAAAGGTGTCTAAAAATGTTGTTTAAGTATCAGTGTCTTCTCCAGATGGGACTTAAACTTGGCCTTGCACTTAATTCTTGGGTTTTAAAATCACGCCACTATCCCCAGTAAATAAAACCTTGTGTTAACTCTGCTGAATGTTCAGGCCATGTTACTGTGATGTCCTGACTTCACCTCTGACTTTATGACCCAAATCTGTTGCGTTTCTCTGAAGCAGCCATCTCGCTCCATCTCCACCAAATCAAATAACGACTAAATAGTATCAAAGAAAGCAAAGATGCTCAAAGAAACCTCAAACGAAAGATGAAAACAGCGTGATTAGCCTTGTAGCTATTACTCTCCTGGGGACGCCCTCTCATTAATAATCACATTCAAGATGAAATCATCAGTCAGTCATCCTGCAGCCAGACAGAAGATCTGCAAGTCTGAGATCTTAGCGGAAGAGTTTTTTGTGTGCCAGGAAAGATAAGAGAGATGCCCAGATGGTTTATATCACCTTCCACTGCCGGGTGTTTCTGATTTTCAGATGATATATTGGATTAGGAGAGTAAGAAGGAAGATAATGAGGTATTTGTTGATGAAAAAAAGGGTACTTCCCCCCTCCTATCTGGCACTATAAATCCCCTCTCACTGTAAGCAATCCTTTGTCCCTGTTTTTTGAGAGCACACCCTTCAAATTGAAACCTTATCTGTCTCCTCGTGTAAACACTCACTTATGACTTACTTCCTATCATCCGGATTTAATGTTATGAGTTTATACAGTTAGATATCATGTTGATGAAAAAGCTTCTGACTTCACCACGTCCCATTTCTCACCTGTAGCTTTAACAACAATCAATAAACCAGTTTGTATTTTGATTTAGATGTAAAATCACGCTCAGATCCCTTTTTGCAGATCAGTCTGAGATATTCAGTAAATTTCAGAAGGAATTTTTCGATCATCCTTTGTAATTTCCTCTTCAGACCCAGTTCCCCCCGACCTTTCCTCTCTGCTTCTGCTGCACTTATAGATTTCCTACTGCCCTTATTGAAAACACATGTTGTATGGATGCAGTGCATTCAGGTCTGCTGATGTTAACGCTGGTGTACAAATTGGTGTCTGGGCCTTTTATGACTGATTGTTAAACATGCTTTTACACAGGTACTGCATAGTAGGGCTGCAGCTAACGGTTATTATCACTATCGATTAACCTGACGATTGTTTTCAGGATTAATTAATCATTTCATCTATAAAATGTGAAAATATTGTAAAAAAAATTGTTCATAACAATTTCTCAGACCCCTAAGTGACGTCTTCAAATTGGTAATTTTCTTCAACCAACAGTTCAAAACCCAAAGACTCTTCATTTACTATCATAAATAATGACATCAGTGGCACTGGTAAACAATATTTTTGGGATACTTTCAGATCGAATTAATGAACGACTGAAACATTGTCACCCAATCAAAATCCATCTGAAGTTACAGGGTGTCACGCTCAACACAACAGATGTCTGTACGCTAATTTAGCTTAACGACTGATATCAGCTGTTTTCTAGGGCTGTAGTCAACCAAAGAAAATCTTGGTCGACTAAAGTCGCACATAATCTTCAACTAATCGATTAGTCGTGGGGAAAAAAAAAATCTGCACGTTATTTTTACTGGTGTGTCTGTGTCACTCTGCAGTTACACCTCCAAAACACTAGTCGGCGGTGGAGGACTGTGTTAAGTGCTGTAAAGTTTAGTTCAAATCAGACTTTATTTATATAGTTGATTCAAAACACACATGAAACACACATTAAACATGGCTTAATAGAGACATTTTCAAACACAAGTACGCAAATCAGCTTCACTATAAATCGCAGAACTGACAGACAAACACTTGTCTTTATCTGGATACATTTCCCCCACCAATACAACATGCTAACGTTATTAGCACAAGTCTATGGCATTTTACATTGTATAAATTAGCCTAGCGTCTAGCGATCTTTTCCTCTTCTCATATAAAGCCAGGGACAACAGCAACATTTAACAAAGGTAACGGCACATAATTTGGCTCCATTACAACTCACAAGGTTCACCGACAAAACAACTGTCTTATACTAAACACTAGGGGTGTAAATCACCAGCTTCATCACGATACGATATTATATCGATTTGTTTGGATGACGATACGATGTTTGCCGATATCACAAAGTCTGTCACGATGCGATTTTGATTCAGTTCGATTCAGGAGCCTGCGATTGATATGACGCGATATCATATGCCCATCTAACACAATCATTTACATAACTCACAAAAACAACTAGAATATGATTTGACCATTTTATTTCTGAGCTCTGTTTGTTGTTTGAGCGGAGGCGTGCTTGCCCAGAAATGGTGACACAGACGTGCTGTGTGGATTTCAAAATAAATGTGTATCTTTAAGATGATGATATGGATCGATGTTTTCATTTTGCATCGATATAATCGGATCGTTAATCAATGAATCGATGTATCGATGTGGATCGATGTATCGTTACACCCCTACTAAACACGTTTTCCAAGCAAATACAACATGCTAACGTTAATAGCACAAGCTATGGCATTTTACATGGTACACATTAGCCTAGTGACGAGCGGAGATTTCCTTTGTTCATATGAAGCCAGGATAAATCCCTGAAGGATAAATCACACACAAGACTTAAAATGCTATTTTAGTGGAGGCTTTACTGTCTTCACAATTTATTGTTTCTTATCTGTGAAATACAAGTAAATACAAGCTTCGTTTCCACTGAGGGAAATGGTTTCAGCTTACAGAAACAGACAGGAGGTCTGCGTCACCGCATCGCTGAGCGTGAGGGTGGGCGAGTTCAACTTTCTGTCAACAACGGGGTGTTCTGAAAACACCCCCAGAGCATAGCGGACAAATAATCGACTAGTCGACCAGGAGACTACAGCCCTATTGTTTTCAGTGGGTTTGTGCACTGGACTTCTTCTTGGTCATGACCTGCAACTTTGCAGAGCCTTTCTTGGATTATGGGCAAGAAATAGTTTTGCACATAAACTTCTAAAAAACTGGCAATTTGTCGTTTGACACTTATGTTTTTGTACGGATTAAACAAATGAAACATAACATGTTAATCAATTAGCTTTTTAGGTGCAGGGAGGTAGATTTTGTTACCTTTGGACAGAACCAGACAAGCTTTCTGTCTTCGTGCTAAGCTAAGTTAGCTACCTGCTGGCCGTGACTTCATGTTTAGCACACAGACATCAGTGTGGTATCAATTGTGACCAGCTCACCCCTTTTCCCCTTTACTCTTGTGATTAACCTGTGAGTTTGTGACGTGTACTTCATTGTGTGTGTGGAGGGAAGCAGCTTTCTCGGGTGTCATGGTGAAGACGCATGCAGCAAGTAGTGATGATAGCAGTAGAGTTAAGTGTCTAGATAGGCTCAGAGCTAATCATGAGAAGGCCATATTTGTCGTTTTCTGGTGAAGACTGCATAAAGCCACTGTTGGTGAACCGCACCCGAACACCTTCCTTCTGCAGTGGTCCGGACCGCTAGATGCTAGTTACCAGCTATTAACGAGCCAAGCTAATTTAATGTTAATAAGCCAGCGTGTCCCAACTACTGTTCAGAGCCTGTATGCTGTCACTGAGAGAGGGAACATACAGCAGAGAACAGAATTTAACCTGGAAGCAAATTTGTGTTTCCTAGGATGGCGAAAGCAGGACCCACCCTACTCTACTTCTGATTGGTTTTCCCTGACATTCTTACCCTAACCCTAAAAGATCGTACTCCTCTTGCCTAAACCTAACCAACCCAACCAATGAAGGCAACGTGTACTAGCCAGTCAAAGGGAGAGTAGGGCAGGTCATCCATGCACTATTCTATGAAATGCAAATTTGCAACCTGGATATGGGTCATAAATCTCAGCTCACTAGTCTTACTTCAAAGTAAATTATGTAGAAAGCCGTCATGCTACATGTACAGTAACTTGTAACTGGTTCTCTGAGGGTTTTAAATTGGAGAGCGAAATGTTTACAGTTTGCTTTGCAACGTGGGGAAGGTTATCTAGTGTCAGTGACTCAGAAGACAGAGGTGTTGAGGCCATGCTCGCGTGTTCACATGTAATTTTAGAGCAGACAATGGAAATCCTGTCAGGAGACTTTGTGACGACGTTACAAAATACAAGACAGACAATTAGTCTGTCACTTTCTGCTGAGAGTGCAAGAACTCTGTGATGAGATATGAAACTCTCCAAGAGCCTGAAGGCCTCGCGAGGGCATCTTCATGCTGGGAACATGTGAAGGAGTTTGTGATGATGGCGGAGGTGGAGGAGGGGGCGTCCATTACAAGTACGGACATATCTAGCTTCTGGTTACAGTGATGACAAGATGTGTAAGCAGCAGCGGCGGTGCGGGGGATCTGACTGTGGTATTCAGAGAGAAACATGTCTGAACACGGTGCGTCTGAACAACGTCTCCAGTCTGACAACAAACCCACCACCATCACCCCAACCAGGTCACTGTGCTACAGTTTGACACCACCAAGAATCAACCTGCAGGGAGCCTGAAGGCCGTCAGGACGTCTTCACTGCTGGTTCAACCAAGAAACCTTTGACTGAGTTCAGTGTCAAGAGCACTTTCAGCCACACTACGTCTTTACTAGAAGAGAGAGACCCCTCATTTAATACATAGTAGCTAAAGGGTATTTTTCAACCTGGTGCCTATTGTCACATGTTTTTGTGTCTAAGTGACTAATGGAGACAACAATTTTTAAATAACTGGTCCAGTATTGAGCAAGACAGCTGCAGCAGGCAGCAGCAAAACAACCTGCAATGGGACCACTCAGGGCATTTTGTGGCATTAATTTACATCCAATAAAGCACTTGTTTTTGCCACTGACAGGCTCTGACACCTTATGGAAAGGATCCGTTCAGAGAAAGACCTTTTGTTAAAAAGTTAGATCTCTTTTTTTTTTAACTAGAAACAGCTATCACCAATCCCACCAACTCTATTTAAATAAACAGATATTCTAGCACAGTAAAACACACCTTATTCAAAGTCAACAAAAACAAATTAATACTGACAGAAGCCATCTTTGTTTGTCTGTCTACTGCTCCAATAATCACCAGCTCTGATTTAGTCAAAGTAAACCCTTAATTCACTCACTTAGATGTGAAAACATGCTGCCTCTATACACGCTAAAATTACTTTTTATTTAAATACAGTCTGGTGGGATTGCCAACAGTGATTTTGGGGCTGTTTCTGGTGAAACAAAAAGAATCTTTCGCTTTAACATTTGTAGGGATCCTTTCCATAATGTTGTCAGACACTTACAGGAACAATCTGAGCCTGTCAGTGGCAAAAACAAAAACTTTTAGTTAGGGCTGACCTTCGAATCCATTTATGGACAGTCTCCATTGTGCGTCGGGCTTTCTATTTCTATTTCCTTTTTCTTTTTTAATCACATGATATATAGGCTATTCTCCCTTAACTCACCAGTAAAAATACCTTTATCCATTTCAAATAACCAGTGGCAATAATATCCCCGTTCTCTGATTTACTGTGGAACATTTTTAGGCAATTCATGCAAAAATCAGACCGGATGACTCCACAACCATACTATTAGGCCTTCTAGTTGCTACTTACGTTTTTCAAGTGATTTCCCAAATTTGTTGTTGAGTTGTGATATGCCAATTGCTTTTGGCAAATCTGGCACTCTGCTTCCTGGTGGTTGTCGGGGCATATTTTAAAGTGCAACCACACATCTGATGACCTCTTGGACATGTCTGCCAGCTCTGAGTGCGCTCGTTGTCAGTATCCGACTGGTGGGGTTTAGTGTTGCATTTAAGGCCTCCCCCCAAAAAACGAAAACAAAAGCGTAGAAGCTTCGAATTTTTTTTCTCACAATCGAATCCCGTGCCATTGAATGAAGCTTCGAAGCTTCGATTTTTTGGGTCAGCCCTACTTTTAGTGGACATAACTTGAAGGTGAAACATGCACAGAGGGGGCCAAATGTGGGTAAATCTGCCACAAAGCACATGCAAGTGATACGACAATGAGATTACAATAACTAAAATGTTAAGAGCAAAGAAAAATAGTGTGTACCGAGGTAAAAATAGAAGAAAAGTAAATAAATCACAAAAGTACAAATCACATATTAACAGGGAAACTTTCTTATAACAATATGTTTTAAAAGCAATGATTTAAAAACGGGTAGTGTGCTTTCCAACCTCAGCTCCTCGGGACCTTGATGGCAAAAGCCCGGTCACCTCTAGCTACCAGCCTCGATCTAGGGACTATTAGCGAGGGTAGGTCTGAGGATCTTAGGTCACGACTTGGAGCATAGGTAGTCAGAAGCACAGCTACATAACAACAGGACTGAACCATGTCAAGCCTTAAAAGTTATTAAAAGAATCTTAAAATCAATTCTGAAGTTACCTAGCAACCACTGGAGGGAGGCGAGAATTGGGGTGATATGTGAGATACAATTTGTCCCAGTTAAAATACAGAGCCGCAGCATTCAGCCGAGCTACTGAAGACTTATTTATAATGGCCTCACAAACCACTGCAATCTACAACACTGCCTCTCTTTAAAGGTACATTATAACGACCTCCTCCACCATTGCCTCGTTTGTTGTGTGAAACCTTTGACTCCACCCTCTAGTGCCATCTATGTCATCTATGTATATATGCCATCATAAAGGACGTATGGAAGTATGAGGGCAGTGACATTTACAGCGTTTTGACCTGACATATATTTTCATACATAAAGGAAGTATTAATGAGCCTCAACATGTTGGTGTTTGTTGTTTTGATTTTGAGTCAGAGCCACATTGAAAATTTGTCCTCTAGGATGTTTTTAAAAGTTTGTTCAGATGTGTTTAAGAATCTTTTGTGGACCAGAAAAAGAAAAATAATTGGTGTTATTGGTAAAAGCTGCTCAATAAAAGAAAGAAACCTACAGGATATTCTAGACAGAGCTAATGCTTTTGTTTGGGTTTGACCTTGAACTCTGATGTGAAACCTGTTCAGGCACATTTAGGGCTTTACTCGGCTGCGGGGTCAGACAGGTCAAACAATCCATTTGACACACAGGCAGGAGGGGGTTTAGTCCTTTAACCACACAGTTTCTTTTTTTCATTCCTCTCTTTGAAATGACAGAGGCGGCTCCCCGTGAACCCACCACTTAGAATTAGCTAAAGTTTTACGGCCCTGAAAGCCGACACTCCCTTCGCCTCACCTCGCTGATTGGGATCAGGCAGCGGGCAGCTGCAGTCTAAACTGTCTGGTTTGGGGACAGAGGTCGGCTTGTGACCAGGTGATTTACAGATCCAATCCTCAGTTCTCAACAGAGACCTCAGAGGCTGCTGAACAAAAGGCACAGCTGTGGCCAGGACACTGTCCTTACCAGCAAAAAACACAGCAGCAGTCGTTGTTCAGATACCTACAATGACCTTTGTTTCCGTGATACTGGCAACAACCACAGCTGGATTACAAACAGACCCAGATGTCAAGGGGCATCAACAGCTCCAGGTCCACATGTCAGTTATTGTTATTAGAATTTGATTAATGGCACATTTTTAACGAATTTTCACCTTTAAAGTTGTGACCAGGTCTTGTGGAGGGACCCTGTGTCAAAGTCTAGTTTTATAATTTAAGTCTTTAATGTGGTCACAAACTTTTAGAGGTTTTCATTTGTGTGTGTGTGTGTGTGTCCCTTTGTGATCATTCTGTGCCCCCTCTATGAATTCGTTTTCGTTTTTTTTAAGGTCTGTGAACGCAGCACAAGTGAAACTCTTCCTTAGCTTATTTTCTTCCTCAGCAGCAGTTTGTTGAGTTTGAGTCGCCGCCTTGAGAATTGAGCCACACTTCAGACTTCCTTTCGATCATGTTGGGGTCGGATCAACCAGAGCTGATCAGATTAGACTGATGGATTAGAGGAGCAGCTGCTGCACAGGCGAGTGAAAGCAAACTTTAAAGACCTTCTTGAACAGGTGGTCTCGGTCTGGTTCCAAAGGAACTCTGGTGCGGTTGGTTTGTGGTGAGAAGGTGTTCCGACCTGGATGTGAAGCAACTGCAGTCACATGACACATTGTTTGAGTTAAACATGAGCATGTTACAGTCCTGGAGGATTATTAATGTGCACCTCCTCCTGTACTGCCTTAATATGCACATTCAGCACATCCAATGCATCAAAACATTGTTTTCTAGTTGGAGCCGCGCCTCGTTTTCAAACTGTATGGTTTGACTAAAATGAACAATGACAGCAATATAGTCCACGATGAGCAGCGCTAAAATCAACCTGCGTAGTTGTCCCTCCATTGTGACATTAGAAAGTGTCACATTTATCTTGCAAGTGTACTCTTCTTCAACGTTTGCTTTACTTCCTGGATTTTTCCCACATGGAAATTCTGACCAATCAAGAGCAGCTTTCTCACACAAGGCGTTTGATCTGGTCCTCTTGTAAATGCTGCCGTGAGAACACGAACCAACTCTAGGCAATTATACAACTTTGTGACAGAATCAGTCCCTGATTCAGACCAAAGGAGACCACTCTAGGTCTGAAAGCAGCCATAAACTATATGGATTAACAAACAATTGAGTTTCACTTTCACTGCACTCTGCTGCTCCATCTGTGTCCAGAGAGAAAAAGAGAGGCAGCTCCAGAACTAGAAAATCTCTTTGTGGTGGTTGATACCGATATTGTAGCGGTGCAACAGAAATAAATTATTGTTTGGGCTAAAAAACAAAAACATGGAGCAGAAAAGATCAGAGACAGAAAGAAAAATGAATTCAAGGTTGATGCTGGAAAGTGTTTCCAACATTAGCAGCAATGATAACAATAATAACAGTCTGCTGCTGGCACCAAATAAAAAGGAGAAAAAAAGTAATGTGGTCAGATGAGCAGCTGCAGGCTGATACCAGCGGAGGCACGTTACAGACTGAGGGCATAAAGAGATGGTCGCTGCCCACTGCTGAGGACGAGCGACAAGACAACTTCTCAGCAGCAATGGGGCCGGTCCAAAAGAAAAATGCCAGGGCTGAATTTTGTTCCCAGTCCGTCACTGTCTGTGTCGGCTATTGATGACTCTAGTGACAGGTCTCTGACCAATCAGTGGTCTACAGTGTTTTAACTCCACCTCCTACTAGCGGCACAGCTCGTGTGGAACCTCAACCGAGATGGTACCAAAAAAACTATCCACAACTTTTGAAGATGGAAAACCAAAAAAAGAGTTCCAAGAGAGTTGAGTGGAGCTGTGCCATACGTGCAGAGGAAATGTGGTATCAGAGGTGACACACCACAGAGGGCAGTAGGTGTGGGGTCAGCAGGGTTCATTGCCCTGGGGGTCACCTGACAGGTTAATGCAGCCAAGACGGGGACCTCTTGTCGCCATGTAGATAATAACTCCTGTCTGTCAGTGGCAATGGAGGAATTTGAACATGTTGTGCCACAAAAGTCTCTGAGTGAAGAGGTGGAGGTGGATGGCAGCTGTTTACATCCTGTCTCCTCCCAACAGTTATTGTTGGATCTTTTATCTGTCGCCACCATTAATCGCTAACCTTAAACTTTTACTTTTTGTTAGCGAACACAGCTCTGTTTATATCCAGTGCGTCTGACCAAAACACACTGAGTGCATCCTGGAAGTCTAACAAACATGTTGAATGCATTTCCTTCCTCTTCAAACATGTGCAGCCATGTTTTCAAGCGAGCTGTCTTCTTCTCTCTTGACTGTGCTGTTGCTACATTTCTTGGCACCACCAACTGTCAACAGTGGATAAAGCACACAGCCGTCGGCAGGAATGCATATGGCATAGCCCACATGTGAACTCATGTGCATTCACTTTCACTGCACATAAATAAAACAGGGACCCACTCATCATAACACTGCTTCATAGCAGCACTAGTGGACAAAACTCCACAAAGAACCTTTAACCAGGTAATTTTTAGGCTCAAACTTTATCCACAGAGACGACAGGTGACAACAAACCAACATGAATGAGTTTTTTGTGAAGGACATTACTTAAGAGGTTAAAGAAAGGTCACAGGGCTGCAGGTTTGAATCCTAGAACAGAGGGGTGATAAAGAATGGGGACGGTTCTGCAGTTCTGTTGGTAACAACCACAACTTTTCACAGTGGAAACAGAAAGATAATCGTTCTAATGTGTACCAAACTGGAATGAACAGAACCGGACTGCTTCATGGAAACAAGGCTCATGAACCATCCAGATCTCTCAGATCTTCTGGGGCAGGTCTGCTTTGTGTCCGCAGAGTAAAGACCAAACATGGGGAGGCAGCATTTAGTGTTTATGCTCTACATATCTGAAACAAACTCCAAGAAAACTGCAGGACTGCTGCAACTCTCAGTTCTTTAAAATCATGGCTGAAGACTTTTCTGTTTGCCGCTGCCTTTTAATAAATCAAACTAGTCCATACTGCCCTACAAAGCCTAAGTGCAGTAACTACGCAAAGGGTAAAACTGAGAAAAATGGCTTTAAAGTTTGGTTTTGAGACAGATTTTGTAGTTACTGCAAATTTTATACCGTTTTTTTTCTCTAAAACTAAGCAAAATTGAACTCTGAAACTTTGTCACAAGATAAAACAGATATCAAGGAGTTCATTTTTACTTATCACTCAATTTTGACCAAAAATGTAGTTACTGCACTTAGGCTTTGTAGGGCAGCATACCCATTGGTGGCTTTGTCACCTTCTACCTATGACAATCCTTAATGCCTATGTGCAGTTTCACATAGATTGACCACGTCAGTGAGTAGAAAAACGTGGGACAGACAGAATGACTGACTGACAGAATGACACACTGACAGTTTCAGTGATTATGTACAGCATACCATACCATGACTTAGTCATACCAAACATTAGAAAACAAGACCAACATTGGTCCACAGGGGGAGCCACAGCGATCGGTCGCATTTTAGCCATTTTAAGCATTTTTCTGTTGTTATAGCGCCACCCAGTTGCCAATTAGAGTTCAATTTCTCCAGTCACCTTGAGGCGTCCTGTTCTACATATCTACCAAGTTTAGTAAAAATCCATATGGCGGTTAGGCCTAGATAAGAAATGAGCTCTCTAGCGCCCCCATTTTGTTTGATGGGGTCAATAATGGAGGGGTCCCCTCAGATTATGTGTGGTCATATGCCTACAAAGTTGCGTGGTGATGGGTGAAACCCTTGAGATGTTATACACCTTTATGTGATGAGCCACGCCCTCCGCAATATTCATTGCCTTATAGAAGCTCAGTTTTAGTAAGTTTTCCAACTTTTGCCAAGAGGGAACTTTAGATATTGGTCCCTAGATTATGTTCACCCAGTTTCATGCAGATCGCTCAAACTTCCTAGGAAGAGATCCATTTGAAGTGTTTTTCAAAAAAATCAAAATGGCGGAAAATCTATATAAGCGGAAGTTATGGGTTCTTGAGGCAAATGTGTTCCTCATGAGGAGAGGCATCTCTGTGCAAAGTTTCATGTCTCTACGACATACGGGGCATGAGATATGCCCATTCAAAGTTTGACATTTCAGTCAGTTGCTATAGCGCCCCCCTTTGGCCAATTGATGTAATATTGCTTCATTGGCATCCTCCCATGACCCTCTACCACTGTGCCAAATTTCACATGGATTGACCAAGTCAGTGTGGAGAAAAACGTGGAACACACACACACACACACACACACACACACAGTTTTCATCATTATATAGTAAGATATATGTGCATCTCCTACACCACACTGTAACTTTTATTCTTGTATTTTATACCTTTGTGAGTACATTTTAGCTTTTTATTTTCTATTCTCTAGCTCTTTAATTGCATTTTTAATTGTAGAGCTATGGAAAGCACTTTGAATTGCCCTGTTGTCGAATTGTGCTACATAAAAAACTTGCCTTGCCTTCTACCAGGTGTGCTGCTGGAGAGAGTAAAACTATTGGCTGTTGACAGTGTTCACATAATTGAACTTCAACATTTATATGAGCCAAGACTTAAAACTTATGATAATAATAAATATGTTTGATTTTGTCAGAATGACGAGATGAGAATGGCTCACTTAAGACAGCACAGACACCAAATGATTGAGATCACAGGAGCAAAACTCACCCTGATGACGACTCTCTAGTCGAAATGTGTTGGTTTATCCACATATCCATAAGGGATTTTTAACTACAGTCACAATGCCTTGGATGTATTTGGACTGCGTGCCTGTACCATGGACTTTTACATTGAGTGAGCTGCCCAGTCGTTGTTTTTTATCTTGAAGAGCACCTGATTTTTTTATAGCTAACTACAAAGTGCCTTTACCCAGTGCAGCACTCCATATTTTTTAACTCTCATGATTTTATTTCAGCATTGGAAATTTGTCTGCGACAGTCAAATTGCTTGAGAAATCATTTGGTATAGGCCCGGAGTTATTTAGTTTTCCAAAAACAGTCACATTTAATGGTAGTGAATATAAAGAATATGAAAACAAGCCATACAAAATCCCATCATGCATATTTCATATGTAATTGTACAATATAATCTCCTCCTCGGGTCGTTAAAATCCCCAAATTTCCATAAACAGTACTGAGAACATGAACTCAGTGCTCTCAGTTGAAGCTACAGGCCTGTAAAGACTCACTTATAGAGCGTGTGCCCCCCCAAAGGTAAATAAATGTAAAAGAAGCAAACAAATGGAGTCTGAATTCCGTGCTAGTTATGTTTCCCAGCAGTTTTATGTCAACAGCCTTTAGATTGATACGCTTCAGACCTGCTTTGCATCTTGATAAGGGCTTTGTTGTTTATCTGAGGTTTTTGTTGTCAGGAGGGCAGATAACAGCGCAGAGGGAGAGACGTCAGATCACACAAAACCTGCAGAAAAAGAGCAGAAAGCAGCTGAACGAGGAGCCGCTTTCGGGGGTCCACGGCTCTTTTAGCTCATTCGTAACAACACTAACAAGCCATGTAAAGAAAACTGTAGGACACGAGCAGAAACGTCCCCCCTAATGTGAGTAAATGCTTTGGGCAACAAAACAAGCAGCAAAGTGAAACGCAGGAGGTGGAGGGTGGGTGGTGCTCGGGGAGGAGGTGTGTACTGTTTGTTCTGTGATCCAGACCCATCAGTCACTGTGTTTCTGCAGTCTGGAGCACATTCCATGAATCCTGCTGGGTTTTGTTCCCCTTAACCTACAACAGCGACGCAGTTTGAGTCCTGCAGAGCTGAGCGAGGCAGCCTCGTTCCAACATGACTGTGACTTGACAATCATTGTTCTATACTTCATGGATCTTGTGTTAATTAGGGTTAGGCTTTTGTAAGGTTGATTTCGAAATATTTGGTTTCATAATGCCTACAGTCGATGTTTTATTCCTCTACTGTTTGATCACTTTTCCCCTCGGGCAGTCGTCCTCTTGTCAGGGCAGAAGAGCCTCTGTAACAATAAATCTAATTTGAGTTTTATGTTCTCACAGAATTACTTTAAATGAGTTGTAAACATGAGGTTACATAATCTTAAAAAACTCATTCAATAGATAGTTTGGACTTGTCATGCTGCATCTTTAGGACTCATTAGGATAATTATATTAACATTAGCTCAACAATTTAGCTCTTGTACAATCTATAAGCAGTCAATTCTGAAAATGTGTCAGTCTGAGTTTGATTGTGTAATAGTTTGACTTGAAATACAATAATTCTGGACTTTTTGCACAATTATTTGGATTAAGGCCCCAGTTTATCCAAGGGAGTGGGGACTAGGAACAAAAACATTTCTGGACTGCAATAAAATCAAATCAATTGCAGCAATAAAAAATACATTTGGAGTAAAATACCCCAAAGCCATAAAGAAAAATAATAATAAAAGCAATAACGTGAACCAACAAATAGGGTGGGCAGAAATCAACAAAAAAACAACAAACAAAAAACAGATTTTTAAAATACAGTCAGCCCCTCACGGCCACTCTCTCTCTCTGTTTAACAGACCACAAATGAGACAAGAATTAGCTGTTAGCTACCTCACAGTCTCTCCACCTCACTTCCCGCCGCTGTAGACTACTTTCCTAGGTGGAGAGCAAGCAGCAGCTTGAAAGACCGACCTTTGGTTGGCAGCTGTAGTAGCTTGAATTTAGCCAGCACAAACCCTTAATTGTTGGGTGTCACAGTGGGCTGTTGGTGGCCAGCGTTGGGTCTAACCTGTGTAACAGCAGCAACAGAAAGTTTGCTGATCTGGCAGGGAATCAGGCCATGCAGTCCCCCGGAGCTGGAGTTTGTACTGGCTGGATTCCTCTGACTGGGGTTCAGTCTCCTGAACAGCTGCCCAGGCGGGGTCTCAGCAAACACAACCTTGGGCACTTGTTAGTATTACTTGGGGCAAAGACTGGTCTCGGGCTTCCAGGGCTTGGCTGGATGTACGTATGTTACCACAGAGTGAACACTTACCTGCCAGGCTAAAGGTCAGGGATGTAGGCGTACTTGTTGCCTTGCTGTCCCGGCACTGATCTGACGGCTGTCAGTCAGTAAGCTTGCTCTCTGTGTTCCAGCACTGCTGAACGTTGGTTCTCGTTTTACAGTTTATTTGTAGACATTAAACACGCAAACAGTAACTTGAAACAACCCTTAACAGTCCATCTTCCTCACAGCACTCGGAAACATCTCTCAACAAATGCGGTCCCCCACCTGGTCCTAATCGTCTCTCTTAATTACCTCAGCACGCCCCATTTCAAATTATTACAGCCTCTAGGCTTAGGTAAGCCTTACCCACCTAGCCTGACAGCCATGCAGGACAGCTAATAGTGCCATGTAGGATTACCAACAGGACAGGGTGCCCTGACAGTGGTCTGTAGCGGTGGAGAGTGAGGCGGAGAACACACCGATTTCAGGCTCTTGCTAACGTTAGCTACAAAAATATGAACATAAAACCACAGTCAGTCGTCCTTTTTTGGGTTGCTTTGCAGTGCAGGCAGTTGCTGCCAACGCTGGAACAGCAACGTTATCTGCAGGATTCTCCGCCATTGATTTAGGCTTTCGTTGAAGGGACATGCACGCACATCTGCATTTGTTAAACAGCCAGTAGGAACGTCCTCTCTCTGAAATGACCTGTGATTGGCCAAAGTCTCCCGTCACGGCCTAGATCCTCTAAAACCTGAAAACGGAGCCACGCGGAGGTGCAAAAGTCTAGTTTTTTAAGGCCCTTAAAAAGTATTAAAAAGTCGTAAACGCGATTTTATGAAGTATTACATTTTCTTGGCATTCAAGATTTGACGAAAAGTATCCATGAATGTATAATTTATTTTCCTCCTCGCGACTATTACAAACAACGATGTGTAGGTAGGCACACTCGGACTGCCACTCGGGGCCGTGCGCGTACCTGTGCGACATCACGCAACGGCGCACGTCCAGGCGCCAAACAGAGGAGCAAAAGACAATAAAAAATCCTTCTCATCTTATCTGAGTTCTGGTGTATATTTGTGCTCCATAGATTTAATTGCAAACTACAACTGTTTAGTATGTTAAAGATGCGTTGCTGCTAACGACAGCTTGAAGTGGCGATGAGGTCTTAAGGTTTTTTTGGAAGGTCTTAAAAAAGTCTTAAAAAGGTATTGAAATTAACCTCAGGATTCCTGCATATACCCTGAAAAAGTACAGTGTTCACCTCTGAGATGTAGTGGAGTAGCGTCACAACATGGAAATACTTAGGTACAGTTCTAGTACCTTGAACTTGTACCGAAGTACAGTAGTTGAGTACATGTACTTAGTGGGTTTAACCTGGAAGCTCAGACGTCTTTTTACCTGGAGGTCAGTGAATCTGTGCTCAGTGGGAACAGACAGTGAGTCGCAGCAACTGTAATATTTCGGAGAATCCGTGCAGGATTACGTACGAGACAAGTTGTGGGAAGATTCACAGGAACTGATGACAGAAAAATCAGCTTCATCTGCACACAATAAATTGATAGCGTCTTTTCCCACAGGTTGCCCTGAGTGGCAACGGAAAAGGAAATGCATGTAATTGTGTGATAGGAGGAGAACACCCAACTGTAAGTGCCGCGCTGCAGATGCGGTTTGGTTTAGAGGACCGCGGCAGATGAGGAGGCTCTCCTCTGTAATTTGCCTCAGTGGAAATGAGCAGAGCCATTTCCTCTGGATCTGGTGGGGGTGGGTATTACCCATAATGGGACACCCTGGGACCGACTGTCTCTTAAACTGGGGCAAACTGCGTGGCTCGCTGACCTGATTATGAGTGTGGGCTGTCATTAACCTCACAGTTCAAAATGATGTTGATTCATGTCCAGCCAGCTCGGAGATATACTCTGGTCTTTTTCTTGTTTCTTGCTATTCTCACTTTTACTTTTTTCATCCACTTGTTTCTCTTCATCTCCCTTTTCCTTTTATAATTCTCTACTTTATCATGCCTTTCCTCTGCCTCATGTACTTGTACTTGCTCCTCTTTTTAAATCTTTATCCTTTCTTTCACTTTTCATCTTTACCTCCTTAACAGCCTACTCATGTACCCTTTTCAAATGTTTAAATGGGTGCTATTAGTGCTTGTCAGCGTTATAGATATGGGTTAGAAGACTACTGCTACACTGACCATTATGTTCAGAACACTCCATAGCAGTGTGGGAAGGTTTCACTTCCACTTTTGTTAGATTTAGGCGCCAAAACAGCATGGTCAGCTCCATAAAAAACATTATGATTTGGCTTAAAAACAGTGCGTTATGTAACATATATCGTGCGACATAACTCACATACTGTGCGTCCCTCATACACCATGTACTTAAAAGAATATTTCACCCCTAAAGTGAGGATTTTTATATCAAGTAGTCACTGCTATTACCTCAAATTTGTAAAGCAAACTTAAAACTTCAAGGACTGCATTTAACAACAGTAAAATTATATCAAAACATCATCTTACAAACAGTCACACAACCGAAGTCTCGTTATCCAGTTGTATGCTCAGTTCTTCCCAAACACATGCATTTTCACTAACACATACCAATATAAAACACTTCCGCCTACGACTAGGGCGCCTTGAGCAGAGTTCAAATGCGCATTCAGATTCAGCTGTGCATGAGTCTATTTGTACTGAACAGTATTTTAGCAAAATTGCATGTGTTTGAGAAGTACAGAGCATAGGACTGGATAAATGAGACTTGAATTACACAGCACAAGTTGTGTCAGAGCTTGTGAAGTGATGTTTTGATAGTTTTGCTGTTATTAAGTTTGGTCCCTGTTTACTTCAAGTCATCAACAATGTTCACCTTGTTTGGATTCTCCATTCACTCCGGAGACATGCAAGAAAAACAAAAGTCAAAGTTGCATGTTAGCAGTCAGCTCACCAGGAACAAACCATGTGAGTGTACCTACGTCTCAGAGTCCTACAAGTGTGAGCAGCCTTTTGTCCTTCTTGTCCTACTTTTTTTTAAAAACTTGCTCCTTTTTCTCGTCCATGGTTCTCCGTTAACTTACATTTTCTTCTCTTTTTTCGTCTTCTTCAAAAACACAGATTATTTTCTTATATATTTCTACACATTATAATAACATACCAAGATAGTTAGGTGACTATTAATCAGTTAATTAAATGCCAACTGATTGTTGAATAAAAACGAACCTGCACTGACTAAGAACATGTTGTCATTGCAGGTCTCTGAAAAATTCCCCGACCTGAAGAAGAGGGGGAAGGCTCCTCACGCTCAGGACTTAGTGAAGGAGACGAGTTTGCAGACAAACACCTCCAACACGTGGAACCGTCCTCGCTGTGGCGTGCCGGATTACCCCGCTCAGAAGGAGGTGCATTATCGGGGGCGACAGAGACGCTTTGTCCTGTATGGAGGACGTTTGGAGAAGACAGACCTCACCTACAGGTACAGATACCTACATACTCAGTTCTGACCCAATATTAGTTTAATTTGCAGAATTCATTTTATTGTGAAATGAAATGGAAGAACACCACATGATAGGACGGTGATTTATTTATTTCCTGTGTTTACAACCAAGGACGAACGTTTGTTTTCTTTTTTAGCAACACCTCCAGAAAATGACCCAACCCGTCCATTAGGAATATTTTACTATGTCCCCCAATTCTTAGGCATTCTTCAGGGGGCAAACTGAGGCTACAAACAAATGCAAAAAACTAAAAATACAAATATTTTCATACAGAGATTAGATTTAAAGATACAAGGCAGTGACCAATCCACATCTGACCAACAGTGTCCAACACAGTGAAGAGCCATTATGTGGAGCAGAAAAAATTTGTATAAATGGCTGTTATCAGAATCAACACTAGCAAAATCAAGTAAGGGACCTCGAGTGGAGATTTGTTTTTGTCGGTTTTCAAGATCAAAAGTAAAAAATCAAGCTCAACTTTTAAGCCATCAGTGATGAAAAGACCTAAACTTGTTCAGGATAATTTGACATCTACAATTTCATGACAACTTCATCTGCAAAGTTCCAAAAAAAGCGAGTAAATGGACCTTAAAACTCTCACCGCCCTCGTTGTCTTCAGACAAAAAGCTGTAAACAGCCACTGTGCGCCTCCTGCTCAGCAGCAACCAGCAGACAGATACAGTTATACTGTGGTCGCACAGTAGGCGTGACAACACAACACCGTTATCAGCTGCACTATCGTGGAGTTGCTGTTGAAGTGTTACTCAAGTGCTTGTTGACCTAGTTAACTTTGTTATGGGCTTGTGTGTGTTTGCTACTTGCAACAAAGGGACTGAACGTTATTTAAAGATTGTATTTGGTCATAAAAGTATCTTTGCTGCTCATCAGTGTCTGAGCCCCCTTTTAACATCACACCTCATCGTCCCATTGCCTCATCTCCATGTGCAACGCAATCCACATAAAGCTAGCATAGCATCAGCAAAAAGTTGAGGCTAGCTAGGCTTTGAGATCGGTGCTGCAGCTGTGGTTTTGGTTCACTGGGAAGCTAACAGAGCAGCTGACGGAGCTGTGGATGTATAAAGAGACCTGGATACAGCATTGGAGGCAGGCCCTGTTCAATGGTGCATGAAGCCAAAAAACTCTTTTCTGCAGCATTAAATTACCTGGATGATCGGCAGTGCTCCAGCATCACTGGACCCATACAGCAGGTGCACGAGGGACTACTTCTCCTACAGCTGGCTAGTTCTGGTTTAGCTCTCCGCTAACATGCATGGGCATAAAATGATTTAATTGTGCAGCTCTTCTGGACTTTCTAAGTGTTATCAATCGAAGATGCTCAATGCTCAAAGCTCAGTTTCTGCAGTATGATATAACCCAGTTCTTTCACACTGTGGCGCCATAGAGCAAGTGCACTTGAGACTTACACCGGCCAACTGCAGCCAAACAATTAACTTCCTGTTTACCACTCTGCTAACTTGAATGGGGATGAAATTATTTAATCGTGCAAGTCATTTCATGGGGGTTGTGACGCTAAAGAAAATGCAATCACTGATTCACAGACGTCTCTTTCTCAGTGTAAGTCTTTGGGAAATAGTCTTTTGGGTCCCAAGGCATCACTCGACAGACCTGGACGGTGCAGTTTCATTTTAGACTACTATTACTACAGCTTCAAAGCCTGCCGCTGTTCCCGAGTGCTTGGACGGAGCAGCCAACGGAGCAACTGATGAAGCTGCCAATGGAGCGGCTGTTTAAGGGATTGATGGAACGGCTGATGGAGCTCTGTGGCCAGCTTCCCAGCTTTGGGTGCCTCTGCCTCCTGTCTGAAGTTGAACCCTTTGGCTAAGTGGAGCTCTGTTGATGGCTTCCAGGCTTCGCCGCACTCCTGCCTCTTGGCTTTCTCACTCAGATGTGCTCTCAGACACTTAAATATGGAATTAACGTGAACGTGTTCTCTGTAGTGCTGACGTGATTCAGTGGGTACCCTTAAAAGTACTGAGTTTGGTAGCTAACCTATGTAAATAAGCAGCTGTTTGCTAGCACATTGACCATATCAACTTGAAATGTAATACGTCAGTGTCAACTTGTCTCCACTGCCCCCAAGTGGCCAAAGGAGAAATCATTTAGTGCAGATTTAAAGAAAGACTTACACGAGATGGCACGCTATTGAAGTTCATGACATTAAAAGTGATGACTCCATTGCGACACGATCTGCTGGACTTCAGACACATTAAATGGTGGACTCAAGTAAAACAATGTAACGTGGGAGGGCTTATATTGTTCTTAGAAAATGAGGTCTTGAAGTTATGATTCTGACAAATGAGTGCCGTTTTTTTTTTTCATATGAGGCCTTGGCACCGTCAAGCGTCTGGCTGCTGCCTCTCTGTCTGTGTCTCCCGGGGTCCCTTTCATTGTAGTCATTCTTTAACACAACAGTATATTAAGACAGACAGAGGGACGGAGAGAAAGAAGGGGGAGCAAGCACCGGCCACAGACTAATAAGATTGTGCTGGATCGGACCAATAAAGCGCTCAAAGTGACACCTGACAAAGTAACCAGAATCCAGGCAGCAACCGGCAAAGTCAAACTATACTTCTGTATGACCTGACAAAGCCACTGTTGCTTCTGTGTCCTTCTAAACGGCTAAAATATGAGCGTTGAAAGGGTGGAGAGTTGTTTTAACGGTTTAACGGCTGTTAGCAAAACTGAAAAGGAGCTCTCTGTGCCACAGAGCTCCATTGTTGTCCATAAAAACTATTAGAATCACTTCATCGAGCCACACTTGGTGACATGTTTCTTCATTCCTACGAACACACACACACACACTGTAGTTTATTTTGACTCAATCCCACATTCACTGTCCTGCTGCCACAAATACTCACTAGACCACCAAATGTGAATTAATCCGCCTCTGAAAATAGTCCCCAACAAAAGCACTGTTTCCTCCAGTTTGTTTGATGAAAAACTCAAGTGACCAGTGCGCTAATGTCTTCGTTATCTTTTTTTTTTATAAATATGTTTTATTGTTTTCTTACAATTATTATCCCACAGAGATGAAAAATACAGAACAAATGCATATCACTTCAATTTACATATTCATCCCCAAAATGTAGAAGTGCATTGTTCAGCAGATATATTGACACAGTGAGTTCACCATTCCCATCCCCACCCACCCACCCACAGGTTTACATGATATAAAGCACACTTGGGGAGTAAGAAAACATAAATAAAGAGAAAAAAGAAAAACAAAACAAACAAAGCAAAAGCAAAAACAACCTCACTGATAAAGATATAGACTGAAAATCAATTAAAAAAAAAAAAAAAAATAAATAAATTGATTAATTTAAAAAAAAGGGGGGGGGGGGGTGTTCACTTCTGCGATCAATGGTGTGTGAGTTCTACCTTATTCATTGTTAAGGGGCTCCTGCAAGGAGTCATAAAAGTCGAGAAAGGGCCTCCATATTTTGAAAAAAGATTGAGAGGATCCCTTAAGTGTGTATTTGATTTTTTCTAGCTTTAGGAAGTACATAACATCATTGACCCAGTGAGAAAAGGATGGGGGAGCTTGTTGTTTCCATCTGGTATTAGCCCAAAGAGGGCACAGATCGGATCAGGATTCAACTGGGTTCCAAATATTTCACTAAAAGCTTTGAAAATACTTTTCCAAAAGGTGGAGAGGTTCGGACACCACCAGAACATGTGTACTAGGTCTGCTGGCTGCAGGGGCGTAGCACCAAATTATGGGCCCTGTACACTCTCAATGTCAGTGGGCCCCTATCCATGCCAGTGCACGAGGCGCGTGAGCAAAAAAAAAAAAAGAAAAAAAAAGGGGTATTTATTTAAAATAAAAAAGCATAAATAGGGTTTTAAGCTACACCCTTCCTTGCCTTCAGCATCTGATGCAGAACTCTCTACATCTACAAGAATAAAGAATTGGTATTAGCCTCTTAACATACAAATAACCCGACCTACTTTTTAAAGCAAGCTCACTTTGTATTTCTAGAGCCATTTCAGTGCAAGATAAACTGCTAAAAATAGTGAAACATATGGCCAAGCATTGCTTATTATGTTGACGGATTGTCTTTTAAATGGGGCTCATTTTTGTGTTGCTATGGGCTGAGCTCTAAGGCTGTCAACCAAACAGTCATAACTGGTAATAATCCACAAGAGGGCGCTTGACAGCGCTTGACATCTACCATTTAGAACAAGTACAAAGATAATGTGAAAGTTTGCAAATATGTTCATTAAAAGTCAAACATTAAGTAAACATCAGATATGCTTTCCTACAATAGATGCTTAGACTAGCCTAATTATTTGCTATAACACACAGTATTCATCATGGTCAGCAAGTTGCAGAGGCAAAAATGTTTTAAGCCATTTTTCAGCCAGATTGAGAGGAATAGCTAATTGTTTTTCTATGTTCTTCTCACCACCTACACCTCTCTCTCTCTCTCTCTCGCTCTCTCTATCTATCTATCTATGGCACAAAATGTATGGCAAAAATCATAATCACAATTATTTTTGATTGATATTGAGATCACAGTTATTTAACATGATTATTCATTGGCTTTGGTAACATCATGAATTTATTGAGCATTGACAATAGCTTTTAAGCACAGCACTGCACTGCAATGCTAAGGCTTTTTACCAGACAAAAATAATAAATTGCTTTATTGCCCAATTAATATATTACTAGTGTGCACTTGAGCCTACAGTGATATTGGTAGGCTATTTACATGTTGATATATGCAGCAGAAATATTGCTAGGTGGATCATTTATTAAGTCTCAGCACGGAGTTTCACTTTCAGCTCTGCTGTGTTAGTAGACAATAGGCTATAGCACACGCACTGAACCAAAAGGCTAACTTACTTTAAACTTAAGGTAAACAACTCGCATTTAGGCAGCAATTCTACCAGTCAGCAGCTCTCGCTCTCTCTCTCTCTCTCTCTCTCTCTCTCTCTCTCTCCCTCTCTCCCTCTCTCTCTCTCTCTCCCTCGCGAACCAACATACCAACGTTAGGGGGGGTCGGAGGGGGGAGCTCGCCCTTGAATACTTGAACAACGATCTCACCTTGTCTTTGCTCATCTCTAATCTCAGCCTCATCTTCAGAAGAGCCGCCAGGACTGGCCACTGCTGCTCCTGCTGCTCCTGCTGCTGCGGCTGCGCCAGCGCCAGCACCACTGTTTGTTTCTGAAAATGGTTAATGTTGACAACTAACGTTAGCTGGCCCATAATTGTCTTTATACTTACAGCCACAAGCAGCCTGGTTGGCATCTAGCTAAGCTAAAGACTTCACGTGAGCATACAAACATCAGCAGCAGCTGTCTGGAGTGGACTACGTTAACTTTAATTGGACTTTGCATAACAAGCAAACTCGGTTCACCTTTGGGAAAGAAAACAGTCAACAGCTGCCTCCCCTCATTCTGCCTTCTTTCTTTTTCTTTCCTCTCTTTCTTCTTTTGATACCCTGATTTATGCTTTTTGGGCAGCATGATGTCTAGCCCCCAGGTCATTCAATCTGGGCTCACTGACGTTACACTTGTCGCCGGTCGCTGTCGGGCGGACTAAACCATTTTGCGCCTCCAAGAGGGGGCCCCCAGAATGTCCAATATGTGGGAGGACTGTGACATAAAGTTCATTCTCTCAGTTGATGTTATCAATATATTTGAAATAAATTATGACACCAATTAATTGGAGGGCCCAATTCATTCGAAATAAAAACATCACAAAAAAAAAAAAAATCAGGATTTTCATGGGCCCCTCTCCCTACTCGGGCCCTGGGTAGTCAGGTCCACTTTTCCCCCCACTACCACGCCCATGGCTGGCTGTCCTCTACACCGGGGGCATAATGGATTAACATTCGGATAGATCTTTGCCAGCCTGGCCTTAGTAAAGTGAGCTCTATGTACCACTTTCAATTGGATTAGACCGTGCTTAGCAGACGTAGATGATGTGTGTATCAGATTTAAGATGGAGTCCCATTGATCGTCTTTAAAAACTACTCCAAGGTCAGAATCCCAGGCCTTCCTTAAGTTTTCAGTGGAGTGTGGGTTAATGCTCTGGATAAGATCATACATCTGGGCTACCAGTCCTCTCCGGTCTGATTTCAGTTCAAGAATATATTCAATATGTGATTTTATGGGTTTATCCGGAAACGAACTTTTGTACGAAGCTCCTAACCTGTAAGTAACGGAAGAAATGGTTCTTGGGCAAGTTGTAGGTTTGGGATAGTTGGGAGAAAGACATAAATATGTCTTCTGTATATAAGTTACACACTGATTTGATACCTTTGTTGAACCACAGACTGAATGCAGGATCAGTACAGGAGGGAGTGAACATGTGGTTTGACTTAACAGGTGAGAGGATAGAAGGTCCCTGTAGCCCAAAATGTTTTCTAAAATGAACCCAAATTCTTATGGTGTGATTAACGATTGTATTTGAACTCAAATTATTGCTAACAAGGGGCAAGGCCGCACAAATCACTGAGCCTAAGTGGTGTTGGCTTGATGAAAGCTCCAGTTGCACCCAGTCTGCTTTATCTGTAATTGGTTTATCTTCAAACCAGTGAATTAATTTCTGGATGTTGCATGCCCAATAATAAAAAATAAAATTTGGCAATGCAAGCCCTCCTGAGCGTTTAGATCCTTGTAGGTGGGTCTTGCTAATACGACTAGGTTTATTCGCCCATATGAAAGAGACAATGGTTTTATCGAGTGTTTTAAAGAAAGTTTTTTTAATTAAAATTGGGATGTTTTGGAAAAGATATAAAAATTTTGGCAATACTATCATTTTAATACGGTTAACACGTCCTGCTACTGACAATGGTAGAGAGGCCCATCGGTTCATATCCTGCTTACATTTGTTAAGGACTGCCATAAAATTTTTCTTAAAGGTAGCAGGGAAAGAGCGAGTAACCTCAATTCCCAGATATTATTCCCCTTTTAAAGGGGAAAAGATTAGAGGGAATTTCATCTGCCTTAGAGTTTAGGGGAAGAAGTTCGCTCTTTTGCAAATTCAACTTGTATCCGGAAATCTTTCCAAATTGATTCAGAGTATCTAGAATGTAGGGGATTGATGAAGTTGGGTTGGAAACATATAAAAGCAGATCATCTGCATAAAGAGACGTTTTAAACTCTAGGTCCTCCCGCTGTATACCTTTAAAGTCCTTACAGTGTCGCAGTGCAATCGCTAAGGGCTCAATGGCCAATGCAAACAAGAGAGGAGACGGGGGACATCACTGTCTCGTCCCCCGTCCGAGAGGGAAGTAACCAGACTGAGTATTATTGGAAATCACAGATGCCAGGGGGGAAGAGTAAAGCAATCTAATCCAGGCTATGAATCCCTCTTTAAAGCCAAACTTTTGAAGAGTGAAGAATAAATAGTCCCGCTCGACCCGGTCAAAGGCCTTTTCAGCGTCAAGCAAAATTACTACCTCAGGGCATGTTGACCGGGCCGAGTGGACAACATTGAATAGCTTTCTCAAATTTGAGTAAGAGTGCCGGCCCTGAATGAATCCCGTTTGATCGGGCGAAATAATATCGGGGATCACACTCTGTAGGTGCTTAGTCAACACTTTGGATAACATTTTAAAGTCCACATTTAGCAAAGAAATGGGACGATATGATGCACAAAAGAGTGGATCTTTATCTTTCTTTGCCAGTAGTGAGATTGAGGCCTGTCTCAGTGTCAAGGGAAGAGTACCCAGAGAGAGCGCCTCTTTGAACATAGCTTGGAGAATTGGTGCTAGTAGATGGGCAAACGTTTTATAGAATTCGCATGTGAACCCATCAGGGCCGGGCGACTTATTATTTTGCATAGATTTAACCGCTGTAATAATTTCAGAAGCCGAAATGTCTGCACACAATTTAGTATTTTGGTCCTCTGACACACCAGGAATAGTCAGGTTTTCAAAGAAATTACATGGGAGATTAGAGTCCTTGCTGCATTCCGATGTATAAAGGTCAGAGTAGAATTGAAAAAAAGCTTTATTTATGTCGTCATGATCTGTTAAAATCTCTCCTGTGTGTGACTGGATCTTTGTAATGGAGTGCGCAGCCGCTGCCTGACAAGCTTGTAGAGCTAGTAGGCTACTCGCTTTGTCTCCAAATTTGTAGACATTATGCCTGGCTTTCATAATAAGGCGTGTTGCCTCATCAGTGGTTAAAAGGTCAAATTCAGTTTGTAATCTCAAGCGGTCTTTGTAAAGATCCGGAGTCTGGCTTTGAGCATATTTTGAGTCAGTATCTAGTATTCGTTGGAAGATTTCATGTAATTTGGAATTTTTTTCTCTTTTAAGTGTAGAGGAGTAAGCTATGATTTGTCCACGGATGTATACTTTAAGAGTCTCCCATAATGTGGCAAATGAGATCTCCGGGGAGGTGTTTGTCTCCAGGAAAAGTTCAATTTGGGATGAAATAAACTCTAACAACAACAAAACAAATTTCTCGTCCGATAGTAGAAGAGGGTTGAGTCTCCAGATTCTGTTTGGGGGAGGGCGATTTGGAAGATCCAGGTCAAATTGGATGGCGCTGTGATCTGATATAACAATACTGGAATCTGAGCAAGTCTTAACCTTGGGTAGAAGCCTGTTCTCAAGAAGAAAATAATCTATACGGGTATAGGTATGATGTACATTTGAGAAAAAGGAATAACTTCTAGTGTGGGGAAACTGAAACCTCCAAACATCCGAAAGGCCACATTGACACATAAAATCACTCACAACTCCTGCTGACCTAGAAAGTCTCTGAGGGTTGGTTGATGACCTGTCCAAGGTGACATCCAATACAAGATTGAAGTCCCCTCCTATTATGAGATATCCATTATCAATCTTGGGTATCGTCAGAAATAGTTTTTCAAAAAAATGATTATCATCACAGTTTGGTGCATACAAGTTCACTAAAATTAAAGGGTTGGCAAAGAGCTGTCCAACAGCAATGACGTACCGCCCGTTAGGATCACTAATTACTTCTTGAGAGTGAAACACTGCCAGCAACACTGGCATTACATAGGTGGGTTTCTTGTAAAAATGCTACATCTACCTTCAGTTGTTGCAAGTGAGACATAACTTTTTGTCTTTTAACTGGGTTATTGACCCCTTTAACATTCCAGGATATGAATTGGGTGGGGTTATCAGTTACCTTATTGTGATGGCTACCCATACTGGTTTAGGAGAGTAAATAGGTGATAGGTAGTAGGGCAGGATAGTTTGGAGACAGCAAGATGGTGTCCTGTCTGAAAAGTGTGCCGCAGCAGAGAACACTGGGGGAGGGAGGGGGAGAAGTTAATGCTAAGAAAAGAAAAAAGAAAAAAAAAAAGGAGAAAAAGAAACGAAAGGAAAAAATAAATAAATAACAAAAAGCGATACTCCAATCACGTGTACATAAGCCTGTAAAACATATCTCATGGCTTGTGCCGTTACACACTTTGTGCTTTGTTTTACCCTGCACTTCAAACTCTGCCATTATGTAAATCTTTCTTTTTTAAATACAGAGAAAAATGAATTGGAACGTGACGAACCTTTACTTCACAAGTATCCAAACAGTAGTGTATTAATACAGTGCCCTAGCCAGTGCACACATCAATAAACAGTAATTCTACATATCAACAGCCTCAGCAGGAGGAAAAACTGCAGTCAACGAGCAATAACAATAATGGTGAGTGTCATATCATTAAGACATAAGAGCATAGCCATGACAGCTCTTTAAATAGTTTCTGACCATTTAAGTTGTTTTTAAATCTTCAAACAATGGACAAAACAATGAATTTTTTACAAGTGGCCCAGCAAGAAAAACAAAGAGAAAATAATAATAATAATAAAAAAATAAAAAATAAAATAAAATAAATAAAAAATGAACTGGGGCAATAAAGGAGATAAACCCTTAAACTTACAAACTAAGGTAGTTGACTCTATAAATCAAAATGTCAATCCCTTAAAACATTCAATGTGAGCCCTTGGATGTCTATGAAGGTTTTTTTGGGGGGCGATAGAAAACTTGGGTAATAAGAAAAAATAATAATAGTAATAATAATAATGATAAAATAAAAAAAGAAGATTAAACAAAGCCCAGTAGCTGACGTAATGATCGTTTACTGTAATTTATCTGTTCAAAACTATTAGGTTCACAATCATAATGTTTGGTCCAGTTGCCGGATGACAAGTTTAATACAACATCACTGGTATTAACTTATATTAACTAAGGACGGACGGCGTAGGAGAAAAAAAAGAGTGTTTCTCTTCACCAAGCTGACCGGGGTATGACACTAACTAGCCCACTTTTAATGTCATCAGAGCCAACAGCTGATGGTAGCTTAGCGTTGCAATAAAGCTATATAGAGTTACACAGTATAACATTAACGTTGCGTAAAAGCGGACGAGTCAGCTGAGTGTTTCCACTCATCCCAATCAAGTTAGCGCTACCAATGGTTCGTTGTGTTGGTAATAAGAGCGGGGGTAAAGCCAGCCGACGCTGCTAATGTTATGATACCAGAGAAGAGGGGGGAGGATAAGAGAGAAAAAAAAAGCGCCCGGGTCATGGCCACGACATGTCAGCGGTAGCGTATAGCAGAAACAGACCTCTGACTATATCTAACACAGATAACAATTACAAACAAGTATTTTAAACCCCACATATATTTATAGTATCCGAGGCACATGTGTGTCTTTACTGGTCAGATAATGTCCATTAATGGCGCGGTAAACAGAAATAAAGGCCGCCGTGTATTCTCTTAATAATATTCAGGTTAATAGCATAGTAGGATATATCATTCAGTCCTCCGTTGCTTAACATCTTAGTCAAATCGGCAATTTTATTCACTCACCAGTCCGTCCAACAAAGCTGAGCTAGAAGAGTGCAATGTCCCCGGTTGTTTTCTTCAATGATAGCGTTACAGTTGGTCAGGAGTCTCATTCAGCGGGTAGTCTGTCCTCCAGAAAAGCAGCGACTTCAGCCGGGGTGCAGAACTCGTGCCTGGATCCATCGGCAACCACACGATGCTTAGCGGGGAAGCGTAGGCTGAACTGGTATCCCGCCGCTCTCAGCCGGGTCTTGACCGGAGCAAAGGCGGCTCTCTTCCTAGCCACTTCAGCGCTGTAGTCGGGGTAAATGTGAATCTCTGAGCTTCTGTAGGACAGGGGGCCTTTCTCTCGTGCCAGCTGCATGATTCGTTGCTTCACCTGGAAGCGGTGGATGCATGCTATGAAGGGTCGGGGCACGCCGTCTTGTCTTCTCTGGGTGGCCAGCCTGTGTGCTCTATCCACGGTCAGAGGGTGGGAGAAGGCGTCGGGACCGAGGATCTCTCCCAGGCAGGATTCAGTGAAAGAGGTCGGTTGGTTGGCTTCCGCTCCTTCTGGTATGCCTGTTATGCGAACATTGTACCTCCTGGATCTGTTCTTGAGGTCATCCGATTTTAGT
Source organism: Epinephelus lanceolatus (assembly GCF_041903045.1). Lineage (NCBI taxonomy): Eukaryota > Metazoa > Chordata > Actinopteri > Perciformes > Serranidae > Epinephelus > Epinephelus lanceolatus. Next base: position 4,361,822 of record NC_135742.1, read on the forward strand.
TGCAGCTGCTCCTTTTCCTTTGGAAGTTTTCCGACTGCCGATTCCAGTGTTAGCCTCCCGTGGAAATCGTTCATTGAAGTTTCAATGGCCTGGATTGTCTGGTGTTGTTTGGCGATGGCGGCATGGTTGGCTGAAATTTGTGCAGCCAGGCTTGTAATAATCCGCTCTTCCATGCCAGTGAGCAGTTTCTGGATATCAGTCAGAGACGCTGCCGGCGAGTTGTCATTGTCGCCATGCGTGGGGTCATTGCTAGCTAGCAGCTCAGAAGCTAAGTCGCCGTCTTGTTTGCTCTCGTTCCCGTTTTCGGCTTTTTTACCTTTAGTTGTGGTCGTCTTGTCCATGTTTAACTGAATATCCTGGACACAAACTCAGAAGTCTGCTTTAGAAACGGGTTCACCACGCTCTAAGAAGGCAAATAATGCAGCAGATATCAAATAAATGTTGAGTGGTGACAGAGCTCTTCCGACCTGCTGCCTACTCCATCGCTCGTCAAACCGGAAGTCATGTCTCCGTTATCTTTTGATAAAACCCTGGTCTAATTACATATGTACAGGTCAGTGATGTAGGTCTGATGAGTCATATTTGGAACATTTCCACCTCTAATGAGCAGGGTGTTGTGCTGAGAAAGTGATAAGCTCAAAGACTTCCTGTGTGAACTTTGCGCCGCGGAAAGCCCCATGTGGACAAATATTTGCACCTTCGCTGGAGTCTTAAATAAATGAACAAGCAATTTATGAACAATGAACAAGTTATTTTCATTCAGGTTTTTGAGTACTGAGGATGGAAGTTGCCAAAAATCAAAAATGAAAAAATTAAGGACACGATAAATGAATTATTACGCCATTAAATGTACCAAAAATAATATTAAAAAATAAAAGAAGGCATTAAGTAATAGATAAGATTTGACAAATTGATATTCCTGTTTTTATTTTCTTCTTTTATTTACCTTTGTATTAATTCCCCTTTTATTAACTTTCCAACTTAGTTTTCCCTTTTATTTATTAGTTTTTCTTAATTTTTTAAAATTTCATCATTCATTTCAGGATTCTTTTTTTAATTTATTTTAGATTTATTTTAAGCCTTTTTTTCATTTTTAGATTTATTTATTTACAATTTTCTCTTTTTTCATTTATTTCCCTATTTATTTATTTACTATTATTTATTTTTAGTCATTTTTAAATTGTATTATTTATTTTTGCATTTCTTTTTAATTTAAATTTATTTTAAGTGTATTTATTCATCTTTAGATTTATTTATTCATTCATTCATTTCCCTCCCCAAACTTATTTATTTCCGTATTATTGTTGTAATACATTCCTTTATACAGGTCTATATTAATTTTCCTATTTATATACTTTTCTATGTAGTTTTCCTTTTTATTTATTTTTTGTTGAACTATTTATTTTTTCGATGTAATATTTATTTTTCATTTAACTTTTTAAATGTATTTATTTATTCATTAGTTTGTATTTTTTTTTTTTATTATTTTGGCAGCTTCCATCCGCCATATTAAATGACAAAATATATAAATATATATATATAAATATTCAGAGGCTTCATGGTTCAGCTCCTCCTGCAGTCTATACTTCAGAGACAGTGGTTGAGATGAATACCAGGGGTATTTTTTATTTTTATTTTTATTTTTTATTGTCAGTGCACCTCTAAATTAAAACCACATTTCCCATAAACCCTGCTGCTTCCTGTCCCTCTTGACCGAGCCGTAACCATGACAGGCAGTATAAATTCTTGCAGGTAAGCTTACATACTCTGGACCGGTGCCATAAAATGACGCAGCAGATTCTTCTCAGCAGAGAGGACACTAGACGCTGACAGTGTTTGTCCACAGTTACTCTAATTATAGACCTCAGCTTTATGTGACTGATGCTACAAATACCACACATAATACCTTTTCCTTTATACCTCTACACCAATTAAAGCTGCAGATGTTGACCCCAGGGAGATCCAGAATTAGCAGCTGGAGTTTAAAGGAATATTCTGACATTTTGGTGAACGCACTTTGTTGTCTTTCTGGCAGTGAGAGAAACATACCAATCTCATCCTCCCACTAATTAACATGTTGTGTCTTGTTTGTTGAATTTGTATACGAGCACATGCTGAAACTGTTTTTCTCCGAGCAGTCAGGTTGCCAGGTTTGGTAACACTGTACCGAAACTAAAACCTGTGCTTACCTGTGGCAATTGGCATCCCAGACTGTAGCTAGAAGCAAAGAGTACAGGCTGAACGCGTCCTGACAGCTTCACCCACATCAGAGAGGTTTCAATCTCCTCATCTCACTCTCACATAAAACATACCAGCATGTTGCCAGAATGTTTAACTGTGCCTTTAAATCTTTGGCTCAAATTGATGTTAACACGTGACACTTTTTATTGGTTCGAAAGAATAGCTCAACAATTTGGGATATGTAGATATTCACTGGCTAGCTTAGCTTAGCACAAAGAGTGGAAACAGCCAGTGCGGCCTTGTCCGATGATTACAGAATCCAACTACCGTCACCTCTAAAGCTCACGAATTAGCAGGCTGTATCTTGTTTAATTAATTTGTACAAAAACCAGAGTGTGGAACAACATGCAAGACTATTTCTTGACAGGGACCAGGAACTCCCCAGCATCAAACAACCTACTGTAAAATAGCAAATTGTTGTTTTTACACTTTGGTTTTTGCAAGAAACGTGGGGGTTTTTCCAGCAGGGAAAGTGGCACGAAAAGCACCTTTTTTTTTTACTGAGACATCGCTGCATTTTCAGTGGGGATTGTGCCACCAAACACGGGTGTTTTAAGCCAAAATATGATCTTTTCATAACCATAACCAAGTGTTTTTGTGCCTAAATCTAACCACATATTAACTACAGTGCTGTTGAAATTCAATCAATGGTTCAATCAAACTCAAGATTGTTTGCCCCCTCAGTGCAGTTCGTTTGGGCAGGTGTGAACACAGCAATCACACTCAGGTGTGCACCAAAACAACCAGACTGAGACCCTCTGGTGCGGTTGTTTTGTGGTGAGAAGGTGTTCCGACCTGGATGTGAAGCAACTGCAGTCACATGACACATTGTTTGGGTTAAACATGAGCATGTTACAATCCTGGAGGATTATTAATGTGCACCTCCTCCTGTACTGCCTTAATATGCACATTCAGCACATCCAATGCATCAAAACATTGTTTTCTAGTTGGAGCCGCGCCTCGTTTTCAAACTGTATGGTTTGACTAAAATGAACAATGACAGCAATATAGTCCACGATGAGCAGCGCTAAAATCAACCTGCGTAGTTGTCCCTCCATTGTGACATTAGAAAGTGTCACATTTATCTTGCAAGTGTACTCTTCTTCAACGTTTGCTTTACTTCCTGGATTTTTCCCACATGGAAATTCTGACCAATCAAGAGCAGCTTTCTCACACAAGGCATTTGATCTGGTCCGCTTGTAAATGCTGCCGTGAGAACACGAATGAACTCTAGGCAATTATACAACTTTGGAACAAAATTAGTCCCTGATTCAGACCAAAGGAGACGAGTCTAGGTCTGAAAGAATCCTTAATTGCATTCAACCACTGCTGCACAGACATGAGAGTTGTCTAATTCTGCTTCTCCAACCTGTTAACATTCTGTGAGTCATTACTCTCATTATACAAAGTCTAATTCCATCTAATTCACAACTGAGTTTGTTGGTTGTTCTCTATTTACTCCAAACTGGATTTATTTTTATTCCTCTGCAATAGTAACTTTCAGATTTAAGGTGCAAACTGCCAAATGTCCTTAATATTTTATATGATTTATGAAGAATTTGAGTGCTGTTGGTAAGATGAGGAGGTTTCTCTCCAGTTATCACGCTGGGTGGTTTTTATCTGAAAGGAAAGGGACAAGACAGTGATGCAGTGTTTTGTTCACAGGCCTGAGGGCGTCAGTAACAGCACACCACCCCGCTGATGAGATGACTGCACGTATCAGATTAGAGGGAGGCCTGCGAGGCTGGTGGTCCCCCTCTGCTGCCATACTGTACATCCTGTGTGTGTGTGTGTTTGACACCTGCATTGATCTCCCCCAGGATCGTCCGGTTTCCCTGGCAGATAAGTGAGGAAAAGGTGCGACGTGTGTTTCGGGAAGCGCTGAAAATCTGGAGTGACGTCACACCGCTCACCTTCACTGAGATCCACAGCGGGAAGGCCGACATCCGCATCGACTTCACCAGGTGAGAGGACTGGAAATAAAAGGAAAAGGAGGCTGAACACATGATGCATGTTTAGATTAAAAGATACAGATAATATTGTAAAGAAAAAAATCTGTAGTTGGACAAAAGACTACTTTGGTCCAGACTGAAATATCTCAACAAATATTGGATGGATTGTCATGAAATGTGTTTCAGACGTTCATGTTCTCCTCAGGATTAATTGTAATAACTTTGATGATCCTCTGACTTTGTATCTAGCGCCACCATCAGGTCAAAGTTTAAAGTTGTCCAAGTACTTTGGCACTTTGGCTACATTAGTGTCACTCTTCAGACTTGGAGATAAACCCCTGGAAGATCACCATAGTAATGAGGATATATCATCTGGGAACCATGAAGGTCTGAACAGTATTAACGCCCTGACACACCAAGCTGACGGTCGGCCATCGACCAAAGTCGGGCCATCGGTGAGCGTCTGTCGGCCTAGTTTTTGTGGCGTGTCCTTCACCGTCGGCACTTCAGCGTCGGCATCGGCGTCAGCGGCTTTTCGGCCGACTGAGCATGTTGAATCGGCAGCGGAGCTTGTCGATGAGAGAGATCACTCTGATTGGCTGTTCAGGTTTTATTTCCTCGCCCCTGTAGCGAGTGAATCTGCCTGTAGTGAAACTGGGGCTAACCGGTGCTTCCTCCTCAGGCTCCACTTCCCTCAGCTGCCCGACAGACCCGCTGCTTCTTCACACTTTAACCTGAATAGCCGCGGCATGACCGGAGGGAAGCACAGCCAGTTAGCCTCCGCTAGCTTCCCAACTAGCCCCGGCTCTCCGTTTGGATCCAACCGGAGCACCGAGCCCTGGTTTGTTATTCAGGTTAAAGTGGGAAGAAGCAGCGGGTTTATCGGGCAGCTGAGTGAAGTGGAGCCTGAGGAGGAAACACCGGGACCGTCTGGATGTAATAGTCCGTGGAGGTGCTGCGGTGCTCAGCTGCACAGATAGGAAACCCCTCGGCTGACAGGACTCCGCTACTTTGTTTATCTCATGCATTCCTCGGACTTCCGGTTTCCCTTTTTGCATTATTTCCTCTCACGCAGGCGCAGAACGTACGTACCACTTGGCCGTCGGATGTAGTCTTTGTAGTGTGTTCAAATGCAACTGACACAGGGCGACGTGAGGCGACGTAGATGACGCAACAGTTGGCTTTCGTTGCCGCTAGTTCTTTGATGTCGGTTTGGTGTGTCCGCACCTTTACATGGCAAGCTGTCTAATGGGGGTTGACTTATTTTAATTTGGACTAAGGGTCTGTGTCCACAAAGCATTTGTCTTTAGCAGAAAAGTTGTGGCAGGGGGCTGGGGAGCACTTCATTCAGTGCTTTTTTTTTTTTCTCAAAGATATTTTTATTGAACTTTTTCACAAATATATGGTACAGTTGTTAAGTGTTGACAGGAAGTTTGTAAAATATACAATCAACTCATAGGTCGAGAGATAATCCTGTCCATGCCCAGTAGGGAGAAAATAAAAACACAACACAAAACAAAAAGAACTTATCCCCACCCATGATTTCCAAGCCAGACTTTTACATAAGAGACTAAACAGGACAAATAGACCAATTGTACTTCATTCCTGGAGTGATACAGGTAACAGCTGGAAGTTGGGTTTCAATCTAAGAGGGTAAAAAATAAATAAAGTAAAATAAAAAAAGAAATACATATAAATTATGAACCCACGCATGGGCCAAAGGGAGGCATCAGAGAGAGGACTGATTTATACACTTGGTATTGCTGACGTAAAAACAGAGAACAAAGTGTGAGTAAAGGATCCAATCCCTAGCTAATTTGAAGGTTATGAAAGTATTCCAGAAAATGTCCCCACACTTTTTGAAACTTATCTTTGGAGTTACAAATTGAGTAATGTATTTTTTCAAGGTTTAAACAAGACATAACATCTCTCAACCACTGAGCGTGGGTGGGCGGGACAGCATTTTTCCACCTCAGCAATATTGCATGTCTGGCCAAGAGAGAGGCAAAAAGACAGAGTTCAGCGTTTGGCTGGGGTCAGGCGCACATCTGTGTCACCTGTGGTGCCAAAAAGAGCAATCAGAGGGTCGGGTTCCATGTCCAAGCCGACAATTAAGGATAAGGTTTGGAAGACTTCCCTCCAGTATTTCTCCAAGCTAGGACATGTCCAAAATATGTGGATAAGTGAATTTCGATTTGGATATGTGGGTCCTGTGTACAACTTTGAACTGCAACAAGCAGTGACGGGCACAAAGAGAAGTTGAGTTAACCAACTTAAAAATGGTGTCCCACATGTCCTCAGACAAGGTTAGATTCAGATCTTGCTCCCATGCGATTTTAATGTTGTTGAGTGGGGCCTGCCTTATGCCCAGCAGTTTATTGTAGATAATGGAGATCGAACCCTTGCATGATGGTTGTAAATTGAGAAGTGCATCAGCAATGTTCATATCAGGTGTCTGAGGGAAGTTTGGTATCTGACAGCAGAGAAAGTGTCTTATTTGTAGATACCTAAAAAAGTGAGACTTAGGGAGAGTAAACTCTTCAGCCAGTTGCTCAAACGATACAAAACTATTATCCGTGAAGAGATCCCTGAAGCGTTCAATACCCAGTCTCCGCCATTCCTGAAATGTAGGGTCCAGTAAGGAGGGTTGGAAAAGATGGTTGGCGGAAATGGGACTTGAGAGGCAAAAATCGAGGAAGCCAAAGTGTCTCCGGAGCTGAGCCCACACTCTCAATGTGTGCCAGACAACTGGATTGTCTATGAGTTTATTTGGTGGGAGAGGAAGTGGAGATCCAAGAAGTGCTGGAATGGAAAAGTTTTTAGCAGAACCCAACTCCATTGCCACCCATGAAGGGCAGTCAGATCGGTTATGAAAATATGACCAAAAAGTAAGACAGCGAATGTTAGCTGCCCAATAATAAAAACGAAAATTAGTCAGCGCCATACCCCCTTCTCCTTTAGGTTTTTGGAGATGGACCTTATTTAGCTGAGGGCGCTTGCCCTTCCATATATAAGATGATATAACAGAATCTAATGTATCAAAGAATGATTTAGGAATGAAGGTCGGTATTGATTGAAAGATGTATAGAAATTTAGGGAGAATATTCATTTTGATGGAATTGATTCGGCCAACCAAGGATGTAGAAAGGGGTGACCACTGCGTCAGGCACCGTTTTGTGTGGTTTAGCAGAGTGAGAAAGTTTTCTTTGAAAAGACACTTGTGCTTTTTCATGACTGTAATACCAAGATAAGTGAATTTGTTTTCCACAATCCTAAAAGGGAAGTTGGAGTAGTCTGATGCCGACGTCCCCTCACTGACAAGAAAAAGTTCAGATTTATTTAAATTTAATTTGTATCCCGAGAACTGGCTAAAATCCTTCAGTAAAGACAACATGGCGGGTAGGGAGGTATCTGGATGTGAAATAAAACTCAACAGGTCGTCTGCGTATAGGGCCACCTTATGTTCCACTCCATTCCTCCATATGCCAGAGATACTCTCGCAATTGCGGATTGCTATCGCCAAAGGTTCTATGACCAGGTCAAATAGTAGGGGGCTTAGAGGACACCCTTGTCGGGTTCCCCGATGAAGGCTAAAGGGTTGTGACAGCTGAGAATTGGTAAGGACCGAAGCAGTGGGGCTTAAGTATAATAATTTGATCCAGGTGGTAAAATTTGGACCGAAGCCAAATTTTTTTAAAGTCACAAATAAATATGCCCACTCAATCCGGTCAAACGCTTTCTCAGCGTCTAGAGAAAGGACACATTCAGGAGCCACACCAGAGGGGAGATACAAAATATCAAATAGCCGACGTATATTGAAATAGGAGTATCGATTTTTGACAAAGCCCGTTTGGTCTTCAGATATGATGGACGGTAAGATGTTCTCCAATTTTCGGGCCAGAACTTTAGCCAAAATTTTAACATCAACATTTAATAAAGAGATTGGCCTATATGAAGAACACTCCATTGGATCCTTGTCGTTTTTTGCAATAAGGGTGATACATGCTTCATAAAATGATGTCGGAAGCTTGCCCTGCTTGAATGAGTCAGACAGCACTGTGCTTAGCTGCGGTGAGAGTAATGAGGAAAATGCCTTAAAGAATTCCACGGGAAATCCGTCGGGCCCCGGGGATTTTCCTGACTGCAGCGAGGAAATAGCAGCATCTATCTCCTCTTTTGTTGTGGGTTCATCTAATCTCATTTTACTGTCGGGGGAGAGCGTGGGAATATTTAGTCGGTTCAAAAAATTATCCATTAATATAGTATTATTCGAGAATTCAGAGGTGTAGAGTTGAGAATAGTACTTCCTGAATGTGTCATTAATCTTTGCATGATCTGAAGTAACATTACCATCCTCCATTTTAATATTCGTAATATGCCCCTTTGCTTTAAGTCCTCTCAGCTGGATAGCTAATAATTTCCCCGATTTTTCACCATGGATATAGAACAAACTCTTACTTCTCGAGAGTTGGCGTTCAATGGGATGAGTTGAGGCCAAATCAAATTTGGTTTGAAGCTCCACTCGTGTTTTATATAAGTCAGGGTTTTTAACTTGAGCATATTGTTTGTCTATTTCCTTAATTTGATTGGCCAATTCTAATCTTTCTCGGTGGGCCTTTTTTTTTCATATTTACAGTGTAGGAAATAATTTGCCCCCTGAGGTACGCCTTAAGAGCATCCCAAACTACTAGACTAGGTGTATCTGGGGAGATATTTGTCTGAAAGAAAAAGGATACATGTTCTTCCATAAATTTCACAAAATCATTGTCTGACAGGAGAGTTGAATTAAAGCGCCAGTGTTTTTTTTATTTGAGGAAGGTCAGGTAGTGCCAGAGATAATACAACAGGGGCATGATCTGATATCACTATGCCCTGATAAGCACAGGAACGCGCCAATGGTATCACTTCATTGTCAATGAGAAAGTAGTCAATCCTAGTGAAGGTATGGTGGACGTGTGAGAAAAAGGAGTACTCTCTCTTATTTGGATGGAGGAAACACCACACATCAGAGACACCAAAATTAGATAGAAAGGACTGAATGAGTGAGGCAGACCTACTAACTGAGTCTGGACTGGGAGAGGAATGGTCCAGTACGGGATCTAACCAGCAGTTAAAATCCCCCCCAAGTATAAGCGAGTATGAGCTCAGATCCGGGAGAGAAGAAAAAAAACGTTCAAAAAAGCGGGTAGCTAAAGGAGCGGGCGGCTGTGACGTCACCGGTGCCTTTCTGAAGAATTTTCAAGTTGAAGCGCTCAGAGTGGCTGCACAAAAAAAGCTGGAGCACAGAAAAAAGACACTGGAGGTGGCGCTCTTTCTCTAGGCAGCCACGTGTGGCCCCATATGCTCTCTGCTTATTGCTAACAGTTACAAAGAGACGCTGGCACTGACAAGAAAACTCCATGTGGTCACGGGCCCTGAAGGGTCAACCAGCAGACCACAGACACCCTGAGAGGACACAGCAATGTGGCTAACAATGACGTAGATATTGTCGCTGCTAATTGTCTAAAAGAAACAAAATCATACTGGGGAAAAATAGGGAGTGCTGCACTGGGTTCAGGCTCTGTGTAGTTAGTTGTAAAGAATCAGGTGCTCTTCAAGGATGGGGCAAATAGTCACATAAAGATATAAACAATGACTAGGCAGCTCAGTCAGTGTAAAAGTCCATGGTACAGACAGGCAGTCCAAAAATGCATCCGAGGCACTCTGACTGTGGTCAAAAATCCTTTATTAATATGTGGGTAAACGACTAGAGAGTCGACTAGAGAATCAACCCTGATGAAGACTCTCTAGTCCAAACGCGCTGGTTCATCCGTGTATCAATGAAGGATTTTTAACCACAGTCAGAGTGTCTTGGATGCCTGTTTGGACTGCCTGCCTCTACCATGGACTTCTGCACTGAGCTGCAACTAACAATCATTTTCATTTTCAGCTGATTTGCCCATTATTTTATGGATGAATTGATTCATCATTTTGTCTCTGAAAGTTCAGAATAAAGACCAGAACTATCAATAATATGTGACGACTACAAGTTGATTCTATTGTCCAAGTCCAAAACCCAATGGAAAAGCTGAAACTAGCAAATGTTTGACATATTTGCCTGAGAAACAACTTAAAGAATCAGTCAGTAATTAAAAATAGTTGCAGATAAATTTGATGAATCAGACAATTAATAAAACCCAGTCTTTTCCAGAAACTATTATCATTTTATATTTTAATTTTGGATTTTTTACAGACTTTTTTAAAATTCTTGGTTGATGTCAGAGCTCACCAGCCTCCATCTAGTTTCATCACAAAGTCCAATCTACAGTGTGTATATGTGACACCATCTTTAAATTAGTACCACTTCAGTATTCAAGAACTCGTGTTTTTACTGTATCAGCTTTATTTCAGCTCTCTTTTGGTTTCACATCACATCTTATGGCCGACTTTCTGAACTCTCATCTGTGTTGGCTACGAGAGACACGAGCACCTCAGTGAACACAGAGTCAAACATTTTAAATCTGTTCATGAGTTCAGGACAGACACATCAGATTCTGACGAAGACCTTTGTGACACAGAGTTTCAGAGCGCCACAAAGATAAAAACAACAGATTGAGAGAGAGCAAAGAGTAAACACAGATTCCAAACTCCTGAGATACAAAAAGTTTTATGGGGGATCTGTGATGTTTTTAAAATGACTTCATTTTGGGGGGTTTTATTTGAATGTTTTGTTTCTTCCTGCATTGATTTCTTGTCTTTTGTCCTTTGAAGATGATGATTCAAGCTTTAAAGTTCGTCACAGTCGGTCGGTTTGACTTACATGATTATATAATACAAAATTAATTTAATTTAATGAAAGTAAGGATTCATACATCTCATTACTGTTGTGAACTTTTACATTTAACTCTGACTTAGCCCACACACACCACAACTGTATGTCATTATCAGGAGGGAAGAAATCAGAAATATGTGTGAGGGAAAAAAAGAATTAATGAACGATTGTTTAAGGAAGAATTATAAAGTTTTCTTTATTTTTACCAGCTGATTGTAGGTCAAAGGAAATGTATGAAGTGAGTGTAAAGATTTCTTTTCACATTCGTCTTTAGTTATTTAACCAACTGCATTATGTATTGATATATTGGGCTTTATTGAAGGAGTGACACTTTAAAAATTAGTCAGATCAGTCAAATTATTTGATTTTTTTTAGCATAAATGAAAGAAATTCTCAGATTCCAGCTTCTAAAATATGAATATTTGCTGGTTTTATTCACCTTCTGTGATAACAAACTGAGCGTCTTTGGGTCTGGACTGTTGGTCGCACAAAACGAGCAATTTCAGTTTGTCAACTTGGGTAAATTGTGATGGGCAATACTCCATTGTTTTATAATCTGTACAGCTGAAAGAAGATGTTTTTAAGTTCATCATGCTTTAAACCTTCAGAGTTCATCAGTGTTTGATTTACGGACCTGCAGGTACTGGCACGGAGACAACCTCCCCTTCGATGGCCCGGGTGGGATTCTCGCTCACGCCTTCTTCCCCAAAACGCACCGACAGGGTGACATTCACTTTGACTACGACGAGTCATGGACCCTCGGAAACCACATGGGTGAGTGTTTGTCTGAGAGAGGAAGAAAACAGTTGTGTATAGTTCAACTCACACACACTATCTTTCTTTTCTTTTTATTGCCTTTAGTACAATACAATACAGAGGTTCATACATTATAACAATGTGTTTACTGTATGTTAAGAGTCACTGTCTCTCTGTATCTGCACGCAGTAAAAAAATCACTACATCTGTAAAGCTTTAAACTTTAACTCTGACCTACTGTGCAGATAAGGACAAGGTCCAAAGCTGCCTTTAAAGGGTAAGATCACTATTTTTCAACCTGGTCTCTATTTTGCCATGTTTTTGTGCCGAGGTAATGTGAACAAAAAATTCTGAAACTGGTCCCGTACTGACAGGCTGCAATTTAGCTACTCAGAGCGTGTTCACACTGTCAGCATACGTCCATTAAAAGTGCTTTTTTCTGCAACTGACAGGCTCAAATTGTTATTACGAGTGTCTGACAACATTATGGAGAGGATCCCTACAGAGATAGGCCTTTTTGTTAAAGAGTAAGATCATTTTTGATCAACCAGAAACAGCCCTGAAATGGCCATCACCAAACTCTGTTTAAATAAATTGTAATTTTATCACTGTAAAACACACTTCATTCAAAGAAGATGGAAACAAAATTAAACTAACAAAAATCGTTGATTGTCTTTTCACTGCGCCAACAATCATCAACTCAGGTTTGGTTAAAATTTACCCTTAATTCACACAGTTAGATGTAAAAATATGCTGCCTCCACACACGCTAAAATTACTGTTTATTTAAATGGAGTCTGGTGAGTTTGGCGATGGTGATTTCAGGGCTGTTTCTGGTTAAACAAAAGGATCTTAAAAAATGGTCTATCTCTGTAGGGATCCTTTCATAACGTTGTCAGACACTTAGAATAATAATCTTTAAGTTTAATAAAATAAAAAACTTTAAGTGGCTGTACATTAATGGTGCAAAACGAGTGGTTATATTGCAGCCTGTATGAAAAAATAGGGTCCAGGTTGAAAAATACTGAACCTACCCTTTAAATTACTCATATGATTTTATTTATCTTTTTTTAATATTATGTAAATTATCTGGTTTTACTGTATAGATTTTATTTCTTTGCCTCATGTCCTTTGTTACAGCACTGTGTAACTATATTAAGAAATGTGCCAGTGAAGTTATTATTATTGTTATTGTTATTGTTATTATTACACACACACACAAAAAAAAAAAAACAGCTGCAAAAAATGTATTTTCCTCTACAATGGACATATCATGAAAATAGATTAAATTCCATGACCAAAGAGAAAAAAATAAAATAAAGTAAAATTAAATAAAAAGACAATTTTAACAGGAAGACAGGGTGTGGTATTAAATTACCACTGTTGGAGCCATAATTCAGTTTTTGTTTATTTTATCATAATCTAAACAAGGTAAATGTAAATATACACATTCAGTTATTTAACTGAACACAGGGTGGAACATTCACGTGTGAAGTGCACATAGATAAGCTGCAGGTAATGGGAATCAGGTGTGTAGAACGGGAAGCAAACAGTTTTTGACCGTGTTACGGGAGCATGTCGAAAAGCAGGAAGTATTGGCATGCAGAACTGAATTTGCTGAATGGAATAATGATTACATATGGACAATGCTGTCGTCCTAGTTGTGTTCTGGTGAGCATGTGTATATTGTATTGAGAATAAATGGATCGCCAAATCCAGATAGGATAGAAATAGATATGTTTCTTAAAGTCCCCAAAAAGAATTCAAATAAACCAATAAGATAACCAGTCTTCAGCTGTTTTCAGCCATTATGCACAAAAGTCTGATAGCAATCATTTCTCCTTTCACCCAATCCATGCAGTAAAGAAGTGGGAAATAAATTAAATAACACTAATGATAGAAAGTAATAGTGCAGGAAAACCAGTAACCAATTCTACAAGAAGAATTTTAGAGGATATTTGTCTTGGGCTTTAGGATCAGTTGGTGTATTACTTACAGTAAATATATTGAACTAAAACAATCAACAATCTTTAAATGCAGTATTTTCTTGTTACATCTGGGATGGAAAAATCATCTCACTGGTTGAGTTCAGGTGAGAAAAGTCAAATGTATCAGGCTCATCTGTAACACAAGGCTTCAGCAGGACATGAACAGATTATGAGTCAGCAGGCAGAGGAAGCACTTTTCATGACTCATTGTTGGCACCGTCTCATCTCAGGTAGCAAAATCCCCGCCGTCTGCCACAAGCAGATCAAAACAAACTATCTTCACCATGACACTGTTTTAACCAGGTGTGTTCTTTGCAGCCTCTGAGCCTTCTCTCTACCTGCCCTCTGCAGGCACAGACCTTCTCCAGGTTGCTGCCCATGAGTTCGGGCACGTCCTGGGCCTGCAGCACTCACGCGAGCCGGGTGCCATCATGTCCGCATACTATTCCTTCTCCTACCCGCTGAGGCTGAGCGAGGATGACAAGCGAGGCATCCAGTATCTGTATGGAGCTCATCCGCAAGTCCTGCCCTCACCGCCGCCCCCGCCTCCGCCTCCAGCCAACCCAGAGACCAACGAGATCATCACTAATGTGAGTGGAGCTGATGCAACAGTTATGAACCGAGCGTGGAGTTACACACTCAAAAAAAAATAACTGGTGATGTCAAAGAGAAAAGAAGGCACAGATTTTTCTTATTGTCAACAAATCCCAGTACTTTCTGACTTCCTGTCTGCGGCTCCAAGCCCATTGGTTCCTACTGAAGACATGAATCTTAAAAAACACCTTAAAAAAATATAGTTTGATTTTTTTTTTTTAAAGTCTCAGTAATTTCCAAAACAGCTGGTAACTGTAGTTTTATCAAACAAACAGGAGGAAACGGTGCATTTGTCTGGGACTATTTTCAGTCGCGGATTAATACTCGATCACTTTTCAGGTTGAACATCACCTAAATTAAGACCTCCAGTATGTTATTTTCATGGCCTTGGAAAGTTAGCACAATGAGCTACTCTCTCTCAAAGCCAGAAACCAGAGAAGGAAGTCTCAAGCCCCTTTTACACTGCCAGATTTTCCGCCAATGTTGGGCCGTTTTGCCGGCAAGCTGCGAGCGTTTAGACACACAGAGGTGGATTGGCGAGTTGATCCGAGGTCCCCAAATTTCCGCCTCGTAGGGTAGACATATTGGTGGAACCTTTTTAGTTTAAACAGACCGAGGCAGCCTTCCGCAATGGGAGGAGCTGTTGATGACTTGTGGGAGGAGCTGTTGATGACGCTGCACGTGCGAGCCACTGGCGCTGGATAAACAGGAAACAGCTGATAGCAGGAATTAGCGAGCAGCTAGTAGCAAGAGGGAAACACAAACCTGACAGACACTGTAAAGACTGATTGGGCCTGCAAATTTGCACAATTCCTGTTTAAAAAGGGCTTCAAACCTGAAATGTCATAGGGCAGGCATGTCCAAAGTCCACACCTGGGGCCAATCGTAGCCTGCAGAATGATTTTAAACAGCCCGTGGCTTGTCTTTTAAGATATTATGTGTGGCCACTGCAAAGAAGCGTTAAGTCGACAGTGAGGGCCACTGCTTTTAGAAATGGTGCCAAGTAGAATACTTTTTCCCGTTTGATGTGAGGAGCAGTTGGCCCAAAGGTATTTTCACATTATCTAATCTGGCCCCAAATCAGAAAAATTTAGAAACCCCTGTCATAGCGTGTAAAGTCTGGAGCTGCTCTTTAGATGGGAGCTTGATTTTGTGGACCCACCGATGGTTTGATTTGATACCCAAATGAGCTTTATTCTATTGTAGTGTTCTCAGTTGTGAAACAGTTGGAGCACCTCCACACTTTATACCCTATGACATCACAGATTTGAGCTTTAGCGCTGTAGTTTTTGGATCTGAGAGAGTTGTCCATGTTTACTGATATTTTTCTGTCTTAGACCATAGGTGTAACATGTATGAATTTAAGAATAGGTGAAGTCTCCCTTTAAGTTTGTGTTTTAAAAGTGGTGCATCTTGTATATTTATTTCTATGTGGCTAAGAAATAAAATGTATTATTATTAATATTATTATTATTATTTATTAGGGACTATTTTCAGCTGCAGATTAATCCATGTATAGGTCAAACCCGAACAATTGCATTAGCCTGATTTAGAAAATGTTCTATATTTCTCTCTATCAAGCAGCTTTTATCAATTAAACTTTGTTCTTTTATTGATAGAGTTGAGCTCACTTGTTCATACTTTTGCTCTTACAGTACAAACCACAAAAGATTCTTAGAACATTATTGAACACACTTTAAGAAATCCCAAAGGACAAATTAAGTGCCTTGCTCCTCTGAGTGTGGCACTGACTCCACATAAAACACCAAGCACCAAGTCTGTGTTTTTCTTCCAGAATTGCCACATGGTTAAAAATAAATCCGACCTCACGTTGTGTCCATCACGTTTGCACACTGACTCTGAAGAAAATGCGGCAGCGGGCTACATCCTCAACAAGAGAGACGACCAGGGAGCACAGTGTCATTTCCTCACCCACTAACAGGTCACACAGTAACAGTCAGGTGGTGGATGATGACGAGGGGGAGGATGTAACAGAGGACGAAGACATAACACAGACAGAGAAAGAGAAAGTGACAGTGTGGAGACAGAGACAGGGGACAGGTCAGCACCTTCAGGTGACCACAATGCCAAATGAGATGCGGGCAGAGAGTGGCGACAGCCAGGGAGGTAACTCCAGTGGAGAGAAGCAAGGGAGCAAATGTGTCTTTACATTTTGTCGTGTATTGTGGATGTTTGCAAAGAATAGAAGAATGAAATGAATTGGACTCAGTGTGCAAGGTTTTTGTGTGTAACCATTTTTATCACATGATGGATTTAAAAACCGACACAAAAAAAAACACTCTGGTGCACGCTGGAGATGACCATGTTTGCTTCATCACACCGTGACCTCCAGCATGCACTGGGGTGGTTTGCAGCAGAGTGTAAAGCGGTCAGGATGAGAGTCAGCACCTCCTGCCTGTCCTCTGCCAATAAACGGTGGATTGCTCCCTCCAGGTTGGAGGAGAGTTACTGCACCAAGCAAAGGAGTTCAAGTATCTCTGGGTTTTGTTCACTAGTGAGGGTAAAATGGAGCAGGAGATGGAACGGTGGTTTGGTGTGGCGTCTGCAGTGATGTAGGCACTGCAGACCCCTGATTTACTGGTGTATCTTTGTTCAGGCCCTCACCTATGGTCATGAGCTCTGTGTAGTGACAGAAAGAATGAGTTCGCAGATACAAGAAGACAAAATGAGTTTCCTCTGTGGGGTGACTGGGCTCAGCCTTAGAGATAGGGTGAGGAGCCCAGACATCCAGAGAGAGCTTGGAGTAGAGCTCCTTTGCATCAGAAGGGGTCAGTTGAGGTGGTTTGGGCATCTGATATGGCCGCCTCTTGTTAGAGGTGTTCCAGGCACGTCCCGCTGGTAGGAGGCCCCGGGGCAGACCCAGAACACACTGGAGGGATTATGTATCTCATCTGGCCTGGGAACGCCTTGGGGTCCCCCAGGAGGAGCTGGAAAGCGTTGCTGGGGAGAGGGACGTCTGGGGTGCTTTGCTCAGCCTTCAACCCCCACGACCCAGCCTCGGATAAATGGATAAAATGGATAAAATGGATGGATGGACACAAAAGAACAGACTAGGTGTGAAAAGGCCTTCAGGTTGTTTCTTAATACATGCTGACTCCCCAACTCTGTGGTTCTGAGCAACAAATCTATTGGTTCCTACTGAAGACATAAAAAATGTCTCAAATGTTACACAAACACGAGGACATTTGTTGCATTGTTGGGGACTATTTTCAGTGGCGGATTAATCCACATTTGGTGCTCTAGTGAGTATTTGCAGCAGCAGGATGGGGTGTGTGGGATTAAGTAAACATAAACTACAGTGTGCGTGCATGGTAATGAGGGATCATGTCATCCAGTGACACAGTGTGTCTCATTGATGTGTTTTTAATTGTTTTTGGAAAACAATGGAGCACAAGAGGAAGAGGACATCCACAGGGAATACTGTTCAAGTTTACGGGATTTGTTGACAAGAAGAAAAATATGAAATACCATCAGCCTTATCCCTTAAACGTTAGTGGTTTCTGTGGTTACAACAAACTCAAATAGAGTGAATATCTCTGCACCACATCACACAAGAGTGTATTTCTGAACCTCAGATGATAAATGAGGGTCAGAGTCATTTTTTAGTCTCGAGCACTTGGAAAAGGTCCCTTCTCAGATAAATTTCTCTTGTAAAAGTTGTAACTGAGAGCTGTTTCACTGGACCTCTACTTTATTTTGGGATCAGACAATAAAACGGGTTCTTAACACTTCATCCCACTGCAATAAAAACCCTTCTTGTTAGAAACTTTACGCTCTGTCTCACTTCCAGCCCGACGCCTGCCAGACGGACTTTGATGCCGTGTCTATGATCCGAGGGGAGCTGTTCTTCTTTAAGTCAGGCTACGTATGGCGGATCAGGGACGGGCATCTGGAGAGCGGTTACCCAGCGCTGGCGTCCCGTCACTGGAGGGGGATTCCCGACAACATCGACGCCGCCTTTGAAGACAAGTCAGGGAATATTTGGTTCTTTCAAGGTGGGCAGCGAGGAACGTTTGAGCAGTGCTATTATGTGGTTTATGGTTTCAGGATCATCTGCAGATGTAAAGTATCACCATGCTCTCCTAGGCAAGTTTAAACAGGTGTAAAATGTTAATTAACACAGAGCTATAAAATTATTGCCATTAAGTCTTTCTGTAGGTGTCTCTGTTAGATGTGGTGAAGGTAGTATGTGCAATAGTTCTGTTTCAGCCAGATGTGAGTTGCATATTTCTGTCCTTACTGTGGGGGGAAAAAGCTTTTTGTAATTGTTTCGAGTCAGTTTAATATTTTTTTTACCTCACCAGGTACATTCTCTTGATGTGATAAACCATTAGCATTACCTGTAGCTGAGGCTCTTAGCTCTCTCAGAAACATCAGGAAACACAGATGGCTGTCTTGCTTCAAACTCCGACTCTTGGTTGGGTTTCATCTCCACTGAGCCTCACCTTAGCTCCAACTGATCGTTCTGAAAGAAGACATAAGAGAAAACAAGTTGGATGGCATTTTTTAATTGTAATCATGAGGAAATTGCTGATAGGGCCCCAACTTACTCCCAGTGCAAAGTGGCGCACAGTGCAGTGCAACCGACACTGCCAGTGCCCATGCAGTGTATGTACTTACGCCCATGTGTGCACCCAGATGGCAACACAAAATCCAACCAATAAGCCAGAACACAACAGAAGTCAATAAGGTGTTTTACTAAGAAGATAATTCTGTGAAAATACTTGAACAATTTTCTCTCATGCACTGTGGTGCAGTGGTTAGCCTTGTTGCCTCACAGCAAGAGGGTTCGAACCAAGGGTGGGGGGTTTGACCCTGGGGTGGGGGAGCCCCTCTCTGCAGAGTCTGCATGTTCTCCCTGTGTCAGCGTGGGTTTATCCAGGTGCTCCAGCTTCCTCCCACAGTCCAAAGACATGCAGATTAACTGGTGACTCTAAATTGTCCGTAGGTGTGAATGTGAGTGTGAATGGTTGTCTGTCTCTATGTGTCAGCCCTGTGATAGTCTGGTGACCTGTCCAGGGTGAACCCTGCCTCTCACCCAATGTCAGCTGGGATAGGCTCCAGCCCCCTGTGACCCCTAACAGGATAAGTGGTTACGGAAAACGAATAGGTGTGGTCAGGTACATTGTTGGTGTGTTGCTATTTTGAGGCAGCAGAGAGAGCGATTGCACCATTGACCAACAAAAACCTGTCAGAATGGTGCAGTATTTTCATTTTATTTAAAGGGCGCACAGTAAGCTGTGCCTGCACGGGCAGGTTAACAACACACGCACACTGAATGGACTGCACCTGTATAGCGCTTTTCTAGTCTTCTGACCACTCAGAGCGCTTTCACACTGCATGTCACATTCACCTTTTCAAACACACTCACACGCATGGTGGCCAAGGCTACCATACATGGTGCCACTTGCTACTCAGTATAACTATTCACACACACACTGATTTTGGGCAGCAATTTTTGGGTTCAGTATCTTGCCCAAGGATACTTGGACCTGCAGACTGGAGGAGCCACAGCTGCCCACAAAAAATCAGGTCGTCTGCAAGTGATTTAGCACCAGGTTCTCCATAAACATGTGGTGCGAGATAGAAGAGGGGCGACCATCGTCCAGCCTCACTGCAGCCCGGCGGCTCTACTCACCGACCGAGGCCGGTTATCTGGGGCCAACCGAAGATCTGTGACGCTATGGTATCGTTACGTCAAGGCGGGATTCTGACTTAGAGACATTCAGTCATAATCACACAGATGGCAGCTTCGCACCATTGGCTCCTCAGCCAAGCACATACACCAGATGTCTGAACCTGTGGTTCCTCTCATACTGAGATTACTATTGCAACAACACATCATCAGCAGGGTAAAACTAACCTGTCTCACGAAGGTCTAACACAGTACACTCTGCTTGTTTCCTGAGGGAAGTTTTCTGGGGAAGAGTCTAGACTTTCTGACTGAGAGCATGGCTGAATGGATCTTGAAATGAAATTTACCAAGAGTTGCATGTCATCCATTCTTGACCATCTCTCTCTGGGCAGGTGAGAACTACTGGGTGTTCGATGCTGAGATGCAGATCAGAGGGCCGGAGTCCATCAGGCGTTTGGGTCTGTCTGTGTCCGGGATCCAGGCGGCGCTGCGCTGGGGCCACAACTCCAACTACAACACCTACTTCTTCAAGTCAGGCAGCTACTGGAGGTTCAGCCCCCGCGAGAACCGCGTCGAGTCCGTCTACCCACGCAGCATGCAGGACTGGAGCGGCATCCCTGACGACGTGGATGCCGCTTTCAGGGACATCTACGGTACGGTCCAAAGACAGAAACCTAGAAAATGAACAAAGAGTTCCTATTTGTGAACCTCCCCACAGGCATACATAAAGGAGTTATCTAGCTATCTGTTTGGGGTTTAAAGGTTAGTATGTTGGTTATAATCGGATTTCAAGACTGATGTGTCCACAGTGAAACTGGTTTATTCATATTTTTTTTTTAATCCAACCCTGTGTTGAGTGTTTGAAGACTGCATGAAGTGCCAAAACCTGCAGTTCCTCTGATGGCCACTTGAGGCTGGCTCCAAAACAGAGTCAATCTACATAGACCCCCGTGTTAGAATGCCCAACTTTACCACTGAAATAAACATGTTTACAGCCAGGTTTAAAGTCATGCATAATTAATGCTTGGCCACGTTAAGGGACAGGTGGATGCCATCCTTTGACAAGTCGCTACGACAGCAACAGCATTGGTTGGTAATGTAACCATGGCGTAACCCCAGATTCAGAGTAGAGCCGTAGCCGTAGCTGTGTGTTCAGTTCATGAAACTTAATTTGAACAGTTTTTGTTGTAATGGTTTAAAGCCTGTTTTTTCACTAGCAAACATTAGCGTTAGCATTAACACAGTTACCCATAGCTGTAAATGCACAGGTGCTAACCATGCTAGCAACTAGCATTATCATTATCCCCATCCTCTCGTCCATAAATGGTTACTTTTGGCTCCAAGAATCCAAGATGGCGACGGCTAAATGTCAAGCTTGAGGCTTAAAAACAGGAGTCCACAAACCCATTGGTGATGTCACCATGGCTACATCCATTAACTTATGAAGTTTGTGAATTAAAAGCGCATTGTTTTGACTGCACACATACATTCCAAATTATTTTGTAAAACCATTGTGTTCTCTGTCTTTCAGGCTACGCTCACTTTATCCGAGGACGACAGTACTGGAAGTTCGATCCCGTTGGTATGAACTCGTTGGAAGGCTACCCTCGCTACGTCGGCATGGATTTTTTCGGCTGTAAAAACGTGTGAGTCTCTAACTGTGGAGAGTCAAATTAACACTTCTTGTTTTTTTTATGACTATGAAGAGGAGTTTTTGGAGCAGAGACATTCATGTGTTCATCCTGTGGATTGAAGAGGATGAGTCGATCTCCTTTAAATCTGTTTATGCTTTACTCCATTTATTGAGTTACACCTTCTTCTCAGGAAAACCAAGTAATGTTTCCTCAGACTTGGCACCTCCTGTGCAGCTATACTCGTATTTATTTTGCACATTTTGTCACCATAACGCTGAGATCTGGGCCCTGTATTAATGACGTGCCACGCTGCACTGTCCTCACTTCCTGTCTTTGAGCCTCAAACTGAGAATTTGGACTGATTCTGGTTCACAAACAGAACCAGTACAGACTGTGGAGGATGTTTTCCATTTCAGCTGTTGTTGTTTTGTCATCATGGTTGGACTCTGTGATCCGTAAATGTTTGAAGAGTGACATCAAACCTAACGCTGCAGGAGACAGATTTGTGCATTAGCTGCAGGGGGAGTTCACTTTTGTTTTGATGCTGAAACTTTAAACCTATAAATCATTCGCCATGATGTCGGTAAACAAAAGTTTAAGGAGGTGATCACACGTGCAGTTGATTTTCCTGCCAGTCTGACTCACACTGACCATGAGTCAGAGCGTATAAACAAAGGTCGCATCACTTTAAAGTCACTCTTTTATTATACAGAGTTCTGCAGCACTGAGTAGAGTTTATGTGACACAGTAACTTTGACTGTGTCCTGCTCAGCTTTCAAATCAGTTTCATGTCCTGAATTAAGTCTCTCAGGCAGCATGCTAGGTGGCGTCACAAACAGTCAAGTTTCCATCCAAATGTAGCACAAACTTTAACACAAACGTGTCAAAACATGATGGAAATGTTGCATTTGTGTGCTGCGTGTATTAATACAAGGACGATTACAGTCTCCTCTTTGCTCCACACTAATCTGAGTTTAGGTCACGATTCATATACGTCTTTTTCTGTTGCACTTCATCACATTTTGTTTATAAGGATACGCTAGCTGTTCCACCTCAGCCAAACGTGAAAACTGTTTCTGTTTTGCACGTTTGTTTTGGTTTTTATTTCACTATGCCTCCACGACGGCGACGGCCATGGCCAGAGGCATTGTGTTTTCAGATTGTCCGGCCGTCCCATTCTCATGAACGCAATATCTCAAGAACTCCTTGAAGGCATGTCTTCAAATTTGGCACAAACGTTCACTGGACTCAATGTTGAACTGATAAGATTTTGGCAGTCATAGGTCAAAGTTCAAGGTCACTGTGACCTTGTCTGTCTCATTCTTGTGCACATGATATCTCAAGAGAATCTTGAGGGAGTATCTTCAAATTTGGCACAAACGTTCAACTAGACTCAAAGATGAACTGATAAGAGTTTGGTGGTCAAAGGTCACTGCGACCTCACAAGACATGTTTTTGGCCATAATTCAGAAAGGCTGAAGGTCAAAGGTTAAGGTCACTTTGACTTTGTCTGTCTCATTCTCGTGAGCGTGATAGCTCAAGAACACCTAGAGGGAGTTTCTCCAAATTTGGCACAAACAATCACTTGGACTCAGTGATGAACTGATTATAATTTGGTGGTCGAAGGTCACTATGACATCATTATGTTCTATGACATCATGTTCTGCAAAAACGCCTCTCTGGCCATTATTCAGCGTCATATCTCAGGAACAGAAGGGGAGACGATTAGTCAGATACTCAACTGGTGACACTAATCTTAGATGTCCACCTTGAAACCTGTGCAAAGGTGTGAAAGGTTTTTTGTTCTGGTGCTTCCACTCAGGCTTTTAATGCTCAAACTAAAAATGCACATAAAAACAGGTGGGTGGAAACGTACTGAACTGCACACAAATTTGTGCAGCTGACCATTAGCAGACTGCCTCGACAGCGCTGGCTTTTACTAGAATGGAAAGTTATCATATTAGCATTCAGTTTCATTTAAATTTGCTGCACCAAATAAAAAGCAACCAACAATACAGCTTTCCTCTTTGTATCATACACTGCCTGGCCAAAAAAAAAGTCACCACCAAAAAAAAAGGTCATACACTCAAATATTTCGTTGGACCGCCTTTAGCTTTGATTACGGCACGCATTCGCTGTGGCATTGTTTCGATAAGCTTCTGCAATGTCACAAGATTTATTTCCATCCAGTGTTGCATTAATTTTTCACCAAGATCTTGCATTGATGATGGTAGAGTCTGACCGCTGCGCAAAGCCTTCTCCAGCACATCCCAAAGATTCTCAATGGGGTTAAGGTCTGGACTCTGTGGTGGCCAATCCATGTGTGAAAATGATGTCTCATGCTCCCTGAACCAGTCTTTCACAATTTGAGCCCGATGAATCCTGGCATTGTCATCTTGGAATATGCCCGTGCCATCAGGGAGGAAAAAATCCATTGATGGAATAACCTGGTCATTCAGTATATTCAGGTAGTCAGCTGACCTCATTCTTTGAGCACATACTGTTGCTGAACCTAGACCTGACCAACTGCAGCAACCCCAGATCATAACACTGCCCCCACAGGCTTGTACAGTAGGCACTAGGCATGATGGGTGCATCACTTCATCTGCCTCTCTTCTTACCCTGATGCGCCCATCACTCTGGAACAGGGTAAATCTGGACTCATCAGACCACATGACCTTCTTCCATTGCTCCAGAGTCCAATCTTTATGCTCCCTAGCAAATTGAAGCCTTTTTTTCCGGTTAGCCTCACTGATTAGTGGTTTTCTTAAGGCTACACAGCTGTTCAGTCCCAATCCCTTGAGTTCCCTTCGCATTGTGCGTGTGGAAATGCTCTTACTTTCACTATTAAACATAGCCCTGAGTTCTACTGTTGTTTTTCTTCGATTTGATCTCACCAAACGTTTAAGTGATCGCCGATCACGATCATTGAGGATTTTTTTCCGGCCACATTTCTTCCTCGAAGACGATGGGTCCCCACTATCCTTCCAGTTTTTAATAATGCGTTGGACAGTTCTTAACTCAATTTTAGTAGTTTCTGCAATCTCCTTAGATGTTTTCTCTGCTTGATGCATGCCAATGATTTGACCCTTCTCAAACAGACTAACATCTTTTCCACGACCACGGGATGTGTCTTTCGACATGGTTGTTTAGGAAATGAGAAGCAACTCATTGCACCAGTTGGGGTTAAATAACTTGTTGCCAGCTGAAAGATAATCGCCCATGCAGTAATTATCCAATAGGAGGCTCGTACCTATTTGCTTAGTTAAATCCAGGTGGCGACTTTTTTTTTGGCCAGGCAGTGTATTTAGCTACCAAGTCCCCACGCTTTTTAACAGGCAAATAATTGTGCTGTGATACTTTCAGGCACTTTGTCTGAGTCGGCCAATCAAAAGCAATGAAGGCAAAATTTTAACTTTTTCTACGACAATGTGGAAGAAGAAGTCGTCCCAGACGTTGCCTACTTGCAGGCTTTGAACTTACAAAATGTACCTTTTTGGAAAAAAAGATGTTTGATTTAACTTGTTTGATTTTCATTAGGAATTTAAAAACACAGCGACTCACAGGAGTATCATGACTCAAAAACAGAGGATAGAACAAAGAGGTCCTTGATGGACACAACAAACACTACATGCAAACATACAAATCATTGGAAACAAACAAATTACCGTATAAACCTACTCATCCTCCCTGCAACTCCACTTCCATGGTTCAAATTTCCTCCCTCAAAGGTGAACCATCAACACTTCCCACAAATCCTCCTCAACTTTTATTTAAAAAATTACCTTGGTTTGGCTTTGTTCTTTTCCATCACGTGCATGTTACATAATCATTCACTGACTCATTGTCCTCTCAGACAGACACAAAGAAGCAGAATGTAAAAGTTTAATTGCAGCGCGTTACATTAATGAAGGCTTAGAGCAATGTTTGAATTAGGATCTGACAGGTATGCTGTCCAGTCGCCAGAATAAATGTTGACATTGTACATTTCTGCAAACCATGGATATGTTGTTTGTATGCTTCATATGTAGCAGGCATGTTGAGACTTTATGTTTCTTTACATTTGAAGTTTCAATTTTATGTTGTGACAGTGCTGTGATCAGGTTTAGGCACAAAAAGTATGAGAACGTACAAATTAAACATATCTGTGGTTTGCAGAAACGTACAGTGCCGACATTTATGTCTGCCGACTGGGCAGTGCAGTTACGGTGAAGGAGGAGCCTCATCTTGTTTCTTCTAAACATAAAGTTGGATAATGTTCTCACTCTAACAGTTATTAGTGATGTCAGTGCATTTAAAGTCTTTAAGAGAAAGTTTTGTATTTATTTGTCATATGCAGGCAAACTGAGCAAATACACAAGTTTGTTTTTGCATTTAATCTTTCCTCATGTGGCTTTAAGACGTGATGTTACCTCCTTTTTCTTCCCCGACAAAACTATCATGGAGCCATAAAAAAATCAGATGCTCATACAGAGGAGAAAAAGGTGGTAACATCAGTTAATGTCGTGTTCTGATGTCACTCTTCTAACATGATGGTGTGAAGCTCTGAGTTGTTGGTGATCACTCAGCAGTCTGCAGTCTGCAGGGCGTCTGTGGCGGTAAAATAGCTGCAGGGCGCCATCTAGAGCGCAGCTCCGTCACCCTGCAGGAGAAGTGGGTGTTCCTCAGATTGTGTGTCTCCCTCATGCTTGATGAAGTCATTGCTTATCTGTAACATAACATGGTGCTCTATTCAGGTGGGTCAGTGTGACACATTCAGGGACAGCAGCTGCTGCGTGGAGCAGCGGTTCTCAACCTCCAGAGACTTTGACTTTGACAAGATTTTTCAAAACAAAGTTTTAATAGGAAGTTGGATGGCAGTGGTGGAAAATACATTTACCCAAGTACAAATATGAGGTTCTTGTATTTGACTTTTTCCCCATTTATTCTACTTTATACTTCCACTCTGCTACATTTCAGAGACATATATTTTCTTTTACTCCACTACATTTATTCTACAGCTGTGGTTAATAATTACTTTAAGATTTAACTTTTTATATAAAAAAAGCACAAAATCAAATAGCTTATCAAATATAACACACCAGGCTCATTTGAGATGATCTGTGCCTCGCCAGGAAGGTGGACAAGATCAGCTGGCAGCTGCACAGGCAATGACAGAAAGCTGCAGTCAAATCAGCTACAGGAAATAATTACATCCTGTTAGATTCATCTGTAGGATATGAGTAGTTTGGTTTGTAAACCACCTTTTATTACTAACATCCACACAAAAAATTGTTAAC
This sequence comes from Epinephelus lanceolatus, assembly GCF_041903045.1. Taxonomy (NCBI): domain Eukaryota; kingdom Metazoa; phylum Chordata; class Actinopteri; order Perciformes; family Serranidae; genus Epinephelus; species Epinephelus lanceolatus. The sequence continues at coordinate 4,388,732 of NC_135742.1, forward strand.
AGATTAAACTTTCATTGCACAACATGAGACTAATGGCCTACAATCAGCATTAAATATTACAACTCCTCAGAAAATATGACTTCCTATAAAATGTGACATTTGCGGTCGACATTAAGAGCCAATCAGCTCCTTGATCAGGCAACATCCAGGTGTTTCCCATCATGCCCTAGGTCTGGCAGTCAGTGAGAGCAGCTGTTGCACCTGGCTCTAAAAACTGCTGCCTTCTCAATCTAGTGAGGTTATTGATGTCCACTTGTGCATGACATCAGAGCAAGTCAGGATCAAATCAGACACAAATCTGATCGCCGAGCTCATCCCGATCAACCCTGTTGTCTAAGATCAAATCTTTCTCAAGTACAAATTAATCATCACAGCACGCTGTTGTTGCAGTTAGTGTACTGACCAGCAGGTATAAAATCATACATGTTCAATGTGCGTCAATTAAACGGCGACTTTGAAACATCAACATGTTTTCACTGAGACTGAATACTCACCTCTTGTTTTCTCAAATCTCTCTGGAGCTGTGTCACCACCTGTAATTTACTTTAATGTTTTCCAGCTGTGAGCAGCTCCTCCTCCTTTGAGCACTGCGCTGTGGGAGACATAGGAGAGTATGCAGAAACAGCACACCTAAGAATGTGACCACATTTAGTGTGCATGCTATCTGATTTGATTTGTCTCTTTTACTCATGTGAACTACTACACTAATTCAATATAAGCCAGACCTGATCACCGTCGATTGCCGCACACTGACGCTGGTTAGATTGTGTCTGACTTCATCTCAACCTGCTCTAATGACACACATACATGGGCAACAATAACCTCACAGTCACAGCTTTTAAAGCCAGATACTGCAGTTGCTCTCCACTGACTGCAAGACCCAGGGCATGATGGGAGACGCCTGGCTCTCAGGCAGATAGGTTTAAATGTGACCTTTCATATAAACTTTTCATTTTTGTCAAATTGGATATATTTTGATTTGAGCTTTATTCTGTCAACAGAACACGTTTGTGTGGCTGATGGTGAAGTTTAGTGTCAGAGAGACTAAATACATTCTTATCACAGATCACTTGCTTGTTTAGAAGCAGCGTGTATTCTGGATTTGGGACACAGCTTCAAACCTTTTTGTCTTGTGACCTCTGTGTCTGGTTTTCTTAGGTGTCTATGAGTCGTTAGTGTTTCCACCAGAGAAACATTTCTGCTCTAAATGTCTCCCTTGATTTATCCACATAACTTCGAAGCTTAAAGAGGTCAAATCATCTAATATTTTCCATGAAAGATCTGGGGTCTCATTTATAAAACAGTGCATAGGAGAAGTTCTACACTCAGGCTTCTACCTCACCATCTGCGTCGCCAATTTCCCGTCTCCAGAATATTCGTCAGCATGAGTCAAAGTTTCTCCCGTCAAGTCTGTTTTTATAGATCACAACTTGGTGTATGCCTCTTTGTGCGTACGTAATGTTCATAAATGAGACCCCAGATTTCTTCCGTCCTCTCCCATTAGTCAGATTTATCTGGTGACTCTTTGGAGGGTCCTGACCTCTAGGTTAGGAAACCACTAAGACTACACCAGCTAACTGTATATAAAGTAGTTAAAACTCACTCCACCTGGAGCAGCTGCAACAGTAACATGCTGCACTGACACTTATTGATCAGTATTAACAAACTAATAACAGAATATATAATAAAACATCATACATCAGTCACAGCGGACATTTTACTGCAGAGAAAGTGTTTGTACTTTTGATACTATAAGCACAGGACTTTGACTTGTGATGGAGGATTTTAACACTTGTTTTGGAAATTTCACTGAAGTAAATGATCTGAGTACTTCTTCTGCCACTGCTGCAGAATTAAAGGCAACTAACTGCAAGGAAAAATGTTGGCATTATATGTTTCTGTAATCCACGGATACGTTACATTTGTATGTTATCATGTAGCAGAGGCGTTCAAACTTTATGTTTCTTTACACTGCAGCAGCACTGTGGTTAACATGTGGTTATGTTTAGGTACAAAAACCACATGGTTAGGAAAAGGTTATGTTCGGGCTTTTAAAAAAAATCCTTCCCACACAAAATAGACAGTTTTGGGGGCACAATCCCTGTTGGAAACTACAGCAATGGGCCCCTAAAAAACACCCATGCTTGGTGCCTAAAAAAGCCATTGGAATCACTCGCTATATCACAAATGGTTTTGTCTGTTGGTCTCAAACATTGCAGGGTGGCAGGTTGCAGAAACATACAAGCATACATTTTCTTTTGGCGACTTGGCTGTGAAAAGCTCTGACAGATCTGATAAATTTATGTTCCGGCCTCTTTGTGGGTCGGGTCCCGCAGGTTGAGAACCGCTGCGTCCCTGGTCGCAGCACTTGACATGTGAAGGCTCCGTTCCGACTGTGGTGTTCACCCGATGATAGTGTTTCAGTGCAGGACACTGACGAGTCATTACAGCTTTCATCATTCAGACTTTGTTGTTGTTGTTTGAATCATTTCTACAACTCAAGTGTTAATCAGTGAACTCTGAATATTTATACACAAACATCGTGGCAAAGGTTTGTTGTACATACATGTCTTTGATTATTATGTGTACTCATATGTAGCCTTTACACCTGTACATTAAAATGTATGAACTGCCTAATGTTTTCTTTCTAATAAAACCAATAACCTTTCGACCAAACTCTGGAGATTAAAGCTGATTCACTACAGACAAGTTAAACCAGACACACTATAATATTCAATCAAAAACTGCTTCTTTTTTTTTTTTTTTACCCATTGGACATTTTTACCAATTTGCCGCACTTAAGTTTTGTGTTTAATTTTAGGAAAATAAGTGTATCATATAAATTGAACTGGTTTAAAGTCATTTAAGTTCACTTTCCAGCCAAATATGAATAATTTCCTCAACATTATTAATAAATGTCAATTGTTTTTTTGTTTAAAATTATCATATTTATTGCGTATTAGCGTTAGAAATTAGCTGTATTTCAAGTACTTCGCTATAAAGCTCATTTACAATATGGTGGAAAAAACGATGTTTTCTTTTACAAAATAATGTCGTGTACATCTTAAAAAAATGTTTTGCAAAAATACATATATATATTTTTTTAAACTGAATCATCGTTGATTTAACAAAAAGATATTAATGTAAATTGTTTTATATTTATGAACTTAATGAGCTTTGAATTTTGACTAATTTCTATATCAAAACTTTCAAAAAAAATATAATTTTGTAAACATAAAGTCTCAATATAATAATTTATTCAATTAAATTAATTTAAAAAAATATATTTATATATTATAAATAAATTTATATTTTCATCTACATTTTTGTTGTGCAATTATTAACACAGCACATCTCATTATTCATGTAATTGAAATGTCAGTTATGTAACTTTTTTAATTTCATTTTGTTTTATTTTATTAATTTAATTTTAATTTTAATTTTTAAATACAACTCATTTAACACACTAAATTTTACTGAATTTACGGACTTTTCCCCCCAAGGGAAGATTAAAATGTTTGTATAAAAATAATAATAATAAAAAAAGGATATTACCATGGACTGTAAAAATGAAAATAAAAATAAAAATAAAATAAATAAAAGTAAAAATAGGATATAACATTGGAATTAAATGTGGAGATGTCAGAAAAAAGAAAGTAACTTATAGATCACATTTCTGCCTCTGTGTTATAACTTGTTGCCTTCAAGGTGACTATAATGTGTTAAGAGCTTACAGTGTGTGGTGTGGATGGTGTTAATTGATGGTTGACTCTGATTGGCTGCTGCAGTGAGAGGGGGCGGGGCCTTTGCTGTTCATTCAGTGAGTAAATGATGGCTGACAGTGAGGCAGCAGCAGCAGCAGGGATGGCTCACAGCTTCACTCAGGAGTATTTTCAGATCCCAGTGGTGACCCGAGCCTACACCACCGCCTGCGTCCTCACCACCGCTGCCGTGGTAAGAAACAACAACAACAACAAACAACAACAAGAGTTTAAACTCTGATCTCCAGAAAACAATCATTTATTTCATTCATTTTTTACTTTTTTGTCTTAATTATCAAACCTGTCCTCATGAGCTGAATTATGATGATTTCTGATCATTTTTATTTGATGTGACACTGAGCCAGTTTTTACTTTTTTAGATATAAATAAATGTGCCTTCCAAGTAGACAAGGCAAAATTGACCAAAAACTTGCAGATGAAAACATTTGAAATAGATTCAGTGTCTTGACTGGTTGAGTGTTTGGAGCTTTTTAATCAATACAAACATGTTAAACTGTTGTAAAATGTTATAAAACTCTCTGAGATGTTTGGGTGTTTGTATAAAAAAGTACTTCGAATTGTAAGAATGTTATAAAACTAATTAAGTTTTAACTTTATTGCACATATTTTTATGTATGTATTTGTGCACCTTCCTTTGTAAATATAATTTAGTTTTTTCTTTCTTCTTTTAGCGCTGCTTTTATAAACTTTGCTGTTTCATTGCCTATTTTACTGTTTGTTTGTTTTATATTCTTACTTCAAATATTTTGTAAATAATCCATTAATGTCTTGATACCCAACTTGCTGATTTATCTTAAGCTCTGTTATTTTTTTAAGCAACTTGAGGTCATCACACCCTTCCAGCTCTACTTTAACCCAGACCTCATCGTCAGAAGATATCAGGTAACATTTATTAACCATTTAATACATTTAAAACAGGTCAATGTGGTATGTGATGATATTAACACCCTGTATTCTCCTTGTATCTCAGATATGGCGCCTGATAACCAGCTTCCTCTTCTTTGGTTCTCTTGGATTCAGTTTCCTGTTCAACATCATCTTTCTGTATCTTTTAACAAAGACGTAATGTCTCAGATTATTTATCAAAACACTCCTATAGAGTCTAATAATACATTTATGCAGCAGAGTCCTTGACTAAGAGAAGTTATCGATACTGTCGGATGCTGGAGGAAGGATGTTTCCGAGGAAGGACGGCGGATTTTGTTGTCATGTTCCTGTTTGGAGGAATCGTGATGACTGTATCCTTTCACACGTTTAGCGAGTCAGTGGCGACCAACTAGAAATTCTCCGGTGTGCCAAGCGTGGCCGACGCAAAAATGCGAATACACTAATTTAGAGGAAGTGTTTGGTTTGTCCGTCTGGGCTACTGTAGAAACAACATGGCGGACTCTGTGGAGGAGGACCCGCTCTGAATGTAGATCGGGCACTGAGGAGCAAAGTTACTGTGATATTGGCAAGACACCTGGCGAAATCCTGGAGGGACTATTTTTATGTCAGTTCAAGTTAGCAGAAGGCTAAATTGGAAGTTAGCCGCTCAGCTAGTGAAGTTTCTTGTGCAACTGCTCTTTGAGCTCAATGATGCGGAGGATCTGGGTCATTTTATATGCAGCAGTTGAACTTTTTTGGCTTCGTGCGCCACTGAGCAAATTTTGTAGAAATGAAAAGAGCCCCCCCTCTGATGCTGTATCCAGTTCTCTTTATACATCCATGATCTGAATATAATTCTTATTCTGAGATGACGATGTTGTGAGGGGAAAAGACCTCTCCTGATTAAACGTCCTGAACGTTTGGATCAGGGAAAAAGCGTGAGCACACCTCACAGAAACACTGATTTGTAACATAAACTGTTTTAATCAGTGTTTTTACCAGTTTTAATCACCTGGGGTCTCATTTATAAAACAGTACGCAGGAGCCATACTAAAAATGGAACCAATAGACCCTTTGAGGGCCGACGTTACGATGATGTCAGTTTGTTAGCTGGAGGCAAAACCTGCCTCTCCCCCACAGGGCTGTAGGCTACATAGAGTCTTAAAATGTGTTTGTCTTGTTGTGTTATTGGGAGCCAGAATAGAAGGAGTCATGGCTCAAAACCAGCCGCCACTGCCCGTCAACAAAAACAAAGATGGTTAAATGTGATAAGACCAAAGGACTGGACGGAAGCCATCATCAAAAATGCTCACATGTGCAGCGCACACTTCATATCAGGTTAGGGAAAAAGTATTTCCTGTTGTAGGGATGAATAAAGTTATGTGTATTAAGGGTTATCATGTCCACCTCATCAAAAACTGGGGAGGGATTAAGAGGAAGACTGGATTTCTCTGGAACGCTAACTTTTTTAGCACATTAGCTAACATTAGCTTTCACAGCAAAACAAACAAGTGTGGTCCTCCTTTGTAAGATTGGCTTCCTGTGACATCATCCATCCACTGAGTGAGAGCATACGGGTCGGCCAGTCTGGTCCCGTTGGTCAGTGTTTACTTATTCAAGTAACACTGGCGGTCCCGGAGAGTGAGTGACCTGACATGGTGCGTTGGTAAATTCAGTCTGACGCTCTACACTAAAATGAGAGCCCTGTTGGTGGAAGAAACGCAGCGTTATATTTCTACATGAATGAACCAACGGTTAAGTTAATCACACATTCACTCCGCTCAGTGCTCTGCTGCTCCGTCTCCACAGACAGAGTGTCCAGAGTGCGCACTAAAAAATGCTTTTTAAATGTGGGTGAACTGACCCTTTAAGGGGGAAACATGATTAGTCCGAGCTGTCAGTCGGTCCGGTGAAAGGCAGGCCGATAAACATCTCATTAGTAGGGTGCTTTTCTCCTGAGGAGCACTTTTTAAATTAGATGCTTAAATTAGGACGCCTTCAGGCTGACAACATGTAAAACCAGCTACTGTACATGCAGCCTGTCTCTTTGTGGTGATGCTCAGCAGCTTGTTGCCAGAAGCTCTTGTTCACATTCCAGGTTAATGATACAGTCCTGGGTCTGCTCTCCACAGACGTCCCTCTGGGCTGCTGTGAAACGGTCAATGTGCAGGTTTATGAGGTTTGTCTGGAGCCGTGTGATGTTTCATGGACAGTTTTACACGCAGGTCTAATACGGCTGTAATATCAGGAGAGTACAGTGTGTTATCAGGACAGGAACATGCACAAGTTGGCTTTTATTGTGAGGGGCTGAGCATCCTGTAAACAATAAGGTCTGACAAAATGTCTGCTGAATCTAGAGGAAAAAAAACTTGTAAAAATGTTTAAGTTTTGGGTCTTTAGTCTAACAAAATACTCACATTTATGAGAACTGCATGTCATCAAGTACTGAGTGATTAATGCCCAGTACTTCACATATCGGTGGTTTGTTATGTCACATGTATGGAGGCAGAAATCAACAAAATGCAGCACATGTATGAAAGCCCATTTCTGCCTGAAAAAGAATGATTAAAATTTGTAAATGATAAAATCGGCCAGTCAGAACTACGAAATCTTAAATTAAAAGTGTCAACATTATGAGTCATAATTATGAGATATGTGAAATTCAAAATAAGACAAAACTTAGTTTAACCAGAGGGGGAAAAAAGTTGTGCAGTGGTTGCAGTACAACGTGAAAAAGAGTGCAAATAAAAACAAAATATAAACAATAAAGATTGTCTAAATGGTGCAAAACAAACCAAAAACAAATTAACAGTAAGGTGTGAATTCAAAATATACACATGCCAAAAGAGCTTTCTACTAAGAATTATAATAGTAAGTCAAAAATTAGGGCTGTCAAGCAAACTTAAACTGACTCAATTTGCGTCTGAACGTCTGGTCAAGTGTGGCTTGATGTAGCTAGCATTAGCATCAGAGACAGTGCTAGCTGGGACCTTTGGGTTCACTGCTAAATGCTTTGTGTTGAGGTGATAGTTCAGGCTTGAAGTTCTCCGATGGTACGATAATTCCTTGCTGCAGAAATTGCAGAGAGCGATGCTCCTATCAACAGGGCCGAGCAGTCGTCTTATCTGCCTCCATCATTTGACAAAGCCACTGTGGCCTTAAATGATGTACCAGGTCAAAGGGCACCACCGAATGTGATTCATCAGTGTTAATTTTGCTAACGTGTTATTTTTTTCTAATAAAAATTAACACATTATTTTGACAGCACTACAAAAAATATATTGAATGTTTGACTTAAAATGTCTTAATTTTGCCTTAATAACTCAAATTTTGATTTAACATTTTTAACTGTTCTGACTAAATAAACCATAATAAGTCAATACTGAAGTCCAGCTTTAAGTCAGCATTTTTAATCTACTGATAAAAAGTATTAGTTTATTTTTTTCTGTAGTTTTTATCATTTTGTACTTTATTCTAATTTAGTTGCTATTATTATTATTATTATTATTATTTTATTTTAACCTTATTTTCTCTGTATTTTATCTTCTTATCACCTTTTAATGAGGAAAACAAGATAAAAACTATGGTAACATTTTTATTAATTTAATTTTTATTTATTAATTTCATTAATTGTATTTTTTATTATTATTTATTCCTAAATATTTTGTACTTTTTTCACTTAAGTTATTAATATTATTTTGTTTTACTCTTAATTTCTCTGTACTTCATCCTCTTATCACGTTTAATGAGTAAAACAATGAAATAATGTCTTAATTTTAATAAGTTAACCTTTGTACTAATCGTCTCATGATATAAATTTAGTAGGTCGAAATATTGAGAAAATAAGTCTTTTTTTTTTACTTGCCATTTCATTTTTTTACCCTTTTCCTGGCAGAAATGGGCTTCCATATATACACACAAATATTTTATTTGCCAGTTTATTCTGACCAGTTTCTTCTATAATGTTCTAGCTAGCTGCCGCTGCACCAGCTCAGGTGTGACTCAGCAGTGAGGTTATTTTCTTTGAGAAACGTCTGTTAAACTAAAACTTTAATCTCTCTATAACAGAAGCTCTCACATGTTGATTTCATAATAACAGACCAAGTGATGAGTTGTATTTAACCTGAAACCTGCAGCTGTTCGGTCTGTTCGCCAACATCTTCTTCCTGGGTCAGGCCTTCATCATCATGCTGGTGTACGTGTGGAGTAGAAGACATCCGCTCGTACGCATGAACTTCTTCGGCCTCCTGAACTTTCAGGCTCCGTTCCTGCCCTGGGTGCTCATGGGATTCTCGCTGCTGCTTGGAAACTCCATCATGGTCGACCTCCTAGGTATGAGAACAATTCACCAAACACCACATATCTGATGTAGCCTGTAAGTAGAGTTCAGGAAGGCTGCACAGTGAAACGAAAGGAACACTCGACCCCCCAAATGATCAGTTGTTTATCAGTTACTCACCCTGTGTTACGCTGAATTCATGGATGGAGAAAATTATTGATGAACCGAAGTCATAGTAAATCTATGTCAAAACATCTGTTTACAAACTCTCACACAACTATATATAATAGTTTAATCCAAGTCTCATTTATCCAGTCATATGCTCAGAACTTCCCAAACAGACAACCCTCTCTGACTGGAACTGAGCTGAAAGTAAAATATCTATCCAGTCCTCAAAGCCAGACTCCATTGACAAAAACAGTAATTTTACCTCGCTGAACACCTGAGCCACTGCCTCAACTGGTAGTGTGTTTGAAGAGAGCGTAGGTGAATTCACTGTGAGTTCAGTTACAGCTGCAGTTTCACTTCATGAATACTTAATTCCTTTAAGAAACAAAAGACATGAAACCTGCAACATAAACTCCTTAAATCATCAAATTGCAGGAGGCCAAAGTTGTATTAATAGACTCTTAGCACTTCAAAATGGATCCTGAGAACAACTCAAAGTTTGTTAGAAAAGCAACAGTGTGGCTCACTGATGTGTTTTCCCTCAGGCATCAGTGTGGGTCACATGTACTACTTCCTGGAGGACGTGTTTCCAAACCAGCCGGGAGGAAGGAAGCTGCTGATGACGCCAGAACTTCTGTAAGAACCAGAATTTATCGTACTGTGTTTTTAACTTTGATACATTTGGAACGAGATGACTGGCAGAAATACTGAACCTCGGTCTGAACCAAGCAGCAGCCTCAGGGGCTGAAAAATGAAGCTAACATGGAAGTGACAAAAACTGCAGATCCTCTAATGTCCGCTTGAGGCTGGCTCCAAAACAGAGTCAATCCCCAAAGACCTCCATGTTGCAATGCCTGATTTTGGAGCAGAAAAAAAAATTAGGTTACTTGCGTAACCCCAGTTCTCAGAGTAGCATGAATGAGATTTTGTTGACAATGACATTTTGTTTCAATGGTTTTAAGCTTATTTTTCATTTGGGAAGATTAGCATTAACGTTTTACAGGTAACCATAGCTGTAAATGCACCTTGCTAACCAAGCTAGCAGCTAGTGTTAGGGTTAGCGCAACCCTCTCAACCAAATATGAGGTGCGGTCTGAATGGTATACTTTTTCTTTTTACTCCTAGTCGGTGCTGCAGCTGCCTTTAAAAAGTACATACTGTTGCAAGCAGCATGCACACAGTCAGGACGCTCGACTGTCTCATACTTTTACCCTGAACTTCATACCCTGAACTTTGGCCATCTTGCTTTTATATCCGTTACCTTGGAGACAAAACAAACACCACTCACCCAATTTGTCAGAGACAGAGATCAACCCCGAGAGATCTGCTGTTTGCAATGTGTGTAGTTTAACTTTAAAGTTATAACTGCATAGATTGTAGATTCTAACATATATTTGTTGTTTGTAATAGGATCAGTCAGGAGTCCACAAACCAATGGGTGACATCACAGTGGCTACGACTATTACTTTATACAATCTATGATCTGAACCACTGAGAATTAAAAACTGTGATGTACTATTATGGCATCAGATGCTTTGGATATTTAGTTTAGGTTAATCTCTTCAACTAGGAAGTGTGTTTCAGACATTTTCAGATTTAAACAAAATTGTATGCAAGTTTTTTTGGCATTATTATTGGTTGGTTGTGGTAAGACAACATAAAACACTTCTGGTTTAGATCTGATATGGCTTTGCATAATATAAAATTGTGTTTATATTCTCAAAATAAGTGTGGCATTTTTTCTGATCAGAGAAACGTATCAAAGTGAACACAAAAGGGCAAAATGTGCTGCAGATTTGGTGAAAGAGGTCTCTGGAGGTGTTGCAGGGTTCAGTCAGAACAGACATGATGAAGTTGGTGTTCAGTTGTACTTACAGCACCCAGATACAGTTAATAAGTAAAAAGAAAATCAGTGTCTTTGTCTTATTAAAGAAATGCCAAGAGATTTTTTTTGTTCTCTCCTCACAGGCGAGCAATGTTCGACCGGCCGGAGGACCCATATTACCGTCCCCTCCAAGAGGAGCAGCAGGGTGAAGATCTACAGCAGGATGAGGAGCAGAACAACTAACAGCACTGAGACCAAGATGAGGATCTGTGGAGCCCTGAGTCCCTGCAGAGGACACTTTTTTTTAACCAAGAATACCAAAGCATTTTGGAGTATTTTGGCACGTTCACACTATGTATTTTAACTATCAAGCGTGCTTTTGTCTAAATAAGAAGACAGCAGCACAGAGATGGCACAAAAAGTCTCAGCAGAAGACTGTGCTGCAGGATCTTTGGGACAAAGAAGCATAATTTTAACAAGTAACCAGCACTGACCCCAAAAAAAGGCGATAAAAAGGACAAAGGACTCAGTTTCTATGTCTTGGAAATCGAAGCAGAACAAACCTCAAGACAACCTGTGGAGTATCTGACCACGACTCAACAGAGCGATGTTTTCACAAGTGGGTCCCTGTTTTGTTTGTAACGTACACGAGCATGAGGGCGACGAAAAAAGAGACTGCTCACAAGTAAACATGGATGTTACCACAACAGGATTTCAAATGTTTTCCAAATGAGCTTTGCAAGTGTTTTGTGATGAAGGAAATGCACTCAACATGTTTGTGAGACCTCCAGGATACACAAAATGAGCTCTGATTGTAAACAGACACCTTGTTTGTTTACAACAAAACACTACAGAGCACCTCTAAAGGTCCACTTACTGCCCTGTTTGAGCGTTCACTATCTCAGGGGTCAGGTAAAAACAGACAGGGTCACCCCAATGTTCCCAGGGTCCTATGCTCACAGGGTCCTTCATCGAGTTTCTAATCCTAATTTGAAACTTTTGTTTCTCACAAAAGAAACTGTAAAGCGTGTGAAATAATGTTGTACCATTCCAGAACTACGTTCTTTAAAAGTTACTCTGTTCCTTCTCTTCTGTGTCGAGTGTGTCTCTTGATGTAAACCAACACTGTCAGAGTTTGTTAAGGGCTGTCTTAGCTGTAGCTTGAAATAGGGATGCACCGATTTATCAGCCAAACATCAGTATCGTAGTGTTGTGTCGTTCTTTTGAACGAATCTGTTGAGTGAATGTACTGAACTGAATCACTTCCAGAACTGATTTGCTCATTTCTCAGTTCAGTTGAGCTCAGCAGCGAGCGTGCGGGCCCGGAGTGGAGCTGCCGATTCAGTCCGTGTGAACGATGAATCACTCGCAAGTCGCAAGGCAGCCAGGGTGCAGGAGGGACTGCCTACCGCGTGACGAATCACCCGGTGAACGAATCACTCAGTGAACGATGTAACCCCTATCCCTGAGTGATTCAAATCATTTCTACTCAGCGATACACTTTCATAGGGACCGTTTTCTCCAAGCTAACGGCTAATGTAGCCAGGAGTCAAGCCACATGAACACAATCACACACCTCCCCATTGTTTTAACAGACTTAGTTTCCAGATAAACAAACTTAAAACATTAGGCTGGCTAATCTTGAGACTCACCAGTGCAGGGCAGACGCAGCAGCAGCTCAGACGTGTATCAGTTCAGTGAGTCGGACTACTCAGTACACAGTCAGGGCTCCTCCTGCCAAGCACTGAACGATTCAGTGAACGAATCTTTTGAACAAATCTTTTTAATGACCTGATTCTAGTGATTCAGTAACATGTAAAGAACTGCTTTGCCCATCACTACAGTATCGGCCGATATTTGCCTTGTTGACTGCTATCGGCCTATTGGCAACTAACATGACACTCCCTGGTGTTTTTCTGTTGCATCACATTTAGTTTGCGCAGGCTAAAAAGCAGGGCTCCACACTAACAGCATCCTGTTGTCCTGAAGTCAACAGAAAATGTGTTTGGGATGAACAAACATCTTCCCTGGGACGTCCTCAGGATGAAAGGACACAGTAACTCACCATCGTCGTGCCAGGGGACGCACCCTATTGAGACTTAGTTAACATTAGCTCTAATCAGCTGATGACCAGACCTACCTGCTGACGGAGGTTGTGTCGAGTTATATTGTGATGTGTTCAAGGTCAATACAGTAAAAATGAGTATTACGCGAAGGTGAATTATAACGTTCTCATGATGCGTTCAAATATTATGTTGTTTTTGGCAGTAAACTTGAATAAATTCAGCTGTTTGAAGGAGACAAACAAACAAGGAAATGATTCTGTAACATAATTTAAATTTTCCCAGCTTTTTTCTTTTTTCCAAAATAATTTTCTAAATATATTGGTTGTTTTTTTTTTTTGTTGTTGCTTTTTTGGCAATTTGTAGGACAAGAAATCACACCAATCTGCATCTGAAAGCAGCACAAGAAAAGAGATGTCGCTCCAGGTTTCAGTGGGTTCATACATTCTTCATTTTAAGGCCACTTTGTATGTCAGAGCTTCCCTACACTTAATTTTCCTTCCCATAGTGTTTTACTGTAAAGAAGGTTTCCCCCGACAAGAAAAAAAAAAACCCTGGTTGAATCCGTGCAAACACAGACTTGGTTTCTTGACGTTGACCCTCGTCAGTCTGACCTCAGCTAAGACTCATAACACAACAGTTCTGTTATGAGGGAGGATGAAGTATGTGTTCTGTTGTTGGAGGTCCCACAGTGACTTGTTTGCGTGTTGTTGTGCTAAGCAATTTCCATTTTGTCCCTCTCAGTGTTTGACCCACAAAGGCAGCGGGTGAAAGTGCAGAGTGTGCAGACGGGGCTGATGGGATTTCAGGCCGTCGGCAGTTCTGTGAACCAGCAGCGGTGACACAACAGCAGAGGACGGGAGTTAAAATGTTTAGTCCTGCTCCTGCTCAGTTCTTCCTCAGCAACATTCAAATACCACATTTATACATCTGGTCGTGTCGACACTAGAGGAACCAAACTGTGGTCAGAAATTAGAGTTTGAAGATGTGTCCAGCTGTTTTTGCTTCTTTCATTCAGTGTTGAATGTGCTTTGTAGGATGTTTGTTTGTGCTCACAGATTCTGAGTGGAAAACTTTGTAAACAGAGGTCAAGTGAATCAGTCTGGTTTGGGATTTTGTCAAGAATATTGAGGCATAAACACAAATTTGGCTCTTATAAATTAACTTACGGTCTTTGATATGATTCATTTTGACCATGGAAGTGCACTCATTATCTTAATCGTCATATGTGACAGATTGATCTCAACCCAAAGATCCACTTACTACCTTTTAATGTATCTCATGATCTTCTGAAACATGTTACAATTCCCCCCCATGTGCAGTCGTCTGTTAGGGTCCCCGGCTCATTATCCTCATTATATGACTCATTCACATATAAATTAAAGTAGGGGTCAAAGATTGAAGGCAAATATCTAATTGCAGTTTTGCTGATCAATGTGATCTAAACTGCAAAGATTCTCTACAAATTAAACTAAAACATTTTATTTGTGATGCACGGAAGCAGAGAGTGGCCATGCTTGCAAATTTTTTTTAATGCCGTTATCTTGAGAACACTAGTAAATTATTTTGGGTTTTTTTATCACAAGAAAATAAAAGGTTGTTTTTTTATGAGGCTACTGATGTTTATGAGAGTCCAGGGGCCAGATGTATAAACTAACCTGTGTGCACTGTACACTAAAACATTTTTCTGAAAACTTCTTAGGCAAGAGATAGACAACGCAATTCAAAAATCCTGATTCATATTTGATCAGTGCTGCCTAGTTTGACATTTTGACCGCAGTTCACTGAGCGATTGATCCGATTGACAGCTGCATTACAGACTCTGGTCTGACTGGTTGATGCTGACCGCGCTGGTCTAATCAGTGTGTCTACATGAATCAGACACTTTAATGTTTTTTTAAGACCAGTGCAAGAGACCTTTTAACCAAATTTAGGACAGATTTTTGGACAAATCATGTTTAACTTACTTAAAGGAAATGGCCACTTTAGAATGAAAACACAGACAGTACTTACTGACCCTCATGCCGACAAGAAGTCCAGTGTAGTTTTTTAATCCACAAAACTTGCTCGGGGTATCGGAGGATAACAGCTAGCCGGAATAACAGCTACACTTGAAGTGCACGGAACACACATTTTGAAAATGTAATAAAACTCCGCTAATGCTTTTAAAAAACGTCAGAACGCCTCGACCGTTGTAATCCAAGTGCCCTGAAGCCGTGGCATGCAAAATTGACTTGAAAAGACGTAATTTACTGCACTTTTATAGCATCATTTCTCACCATGGTCAGTTAGCCTGCCCTGCAGGTGTGCTATGTTTACATGGCAACTCGCAAGACTCGAGAACGTTCAGAGACGTTCTTGTTCTCGAGTCTCGCGAGTTTCCATGTCGGTATTTTCATTCTAAAGTGGTCATTTCCTTTAAGTATCACAGGTAAGCACTGCAGGTAAGTAGTAAATATGTGGTCTTATGCAGAGGGAAGTGTTAAGTGGGAATATGGTTATTAGAGTTAAGTCAATCTACATTTTGCCAACAGGTCAGTGCAAGTATGATAGTTTTTTAAAGATTTGTAACATTAGAAAGGCTTCACAGTTTTCACTAAAAGAAATTCAAGACTGGATAAATGAAATAAGATACAATGTTTGTGGTAGTTAAGACCTCACAAACTCAAATTTAAGACTATTTAATGATTTTTAAGGCCTTATTGTTGTAACATTAAATTCAAGACAATTTAAGACTTTAAGGACCTGTAGACAGGTTTAGCGACTGTGGCAGCAGGAAGGGAGGAACGACATGATTTTTTCCCCAGATTATTTGTCATCTGCTTCTTTCAGATACAGTGAGTTATTAGTGACAAATATGACATGAAGTTATTTTTACTGGTTGCCAACTGTAGTTTTACACATATATCACATGCTACAGCTTAAGACGCTGATAATTATGAAAGCTATCATTAAAATTTCAGAACTGCACTCTCACAGATCAACAAGATAAAAATAAAAAATAGAAAACCAGAGCACCTCCTGCACCACTGCACCACCCATACAAGTACTTAATATTAGTAAACTTAATGTTTTATGTCAGACATACCTTTTAAACGATGCACAAAATAACGTGACAAGCTCTTTCACTTTTTTTTTATTTTGTAAGAATTATTAAAATGTACAAAAAGACAACAAATACAACATAACAATATATTATCTGAGTCTGGCTGTGTGGTTTTTTTCTCCCTCTGTGGTCGGGTAAAGAGTCAGTGGTCAAAGTGAGAGAGCAGCTTCTCCACGCCGAAGGGTCAGGAGGCAAACACGAAGGATTTTCTACCAGGGGGAGCTTCTCCAAACAGAACGAAATATTAACATTAATAATAAAAATTAAAAAAAATGAAATGGTGAACGGGGAACTGACTGAGAACCCGGTCGAGCAGAAAAAGACATCCAGCACGCGATGGAGGGACATCGTTGTTGCTGATGTTGCGAACCGTGTCAGCGTCATACCTCAATCAAGACGGGCACCGTTCCTGTAGGGGGCGCTGGTGCTGCTGCTTCTACCATGCAGGCGCTGTGTTCGCCAGTCGCCTCATTCGCCTGCAGAGACAACGGGAGCAGAGCGTCAACAACCACACTTACCAAACAACTTTTTTGATCACTGATAAATCATTTTGAGTCATTTATTGTGAGAAGGAATTCATCTCTTCTTTCTGGTGTCCTTACTATTCTATGATGGTAAACTGAATATCTTTGGATTGAAGACCAAATAATTAATTGATTCATGAAGAAAAGAATCAAATTAATCTAAAATGTCTAAAGCTCACTGTGTAATTAAAATAATCCTCCACTAGACTCATTTATTAGCTGAACATTTTTGTCATAATAAAACCAATAAAGGTGCTGCAGCAGTACCTTTTTAATTTTATTTTATTAACCCTTCTCTAACCAGGTAAGAAGTCACAATGAGATAAAAGACAATCTTATATTGAAGACAGACCCGGACTGGAAGGCAACATAAAAACGGAAACAGCCGACTGCTAGTAGCAGCTGGCTCCATTGTGGCGGTCCATCAAACACCCGGCCGATACTCACCTTGTGTTTCTGTCCTGATCTCTGATCTTCTTCTCCATCTCTGCATCTGTCAGCGTCTCCAACAGGGGGCACCACTGGTCGGCATCGCCTGTGTTTCTAATGGCTATCTCCACTGTGGGCAGCGGGTTCTCACTGCAAAACACCACCAACAAGAACACTTTGTTACACCGAGTACTGCAGTGACGTAAACCTAGCTGACTGGTTTCCATCTGCAGCTGCAGGTTCAGCTGTGATTTTTCTTTTCATGTGACTCAGATCAGATGTTTGATTATTAATGTGAAAAGTGGAGTCACTTCTCCCCCTGAAGCTGCAGATTCTGAAACATGCTAAATTGAATCTGAAGCTTCAAAGACATTGTTTCTGTTACCATAACTAAACATTATGACATGGAGCTAAAACATTATTTTTGATGGCCTGGATGAGCAGCGTGAATACAGATGACAAAAGGACAGGATGAAAGAAAACCAAATTAATCTTTGCTGATATTTGAGGAAACGTAAGGACTCAATGGAAACAAAGAAAATATGAAAACAAGCATGAGAAGAAAAGGTAAAAATATTGCCTCTGAGCGGTTCACTGTTAGTAATGAAAACACATTACAAACCATTATTCGCTGTCATGAAATATGCAGGAAATCAAAACATTTCTTCCACACCAGACATCCAACCGTGACAGAGGTCACTGCTGCTGTCTGGGTTTTGAAATATTTCATCACTTCACATCCTGGAAAACCCAAAAACTCAGGCAGCAGACTGTCGGCTACATTTCACCCAGAGAGGAACCGTCAGAGCAGCAAACACCAGTTCAACTCAGTTTGACTCAGTTCAACTTCAGTCTAGACGTTTTATCAAAACACATCAGGGAAGAGACATCTGCTGGTTCACGAACAGAAGTGCAACAACAGGCTTCAGCTGCTGGACCAGCATTCTGAACCAAAGGTCTATAGAGGAGAGGTCAAAGGTCACAGCCACATCACCATGGCAACAGCTATACAACAGCAGAGATGTAACAGATTATTATTTCCACACTGTTTGTTCCTGCAACTCCCTAAAAGTTTTAAGTTTTCACTGGTATGTTCCTAATTTTCTGGTTTTAAATGTTGAAATAGGTCCTTCTATGTTTGTTTCTTTCTGTAAGCCTCCACACTACAACTATATTCACACTCATTCTGCCACCAACTGCCACATCAAATTACTTTAATTCAACTTTGAGGGTTCTTCACATATCCATCAGTTAGGCTACTTTTCAAACTCCAAGTGGCGCAGTGCTCACTCAACATAAAAGCATGGGGCTACTTTTGGCTGCCTCCTAACAATCCACCAAACATTAGTCAACCAGAAAGGTCATTAGTCAGCAAGATTTCACAAATTTCATAAATCTAAAACTCTATCAGGAGCTGCGCCTTGTCAAAATAAATCCAAACCTATATGACTGGACCATGTGGGACTTTACTTTGAATGGACAGACACAGGAAGCGTCCACGCTCAGCAGTCAGACAGGAGTCAGGTTAATTTCCAGGGCTGGTACCTGCGGTTATTCCACAGGCTCGTTAATAACATGTCGGGCAGGAAATCCAAAGTGTGGGATCATTTTGAGAAGGTGAAGGACGAACCCAAGGTGATATGTAAACTCATCTTCATTGGTCGACTACAAACATGACGTATCATCTGAAACATGGAAGTAGCTACATGCCCATTAGCCCACAGCGTCATTAACAGGCGGCTCGCTCAGTGTGTGACGTGCACTTGTAGATAAAATATAGGCCTATATTAATGAAGGTTCATTAGTACGGTTTTGTATTTCTCTGTAATGTAGCACAGTGTTAACAATGTTACTGATACTATTCTTTCTCACACCTTCAACTCAAACCACCAAAATATATCATTTAATAATTACATTATTATCGTAAACAACATTCCAACAAGATATAGACTGACTTCAGCGGTTTAGATAAGAGACACACGACTGTAACCTGAAACAGTTAATAAACAATCTAATCTGAAGCACAGACTTCTACTTGTTTATTGTTTTGATCTGTAAATATTCAAATTCTCCTTAGATGACGGATGAAATGGGCTTGGCGAATCTAGTACTGGATACCTTCCATACAAAAAAACGGCAGCCAGGATACAAACACACTCTCAAACAAACATTTTGCAGTGTGTTGGTGAGACAGTACCTGAAGGCGTACGTCCTCTGGTGCCAGCTCAGCTGACCGCGGATGCTGTAGGCGATGGTGGTGACAAACTCTCCGCCCAGGCCGAGCTCAGAGCAAAGCTTCAGGGCGAACTTCTCTGGAGAGTTCTCCCTCTCAGACATGTCCCACTCAAACTGGTCCACCAGGGAGATGTTCCCAACATGGATGTTCAACTGGACACAAAACATTTAATCAACAAGAGACAAAAACTCGTCTGCACCATAAGTATAACTTTGGAGGATGTTCAAAGATACTCAGTATGATCTAGATCGTCACCTTGATGATGACCCTCTGGTCCGTCTGCTCCTCCAGGATGCTGTCTGTCGGATAAGACTCGATCTGCTGTCTGATGGCGGAGGCGATGGCAGGGACGAAGGCCAGCGGGTTGAGGTCCAGGTCGTCGCAAAGGATCTCAGCAAACATCTCAGGCGTCATCAGCTTCTCTGGAAATTTCAAAAAAGAGGAGAAAGTTTGTTTTTGGTCATCGATGGAAAAGCCTTTGTTTTAATACAATACTTCTCTGAGCTGAGAGAAAGTGATGATGGGACGTTACCGTTCATATTCCAGGTGAAAGCGTCTCTGAGCTTCTGTCCCTCGATCTCCATGTCCAGACGGATCGGAACCAGAACTTCAGACTGAGTGGCGTTCTCGTGGATCACTGCTGGATCGTGGTCGTCAAAGCTGGGAAAGACAAAACACACGCAGGGAAAAAACTTAGTGATTGCAGCTAAAATTATACACTGCTCTTACTGTACACTTGATAACAGTCGTCCGTCAAAGGGGCATTTTGTCTGCTCTACTGGTTGTACATCATCATGTAAAGTTCTACTGTGCTGTGAAAATGTTACATTGCAGCCTGTTTTGCTGCTGCCAGCTGAAACAGTCTCACTCAATACAGGACCAGTTTCAAAAACTGTTGTCTCCTTTATTCACTTAGACACAAAAACATGGGAAAAGGGCTCCAGGTTGGAAAGAAAAACAAAGTTACCCTTTCCAAATGAACAAAGGGAGTGATCTGTGCAGGTTCCTGATGCTCACCACAGCGGGAAAGTCCTCTTCTTGTCACGGCCCAGTCGGCTGCGGTTGATGGTGGTGGAGCAGGGCACGGCGTCCAGGTGGTGAGAACTGTTGGGCAGCGTGGGAACCCACTGACTGTTCCTCTTCGCCTTCTGTTCCCTGGTGAGAGAACAACACAGGTGGGTATGTGTGAAAACTGTACAAAATGAGAGCGTCGGTTTTTTTTATTCCATCTTAAATAACTCCAGTGAGACCCGTTGTACATTTTACATCTCACCAACATAGATTTAAATGTTACAGGTTGCATCCTACTTTGACTGGAAAGATTTAGGAGGGGGAGAGGTGATGTCATTATTACTACAGGGTATCTGATTTCCAAATTAGTCCCACACAACTCTTAATAATCTTAGGTTTCAAGCGTCAAGTATTAATCAACAACCGGAGTCATACTGTGCTGAAAAGAGCCTTTCAGATCTTTTTTCCTGCTTTTTATTTAAGGTTACAACATTCATTTGTCATTTTAAAACACAGGGCTGCAGAATGAAAAGTCAGTTGTAGCCCCTTCATGTTGGACACACAGAGCAGATACACAAATATTTAAATTAAAATCAAATTAAACAATATCATAGTTATGTATATGCATGTGCATCTATACCTAGAAAGACTTAGGTTAGTATTAAACTGCAGCAGACATTGCTTCCTGAAGTCTACGCCTATAAACCATCAGATCAATGACTAAAACTAGTACTCACGATAAACTTTGGTACATTAAAAAACAACAACAAAAAACACTAGAGGCTACACATGACCTGAGAAACCTCTTCTGACGTGATCCCAACATGTAAACAGAGCAACACTCCCGTTAATGTAATTTTAGAGACTCACCATTTCCCACTACCATTACAAATATTACATTACAGGCTCCTAAAAAGCACGCCCTGTCTGCACAGTGTTTTCAGAGGTGACTGACTGCAGTGGAGTTACCTGAGGTAGGCTGGGGGCTCAGTGCTGATGGACACAGCTTTGTACTTCTCATCGTTTCCTTCGAGGATCTCCTCGACCTCCGAAGCTTTCAGCAGAGTCACACTGGTGGCCAGCTGAGTGTAACCGTGATCTGAGCGACAAGAACAAGAGTCAAATCAACACAAGACGACAACCACTGAAATGATAATCACTGTGTCAAACTGCGGTTCCTTATCACAATTTCCCCCCCACAATTAACCTCTAAAGCTAAATAAATGCATTTAAACGTAAGTGACATTACAATGTGGTTTTACATGCGGTGCTTAGATATTCTTTAAGATCATTATGTTGTCATCTTTTAAAATAGAAATATCATTTAACTTGAGGTTTACTGTCATATTTTATTTATTTTCTGTCTTTGAGATTAGCTCCTTCAATTGTTCTAGGGTAAAATCTTTTAAAACAATGACTCAGTCTCCTTATAAATGAATTGACAGACCCTACTTAGTTTGTTCTATTCAATAACAGCGACTGAAAGAGTCTGCAGTCCATAATTTTTTACATACAACAGCCTTTAATATTACAGGAAACAATAGAGTTTAGAGATAATGATGGGGACTCAAAGCTTGCTACAGCCCCACCCAGCTGTAGATGTGTCAGCACTGCACTCTACTGACCGTGTGATGACTCCACTATTTTCTTCCGTTCTTCTACTGATGCCAGTTTTCTCCATAATGATGGGTATCTTTTATACAGGGAGCCTCTGAACATACGGAGGTAGTTTCCCACCTGAACACACACACACACAGAAAGAAAAAGAGAATCAAGATATAAGAAGGCAGATTCTTAATGCACAGCTTGAGTCTATTCAATCTTATCACTAACAACACAGCCAAATTAAATATTTAGAGCCCAACTGCACCATTATGGTTCAGTAATTATCAAGGCTCACTTGTCCTTTTCTGGACTGGAAAACAAATTTTTCCCCTGTCATTCAACACTGATGGGAAATTGGCTTAATTAATGTTTAGAATGTTTAATTCTTCTTTAAAACTATTTCAATAATAAATAAGAGATTTGGTGTCTAAATTATGCTTTAAATCTCACCTAAAATAAACATTATTGAAGGAAAAAAAATACATTAGTACAACAGCAGATTTCAATATTTTCACTGGTAGTGTACCTTATTTGAAAGCTGTTTCTAATCACTGAGCATCTACTGGTCTTCAGATAAGATATTTATAAAGCTGTTATTTTAGTGACCCTATACAAAACAGTTTCTGCTTTCATAGCTATTAAAATTCTGTAACTCTGGCTACATATATTTAAAAAATGATGGTCAGAGATAATTTTGTCACACTTACACTAAGATCTGGATTGAAATCGCATTGTACATTAGAGCAATAACCTCTTTTACATCCCACAAAACAATTCATTTTTCTCACCCCACTTCAGTCCTCTACTCTGCATTGTCTCTGTAGCCGCCTACATTTTGTTGTTTTGCCTCTGTTGATCGTTTCTGTTTTTATTTTGTATTGTAATGTGTTTTAGTTGCACAACAGGAACCTGCTGAAAACCAGTTTTTAACTGAGTCAGGTCAGTTCTGACTGTAACACACAATGTTACTTTTAATTACTTTCTTGTAAAAATAATTAAAACTCATGGCATTGACAGTCTGGTAAAATACACACCGGTTTATTGTGCAAGTAGCAGTACTACTGACATGTATAAATAATATGAGACGAGCAATAGAATCAGCCTGATGGCCAACCACGTGTACACATTGAGGGAATCTGACACCAGTTTTGTTTGCATTGTCCTCAACGAATTTACATAGAAATAGACATAAGAGCTACGAGAAGTAACAACAAAGCGGAACAACTGAGGGTAAAAGAAGACTGGCCTATGATGCACACAAGTAGGTAAAAAATAAGTGTATTTAACTATACAAATATTATATAAAACGTTTAACGACGATAAGAATAACATAAAAATAAAACGCCTAACGGTAGTTAGGCTACAAGTCAAGTGTTCACGTAACGTTAGTCATTAAAAAAAAGAGAAAAAACGTAAAACAACAAAAATATGTTTTCAACAGGTATGTGTCTAACAAATTATATACGTATACTATATAACATATGGTATATTTTATAAATATAGTACAGTTAACCTTCATAACGCCAAATAAAGCAGCTTTGCTTTGGATTAGCACCGTTAGCTTGCTAGCTTAGCTTAATTGTTTCACGATAGCTAGCTCGGCCGCAGATAACCCGGTGAACCTCAGGAGAAGGACGAACATTTTAAGGTCAAACTTTACCCCATAAATCAGCATACAGATAAATGTGTTTTATTTTAAAGACTATTTTTAATTAAATGAACAATAAACCTCAAAACAATGAATGAGTATTCGTGCGCTGTCGTGCATCGTTAGCTGGTTAGCTGGCTGCTAGCGGACCGGCTGCCGAGTTAAACGACACTTTTCTGCTAGATAAGTACACTTTAGAGTACGGGGTTTGTTGAATAAGTGAAATACTAACCTCTGATCCGATCATGTAAAAGTCTCCATCCTCCTCGAGCTGAAATTTCACCGGTTTTTGTCCAAATGTTTTGCTAAGCGCCATACTGAAATGAAATAACAAAGCTCTGTGCTACTGCGCAGGCGCGAACCACGAGAGCGTCCTGACGCTGAGAGATGACGTAACCCTAGTTCATAACGTCATCAGCAGTCGCTACTCTGTCTTTAAAATATTATGTTTATTATTAGCAGTGGTAGTTTTACTATAATCACCATTTATTATACTATATTAAACTCATATCAAACTTTTATATTCTGTACTGTATTGCTGTACTGTATATATATGTATATATATATATATATATATATAGATATAGATATATATATACTATTCTTCTGAACACTGTATAGTTGATGTCATATTACTTTACAAATTTGACACTTTGCTGCTATTAACCAAGTATATCTCTGGTTGTGGGTAATGTTTGTGCGCAACCACAACTTGCATTGTAATTTTGAGTGTAACTGCTTTTTACAGCTTGTTTCTATTCTATTATTGTTTTTGTTTCATATGCTTCTAATTATTTCAATTATTGTTTTTATTGTCTGTGCCAAGGGTATGCACAGTTCCTTATATGTGGAATTTCCGCAGAAAAATTTAAAGTTGCACTTTGTGGTTCCTCTCAGCCGTTTTTAAGTACTGTTGCAGGGTTTTTGTACACAATCTTCTATTCTACTTTTTATGGTTCACTTCTAGTATATATTAACATACTTTTCGGCTTTTCTTTGTAGTAATCTTATTTTGTGTTTTATATTGTTTGTTTTAGAGCTGTACATTTTTTACTCTGCATTTTTCTTCTATGTTGTCTTGGCCAGGACACTCTTGAAAAAGAGTTTTTTAATTCCAAGAGGTTTTTCTGGTTAAAGGTAAAATCATTTATTTTTTTCCTATTTTATGTCATTGTGCTGCTGCTGCTGCTGCTACAAAAATATCTCTCTAGGGATCAATAAAGGCTTATCTTATTTTTGCTATTCTTTAATGAAATCAGTGCCCTAAAATTACTTTTAAGACAAAAGATTGTAAAACAAATTGTCACTGGTTTCTTTTCAGCTTAATGTGGGCATCTTCTCTACCAAATAAATAAATTCCAAATTCCAGAGTGTGTTCTTGTATCATTCCACTTTATTGCACCTAACATTTTTATGGTCTGGATGATTTCTTCATCTGTGTAGTTTCGCTGAGTTAATACCAATGACTGGTCTAAATTTTATGTGAATAGCTGCACTATAAATGTGCTACTATAAATACTTCCCCCACTGTATTATTAAATTGTAATGCTTGAAAAGTCTGATTATGATCTTTAACACTTAAAAGTTCAGTGTAACATCCACAGTAATTATAAAAGACCCTTTATTATTTTAGCTCTCTGTGCTTCTGATTTAAGCCCAGTATGATGCAGCTGTACTATCTACTCACAGTTGTTATGAATCTTGGTTCTTTAATCTTCACATGAAGGATGCAGTAATAAAGCGAAAAGAGTCTTTTTACTTTTATAAACTTAATGTTTATTCGTATATACATGAATATATTAATCTATAACCAAGAAAGGAGAGAATGTACAATGCAAAACAAAATCTCTATATACAAATCAATAAATAAACAAAGACATAATCAAGGAGAGTTTTGTATTCTACATGGGTTTTTGTGTTCTTGGGAAAAGTAGGAAAAGTAAAACAAAGAAGAGACTGCAGTTAGAAAAAGTTCGGAAATTCTTTTTTGTTAAAATGGAAAATGGCACCCGAGCACAGTTCAGGGGAACAAAACAAAGAAATGAAAATAAAAACACACACACCACACCAGCTGGTTTCCAGTTTTTAAGTTTTTTTTTTCTTCTTCTTGTAAACGCAGCCTTTTTGTTCAAACTCGCACAGAATCAGGTCAAATCACAAAAAGGTACGTCATTGTCAACACGGGCTACGACGACACACACAAACCGGTCCAACATCAACCTCATCAGCACGGAAACGCTCGCAGGGTCAGTTCATTTTAAAGTTCCACTCATGTGCACGATGTTTATGTTCGATGTTATGAGACGGAGCTGCTGCAGAAAACAAGTCATCACTGATACAGGAAACAGTGTTCTTTAATTCAAGGCCTGATGATAACAAAGTTTTTATTCCAACCAAAGACAAAGAAGGAACTTACACTGCATTCAAGGTGTGTTTGGAAAAGTGAGCACCTGCTTTAGGATATTGATGAGCCTTGAAAACATAAGGAAAAGAAGCCATATATTTCAAATATTTACGTCTTCAGTAGAATCTAAGGAAGTCAGACAGTACTGAGAGATGGACTAACCAGTCCCTCCAGGATGTCGCGATGTTGTGGTCGCAATAATTAATGCAAAGTGTGAATTCTGCACAACCTTGCAATTTTGTGTAACTTTTCTCCAAGTTTTACTATTTAAAAAGGATAAAATCTCATTTTATTGTAGAGCTGCATACAGTGTATTGATTTGGGGTTCTGTGCCTGGAGTCACAGACACACAGTGACGGGGCTAACTGTTAGCATCACACGGCTAACGTTACCCAAGGGTTTTTCAACAGGTTTAACGGCAGAATCAAGCCGAGCCGTTTCTGTGTCGGTTTGAGATAAACGGCTCTGTGTCGGATGTTAACTGCTGCGGGGCTTCGGCCTACACAGCGAAAGATGACAAGTAGGGATAAGATCACATTGTGCCGAGTTAGCTTGTGCTAACCAGGCAGAGAGAGCATGAGGGGAGCAGCTAACGGGGACGATCCTTGAGTGCTGCTTTGATAGGCGGCATCACGAATCCAAGACAGCATCACAGCCATTTTTTCAATTTTCCTACGAACACTGCAGCAACCATCGCAATTTTTTAGAACAGTTGCCGTGAAATCAGTCAAAGCAATCAGACCGCAAAATCCTGGAGGGACAAACACATTGTTTTGATCTTTTCATGGGAGTTTTTGACCACCAGACAAACATACAGAATAATGTGGCCAAAAATGTCTTTTTCAGGGATCTGTAAAAGTTGATGGTTTTAGTGTGAACTGCTGCTCCATAGTCTACATTAATTTATGACATCAAGTAGGAGATACTAAAACACTTTTTTACAGACATCATGGTGCATTAAAGGTCATGTTGCAAAGATGTCGCTCCGACACAACAGAGGAGGAACTCTGATATACGTTCTGACGTTCTCGAGTGGTTTTCATGCCTGAAACTTGGCCAAAAAGAAAGTAAAAATACATTAAAGTCTTGTGTAAAATGTTGAGCACCAGTGGGATGAAATATATAGAATAATGTAACGTTCCTGCACGCCATGAAGTGTTTTTGATGAGTGTGCAGCATTAAAAACTTAAGACATGTCGACCACTTGTACTCACTTTATTACCTAAAACATTGTTAATAAAGTGAGTGAGATTCTTTGTTTCTTTCATGTCAGATATAAAGTTTGGTTGGAATAAAAACCTGCTGTATGGTTACGAGCTGCTGGTTTGACGGTCCAGTTTTGAATATAGGCAAATCCAGCAGCAGTTTGATCCTGAACAGAAATTAAAGGCGACATTAAAACATGAGAAAAAGGAGGATTAATTTATGAAAGTTTCTACAACAGCTTCATCTGCAGCTCCGGACAAACATCTTTGCTTCAAGTTTCTCGGACGACTCGACATCTAATTCTCCACAGGGAAACGGGTCCAGACATCATAGTGTTTTCACCCTTTTTTTTTGTTTTCCAGAAAAATGCGACAACAGTAAACATATAAACTTGGTTTTTTTTTCCACTGTGAAAGGCAGAGGACTTGTCTGTTTAAAACCTTTTTCTCTCTTTCCTTGTTTTTTTTTTGGCACATGGAGGGTCAAGCCTGACGCCTTCGCTGCTCGCCAACGAGACGAGCAAGCGGATGTTTACTACGACACCGCTAAGGGGGAACGAGACGTAATTTTTTTTTTCAGTTCACAGTGCTCAACGTGACGCGCCGATCAACAGGCAGAGAGGGCAGAGTGAAAGGGGGTCAAAGGTCACAGTGTTCAACAGCGAAGGATTTCACGCCACGGGGGCACGGACAACATCCACGACAGCTGGACGACGTGCCTCCTGCCGCTCGTCACCATATTGCTTTCGCAGGGTTTTTCAGGGGTGCGGGGGATATGTTTCATTCACTTGATCGTTAAGAGAATTATGAACTTCATGCAGGTGGAAATAAGAAAAAAAAAAAAAAAGGCAATACATGGTCGCAGTGCAATCCAGGCAAATGTAGTGTTTTGTTGTGATATGAAGAACTCAGGAAGAATCCAACCTTTGATATTCAGTCATAAAGCATTTTTGGTGAAGCCACTTTCCCTTAATTGGTGATTTCCTACATTTCCCAGGATGCTCTGCAACAGCACTCAGGGAAAGGGTCTGAAAATTGGCTGTTGATGTAACAGGCTTTTTGCGCCACCTCCCAACAGCAACTGTCCAATCATAGCTACAGCTCGGCACGTTCAAAGTTTCGTAACTTTTTAAGCATTTCTAAAAACACAAAAGCAAAAGTGTGAGACGTGCATTAATCTGTGGGTTTATCTGCTCTAACAAGACCCGCAAACGTTAGCATGTCCGGCTAACTGTTTTACAACCTTCAGAAGTAAGTGAGTCTTAAGGGCCATCGTTTTTAGTTTAGTCCACACTGTAACTACAGCAACGACGACACTGGAAAACAATATCGTTGGGATCACTTTCAGAGCGATTTGATCGACGATAGAAACTCTGACTGCCAATCAAAGGCCTTTTGAAATTTACTGCCGCCTGGAGCACGCAACATGTTCTTGGCGCCACTGTTAACAGAACAATATTGTTCATCAGTGTGGATGCTAACATCATTATCGCTTTTGGTGTTTACTTTCAGGGCCAAAAAGCACATCATTAAAACATTTCATCAGTTTGTGTGTAAGGAAAAATGTCCTGTTCACGACTAACACATCCACTGTGTCGTATTTTCTCTACAGTTTGTGGAAGCTGGTCCTGGATGCTATCAGAGTTTAGGCTAACGTCAGTGGCTCTGTCCTGCTCTACATTGGATTTGGGGAAGTTTACACTCGTGCCAGTGTTACCAAAGATTTACATTTGTTGACACATTCGTCAGTCCTCATCTTTAAAGCGAAAAGATGCGAAAAGTATGTGAAGTATGTAAGCTAACGAGCCAAAACCAGGACATGCATTACATTCAGTTTTTCCTCATCATACTTATAATACTAGGACCAATAAGTCAATACAGGCTGTTTCTTAACTTCCATGTTTTTTGAATGGATCATCCTCTGGTGAGGACTTTGAGCCAGTTAGCATTAGCCTCAGGCCTTAAGCATGATATCATGTATGTAAGTGTATATTAAGGATCCATTTTACAGGGTTCTCGCAACGGCTGACAAAATCTGTTAGCGACAGCAGTCTGCTGGCTTGAAATGAGAAGCTGCTTTTGTCTATTTTTGGGACCCACTCCTTAAGAAATAACTTAGACTTTTGATGGTTAACGTGCCTCTATTGTCATTGTAGCTGCATATGAGCTAATGGGGTTGTGGCTAAGCTAACGGTCAACAGAACAAGCTAACGGAGGGAAAATGTAGAATCCAGAAAAGAAGCCCTTTAAAAAGTTTTGTAGCTGTTAGAAATGTGACTTTGTATCCATGGGAATAAAAGAAACATGGCCCCCAAAAAATGGAAAATGCGTCACCAAAATCTTCTTTTTTAAAACAGTGATAAGATGTTTTTTCGGTTGGATTTTTCCTTGAAAGAAACAGATCATGAACAGCACAGAAAGAAGAGAGAGAAGAGTTTGTTCCCTCGTGTGCAGCTTGGCAGCATCACCGTCGTTCGTCTGGGCTCCTACTGCCGGATTTAAAGGAGCTTTTCTGTATTTTGACAAGTTTTCCACGTCTGGATGTCGTCAAAATCTTTTCCACACTTTCCGTAAGAGAGAAAGAGCCCAGAGAGGAAAGACTCTGCTGTCAACACCGGCACGTCAAGCACAGCCGACACCGCAAGAAAGAACGTCCTGCAGGATAAATAAGCAGGACGCGTCGGGTGCGTCTGCAACACACAAGCCTGTCATGGCACATTTGGAAAGTGGTTACTGATGGATATGAAGGATGATCCGCCATGTTGGAAGAACCAAACCACTAAAACACAGTCCATCTCTTCTTCTGGTGCAGCGGTGGAGACCAGGGTTAAACCAAAATATCAGTTTGCTGTTACAGAAAATGTTGAATATTCTTTTCTGACCACAACGAGAGAAACATGCTAACCTGACAGAATATTTTGTTTTGATACATTTATGTTATTTTATTTTATTTTATATTTATTATTTATTTATTCTTTGATAAATTGCGTTTCGTGTCCCAGAGTTTCTCTACTGCAGTGATTCAGGAACACGACATACTATCCTCATATAAAATAATAACAATAATAATTCAAGTCAGCTTTTAGTGTCTTCGATGGTCAAAATGTTGCTTTTCAAGAAGAAAAAAATATTTAATAAACTAAATATTTTAACTCTTTCTTGCAATTAATTAATTTGCAATGATAAAAATACTCATGAATGGAGCTAAAACAATTGTCTAGTTAATCGATTAGTCGACCAGCAAAAACAATCAGCAACTCTTTTGATAAGCGATTAATCGTTTAAGTCATTTTTAATGTGAAAATACCAAAAATCTATGGTTATCACTTTACATTTCTCTGTTTCATGTGACAGTAATTTAATAAACGTTCAGCTTTAGACTGTCAGATAAGACAAGTTCATTTAAGACAATAACTTGTTAAATGATTAATCGAGAGACCGAAAGAATAATCAATGGGAAAATACTCATTACTGTCACATCTGTTCATAGTAATTCAAACTTATGAGTAATTAGTCAAAGTTTAGTATTTTTGTTTTTTTTTTAATCTTGTTTTTCTTTTTCTGGCAGAAATGGGCTTCCATACATTGGACAGAATTTTCTGACAATAGCAAACCCAACATTTAAAGGTCTCACTCCGCAGGTGAGAAGAGATGCTCGTGTCGTCTTCCAACATGGCGGCGGCGTTCAGGAAGTAGAGAAAGCAGTGACGTGATAGTTAGCAGCAGCACCATATCAGAGCAGAGAGATGCGAAAAAATGTACAAAGCAAAAATGGAAAAAAGTGTTGATATTGTGACGAGTCTATTAACAAAATCTCATGGTCCGTTTCAAAAGAATATACTGCACAGTTGGTGTTAATCAATATATACACACAGTTCTTTTTTTTTTTTGTTTTCAGCTCATTTGTTCTTCCCTCGGGAACATTTTGTATCCCAGTCAAGTGCGATCAAAGGACTGCCACATCCTTCACGGTGTAGTGGTTACGATTCATTAATAAAAATAACAAAAAGAAAACACTGGCATGTGATTCATGGCTGTGCCCACTGGATTTTGACACCATGTTTCCACTTCACTTGACCTTTTTTCTTTTTGTAACATGGCAGCGTTCAGAAGTTTAAAGAGTTCAGATGCCTCCACGTCAGCGTCGCTGGTGTTAAAATGCTGAAACCAGTCCCAGCGTCCGCAGAGTGGAGAGTTCAGTGCTGCAGTCCCAGAAACACTGTCGACATCAGGAACCCCGGGGGCCAGACGGTAAAGGCGGCGGTACACTCACAAGAAAAGTTCCCTGAAAAAATAGAAACACATTCGAACACCCGGCTGTTCGTATTGTTCGTGTATGTACACTCCATGCCAGGAGGGGGCGTGCATGAAGACTGAAGTTGAAGGCTGCCGAGGGACTCTGGGGTTTTAAAAAATAGTTTCATCGAAGGTGCAAAAAAAATCAAGCAAGAGGCTTGGACAAAAATGTTTAAGAGCTGGCCGAGTGACGCTGAGATGTAAAC
The DNA here is from genome assembly GCF_041903045.1 of Epinephelus lanceolatus. Classification (NCBI taxonomy): domain Eukaryota; kingdom Metazoa; phylum Chordata; class Actinopteri; order Perciformes; family Serranidae; genus Epinephelus; species Epinephelus lanceolatus. The sequence goes on from NC_135742.1 coordinate 4,420,386, forward strand.
AGTTGTAAACAAAAAGTAATGGATCAGGAAATGAGATGGATCGTCTTCTCCACGAGCCAACATGACCGGTTGCGTGATGTTTCAGACCGAGCGGAGACTGGTAAAGAGTTCGACTAGCCTCCGAGCAGCGGCGCCCAACACCAACGCGGCTGTTTGTTTTTCCCACAAACGTGTCCTTTTGTTGTCCTGAACTCGCAGCCTTCAGGAAACAGCTTCCATCAGGGCGTTTCCTGCGTCGCACTCGGCCTTTTAGAGTCCTGGGAGGGTCCTGATGACACAACAGTTGTCCCTAAGTGCTAAGGTGCTCCTCTGCTTTCTGCTTATCCACAGAAAGGTTGGTCATTTCTCTCCTCTGGCATCTCTGTCCAAACCAAAACTCAGATACTTCAGGTTAGTGTGCCAACTCCGACAGACCCGAACTCAAATGTTTCTTCTGAGGAGTTGGAGACCAGAGAGGGTTAAGGGGGCGGAGGGGAGGCAGGAAGTGGTGCGTCGTTTCTCCTCAGAAAATCCCTTTGGCGATTTTCAGTCCCTTCTGTTTCATGCGAGGCAGCGTCGAACTGGCGACGTTCTTGGCTCGCATCGGCCGGGCCAGGCCGCGCTTCTTCAGCACAAAGTCGTAGTTGGCAGTGGAGTTCATGGCGTAGAAAACGTTGGCGTTGTCCGGGATCCGGAGCTCTGCAGGGCAAGACGAGAGGGAGAAAAGACACAACATGTAGTGAGTCTAAATTCATCTGGTGAAAATCTTTCGTGTTGGCGAGAAAAATATGAACATTATGATTTATTGTTCACTGAGCATATGGTGGATATATGTTCTGCAACAACATGGTCATAAGTTTGTACCTTTGTCCTCAGAGATTTTCTGCATCAGCTCGTACTCTTCGGTCTTCTCTCGCTCCAGGTTGTGTTTGATCATCGCCTTCCTGATGACGGCTGGAGTCTTGTCTTGACTCGTCACCTGAATCAAAAGGACGAGGGAAACATCAACAACTGACGTCTTTGTCAGAGTCGACTTAAACGTTTCTTACTGCTTTGAAGCTTTTAAAGGTTTAGATGTGAATCTTGGCAAATAAAAACAACCATTTGGTTTATTACATGTTTATATTTTGGGTGTTTTTCTTTCTAATTATTTACTAATAGGTGTATAATTTTGTTAAGCAATGCAATCAGAAAACTTGCTCTAAAACTAACAAGATATTCAGCAGATTGTAGCGGCTGATCACAGAGAGACCGATATTTTATACTCATTAAATTATTCTTTAAAAAGAAATTTTGGAGATTAACTGACCAGGATGCTCTTGTACATGTTTCCGTTCTCCACGTCCAGGCTGACCCTGATGATGCAGCAGTCGTCCACCTGCTGGTTGTACAGCGGCAGCGACAGAGTCGAGTAGTTCGACACCGCCGACACAGAGCGTTTGTGTGAGCGGGAGGCGGACAGTGGGGTGGAGGAGGAGACAGAGGAGGAGGAGGCGCTGCTGGAGCCCGAGGCCGAGCCGGAGCTGGAGCCCGTCCCCGAGGTGTCCAGAGACGACAGAGACGTGCACTCCCAGAACTAAACGGGGGGACAGAGGAGGTGGTGAGGACAAAGTTACCAAATAATCTGTCAGCTACCTTCTGGATTAAAGGACTACTCTGTCAATTTTACATATCAAGATCAGGTTACTAGTGTGACACTCAGCCTGCGTCACTAACAGGGGGTGTGGAATTTAAAAGATGTGGGTGTTTACCAGGTCTAATGAAGAGCTGTAAGATTGAGTTGCATTATGGGATATGTAGGATCAGTGCATTTTGAGCTTGACCCATACCAAGGACAAAAATTCAGAATATCTCGGCCTCTGCTGCCTTATTATTTTACCTTTTGCCATTTAATCTCTCTCTTGCATGTCTCCAAACTTTATGGAAGTCAAACACTAAACTGCCATGGTAACCTTTTGATATAGTCATCATTTACAATCCTAAACGAGGACACAAGCACACTGCTAAGGTTTTTTGAAATACTACATCTCTGATATCATACGTAGATACCTCCACTACTTCCCTGCATCCCTCTAATATTAATACCACAAATAATATCTGCGCTATATTTAATATTTATTAAATAGTTCTTATCTTCATTGCATCTAATTTCTTTGTCGTAAGTATTACATTTTTATTTTCATATATATTTTGTTTTTAGTGGAGGGGCAACAAAGCATCTCACTGTACACTGTAGAGACATGTTGAGTATGTGACAACTAAAACTTAAAACTTGATTTACTGCGTTTTAAAATGTGAGAAAACAGTGAAGAATTATCCACTAAACTTCACAGGGCCCAAAGGTGATGTCCCAAAAGGACTGGTTTTGTCAGATTAACAGTCCAAAACCCAAAGAAATTAAATTCACAAACAAAATCATCATATTTGAGAGGCTGGAACCAAACAATAACCAGCAAATAACAGAATAACACTGGACATATCAAGCACTCAGTAATGTATGTTATTATAGTTAAAAATAGTTCATACGCTGTGATACTGCCATCTCTTAACACGTCTGAAAAAGTAAAACTTGTTACCGTTGACGTTGTATCTGCTGGTGGAGCGTCTCTCCCCAAAGCAGAGACGGTGAGTTTCACTGAAGGAGTTGACGTCTACAGAGAGAGAGAGGAGCCATCAACAAACAGCCACACAGGTGAACAAGCAACACGAGCATCTAATTGGCTGCTGAGAGATGATGTCAGAACCAGGAAAACAACACAACATCAGCTGAGGTTTCTCTGGCTGACTCTTCTTGTATTTTAATATAAAATAACCAGTGGTGGAGTGAGTATGTAACTACTTAAGTAAGTAAAAGTACTAATACTTCAATGTAAAAATACTCCACTACAATTACGACAATTGCGATGACGACTTCATGATGATGATTTTATAGCTACTTTTTATAATCACGAATTTTGACTGGTTAATTTATGACCTTATATTTGTATATGACTGCTTTCTTTAATTTTATGATGTATGGATAGATTGGTGCTTGTTTTTTAACTGTGTCTTGAAAGATGTCCTTGAGGGCTTTGAAAAGCACCTATAACAAAACAAAACAAAATAAAATAAAATAATGTATTTTATTTTATTTTTTTTTAAAAATAAAATAAAATAAAATAAAATAAAATAAAATAAAAATAAAGTCCTAATGAAATACATTATTATTATTATTATTATTATTATTATTATTATTATTATTAAAAGTCAGTCAGTCAGTTCACTACGGTAAAAGTACCTTAACTATAATCAGGAAAATGTACTTAAATTATTAAAGTATGTTACATGTGACTTTTATACTATAATATCTGATCTCATTAGATGATTCTGACTCATGCATTCATGTAAATGCAAGACTTTATTGGTGTAGTTGTTTGAGGTGGAGCTCATGTTGAAATAATACCTAATGATTATTTTCATTTTGGATTCATCTGCTGATTATTTTCTTTATTAATTAGTGATTGTTTGATTTGTAAAAAGTTTTGAAAATGGCCAGAGATGCTTGTCACGATGACCCAGAGCCTAAAGTGACACCTTCACTATGTTTGTTGAACCTCAACATTATTACTGTACATTACAATTACTAACATTATTCAAAGGAAAAGTTTGTGAAGCTGCAACCATGGAATGATTTTACCAGGAAAATGACTTGAATAGAAATTAATTTCAGTCAGTTGACGAGTTGATTAATTGACTAACTGTTTGAGCTGTAATTTATAACACATACTTTATAAGCTCTTTGTATTATTTGTTTGCAAAATCTTAATTTGCACAGTAACTAAAGTTGTCAGATAAATGTTGTAGAAGGAGAAAGTGTCATAAAAAGACTCAAGTAAAGTACCTAAAATGTTCCACCACTATAAAATACTGTTATACTGTCTCTCTCATCCTCACCTTTCTCTCATGTCCCTCTGGAGAATCTGACAGGAAGCTGGCGTTCACGTCTTCCAGGTCTGACCCACTGGAGCTGACGGAGGTGACGCTGAGAGCGTCGCCGCTGTCCCCTCCTCCTCCTTGGTACGGTCTGTAGTGCGAGTGGTCGAAGGACTTGGAGTGAGAGCCTGGAGCGCTGCTGCAGCCGGCCTCTGTCAACTGCCGGCTGGAAGTGAAACAATAACACAATGAGGAGTTTAACTCATGATACCAGAGTTCTGATTAGAATTTGAGTTGTAAAACATGTACAATAATATAAAACACAAAACACAACAGCGCTCAGTTTTGATCAAAACTGTCACTCACTCGCTCCAGCGCTTCATGATTCCTCCGTTCTTCTTGGCTCTGAGCGTGTTGCTGGCCGACTCAGACAGAGGCTCGATTTCACAGGACAGATTGTAGCTGCAGGAACAGGAAGTCAGGACGATGATGACAATGTTAATCTGAATTTATCTCAATGATAAGACAGGACGACCTTGTTGTTCAAAGCCCTCCTGCCAATTCATTGCACCGATGTGTCAGTAAACACATCACCACCCTGAGTGCTGGATCATCACTTCACTGGTCTGAATTATTTAATACAAAATCTGCTGAGTCAGAATCAGTGGGCTGTGTTTTGTCATTCATCCTGATACCAGCTTTATATATTTCGCCTGCTGCAGCTTTAATACTTTGTCTTGTTTATGTTTAGATGATGAATATAATTTGTCTATAGTTTCAGACGCTCCCGGTGGATTTCACCACTTTCCCTGAGTGTTACCGTCATTTTTAAATTGCTTTCAATTATTTTAAAGTGCTCGCTGCCGTCCTCTGACCAACAGCGTCTTTATTCCTAAATGCTCTGTTGTTTCTCTGCAGCACCGCGCTTCAGAGCACAGCTTCCACAAACATGCTCATGTCTTTCAGTCTTAACGGTCAAATGGGGGGAGCTCATATTGGATGTCGACACACTGGATGTCAGTGGTTGCATCACTGCACAGACTTCCCGAAATTCTGCATGTACATAATGTTTTCCCTTTAGCAAAACAGAAGTACATCTATAAAATTAGACAAAGAGAGATGACTGGTTGCTCTGTTTATTCAAACGCAGATCAAAACCTTGTGTCGGGTGCTCGTGGAGAACGTTAAACAACAGGAGACACAGGAAGGCGATCGAGGTGCTCATTAAAACAGCCAACATGTTTCGACTGCTGCAGATCTTCGTCAGGGATTAAGCCTAATTGTTCTATATTTCTGGAGTACTGGATTGCCTATCAATACCACAGAAAATGAGTACTGAAACCATTTTAAAATATTCAGAATCAGCAACAACACTAGTTGATGTTCCCAGTTCCAGTTGTAAGAGCTCATCCTGTTTAAACTAATCTTACAGGAGAACAACCAGCAGTAACTAGAGTCCTTCAGCACCATGTTGAGTTAGATTATCTGGTGGTCTTCATTAGATATTCTTGTCAGAGATGGACACACTGCTGTTGAGACAGAGACGGAAACAGACCGACTAACCTCTCTGCTTCGCTGAGTTTCTCCACGCCTGCGAACCACTCCCTGAAGTGGCTGTCCTGAGTGAAACTGTAGTTGTTGGAGGCCAACTGGAGCAGTTTGATCTGAGCGATCACCTCAAACTCCTGCAGGTAGAAAGGAGAGCAGGAGACAGTCAATGGAGTGACAATAACTTCCATTTGCACTGTATTGGTATGTTTCTATACACCACTATTATTCCCAATAAAATATTACTAAAACTCAATCTGTTTGTCTGTTCCAAACTTTTAAAAAGCCACTTTGCTTTAAAGAAAACACCAGCTCTAATGTGTTTTTCAGACCCTTACAGCTGAATATGAAATTAAACTCACCTTTCTTCTCTTCTCAAAGTTGATCAGACCACCCTGAAATAAACCGATTTAAAATCGTGAGGCAATGATGGTTAAAAAAATAAATAAAATAAGGGTAAATACAAACAGTATCATAGTAAACGTGACAGGTCAGGTGACTGACCTCAGTGTAGTCCTTCATGGCAGTGTCCATCATCACAAGGTCTGTCAAGAAGGTCCCCAGGTAGGGAATCGTCCCCTGCATCACTCCCTGTTCACAGAGGACAGACTGAATTATATAACATGGAGGAAGCTGGGACTTTTTTAATGTAGAGTTGCTAAAAAACAAAAACACTTTCCTCAGAGCGGTATAAATACATTTCTCCTGATACCAGCTGCATATTTTACTGTAATGGTACCGTAATTTTTCAATGGTCCGTATTTCGGAAGTAAAATCATTGTCTCTCTACCATTACAGCTATTTCAAAGGGACAGTTCACCCCAAAAAAAGGTGCAAAAGGAGGCGTGCATCTACTGCTAGCTCACCTAGCACCACTGAGCTAGCTAACATTACAACTCAGCTGAGGACATCTCTTGTCCATGAGTAGATGCACGCCCCCTTCTGTGCAGTGAGCACCACAAGCTGAGTGTCATCTAGTTCCATTATATAGTGGAGAGGCAGACATTTCTACAGCCGATATCTCCAACACTCAACAACTCACACCAAAAAAAAATCTAGACTGATAAACAGCACTACAGGTAGGAAGAAAAATCAGCTAAAGGTCAAAACACTTTGAGAGGTTTATGTCAGAAATAACAGTCTAAATATGGAGTATTTGTTCTCCTTCTCCCTGCCAAACTGCAGTGACTCTACCTGCCACTAGATGAGGCTGTTGGCACAGTATTAATACAGTGTATTGTTCAGCGTTGGAGGCAGCAGAGTGTGTGAGTGTAAAAACATGAGTCAGAAGCTCTGTGATGAGGACACTATTTTCTTTCCCTCTGGTGTTTCAGTGTGTGGACTCACCAGGTCTCTCTGCTGCTGATGTCTCCTCTGAGCTCGTTTGGGGTTGATTTCCAAAGTGGCGAACTTCGAGGTGCCCTCCTGCAGATAAACAACAGCACAGTGGATCTATGTCTAATAAATTGACAAAGAAATAAAGTGCAACAGTTTCACACATTTCACCTTGAGGGCTTTATACCCTGCACCACATCTGAATAAGAACAACAATACAGAAGTAACAGCGTGTTTTTTAAAAATAATTTCCCAATTGATGTGTCATTGTCACGTCAATTGAGACAACCATTAATCTTTGTGCAGCTGCAAAACAGTTCAGGCTTTTTACAAAACGTCTAATTCAATTGACAAAATTTGAGTGACAAACTGTCTCACTCAAAGCTGGTTTATAAAGTATATTAAAGACATTTCAGTCAACACAACCTTTATGCAGGTTGTGTAAACCAAAATATTATATATAATAAATCTACCTAATTTAATAGAATAAATATCCAACTTTGATAAAGAAATCCTGCTCCCTTTAATCTGCTGCAAATTTGACATTGATATTATCTGACAAACAAAATAAAAATCACATATACTGTATGACCATAATCAGATATTGATGACAGAATAATTAACAGTATTATTCAACAGCTCACATCATGTGGATGCTTACAGTGGTACTCCAACAAATTTGGTGCTTCACTTCCCCAAAGCTAAGCAACAAGTGGGCGACACATTTAAAGGAACAGTCAAGACTGATGTGGTAAATATCCTGACTTTAATCTACAATATAGAGCTGCAGAGATGACGTTAATCGTAGGCCACTGCAAACATTAGTGATGCCCCTGTACCCTCGTCAAAAAGCCAATGGGATTTTTCCATTGGATTTTGGATTATTGCAGAAAATAAGCTCTGTGGCAAACACACATTTATGATACTTGCATGTTTTGTTCACAAACTAACACCACTTTCATGATTTTGGAAGCTAACATTAGGCTTTAAGCAGAGTACATCACAGTCGCATGACTTAAAATAGCCACCACAACGAGGCTGTAAAGCCGTGTTCGAAGTGATGCGATCTATAGTTTCATTTAGCTACTTGTCACGAGTGGCATTTACTGACATATTTTAAGTCGTTGAACAAAATGTGAAAGTCTCTTCAGCTTGTGTTAACACAGACCTTATTTCAGGCATCTGACCAAAAACCTACTGACTTTGAGACGAGGGAACCGTGAGTGCTACAATGCTAACTCATTTCCACGTTTTTGGACTCATTCCTGCACCACTCTGTTACAATCCCCTATAACAATCCTATATTTCCCATAATGCAACTGACTAACATTTTTTAGACTTCCCCCACATCTTTAAGTTGTAACAGAGGCTTTCTATAAATGCCGTCATCTCCCAGTAGTCCTCCTCTCTCTATTTTCAAAGATCTGACAGTACATAATACAGCAGTTTTCAGTGGCTTAGTACTAGTGCCCCCTCACTTTTGAAAATACAGCGATGAATCCATGACTGAAATGAGAATTTTTGTGTTAATGTGAACTAAAATAGAGGTGGTAGATATCCTGACTTGAGTTCCTAGAACGGGTAAAACAACAAGAACGTGGAATCCTACATTTCCCATAATGCAACTCAGCAACAATTTGTTAGACGTCCCTCTTTGTTGTAACACAGGCTTTATGTTTTATATTTGTTGCTCTCCAAGTTCCACAAAGCTCCTCGTTAACCCCAGAATAAATGATGCAAGTGTTTTCACAGGCTGTGTCTTTAATTCTGAGAATACAGCGATGGACTTTTGTGTGAACCGACTAAACTACTGTTGTTTTTCATGACAAATAAAGTTTGATGTTGATATTGTTTGTGCTGTTTTAACATGAGATATTTTAGCCTGGATGTTCAGGTCTCTGTGGAAGCGGGAACCTCCTTTCATGGATGTTTAATTGAACTCTGTTTTTATGGCCCTATATGAATAAAAGTATATGAGAAGCACTGTGACATTTGTTAGTTTAATTCAGATGTGTGAAAACGTGATTTCTGTGATTACAAAGCACGAACATCAACATGAATGTAACCACACTTTCTTGCTGCCTGTTCTTCAAAACCCCATCTCAGAGAGAAGTTGGGGGAATCCACCTCCTGCTCACATTCCTCAGAGTGATGTAATACTCAGAGGCCCTCTGCAGCACTCGGTAACTTGAGCTGACTGAACGCAGCCTGGTCTGAGCAGATAGAGCGAGAGAGGCGACGCCCCGAGGTGTTCTCTTACGCAGACGCCAGATCAGAGCTGTTATCTGCACCTGCCACGGGTTTCCTCCGCCCTCTGACGTCAGCGGGGATTCCCTAACACGAAGCCCGGGGTGTTCGCTCACCGTTACATCAGCAATAACTCAGGTTTATAAACAGGTGATAACACATTCACCATCTCTTTATTTTGACACAGTGCAAAGATATATATGTGAATGGGAAGACAGACGTCTGCTTAAACTCTGATGTTCAAATCCAACGAGTGTTTAAGGACAATACACCGTCCTGATGACATAAATTCTCAGTCATGTGTTTGGTCATGTGTACACGCGTATGTGTATCTTTCAACCCATCTGTCTGCAGCTTATCTTGCATATTACTCTATCAGTCTAATATTTAGTGTTCACATTTATGACTGCAGCTCAAGGATCTCTGGTTTTTGCAGTGATACATGATTGTTGAAAAACTTGTTTTATTGACTGTTTTATACCGTCACTGACTTCTCACTCCTCACTCTACTTAGCTAGCCAGTAGGGTCTGCAGGTCCTCAACAAAATCATGCAGCAAAAGCAGAGAGCGAAAGGCGTTCCTTGAAACAGCTCGGCTGAACACAACAAGCTTCATCGCCTCATGCACGCCACATTTTGGTCTTCATCATGGCTAAAAACACAAAAACATTCACAGGAGAGTTTGGTCTCACTGTGAACCTGAGCACACTGAATACCGAAGTTAGGCACGATACGAGATGGATAAAAGACCATCTTTGTTATCTTAGCCGCCATCTTGACTGTAAGGGTGCAAGGAGGGACATTTTCACCAGGAGCAGCTGTGCACTCAGGAGTCCAGACTGGCTGTGATCAGCTCTGGCAAAGATCTGACTCGACTCAGTGCACTTTTCTAGCCTTTACGTGAATCTACATATTTGTGACCTGTTAAAAGATGCATGTTTTCAGTTTGAACCAATGAGCCTAATTTTATATCATAATCATGCTTATTATGATTAACAGTCTTAAGATATAACGACCGAAAGAGGAATGAGGTTTTGGTGAATCTATATCAATCAAATTACTACATTACAGTAATGTGAAATGGACAATTAGCTAATAGCAGCTCCTGTTTGCAGCGGACCAATGGATGTATGGACACACGGTCACTGGAGTACTTTGATACTGAAGAAACTAAAATAATAATAATAAAGTATAAGTCACGCTGAACCTAAAAATATGTGTATCATGTCTGTGTGATCAGATTTGACTGAGTTATGCCTCCAAGAAGAAGTACGAGTTTCAACGTAAATTGTCTGCTGAATATTTCTAACTGAAAACTAACCATTTATTTCACTTATCATGACACCAGCAGGCCAGTATACGGAACATAAAGACGTGATGTCTCATTTTCTGTTCAGTCACATTTCCCTGCTGTCCTTGTATCGAGGGCGTCAGTACGAGAAGGTGTCATCGCCTCTCTACATTAACCTCCACAAATCACAGTAATGATGACAGCAATCTGTCAGCTGCACGGAGCCCACCCAGGACATCACCAGTAATATATGGATGCTGTGATCCAACAGAACATGGTACGAGGCGTTCTCCCCTGCAGGATGTTTCTCTGCAGCTGTTACGAAACAGACGTGAGGAAGTTCAGCGACGGGACGGGTCATGAAGCCATACATCCTGCTGCCATCTGTTCAGCTGCCACGCTCAGGTGTTATATAACTCACACGGAGTGATTGAACGGTTTGGCTGATTAAAAAGGGCTGAGTGAGAGAAAACACTTTACGTCTCTCCATCTCTGGGCTGTTATTTAATTTTCTGCAGCTCCTCTGTCGCATCATGCAACCATCATCATCATCAGTATAATATATGCTGTTTATGGTGTTCTGTCATGTGCTGGTGTTATGTGCAACACATGAGTGGTTGATGTGCAATACTGTTCTGTGTAATATGTGTTCTAATATTTAGGATTTACAGTATATCAATATGACAATAACTAGATCCAAGAAAATATTGAATCTTACAGTATATCACAATATTGATTATAACGTTAATTTGAATTTCTACATTTTTTTAAAAAAAAATATAGTTATCAGTAGACCAGCAGAGATCTTTTTAAAATCCTAAAAGTGAGTGAAACTAGTTTTTATTGCCTCTATTTTCACATGGAAAAATTACCTAGCTTGATATTTTTTATATTTAAAGTCACTAATAAGTAGGGGTCAAGATACAATATCATTGTGATTTTAAATATCTTGCGAGTATTGCGATCAAATAAACTGTGATATATTGTGATTTATACAACAGTTAGTTCCGGCCCTGCAATCTGATTGGTCGAGAGACAGTAAAACGGTGATGATATTGGAGTACAACATCACGGTTATTTCACTGTGTATGTATCACTCCGCCTCACAGCTGATTGCAATCAACAATCAAATCAAAACTGACAGTTAGTGTCAGTTAGGTCAGCAGTTGCGTTGTAGGCTAATTAATTCATCCACTGTCAAACAGCCAAAAATATGGATTTATTTCCTAAAATAAGTTTTGAACTGAACTATGAATGGTCATCAGAGGAAGATGAGGGAGAGGAGAAGCTGAATCCATCTGAGCACACATCCAGGTTTGTCAGTGTTTCATCAGCGGAGCTCAATGACTTGGAGAAAAGCAACATAGTGTTAGATCAGAAGGCAGAGTCGGCTGTGCCTGTGAAGCCACAGTCCACCATGCAGTCACCAGAGACTTATTTCACCGGCTGCACAATTAATGGAAACGTGCAGATATATGTGAATAAATAGTAAGTGCCTGGTGCACCATGTCTGCGTTACATAGCAACGGTGACAGCGGAGTCCTGAGGGAACTATTTTTGTTGGCGGAAGACAAATAAAATGCTTAAATTATCTATTTTGTCCTCATTTTTCAACATTTCTTAATCAGCCTTGCTTATTTAACTGTTGAACTCGGCCTGCGGCCTCGTGCCTACGACCGAATCACAGCCGTGACGATATCACAGTACAACATCACTCCCTCTCGTGTGATATTGCTTAATTATTACCTTTTTTGAGTTGTAAATTGTGTCCCCAAAGGAAAACTCAACATCAGTTTTATCTAGTAAGATAGAAGATTTTTTTGCAGCAGAAAAATGTATCTAATGGACTGAAAATGCACTGATTATATTATTTTAGTGGGCTTCCTAAAGTTTACTATATATTTGTAATAATAATAATCATTTATTCAATTAAAAAAAATATGCTTGGCACTGTGTTATGATAAGATATTGCCTCACAAAAATATTGCGATACTATGCTGTATCTATTTTCCCCCAGCCCTACTATTAAGAGAACACATGAGCTGCTTGTGTCTGTGTTTGCTGTTGACCCACCTTCACCAGCAGCTCTCTGCTGAGGGAGTAGTTGTTGTCGTCTGAGAAGATCTCGGACAGCTCGCGGAAGGTGCGGAAACTCTCCCTGTGGACAGACGCAGAGGTCAGTGCATGAAAAACAAACAAAGAGCCCAACAGCTCCTCTGACTTCAACGATATTCAGTCTGTGTGAACATGCATCTGCTGTTGAACCATGACTGAGAAACGTACCGTGACACTTCCTCCCAGGTCCTCTTCAGGCGGTGGATGGCGTTGCACTGCAGGGCGGAGAGGATGGCTCGCAACGAGGAGAAGTTCTTTAGAATCCGACACTCCTGAACACAACAGGAACATAAAGTCAGACACAGATACGACAAACACTGTTTCCTTCAGTCTGATGAGCAACCAGCTGTTCATCATCCCATTAAATAATTTCTGAATGGGAAATAAACTGACCCGCGCCACGTCTATCCACCTCTCCAGCAGCCTGGCTCTCTGGTTGGGCTTCAGCGCCGGGTTGCTCAGGCAGGTGGTGATGACACAGTTGGTGACGGAGTTGAACTGGGCCACAGTGGCTCTGATAGTGGGAGCCAGGTGCTCCTTCCCCTTCTTGTCCCGCTGAGACCAGATCCCCCCCAGGCAGTGGTACGGCACCACCTTCTTAAACAGGTCCTAAGACACATTAACAAAACAGTTTAAGGACCAAACCAGTCATTTCAAACATGTGGTTTCAGACAGAGGCTGTTTTAAAGGATAATTAAACACAGATTGATTTTTGACTTTGATTAGGAGTAATGATCAGCATGTGACAGCAGTTAGTTGTGATGACATGATGAAATAAAGATCTCTAATGTCTTCCATGGCTCCGGAGAGGCTCTGGGGGGTATGGAGGCAGTTTTAAAACACGTGGGAATTGAGCAGGAAGAGGGCCTCACAAAAGGATGCTATCGGTTGCATAACACATAATTGGTTGCACCAATTTTTGGAGAAAGTTTTGGAAAATTTGAATCGATCACTAGTTACAGGACCTAAAAACCTGACCTACCATTTACTGATTTGAATGCCAAACTGTGTGTAAAACTCTCGAGGTTAAAGGAGAGTAAACCTGTTGATAAGGGAAAGGAGAAACATCCTCACCGCGTCCATGAGTGTGAACTGCTCTGCCACCATGATGGGGTCAAACGACAGGAAACTGAAGGCAGGAAGCTCGTCCTCAAAGCCGCTCTCTTCCTGCGTAGCGAAAGGGCAGCCGATGTGTTCCCCTGAAGAGATTAAATAAAAAAACATCTTTTTTTTTACAATGCTGCCTCAACCTGAGCTCAAGCTGAACACAGTTCCTGCTCTGCTGCTGTTTCTCATCCTCGCTGTGACCTTGGTGTTTGTTTTCAGGGTTTCTCTCAGTGCTCAATCTCATGTGTGCTGACAGTGACTGCCAGCGAGTCCTTATCACCTGGACAAGCAAACTGTTCTTTGGTGCCACTATTACAACATGTGAACGGACATGAGATGTGGAGCTGAACATGAGGACAACTTGTTTGCTCTCACACAAGACTTATTTACAATCAAAATCCAGCGGTGGAACGTAACTTAGGTCCTCACATACTCTACTCAGGCACAGATTTGAGATTTATACTGCAACCTCTACTTCACTACATCTCAGAGGTAAATATTGTACTGGAATGTTCCTTTATGTGCTGAGAAAATTCTCCTCCTTCTTAAACTAAATAAACTCTTTAAAAACTGTCTTGGATCAGCTGGAAAATGCATCGTTACAAAGCTGGAAACAGGCTGTTGTTCTGACTTTTAACGTCCAGTTCAGACCAAAGATTTGCGACGAGATGAGTTGAAACAGGCAGTTCACACTGCTGCAACTTTTCTCTGCACTGTTCTAAAATGGTTTCTTCTCGTCGCAAATCTTTGGTCTGAACCGATCCTTAGAGATTTTGAATTAAACTACCCAACAGTATCTAAAGTAAGGTTTTAAATGCAGGACTTTTACTCGTAGTGGAGTATTTTCTGTGTCTCTATCAAAACCTAATCCAGCCTTTCTCTCCAAACTACATCTCTACATTGACCCTGACTTCAGTTTTTTTTCTGGACTCCCTGCCCTGTTGTCCCTCTCCTGTCCTGCCTTCATACCATCAGGATCAGGCTCACACTGCTGTCGGCGGTGGAAGTGGGCCAGCAGGTTGCGGGCGCGGCGCTCCAGGTCCGAGCCGGGGAAGTGGAGGTGAAGGTAGGACATGAGCTGGTGCAGACAGTCGTAGTTCGGCGGGCTCCAGAAGTCCTCGGAGTACTGGTCCAGCCACGCGCCCAGGATGGACGACACAGTGCTGCAACACACACACACAAGAAAATGAGGAATACAAATTATGAAATCTGAGGCACGATTTTAAGCTGATAAATTCCTTTAGGTGAGGAAAGCTAACCTTCTGAGAGAAATAGTTTGCATTCTTTCAGAGAGTGAGATGAGAAAATCTATCATGTGTGTGCATTACAGGAGCAGTGTGTTAGATTTACAGAGATTTAGTGGCATCCAGCAGTAAGGATTGTAGATTTCAACCAGCTGAAATTTATCCCAGTTTGAATTCCGTCATTGTTCAAGAGGTTTTTAATCAGGAGCTGAATTCTCACAGAGGTCTCTTCCTCTCCAAAACAAACGGACCAGGTGATTCAAACCAGTAAAGCTGAGTTATCTGCAGAGGCCTACAAACAAACCCAGAGATTTAAACCGCTAAAATCACTGAATAAATTACTTTCACGTTAAAAAAATCTGCGTTTTTTCCAATGTTGCTAGTTGCAGAAGTACAGAGGCGTATTGCATTCACTGGACAAATAAAAAAAATCCCTGTTTTTCTGAGTAATTTTTTTCTGTTTTTCGGAGGGTCACTTGCAGGTAGCTAGCAGGAGCTTCTCGCAAGATTTTCAAGTATCTCGTCTCCTCGTTCAGGAAAAAAATTACCACGAGAAACAGGAAATAAATTACCAAAAAAAAAAAAAAAAAAAAAAACCCCAGAGAAAAAAATACCCCGAAAAACAGATAAAAATTACCACAAAAAAACAGAAAAAATTACTCAGAAAAAGAGAAAAATAAATAAATTACTAAATAAATGGCCGACACGAAAACGTGAAAATGCAAAAATACGATAACACAAGTGTCCCTATCTGGAGTCAGTGTTTGGTTTGTCCATTCTAGGCTACTGTAGAAACATGGCAGCGCAACATGCACATAAAGCACTTTTACTGATCGACTGATCATGTTGATATTTTTGCTATTTGAAGAGTCAATGCAACAAAATTTCGTTCAGTGTGCACTGTGTCTATGTGTATGTGAATGACAATAAAGTATTCTATATATATATATATATATATATATATATATATACATGACAATCTCTGTAGATGAGGACCTGCTCTCTATGTAGATATAAACGTCTCTTTCTAAGGTAACAAAAACCCAACAATTCTTATTTTCAGGTGATTATACACTACAGAAAACATACTTATTATGTTATACTCCATCTCTGCCAATATCTCCCCCTAAATCCAACACACTGGACCTTTAAGTATAAAGCTGGAGTCAGGATGTGGTAAACCAAGCTTAGCTTAAAGGGAAAATTTTACTTAAGTTAATTATATTTCCCAAAATGTTGAATTAGTCCTTTAGAGAAAATATTCACATACATACTGCTCCCTTAATTCTTATGAATAATGGTAACCCTAGTGATGCTAACGAGCTAAAATAAGCTCTTTACCAGCTGCAACATGAAAGTGATGAACACATTAATGCATCAATAATTATGATCCAATATCATTCTGACATGGGCCATTCTGCATAACAAGTACCTGCTACTACTTCAGATGCTAATACTGTTGTACTATGACTCAAATTTTAACTTATAATAGAGTATTTCTACACTGAAGTATTGCTACTTTTACTTGAGTAAAAGATCAGAGTACTTCTTTAACCACTGTCACTTTTGTAGACCTGCATCTTTCTGTGATTTATTATATCTTTATCAGTTCACTAACTGTGTTTTATCATCTCCGGCAGCAGCGGTCTGACAGGTGTCTCACAGAGAAAATTAATCTGCTGAAGCTTTAAACTCTGCTGATATCCCTTTAAGTCAGGGAGGAGTGGGAATGTATTCAGTGATTAATGTTGGCAGCTCCACACTGAAGGTCGCAGCACACTCACTTTCTCAGCTCTGTGCAGTCGTCCTGGGAGACTCTGTGTGCTGTGGCTGCAGGGACGTTTGGGAGCTTGGCATACCTAAAACAGAAACACAACATCAGCGTTGCTCCGCAGGGTTTTAATTATAAAAGCAACGTTCAAATTCTGATGGAAAGAATTAGTTTCATTTTAACACAGCGTGCACTAAACTTAAAATAAAGAGCAACCTGTGTGAGCAGTGTGTAAAAACACACACCATCTAAAAGTAGAGATATTACTGTGTTCATGATTTTCTGCTTTGATTCAACTTTTAAGAAAAGAAAGTAAATGTTACACGTCTCACATCTGGCACACGTTTGTACTTAGACGTCATTTACAAACTTCAACCGACTGTAACAGATTCATCAGCCAACAATAAATCATAGCTGGAGATCCCCCTCATTATCAGCTGTACAAACAACAGCTAAAATCCACCAGCTGGTGTCACTATGTGTGTTTTAACTTTAATGACCACATCAAATTTCCATTCAACGTGTTTAATAACAGTCGTGTTAAAAATAAAGATTAAAGCAAAGCTGATGTATGGAATAAAATCAAAAGACAAGGACACTAAAGTAAAAAAATAAACATATATTAGTGCATTAAGATTGTTTAAGATATGCAATTAAATTTATCTCTCACGCTCAAAAATAGATCGTCTTTCACAGACGGCTTTAAAGTGTGATTGTATTTGTGGAAAATGATGTTAAACTGACCTAAATTGAATAAAATTACAAAAAAGAGAAACACAAGTGAGTCAGTTTAATGATAGATGACGCTGTGCATCAGCGACCAATCAGGTTTCATCATAAAACCTTATTATGTCATTAAATAGTTATAGTGAAACCACAATATTTTCTGAGACAGTTATCGCACCGTGATAATCTTATACCATTGCAACCCTAGCTGCTGATTTTTCTGAGGACAAAACATCTCATCTTTTCTTCTGTTATCTTTTTTTAGTAGCAGCTCCCGAATTTTAAAAAGACAGAAAAAATACACAGGCAAAAGACGTACCAAAAAGGGAACAATGTTTATGAACTGCTTATTCATTGTTGAGGATGATGCAAACTTTGCAATTTTATTAAGCATTTTATGCTCATTTTCAGCAGTTGTTCCCAAAATTATTTGGCTTGTGACCTTTTATAATTAAACAGAGTGTCTACAGGTATCAAGAAACTTAAATGCAACACTTCAACATAATTTTTTAACCACATTTAAGGCTGATCTTTTTCAACAACCAGTCTTTTTCTTATTCAAGCATTGCAGATAAGTATAAAGATAAGTAGTATATATATGTAGTTTTAATGTAGGAATATGGTTATAAGAGTGAGTTAGGTGAATCCACATTTTTGCCAACAGATCAGTGCAGATATAAAGTAAAGACAATATAAGGTTCAGCAGTAGGTTTAAAGATTTGCAACATCAGAAATGTGGACTTTCACACAGAAGAGCTCGACTCTTGAAAAGAGAAAATTAAAAGATGGATAAATGACAAAAGTTAAAATGTTTGTGGTGATTTAGATGTCACAAATTAAAATCTAAGACTCGTTCAGAAGCACATGCCTCGTGCACAGCGCTGTCAGTCTTTATAACTTGGTGCAGGTGATGGCAGGAAACATCAGACTGATAGGAAATTAGCAGATAACACTAATTTAATCTTCATTTGAAATATTACAAACAACACGTTTCACCCACACTCTGATGAACCTGATGAAGCCATGGGCAAAACGCATCTTTTGTAACATTTCAAATGAGGACTAAATTAAAGGAAGAAGCACATCAGCCCTCTTTTGAATCAAATTTAAGACTATTTAATGGCTTTTTGTACAAAAATTTATAAAAATTGAATGTAAGACTTTTTAAGGACGCCAACATCCTGTTAAAAGGCCTTAGAACAACATGAACTAGAGTGATTTTTCTTTCTCACATTGTTTCTACAAAATGAATTTCAGAGACCAAAGAGGTTAAATTTAAGAAAAATCTGAAAAAAATAAAATCATCTTGTGACCCCAAACATTTACCACCCACGGCGTGCACAGACACGTTACCTGTTGAGCAGGAGATCCAGCACCTGCTTGGTGGTGGCGAAGGAGCGGTAGGTGCAGAGGAAGATGGTGACGTAGGTGGAGTCTTTGCCCCTGAACGCCGACACCATGTACTCCACCAGCCTCTCCAGCGTGCCGGCCTTGATGGTGCGCACCTTGCAGGTCTCGTAGAGGCTCAGGGCCGAGTCCGTCTCCACGCCCAGCCATCGCTGCCCCTTACTGGCCGACTGGTGAAGCTGCACCTTCCTCAGCGTGATGGTGAAGATGGCATCCTCCTCGGCCTCCTCGCCGATCTCCTGCGTCGAGCTCTACGAGACAGAGGACACAAGGAATAAGCTGCTGATATCCTGAGCTACAAGCAGTGGTGGATTTTTCATGTTGGAACAAGCTCTTCAAATATCTGCTCTGAGCAGATTAGAGGGAGTTAAAGACGGAGGAAAGATGCCATCGTTACCATGCGGAACGTCGAGTTAAAAATGCCCGACATCTCATTTTGGGATGAAACCCTTTAATTATGACCATCTGTGTGACCGGCGCTCTTCTTTTAGGTCTCTCCCTGTGACTCATACTCTGTGAATCATGTGCGTGGCCGTGCACAAACAAACAATAGCTTGTTACTAAACAGAGCTTACTGGATAACTGGCACTACAATACAAGCTGCAGCCTTTAGATACCCAAACAGGGAATTAACACAAGCCGCTTGTTGCATGAATGCGAGCTCTGTAGGCTGTTTGCATGTCACCATCGCTGCATTTTGTTGTTGTTGTTTGCTCCTGGATGTGAAAAACAAAAATGCAACAAGCCACTAAGGAACACTGAGAAGATGTTGACAGCTTTAGTCATCATCACGGCTGTCAACAACATGTCATGCGTGTAACCTGCATTAGCTCCGCTGGACGTTACACAACAGAAACTAATCGGCGAGTTACAAAACTAAACTTCACTTTGAAGAAAAATAATCTGAGTGACTTCTGACAGATTAGGAGTGAAACCAGATCGTTCTTGAGCCTCTACTTTACAAGACAAAGCTCTGAAGTGGAGCTGCAACAAGTAGGCGATTAATTGATTAACAGAAAATAAATCAATCACTTCGATGGATCCAAAGGACAGAGGGATGTTGTATGCTGTAAAGCCTCTGATGTCAAGGGCTTTATCAACGAAACTGAACTGAATTCACCACTGAATTGATCTGCTTTTTTTTTGATAAACAATTTATCTTTCTAGTTATTTTTTAAGCAAAGATGCCAAATATTTTCACAGTTCTGGTCTCTCAGTTGTGAGAATGGTCTCATGTGAAAGTCAACTGAATGTGTTTCGGTTTCTGACAGCTGCTCAGACAAAACAAGTTGTTTAAAGATGAAACTTTGGGCTTTAGGGAACTGATATACCCAATTCATGAACTGAAAGTGGTCCTCCGCTAAACAGAAGACCAGTGGTCGATCCCTGGCTTCTCCAGCCCACATGTGGACGTAGCCTTGGGCAAGATACTGAACTCCAAACTGCTTCCAGTGGCACCTTGTATAATAGCCTCGGCCACCCGTGGGTGAATGTGACATGTAGTGTTAAAGCACTTAGACAGGACTAGAAAGGTGCTACACAAGTGAAGGTCCATTTACCATTTAATTTCACAACTGTCTCGAGTTTTTCCACAGCTTTATGACATTTTATAAACCAAGCAAAATATGTAAATATGCACCAACATTTGTCATCTCTTTGGTCTCAGTATTCACGTGAGGACATGAAAAGGTACAGAAAGTATTGAACAATGTCTGTGTTTTGAAACAGAAACTTAAAAAATATATAAAAAACTCTGTACAAAAGACTGAGAGAACACTGAAAACAAACATCAGCAGTCTGTGAACACGAGACCGAAACCAGTCACAGCATCGACTGGGACCAGGTCAAAGTCATGGACACTGTGGTATTGATCTTAAAGACCTTTGCCTGTACCATGCAGTGCTGTTTTTCCAACAAAAAGCTGGGAATTGTTAATCTCTTATTTTTTTGGACAAATTTGTGTATTATGTGAAATATAAAATAAAACCAACTTCATGTAAATTCTTGTAAAGGCCTGTTTTGTATTTATCGAAGGAGGAAGGTGGGTGGGGTATAGGGCTGCAATGATTAGTCAACTAATCGATGACTAAGCGATTATTAAAATAATCTGTGACTATTTTAGTATTCGACTAATCGGTTTGAGTCATTTTTTATAGAAAAATACTATAAAAGTACCCCAAAATACTTTTGTTGCAGCTTCTTACGGTCATACGGTTTTAGTTCACCATGACGGTGAACTAAAACGTGAGTGGGTTGAGTACGAAACAAGACATTAGATGACATAATTTTGGGTTTTGGGAGAGACAGACTACATTTTTCAACATTTCATTTTCATGATTAGTCGACTAATCGAAGAAATAATCGACAGATTAGTCAACAATGAAAATAATCGTTAGCTGCAGCCCTAGTGGGGTATGACTGTTTTTATTTTTATTATTATTAGTATTTTATCTCGATGCTCCCCAAAGCTAACAGTCTTTTTTTTTTCCCTGAATGACTGGGAGAAAATGCATGACCCTCCCTCCACCATTATTTACCAGATTTGTCAATAACCACGTGTGTCATGCATGTGGGAACGCAGAATTTAATGTTTCACAGAATCAGGTTCGTGCAAATTTATTTAGGTTTATTTTATGCTTCTGTTTTTACCATTTTTCGCTACGTTAAAAGCTGTAATTTGGGCGATTTTTAAAGAAAACATGCTTTCAAACCCGCCGGCAGATTTTGGGGTTCAGACGGTATTAAAAATAAATACAAAATACAACCATTTAAAGTTGGTCCTTCCACTAAGACAAAATAAAAGACACAAGTCTGTCTCCAGTGCTTAAAAAATATTTGACATGCCTCCTGTGTTTTCCACCACCCCTCCCCTCTCACAAATAACCAACAGTCCCTAACTTAACTTGTCGTCTTTTCATTAGAGTTTGGGCTGGTTGCAGCTGCAGATTTTTTGTTTTAAATCAAATTCTAGCAACCACGAAGGTCTTTGTTTAACTTCAAATGGCATCTTCGGTGACGGTTTTCTATAAAAATGAATATTATCTTTTATATAAATCCTGTCCTGACATACAACGGCACAAACAGACATATTTATTACAGCTATCTCAACTGCTTCTCTCTGGTGTCCGCTGTTTTTCTGCCACAAGTGTGCGCACATAACTGCCGTGATGTCCCCTAAAAATTAGTCTAAAAACTTTGTGTAGCATTTAAGATAAAATTGTGATCATTAGAAAATAATCCTACTAGTAACTCCTTCTCTTGTTTCAAACAGATGGAGCTCCTCTGCTATATAAACACCATGAAACCTGATACTAACAGCTAAAACCACAAAGTTAACACTCTAATAATACTAAAGACGCCTGCGATCACTCAGCACTACAAAATCCTTTCATACACCTCAGCAGCACAACTTTGAAGTAGTTTATTAAGCATGTGTGTGACACAGAGAGCAGAGCTTATCACACGACAGCATCTGCTTCCAATCTACAGTTTGTATCACCGCTGCAAGATAAACCTCGACTGTTTGAGCTCCGAGGCCGACACATCTAACCCTGAACAGCAGAGGTGGAGCAGTGTGAATCATTAGAGCTGAGGCCCCGGTGGAGGACTGGTGTGTAATCTGGCGTGCCACAGTCATCTGTCACGGCCCCTTGTAGTGCATCCTGGGAGCATGAGTCATCAGAGTCCATTTCAGAGGCTCAGTGTGACTCCCTGTGGGCTCCACTGCCTACTTTTCTTTTGGTCAGGGATCTGTTTGGTAACATCTCAGTCAACGCCAAGTGCCTGTGTTGTGTCTGTGTTGCCATGGAGACAAGCT
Source organism: Epinephelus lanceolatus (assembly GCF_041903045.1). Lineage (NCBI taxonomy): Eukaryota > Metazoa > Chordata > Actinopteri > Perciformes > Serranidae > Epinephelus > Epinephelus lanceolatus. Next base: position 4,442,884 of record NC_135742.1, read on the forward strand.
CAAAGTGAGGATGGCTGTGAATCTGGAAAAAGTGATAGAGTATCTTCCAGCACTGCTACTGGTCTTGTTTTAGCTTTCACTGTTTTGGACATGATGAAGACGTTGAAAATATTTTAATCTACGAGTAATGACTCAGAGAATGGCACAGTGATTTTATGATATATTAAACTGGAAAACTACTGGAAAATAAACTAATAATAAGGGCAGGAATACAAGTTACAGGACAGAGTCAACAAAATGAAATCAAATGTTACGAACAACAAAATACCAATTAGTGGAAAAATGCATGTTTGAACAAGTTTATCTCTCTGTCATGCTTGTTTTCCACTAACTTGCTTTTCTCCGGGTGCTCTCTGAGGTTGTTTTTGGCTTTTGGTTTCCATACTCAGTACTTAGAGTACTTGAATATTTTTTGGGAGTATCTGTGCTATATTTGAGTTTTAATAAACAGTATTGGTCCATATTTTCTAAATAAACTGTAAACTTTTACTGCGATATAACTCCCCTAAGCATCTTAGTAACTTACTATAAAATAGGGAAGGAAGGGATGGATGGACGAATGAAGGAATGGGAGAGAAGGACAAACTGGATTTTGTTCTTTAAATCTTTTACGGTGTGAAAACGACCTTCCATTTCCTCCATTTTAAACATGGTGTTCATTTTTAGGGGAAATAAATATATAAATAATAAATAATCCTCAAACTTCTGACAGCTTGCTTTTTTATTACCTGCATTTACTTGTACATTTAATATCACAAATTACTTTTAAAACTCAAATACAGTAAATATCGGATACCTTAAGACTTTTACTCAAGTAATATTCTAATAGGTGACATTAACTTCAACCAAAGTCATTTTCTGATGAGAAATATGTACTTCTACTCAAGTGTGGTTTCCAGGGAATTCCTCCACCACTGTCCATACTGCTGAGAGATGAAAGAGATGTAAGAGCATTATACCGTGTTTTAAAAATGAGTTTACAAGAAAAGAATTTGGAATTTTGTACTGAGTAATTAAGATTCAACCAGTTTATCCACCAAAAGGCAAAAATAAAATACTGCATTTTGTAAAAAACGTTGGTTGTAAAGCTGCATTTATTGTACTTATGGACATTTATGTTTTACTAAAAACAGGAATAACACTATGTTCAGAAAAATCTCTTGAAAGATGACTGGAATGTTGTTTTTAAATTACTGTGATTTATTAGTCACGTGGCTGATTGACAAAACCTCAAAAACCTCCGTCATGAAGGTAAGATGGATGACAATGTTTGCAGTATAAAACATGATGTACTGGAGAAAAGTTGTGTTGCATGTTTGATCCTAATAGATTTTAAAGTGACAGTTCACTCAAAAATCAAAAATGTATCTTAAAAAATATCTTGAGTAACTGGGTCATTGTTTCTGCAAAGAGACACTGCTGTTGAGTTTTTTTAAAACTTATTTTTTTAGCACTTTGAGCACAACAAGCTGAGTGCCATCTAGTCCTCTTATAGTGGAGAGAAGGCAGACACCTCTACGGCTGATATCTCCAACACTCTGCAACTCACTCCCAAACTATCGAGACTGATAAACAGCACTACAGAGTAAAAAATTTGGGGTGAACTGTCTGTAAAATAAACTCACACTGATCTGCACCTTGCTGTAAGTGTGTTTGAAGCTTAATTCAATTAAAAGCTGTTAAGATTGATCAACTGTTTATAGGCAAAAAATAATGAGGAAGCCAAAAAGCCCAAAATGACCATCTTAGATGTGAGAATTTGCTCGTTTTGGACCATTTTACGTTAAGTATAATGGACATTTTTCACAAATTTTCCAACATTTACAAACCTAACAATTAATCCATGACGCTAGAATACAACTGGTGTATTAACTTGATGATGAGAATAGCTGTTAGTTGCAGCCTATTTGAAAGTTTTAATTTTCTATTTTTCTATCAACAGACTGGTACCAGCTGTGTTTTCTCGTTGTTTATGTTTACTACCGTCATTCTGCTGTTTTCTGCTACTAACCATGAAAAGAAAAGTTGTCCATGTCAGGTTTGAGCCTTGTTAGATTAACCTTTAATAACACTTTTATCTTGTATGCCCTCAACTGAAATGTTCCTCAGTGTTATCGACAGTGCTATCGATATTTTTTAGGGTATTGTGTCAAGGTTAGAAATTCTAGTATCGTGACAACACAACTTTATTCAGGCAACAACAAGAACATTTAAACTGAGGTGGCAGCACATGACATAACTGAGACAGTAAGGAGATTAATGATAAGAGAGTAAGATCAGCAAATTACAAAACTACAAAACTAAAAACAAATGGGATTATGAGCAGAGGAATGCTGGCGCTGATCTATGTGACTGAAAAGCAACAATATGTTTTATTAAACACAAGAACAGGGCACAGAAACTGGGATATCAAACCTCTGTCCGCTCAACAAGATACTGGTGAGTCATTTGACTCCTGGTTCAACAAATACCAAAAAGTAAAAGCAAACTTTTCCACTGTGATAAGAACAATGAAGCCTCGAGTTTACACACAGAACCTGAACCTCAGTAACCCCAGCACAGATCCTGTGTTTCAGAGGGAGGGAGTGTGTGACAGATAAACGGGGAGAGAGGAGACAAACCCCTGGACTGCTGTAAATCCTGCCGAGTATAATGACCGCGGCGCAGCTGCAGCCCAGGGTCTTGACAGCGGGAGAGGTGCTTATCAGCTCCAACCACAGAGGCCGCACCGCTATCACTTCAAACCCTGAGAAATGCAGCGCTCAAGGGCAGCGCCTCGCTCCATCCGCCGAGTCGATTCCCACCATAATGCTCCTATTCATCCTTGTTGCCATGATAACCAAACTCTCCTTACAACTTCAACGCAACACCGAGCAATCAATACTTTAAACAGAGGGTTCAGTGTCACGTCTAAATAGAGAGAATGCAACAAATAAAAGCTAAGATTAGCCGAGGCTTCTGAGCACTTAAAATATCTCAAGTTGTAAAGTGGAAACAAGAAGAAACATCGAGCAAAGACCAAACATTCATCTCTTAAGGTCAGCAGGCAGGAATCTCACATCTAACAAGAAACCACTTAAATTACAAGAGAGCTTTAAACAACGTTGACAGGTCTGTCTTAAATTCAAAGAATGCAATTTACACTTGCAGCTGGCGATGAAGGACTCTTCTCTCACAGAGTCTTTCCAAATGTTTGTCTGAACCAACCTCTTGATTTGCATTCAATCTCTAAAGTGAATAAGATGAAACCTCTCTAAGGCAAGGAAAAGATGTGGGGAGGGTTTTTGCAAAGCAGTCAGGGTTACAATCTTTCAGCAGGCAACAAGTGTTAGACACGGAAAGCTGAGCAACCTCAACCATCTTGATCTGGATCCCACTGCAACTAAATTTACCGTCAAACAAAGTTGATAAGACACTCTGTAAATCAGTGGGAATTCCCTCTGAAATGTCTTTTTTTTAAATTCAAGCTCGTCTCACATTCCTTCAGCCTGACTCAGCGCTTAGTCGACCACATCGGCACCATCCTGGTTACAAACACACAGGAAGTGGGTTCCTAAAATAAGCAGCCTTCTCAGAACTGCTGGTTCAACAAGTAGGATATTTTGGCAAAAAATAAATACAAGTGATGGTGAAAAATACAGGATGATAGATGTATTGATTCACTCCTTAACGATCCATTGTCACTGATGCAAAGTGAAAACATTGATTCATATTGTCATCTTTAAGATGTGCCTTTATTTTGAGATTCCCCTGGCACGTCTGTGTCACCATTTCCATCCAATTACACCTCCTACCACTTTCTAAACATTCAACCAGTGCTAGCGGCACCAGGCAGACAACAATAAGCAGCTACAAAGAAACTGATGAGGACTTTTACAGATCGATCACAGGCCTTTGACTTGAATCAAAATCATATCGTGGAAGACTTTGTGATATCTGCAAATACTGTGCCATCGTCCAATGAACTGATGTATCCTATTATTGGACTGAAACAATAAGAGTTTGGTAATCGTCTAAGAAACTAGAATAGTTTTACTGTACACCGTATACTCAATATTATTATTATGATTATTATTATTATCAGTTACAATGACCCTTAAAGGAACAGAAGGGTTATTCTAGTTTGAACAAACACCTTATTGTAATCGAAACCATTTTATTTTATGGAAGTATTTGTAAAAAGTCTTTATTTTGAAAATAAATAAAATGAAGGGGAGATTTTTATTTATCCCATTACCATGGTATACCACTGAAACCCTAAGCCAAATGCTGTTGATTGCTTGCAGGAGGAGGCTGCTTCATTGGAAACCACCAACCCCACCTTTATGTAATTCCAACATGTGGGATCTCTTATCACTCCTTAACCTTAAAGAAAATCTATTTGGATTGAGAACATCCTCAGCTAAACTGTGCTCCCTGTGGCAACCCATGATCTCCTTTTTAGACGCCTCTGTGATGAACTTTTCGCTCTCTCATCCCCCTTTCTTTATCTTTACCTTCTTCTTTACGTTAGCCCCATATTTGTCACTGCGCTGAAGAAGTCTGAATTCTTGGAAAACTCTTAATTTGGGGGAAGATGGAGTTATGGGTGAATGGGTCGAAAGGAACGTAAATATACTTTGCACCTGTGTTGTCACGATACTGGAATTTCTACCTTTGATACAATAACTTAAAAAATATTGATATTCCATACTATTCTTAATACCACAGAGAAAATTTGACACTAAGGGGATAAACTTCTTATGAAAAGATAAAATAATCAGGCTTTAACAAGTAGCAGAGAACAGCAAAATGACTGTAGTAAAAACATACACAATAAGAGAGCGAGAAAGCACAGCTGGTACGGGTGTATCGCCAATGCAAAAATGTGAGACCATTTCCAATAGTTAGAATCAATAGTTTTGACTTTGTACTCATTTTCTATTTTGCGGTGGTATACAGGGATGGAAATTAGCACCAGAAGAATCTTAGTCATCCAGGTCATGGTAGCCTTAAAGGAGCTATATGTAAGAAATCTAAAGCAGATAGTCGTAAAATCCTCCTAATATGTCACAGAGACTAAGGAATAATGTTCATATAACATACTGATCTCACCGACAACAATAGTACAGCCTGAATATTCCCATTTAAAAAAAAAAAATATGGTCTGCAAATCATGTTTATGTTTTGAATTTGTGTTTTGGCCTGTTGCGCCACCCACCACCGTCTACCAGTCACGCAGTCAGTACAATAGAGTCTCAGCATCAGTTACAGTTACGACTGAGCTTCAATGGCTGACAGTGCGACTAAACCCAAATGACCTCGTTATGATTCCCAAAAACACCAAGACAAAACTCGAGGCAAAGCGAGGCTCTATATAGGAGATGCTTTTGAACGGTGGAGACGGTTGAAAGCGGAGAAGAATTTGAAATCAGATGTCAAAGTGGCTACTCTTCTCCTCGACAGGTAAGCTTTAGCCAAAGTTGGCTAACTAGCATCATAGCTAGACGGGGATGGACATTTTGAATACTTTGAACTGTTATTCACTTTCGATCATACATTGTAGCCCATGTGCAGGTGGGTCATCGACCCGACTGATGTTTTTGAGAAACAAACGTTAGCAGCACGGCAAGCAGCATTAGCAGTGTCCCGGTACATAGCATTAGCAGCCGGCTCTTCCTCCGCTGTATCCCGGCAGCAGAGAAGCCGGACTTGCTTGAACGGTCCACTGGAAAACCGAAGGTCAAGGATGCGGCGACGCGGCCCTGCCATGGCAGCCGCCCGTGGGCAAACAAATCACCCCCAATTTCCACCAGATGCGTGCTGGTTGCGCCTGCGCTCCAGCCACGCAGCGGAGCCGATAGGATTCGATTCTAGTCAATGTGTGTGTTTCCACCGGCTGCGGAAGTGCTGCGTTCTGGCTCCGTCTCAGCTGCGGCACTCCTGGGGGGGGGGGGGTGGACACGACTCGCGGCACTATTTTGAATTTGAGTGCAGTAACCATTTTGGCCACATTCTTACATACAGCGCCTTTAAGTGCTATATCGACGGCAACTGGACTTGCTTGAGCTTCTTGAAGACGTTTCACCTCTCATCCATCAGTTCAGAAACACAAACCGAAGAGGCCTCTTGGATAAGAGGTGAAACGTCTTCAACAAACTCAAGCAAGTCCAGTTGCCTATGATACAGCACTTAAGAAGTGGCTGTTACACTAACCAGCCAAAAACACAATGGTGATATATTGAGTGGCTGATGGATTTTGGAATAAACCGGCAGCTACAGTGGCAGGTGGAAAACAGGGTAATTTCCCTTCCTGTTTGTACATAATAAAACATGTTTAAAAAGAACTTCAAAGCCCCCAAAATTTGATTAACACAACATGAAATAACTTCATCTAGCAGCTCATGATATGTTCCAGACACTTGAAATATGAATTAGCATCTAATATCTGCTACAAAAACATGAAGGGTCATTTAGCACTGGGTGACTTTTGGCTTTGAGGTTGTAGATCCAGTAAACCACTCATTCCTGGAGGCCTTTCACTCTTTCACCGAATCAATAGCCTCGACTGTAACATTCAGTGTGGACTTTATACGTGCTATTGATTGTTAAGGTCAAAGCTCCCAAAGCTGATCCATAAAGCTGATGCTGGTCGTAGTATTTATGCCTTAAAATCACAAATGTTGAGCGGCTGGGAACACTGAGTGACCCAGAACATTGTGAACACGAGACACTAACAACAAAAAGCCACTGATGACTCGACTATTCATAGAAGTCTATTTACCCTTTATTGTAATGAACTATGTAACCAAACAAACTGCATCACGGCCATTATACCAGAGGGAAGGGTTTTTTTCTTTACTGGCAGCTCTCCACATGTTCCTGAGTGGAACTGGGACACAAAGTTTTCACAATAAACATATAAATGTTTGTTTTATCCAGATGTATCAGATGGGTGGAGGCTGTAACATCACAGACAATTAACCATTGATGACTGGGTCATTAACAACTGAAAAGTGCGTGTTGATGTCAAAACATAGAGTATTTTGTTACATGCAGACAGCACTAAAACAAATGCTCATGCTAGTTAGATTAAATCAACAGTCACAGTGTTTTGTTTGACAGCAGAGAAGTCACTAATCTGCAAAAGTCTTCCTTCGTGAATCCCCAGCACTCTGCGTATCTGCTAAATGTCAGAAGTACAAATTCATGGCCTGAAAAGTAATGCAAAGTAATCTTTCTTAACTCCTAAATTAATATTCTCTTCTGTGTTTCTTGGGCATCTTGTGTGAGTTTTGGAGTAAAATCAGAAATGGAAATCCCACAGAAATGTCTGGCATGCAGAGTCGGCCTCCTCCACACTCGCTCCAACACTTATCAGATCTACGTTCACCTACACCATCCTGACCATGAATGACCATGAATGTACATGTGGGCCAGAGGAATGTGAGGCGAATAAAAGTGTCAGCAAAGAGTGATGATGTGAGAGAGGCAGAGGAAAGGAAATAAGTTTCCAGAAAGAGGGAAACGGGGAAAATGAAGTCACATGAGCCACAGTGGAGAACAAATGAATGGATTTACTGTTTTGTTTCTATCTAACATGATGTTTTCTCCTCTAACACACAAACATGTCAACTGTCCTTTTTGTAAAAGAAACTGCTTAAAGACATTATACGACTTGACTGTACTTTAATAAGAATGAATCAAGTAGATTTTCACATACGTGGAATTTGCCTTGGTGTATTGATGCAAAAATACAAATAGAAAACAAGTTCTGCAAAGTCAAGTTCACCTTTAAAACAGACTTTAAACAATATACTTTCATATGCTGTTTGTAAAAGATACCACCAGTAAAAGCTGACCCCAGATTCACTCTTGTTTTGGAACAAGCTTTGTCTACTTGGCGTTTTAGCCTTACTATATTTGCTTTTTTTTCCCATCACTGTATCCGCAATTTTCATAGCTTTTAGAGCCTGTTTTGACCTGGCATTAACATGTGTTTTAGCCTCACTATATTTGCTTTTTTCCCCCGCTACTGTGTTCACAATTTTCATAGCTTTCAGAGCCTGTTTATACCTTGTAATAACATGCGTTTCTGTGATCCGAACACAAGTCGACAGCCATAAACGATACCACCAGTAAAAGCCGACCAAAGGTTCACTCTTGTTTTGGAGCGAGCGATATATTTTTTCTCACTGCTGTGTCTGCAATTTTCATAGTTTCCAGAGCCTGTTCATAACTAGTATTAACATGCATTTCAGTGATCCAAACACAGGTGGACAGCCGTAAACGATCTCACTAGTGAAAGCCTACCACAGGTTCACTCTTGTTTTGGAATCAGCTTTGTGTGCTTGGCGTTTTAGCCTCACTGTATTTGCTTTCTTTTGCCGTTGTGTCCACAATTTTCATAGCTTCCTCTTGAAGCCTGTTTATACCTGGTGTTAATATGCGCTCTGGTGATCCAAACACAAGTGGACAACCCAGACACATCACCGTTCACACCTGTCTCTAATGCGACCCCAGCTGATCACTTGGTCTCAGATTTCATTACTGCCTATGTCACATACACTAGAAGAGAAGAAGGGCCCCGTGCACAGTTATTATGTCCTCACTCGCACTAGCTGCTCTGTAGCATGCTTGCTAGTCACCTTAGCAGTTGTGTCGTTACAGCTGGAGATATCACTGTCAGCGAAATTCAACATGTTTCCTTCCATGGGGCAAAACGATGGACGCAACTCTTAGTCCAACTCATCGTAATATGGTTATTATAGTTAGCGTTAGCTCACTGTTAGCAAAACGACCACCACCTCCTGTATAAATGGCATAGTCCTTGTCAGGGACGCATTTGGATGCATGAGCATTTACACTGCAAAAGATATATGGTCAAATGCGTCCCAGACCACCTCGGCAAGTGGTTTAAGTGGTCAAGTCTCAATGCTGCCACACCTTGAGGGTAGGTTAGGAGTAATGATTAAGGTGAACTACTTTTGTATGAGTCTATACATGTTATGAGGAAAATCTTGCAAAGTAAACCATTAACCTTTAGAGGGATGTAATTTATCCCTTCACTGGCATTAAACAGCAGAAGGCTGACTCATCTGGCCTTATATATTTTAGAGATTTTAATAATTATAAATTCAGTACTGATGTATTTCTTAGTGCTGTTTTAGGGAGTTTTCTCTGAGATTTAAGAAACAAATAAGGCACAAAATATTTAAAAACCTGCAGTGGTTTAAACAATCTGAACTCTGACCACAGCAATTTCTGAACCACAGATAATGTTCATCTCTGAAGGGGAAGAGTTTTCAGTCTCTGGCCTGCAACTTAACCTGCATGATGCGTCTGTCACTGCTGTGCAACTATAACTGAATTGCTCAGCCATTAGAGATTAATAATCAGATTTCTTGCAGACACTGCCTGCATCAATTTGTCTGACAGACCTGACATGATTTGAGCTTTCCTCAGACATACAGGGACACATCAATGATCCACTGCACGCAGCACTGGTACTGAGAACATGCTGCCATGTCCAATTTAAGACACTGTAGCTCACATCAGGGTTTCCTGAAACTGTTCTGTGGTTTGTGGCGTCTAGTTGTGTATTTACTTTACTACATGTAAGTAAAATGTATCTGCATGTTCTTTGAGACTAACAAAACAGTATAACCTGTATGGCCAGTGGTATTAGAGCTGCAACTCACAGTTGTTTTCAGTATTGATTAAATGTTTAGTCTATAAATTCGCAAAGAAAATACTGTTCATAATGTCTTTGTTCGCTTGTTTTGTCTTCTAAAAATGTTCGTATGGACAAAAGCCAAAATTCCTCTTGTGGGACAATAAAAACCTGAACTTTACTGAAGAGTCCAAAACCTAAAAGATATTCCATTTACTGTCATATAGGATGAAGAAAAGCAGCCAATCCTCACGTGTGAGAAGCTGAAACTAGACAAGGTTTGGAATTTTGTCTCATCAATTATCAAAACAGTTGCAAATTAATCTTCTGTCAGTCAACTAATTATCGACAGACAATTGCAGGACAAATTGGTGTCAAAGTCAAGTTTCTTCTATAATTATTCAGAATAGATGTCAGAGGACGAACAATTTTAAGGACAAGTTTTAAGGACATTTCTGAACACAAGCTATCCGATACACTTTATTTGGAGGTGACACTGAAAGGGAACAGAGCCAAAACCTCTCTAACAATTCCTCACTATGCAGGTAAACTTGTTTGTGCACAACTACGGAAAGTCTGGTGGGTCAAAGTTAAAGCAGCTTTAACAGTAAACAACATGTGGAATAGAACTGTGAACCATGTGATGATGTTTAAACAGACACAGTCACTTTTGTTTTTCCTACGAATCAGTTGTGTTTTCATGTTTTCTAGAGGTTGCCTCCTGCCCACATCTCTAAGTTATTACCACTGATAGGAATGATGGATAAATCTACAAAAATAACACCTGGATTGTAATAAACAGGAATGATCCTTTGCGGAAATTAAATGTTTAAGGGAGTGTCATACATCTCACAGACTCCCAGCCTCACCCTCAGTCTTAATAACAAACTCAACTGTTGGCTGACCTGCTCATCATCTCAGAAACACAATCATCTGGAAATAAAAAAAAAAATGTTTATCCTGCATAACAAACCTCCCATCTTCATATCTGATGCTGTGCGGAGTTTATAAACAGACACCTGGCACAGGAACAGACTAAAACAAACACAAACTCTCACTCTGAGCCAAAATCCCCTCAAGGGCAAACATCGCTCTGAGAGTGTGCTCGTAGGCGTCTGCCAAATTTACGGCTCTCATCAGCAGAAAACACACCTGCCTCGATAGCAGTGGTCCCATATGACCCTTAGAAAGCCCCTCGGAGCCTGGCTCTAAATGTAGATCAACAGGGAAACTCCCAGTGGAAAGAGAAAACCTGCCCCCCAAAACAGTCAACACCTAAACAAAGCTAACAATAGCGCGCGTCTATTACAACCCTGGAGCACAAGCCAGTGACTTCCCCTCGCTAACAATGACTGCTGACAGCAAGTGAGATCATTTGGATGTGGGGCAAGTGGCTGAGAAGGAGAGGGGTGGTGTAACCAAACGATCAGAGAGCTCTGTAGTGCTCTAAATACAGAGGCAACGTGGCCTCGACAAACAGAAACCCTGTTTGTTCACTGAAATCTTCACCTTACCAAAGCCTTTGAAACTGCTAAATGTCATCCTCCTTTTTTAAAACTGATTGATTGATTGAAACCTTTACAAATACAAAGGAAAACTCACTGATAGCAAACCCCACCCCCAGCAGGACAAAGCACCGTGCTACATCACAAACTGTTCAGGAGTGGCCTGAGGAACGTGACAAAGAACTCAAGGCCTCGCACTATCCTCCAAATTCCCCAGATCCTAATCTGATCGAACATCCGTGGTACGTGCCAGTATCTCAGAGGTCCTGTGTCCACTCTTCGACAGGTTAGAGCAAAGTCTGATCCACGGTGGGGCCTCTGACCTGTCGAGACATGGACACAGGATATCTGGGAGTGTCCTGTAGTGTCTGGCACCAGGGCACTGGTGTCAGATCCTTTGAGTCCTGCGGGTCGCACGAACACTCAAATGAGTTAGGATCTGGTCTGGCACTACCATCAGGGTGTGCTGTTGCCATGAGGGGGTGTACTTGGACAGCAACAGTGTTTGGGTGAGTTGTGTGTGTCAAGTGGCATCCACATGAATGCCAGGATCCAAGGTTTCCCAACGAGATGATTAATGTCATTCACTTCACCCGTGGATACGTATTTACATCTAAAACCAAACAAGACTAAAAGTCTACAGCCATGCGACCATACATCATCCATCCATCCATTAGTTGTCAAGACATGTCACTCAAAACTGCAAATGTCAACCTCATGGTGGCACTAGAGGAAAAGTCAGAGGATCATGAAAGTCAGTCGGATTCATCCTCTAGGAATTATGAATGTCTGTATAGAATTTTATGGCAATCCATCAAATAGGTATTAAGTTATCTCAGTCTGAGCTGACTGTTGTTGCCATCCTTAGAGACACACTGCTAGCATGAATAAAATATGTAATAAATGAAATGTCGCTGTGATCTGGCTACAAATATCTCGCTTCCTCTTCTTCTTCTTTTTGAACAAACACGCATAAAACATAGACTCCCTTAGTGTTGCCTCTTTTCCTGCATATGGGCCAATCTAAAAAAGTTCTGGATTATTTCTATTTGCAAATAACCACAAACACAGCAGGTCTATTTTTGCCTTTTTTGTGTTTGTGCCTCTTCCAGCTCAAACTTGACGTGAACATGAACAGACTTTTTCTGTGAAATTAAGTTGACAGATCAGCCTCGAGCCAAAGAACAACTGATTAGATTTCGGAGACATTTCCTGCCATCAGATAATTAATTTTATTTAGCTGTAACTTCAGACGTATTCCAAATCTTCCGGGCTTGTTTACAGCATCAAGAGATCTATTTAAATTCAAAGCGAAGGGAAGGAGGAAGTTTGTTGTCTTTGAAGTGCCTTCTAGTTATTTGTACTTTTTGCTGATTTGTCTCGCCCACACAGTTTGTTCTTATTTTTCTACTTTCTATCATTGGCACATACATAAAAACTAAACCTTGATTTAACCTGTGGCTAAGTGCGCTCTGTGTGTGTGCTGGTGACGGAGCTGTTGTGACAGGTATTAGTAATACACGCCGCCAGCTCAACTGGCTTTGTCAGCCATTATCAATCACCAACATGCAGAGTTTCATCAGGAGAATAAACCTCTTATCTTTCAATGGAGTCTGGGGGGGATTCAGGCAGTGGACGTGTCCCAGTTTCTTTCATTTTCACCTTTTCTTGGCTGAACATTGTTGAGCTGTGAGTTGAGTTGTTGAGACGACCCTGTTCACACGCAACTGGTTTTTCCTGAATGACAATAATTTGCAAGTAAAAGTACCAAATATCGTAATAGCAGCTTCTCCAATATTTACTTGTTTTCAGTAATTAATTTCATCTGTTTGCCAGACAAAATCATAGACTGCATAAAATAATGGACATAGCCACTGTGATGTCACCCATTGGCTTGTCAACTCCCATTTTGAGGCCTTGAGTTTGGTATTTTGTCTGTCACCATCTTGGATTTTTGGAGCCAGTAGGCACCCAGGAAGTGCACCAGGATTTAAAGCCAATTTTTCTTGTGGGTTAACAATGGAATTACAACTCTTGAGTCCATCATGTGATGCCATTACAACCAAAGACATTTTCCTTTTTTGACCAACATTGGAAAAGAGATGTCTGTTAATCAGTGGATACATTTTTTGAGCATCACACCCCCACTGCGAAATGACTTGTTTCACTATCAGGATTTGGTCAATTGGGTCTGATAATATCTGGAAAGTCTAGAAGAGCCTCACAATTAAGAAATGTTATACTCATTGAAGTTAGCGGAGCACTAAACCAGAAGTAGCCGGCTCAGCCAGCGGTAATCTCTAGTGCACTTGCTCTATGGGCCCAATGATGCTAAAGCAACGCCAATCATCAAGGTAATTAATTCCATGTTGCACAAAAAGAGCTTTCTTGGCTTCATGCACCACTGAGCAACTTTTATAGGAATGAACGGGGTCCCACTTTCAGGTGCACCCAGGTCTCTTAATACATCCAGAGCCAGAGATGACCAATTTTGGACAAGTGGATGAAGTTAATTCTAAAGCTAGCGGCTAGCTTGGTTAGTATGTTGCAATTACTGCAACTAGCTACAAAAGTTTTCACCATTAAAACAAAATGTACTTCCTGTAAAAACTGAACATCTGACTCTTTAGGGGCCGATCACACAGAGATGAAAAGCTAGAAGCGCGACTCCAGTAAAACAACTGTTTTCCTATGACACGGCGCGTCTGACCGGCGTTCAAGCGTCTTTTTAGACCCTTCTTTTTAGATGCGTGTAGATGCTGAAAAGTTAAAATATTTTCAACTTTTTGAGCATCAGACGCCAGTAGCTAGCACGCACTGAATAAGCGCTTCCAGCGTGTCAAGGGTCTTTGAAGCGTCCACGTCTCTAGCGTCTCATTTCTGTGTGATCGCCCCCTAGAAGGTCTTTAGGTTACAACCAAACGCTGAACAAGACTCTTTTAGGCAACTAAAACGTTAACATTAACTCTCATGAACAGGAAACACACTGAAATAGCAACAGCTACGGCTAATCCTGTACTCTGTGAATCAGAGGTTATGCCATGGTTATGTTACCTGGCTAATGTTGTAGCAGTGGTAGCGACTTATCAACGGATGGCACCCACCTGTCACTCAAAGTGGCCACACTCTTAATTATGCGTAACTTTAAGCCTAAATAAAATGTAAATGGTTACGTTCTATAAAAATTCACCCCACGTGCAGTTGTCATGAATGTTGATTAGCTAAAGAGATCAAAACTGTTTTGTACCAGGCTGTAAACATGTTTATTTCTGCTGTTAAGTTGGGCATTTTAACATGGATGTCTATGGGGATTGACTCACTCTTGGAGCCAACCTCAAGTGGCCATTAGAGGAACTGCAGTTTATGGCACTACTGCATTGGCTTCATTTTTCAGCCGTGGACGTTTCTGCTTGAACAAAGTAAGACGCTGACAAAACAATATGAATTCAAGGTCAATTCACGTGCTTCTTTAGGAACTTTTTATTGTCTCTGTGTTGATGTTCAGAATAATGAAAAGTCAATGTGCTGATGAGAATCGCTTGGTATGGTCGAAAGCTCCAGACACTTCGTAGAGAAACACTACAAACACTGAGCTGTTCCCAGAGACAGTGCGATAAAGACCTCCTTGCATACAGGAGCAAGATAATCCTGTTGAATCAAATCAAATCCCTCCAGAACCTTCTCTGTCCCTCCATCCACAGAGTTTTGTTTTCATTAAATATAAAGGCAAACACAGGCTTGATCTCTTGGTTGTGAGATCAGAAATTTTTATCTGTTTTTGTGTCCTCAACTCATGCTCCTTTTTACATTCTACAGTTTAATCATACATCCAATATGCACAGAGATACATGTACACAGTAGATGTCACACCTGTTTTCAAACTGTTGAAGTTATGATGTGAGACTTGTTTCAAACTGAGTCTACCGCAGCAAACACTTAAGTCTCCATACTTCACATACACCCATAAAAAAAAATGTGTTTCTGTAAAGGTTAAACTAACAAGATACAAAAGAAGAAGCTATAATTCTCCCTGCTTTCCAAAACATGTTGAAACATTCCTTTAATAATGTCTGATTTATGGACTCCAAAATATTCAGGTTGCATATCTTCACTTCTGTCCCATATCTTAATTCAGTCCAGATGGGAAGTCTAAAAAAGGCAGCTCAGTGCAGATTGTTGCTGCTCAGGCTGATCAAAAACCCTCCGTCAAATGATGTAGGAAAACTTGATTTGCACCTTCTCTATAAATACACTTCAGTTGATGATTTTATTTAAAGTTGCCTCGTGTAAGAGCAGTCCAGGTAATTAAACCAGACCAGACAGACAGCGAGTGCAGAATCAGACAGCATTAAGTATTTCTCCAGGCGTCGCAGGCCTTCACATTCCAGCCGCTGTCTGTTTCTGTCGTTGTGTCTGCCGCTGAGATCCAGCACTCAGCTCAGCTCTCTTCAAAATGAACCAAGGACACAAAAGCTTCTCTGTCTGTATCGACGCGGACGGTCCGGCTACTGTTTCAAACCTCCGCCTGGGCTTCAATCGATGCTTAAATCTTAAAATAGGAGCAGATCACAGTTCAGTGTCCCAGTGTGACATCTTCTGTCTCAGATCTGACGTTTTATGATCAAAAAGCTCACTGAAGTCACTTTTTCTCACTGTGGATGTGAGTCACAGGGATAAAAATAGCTGCAACCTACATAACAACAAGCTATCTTTCTATTATGATACATTATTTTGGATAGTGAATACTCTCACTTATGCTAATACTTTTAGACTTTATTAAGTCAAACATTGAATGCAGGCCTTCAACTTGTAAATGAGTATTTCTACACTGTTGTATTAGTACTTTTACTTAATGCTAAGTGTCCCTCAATCAGAGCAATCACAAAACATCGAGCAATGTTGTCACTGCAGTTTCTCTGAATCCGAGATTTCTTCAGTGTTCATCGTTTAGGAGGTTTTTGAAGGGAGCCGAATTATCCTCACATGTCTCCTCCTCTCCAAAACAAACAAACCCAGTAATTTAAAGAGGTAAAAACACTGCATAAAGCAGTTTCATGTAAGAAATCTGTGTTTCTCTGATGCTGTTTGGCTCATCATGGAAGCGATGCTAGCCAAATCCTGCTAATGTGTGCCCACCTTTTTCTTAGATAACTTAAGATCCAAACACACAGGAGGTTTTAACTGGGAGACGAATTATCCACAGAGGTCTCTCCCTCTCCAAAACAAACAGATTGAGTGATTTAAACCAGTAAATACACTGAATAAAGCAGTTTCAAGTTATAAATCAGTGTTTTTACAATGCTGTTCAGCTGGTTGCAGAGGGACCGCTAACCAAGCACCTGCTAACATGTGCTCACCTTTGTTCTCTGATAACTTAAGATCCTGACGTACAGAAGGTTTTGACCAGTACCCGAATTATCTGCAGAGGTCTCCTCCTCTACAAAACAAACAGACCAGGCGATTTAAATAGGTAAAAACACTGCATAAAGCAGTTTCACGTAAGAAATCTGTGTTCCGCTGACGCTGTTTCTTTTGTCATGGACGTGATGCTGGCCAAGTTGTTGCTAATGTGTGCTCACTTTTTCACTGATAACTTAGGATCCAGATGCTCAGGAGGTTTTTTACACAAGCCGAATTATCCACAGAGGTCTCTTCCTCTCCCATACAAACTGACCAGGTGATTTGAACTGCTAAAAACACAGAATAAAGTGGTTTTATGTTACAAATCAGTGTTTTTACAATGCTGTTCGGCTGGTTGCAGAAGGGCTGCTAACCAAGCACCTGCTAACATGTGCTCACCTTTTTCTCTGATAACATAAGATCCTGACTTTGTGGAGGTTTTTTACAGGAGCAAAATCATCCGCAGAGGCCTCCTCCTCTCCAAAATAAATGGCCCCCGTGATTAAAATGGATAAAAACACTAAATCAAGACGTTTCAGATTAAAAATCTGTATTTTATTTATGCTGTTCAACACAGCAGACGTTTGCTCAGCTTGTTTCTCTGATAACTTTAGATCCAAATGTCTAATGACTTAAACTCTCCATCCTGTCAAAACAAACAGAAATGACCAAGATCTAAAAAATGTATCTCAAAAATGTGACTTAAAACTGGATAAAAAGTCAATTTATGATAGCTTCTGGCAAACTACCACAACCCTGATGCTAATGATAGGCGACAGCATCCAAATGACACGGACTGTGTCTTTGATTAAAGACTTCTCTGGGTTTGTGCATTGTTGGAAACGTTTGTGATAATCTAAGTACACAACTCAACAATCTATATAACACTGGTCTAGTCGTTTTTTGACATTTTAACGTGGAAGTTACATACGATATCTTGAAGTAAATGAGCACTTCTTCCATCACTGACAACAAGTAAACTTTAAACCAGTGTTGTGTACTTTCCTGTTTTTGTAATGAGATATTCTGTTTGTTTTTTAATGTCATGCATGTGATATTATTTCTTCCATGTGGGATAACTACAGTTGTACTGTGTTATTATGTCATCCGTCCCCTTGTAAACTTGGCTGAGTCACCATTCGCTCTGAGGACCATATACAGTAGGAAGAAAGCTGTTTTTAGATCAGTTACAGTAGCTCCATGTCTCTGATTTCACTGTCAGTTCATCAATGCAGTGAGCATTGATTCCTTCCTAAAATAGATGTGAAGACCCAACAGTCCTACAGTGTGCTGGGTGTCCAGGAGCTGCAGGGCCTTGTTCTGTGACGTCCTCTGCCACCAAACGGACCTCTAACTAAATGAGCTGACAGTCTGAAGGACTCGCTGTTTAAGGCTTCTTCAGGCAGCCTCATTAAGCAGCAGTCTATTCTTTGTTTAGCAGTGTCTCATGTTGGTTTGGCCCCTAATCCTGCTGGTTTGCTACTGGACGCCCGCCTTTGGGAAAGCTTTCAGAACTCCACTCTTAATAACTACTATTTTTAGCTTCAATGCACTGTTGTATACTGTTCAGCTTTTTACATGTGTGTCAGTACTGTTTACTCAGCTCCAGTGAAAATACGATTACACCGCAACTATACGGTTACATAAATTCAAACAAAACATAAGAGAGAAGGCTTAAACACGCAATATTCAAACAGCTGAGTTACACACTGTTTGTTCCTTTCCATTACATCAAACTGCAGACAAATAGATAAATGAAACCTTAGAATTTAATACAGAAGAAGCACACAATGGACGATCGTGGGTAGGGCTGTGGATTTAATGTCATTACTTTTTCTACAACAAAAATCTTTTGCTGAGAAAACTTTATCTGGTAAATCAAAATGTTGTTAATTTAAGACTATTTTATTTAGTTTGTACAGTTGCTTGTGTTTAGGCAAAATGTAGCAGCTGATAACATGAAAGACTGGGTTTTAAAATCCTCACACTAAAGAATTTAAAACTTAAGGCCGTTTCATAGTCGACACACGCAACATGAGCAAGCGACGCACTTCCTTTGTTGGTAAACACATTGAACGCAAGCGACGCGGGCGACACTTAAAATGCAATACATCGCTCGCGCAATAGGGGGTAGCAGAGTCACCGGTACATTCCGGCTAGCTAGTACTGCTGTAGCTAGCTAGTACTGCTATTTTATTAGAGTGCAGGGCACTAGAACTGTCATATAAATGGGGGTGTGCCCGTACGAGTTCACAAAGTTTTTCCTCCTCGCCCGCCATATTTCATACCTGCTTCTTCTGTGAATAACAAAAAGTGGTTAATTTCAAGTACGTCGATTGCATTATCACCCCCACTGGCGAGGCATGGTATTACATGCAGCGCTGCGGCGCGTATAAAAAAAAAACAAAAAAAAAACCAAACACATTTTGAGACGCAAGCACGCATCACGGTGGTCAATACGTCTTGATGCGTACCAATGCTTTCACGTCTGCGTGCCTTTGCGTCGACTATGAAACGGCCCGTATTGTTCTGGTATTGTGCTCAAGATCAAACAATTAAATCCAAATAAGTTTTAAGCAATTTTCTAAAGAAAAAGAGCCACGTTTTTCTTAGTTCCAACGTCCCAATTTGAATAATTGCTGCTTTTCTTTGTCCTGTGCGACCGTTAACTTTTGGGGTCATTTTGGGGTTATATATATGTTTTTTATGACAAAACAAGCAATATGAAGACATCAACCTGGATTTAACATATTGCAAAAGTTATTTTGATACAGCAAAGTGATAAATAAGCAAATAAGTTAAGTCAAAGTAAAAACAAAATTGTGCAGCAAAAGCCTATATGCAACTGCAGCAAATGAGACAAGTGACGAGAGGACAGCACAGTGACAGGGGCACTGAAGCATTACCAGAGTGTCAATGCTGATGGAGACAATAAAGAGCAAGAAAGTAGTATCGACAGTATCGATACTGCTGAAAATGAAAACATTTCAAATACTCAGAATCAATATGTATCGATAAATCGCCATTTTTGACAACACTAATACTAAAACCAGTGGCCTTAAGGTGATACTGATACCATAGAGTACCTTTTGTAACATTTGCAATAAATCAAAGAAGGCTTGCTGTGACCAACTGTGAGCAAAACCATTCAAACAGTCATTTTTTCCCAGATCTGGATACAACAAGGACTGAATGCTGGTATTGTTTCACTGGAGAGGTTTTGTGGCACTGGGTTATTTCGGTTGATACCTTAAAGGTGTTGAATACCAATACTGAGCCCTAGCAGAAAATGCAGAATCAAAACGTGAATTATCCCAAGCACTAATCACGGGAGGTGTCTGGTGGCCTTGCTAAGTTTAGTCTGGCCATAACTTAACAAATATTGAATTAATCAATAAGCACAAGCAGCAGCCCATCAACAGAAACTTAAACTTCAGCTTGTTTGTGACCAAGAAAATTCAAAAACTATCACCCAGCTTGAAGTTAACCATTATTTGTTATCAGCTGTAACTGGATCTGTTCACACGTCCATTTCAAAGCCATTTGATCCCTCAGCTATATGATACAGTACGCACAGACTCTACTGCTCTGATGCTGGTTACATGGAGCCAGAGGGATCAACAAATAACCCAATCCAACCCACCGCCCTCCTCCACATCCGCCCCAGTGACCCCTCACACTGTAAAAGAACCATGACATTGAATAACATCCACCTCTGCCTCTGGACTGACGGGAAGAAAGGCAGCGATTGTGGAGGAAACCCCTCAGCCTCTGCAGGAGGAGGATTAGGCATTAGGTAATTGTGTTCGTGGAGCGGATTAGATTAGAGCAGAGGGAAGAGGCAGGGCAGGTTAGCTGCAGCTACCTCTCTGAGCTCAGGACATGCACGGGGAAACATACAACAGGGTTCTGATATCAGCCCAGGTCCAGGAAGACAAACAGACCAGAGAATATCAAAAAGCAAACATGGTATCAGATCGTCTTCGTAAGCTATCAGTTATGATGTCCTCGTCTGCTCCCAGGCCTTACATAAGGCCGATAAATATGATTACTCATCCTCCGTCCTGATCTGATCGAATGGACGGGGAGTAAAGAGCACGGTGCTGGTGAATGTTCTGCTTAATCCATAATAAAAGACACTTTCACAGATAACAACATGACTGCGTCTTTGGGTCATGTGTTAAAGACGAGAGTGACGCAGAAGGAAATAAAGAAGTGGAGTTACGGATATGAAATGAGCTCAGAGCGTACAGAAGAAGTGGCTTTAGGGTTGGTCCACCACTTTGATCCAGACTAAAATACATCAACAACTACTGGATGGACTGCCGTGAAATTCGGTTCAGGCATTCGTGTTCCTCTGAGGATGAATCCTAATGATTTTGGTCAACATATAACCTTTACTCTAGCAACAATTACTGGATGGGCTGTAGGGATGTCACGAGGACTGATACTTCGGTACCTTCAGGTACTTGATTTTCTCCAATACCGTAGGTATCGTAGGTAGTAGGTATACAGGTCTTGCGGACCTGACGGGGCAGCATATACGGCTACAAGTGTTCTAGTCTACCATCAAATGCCAAAGGAGGAAGAAAAACGCCTACCAGCACAAACTTCAGCAACAGCTCGGCCTTAAAACATCAAAAAGAAGTGTTTTTCCTGAGGCCAGTGAATTTTTAAATTCTTTGTACTGGGAGTGCCGAACTACGAACACCAGCAGCGTGACTAGTCTCTATATACAGACTCTACATTCAGTGAATGTAGAGTCTGTAGGCAAACCCCGGAGATCTTGCCTCCGGAAGAAGAGCGGAAGAGCCCTGGTTTCCGGTTGTAGGCTGTTTGTAGTCCGTGTGAAATTGACCAATCACGTTACTTATATATAAAAGGAATGTCGGAAAAGGAAATTCGCCTCCTCCGCCCAAATCAAACCGGAATGCCAAAAAATCGGGGGTCTGTCCCCAGAGGCTGTATCGCTGTCTGCCGGAAGTCAGACGCCGAATACAGCCGATGGGTTCCGAGAATGCAGTGTGACAAGGTGATGAGCGTCTAAAACCCAGAAATGAGTTAGCATGTTAGCACTCCCAGTTCCCTTGCCTCAAAGTCAACAGGTTTTTGTTTAGATGCCTGAAATAAAGTCTGTAGTTACCACAAGCTAAACAGACTTTCACGTTCTTTTCTACGACATAAAATACGCCAGTAAACACCCCACTCGTGAATTCCAAAGCTTTGTGCGTCTTCAATAAAGCGGTTGCTAACAAGTGGCTAAATGAGACAACAGAACGTCATCAAGCCAAACACGCTTTACAGCTTCGTTGTGGTGGCCATGTTGAAGTCATGCGACCTGGGGTGTAGTTTGTTTACAGCCTAACATTAGCGTTTTACTTCTGGTGATTGCATATATGCTAGTCTCTATATACAGACATTCAGTGAATGTAGAGTCTGTAGGCAAACCCCGGAGATCTTGCCTCCGGAAGAAGAGCGGAAGAGCCCTGGTTGTAGGCTGTTTGTAGTCCGCGTGATATTGACCAATCACGTTTGAGCCGGCTGCAGTTGTTGCCAGGTTAAACGGTCCGTGCGGTGAACTAACGAGGCGGAACATAATTGGCATCACTGCAAACTCTGAATCCATCGCAATGGTTCAGCATATTTACTTGTATATAAACGGAAGTTGGAAACGGAAATTCGCCTCCTCCACCCAAATCAAACCGGAATGCCAAAAAATCGGGGGTCTGCCCCCAGAGGCTGTATCGCCGTCTGCCGGAAGTCAGACGCCGAATACAGCCGATGGGTTCCGAGAATGCATATATTCTTAAAAAAATCATAAATGTGGTGTTACTTTCCTGAACAAAACATGTAAGTGTCATAAAAGTTTGTTTGCAGCAGAGCTTCTTTTCTGCAATAATCCAAAATCCTATGGAAAAATGCCACAGGCCTTTTGATGAGGGAACCAGGGTGATGCTAACTTCTGCGTCAGCCTACAGAGAAACGTCATCCCTGGATGTCTCTAGTCTGCGCTGAGTGCTGCATGTTTGGCTTTTTCTCTGGTTGCAGAGAGATAAAAATGTCCAAGGTTGGGTAAAAACACTGAGATCGTCAATGTCACTTTTTACCCAGCTGTCCAGTCACAGTGGAGGAGGGGCGGGACAAATACCACAAGACCAACTTTCACATGTTATATGCGCAAGTGCTGAACAACAACAATGGAGGACAAATATTTTCAAATACTGTAGGCTATATAGTCATGTTTCTGATCTGATCATCAGGGATTTTATTAACAATAAAAATTTAAATAAGCATTTTTAATAAAGGAGTGTGAGGTGAAGCACATGGGATGTATTGTTTTATATTTGTTTTTTACTGTGAAATCAAACTGTGTAAAGAAATCCCTGGAAACTGCACTGGTATTGGTATCAACCACTAAGTTTCTGTTACTGTGACACGCCTGATGGATTATTATGAAATTTGGTCCTCTGATACTTCGATTTATGACTCAATACCTGCAGAACTAACGGCAATCCCATCAGCCTCAGCTGCACTTTGTATTTAATGCTAATAAGCAAACATTAACAGGCTAACCGTAGAGCACCGTAAACATATTACCTGCTTAACTTCAGCATGTCATCTGTGTGAGGATGTCAACATACTCATGTCAGACATGAATCGAAAAATTGCTCGGCAGGAAAATTAATCAGCACCTACATCTGATATTTAAATGTTTGAGTCACATTTTGAGTTACGTCATCAAACATTCCCAGCTTCTGCAATTTGATGATTTCTGTTCCATTTGACTGTAAATTGAATCTCTTTGAGTTTTGGGCTGCTGGTCGGACACAACAAGCACTGTGATGATGTCATCTGGGATATTGTAATTGCCTTTTTTTCCCAACAATCGAAACATACTAAGCAGATTACACACTAATGAAAATGATCATTAGCTGCAGCACTAGCATTTGGCTCAGCACACGAGCACTCTCAGTATTAATTATCTCTAATAGACCCTTATCGCACTGCAGTATAACTCACACAGACACACTGTATAAAGTACGAGCAGTATCTACATATTCAGCTTCTATATCGACTAAAAGTACAACTATAGATTTCAGAACAAAGCAGGAAATAGCAGCTTGATATGACAAAAACATTCTCAATATCACTATTATCAATATTTCCATTACATTTACTAAGTCATGATTCACTGTCACCTGCAGTGGAAGGTTTCACTGAGCCTCTGTTCACTACTGAGCTGAATAATTGTGCATGCAGGGGGAGTACTGATGTGATAACCACCGAAAAAAGCAAGTCATCCTGTAACAGTGCTCTCGTGCCAACATCTAAGGAGTGTCACAACGGCCAGACAATGTCTCAAACTAAAATGTCTGGTACTACTTTGTGTTTATGTCCATTATATTACCTCACATCTATCCCTTCATTTCCTACAGCTCAGCATCTGACATTGATAAGCTGGTTACATAGCAGCTACATCATTGTAATGAGGCTTTACAGGGGGTAAAAATATAGGATTAGTCATGTTAGATTACATCATCTGATGTGTGAGATAAGAATAAATTTATCTTGTACTTATCTACTGTATATGTGGCACCTACAGGTGTTTAAATATGAAATAAAGTGGATTCAAAGTGGGGTAAACAGTTAAGAAAAGGCGCAGAGCTGAAGCAGTGAAGTTTTTAAATACTTCTGAGAATAAATGGTAAATGGACTTAAATTAACTTTAACTTAATTTCTTAGTTTCATTATTTAAATATTAGCTCAGGATCAATCTTGCATCCCCACCCTGGACCCTCACAACCAGCCTGGACCCGCTTCAACATCCTCCAAATCACACCACAACAAACCGCATCAGCTAACGGACCTCAGCCGCCTCTCATCCCGCTTGCCCTTCACCCTCCTCCCGCCCCGGGCTCCCGCCACTCTCCCTCCTCACCTCCAGCAGCGGCAGGTCCGGGTCCAGGTGTGTGAGGCTGTGCAGGACCACCGGGCTGCGGTCCTCCGTCACCTCCAGCCTCACCCCGTCCCAAATGTTCCGCACCCTCCACGACGAGTCAAACATCTCGACCAGCTGTCCCGGATTGACGCTGCGCGCCTCGGTTTGCATCCCCGGGACAAAGACCATGGAGCCCGCGGAGCCGAGAGTCCAGTCACAGCGGCGGAGGAGTCATCTTTACTTTTTATTTCTGTTTCTAAACCAGAGACTCGGTGCTGCTGATGTCTGAGGATCAGCCTCTGTGTTGGATCATCGCTTCTCACAGAGTCATGACTCACACTGGGGCTTTTCTAAACCACGCCCACAGCCATGTGCTGCCTTCAGGGCCGTAGGAAATATCAGAAGACACTGTTTCTATTCATTCTGAGAACTCATGGCAATGCAAAAAAACTACAGCTACAAAGATCAGTCAAATAATCAATATTAAATCAACAGAAAATCAATTAACAACTATTTTGATTAGTGAATAATCGTTTTAGGCATTTTTATTACGTAAAAAGCCCGTCATGCTTCTTAAATCTGAAAGTTAAGATGCTTTTCTTCGTCATACATGATAATAACCTAAATATTTTTGGATTTATTTTTGACTGTAGGTCGGATAAAAGATTATTTCTGAAGAAGTCCCATTGGGCTTTTTGAAATATCACTGGGCATGTTTCACAATTTTCTAACAACTTACTGACAAAACAATTCATCAATCAACTGAGACAATGGACAATTTTGTGCTCAACCTTAATCCCTGCGGTCAACAACCAACAATCAGCTGGTGTTAAAACTGTTTTATAAGACGTTATGTTACAAAAATATGAATAAAACCATTGTATTGATTGCAATATATTATATAAGCTACATACACTTCATTAGGTCTGCACATATATATTTGCACAAATGTTTGCATGATGCAACAATCATGTATTTACAAGATATTATATGTTTATTCCGTTATTGATTTGGTGTACTTCACATTTGCAGTGGTGTTTTCTCCTTCAGCACATGAGAGCTGTTCTAATACTGTTTTAACATGTGAATTCCACTCTAGATATAAATTAGAAGAAAAAGATATCATAGTCATCCTCAAAGTATTACGTTTATTTCCTATAAATCAATTTGTTAAATTTCTTTGAAGTTATTATATTCTATTTACTCAATTTCACTCTTAGTATAAATATACATTAATTACTATATTTGTATTATTAAAGTGTTGGATCTACACTGGGAAGTTTCTTTGAAGTGTCTGTATGAATAAACATCATGTGTTATTTCATGAAGCCAGTGAAACAACTTTTTTTGTCAGAAAGATATTTTTTCCTGTTTTCTGACAGGGCTATACTGCTATATTTCCAAAATCTATACTGTGAAGTACATATCTACGAGATGTCCCTGAAGGCATCGTGACGTCATGCCTCTGGGAAATGATGGCCGTGTTGTTTCTGCTCTCACTATGGCAGCAGGCTACTGTGGGAAAAGAAAACACACTGATGTACAGTTCACTGTCCCTCCTGTCTGCTGTGAAAACCAACAGTAGGTCTGCAAACATTTCAAAGTATAATTTACTCAAGTAAAATCAGACCAAGGGACAACTGACAAATTTTAATTTTTTTGATATTAATTGTATATTTTACCATATTTTGTTTCACACATATCTGTAAAAGAGCTTTAGGTATCACTTACATGTCTTGCAGGCTTGGGTTTTACATGCAACACATGATAAATTACAAAATAAAGCAAAAAATACTCATATGTAAAGTAGTTAAAATAAATTCCGACTTTATTTCCCTCAGTGTAGCCCTAAAATGTTCTATTATTATCATTATTATTATCATTATTATGCATGATGTGTACCTTTATTTTTCTAAATTTATTTCACTTTCTTAAGTAAACATTTTAATAACTAACTTTTACTTGTAACTGAGGATGGTGACATTGTGGAATTAT
The DNA here is from genome assembly GCF_041903045.1 of Epinephelus lanceolatus. Classification (NCBI taxonomy): domain Eukaryota; kingdom Metazoa; phylum Chordata; class Actinopteri; order Perciformes; family Serranidae; genus Epinephelus; species Epinephelus lanceolatus. Next base: position 4,469,375 of record NC_135742.1, read on the forward strand.
TACTTTTATTGAAGTGAAGGATCTAAGCAGGGTGACAACTAATGATTATCGATAAATAAAATCATTTTGTCCATTAACTGATTAATTTGGTACGTTTGGTCTATAAAATATGTCAGAAAATTGTTGTTCCCAGAGTCCAAGGTGACGTCTTCAAATGTCTAGTTTTGGAAATGAATAAATAAATAAAATTACATTTACAATAATATAAAACAAAGAAAGAAGAAGCAACAAATCCTCATGTTTGGGAAGCTGGAATACAGTACAATTTTTTTCTTGTCATCTTTGCTTAATCTGAGTCCTTCCTCCAGCACCATAAGCAAGTCCAAGTCCATGACAAAACAGCAAAAATGACAACAAATGCAGTTAAACTCTCAACAAACACCATCTAAACACAAACATCTGCAGCTCTGCATATAAAGACAGCGATCAGCTGCAGCAGAAAACAACCACTACATGACAAGGTCAGTCTGCATAAGTCAAGGATGGATCCTGCTGTCCAACACTGCAGGAGTCACGGTCGATTTGACATCTAACACTGCCTCCTATTGGCCGAGGTCAGTAACAAATGTCTATCATCTCAATAAGATGCACGCCAGGCTTTTAAGATGATTAATAACTCTAATTAATTCAGCCTGTTTAAATGAGGAGCTGATATATCAACAAAACAAATGAACACAACAGAGCAGCAGTCTGTGTGTTACAGATAACTAACAGTGAAGTTTGATCAATGTTTTCTTTTTGGCATGTTTTTGTTAGAGAACGAAATATAATCCACGCTGGCTTTTCACACCGACAGGAAGAACAGGTGCGAAAGCGATTGAGCAATTTTTAAGGAAAACATCTGCTGCACCAGCTGAGGCTGAACGCAACCACAAACATGTCTGACCTCCCCGGCCTCTCTCATTGCCGAGCTGCTGCGCTTCGTAACTCACAAATCTGCAGCTGCTGGAGGGGAAACGGCTCTGTGTGTGTGTGTGTGTGTGTGTGTGTGTGTGTGTGTGTGTGTGTGTGAGAAGGACCGATACCAGTGTTTGAAGATCAATACTGATACCAATACTCCTGCACTTACGTTCACCAACACCTGATGATTTGTGCAAATATGAAATGATTTTACGTCTGATTATTTTCATGCCAAAAAAAATCCAAATGTGCAAATATGAAATGATTCTGGGAGGGTTTTCTGCCTTTATACCACCGTGGGACACAAAAACTGTCCAGTAAAACAGAAAGTAATGAAATTTTATGAAGGCTCAGAGCAATTAAATGTATATTCAAACTGTATGTGGACAATAAAATGTGGAAAAATTACTTGGTTTTGTCACTGAAGAAATCAATTTAGTCTCCATCCAAGTGTGGTGAATCAGGCAGAAACCCATAAAAGTAAATGTATTTTAGTGCTTCATTATGGTCCAAATCAATGGCCATTTATTCTTATTTAAATTCTTATATAGTTAATATTTAATTTTCTGGCAAGGCTGCAAAACCAGAGTATGAAACAGACATTTTTTTCATATTTAAAGGATAAGGCTGTTATTTTACATGTTTCTTTCAACATCAACAAAACAGCGTAGTCTGCAACCAATCAGAAAAAAAATGTTGGCAATGTACATTTCTACAAACCACAGATATATTACATTTGAACGTTATTATGCAGCAGATACATGTGGTTAGGTTTAGGCACAAAAACACTTCGTTAAGGTTCAGGAAAAGTTTTGGCATAAAATACCCAGTTTTAGTGGCAAAGTGGAAAAGTTGTCAATGTCTCTGGTCATGGTACTATAACTGGTAGAAAAACAGCGACGGGTTGCTAACAACCACCACAAGTTTGGTGCCTGAAAAGCCACTGGAAACACAGTGATGGCTTGTTTATAGTCTAAATCAAGGGCCATTTATTCCCATTAAAATTTTATTGTAAAATTATTGTTAAATTTTCTGGCAAGGCTGCACAAACAGACTTTTTCCTCTCATATTTAAAGGGTAAGGCATCAACAAATCAAATGAAAAGCGTCATCCGCAACCCAGTCATCAGAAAAAAATGTTGGCATCGTTACATTTGAACATTATTATGTAGCAGATACAAGTGGTTAGGTTTAGGCACAAAAACCAGTTGGTTAAGGTTGGGAAAAGATCAAGTTTTGGCTTAAAATACCTGGTTTTGGTGGCACAACCATGGTGGAAAAGTTAGCAGTAGTGGGGTTTCCATCCAAATGTATCGAAATTTTTGAGCGAATTTTGTGAAAATGCGCAAAAGAAAATGCGAATTTATGCCCGTTTCCATTCGTTATTGTTTTGCAATTATTGGGATTCAACAGGAAGAGCAGTAGGTGGCGCTTCTTGTGAAAAATTAACAAAATAAAAGCACCCCCGTAGAAGAAGAGTGCGCCATGAGATGACGTCATAAGAGAGCGTCTTATGCCCACTGTAAACAACAACACACTCAATTGACACTCAACAACTGACCATGGACAGATTCCTGATAAACCTGTCGGCTCTTGGGAGAACTCTGGTGAGCATTTTGTCAGCATTCACAGCGTAGCTAACCATCTTGAAGAAGAGACTACAAAGAAGATGTTTAATGTTAAGAGTACTGTCGGAAATAGCTGGAAGGAGACCACCGCGTCGTTCTCCGTCTGTATGGGAACGTAGGCGTGTGAAGGACTTTTGGGAAGTAGTTGTCCAGCAGCATTTCACTCACGAACTCTGGCTGAAACATTTCCGTATGTCAAGGGCCACATTTGAGGATCTGTGTGCCGGTACGTCATCATTTATTCGCAAAACCTGTTTCCATAGCAAAAAGTCGCATTTTCCTTTTATCGATACGCTGACAAATCCACCCTGAAAAAAACCTTTTTGCGAATTTTCAGTCTTTTTTCGAATTTCTAGCGTTTCCATCCAAGTTTTTTTTTTTTGGCAGTTTTTGAAAATAAGAATAAAAATAGGTGGATGGAAACCCCACTTGTGATGTCTTGGTAAAAAGCATCTGCTTTTCGTGGCGCAATAACTGCGAGAAATGGGTTGCTACTAAACACCAAGGTTTGCTGCCAGAAAATCTGCTGGAAACACAGTGATGACTTGCTAAAAGACAACTGGTTTCATTGTTCCTTGGTCATAAACACTGATCTGCAGCTTTGCAGGCATCTGGTAGTTCACGCCATCCACCATCCCCTCCACGTCCCCATCGCAAAGTCAGCTCATACACTACATCATTTAGAAACATTGATACAATGCATATGAAACATACAAATCTAACAAATTTGTGGTTTGCAGAAAAGTACGCCAACATTTTCTCCTGGTGATCAGGTTGTAGTCCGTCTCTCAGTACTTTCTGACTTCCTGTCCATGGCTCTCAGCTCCAAGTCCATTGGTTCCTACTGAAGATGTAAACATTAAACACACCTCACAAACATATAGGGTGCGTTCTGAATCGCATACTTTCTCTTTTTACTTTTTGTAGGAGCTGCAGCTGCCCTTAAAAAGTGCCTACTGTTGCATGGTGTACGCACACAATCAGGACATACTACATTACATTACAAACTGAACTTTGACCCTCTTGCTTTTATATCTGTTACCTTGGAGATAAAACAAACCGAGTTCACCAGAGACAGAGGTCAACCTGCAGAGATCTGCTGCTGTTACTTTGCAATGTGTGTAGTTTAACTCTAATGTTACACCTGCACAGAGTAGATTCTAACATATTATATTTGCGACAGTGAAATTACATCTGCAGTTCTCTGTCACTGTTAGTTTTATAGTTCTGTCCTGATGTTGTTTGTGACAGTTATGATTATTTTGTTCACTTAAACAATCAATATTCTTATTACTATTCGACTGGTCATCATTTACTTGAATACGCTGTCATCCGTCATTGTGACCTCTAACAGCTGTCAATCAGTCGATGTGAACAATCCTCCGCTGCGCAGAAGCAAAATCATGCTGGCATACAAACGACCGGATGAAGCAGAACATCCTGGTGTTTTTGGCACACTGCATTTGATATACTATGAATTGGGACATACTAAATCTTTTTCTGGCACATTATATAGTATGGTAGTATGGGTATTGGAACACACAGATAGTTTCATTATTTAAAAACATCTCAGTAATTTCCTAAAACAGCTGCTCAATGTGTTTTTTTATCGAACAGACAGGAGGAAGTAGTGCGTCTGTTGGGGACTATTTTCAGCGGTGGATTAATCCACGTTTGGTGCTCTAGTGAGTATTTCCCAAAGCTGCATGTATTTGGGACTAATTAAAATGTAGTCAGCCTTTCTCCTTTAACATTTAGCAAGCTGCACCAACCTAACAGCAGCTTTTCAACATGAAAATACAATTTACTGCCAAAGATTAAACCAATAGTTTCCAATGTTTCTGGCTTTTGACACTAAAAAACAGAATTTCGTTTGGCTTACTCGTTACATTTCAGATGTCTGTGAGGTTTCATCAAAGAGATTTCCCCTCTAAACTCACATGGTTTCATTTAAGTAACAGTTTGAGGTCCAAAGTGGAAAAATTACCCAATATTTCACCAAAATAAGCAAATAAAAAGAGCAAAGTCCGCAACCCCTTAGATGTATCCTCTACTTTTAAACAGATTTAGCTGATAATACTTCTATACCTCCATATAAGTAGGATTTCGAATGCAGGACCTTTGCTTGTAACTGAGTATTTTCATACTGATGTAAAGGTATTTTTACTGACTTAAAAGACCTGAATACTTTTTGAGTTTTTGAGCAGCCTAGTTTGAATCCTCTGATCTAAATGCTGTTTCAGAGGATTTTTAAACCTCACGAGAATAAAATAAAACACTGACTCTTTTGCATTTCAAATCACAAAATCTAAAGTCACTGAATCTATCAGCCTTTAGCAGACACCTCAGTATAAAAACATCCACACTGGTATCGGGATATAATCGGGAAAAACCCCATATGGACTGAATCCCAGAAATCTCTGAGAGCTCAGAGGGACGGCCAACTTTTAGTCTGCTGTGATTTAACTAAAGCTCTGCTTCCATCTGCTGGAAATCAATACCAGAGGATGTTGTTGTGCTGCTGCTGAGGCTCTGGCTGATGCTCCGACATGCTTTACTGTTCCCTGAGGAGGGTGACGCTAACAGCCCCCCCTTTACCTTCTCACAAACCGCGAGCTTTAACTCCGCTGCACACACAAATAGATACGAAGCAGCGTATATAAAGACGTGGACCGCACCCAGGAAGAGTGGGACGAATGTATATGTACACGTGACGAGGCCAGGTTGAGCCTGGCAAACGTTTTCCGTCATGATGAGGCCAAAACTAAAATCAGAGCAGCGTCATCGGTAAGATATTTCGGTCGAGAAAGTCCTAACAAGTTCTACTTCTGCAAAACTGCTGTCAGGATGCAATTTAGTGAGGCACTCCACCCCCAGTGGAGGCTCACTGGGCAGCAGTGGAGGCCTGTGGTTTCACTGGGCTGCAGCCAGGCGCACAATGTTCCCCAGTGCTTCACAAACAATAAATCTGTAACAAATAAAAGCCAATGAGAGCGTCAGGCATTGGACAGAGTACAGAGTTACATAACGGAGGAAAAAATAACAAGCTAATAAATTGAGAATAAACTGATTATAGTACATAGACGCACGCACAAAGGCCTGCCGTGAAGAACGTACAAGGAAAAGAGGTAACAAGCAGGATTTCTGTGCTCAGACCTCCTGTGTTCGGCCCAAATCTGGTTCTGCGGTGCAAAAACTTTAGATGTGAAGGTTTCATATTTTCCTTTTAATTATTTAAAGCTGCACGAATCAATATTTTCATATTAGCAATGGATCAAATGACTATGTCTAATGTAATGTAGTGACAAACCCACAGCTTGAAAATATTACTTTCAGGGCTGTTAATGTGTAACGGGCTTCATTTTGCAGACTAAATACTTAAAGCTGGGGTAGGGGAGAAAAGGAAGAAAAAGAAAACAGCAGAATTTGAAAATACACCCTCCTTCTGCAGCTCTCCCCTCTCTGTCCTAAGCCCCACCACGACCATATGCACGCACTTCATACAGTAACCCAGTGTTTCCCATACATTGATTTATTTCACCTTATTTCACGCAGCATATTAGCCAACTCCTTTCTTGCCCTGCTCTCTTTCTCTGTTTATCGGACCACATTTGAGATAATAATTAGCAGCTAGCCACCTAACAGTCCCTTCACCTCGCTCCCCACTGCTGTGGACTGCTTTGCCAGGTGGACAGCAGTAAACAGCTTGGGAGAGGGACCTTCAGTCAGCAGCTGTAGCAGCTCAAATCCAGCCAGCGCAAACCCCCAAACCCCGGTGTCACAGCGGGCTGGTGGCCAGCAGCAGCACTGGGTCTAACCTGCGTAACAGCAGCAACAGAAAGTTTTGTGATCTGGTGGAGACTCAGGGCTGTCCAGTCCAGTCCCCTACAGCTGAGGTTTGCTCTGACTAGATTCAGGTTGTTGCTGCGGCTGCTGACTGGGGGGTCTGTCTTCAGAGCTGCTGTCCACTCTCCTCCTGGCAAGGTGGTCTGTAGCGGTGGGAAGTGAGGTGGCGGACACACTCTAGCTATAGCTAATGTTAGCTACAAAAATATGAACTCGAAGTAGCCGCAGTCATGAACCTCTCCGGTTGGCAGAAGGCTAAACTATAAGCAATGTTTTCTCTCTATCTCTGAAACGCTTCACCAATATTGACACGTGTTTTATTTCGTTTACTGTCAGACTCTGTTTTTGATAAGTCCATCTTCTCCTCTATTAAATCAGACTTTCACTGAAGTCACCCACATCTGAATTTAAAGGACAACGAATAGGAACATTCTCTCTGAAATGACCTGTGATTGGCCAAAGTCTCCTGTAATGAGCCCAATTTTCGAAAGCCTGAAAACAGAGCCAAGAGGAGGTGCAGAAGACTGCTCAAATAACAATATGCTCAAAGGTTTAACTGTGTAGTTAATAAAGTAAAACTTAATTCTAACCACCATATTCAACCTTATGAACAGTTTATAATCATTTATTTAAGACTGATATCCCATATATCATGTGTTAAAGGTTAAGGAATAAAGGCTCTTTTTTAAGTGTTTATCATCCTTTGAGGGATCCATATCTGAATGATAATAGATAAATAAGAACAGATAATAAATGAAAATATGGTAAAGCACAGTTGTAATAATATATGTTTTCATTGGAGAAATTCAACTAGTTGACAACACTTTAAACACTTAAAAATGTCTTTAGATCAGATTATAACTACATTATAGTGTGTTATAAACAATCATATGTCTATGTACTTGCAGCCTTAATTATGTGGCCATTAGTTACGTCAACAGAGTGAGACGACAACAAACTTATAGAAAGGCATCGATGCTTAATGTTCAGACAGCATCCTACACTTCCTGTCTGCTCCTTTTACACCTGTGAAGCCCAGAAATCAGCTCATTGAGATGATTGACAGGTGTTGGCGTGACCGACTGAGTGGGAGGACGGATGTACAAATAACACCTTTCGTGAATCCTCAAGAGGAAATCTGGCATACGGTCGCTTTGTAAACCCAGACTTAATATCAGTTTTGAAGCCCTTTTTTGAAAATATAGCCCAAAATCACAAATTTGCCTCTGAGACCTTTAAATAAGACCTCAGTCTGAATCGATCCCCTCCTATCTGAGGATCTCTGATTGGACGGCGGCTCACAGGAGGTTCACAGATCTCGAGATGCCAGCAGTGAGTCAGACAAAGCCAGAAATATCACCTGCCGGTTGAATTCTATTTAAAAAAAACCCAATTAGACTTTTCAAGAATCCGATGGCCAGGGCGAGTATGATGTGGGCAGAGAAAAGGTTGGCCTCCTGCCCTTCTTGTTTGTCTCCATCTGACAGCTCCTAACAGGAGCAGACAGCTGAGGTCAAGCCTCTGTGCTGTTTCATGTCGCTGTGAAGTGCAGAACGCTGTAATGACGCTTAATGGGATCAGATCACAGTCAGAGAAGCAGCTATTGTTTCTTCTATTTCCACTGCAGACACGTCACATTATGATGCAGGAGTCTGGTTATTTACCCAAGAACCAAACTGAATGTTGCGTTACTGCTTTTACCTCCTCCTGCTCTTCAGGATAATTTTGTTCTGGAAAAAAAAAAAAAAATTCTCTAGTAAATCAAAGACCAGTCAGAACTTTATGACCCAGTATCAGAGCTATTTTTGAGACTTTTAAGGCAAGTTTAAGTCTTAAAAATCAAATGCATAAAGATTTCCGGCTCTCTGAATGCTGACCATTGAAATGACATGGCTTATATATGAGGTCACAGTACAGGGGTCACGGTTTGATACATGCAAAATACAAATTACAAAGACTGATGAACGCAGCTCTGAGTTTCTGCCCAACAACTTTTAGCACTCTAATTCAGCTGTTGCAATAACTGCAATATTGCAAGACCATGCTAATGTCAAGCCACACACAGGGATGGCAAGCACCTACCACTACCGCTATGTGTATGTCTTTTCTTTATTTCATGGGAGTGCTGCATGTTTACACCATGCTTCATACACCAGCAGCGTGACGAGGCGCTGAGCACTGTACGATTGCTGTTTTTTTCTGGTAAGCGAGAGTTGAAAAACGTTCAATGAGTGAAGGAGGGGATAGACAAATACCTCAAAGACCAACCTGCACATCGCTGAACTACAACAACGGAGGAGAAATAATAACATAACCCACACAGACTGGTGGGTCCATCCTCTCCCTACATGCTTCTGCCTTCCCTTCATCCAGAGCAAGTATTCTAACTTGTGCCGCCATTTTTACTTCCTCAAATATTCTGTATCATATCAACTATGCAACCAAAGCATCCCAACTGAAACCACAGCCTCCCATGTTGCACCTCATTGCTCTGTGCTCTGCATTTAACAACAAACAAGTAAAACTGTGTCAACTTTGTCATTTAAACAAGCAGCAATACACCCTGATAAAAGCCCAACAATAAAGCTTGCTAGCAATAAAGAGTCTGTCAGCAGTTCGAGAGGTTTGAAATGGATCTGTAAGCCTCCCACATTACCAGATAATCTGGGCTGAATATTGGTACTGACCAAGGGCCCAGACCAGATTTCTCCACCAACTGTCGGGAGGGATGAGTCAGAGATAAATTTGCCAAAAATTCATGTAGTCTCAGTCGGCTTTAGCCAAGTCTCAAGGTGAAATTTTCTGGCTTAAGTCCAACCTGAGTCCATGTCTCAAGCCTGCCAAATAATGTTTGAAATGACGACCTACATCAGTTCTATCTTTAAAAATATATCATCTTCCAGACATGATTTTCTTGAATACAGCAACATAAACTTTGGGGACAAAGAGAGGCATATGGCATGCAACAGCTCAATGCAAACATTGCATTTTCATGGTGTTCATTTTAACCACGAGGCCTCGTGGACACTGGACAGCCCGTACATATGACGGTATTTCCATCAAACTGTGAATACATACTGAAGCACTAATTCTGAAAAGACGAGATAAGATAGAAAGAATTTTAAGGAGAAAGAAAAGTGCTTCAGATTAATCACCAACTAGATTTTTATGATGGAAAATAATCTTAATCATATCTGTGCGATCATCTCATCAACCAAATAAATTAAAAGTGGACTTTAGAATTAAATTAGAATTGCAAATTTATCGGCAGATAAATGCTATCCTAACGTGGTTTACCAATCAGTATGAGAGCTGAAGCCTGGATCACATCGGTAAGAGTGGGGTGACCTTTTGGTTACAGAAATTTTCACTGACAGTGGAGTCACAAGTTCAGTCCTTATCAATGTGTCCTCAGAGAGACACTAAAGCAGCAGATATATGCCTGAGAATAAAAGAAAACATAAATCCAACCTCTCTGCCTGCTCTCCTGACTGTCCTGTAATAATCCTCGCCGTCCCAGTAGACACCTGTCCTGACCAGCACTCCGCAGGTCCACCGCCTCCAGCACAACATCCCGACTTCCCTCAGAGCCACACCAGAAATCTCAGGATCCAAATAATCTCGGAGCAAAAAACCCATCAACGAGCCTCCAGGGCTCCCACTCCCCTCGTCCCAGATTGGCCGAACCCCCTGCCGACGCTCTGCTCATGCATATTGACTTTACCAGCTGTGTCAACAACGCAAGGAACAACACTAGAAAAAATTAACTTATGCTGGGAAAAAGAAAAAAGGTTTCCAGTAGCTCAGCATGTCGGCTTGTCTGTCAAAGGTGAGGTGAAACCTCTTCGAATAGTGCCACAACAACAGCAGCAGCACTGCATCTCTGTGGTGTTCACACACTTTATAACCCTCAAACAGAAAATGAAAGCCAATGATGAGGCATGGAACTCAAAGGGACTTCCCTGATTAACTGAAGAAGGAAACTACACTCATCCCCAGGCCGTATGCTGAGAGATATTATCAGCAGTCGACCCGCTCCACAGCTTTACCAGGTAACACCTTCTGAAGCATGACTACACCTGACTTATGCAATTAATCATTCATGTTCTGTGCCAAATAAAACTAGTATTTCCGCCTGCATGTCTCTGCGAACCAGACAAGTTGCGGTTACAGTTTACATTCAGGTCTGTGAAAAAATGGATGCTTCACATATATCTTCCCCTGGCAGCACAGAAGATCTATACAATCAGCACAGTCTCAAGGTTGATACCCAAGATTTAGGGTCACCAGTTTAGTTTCTGTTCCTGATTTATGATGTTGAATAATGTCCAGAAAGGCAGTGTTTTTGCATAACATTATGATGTCACAGTGAAGCTGAACTTTGACCTTTTGTACATAAAATGTCATCACTTCATTATTTTATCCTAGTAGACATTTCTGTGAAATTGTGTCATAATTAGCAAATTAATTCCTGAGTTATGGCCCAAAATATGTTTTGTGAGGCCACAGTGACCCTTATCTTTCAAAACCAAATTCCAATCAGTTTATTCCTGAGTCCAAGTGGACGTTTGTGCCAAATATGAAGAAATTACCTAAAGAAGTTCCTAAGATATTGCCTTCCCGAGAATGGGATGGACACCCTGAAAATATAATCCTTCCAGCCACGGCTATCGACATTTGTGACAAATTTGAGGAAATGTCCCTCTGACCTTATTGAAATATCGTGTTCATGAGAATGAAACAGAGGCAAGGTCACAGTTACCTTGACCTTTGACCACCAAAATCGAATCAGTTCATCGCAGCAGGCTGAGCAAAGTATTCCAGACATCCCTCTCCCCAGCGACAGTTTTCAGCTTCCAAGGCGTTCCCAAGCCAGATGAGATATGTAATCCCTCCTGCGTGTTCTGGGTCTGCCCTGGGTCCTACCAGTGGAACGTGCCCGTACCACCCCTTACGGGAGGCGCCCAGGGGGCATCTCGACCAGATGCCCGAACCACCTCAACTGACCCCTGTCGACACGAAGGAGCAGCGTCTCTACTCCGAGCCCCCAAGCTCTCTACCCTATCTCTATGGCTGAGCCCAGCCACCCCACGGAGGAGGGTCATTTCGGCCACTTGTATCCATGACCTCATTCTTTTGGTCACTACCCAGAACTCATGTCCATAGCTGAGGGTCGGGACGTAGATGGACAAGTAAATCGAAAGCTTTACCTTCTGGCTCAGCTCTCTCTTCACCACGAGTCTGACACAGCGTCCGCATCACTGCAGATGCTGCGCCAAACTGCTGATTCATCTCACACTCCACTCTACCTTCACTCATGAACAAGACCTTGAGATACTTGAACTCCCCCGCTTGGGGCAGTAACTCTCTCCCAACCCAGAGGGGGCAATCCACCGTTTTCTGGAACCGTTAGGAGTACAAAATACTAAGAAATTACTTCATGGCGATCTTGAGACATTTTGATCAAGAGAATGGCACGGACGTAAGCACGGATCGACAATCGGAAAACAAAATGCATCCGTCCAGGGCTGTTGCCAGCACAGAGGCACAAAAACAGGTTCCTGCCTGTTTTTGAGGACTGGATGCAGCAACACTGACAGAAGAAACCCAAGGACCAAGACAACTTATTCAAGTGGTTTCAAAGCTGTAGTCCTGTTCTGTTCAATTAGTCACGTCACATACCTACAATCGTAAAAAACAAACCCCACCAGAGCCCAATCTAAAGTGGACCGATGTGCTCCTATTCAGGTGATCTCAGTTTTTATGTTTTGTCCATATAAGCGCTTGATTGACAGTTTTCCTACCAGCCTAAAGGAACTGCACAAACCAAACAAACAAAGCAGAGTGCACATTTGGAGGGGCCATGACAAAATAAATCAATATGAAGGGTTGCAGAGCTTTAAAAAGTTTTGAAACGACTGGCTGAGGTTCAAAAGCCTTCTGGAAAATAGAAGAAAAATCAATAAATAGAATAGAACATGATGCAGGTGAAGAGAAAATTGCTTTGGCTGACTTGAAACAAACAACCCAACCATCACAGGCGAATTTTTATTTTTTCCTCTTATATGCCCAGTTCCTGCTGCACTGGGAAATAAACCCCATGACAGAGTTTCCCAGTAACGGACAAAGAAAAGAAGAAGCTTCCCATTCACACCCAGTGAAGGCGGTCTGAGCTGCCTCGAACAGCGTCTGGATTTATTCCCTGACATTATTTCAGCCAGCAGAGCCATTCAGGTGCTCCTCTGAGGTCCTGGCATTTAAAAATGCTTTCTCATGTTCACTGGGAGATCACTGGGAGAGGCGGCCTGACAACCGTCGCCTAGGCTGAGGAAGACATTAACCAGCCTCTCTTTGTTTAGAAAATCGTACCGTGATAAAGATTACTTTTTTGGATTGTTCCACAACATTAATAAGAATCTGTTTTCAAACCAAGTTTCACCTTTTCATTTTATTCATTTGAATGGCTGTTTGTTGTTTCTTTATTTTGTGTCTTTCAAGGGAGGTGTTTCTGTCAGCAAGTTTTCTTGTTTTAAAGGTGTGCAGGATTTTGGTTAGAAAAAGCAATGTATAGACTCATACTAAAGTAATCCCTCTCTATCATCACCTTTGACCCACTAGAAGTGTGCGGGGGGTTTATTTATCTGCAGAGACTTTGCCTCTCTGTCTGAATTATCAGATTGTTCTTCTTTGTCGTGTTGCGGATATTTCTGGGCACATGGTGCAGGTGAGGTCAGGAGTTTATATAAAGGTAATGTCCAGGTGCCAGACCATATGCATCCAAGAAAAAGCTACTAGAATTGTGGATACAACACATAGAAAACGCAAATAGAGCGAATGAGAGTGAATCTGATGTCAGCGATTACTTTTACTTCTGTTGTTTAGAAACAGTTACACACAATTCCTGCATAGCATACCTTTACTTATCAATATGAAGCAAATGTTGATCGCACAATGCATTAGCTATACAGTAACGATACCATCAGCGTTTAGATTGGTTATCTTTCAGCTTCACTTTCACAAGTCTTTCTGCCAGCGGGTATGATCTAGCGCAAAATAAAACCTCAATTTATGGCACAAAGGAAGTGAATCAACCAAAACAGGAAGAAGGTAATGTTTTGTTTTCTTCTCTAAAATTACCAAAGTCTGTCTAAGTTCTTGGCAGTTACTATCCACAGTAGCAGACATGGCTGACGGTGGGACTAGCTACTAACTCAACGTTAAGAACAGTCATGAGGACAGCCTGCTCTCTGTTGTCAAGGGCCTTTTGCCACCACCATCGCCTATACCTGTGCATCTTACTGACGAATACTACAGGCATGAGGTGAAGGAAGAAGAAAACCATGATGAAGTCATTTTTGAAGTGAGGCCAGACATGTTCAAGGCGAGATCCTAAGCTGGCAGTGCTGCTGATGAAGAAGAGATGTAGGGTCATCCCCAAGATGGAGCTGATGCATCCTTATTGTAAGCTTGTGTCAATATTAGAAAGCTTCTCAGTAGACGCAAAATTAATATCGTCCACAGCTGCAGGATGAGTCATCAACTTTCTTTTTGTTTTCCAGGAAGTGACAAACTCTAAACAACTTTAAGAAACCTACAAAACAACTTTTTTTGTCATCGTTGAGACAGATACTGACGTATAAGTGACGATCAGCATAAGACATATCCCAGCTGGCACCAGACGTCAATATAAAGTCAGAAAGACATAAAGTTTTCGTTGGAATAAAAATCTAACAATGTCAGAATTTCACATTATGTGGATGTTATGATGTTTTGCAGACATTGGGTTTTGTCCTCCATACTTTACGACTAAAAGTTTTCATTCTACGTCAAGAAGACGGTTGCATGAGGTGTTTGGAAGATGTTGGACTGTGGTTGCTTAAGAACACAATTTAAACCCAACAAAACAATGTTATCTGTCATCAGTATTCTAATTGACGTCGGTATTAGACATCCTGACTGAGCGGCAGCCTCCGGGACTGAAAAATGAAGCCAATGCAGAAGTACAAAAAAACTGCAATTCCTTGAATGGCCACTTGAGGCTGGCTCCAAAAAACAGTTTTGGTCTCTATAGACCGTTTCAAACTGGACAACATAAACATTCTAAATGGGTCCCTTTGTATTTCCTGTTTGAATGTATGTTAATGCAGAAGCTGACAGGAAGTAAACAGGGACCAAAGTTGTTGCCCTAGCAACAGAAAAGCAATGAAACGGTCCATAGCTAATTTTAGCGTTCATGACAACGGTACAGGGGTGAATGTTTTGTAACTCATTTGATCACATTTGATTAAGGCTTAAAGTTACTCATTTTTTTTTCTCAAAAAAACCAAGATGGCGATGGCTAAACTTGCTGAAACCAGTGGGTGACCTCACAGTAGATACGTTCACTATTATATACAGTTTATGGTCCTGACATTACATTTTGGTCAGTCAATGCCACAACCATATATCCATATATATCGTCTAACGTCCTTGGTAGCCAGCTTGGATTTGATCAAAAATAATGCTACACATCTACTTTGCTTTGAACTTTAACCAGCTTCCTGTGAGTCAAAGAAACAAGAACAGGGACAGACAATGAGAGACAATAGCGACGCTAAATGTCAAGTAACTAATACCCTCTCCCTCCCTTCCTCCCTGTCCAGCAGCTGTCCCCAGTGTGTTCTGATCTTTCCACATCACCTCCAAATCCGCCTGCACACCGGTTCCCAAATCCCCCGTCAGTTCTGCTGTACACATACCTGCCCTTGAGCCATTGTTCCCTGCCAAATATTCTATTGTGCTCTCCAAGCCCCCGGCCCTCTGTCTAGTTATCCTGCCTGCCTTGTTTATTGACCCTTCACTGCCCTTTCTGGACTTTAAGCCCCTTTAGACTTGGTTGCCTGTTGTGACTGTCTGCCTGCAGCTGAACCTTGTTTTTCTGTTCAATGACTCAGATCAGCATCAGATCATCTGTGGAGGCTTCAGGGACCGAGTGGGAGAGAGGAGTGAGGGGACTGACAGTACACTAAAACTGCCTGAGGACAAAAATCTGCATATTGTTGTACTTCAAAACAACATTAAACCTGAACAGTGGGTGAGCGGGAGTGTAATTGTGCAGCAAATTAAAGCACGACTGCGCATTCAATCCCTAATAATCGTTGATTGATGCAATAAAATACTTGACTTGTTTGCTGAAAACTGTGTCAGTGTTAACACTCTGATAAAATACTTCCTCACAGCATCGA
The DNA here is from genome assembly GCF_041903045.1 of Epinephelus lanceolatus. NCBI lineage: Eukaryota > Metazoa > Chordata > Actinopteri > Perciformes > Serranidae > Epinephelus > Epinephelus lanceolatus. Next base: position 4,484,972 of record NC_135742.1, read on the forward strand.
CACTTCACAGAGAACATTATCAACAAGTCTGCAGACGTTCATTCATTTCCTTCAGAGCCGACTGACAGTTTGACAGCCTGACCACTTGGCAGCTGAGAACATCTGGCTGCTGTTAAACTCTTTACCATCGCTGGCTGTCAACGAGCACTCACATCTCTGCACCTTCGTGTTTTCAGACCTGCTTCATAGACAACTGTTGTGTCTGGCAAAGCTCACGGCTTTTAACTTTTAAGTTTTAAGTCTCTAACAACTGCTGCATTAACTGCATTTTTATATTTCTAACACTTGCCTCTGTTACCACGAGCTGAGTAATAATGTGAACTCATCAAACCCATGCAATGTTCTGACAGGAAATGACAAAGCCAAATAAACAATATCACACCCTGACCTCAGAGTGACATAAGAACAACCATGATATAAATAAGAAACTGTGAATAATTATGTTGATATAAATACTGAGTTCAAGATTATAACAACATTTTATTTTAAGAAGAAAAGTGAGGAGGTTTTGTTTGACATTGTACTTCAGCAAGAAGTATTTAAAGGCCCCACACTTTGGATAAGGTTAAGGAAATTTAATGGCTTTGGTTAAATATTAATTAATCTATCATGTCTCATGCACTGTAGTCGTTTTTCACTATTAAAGTAATCCCACTATTCTTGTCCAAGAATGGTTGCAGGTGCCAAAACATCCCATAAAAACACTGCTTTAGTCACTACAAGCTAGGGCTGCCCCCAAATAGTCGACCAAACGTTAGTCGACCAGAAAGGTCATTAGTTGTCAAGATTTCATTGGCTTAGTCGCAGAAAAAAACTCCATTAGGAGCTGCACCTTGTCAAAATAAATCCAAACCTATATGACTGGACCATGTGTGACTTTACTTTACTTTCAGGTTAATTTCCAGGGCTGGTACCTGCGGTTATTCCACAGGCTAGTTAATAACATGTCGGGCAGGAAATCCAAAGTGTGGGATCATTTTGAGAAGGTGAAGGACGAACCCAAGGTGATATGTAAACTCATCTTCATTGGTCGACTACAAACATGACGTATCATCTGAAACATGGAAGTAGCTACATGCCCATTAGCCCACAGCGTCATTAACAGGCGGCTCGCTCAGTGTGTGACGTGCACTTGGAGATAAAATATAGGCCAACCCATTAAACCACAGCAGAAGAAGAGGCTACAACAAGATGGTGTAATTAAAGAGCTCCAGTCTAACATCAAATCAATGGATGGAAACACGACATTTCTGGTTCATGTGTTTTCACAGTCTCCTTGTCGCTTCGCACAGATCTAATGTTTTTGGCTCTTCAGTCGATGTTTAAGTCACATGCTTCATGTACGTCATGACATATTTGCCAAGCCTGTTTCCAGTGCACTTTGTCACATTTTGCCTTTATTGATACATCAGGCCTACTTTTTTTTGCTGTAATAACTGTTTGTTTTTTTTTTCTCTTATTTTCAGTGTTTTCACTCATTTATTTTCATAAGCAGGTGGATGGAAGCACACCTGTAGCATCTATACCTGTGAGGGTCTGCAGAACCTTTAACATGCAATTTCAGATATAATGACCTATGTATTAAACGAGAGCTCCTGTGATTTAGTACGTTTTAGAATAGATTTTAAGATTTTTACTGATTACTTTAAAGGCTCTTCATGGTCTCTCTCCCAGTTACATCTCTGACCTCTTAGCGCCATACACGCCGCTACGTACTTCGAGGTCCTCGGGCAGCAGAGGTCTTTTGTCTGTTCCAGAGGCCCGGCTGTAAACCAAAGCAGACAGAGCGTTTGCTGTCAGGGCCCCGAGGCTCTGAGGAGATCTGCCCGAGGAAATCAGGTCAGCAGAGGCAGTGATCTCTTTTAAGTCCCTTCTTAAAACAGATTTTTATCGGAGAGCCTTTCCTGACTTTATTTGATTTTCTAATTCACTTAAATTGTCCTTTATTTCTTCAGTTTTTATACACTGAAGTGTTTTCATCAGTTCTTCTTAAAGTTGCTGCTTTCATGTCTTGTCTGTTTTGATTACTGACATGTAAAGCTCTTTGTAACTCCTTAGAAACGTGCTTTATAAATAAAGATCATTATTATTAGTAGGAGTATTGCTGCTATTAAGCTGGGAAACTTCCAGGGAAAAAAGTTAAAAGCATCAGATACAGAAAAATACACATTTTTTAGTCCCTAGTACAGGTCTTGCACCATAAAACAGAGCACTACATTCCCCATAATGCACCAATTAACATCATCTTCCCTGATAAACACACACTGGCAGTTTGTAACACAGGCTGTGTGTAATAAATTTGTCATCTGTGAGCGCGAGCTGAGATAACCCAGATGACTTCACCATGACTTCATCAGACTTGACAAAGCTCCTCCGCAGCCACAGAGGACTTTATACAAGTGTTTTCACAGCCTGGCGGTTTCTCTTTAATACTGCATAAAACAGAACTTTACGACGACGTGTCCTGACTTTATTTCATTTCACCCAGCCAGACCATAATACAACTGCAGACTGACAGCAGGAGGAATGAGTGACTTCATTTGACCCCAGAAGAAGAATCCAGGCCGCGTGAAACACAATCAGCCGAGAGACACCGAGCTGTTGTGAGCACAACAGAGAGAAGCCTCTCACGCTGACAACACAGCAGAGTATCAAACATGGTTCAATATTATTGTTAGAGCATGTTACATACAACGACATCACCTCAGGTGCTCCTCAGAAAACATGAACAACAAGCTAATCAAGTTCACAGGAAGCAACAGGATGTGATTGGGGCTATTATATATCAGGATGTTCTTGGCTCCGCAGCAGCAGATTCATGTTCAGTATTTCCACAGGTGGAGAGTTTCAACAGTCAGACAAAGCTGCGTTCACAGGCCTGTATTTCTGATGAAGGACGTCTTTATTTGCAGTCTGTGTAACTGTGCATGAACGCACCATCCTGGCCAATCTGTCTGCACTTAAAACTAAAAATCCACACAGACATTTAAAAGGAAGAAATACAACACTATAATAGAATACAAGACCAAAAGTATGTGGACACCCAAACACAAACCTGAAAGAATAACTTGTTTTTGTGTGTCTAAAATTTCCTCTAACTTGAACAAAAAGGCGTGCAAAACATGAGAAACAGTCCCGAATATGACATACACTTTTGGACACTTTTCAGTGTTCTTTTCTTGGACGGCTATAAAATATGTTTTTATGGTACAAACTGCAATTTTTCTGTATTTAAACACTGAATAAAGAGCTGTAAAAAACAAACATAGCATGTATAATAAAGATTTGTTTCTCTTTTTTAGTCCAAAATCTAAAAACCATTGTCGCTCAAAGGTGAAGTGTGTGAGATTTAGGGCAGGGGTGTCAAACATACAGCCCAGGGGCCAGAACTGGTCCTCCAAAAGGTCCAATCCAGCCCACTAGATGACTTTGCACACCGAATATTGATGCACTTGTGAAGGCTGAGAGGAGCAGTGAGCAGATACTTTATGTAAACTACTGCCTCAGAGGCTTTTCCACCCCGACCAGAAAACAGCTCTCTGAAATAACAATGAATACTTACTGTGGTCAGATTTAAAGATAATGAACATTGTGCAAAATATTGTCGACCAGCAGCTTCAGCACAAAACAATCTGTATCAGACTACTATCTTAAAACAATATTTGTGGAGCCCTGCTGCTGAGGCACTGGCAGAACTTTAGATTTAAAATGGTTTATAAGGCTGCGGACGACTTAATCCTGCTTCTCCAACAGCTTCTGCTTTAGTGGAAACATTTTGAAATAAGTCACATGCAGTGAAAGTGAGTCGTAGACTGACTGAATGTGGAAAAACTGAGACATACTGTTAGATATTTTTCTGAGGATATCACAGGGTGCTCATCATTTGTTTTGCAAACAGTCTCAGAATTAACTTTACAGGACAAAAAAGGGAAAATTTGAAGGGGTTGTTATTTATAGGTCATTGTGCAGTGGTTTTACTGGTCCGGCCATCTTGAGATCAAATTGGGCTGTTTGTGGCCCATGAACTAAAATGAGTCTGACGCCCCTGATTTAGGGGGATTTGGTGGGGTCTAGCAGTGAACTGCAGAATGCAACCAGCTAAAACTTCTCCCTAGAATTCCTTCAGTTTCTGATGTTTATGAGGGTCACACCAAAAACCAAATTTTCTGCAGAGGTCTCTTCCTCTCCACAACAAACAAACCAGGTGATTAAAACCGCTAAAAACACTGAATAAAGTAGTTTCACGGTCCAAATCAGTGTTTCTCCGATGCTGTTTGGCAAGTTGGAGACAGGCCATTAGCCCAGCGCCTGCTAATGTTAGGTCACCTTTTTTCTATGATAACTTAGATCCAGATGTTCAGGAGGTTTTTACCGGGAGCTGAATCATCCGCAGAGATCTCTTCCTCTCCAAAACAAAAAGACAAGGTGATTTCAACCAGAAAAAACACTGAGAAATCAGTGAAACTCTGACGCTGCTCGCTGCAGATGTGCTTCTAACTATGGAGGCTGCTTAAAAAATGCAAATGTCCCTCTCTAGATCCAGTGTTTGGTTTGTCTGTTCTGGGCTACTGTAGAAATATGGCGGTGCAACATGACAATCTCCACAGACAAGGACCTGCTCCCTATGTAGATAGAAACGGCTCATTCTGAGGTAACAAAAACACAACAAGTCTAATCTAAGGATTACACACTAAAGAAAACACACTTATTATATTCCTTTTCTGCCAATATATCCCCCTAAGTCCCACACTGGACCTTTAAACAGTTGATAAATATAAAACTGTTCAGTGGGGACATGTGAACAAAAGAAATTATGATATAAAGCTGCAGAAAATATTAACAAACAACCTTCTACCGACAAAGAACTGTAAACAACAAGCACTGCAGTCTCAGATAAAGAGCCTGCGACCCTGCAGGTTTAATATCGGGCTGTGCCCAATTAAAAATGACTCCGCAAATCAACAGTGTTAATCAGATGTTCACCCACATCAGCGGAGGATCTGTCTCGTGTTTTCAGTCTCAGCGTTTATTAACGAGGCGACACAGGACACACATTCATTAGGCGCCGTGGGATTATTAGAGACACGACCAAGCATGTCAAAATATCAAAGGACACACCCTCCTCTGCAGGGAGACGGTTGCCGGGGTGCGCAGCTTTTAGTGGCACACACACACACACACAATATACACAAAAGCTGTGTTCACACCCAGATCTCTTTGTTTTCTCTTTAGTTGCATCCACATGGATAAGAAAAGAACAATGAAAGATGAACTTGGCAGTTACAAAAAAAAAACGTATGTTCCCATGTGAAGGAAACAACCACAGGTGACAGGTTTTGATTTTGGCAGCCAGAGGCAACTCCAGGTAAACATATCGCATCACCTGAGGGCAAACTGAGAGTCAACATGAGGTGAAAAGTCACCTTAAGAACAGCAGAGCAGGAAGAGACGCCAAAAATTGCATCAAGTTTTGCAAAAAATTACACTTTGAGCTAAAACCTTTACCCTGAGGGGCTGACAAGTTTTCAGAAACTGCTCATTAGACGGCGATTGAGTCATGCAACTTTTGTTTACGGGCCCCGATTGGCCGTTAATTGGTCCGAGGTGTGAAACAAAACAAAACAAGGACAGAAAAAGCAGCAAAATCAGCTTCTCTTCTCCAGATAAGACCAGAAACTCACCGTCCTTTACATCAGCTACGACATGTTTTACACTGGAAACCACGCAAATAATAAACCACACACTTATATATTATTGATGCACACATGCTCTCATACAGTATTCCTTTACATCACACAAATAGACAGCTGCAGGGCTGCATGCATACGACGACATCAGGGCTCCTATAGCGTACAGCAAGTTAGATTTAAGACATTTGAAGTCTTCTTAATGCAGCTCAGGATGAAATTTAAGACGGCATAAATTATGTAGGGTTGGGGACAATTTTGCCCAAATGTTTTTTGTAAACTAAACATGACTTTTTTGTCTTGTGGCGGAGACGAGGGTAGAACAGAGCTGGGATGTACCTGCTGTTGGATGCATCGTTTCCGCTGCAATTTTGTGTTTCTCACTCTGCGTGTGGGACTCCACTGCTTTGACTCTCATCGTGCTGAGTCTGAAAAACTTTTTGCACATGCATTCATGTTGTGAAATCTTGGTTAACGGCCAATTTTCACTGAATCTGCACTTCCTCATGTCATCCAGGGCTGTGGTTTCAAATGTTTTCCCTCACAAGGACTCATTGTCTATCAGTGGGTAAACAGACAACCCCTGACTGAGTGACATATTTTAAGGATATTTCATATTATGCTCAGTGCATAACAATAACTACAGAGAAAAACTGTACAACTGACCAAAATATTGAACTCAATTTGTGCAAAATGAGCAACATGGATGAATTCTGAGCGGATTATTTCCTGTTAAAGGCATCAGAGATGATATTTCCTGGTTTTTAAGAGACTTTTTATACAGCTCTCTGTATTACAGATTTTTTTTTTCCATTTTTAACAATCATACATACTTAATAGGCGTCTTTTTTGACAGTGTTTTCCTTTTCCTGACGCTTGGCCATTGTTCTACAGGCTCTTTGGTGTTTAACTGGGTGAGGCTGTTGAGCAGAGAGTGGAGGCTCTGTGAGTGCAGCCTGGGTTCAGTTTCTTCGCTGCATCCTGTGTGATTGTTTTGCAGTTTATATCTTGAAAGTTTAACACAACAAATTCATTTAGTTTTCTTCACAGAAATTAATGAAACGCCTCAATAAAGACCTACTGTTTTTAATTTTAGACACTCTCTGTGACCCCCTGTGAAGCTTTGGTGACCCCTAATAGGGACTGGGACCCCCAGGTTGGACACCATGGATCCAGGGTGCAGTGACAACCAGTTTGCAGAAGGTGAAGTCTCTGCTCTGAGCATCACGGCCAGAAATGAAATGTGAGTGTTTTTTATTTTGCCAGCCTGACCTGCATGGTGTTAATGCGAGAGGCATTCTGCATTTTTTGATATATTACATATTATTTTGACATTTTACCATGCAACGTCAGAAAAAAAGATTAATAAAATCCCACTTCACATGAGTGAGCTGAGCTGAGCTTTTTGAAGACTTCTGAAAGATTAATTTAAGACACTTTAGTACCAAATAAGCAGGCTTTCGGTTTGGTATGCATTACAAACCAAATTACATTTACATTTATTACATTTGGAAAATAATAATAATACAGCTTAAATTGTGTTAAATATAATGTTCTTAACAAGGCAGCCCACACAATGCAACAGGCAACATGCTGTCTGCCCCCCCCATCCACCAAACCAACACATTATACTCCAGTCAGACACACTGGGAGGAAGCTATGCTAAGCTAGCTCATTGCAAGATGGTTATTAACACCATTTATCAGAGATGAAACATCCTCCAATAACCTACAGGTCTGGCATTTGGAGCCAGTTTGGTTCTCCTGTGAATTATGAAGGTGATGGCGAGAGAGAGTCGTGCATAAAAAACAACAACGGCGTGTCGCATTTGTGTCACGACGGTTGGTTACACCAGTGGGAATACTTAAACGTGTCAACTGGCATCACCCCAGTGTGTCCAACACACATGCTACAAGCCAGGGGCGTAAATATAGTTAGAGACAGTGCAGACTGTGCAGTTGCACCGGGGCCCGTGGGGTTCAAAGAAGAACTCATCTCCATCATGGTTTTCTGTTTTTGTAAAATAGTATCAATCTCTAACAAAATTAGAAGCTTATTCTACATAAAGTGTTCAGTTAAGCTAATAATTTCCAATTTTCTTTTGTAGTTTTTGAAGACTGCTGGGTGATGTGTGTGTTGTTGTCCAATATCAAGTCTCAGTTAAATCATTTACCGTGACAATACAATTTACAGCAGCTAGTTTTGGTGCAAAATCTCTCATGACTGACACATGGATACAACATTAAAACTGCAGTAAGACACACCATTGGTAAAATATATACATCTAAACTGTCTGTGTGCACTTCACAACTAGTAACTAAGGCACACTATGGCCCACCTTAACTACCTTATGCCACTGCAACAAGCTAATGTTATTCCCACAACATTTTAGGCAATCATTCCCAAACAAATTCAAATTCAAATGACTGTGGCGATTGGTAACGTTACGTTTCTAGCCACGAATATGAGACCCAACTCTGTAGTGGAACCTGCAGGCTTTATTAAAATGCTTAATGTATTCAAGCTCTGTTAGAAAATTCCTTAACAAGTCATTTCAGCTAGATCATAACTCCTGCTTTGTACAAAAAAGCAAAAGCACAAATTATGATGTTAATTTTAATACATTTATAAAATCAAAAATCTGTTTTCTGTTTCATTTCATCTGCCTGTCCTCGCTGCTATCGCTCCAGCAAAGATCAGACAAGAAGCATTCGCCCTGGCCCTCACTCGAAAGGCATAGACAAGTGAGTCCCACCTCCTCCACAAGATCGCTACGGAGACACCACAGTGCTCGTGTCTCAAGTCCCAGTGCCCCTTCACCACACACGCCCAAGACCTGCTTCGTGCAGTACCATCTGATACCTCCAAGGCTGCCTGGGTCAAGGCAAGATGGAGGGACCAGTGACGGTCAGCAGAACCATCAAGGCTCCATCACTACATTGAAGACCGCACAGCAATGGACATCCCTCAACCGCCTGAGGACAGGCATCAGGAGTCTAGTGGACAGTGCCCATTGTGAATGTGGGAATCCACGACAAACACATAATAACCAGCTGCCCCAAATGCCGGCCACTGAATAGCAATAGTCGTCTAATTGACCTGAACGATGAAACACTGGACTGGTTTGGTCAACGGAGCTGAAGGTCTACGGACGTACGCCAGAAGAAGAAGGAGCTGCTTTATTTTATATGCTGCCAAGAACACACCCCAGAGGATGGGTTACTCAGGTAAAACTCCATCATTGTTCAAAGTAAGTAAATATATACTTTATAATGTTAGTTTTAATGAATTAAATATTTTAAACATCAAGGAAATTTCTACTTTTTTGCTGCATTAAATCAAACTGTGAAACCAGTGTGTCCCATCGAACCAAACTGGGAATTCTGTAAACTGTTAAACCCATTTTAGACTTATGAATCAACACTGAACATTGCGCAGGAGCCCTGTGACATGTACACACAAATATTGGGATGTACACAAGTGAAACACTGCGGCACTGGACAAACAAGCACACACACACACACTTCCTACAAATACCTGGACATTACAATGACATCTACTTTAATTACACAGCATAAAAAGTAGAGTTTTGTTTGCTGAAATCGCCTAAAAATACAAATGTAATGCTCTTTTATGTGACTAGAATGATGGTACAGCACTGCTCCAGCCATACACAGCATCCTACTCGCGCGCACACACACACACACACACACACACACACTAAGTATTTAAATGTACCATGCAGTGTACAGTATATCACTCTTGAGTACACAGAAACATACCTCAGATACACACATAGAAATGGGCATATATACACACCATGCAGTTACAAGGTAATGTATGCCCCCACACACACACACACACACACACACACACACACACACACACACTCAGCTCTCTGCGGTGTAGTGGCGTGGTAGTGGAGCTCACCAGGTCGTCCAGGATGGTGACAGGGAAATCGAACATGCACATCTTGACGGGCTGAGCGAGGGCTCTGTGCAGGCTGAACAGGGACTTGGCTTCCATGGTGCACACTGAACGCACCGCGTAGCCGCCGTTCGGCCACTCGCAGCAAACATACACCAACCACAGATAATAAAACAAGAAAAGAAAAATCAAGAAGGAACTCCCCGAGCTGTCTGCTTGCTCGCTCGCTCGCCCTGCCTCTCACTGAAGACTGCGAGGAATCCGTCTCAGAGAGAAGAAAAAAAAAGAGGAACCCTCCACCTCTACCTCCACCTCCTTCCTCCTCCTCCTCCTCTTCTTCCCAGCCACCAACAAACCCTGCACTCTCCTCGTTTCCCTCCCTCTTCCTCTTCTCTTTCCTCCTCCTCCCTCCCTCCCTGCCTGCCTCCCTCACCAGGGAGCGTCTTAACTGTCAGCAGCTGCTCTCTTGTCTCTCCGTCTTCTGGAGGTATTGCCCAACACTCAGCTGTTGTGCCACAACCGCAGTGTGTTTGCTTTCTTCTTCTTGTGTAACGTTACAGGCTCAAGTGCTCAGGCTTGCCACACAGCCGCATTCGTCTGACAGACCCAAAAAAAAAAACCTTGCCAAATGAAATGCAGCAGGTACACAGAGAGGCTGCGAGTTGCCGTCTTGACTCTCTTCTGCTTCATTATGCTGCAGCGATTTAATCAGGAGGGAAGGACCGGCTGTGTTTGGCTCCTGTAGTGTCAGACTGTCTGTGTGCGCCCATTAAAGATGAAGCAGGGTGACTGCTTCAGAGGCTGATGTATGAATCAGCTCTCATTAATGTTGCTGGTAAATGTGGAACCAGACGTTCTGGCAGGTTACCAGCCCTCTTTGGAAAACTGTTTTCTTTGGTAAATATCTGTCGGGACTCCTCTCCCTCCTCCTGATTAAATCTTTGATGGTATCAAAGTAAGTAAGTGCGGTGGCGTGTCTTCACCGCGCCCGTCTGAGATCCAGAGGAATAAGTACATCACACAGTGACGTCTTTCTCTAAAGATTTTTGGTGATCAAATTTGGCACTTTGCTGTGTGGCACACCTTTCTCTGTCTGTCCATGCTGGCTTCACATTTAATTCAATCTACTGAGTACAGCTCATGTAAAGGGACACAATGTTTTCATGAGTGTTTCTCATATGTAGGGTTGCATCGGTACACCGGCTTCAAGGTATACCGTGATATAAAAGTTGGTGGTTATCATACCATGTGCATTTGCTTATCTACGATACTGAATAAAAATGGACGGAGAGTCTCCCCTTTATTTTACTTAATTTCTAAGAGGAGACTTTTTACACACACTTCCATTAACAAAATGGTTTCATTCATGCATTCATTCATTTTCCATAATCACTTATCCTGCTGGAGATCGTGGGGGGTGGAGCCTATCCCAGCTGACACTGGGCGAGAGGCATGGTACACCCTGGACAGGTCACCAGACTATCACAGGACTGACACACTAGCCCTTTTTAGATAGGAATTGTGCAAATTTGCAGGAAAGCCCAATCAGTCTTTTTTCAGCATTGGCAGTATAAAAACAAAATCGGGGAGTGCAGCAAAATGCCGCCTACCTACTTTTGTTTATACAGAATGCGCCTTTTTCGGGGCAATGGGGGGCGTGAGCAAGCAACAAAACGTGTAGCTCAGCGTGTGACGTAAACAGTGATGTGGGAGGGAAGCCGCGGCTGGTCAGTACTTCGGTGATTCTCTCGTAAGTCGGCTCGTCCTTCACCGTCCCCGTCATCTGACGGTTAATGGCGTCTTCGTTTGCGAGGACAAGGAGGGCGCACAATTCCTTGTCTCCCCAGTTGCTCATCTTTACAGTGTCTGTCAGGTTTGTGTTTCCCTCTTGCTACTAGCTGCTCGCTAATTCCTGCTATCAGCTGTTTCCTGTTTATCCACCGCCAGTGGGTCGCACGTGCGGCGTCAGGTGCAAGACTGAGTGCACCTCAGTATTTTTAAACTAAAAGGGTTCCACCAATATGTCTACCCTACGAGGCGGAAAATTCGGCACCTCGGATCAACTCGCCAATCCGGCTCTGTGTGTCTAAACACTCACAGCTTGCCGGCAAAACGGCCCAACACTGGCAGAAAATCTGGCAGTGTAAAAGGGGCTATAGAGACAGACAACCCTTCACACTCACATTTACACCTATGGCCAATTTATGCCAGGTACACACTACATGATATCAGCCCGATTATTCTGACGCAGCGTTGTGCAGTGTCGGCTCAGATCATGAACGACAAAGAGTGTCGTACACAATAATCCATTGCCTCATCTCATGTAGTGTGTCATAGTAGATGACAACCGACGCCACATCTGGGACGCCTCACGACGTTGTGACAGAAAGTCTACCATATCTGAGTTTCTTTTTGTCGTTCATGACTTCTCCTGTCACAGCTGTTACTTTGACCAATAGGAACACAGAGCAATCTGCTGCTGTCGACAACTGTACGGCAACAACCCCCCAGGGTTTTGATATTTCCTCTAGGGATGTTACCACACAGAGTAAAAAGGGAAAAATGATGGCGTCAAACAGCAGAGGCACTTTGTCAACCCGCTGAGTACTGCCATTAGCATCAAGCTAGCAAACAATGTTACGTCTTCATAATGGAGACGGATAGAAAGTAAGAAAATTAAAACGGGATGTTATTTATTTATCCCTCTGTATTTTGATATTACTACTTTTTATCTGCTCCCATTTATCTTGATAAAGTCAATGCATCGCGCTGTCATTTCAAACTCAACACTTCCTGTATCTATTTCAAATTAAAAGCCCCTTATAACTTCAGTTGAGAGAATCCCTTCATTTTCTAAATAGGCTTTTATTGTGAAACATTTGCAGGAACTTCCTGTGGAGGATTCAGTGACTTGCATGTTTGCATGCTGTACTTCAAATGTAGCTCCTGACATCTGGTGGCACGTTTTACGTTTCTACAACAACAGTTCGGCTGTGACATGAATAGACTAGTGACTGAAATAACAGTAACAGCAATAAAATAGGACAATGATGACATCACACACATTGTGAAAGACGACCGGGGATAATTGGTGAGTACCATCGTGTAGTGTGTCATGTCTGTCGACAAAGTCACGGCACGATTTTATGACTCCACAATCGTTTAATGTGACATAGTGACTTTCAGAACAGGCAGAAAAATTATTACTGATTGTTAATTATACATGTGCATCTATCAAAACATATGCAACAGTTTTAAGGTAAATAAGAGCATTTTGTCTAACTTTGCATCAAAATAACCATATTTCATTTTGGATGAACAGAAATAAATGGAAATAAAGACTAGAACATACTCACTTTTACCTGGCAGATTTTTTTTCCATGGAGGATCGACTGAACCATCAGGTGTTCTGAGCAGTAAATGTTAAAGCTTTCAAGATGAATCAGTGATGAATATGAAAATGTCACAGATTATCACTCTAAGTGTGCAGAAGTCACACGTCTCAGTGCGAGTGATGTTTGTGTGAATCTGTTGGTGTTCTGCTCCAACATTTGACGGCTAATCTCACAGAGCAGGAGACATTTCTAGACATTTCTTCTATTAACTGGCCAATTAATTATTAGGATATTTTTTAAGTTATGGCTCAACATACACAAAAAGATGTTTCATAATAGCATATTAAATAAAGGTACTTTGAAGCCAGTCGTGCTTAGTGGAATCAACTAAAGCTGCGACTGATTCCGGCTTCTCAAAGATGATTTGATGCATTTCTTTGTCGTATATTATAGTAAAGTGATCTATTTCAAAATGTCATCTTGGGCTGTGGGAAACTATATGGTTTTACAGACGAAACGTTTTATTGTAAAAAAAACCTTAAGGTTAATCTGTTATGAAAATAATCATTAGATGCTGCCCTATACACAAACATAACCTCTTAGACGGTGCAAGTGTTATTAACTATATAAAATCGATATTTCTAAAATGACTGGTCATCAAAACTTTTCATCATCCCTTCAACCAATAATTAACAATAATTTCTTTTTACCTGGACAAGGGAAAGGGGTTTTTGAAGAGTGGTTTACAAAGGAGAAGATAATGGGGATGACGCGCAGTAAAGGGCCGCAGGTTGAAATCAAACCCAGGCCACTGCAAAGGATTCGGCCTGTAGGGGCGCACGCTGTACCTGTTTAGCTAGAGGTCGCCCCAGTATATTAAAATACTTAAAGCAAAGTCAGCAGCAAACTCTGGATAAGCCACAACAACAATGGCTGAACGTTTTGAACAGAGCCAGTGGAGCCGCTGTTTTTTCTGCCCTGATCTCAGCATTAACAACCTCCTCCTGTATTTCCATTTTAATTTATGTTGTGTAAATTCTCAAGGAAGATATTCTGGTGACAGTCCGCGATGATTTAGCTCTCATCTGCCCTCTAGTGGATCTACTTTTAAAGGTATAATATGGACCATTTCTGCATTAAAGTCTCTAAAAACGACTAGATCTATATTATATATTTTGACTTGTGTGCTTACATTATCCCAAATGTTCAATAATGTTTTATACCCAGAGAAATCTGTAACTTTATTTAAGAAATTTTGTCTTTCAATTGGTCTCTTATCAGTGGCATCATATCCTCTTTACGCCCTCCTCTAGTTGCGAGTAGGTAACGCTGCAGCTGGAGCAGCTACACGTCAGTCCACAATCAGCCCCTTCGGCCCGGACGCAAAAGCCCCGACAAAAATACTAGGTGAGTGATTAGCGAGCCATGAAGCACTCGCTTGAAAGAGGGGCGGTTGACATTGGCATAAAGATAAAGGTGAGGGTTACACTGACTTCGTTACTTTCTCAGTGAATCACATCTTCATCTTATCTTACTATATAATGATGAAAACTCTGTGTGTGTGTGTGTTCCATGTTTTTCTCCTCACTGACTTGGTCAATCCATGTGAAATTTGGCACAGTGGTAGAGGGTCATGGGAGGATGCCAATGAAGCAATATTACATCAATTGGCCAAAGGGGGGCGCTATAGCAACCGACTGAAATGTCAAACTTTGAATGGGCATATCTCATGCCCCGTATGTCGTAGAGACATGAAACTCTGCACAGAGATGCCTCTCCTCATGAGGAACACATTTGCCTCAAGAACCCATAACTTCCGCTTATATAGATTTTCCGCCATTTTGAATTTTTTGAAAAACACTTCAAATGGATCTCTTCCTAGGAAGTTTGAGCGATCTGCATGAAACTGGGTGAACATAATCTAGGGACCAATATCTAAAGTTCCCTCTTGGCAAAAGTTGGAAAACTTACTAAAACTGAGCTTCTATAAGGCAATGACTTTAACTATCTGCCTTTCAACGTGCTACCTCAACTACTAATGTACAGTTTTAGCCCACTAACTATCCCACTATTGGCAATGGTACTACTGTACTTTCAATAAAGCAACTGTATTATCAAATTCACAAACACTCTGTCTAAATACATTGCTCTTCTTAATGGGTTCAGTTGACTATTTAATCTGCAATTTCCAATGACCTGCATCCCAAACACACACCATGTGAAACTGTACGTGGGCAACTGTGCACCCAATGGGTATGGACTAGCATATAATGAATTACAAAGAGGATTATTGCAATGTTTGGCCTCGTAATTATTCACTACAGTGTCCCGTTGTAACGGGGTTCAGATAACCGTCACATTTGTCTTGTGCAGGTAGGGGTGGGGGAAATTTCCGATTCTTAGATGCATCACGATTCGGACGTGGACGAATCTGAATCGATTCACAAACGTCCAAATTTCGATTATTTAAATCTGTTAATTAGAGTAATACAGAAGGTTCTAAATAATGCGGAACTAAGAAGCGCGGTACGCGTCATCTCCGGGACACTTTGGGATGCGCACATGGAGCAGACACGCCGACATGCGCACAGAGGAAAACAAACATGGCTGACCGCCACCCACCTCGCCATGAGAGCTGAACAGCTTCTTCTAATTTAAAAGCAGATGTGTGGAAATACTTCGGCTTCTACAACGTTGACGGCAGAAGCGAACTGGACAAGAGCCACGTTATATGTAAGCTGTGTCGTGCTAAAATAAAATACTTTGGCAACACAACAAACATGAGAAGCCATGTAACTCGATTCCACCTGACGGAGGAGTCAGGGAGACGTCAGGCTGTTATTGCTGCGGCAACTAGTGGCGCTACCGACCAGAGAACAATCGAGGAAGCAATTACAAAGCTGCCACCCTCATCGGAAAAGGCGAAGTGAATTACGAAGGCCATCGCGGCATTTATTGCCAAGGATCTGCGTCCTTATTCTGTCGTGGAAAATCAGGGATTTCGAGCACTGCTGCATACACTGGAGCCCAGATACACCATCCCATCCCGATGCTATTTCACCGACACTCTACCATCAAACCAAAACGGAAGTCATAGCCTCACTGTTGAAGGCAGGCAGGTAGGAACGCAGTTACATGTGATGCGTGGACGTATGTCGCCACCGAATCATTTGTTACTCTAACTACGCATTTTATCTTGTGATTTAAGATACCTGTTGTTACCTTTGGTTCCGTACAACGAAGTTGTAACTTTCCAGTTTGCACGCATTTCCATTTATATGTTTAATAAAATATAATGGAAATGAATTCAACTCTTTCTTATTACAAATGCACTGTTTTTAAAAATTGCAAGTGTTGAATGCTTATTCAGTGAGACGAAAAGAAATGTGTGTTGTGAAATAGTGCATCAATATACATAAATTAAAGATGCATCAATAATCGTTTTATAATCGAATCGTAGCCCCTGAATCATAATCGCAATCGAATCGTGAGGTGCCCAAAGATTCCCACCCCTATGTGCGAGCAGTGGGTGCAGTGTGTGGGGGCGTGTAATGTACACTACAAACGGAACATGTCTGCAGCTATACATGTCTCTGTAGTTGCTCTAAATTTGGGGAAACATAAAGGAAAGTATGTAAAGGAATGACGTGATGACGTGTCATTGTAAATCATACAATTACACAGTAATACAGCGTTTTTCTGCCCCAAAGCATCATTTTTTCATTAACGTCATGCCATTTTGCAGTAATCCAGCAGAGACCAAACTGATGATATTATTTCAGTATCAATCCAGTTTACTACAATGTGCTAGTTTGACGAAAGGCTCATGCCAGTCACCAAACTAATGCGTACGGGAACATTATAACATTACAACACCATACAACATGGTCATAAAATTGTTTTTAGTATGATTTTTTTGACCACAGATGACAGCAGAGGGCTACCCCAAGACTGAATTCGCCATATAACGTTAGCTACACTAGCTGTAAAGGTAACTGACGTGACTCATTTACACATTAGAATGAAAGGACATAACGTGAATAAAACTTTAATACATTTCCTTATCCATGAACTTGATATCTGCCCGACAGTGTGTCACATTGTCGGTTGTTTAACAGCGGAGATGACAACTCCCATGATCCCACACTACTTCACAACATCATAAAAGTCCATCTTTTGTTAATGTTTCGATCAGATTCAGATTTCTTTACTGTCATTGTACAGACATACAGTGAAATTCAGGTGCACTCAAGGACCGGGCTCATAGATAAAAATAAGTAAGACATACTAATAAAAATAATGCCTCAGTTCCACTCACATCAACACAGTTGTGGTTGCCATACACTCATTTCCAACGTCCGCAGGTCAAATGGGATAAAAAAAACTGCTCATGCATTATTGCACATAAAATAAGTTATTACACTAAACATGGAGAGACCCCTGGTGTCAGAAATAACATATTGTGTGTATAAGTCCTCCAGGTACACTCAAGACTACGGGGGCGAGTGTGTGACTGATGCTGCTTGGTTTGCAGCCACTTGCTGATACCCATTTGTAAGGAGCTGGTATATCGAGGGGCTCAAGCTTAATCTGCAAAGTCGAGTTTGATTCGTGTTTCATCATCCAGGTGCTCTTCACTGCATCGATTACATTTCATCACTATGAGCTTTCAAAGCCTGCAGTCAGACTCCTGCTGTGTGGAAACACATTGCACTAAACTGAGGCTGTGTCTGAAGAGAAACTAAAACTTTACAGAACATTTACTTTCACAATAAACTGAAGGTTCTCAGTCTGCGTTGTTTTTGTCCTGCTGTGTGCAGGTGGTTCCCCACAGCAGCAGGAGTCCATCACAAACACTTTCCCCTCTGACTGGACTGAACCTGAAGGCCCAAACACCCTCCTGCAAACTCTGAGAAGTATTTCCAGTCAACCTCGTCATATGTAGGTCACACAGCTTTTACCCCAAATGGCTAAAACCGTGATAGAAAGGAAGTAAGATTGCCTTGACCTGAAAAAAAAAAAAAACAGCCTCAGAGCTGTGACAACGTGTCTGTACTTTGTTTTTGAAAGCCTCTGAGGTTTTCATTTTATCGCACCTGTCACACAGGCCATGCTGCTGCGACCACTTTGCTTCTGTGTTTCATCATCGTGCAAATGTTCTAAACTAAGCTGAGCTCAGTTCAACATGCAGGCTGCGTAATTACGTTACTGAGTCTTTGGGGAGATATATTGCAAAATAAAACACAATGATCCTACAGAATGAGCAAAGATCATCACGATCATTTAATTTTAAAGCTCCTCTTTCTTTCACTCGGCGGCTAATATTTGCATTTTCACAGGAGAGTCGGTCTAAATATTTTAAGTGTGCGCTGGCTCCGAGTCCAGGCCTGTAGTCTTGGGGAATTTAAACAGAGAACAAAGGCAGAATTCAGCCCTGATTCACATGCAAATGATGTTCGACATCGTGATTTAAGAGTACAGCAGCGAGTGAAGATGAAGTGCTGTTGCCTTCAAAAAAACACAGAGACAGTAAAAGAAGAAGACGAAGAAGAAGAAAGAAGACGAGAGCACAGCTGAAGGGAAAAGAGCAAGAGGGCCTGAAACACCACTGGGAACTGCTTTCTGATGCAGAGGCCGTCCCACGGCTGAATACTGTAGGAGAGCCGTTGTCATGGAAACAGGGAGGCAAAGCCGGCTCTTCATAGGGCTATATAAGACCAACCCCCTCCCCCTCCACTCCACCTCCTCCCTTCCTCCTCTACAGATACCCAGCCAGGACAGGAAGCCGGACTGTAACCTGCAGGTCTGCTTCCTGTGGCCTCAGACAAAGACAGGACGGGCGGTGCAGGTACACAAGACCTCAGTTCATCATCATCATCTGCAACACGTGACGACTGTAAACAATCGTTACCGCTCTCAGTGTCATCGTGTCTGGATAAATGCTGCTTGGACACGATGATGACGTGTTCAGACGTCCACAACACCTCTCAGGACAACATGTAACAGGTGACTCATGATAAGAAGGCTCTGAGGTTCAGCACGCACAGGGAATCAGATAAATTCAGCACACAGAATCTGTTGAACCGTGCAGCTCCGTGTTTGCCCAGCTCAGATTTTATCTTATGTTTTTGTCACCACAGTTGGCTGCTTTTGTTCTACTGTAAAGCTGCTTTGGTGTCAAAGAGTCAAAGTTTACATCCTTAAAATACCAACCAATAGAGTGATGCAAGAATGACCCGGACATTTGTCAGCATATTAGCACTCTCAGTTCCCTGGTTTTGAAGTTAGTGAGTTTTTTGCATGTTTTTTTGGTCAGATGCTCTGAAATAAGGTCTGTGGTTAAAAACAAGCTGAAGAGACTCCCAAATTTTGTCTTACAACATAACATACATCAGTAAATACTGAGCCGAAGTAAATACCATCACGCCGAACACTGCTTTACAGCCTCGTTGTGGTAAGGATGTTAAGTCGTGTGATCATGGTTTAGCTCGTTTGTAACCTAACATTGGCTTTTCACTTCAGTCATTAAAGTGGTCTTCATTCGTTGAGATTATCTTGCTGAACAAAACCTGTAAGTATCATAAACATTTGTTTGCCACAGAGCTTATTTTCTGCGATGATCCAAGGCAAAAATCCTTTGCAGAACGGGTAGGTGAAACGGCCCTAAAATAATATCACAATATTTCAGGGAATTATTGCGATAACAATATTCTTGATGACAAAACAAATTAGTTAAAAAAAAAAAAACACAACACAGAATTGTAACAAAACAAGTGATCTAGTTTTACAGTTTGCTTCAAATATTCAGAAAAAAATAAAGAAGAAATCTCTAATTTCTTTAGTTTGTGAACAACAACAGTAACTCAGAGTGAGATTCTGATTCTGTTACAATATTAATAGTTCAACTAAATAAAATCTACCACAACTTACACATTTAAACAGCTCCCAAATACAAAAATGTCCCCTGGGATCTATTTATATAAATCAACAGGTGATTTTCTTTTTCATGTGAAATCCTAAATGATTGAGTTGATTTTTTTCCACCTGGACCTTTGTGCTCTGCCATTTCTCCTCTAATCATTACGCTGTAACCTGTGACAGGCTGTTATGATACCACAACTATCACACACTCACATATATGGAGTTTTTGTAGGTTTACATCACCAAGGGTTTATGACAAAGTCACTTAAGGACATGGCAAGAGAGGAGAGGGAGAAACGCTGTGCTGCTGCCAGAGGAGCCGCTGAATGAGTTTCCTCTGAGTCTGAGAAGTAAAACATTCAGGACGCCACAGTTTATTCCACACTACTGAAGCTGCTCCTCTTTTTGGAACCACCGCAGAGTCTGTAATACTTGCACTTTCAGCCATGCTTGTTGTTGCCGTGGGTAACAGTATGACGTCAATATGTCAACAACCGTATTATTGTGAATGAGATGTTTTGGCACATCCCTATCCCACAGGCTTTTTGACGGGGGGACCATGGCGACACTAAAATGTCATACCTGCAGCGCTGCATGATAATGTTGAGTTTAGAGCTGTGTATTGTTTGTAATTGCTTGTATTAATGGTTTTTTAACACCTTTCATGTCTTTTTATTACAACAATTCTGTCTCTGAGGGAGAGAAGCTGAAATACTTCCACTCAGATGTACAAAACTTTGTGTGCTTTGGTGTAACTTTTTTGTCGTTAGATGGATTTCTGCAGCAGAAGGAACCTTGAATGATTTCCAGTCACATGTTAATTTATTCACAAAATAAAAATAAAGTAAATATGAAAGTGGGGAAACATGCTGCCTTCAAGTGCTTATAAATGCTCAGAAGGTTAAAAAATAACCTCTGAAAACTGCCCAATAATTGTCGTGTTAAAACAACATTACGTTGATATATCTGTGCTAAATGTGTGTTAATGTTGACAGCGGTCCTAATGCCAATATTTTATTTGGAAGCCATTCCTGCCTGATGATTATAGGATGGTTGATTTATTGTGAACCCCATAAATCTGAATATGATCAGCAGACAGGCGGCTTATATCCATATTTTTGCCAGATGTCTTCTTCAAGTGTGTTCAGAAAAAATCACGAGATCCAATGATTTTAACCTGCTCTTGAAACTAAAATGTGATTCGTCTCTCATATTTTTCCATCACAACTCACGTGTCAGAGCACAGACGTCAATAACAGCTTGTTTTATGTCCTTAACAACAAAAACACCTCAAAAACAAAAGAAAAAAAGTAATTAAAAAAAAGTAAAAAAAAGTAATCGATAAATAAAACCCTGAATGTGCAGCAGCCAGCCTCCATGTTTCTGGCCTGCAGAGTCTCGGGATGGAAAACTTTCATTTCACTCAGCATGAACACGCCTGCGAATGATTACAGTGTCTGAGCACTAACACACTAAATCTGATCCGGTCACTTGGAAATTACAAGCGTGGACAGTCGGGCCTTAAAGGAAAACAAATTAGAGCTCAACAAACTGCTGACGATGAACCGAGTAAGCAGAGCAAAACAGTCTGAGCAACAAGTCCAAATGTTACAGCGCTCCTGCGTTTCTGCAACACCGTTCATACATTTCTCCACAGCACAAAAATGCTTTTGACAAGATATTTCAAGGACAGGCCCTTCCTCCATACACACATAACTAATGTTCCCAAAAAAAAAAAAAAAGGAAAAGAAAGAAAGAAAGGCCCTCGAGACTAAAAACTGGAGAGAAAATGTCTGATTCTTGTCACATTCCATCAGACAAAGAAGTCAGATATGCTTGGAGTGAAGTCAAGCTTCAAGAACAGAGTGGTTTCTGGAGCGCCATGCAGAAAATGGGAGCAACAGAAAAAGCGTATGGCTTTATCTCCAGTTCCTACAATGGTGCGGGGAAGAAAAGGCAAGTAAATGTCTCAAAAGAGGATAAAAATCAATAATACCAGTGAGAGGAAAACAGGATTTAGGAGGAGGGGGAGAAAAGAAGAATAAGAAGAGGTTGTTTACAGTGAAATCCAGTGTGTGTGTGTGTGTGTGTGTGTGTGTGTGTGTGTGTGTGTGTGCGCGAAGGTTAAACAGACCCTTTAAACAGAGGTAGTGGGACGCCTCATATCTCACACAGAGAGCTCAGTGGTGACCTTTGGCACGATAAATAAACCTTGCAGCGTGATAAATAAAGTTAAGTATTAAAACTAACTGTTTAAAAATATTTCACTTTATTATTTCATATTTCAACCTGGCAGATCTGCGATTTTTTAATGCCAAACAGACAAAAAGAGGAACATAAATGATCATAGTGAATCCATTTTTCTGTGGACGGAGCTCACGTCCATGTTGACAGCTTGAATTTCGCTCTTAAGGACTGATTTATTATTTCCTGTTTACGTGACGTGACTGAGCTACGTCTCGAGTGCATCATCATCTCAGTTCTTGTGATTTTTAAAAACCTGTCTTTCTCTCTCACAGGCCATAAATCATCTATGAAATATCTCCATAGTGATCTATAACGGCGGTTTCCAAAAACCCTGAAGGGACCACAAGATAAATGTGAGCGGTTACCAGATAATAAAGACAACAGAAAGAAGAACAAAAACATTGTTCTCAGACACTGAATTATATTATTCTCCATGTCTCCATTTCTCAAATGATCAGTAGTAATTTAAATTTGTCATGATATGATCTTATTATCTTTTGGTGTTGCAAATTTCTGTGGTCCAAATTAATGATTCTGTGTCAGCTGTAATTTAAAAACTAACCCTTAAAGGTCCAGTGTTGGGTTCAGGGGGATATATTGGCAGAAATGGAATATGATATAATAAGTATGTTTTCTTTAGTGTATAATCACCTGAATAAGATTTGTTGTGTTTTCGTTACCTTAGAATGAGACGTTTATATCTACAATGGGAGCATGTCCTCGTCTACGGAGATCACCATGTTGCGCTGCCATGTATGCCACTATGAAATTCTCTATCTCTCTCCAAGAAATTTACTTTTTTGGATTTGGAATAAATAGCTAGCCTCACTAAGGAGACTCAAGCTTAGCCATCGCTATGAAGATTCTGCAAACTTCAGGAAAAGGCGCCAGGCCGTAAACATGTAGCCCCTTTTACACTGCCAGATTTTCGGTGAATGTTGGGCCATTTTGCCTGCAAGCTGCGAGCGTTTAGACACACAGAGCCGGATTGGCGAGTTGATCCGAGGTGCCCAATTTTCCACCTCGTAGGGTAGACATATTGGTGGAACCCTTTTAGCTTAAAAAGACCGAGATGGCCTTCCACAACGGGAGGGGCTGTTGATGACTTGTGGGAGGAGCTGTTGATGACGCCGCACGTGCGACCCACTGGCGGTGGATAAACAGGAAACAGCTGATAGCAGGAATTAGCGAGCAGCTAGTAGCAAGAGGGAAACACAAACCTGACAGACACTGTAAAGATGAGCAACTGGGGAGACAAGGAATTGCGCGCCCTCCTTGTCCTCGCAAACGAAGAGGCCATTAACCGTCAGATGACGGGGACGGTGAAGGACGGGCTGACTTACGAGAGAATCGCCGAAGGACTGACCAGCCGCGGCTTCCCTCCCACGTCACTGTTTACGTCACACGCTGAGCTACACATTTTGTTACTTGCTCACTCCCCCCATTGCCCCGAAAAAGGAGCATTCTGTATAAACAAAAGTAGGTAGGCGGCATTTTGCTGCACTCCCCGATTTTGTTTTTATACTGCCAATGCTGAAAAAGACCGATTGGGCTTTCCTGCTAATTTGCACAATTTCTATTTAAGAAGGACTTATGACGCACATGGCTGATGAGATGTTAAAACATTTTTTTATTCAGCGTATAGGCTACACATTTATACACTTGGAAATGTAAGAATCACTTTAGTGCTACAACAATAATAAATGGAAATTAAAATGAATAAAAAAAATAACTAAGCCACTGGAGAATGGCTAAGGAGCCACATGTGGCTCCTGAGCCGCAAGTTTCCTACACCTGGCTTAGAAGAAACACTGGTTTGTATCATGAAACTGCTTTATTCTGTGTTTTTACTACTTTAAATCTCCTGATCCTTTTGTTTTGGAGAGGAAGAGACCTCTGTGGATAATCTGACTTCCCATAAACAATGAAAATTGAAGGAGTTTTAACCAGGAGAAGTTTCAGCTGGTTGCAATCTGCAATCCTCACCACTAGAGGCCACTAAATCCCCTTAAATCTTACACACTGCTCCTTTAAATACTAGAGTTTTTGTCTGACACATAAAGAATTTGGTGCTACAGTCAATATGTTTACATGACATTAAAGAAAATCAATTTATTGTGTTGCTCCGACTAAAACCGGACTGAAATCATACTGAATCGAATTTCTCAAAGTCAGACTAACACACCCAGATCACGTGATTGTGAGTTGAATTCCTCCTGCATGTATACAGTCAATCAGACCCAAACTGGCCGAGGCGCTCTGAGCATGCTCCACAGTTTCCGCCCCGGGCTTTGACCCGGAAGTCCAACAGCATTAAATGTATAAGAGAAGAAGAAGCCGGTAACAACATGGAGAAATCTACATCCAGAGCCGTGACTTTTTGGACGGACCAAATGTACAGAGCTGTTAAGTTGTCCACCATGGTAGCAGTTAGCTGCTAGCTAACCGTAGCTAACTTATCTGTTGATTGTTTGGTCTGTGACGTAATAGGTCAACAGGAAAAAGGTCCAATACTAACAAGCTGAAAGGGGGCATATCTCTACCTATCGTAGAGGAGTCGCACATACTTGGCTCAATAAAACTTATCTATTTCCAAATTAATATTGTAATAAAAATGTCAACCATCATCAAACCCAAATATATAAGTTTTATTCTACAGACATGTAAAAATTATCTAAATTAAAAAAAAATCTGTGGTTAAAATGGCAGATTAGGACAAATGCCTGTCATAAATTAGGTCGCTAATATGGTCAGAGCAAGTATGTGAACGCAAATAACATGTCGTGTACAGAGCAGTCAGAAGCAACAGGAATCTAACAATATGGAGAAACAGAATATCAGGCAAATAAAGTACAAATATATAATATTTAGTAAATATTATGAGCAGTAAACAAACATTTTGGGGTTATTTTAACTGAATAAATCACAATTCATCCATCTGTTTTCTACTCCCAGCATGCACTGGGAAAGACGCAGAGTACACCAACACAAACACACTCACAGCGACTTCAAACTCCAGATTTTCCACTTCACCTGAAGACCCTCCACGAAGAAAAGATGAATCAATATCAAACAATTAATAGGAATTGATTCATTTCCTGCTGAGTGACTAATGGATTAATTGACTAAGAGTTTCCCGATCATCAACACAAGACCTCTGCTCCTCTCATCTCTGACACTCTGATGTATTATTGATGTGTCGGCTTTTGTTGTTTATGGTCATTGATGCTGCTGTGCGAGTAAACGGGAGGAAGTAACCCCCCCCCCCCCCCCCCCCGAAACCCCCCCATGACCTCCCACAGTTCTTGGACAGAGGACGTTCAGAGCTCAGCTGACTGGAGGACGTTTCCTCGAGAGCTTCCGGTCTGCAAACACCAGTTTATCTTTAGACAGTGAGTGACACCATATTTTCATTTATTGAGTATTTCTTCAATTAACCAATTTATTGTTTAGCTGTTAAAATGTTAGAAAATAAAAATAAAATGCTCGCTGTGAGTTCCCAGAGCCAAAAGTGACGTCTTAATTGCTTATTTTTGTCTGACCAAGTACTAAAAACCCAAAAATAGTCAGTTTATAATGAGATGAAATAAGAGGAAAACTAATGATAATTTCAGCACTATTTTACACCCTTTTTGGACAATATTCATTTAAGAATTTATACAGCAACGCATAAGGATTTACATGTTTGTTTACAGCATTTTCCAGTGAATATTGTTTTATTCTTATTTTACAGGGGTGTGAATCACCAGAGGCCCCATAATACGATATTATCATGATACTTGCGATATGCTGAGTATTGCAATGACATATATCGCGATATATTGCAATTTATTTCTTCTTCTCGACTCAAAATTATGTCCCAGAAGAAAAAATGTAAAAGAATTAAAAATGAAAATAATATAATTGTTTCCAAAATTTAACTAGTGAACTAAAAAAGCAATTTATTTTTCTATATCGTGATACTACACTGTAATGATTTCCCCCCCCTCCACTTCTGTTATTTTATGATTGTATCTAACAAATATTTCCATTGTCAATAAATCATAAAATAAAATCGAAAATTATGAAGAATCTTCATCACAAGATCCCAAAAATATGTTATCACAATATCAAATGTCTTAATGTGTCCCATGCACTGAGGGTGTGAATCACCAGAGTCCCCACGATACGATATTATCACGATACTTAAGTCACGATATTATTACAATTTTAAATCTTTTGCAACATGCTGAGTATTGTGATGACATATATTGTTATTTATTACCTTTTTACAACTGTAAGTTATGTCCCCAAACTCTGTCAACATCTGTTTTACCTAATACGAGTTAGGTAAAACAGATGTTATGAGAGTTACGAGACAAGTTTGTCTCACTAAAATAATTTTTATTGCAGCACAATTTATGTAGGGAACTAAAAAAAATAATTTATTTTATTATTCTAGCTGGTGACCCAAAGTTTAATTTGCATTTGCAATATTAATAATTTTTTTAAAAAAATGTTAAATACATTAAAAAACGTTCCTGGTGCTTGTGTATCGATACAGTACTGCCACACAAAATATTGCTATACTATGTTGTGTATCGATTTCTTCCCCCACCCCATCACCTACTGTAAAAACAAACAAACAAAGGAACAGAAACGAATATATTCAATTTACAGTGATATAAATGGGGTTTTTTTTACATGATACACGACTCAAATGTTTAATCGCTTTATTTATGTATGGATTAGTTGATGTATTGTTTCATCAACTGACAGAAAATTTATTGCCAACAATCACGATACAAAAATGTCAAATGCCAAAATTCTTCTAATTACAGCTCCTCGGGTCCTAATTTCCTCAGTTTTATTTCATTTGTGGATAGTTGGAACCTGTTATTGACATTTTTCACAATATTTCTAGTGAATTAATTGTAAAAAATCCACATACTGAAAAAAAAAGATAATAAAAGAACTGCAAGTTACAACCCCAATTTTTAAAAATTGTGATTTTTTAATGTAATTTTTTTTAAACAAACTAATCAACAGATACACTAATTGTTTCACACAGATTAGTTTCGAACTGAACTGACCTCTTTTTGGTGTCTTGATTGAACCCAAATTTCCACGCAGGATTAACGTCTACGTCTAAGTTTGTCAGGCAAATGTTAAATACAAAACAAATGAAGCATTACATGCATTTCTATCTGCAGATAAGTAGTGCTAAAACACAGAAAATCTATTGACAAAAAAAAGAAAATCAATTAAGTGGTTACATGATTTATAAAGACAATAAGCCAAGTCGTCTCATGTTGGATTCAACTTCTCAAATGTGATTATTTCCTGCTTTTATTCTGTTTTATATGATTGTAAACTGAATATATTTTGGTTTTTAGACTCTTGGTGACAGAAAATAATGAAACTAAAGACTGCTATTGGCATTTTTTCTAACATTTTATGGACAAATCGATTAAAAAAATTCAGCCTTGAAATGATAAAAGACACAAATATATAATCAATATGAAAATACTGTTACACTCAGAGTCAAAAATCACCACAAAGCCAAACTGACCTCTTTTTGGTCTCTTGACTGTGCTGCTGTGAAACCCAAATTTCCATCCAGGATTAAAAAGTTAGTTTGTCACACAAATGTTAAATAAAAAACAAATAAAGCATTACAGGCATTCATATCTTAAGATAAGTCGTGCTGAAACACATAAAAATTAATTTAAAAAATTTGATTAAATGGTTACATAATTAACAGACAATAAGCCAAGTGGTCTCATGTTGGTTTCACCTTCTTAATCTGATTATTTCCTGCTTTTCTCTGCTTTATATGATTGTAAATTGAATATATTTTGTTTTTTTAATACTGTTGGTGAAAGAAAATAATGAAAAATGTGTCACTTTGGGCTCTGGGAGCTTGTGACTGGCATTATTCAGTGTTATATGGACAAAAAAATCAAAATGACTGCAGCCTTTAAAAGGATACAAAACACAAAAATCAAAGTAAAGTGAAATACTGTGAAACTGCAAATAAAAAATCAGCACAATGCCAGACTCCATAGCTGTGTGACTAAAAACAAATAGCAGCAGGAGACCCAGTGGGAGAGCTTTCAGCAGACAGCTGGGAGTGATGGGAAATGTGTGCCATTGGAAAAGGTATTGATCACCTGAAAATTTAATGCTCACATCCTCAGTGTGATCAGATTCAGGCTGAGATATGAGATTTAATTAACGCCCTAATTACCACACACGTATGCTAATGAGCTCAGGTGTGCATTTTAAATATGAACCCAGTGACTTCACTGGTGGGTTTTTTTTTTCTTACCTGTTTTTCCAGCATGATCATTCTCTCAGTATCATGACCTTCATGGAGTGTGTGTCCATGCGAGTTCAGGTTCACCGTTACACACACTCCTCCTCTGCCAGCATCTTTACGGATGAGCCAGAGATGAATAAAAAATAAAATAAGGACAAATGATGATGAATAAAAAATGGTGTGAGCTAACTCCGCTGAGAGGCTCGTAGACAGCTCTTTATCCTTGAGAGAAATGTCCTCAGCGGCTCCAACATGTCTCCACGTCCATCATAAAAGAAATGAAGGAGTGTTTGTTGGCGGAGGAAAACAGCACCTCGGTGGAGTGAACGGGGAGGTGGAAAAAAACAACCCACGGCTAGCTGCTAACGTTAGCAGGCTGCTAGCAGGCTAAACCCAGCGATTATCAAAATTTTATTTGTCTCTTCCTGCCTTCATCCATCGCAGCTCCGCTCCCCTCCTTCCCGTCAGAAAAACACCACGGGAAAGTCTCCTCCAGCGGCGGCTCTCACGACTAGATCCGCGCCGAGGCTCGACGACGACATCCCAGCGAGGAGTGGTCAGTCCCGGGGAAGATGTGTCTGATTGAGCAGGGTAACGCTGATGCTTTAATGGATGCTGCTTGTGGGGAATCTCCGCACTGAAGACAAGACGCTGCTGCTGCTGCTGCTGCTGCGGTCACAGACAGGAGGAGAGCAGCATCTCGGAACAACGACGCTCCTGAACGCAACACACGTCAAGAGATGCGGAGGTGACACTGACGCTCTTGAACACACCATTCATGTGTTCATTTTTAATACATACTTTTAATTTTTAAAAATAATAAAGAAGAATAAGATAAGAGTGCAAATACATAAAAAATGATAAAAGTGCATATTTTCATTACATAAGAACCCAAATAAAATAGATCCATTTTTTTAAAAAAAAAATCTAAAATAAATACATAAAAATACATACTTTTAAGTCTAAAAAAATAAATAAAATAGGATAAAATGCAAATAATAAATATAAATAATACAAATACATACTTTTAGATCTAAAGAAATAATATAATAATAATAATAATAAAGATAAAATGCAAATAATAAATAAAAATACACAGTTTTAAGTGTAAAAAAATAATTTAAAAAAATAAAGATAAAATGCAAATAATAAATAAAAATAATAAAAATACAGATTTTTAAGTCTAAAAAAATAAAAATAAAGATAAAATGCAAATAAATAATATTAATAAAAATACATACTTTTAGGTCAAAAGAAATGATGAAATAAAGATAAAATGCAAATAATGAATAAAAATACATACTTTTAGGTCTAAAGAAATAATGAAATAAAAATAAACTGCAAATAATAAAAATACATCCTTTTATGACATACTTTTAATTACATAAGAAATGGATTATTTTAATAATACAAGCAAATGCAAAACAAAACTAAATACAAACTACAGTAAAATAAAATGAAAATAGATAAAAATAAGAAAATACACACTTTTATACATAAAAAATCAGATAAGTGAGATAAATGAAAAAATAAATAAATTAATATAGAAAATACATTCTTATATATAAAATAAAAACTAAATACTAAAAACAAATACTTTATAATTATACAAAAATATAAACAATAAATACATGAATTAATAAAAATGAATAAATATACATAGTCTCTAAAATATAATCAAAACTAAACACTAAAAATACAATAAGTTAAAAAAATAATAAAAAATAAAGTAAGATAAAATGCAATTAAATTAAAAAAAACAGTTTTTAAAATAAAATAAAATAAATGAAATGAAATTAAAATAAAAAACATACTTCTTATTTTATACAAAAACTCAAAAGTAAACACTAAAAATATATACTTTTAATTAAATATAAAATATAAATATAAAATTGAAAATAAATAAATAAAAATACATGTAGAAATACATACCTCATTTATAAATAAAATCAAAATAGATAAATAAAATGAAAAATAGATTAAATATATTCTTCTTATTATATATTAAACTCAAAACTAAATGAAAAAAACATATACTTTTAATTTTATATAAAATATAAATGTTAAATTAATATATAAAGTCGAAAATAAATGAATACAAATAAATGTAAAAATACATACTTCAATTATAAATATAATATACAAATAGATAAATAAATAAATAAAAATAAACGGAAATAAAATAATACAATACATACTTTTAATAATATAAGAGTGAAATAAAATAGAATAAGAAAATAAATAAATAAATAGAAATAATTAGAAAATACAGACTTTTTATATTAAAAATAAAATACATAAAAAATCAATCAATCAATAAATAAAAAGTAAAAATAGAAAATAGAAAATATATACTTTCAATCTAAATAAGCCCCTTCAAGCCAACTGGCATGATCACAAAACACACTTTCACACATACACACACTATTATTATTACTATTATTCTTATTCTTATTAATAACCTTGACCTTCATGCCAAATTTCAGCCTCCTAGCCAAAAAACTGTGGCCACCAAAGTGTGGGGACATTTTTGCCCCCAAAAAACACTGACTAACCAACAGTGAGCTATAGAGCTGCCAGTCACTGCTAAAAATCCTGAAATAAAATGAAATACATAAGTAAAATATAAAAATAATATATATAACAGCTGTAGCTAACAATGCCTGCAAACACTCAGGCTCAGGCAAGGTCACAAAACTGTCATGAGACATGTAAGTAAAACAGATGTTTGTTTAACAAGAGATAATAGCATTCAAATTTGGCAAAATTATAATCCCAACATGTTAAATACATGCTAAAGGACCCTCTGTTTTCTATCCCCGAAAAAGTGACATGGCTTTGACGTTTTGCGCAGTAGACCTCGTCATATGTGCCACTCTGATGTATAAAGTAGTCTCTTGCACTGAAGCACTTACCAGGTGATGTGAGTTAGATTTGTAAGGGTTCAGGATTTAGGCCTCAGGGGGGACATTGGGCCCCAGATTTTGCACGGCCCTGGAGCCTTGTCTGCCTGCGCACAGCCTGACAGGCCTGACCCAGGGCAACAAAACCCGTTAATCTCCTCCCTCGCAGTGCACTCTGGGACTTTATGTAAAAGCAGCATGGCGGCCGCCTGCACCAGAGCCCTGTGTAAGGTCGGTTGGAGTATCTTGGAGTCTCCGGCCGCCCGTCGGCCCGGTACCGTCTCCTACCTGCTGGGGAATGTGAGCGCACGCGGGTCCAGGAGGGCGTACGGTACCGGCGGGACCGGGTACCGCTCCAAGCTGCTGTCCTCCCTGCGGACAGGAGGAGGAAGCCGCAGGGTGCTGGGCTGTGCCGTCCTGCTCGGTGGAGGTCTGGGTTTGTACCACACTGTGAAGTTCAGGCTCCAGCAGCACCTGGCCGAGGAGGAGACCAAGGTGAGTCCGCTCACCTGAGCCGCTGAGCGGTCACAGTGTCCGCCGGTGTCCCGCTGATCTCCGCTGGCTGTTTTCCTTTGTTACCTAACTTCATGTGTGCAGACAGGGTCACCTGAATACAACACACTATTACAGTACCTGAGTATTTCCATTTTACTTTATACTTATACTCCATTACATCTCTGAGAAATATTGTGCTTTTACTCCATTACATTTTGACAGCATAAGTTACTTAACAGATTCAATTTTTAAATAATGCAAAATATAAATTAACAGATTACTCCACCCAGTAATATATAAAGTAATTAAAATGAGCTCCACCTTTATCAGCTGCAACATTAAAGTGATGAACACGTTAATGCATCAATAATCAATCCTCTTATGTTAGTATTTTCTCTGGTGATACTTAATATTTGCTGCTAACATTTTCTGCTTCCACTCAAGTAAAACATTTGAACAGGGGCGTCGTCGTGGGGGGGCGGGGGGGACTGATTACTCAGGGCCCCAGTGGGATAGAGGCCCTTGAAATGGGTTAAAAAATGTTTGGTTTTGTTTGCAGCCTTTTTATTTCTAATTCATTTGTGCCATAACTAAAGTAAAACTGGCTGTATGAATCAGTTTAAAGAGAACTTTTTATAGAAAAATACTGGAAGCTCTCTGAGAACCTTCTCACCCCTTAAAGGCACCAAATGATTTAGTCCACAGTTGCACTTGGATTCGTCCATGCTTCCTTTGCAGTTTTAGACAGAACCAAACGGACACTGCATCATGCCGCTCCTGTGAAAAATTATAGACGGCATCCCGACTTCGCTGAATCAAAAGAGGCATGACAAGTGTGACATGTAACATACGTGTCTACAGTGCTTTATAGACAGTCACATGACAATTACAATCATTTACATGTTATATGGCGACTGAGCTCCTGAACCTCACTGTTTTCCCAATTTGCAGACATTATCGGCCGCTGTTCTTCTTTAAGTTAGCCGCTAACAGCTACTTTTTAAATCTCCGGAAATGTATCTCACACAAAACATGTCGTCAAAACATCACACCCATGCTGCCTATGATCCCGTCCTGCTGGCTGTCCTGTTTATACAGACATTGTTTCGGCAGTAACTACTGCATAATGTTGCCATATTTCCACCTTGAACAGGTAGTGTAAAAGGGGCTAGTGACTGCTTTCCCCAAGAAAGGGAAGTCGGGGTTCCAGGGGAAAAAGGCAAAGTGACTTGACAAAAAAAACCAGAGTGACATGGATCCATGGATCAAGAGAGGAATGTCATGGGGCCCACAGAGAGTGTTGCATTGGGCCCAGAATTTGGCGCTACGCCACCAAAACGGTAACCTGATTTAAAGCGGTAAAAACACTGAATAAAACAGTCTCACGTTACAAATCAGTATTTGTCCGTTTGGCAAGTTGAGGCAGGCCATTACCCCAGCACCTGCTAATGTAAGGTCACCTTTTTTATCTGATAACTTAAGATTTAGATGTTTAACAGTAGCCGAATTATCCACAGAGGTCTCTTCCTCTCTAAAACAAACAGACCAGGTGATTTAAATCAGTAAAAACACAGAATAAAGCAGTTTCACGTTAAAGAAATAGATGTAATTTCCAATGCTTTGGAGGCAGCCAACTACGATGGCCAACATGAAAACACAAATGTCCCTATCTAAAGCCAGTGTTTGGTTTGTCCTTTCTGGGCTTCTATAGAAACATGCCAGTGCAACATGGCAATCTGCCTAGATGAGGACCTGCTCCTTAAAAATGTCTCAATTTATGGTAACGAAAACACAACAGTTCTTATTTTCAGGTGATTATACACTAAAGGAAACATACTTATTATATTACATTCCATCTCTGCTAATACATCCCCTTACATCCACACACTGGACCTTTAATGTTGGATCGTCTCTCCTCTGCCGTCTCGTTCCAGGCCCCAGAAGGAGGTCTGAAGTTGACTCTGTACCAGTACAAGACCTGCCCGTTCTGCAGCAAGGTTCGAGCCTTCCTGGACTACCACGGGCTGCCATACGAGATCGTGGAGGTGAACCCGGTGATGAGGCAGGAGATCAAGTGGTCCACCTACAGAAAAGTGCCCATCCTGATGGTGAATGAAGAAGTGGTAAGACACCTGATACCTGCCAACATGTTCCCCCTCTACTGGAGTCTCTTCACCTCAGATAAAGTTTAAAAATGTTACTGTAATTCTACTATTGCTGACACTAAAGTCGCCTCACACTGACACAGAGGAACTAGCTGAAACTAACACCAGATTTTCGTGTGGTTAAAACTAGGGCTGCATGATATGTGGAAAAAAAAATCATATTGTGATTATTTTGAGAGATACTGCGAGTGCTATGAGTCATGATTTTAGTGGGAATGCTAAGTTTTGCATTTTCTCTGAAAAGAAATATAATCTCACAATATTTCATTTATAACAGTGTGTTGTGACATGTTCAATCAAAAATTGCGGCATTGTGCAGCCCTAACTGAGGTAAAAACCTTTTCTCCACCTCCTTAACACGGAGGTTTGATGAGGATTTTTTTCCATTGTAATTTAGAAATTATTCTCTTTTTTATTTAATTTTTTCTCCATAAATGTGCAGTTAACCTCAGAGAAACCCTTCATGTCTTTTTCTTTTCTCTCTTTTGTTGTTCTGCAGCAACTGAACGACTCGTCTGTCATCATCAGCTCCATCAAGACTTATTTAATCAACAAGTAAGTTGTAGCTTCCGTCACGTGGTATGAAAGTATGTTTTCCCTGGGTTATTATAATGTGACCAGTAAAAGGTAAGGTTACCGTATTTGCCACGCAATAGTTTTTCAGTTTGGTTTGACTTAGTTTTTTCAAGATCGATCTCTCTGAGATTTTGTGCCTCCACTGCTGTACACTGGAGATGATTATAATTTAGTTTCTGGAGCTGAAAGGATTGAAATAAAATATTAAAACACTGTTAAAAAATAAGTCTTTCCATTTAAAAAAGAATGTCTCAGGTGTTGTGGATAACCCTCAGACTTCACGGTTAACAGCAGAGATGCAACAAAGAAAATTAAACCGCAACTATTTTATAATTAATGAATCAATTAATCATCTTTTAAGCACAAACGCTGAAGGTGAACTGGAGAGAATTCCCGCACACTGTCCTTTTAAGAGCAATAAACCTTATTTAATTACGTTTAGATCCTCAGACCTTCATCACCACTCATCATCATTGCCCGATGAAGGTCTGAGGATCTAAATGTTGTGCATTTTAATTAAGGTTATTAAGTAATAGGACAGAGTGTGGGAATTCTTTTCCTCCTGCACACTTGTCTACACGTTTTGCAGGTGTGCATGAGCCTGGACTCTTGGTTGGACAAAACAAGACATTTGAAGACATCACCTCGGACTAAAAATAATCAGCAGGATAATTGATAATGAAAACAGTTGTTTCTGTCATAAATTTCCCAGGCAAATAACACCAAAGCTATCATGCATGTCTATAAGGCACTGGACATAAAAGACAACACTGTATAGTTCTGTAATTTGGGTGAACTGACCCTTTAAATGTGAGCTTTTTTTTTCTCATCCAGGGAGAAGAGCATGACTGACATCATCCGCTGCTACCCTGAGATGAAGGCGACAAACGACAGAGGGAAGCAGGTGACGGAGTACACCAACAAGTACTGGTTGATGCTGAGCAAGGACGAGACCGCAGCGTTGTACCCTGAGAAGGGGATACAGAAGTAAGTCCAGACCTGCGGCTCACACACAAACTACTGTCAGTCAGTCGCTACAGGAAACAGCCTGGAACTGTCAGTTACTCTTATTTTGAAAGGGTGTCTGTCAACCAATGGCTGTGTGTAGAAAAATACACTTTTTACTATTTAAATGATTTGAAGGTCATTTGTGTTTTTACTGTGATGTAAATTGTACGTTGTGTTTTTTCTCTCAGAGAGGAGATGAAGTGGCGTCAGTGGGCCGACAACTGGCTCGTGCATCTTATATCCCCCAACGTGTACCGGACAACCGGCGAGGCCCTGGCATCCTTTGACTACATCGTGCGCGAGGGCAAGTTTGGTAGTTTCGAAGGCTTCTTTGCCAAATATGTCGGCGCTGTGGCCATGTTCATCATCTCCAAAAGGCTGAAGAGTCGGTGAGTTACACAGGAAGTTGTCTCACAGCGAGTGTGAAGAACTGTGTCTGTGTCCCTTGTGTTGTGGAAATGTTTCTGGTAGTTGGGACTTGTAGTTTTTTTTATTTTGAACCTCAAAGTATTGATTCTTTCCTTTGTTTTTATACAACAGACACAACCTGCAGGACGACGTCAGGCAGGATCTCTACAAGGCCGTCAACGAGTGGGTGGCAGCCATCGGCAAGAAGAGGAAGTTCATGGGTGGAGATCATCCCAACCTGGCAGACTTGGTGAGGGAACATATCTGCCTCTGTCTCTCCTGACATGTTTGATGATCCTCTGACTTCATGACAGAACAGCTTTAAAACTAATCCCTGTTTCCCTCCGTCTGCAGGCGGTGTTTGGCGTCCTCAGAGTGATGGAGGGCCTGCAGGCGTTTGACGACATGATGGCGAACACCAAGGTCAAACACTGGTACAGACGGGTGGAGAGGGCGTCGCTCAACCACGAGGGCCGTGAATGAGGCCGAACAGGTGAAGGAAGGAGACGGCAGAACACCGAGCGCTTCCAGCCTCAAAAGGACTGAACAGTAAACTGTCGACACAGAAAGACGGCGTCCGGCATCAGGAAGCAAGAAGTCCTGCTTTTATTGTGGAAACGGTTCGATGACGGTCGCTGCTGCCCTGATTGATTTCCTCATGAATTTAAACCTATTAGCTGCAGACGTTTGTGTAGATAAAATACTGAAAATACTGTCGCCAGATATTTAATTTGACCATTTAATGACCTGCTTCTGTGGAGGACACGTCAGACCTGCTGGTCATCTTAAGCACGTTTTACTTACCTCTACTGGTTAACTATGGGAACTGCAATAATTCAAACACATTTAACCCAGAGTTTAGTCGCATTTTTACAATAGAAACAAAATAAATGAGT
The DNA here is from genome assembly GCF_041903045.1 of Epinephelus lanceolatus. Taxonomy (NCBI): domain Eukaryota; kingdom Metazoa; phylum Chordata; class Actinopteri; order Perciformes; family Serranidae; genus Epinephelus; species Epinephelus lanceolatus. Next base: position 4,521,841 of record NC_135742.1, read on the forward strand.
CAGCATCTCTGACGCAGCAGTTCTGTCAGTTTACTGCATATATGTTTGCTTTATTTTTTGTTGTGGAGGAGGTGAAAACATCACGTATTGTCCCTTTAATAACAGACAGGGTTTCCATGCAGATCTGGAAAAGTCTGGAGAATGAGTTTACACATTTCCAGGCTACACGGAAATAATTTTGAATAATTTTTCAGTCCTCACCACCACCACAACAAATTAAAAAAAAAAAAAATAACGATAGAAAAGAGATAAGCTTCAATTGGAGGTCACGTACGCATTACTTAGTTTTGAGTGATTGAAAATGTTTATTTTTATCCATTTGACTCAGATTCACTCAGCTGTCATGTAATTTCAAATAAGCATGTTCAGATAATTGCCGCTTTATCTGGGGAAAAATGTGTTATTTTGATTTTCTTCTTGGTTCAGTCGTTTCTGTGTAAACTCTCTACACATCAGGTTATCTCTATTTATTTCAGACAGGTGTTTCTCTGTGTAAGTGACGCAGGATCAGTGAGGCAGCGAGGACTCAATGAGCTCATCAGCTGCTTTTCTCTTTGGGGGTGAAATAAAATAAGATGTAAGAAGAGCTGGTGAGCTGCCAGTTTGAATGTACTTAATATGCAAACTGCAGATCAATCCTAAATTAAGTGTATTAAAACAACTTAATGTGCATAGTTGTTAAAAGGTAAAAATAAAAAAAGGAAACCTGGAGTTGTGTGTTTGATTTGACTCGTGCAGGATAACATCTAGTCAGGTCGTGAATTTTTTTCTTTCAATCATGTTTTTACATCAGATGTAACAAATGATGTGACTGTTATCAGAGTGCTACAACAGAAACCCCACTAATAAATCAACTCGTTCCTGAACTGATCTTCTAGCCATCTACTTTTACTCTTACACTAATCAGAAACAGGTTTGACCACGTACAAGGAATTTGACTTGGTAATTTGGTGCTTAACGGTCACAATGAACTCAGTAAGAGATGAAGACACCAGTGCTGCAAGTTAAGACCTTTAAAGTGGCAATTTACACAAAAAAAAGTGTAAAATCTGTCAGAAAAAAATAACGTTTTGATAATAAAATGTGCAAAATATTGACTTATGTGCCAAAGAAAAAATAGTTAATGTAATGCAGTTAGAGTGTGAGGTGGTTGGGATGAGAGTCAGCACCTCCAAATCATCTGACTGGCCAGAAAAGATGAAGAAGAAGATGTCAGCTTAAAAAAACAAAGAGAAGCAGCAAATCCTCACATTTAGAAACTTGAACCAGAGACTGTTTAAAGTTTCTGACAAACCAGCTGAAGTAGAATTGACTATTTTTAAAAAGAGATAAAAATCAAATAACAAAAATCTTCCAGTAAACTGCTGATGAGGTTTAATTCCACACATTTGGTTTACAGATGGAGACATTTCTGCACAACATGTGAAAATTACAATCATTTTGATAAAACATCTGCATCACAAGAGTCTACATTCAGACTTCTTCTCTGCTCCTCTACCATGACTTTCATTTTTGTTTCACTTGAAAGCACTGAGTCATCTTTAGATTCCTCTTTCAGCATGACCATCAACTCTGCTGTATTCTGAAAACACTGACTAACACACGTCAGCAGTTTTAAATTGATATACGTCCTAATTTTGGGATGACTTCATTCACAACTATTAAAGACAGCTCATCAGCTCACGAAGCTTCAATCCACACAGTGGATTCATTAAAAATAAATAGCAAAAACGTTCAAATCATTCAACACAATTCGGATTTGAACAGCGAGTGTTGAAATAAAAACACAAACAGTAGTGACCAGATTTAGTGAGAAAACAAAACTTGTTTCCTCCAACAAACCAACAGAAACAGCTTCAACATCAGGATGTTTAACACTTTTCTTCTGGAGGATTCAGAGCGTTTAGAGCAACATAATTACTACATGTCGTTTTTAAAGAACGAGCAGATCTGGCTTTGTTTTGTTGCAACACATAAATCATGAAGTACATTTTAAAGCTGTAAGAAGCAGAAAACCATCATTGGAGCAGATGTCGGAGTAGAAGTGCTTCCTGTCTCGCCGTTAGCCGTTTGAAACTTCATCCAAAGCTGGTGAATCAATTTGGAATATACCGTGTAGTTGAGCGTGGCCTCCACTGTGTCTTTACTTATCAAACACCTCCTGATATTTTCTCTGAGACGTCCAGTAAATGACACAAATTTAATGAGCTCCAGCAGCTTCTACTTTTCCTCCTTGTTTACTGGCTGAAGTTGCCTCCTAGTCCCCAGCGTCAGACCACATGTCCCTCACTTTCTGCCTCATTCAGTCCTGAACGGCGTCATGCAGCAACATCCAACATGGCGGCTCCTCTTCCTCCTCGTCTATCACGAGTTCCAGAACATGGAGCTCAGCTGGCCTTTGGGTGGACGGATCTGCCGGCTCTGCAGCGACGTCTACACAAGGGAGGAAAAGTGGAGTTTATTCACAAGAAACAAAAACAAGATTTTGAGACTGCACAAAAAATTAAACATACTTTAAAGGTATTTTTTTCTTGTAAACATGTTTTTTCCTCCTGTGCTCCTGTTATTTAAGTATTTTTTCTTATTCTACCTTTTTCTTGTTTCTATTGAAGTCCTATTTCTATGTTGTCAGTGTGTGTAGCATGGAGGGAGCTGCATTTCATTGTGTACTCCCGTGGTGTATGCTGACAAAAAAGCTGACGTAACATACAATCAGATACAGAAACATCCTGTTGTTAACTCTACTCCTATATTCTCACATTTGTCATATAAAACTCTGCATTTCCTCTCTTGACTCTGTAATTTTTTAAGTTATGAACTGGGCTGAACTGTTTGACACTCAGACTGATCGTGATCCCTGACACATCAGGGCAACGGTCGGCTGTTGGCCAATGTTGAGCTGTCGCTAAGTGGCTGTTGCGCTATAGTTTTCACAGTGTGTTCGGCCCTTATCAGCTGTTTTTCAGCTTCAGCTGGCGGAGCCCGTCGGTGAGATCAATCACCCTGACCGGCAGATCAGCGCAGTGAACGAGAAGACAAACAGAAGTGAGGACAGCAAACAACTCAAGTCAAAAGGGCGTGAGTTAAAAACAAACTTGTTTTATGAGGTAAGATTTTTTTGTTTTAGCCGCTGGCTCACCCCAAACTCCTCTGTGTGAACTGTATAACCGCTCAGATCAAGAAGCCACCCTGATCACAGAGGACCCTTCTCACCCCCTCTACCAGTCCTTCAGTTACCTCCATCAGGCAGATGCTACAAAGTCCCACTGGCCCAGAAAAACATCTACAAGAAATGTTTCATTCCCTCTGCAATAACCACTCTGAACAATCTAAAACAGACACTGCACTTTGACCTAGTAACTAAAAGTCTAACTACCTATGTATCTAAGCAGAAACGCTATGCAACTGTTCGGGTTATTGTTCGCTAGTGCACGGCACATATCATTTGTTCTTTCAACATCAGATTGTCTTGTTCATGTGCTTATTAGCGTCCTGAATCCGTGCTGACGGTCATTTGGTTCCTCTTTTTGAATGACTGATACAGACCACTGCCGCCTGCTGGCACTGAGCGCTATTTACTTCTCACCCAGGTGCAGAATGTACATGCTAGCTGCCATTGGCTGCAGTCTTTGTGGTGCAAAGTGCAACTTTTTGACCGAGACACAGACGTCAGCCTTTGTCATCACTAGTTCTTTGATGCTGGTTTGGCTAAGTAAATAATAAATCCATCTGTTGGACCACCAGATGACTTTCTGGAAGGTCCAAAATCCTGATCTGCAGTTTAAACAATTCTGTGATCACATCAGAAGATCCTTCATAAACTGTAGTGATCTTGTTTTAATATTAATGATGTAAAATTTTACATGTGTCTAAAAAAGTGCTGTGAAATAAATAAAACTAAACTTTGCCGAAAAAACAGACAGAACATACTTTTCTTCTTGCTTATTTTTTTTTCCCCTTTTGCCAACATTTTTGAAGACGTAGCCGTCACGTTTGAACAAAACCAGTATAGTTTTGGCAGTGCAGATTATTAACAAACTTTATTAATGCAGCTGAAACATTTCAGAACTGTAATAAGACAAATAAAAATAATAGAAAAACTTATTATTATTACTGCTTTACTTTTAAATATTTAAGTTGATTTGCCTTTATTATGTTTATACACATAACTTTTTTTCTACACTACATTTGCATTTATCAGTGCACAGGTGTATTTTTCCCTTTTCTTTCTTTTAAATCTTTTCTCGTTATCTTATATTTTGCATTTGCACTGTAAACTGAGCATCTCTCAATCTTCATGGAACAAAGTGCCCGATATTATAAGATACAAACAATAATAATAAAACAGAAACAACATGTTGGAAATAAAACGTTGTACTACACTTAGTGAAAGGTTTAAAGAATAGATTACAGGCTGATTAACGAGTGTAGTGTACAGCATCTGCCCAGTTCATAGCTAACATTAGCAGTGGGTAACGTACCTCTAGAAACTGTTTGAGTCTGATGACTGAGCCCATCTGTCCACTGCTGGTCACCGCTTCAATTCTGGAGACATCAAAGAGACACATGCAACACATCAGACAGAAGAAACTTGTGGCGACAGCTGCTGATAAAATATTTCACTCCATGATTTAAATGTTTAAAGAGAGCATGTACCTGGGGAAGTATTCCTCTTTCAGCAGCAGGATGAGTTTCCAGAACTGGCCCTGATACTGCTTCATCAAAGCATTACCACAGACCTGAACAAAAACACAAACATCAGCACAGAAGTTTAGATTTTTAACCATAGACTAGTGTTGCACAGTATACCGGTACTAAAATAGTACCGTGGTACTAGAGTATTCCAAACGGTATTATACTGCATTTGGAAAATACCGGTACTTTTTAAATTGATTCAATTCATTCATTTATTTAATTCATTTATGCACACAAACACCTTCCTTGTTCCTATTGGAGCACATATTGTGCAAGTGGTGTGTATGACAACACCTGTATCAACATTCGCAGCTAGCGTACGTGAAAAAAGACAAGAGAAAGTCTGCCTCACAAAGGGAGACAACATGAGACAACACCAACTTGGTGAAACATTTGAGCAACCAAACCGTGACGTCCGTACCAAGGTACTTACCGAACCATGATTTTTTTGGTACTGTTACACCCCTACTATTTATTGTTCTAAAGGTTTGTAGCCAAAAGGACTTTTCCTTAGGAAAAGTACTGAAGAGTATCGAAAAGTATCGAAATTCATATTGGTATTGGTACCGAAACAAAGATTTTGGTATCGTGACAACACTACCATAGACAGTACAAAATAATGGACATAGCCAACGTTTGTGGACTCCCGTTTTGAATAGGGATACACCGATATGGATTTTTTAGGGCCGATGCCGATACCGATTTTTTTCCATCACCCTTAGCCGATGACCGATTATGGAATGGCAATTTTCTTGAGCCGATATTTGGGGCCGATACTGCTTTTGCTCCCTCAATTTACATAAAAAAAATGACACAATGATAACAAATATTACAGGTCTCAAGTTTAAAATAAGAAAAATTTATTGAACAGTAAAAAATACTAAAACAAGATGGAAAGTTGAGGTAGAACAGGTAGAATATTATTATTATTATTATTATTATTATTATTATTATTATTATTATTATTATTATTATACATTCAAATAAAAAAAAAAGAGTTCAGTGCTCTTAAATCTTCCAGTAATGTCTTTATAAAATAAACAAATATTTAAGCTGAAGCATAAATAAAACAACAACTACTGTACACAGTAGGATTCGCTGCATGTGCACTGCAGGGTCTTCCAGCAACACAGAGCTGCCCGTGGATGCCTGTCTGTAAATCATGCCAGGGAAAAATAAATCCGCGAACCCACGCGCGTATCGGCCGATGCCGATACAAGTAAAAAACTCAAAAACTCAAATTCTCTTCATTTTTTGAGTACACACTTTTCAAAGAGTTTTTTTTTTTTTACATTTGATTTTTTTTGCATTTTATTTTTTTTAAACTTTAAGAAAATAACCCAGTGACAAAATGTTTATATTATCATTACACATTACCCCTCGACCAACAGACGAGGCCTTCATCTGCATATTTAAATAAGTAATCAAAGTATAATTTAGCTGAATAACCTCTGTGCTCTGTTGGGATCTGTGTGTATAGGAACAGCTATATTGATGTTTAAAAAAGCAGTGTACACTCACCTCGAGAAAGTCGAACAGCAGCGTCGCTGTGATGTCAGCCAGAGGCTCCATATTCAGCATCTGAGCCAGCCAACGCCAGCCTTGGTTCAGTCCGTGAGGAGCAGACTGGAACACATCAAGAAAAGAGTGAGAATCAAAAGTTTAAAGATGAAGAAATGTAATAATGTTTTTAAAGGGAGGTGAAACAGTTCTTACCCCGTGCTTGGAGCCGTAGGGCCACCTCAGCTGGATCACGGCTGCGTAGAGACGGATCATCCCAGACATCCTCTTTAGGAAACTATCCTGACCTTCGACCCCGGTGTCGTCCACACGGTAACCAAGAATCCTGGAGAAGTGAGGATTATTGTTGTGATTAAACAAATGTAATGATGGAGTAAAAAATGAGTGCAGCAACACGTGTCTGTCTCCCTGACCTCTGGTATTCCTCCACAGGTGTGCCATCCTTCATCGGAGGGTAATGTGGGACTGCGTACGGACATTTCTTGTGCAGGTGGGCGAGGATGAGGTCGCCCACTCGAGGGTGCAGCTCCCAGACGCCAGAGGCCACCACGGCGATGGGGAAAGCAGCTTCATGGTGAGACGCCACCTCCTCCTCTCCTTGTTTCTATAGGGAGGAAAAATCCAATTCCACAGGAGTTTTACTGTCATTTAATTTGTTGTAGATTTGGTTTATTTGTATGGTTTATTTATTTGTTGATTTTGGTGTTGCAACATACATTTTCCCCACCTTTTTGTGACGAGTGTTTCAGAGATATTTATATAACATGTCAATCAGACTCACCACAAACTTCTCAGCCAGTTTGTAGCTGACAAATTCCAGGCCCTGAGGATGCTGGGAGGTGGAGACAGACCTCCCCCCCGACACCACCGCTCGTCCCGACAGCAGCTTGTCGATCTTGTCAAAGATTTCCCGGAGCTGCGATCCGGAGTCGCTGGCGATTTGACTGACAGGGATGGTGGCTGCTTTCTGGAGCTCCAGCTTCAGCTTCTTTGTCTTTGAGGAGAAATGAAACCATCTGTACAGAGTTCTGCTCACGAGTTAAACGTTAATCATTGCATATTTTTGCTTGCCACTACAGCGCTTAATTATATGGCTTGTTGAAATTCAATACTTTTAGGGTCCTCCGGCCACGGCTGTAGCCAGCGCAAAGGCATAAGAACTTAAGGTTATGGATATAAAGTTCTCTATAAATATAAGATTATTATCATTATTGAAGCACAAACTGACCTGGACGTCTTTTGAGGTGTTGAGCTGGTTGAAGGACTGAGCGGACTGAGCAGCCAACTCCTGCAGCTCCTTGTACCATTTCAGAGTGCTGTCTTCAGCGCTGTTCTGCAGCCCTGTTGGAGAACAACATCCATCAGTGGGAGCAGAGGTATTCAGATACTTCACTTACATAAAAGCACTAATACAACACTGTGAAAATATTTCACTACAAATAAAAGACCTGCTTACTTCAGTAAAAGTTTGCAATTATTACCAGTAAAATGTACATTAAGTATGCAGAGTAAAAGTATTGATTGTGCAGTAAAATGTTCCCTGCTGTCAGTGTTTTATTCCATCTTGTGTTTTTGGATTAATATTCCTGCTGCATTAACGTGTATGTGTCATTTTCCTGCTGTAGATGTTTCAGGTTTTTAACTCCCTTATATACTGTTATTCTATGGCAATGCATCATATTCTATAACTGAAGCGTGGCTGTTCTGTGAGAACCATGCATCTCTATAAAGTCAGAAAAACAGTCTGTTTTCAGCTTTGTGACGATGCATTTTCCAGCTGATCCAAGATGGTTTTTAAAGAGTTTAAGTAGCTTAAGAAGTATTTTCTCAACACATAAAGGAACACTTCATCCTTCAGGCCCTGGTCACACAGAGCGTTTCAGTATGTAGTTCCTGACATGTTGAGGTAGACAGATATTTTTGGGGTGTTTTTGCCTTTAATTGATAGGACAGATAAGTGTGAAGGGGAGAGAGAGAGAGAGAGAGAGAGAGAGAGAGAGAATGACATGCAGCAACGGGCCACAGGCTGGAGTCGAACCTGGACCGCTGCGGCAACAGCCCCGTACACGGGCCGCCTGCTCCATCCACCAAGCCACCGACGCCCCAGTTTCCAGGCATATTTTAGGATGACTCAGGGGCAGTTTGACAACCTGCTGTCTATCGTCAGGCCGTATAGCTCTGGCTATCCAGCAACCACTACCACCAGTTTCTCCTCCATTGTTTACCAACTGCAAACTTGTTGTCGTGACCAACACAGAAGGCCCGCCTCTCAAATCATCTGATTGCACAATGGGGAAAAAGAGGTGACGTGGGGCACTTCTACTCTGAGTTTTTTCAACTCAAGAAGTTCAGAGCGCTGGCAAAAACGCCAGTGGATAGTGCCGGCGCCCCATATACAGAGGCATTGCCTTGCTGCAGTGGCCGCGGGTTCGAGTTCAGCTCGCGGCCCTTTGCTGCATGTCAGTCCCCACTTTCTCTCTGTCTCCCCATTTGACTCTCTGTCCTGTCATTAAAGGCAAAAAAGCCCACAAAAATAATCTTTAAAAAAACGACAACAAAAAACAAACAAACCGCGAGGCGCCTAGCAGTGCAAACACAGCGAGCAAAAATCTTCATTCTCATTAAAAACAAATCACAAAAAGACGCTTCCAGCTGCTAAAACACTTTCTGTGTGATCAGGACCTCAGTTTATCACAAACACTCAACATAAACACAACTGGAGACACATGATTTTCACTGGAGAGGAAGGGAATTAAAAATTGTAATCTGAAAAGTAACTAAAGCTGTCAGACAAATGTAAAGCAGTGAAAAGTACAATATTTACCTCTGAGATGTTGTGGAGTATGAAGCTTCATCATATGGAAATACTTCAGTAAAGTACAATCACTTTGAATTACACTACTTATAACCATCAAATACTCTTAAAGCTCTCAGAGTATTCTGTATCCGTGGGTTACAGACTGAAAAATATCAGCTAGAATCAAATGTATACAGTCACTTCTTGCTGCGCTGTGAGGGTTTAAAGTCTCATTCTTAATCATCTGTTCTTTAGTGCTTCTCTAAACAACATACAGTATCTTAAGGACGGGTCAGATCACTACACGTGATGAGGGAGTGGTCACTACTGCAGTAATGAACCCGACTCTCACCTTTCCTCTTTGCCTTCTCTTTGGCCGACTCTGCCGCCTTCTTCTGCGCTTCCTGCTGCGCCTGCAGCTCCGCCTGCTTCCTGCGCTGCTCCTCCTCCTCATGCTCCTTCTTCTTCTTCTCTTGAGCCTTTGCAACTTCCTCCTGCATCTGCCGGATCAGTGCCCTCATCTCGTGGAGGGCTCGCTCAGCCACGGTCATGTCATCCACGCTGGGGAACTCTCCCTGGAAAGACACAGTAGCTCTTACACACAACTACGTCTGTCCCAACTTTCTTCCTCTTAATGTACGAAGGAGCCATGATCCAAACCTGAATTTCACAAATCAGGATTTAAACTGACCTCTGCCGTCTTCCGCACCACCTCTGACAGCTGCGAGCACAGCTGGTTCCCGCGGGTGCAGTAGGAGTTAAGGCTGGCCGGTGGGAGATCAGTTTTGGTAGACGGCTCCAGCAGCTGGTTGAGCTGCAGGATCTCCTCCTGGATGGTGTTGAGGTTACGCAGTCGCTCCCTGCCCTCCGCCTGCCGCTGACGCTCGAGCTCCGCCTCCCGCATGCGCTGCTGCTCCGCCTCCCTCAGTCGCAGGTTGAGGATCTGACAGCGAGAATAGAAAATGAGTTTATACTGTACAAAACATGCACAGCTGCTGACACACGATGTGAGTTCAGGTGTATCACATCATCACAAAACAGTGAGGACATTAATTAATGAAGCGTCTCAGAATCAGTCATGAAACTGTGCCACCAGTGAAACTATGTCATGAAGCACTCGTAACTCAGAGTAGGACTCTAGTTTAATAGTTTAATAGCTCGTAAATCGTATTGATATCTGCCAGTGAGCTATTTGGATTAACAGTGTGTCTACAGGTATCAGACGCTTTTCAAAACCTTTTCAAGATAAACTTTTTCTAGTTTCAAAGCTGCATTTTCCCCGGAAACATAAGCTTGTGAGGACTTCAATTATGCAGTGAAATCATGAGCTCTCTCTGGCATTAGTTTATTAAAAAATATATATTTGATTTTTGCCAAAGCTGCATCTTTTAATAAGCTAATTGGCATCAGTTAATATGACATGTCTGTGTCTGACCTTCATGTCCTGGCATATCAAGAGTCTCCTGCATAGCAGCACAAAGAGGTGTTCTTACCTAAGTTAATTAAATTGAGACAATGCTTTGACCTCTAGATCTAAAATACATCTCTCTGAAATTTTTAATCCAGTTAGCTTTGATTTTTTTCTTCAACTCTTACCTTCATTCTGTGTCGCTGCTCTTCCTTCAGCTTCTCCTGACGCCCGATGCTTTCTTTAGTTCTACAGAAAGTAAAAAGCAGACCAGGGTTGATGGCACGTTTTGGAAACAACATAAAGACTCTGCATCCTTGACAGCAGCTCTTAGAGTGTTTTCACACCTGAACTTTAAGTCCTGTTAAATCAGACTCAGGCTCAATATGAGCTCCCTTGTCCTGTTCAGTTGTCTGAAGGCAGCACGTCTTCCTTAAAGTGCATTCAGCATACTGCTGGTTCAGTTTTGCCTGTTACATCGCCCAGATAATTATCACAGCTATGAACAAACGCCAAGGAAGGACCTTCTTCCTGTATTTACATTCTTACTCCTGCCCGTGACACATCTGACCAATAGCTGGAGTGAAACCTCTCACTTGATTTGTAGTGATGAATTTTGTTTCACATATATTTTTCTCTGTGTGAAAAGAAACTCAACTGAAGGGGAACAAGCTCCAAGTTTACAAACTCAGCTGATTCAGACCAGAGCAAACAAACTACAGATGTAAACCGCGCTTACTCTCTGTCCATCATGTCCCTCATGGTCTGGAACTCCTGCCTCTGCTTCAGCTCCATGAACTCCTCAAAACGTTTCAGCTGCTCCGACTCGGAGCTCGCCACTGCTGCCACCAGCTTCTCCTGCATCTCCTGCCGCAGTTTGAGCGCCACCTGGGCAGACAGATTTCAGATAGTTGTCAGGTGAGACAGCAGAGCACACACAGTAAACAGGTTACATCCAAAGAAAGAAAACAGAATTGATCTATCCATCAGTTGTTTTGATCGACTGTTTTGTCAGATTTCTTAAAAGGTCTTTTTTTGCGACCAAAAGTCCAAAAGAGAAAAGTAATAAATTAACTTTACTATTAAAAAAACAGGGAAAAACTGTAAAATGTTTGGTGTTCTTGCTTTTAATCACTCATCAATACAAACATATTCTTAATTAGTTTTCTGTTGATTGACAAATTAATTAATCAAACACTGAATGATCTAACCAATGCAGTTTTTTTCACAAGATGATGTTCTGTCCAAAAATGTCTTTATGCTCTTGCTCTTGATCAAAACACACCATGTCTATTTAACATTAAACATTTAAACATTTTCTTGCCACACAGCTATTAAACTTGGCCTCATGAGACTTCACGTAGGATAATAAGGATCTCTGTGTCTGACCTTGGCTTTTTCTCGTTGTTGCTCCTCAAACTTGAGAATGCGGCCTGCCGTCTCCATGGCTTTGGGCGACAGCAGGGAAATGGCAGGTAGTGATGTAGGACTGGAAACTTCGCTGACATCTGCCTCTGGATCTTCATCCTTCGCCTCATCACTAACAGCCTGCAGCGCGTGACGAAGAGATAGGAGTCAGAAATTCACAGTCACAGGAAGGCATACATTGTGTGTTACTGTTTTTATCTTACAGGGAAGAAAGTACAACATCCAGCCTCACGGAAAAGTTAAAATACCTCCTTGGAAAAAAAACAGTAATCTGCAGGTTTTCAGAGTCAACAGTGAAACTTTTACAATCTTGCAAATGAATTAAATTCAAGAAAAGGTTACTGCAAAACAAAAATTCTCAGTTCTTTTAAAACCTCTGAGGAATGCCTGTCCTTACAAAATGATAACAACTCATTTTGATGACTTTCTGAAACCAATATAGTACAAAAAATAGCTTTTGCCACTGGGTTGTTTCAAATATACAGAATATTACAAATACCAGTAAGCTCCAAAAAACCTTCACAAATCACACAAAAGTTATTACAGTTATTTCTTCTTTGACCCCCCAGAAAACACTGCACTTTCCCCCCATAAAAAAAAAGAAAAAAAAACAGAAAATACATAATGTATTCTGGACGAGAGACTTGCCTGCTCACGCTCGGCCTTTAAAGACGGGGCTGCAGAAAGTGTGGCGTGCCTTGTGCTGAGGTCGGGGATGGATCCTGTGGAGGAGACCGAGGCTGAGATCTCCTCAGAGAGGCCCGGGCTGGAGTCTCTGGAGCTGGAGTTCAGAAAGGAGGAGTTCTGCAGGGGCAAGGAGCCGAGACGCTCCAGTATGACCCCAGAGTGCGAGGACAGGATGACGGCCTCTTTGCAACCTGCCAGAATGTGCTGCAAGAACACAGATACGTAAAACCACGGGTTTGCTTCATTCATGGAGTGTTTAAATGTTTAAATTTAAGTGTACGGTTTAAATGTACCAAAGGGCTTTTAGGTTTTAACATGGGATGAGTACACATTTAGCTCCATTGATTTTATCACATCACACACATTTCAACCTCACACAGGTTTACAGATATAGTCTTGAATACATAAACACTACAAAAAGTTAAAAGGTCTTTTTAAAGACTTAATTATTGTTCTGTCATGTGTTTACAGTTATTGTTTATCAGTGCTGTGTTGTAAGCTGAATTACCTCACAGTGTTGTATGACAGGGAAGAGTCCGGACACATGATCATTATTGAACAATGGTGCAACTCGGCTTTAAATATGTTTGGTCATTTTACTTTGGGCCTCCTGCACGCTCCTCGGTGGATAGACTGAGGGAAATTGGACTAACTTCAAAATTTGCAGTTAAATATGCAACTTAATATGCAATTATCATCACTTTGTTTCTTCTAAAACGTGTTTGTTTTCCAGAGAAGATGACTGAATAAAATATTTAAATATTAACTATGCACATTTTTATATTTATTTAGGATAAATTAATTATTATATTAATTGCATAATAAAAATAATGTTTATTCTAATCAAGAAATTAGTAAGTAATTGACTAATTGAATGAAGAATTGCTAATTTAATCGGGAAATAAACTGTTGCAGCACTACTGACAAGATTTAAATTGTGACTTGTCGGCCCACAGTGTCAGCCAATATTCCCTGATCCTATTTCATCAGTGTTAACTCTGGACAAACCTTCTCTTTCTATTTTGAATTTTGAAGATGAGCTTTGTGAAATCATCATGTTGCCTGTTAATTCCAGCTTGTTATTATTGGCATTATTGTTCACTTGACACTAACGCAGGAACCTGCTCCTGTTTAAATCTGCAAACATTTTGAGCATAAGCTTCCAGTTTGTTTAACCAATGACTGCTCATTTTCACTTCTGCACATATTCAGATGTTGAAGGGATGTTTGTCTCTTTTTGCCCTTTCAGTTGTCAGTCTGGTTGAACCAATGTTTGGCGTTTTGTTTTCCATGTACAAAACAGGGGCTGGACATTCACCAGTTACTCACAGGGATTACTGTTTACTATTTCTACTTTGTATAATTCATTTGTTCACTTATTTAAATACAAATAAGATAGCAGGACAAGTTGATTAAGATATATATGTAATATTAATATTTAGATTTATTTTTAGTAAGGCTAAGACAATTGGTAATATATATCTTACGTGTAGACTGGTTATTTTTGGAAGTCATGGTTAATTGGTAATTTATATTACATATAAAGATAGATATATTGTAATTAATATTATATATATATATACATACATGGGTTATTTTTGTGTGACAAAGTTAACTGGTAATAGGAATTGTATATTTAGAAAAATTTTAGGTATAGGTTTATCTACATAAGTTTCATTTCACTCGATGGCTGATGGAGAAGGCGTGGGATTTAATAAGTTTATACTTCCTCCCACTCCTTTTCGGATGTGTAAATCAAGGTGACAATTGCCTTTACCTTATGCTTTTCATTATTTATAAATATTACTTTCTTTCTGTCTGCTTGTTTCTATGTTCATGTCTTTTTTTTACATGTTCAAAATAAATATCATATATCAAAACAAACCATTTATACAAAAAAATAATAAAAATATAAAAAACATTTGTAAAAAGGACTTTCTACAACCAAAAGCGAGGAAATACCATATCAAGTTTTAGCGGCAGGAGATTACAAACTTTAAACAATAGTGTATATTTTGACACAAAGACACACTAATGATGAATAAAACATTGACAGAGGAGGAAAAGTACAGCATGCACATTTAAATGAAGTATAAAGTAGCATAACATGGAAGTACTCAAGTACAACAAAGCACCTAAAAATTGAACAAGTAGATTAAGCAAATACACTTCACGAAAATGCACCACTGTGTTTATTTAACGATGTATCTTGTGTTAAACTCTTCGGCTTGAAAACAAGAAATAAAATGAAATTATGTGGGTTAGTGTGCGGTCACATAATTATTTAGTTAGATAAACGTTAGCTAATTGAAGACAATGCTAACACCTGCTTCTTATTTGTCCTAATGATGATTTAGAAAACTGAAGCACTTAATTTCCCTCATTACAGATCGTCCTGTGGTAATTTTACAGAGTGAATTCCTGAAGTTATGTAGCTAAACAAGCGGAGACATCTTGGCCCGGCTAACACAAACTAGCCCTTAGCTAGTTAGCTTGGTGTCTGAGTTAGCAAAGTTAGCTCACCTCGCCTCTTTCCGACCAGAACGGGTCGTATAAGATTTTTCCCTTCGGTGAATTTTTTAAGGCCTCTAAAGTTTCCCATCGTAGATTTTCAGCAGGCATCACGACAGGACGATAAAGAAAACTAAAACTAAAAACTACCGACAGCGTCGGGCAAACAAGATTTGAACCGGAGGATGGAGTTACATAAATCACAATCCGACAAGAAACAGCCCGCTCTATGTTTCCGGATGGGCCAAAGTCTGTTTTTATAATAATAATAATAATAATAATAATAATAACTATATGTGTGTATTATCATCATCATCATCATATTATTATTATTATTATTATTATCATTTAGTTCCTCTTTATGTTTAGTAGCAGTTGGTTAAGGTGAAGTAGTAGTATTTTCTCAAGTGAATGCATTAGGGACTGTTCCTTAATTATGAGGGGGACGGGGGTGTTGCAAATCATATATTTTTTAAGCATTGGGCAGGGACTTATATTTTTATTTTGGCTTAGGGGAAGGACATACATCTTTACATGGCTGTATTTTGTATTCATCTTACTGCTGACTTCTACAGCATGCCTTCCAGATGTGCATGCTTCGTATTTTGTGATATTTAAAGACAACAAGTCATGTTTTATTTGAAATATCTAGAATTACACCACTTATCATAGATGGAAACAGTAAAAGCAGAAATTATCACTGGATTTTTACATTTCCAATAGACCTCGGACATGTCGTGCGATGAAGGCCTCCATCAGAAAAAAAAACCCATGACCAAATCTGTTTTTGCAACAATTTGTTTTTGTTAACAGGTGCTCAAATTACAGTGTGGGAGCAGTTCTAAAAAAGTGTGTCAGGTTTTCACTCATGCATTTGAAATTTTTATTTTAAATAAGGTGCATATGATATAGGGAATATAAGAATTAGCTAACATGCTAAGGTGAGGAAAAAAATAGCCAACAGTAGGGTGAAAAATATAAGAAATAGCTAACTAGCTAAAGTGCAAAAAAAAACAAAAAACAACTAGCTAACAGTAAGGTGCAAAATATAAAAACTAGCTTACTAGCTAAGGTGCTAAAAAACCTAGCTAACAGTAGGGTTCAAAATATATGAAATTATAAGAGCAAAATCTAAAATATAACACTAGCTAACAGTAGGGTGCAAAATATAAGTAATAGCTAACGAGCTAAAATGCAAAAAACCAAAAACCTAACTAACAGTAAGGTGAAAAATATAAGAAATAGCTAATGAGCTAAGGTGCAAAAAATAGCTAACAGTAAGGTGAAAATTAAGACTTAGCTAACAAGCTACGGTGCAAAAAAACAACAACTAGCTAACAGTAAGGTGCTAAATATAGATAAAAGCTAACTAGATGAAGCACAAAAAAACCTAATTCATAGTAAGGTGAAAAATATAAGAAAAAGCTAACTAGCTGAAGTGCAAAAAAACTAGCTAATAGTGAGGTGCAAAATATAAAAACTAGCCCACTAGCTAAGGTGCTAAAAGAACTAGCTAACAGTGGTTCAAAATATATAAAATAGCTACTAGCAAGATGTAAAATATAACACTAGCTAACAGTAAGGTGCAAAATATAAAAAATAGCTAACTAGCTAAAGTGCAAAAAGAACAACCTAACCTAACGAGAAAATGATCCTTCCGCAGGTTCACCTACGGAAACCTTGTTACGACTTTTACTTCCTCTAGATAGTCAAGTTTGTAAGGTGAAAAATATGAGAAATAGCTAACTAGCTAAGGTTAAAAAAAAACCTAGCTAACAGTAAGGTGCAAAATGTAAGACATAGCTAACAAGCTAAAGTGCAAAAAAACTAACAGTAAGGTGAAAAATATAAGAAATAGCTAACTAGCTAAGGTGCAAAAAAACTAACAGTAAGGTGAAAAATATAAGAAATAGCTAACTAGCTAAGGTGCAAAAAACTAGCTAACAGTAAGGTGCAAAATGTAAGACATAGCTAACAAGCTAAAGTGCAAAAAAACTAACGGTAAGGTGAAAAATATAAGAAATAGCTAACTAGCTAAGGTGCAAAAAAAACTAACTAACAGTAAGGTGAAAAATATAAGAAATAGCTAACAAGCGAAGGTGCAAAAAAAACAACTAGCTAACAGTAAGGTGCGAAATATAGATAAAAGCTAACTAGCTAAAGTGCAAAAAAAACAACCTAACTAACAGTAAGGTGCAAAATATAAGAAATAGCTAACTAGCTAAGGTGCAAAAAACTAGCTAACAGTAAGGTGCAAAATGTAAGACATAGCTAACAAGCTAAAATGCAAAAAAACTAACAGTAGGTGAAAAATATAAGAAATAGCTAACTAGCTAAGGTGCAAAAAAACTAACAGTAAGGTGCAAAATGTAAGACATAGCTAACAAGCTAAAGTGCAAAAAAACTAACAGTAAGGTGAAAAATATAAGAAATAGCTAACTAGCTAAGGTGCAAAAACACTAACTAACAGTAAGGTGAAAAATATAAGAAATAGCTAACAAGCTAAAGTGCAAAAAAACAACTAGCTAACAGTAAGGTGCGAAATATAGATAAAAGCTAACTAGCTTAAGTGCAAAAAGAAAAAACCTAACTAGCTAAGTTGCAAAATATAAAAACTAGCTAACGGTTGGGTGCAAAATATAAGAAATAGCTACAGTAGGGTTCAAAATGTATGAAATGGCTAACACAAAAAATGTATTTATCTATTTATTTATTTATATTGTGTCTCATTCATTACTTATTGTTTGCTAGTTTTGTCGTCATGTCATTACAATACAGTAGGTGGCAGTATGTGCCTTTAATGTTGGTTTATAGCCCGCCGGGAAAACCATGGAAGAAGAAACAACGTACACAAGCTCAGTCAGCGTTAGCGTTAGATGTGTAGAAGTAACTGGGAGACGATATTGTGGTTGTATGGATAATTTTGACCATGTCTTCAGGGTATCTGAGAGAGTTTGTTAATGAGAGACTAACTGCTGCTGCTCAAGAAATACTCGGAGTTTTTAAATCAACTATCGTCAAGTATGAAGAAGAGCTCGACCGTCAGAGGAGGCTGTTGGCTATCGTTTTGAAACCTCGAATAAGGCTACACAGGATAGGTGGGTACAACTTTAAAGGTCTTTAAAAATTTACAGAGGAGTATGGCTTTGAATTATTAGTTGTATTTATTTGCTCAGATGTGTGTTTCTCTACCATCCCATTAGTATCCTAATAATTCTGTTGTGTGTCCCTCCAGAGCTCCCACAGCAACATGTGTGTAAGGAGGAGGAGGTTCTCTCTGAGCAGCAGCTCTGTATTCAGGAGAGGAACTCCAGTGTGGACCAGGAGGACCCAGAGCCTCCACAGATTAAAGAAGAGGAGGAACTCTGCACCAGTCAGGAGGGAGAGCAGCTTGAACTGATGCAGGAGACTGATGCCTCCATGTTGATTCCTACTCATGAGGAAAGAGACCACAGTGAAGATCAGACTCTCAACTTCAATCCTAACGACACTTTTAATACAGAGACCACCAAGACTGGTGGTATCAGATTCTATGGGATGTCAATACTGAAAATCCCCACGGGAACTCTGAAACTACGTTCTTGCAAAATCTGTGGAAAGGATTTCATAAATAGAGCTTGCTTGAAAGTCCACATGAGATCACACTCAGTTGAGAGGCTGTTTCCTTGCATAACATGTGGAAAAGATTTCAGACATCGTAGTAGCGTGATGGACCACATGAGATTAGCTAACGCAAATGAGAAGACGTAACCTCGCAACGGCTGTGGGAAAAGAAACTTTTATGCATCTACTTTGGCAAAGCGTACGAGGTCACATCCAGGCAGGTAGACTTGTATTTGCATAACTGTGGCGCTTGAAGCGAAAGATTTACTTGAACCATGTACTTGAAGAACACAACATAAGAACATACACAGGAGGAACCATCGAGCTGAAACGCCTGTGAAGACATTTTCTTTTCTTTTTCATACATTTTATTTATGAACATTTTTTACGTTCAATACGTACAGGAAAAAAAGAAAAGCAGTACACGGAAAAAAAGACAAGTATGAGGTCATGGTATGTTTACAAAAACATGACACCCATCCATACATTTTCATCCGCTTATCCGGGCCAGGTGGCGGGGGCAGCAGGCCGAGCAACGCACCCCAGACATCCCTCTCCAGCAACACTTTCCAGCTCCTCCTGGGGGACCCCAAGGTGTTCCCAGGCCAGATGAGATATATAATCCCTCCAGTGTGTTCTGGGTCTGCCCCGGGGCCTCCTACCAGTGGGACGTGCCCAGAACACCTCTTACAGGAGGCGCCCAGGAGGATCCTGATCAGAGGCCCAAACCACCTCAGCTGACCCTTTTTGACACAAAGGAGCAGCGGCTCTACTCCGAGCTCCCTCCGGATGTCTGAGCTCCTCACCCTATCTCTACGGCTGAGCCCAGACACTCATTTTGGCTGCTTGTATCCGCGACCTCATTCTTTTAGTCACTACCCAGAGCTCATGACCATAGGTGAGGATTGGGATGTAGATGGACCAGTAAGTTGAAAGCTTTGCCTTCTGGCTCAGCTCCCTCTTCACCATGACGGTCCAGCACAGCGCCCGCATCACTGCAGAGGCCACACCAAACCGCCGGTGGATTGCTCCCCTCCAGGTTACTGCCTCAAGCGAGGAGTTCAAGTATCTCAGGGTCTTTTTCACGAGTGACAAATTTTCCTCATTGGAAGTAGGGTGTCATATATGGTACATACAGTAATCATGTGGCATCTGTCTCGTTGGCTGAATAAACACCATGTTCTCCAACATTTTTCTCCCAGTTCTTTTGAAGCCATACGGAGCAGGTCATCCGTCCAGAAGGTGTGAGTGTTTAACAGTGTTAATAAAGAGGTCAGCAGTGGGGCCACTTTTCAGGAGCCAGTATTTTCTAATGGCCTTTTTACTTGCTGCAAGATCTTTAGTAGATAGGTGTCATCGTTACTTAGTCCATCAGGGACGTGTCCAAGATAAAGGGACGTGAATGTACTACTGAAACCAAAAGTTTTTGAATTGATTGTTGCTACGTCCTTCCAGAAAGTCTGGATAGAAGGACAAGACCAAAAAACACGGGCATGGTCGACCATGATTTCTCCACATTCCCAGAGCTGGGTGACACTTTGTTTGGCGTGATGAAAAAGTGAATCAGGTTTTCCCAGCGGAAGTCTCCCCACGTCCGGTTGTTTCCGGATGTTTCCCAGGCATTCAGCCACACATCCTCAGCCTGCGAAGACATGTTCATCAACTGACTGACAAACACTTCTGCAACAGCTCCATGACTGCGACTGAATGTATAAAGTCATTACTCAGGAGAGGTTGCAAAATTTTGACTAAGTGCATTTTATTCCAGCGTAGTTTTTCCCCTTCATATTACTGCAATACTCATTCTTCCTTTTGCACAAGTATTTCTTTTAACTATCGTGATCTCCCAAATATTTGAATGTTTGTCGCACAGTGAGTTCAAAGTTCTCACAAATGTTTTTGTTTGTTTTCTATTTCTATACACTACCTCAGTTGTGTGAGTGGATCGTAAACTGTGATGTTGAGGCTGAAACCCTCTGTGAACTTAAGAATACTTATTTTGTTACGCAGGATGTGTTTAAATGTTGCAGCTCACTGACCGGAGGTTGAGTTAATGTATAATTTGATAGCATTTGGTAGTTTAATCAGTGGAGCTACCTTATATTGAACAAAGATGCAACATGATTGATTGTTCTCCGCACATGAATGAAATCTTGAACACTTCAAATAAAGAAAATCATAAGTTTTGACGTTTCCTTTGATTGATTTCTTTTTATGCAACATGTAGTTCTGTTTTAATACATTTTATAGGTGAATATTGTACATTTCAGGGCAGCACATTTACCTGACAGCTATAGTTTCCTTGCTTAACCAAAAAATTTTAACATATGAAAAGAATCACACACAAAAAACAGTAAAGAGAAACAGCTCCATGTCACACACCATGGCCTCCGTAACACTAACAGTGATAACGGGTGTGATTGCTTTCACATTTTACACTTTACTTTTTTCTGAGAGTAATTTAATGTGTTCACTAACATTGTGAATGAATTGGGTATATATTTTAAATATGATATATATTTTTCAAATCAAAAAAGTGTTACTTCGTCTTGCCTGAGGTAAGTTTTTCCATTTCTGCTAATGAAGACATTTTTTTAAACAACTCAAAAGATTTGAGTTAAACATAGTAGTGGATAAAAAAACAACAACTGAATTTTCTGGTAAAGTGAAATGAGAGATAATTAATCTGTCTCTGACACAATAAATATTATCTTGCTTATGGTTAAATATCGTATCCATTGTAGCCAGTGGAGGAATAGTAAGCCCTCCTTTAACTGGTTTATAAATGTTGTTAAAAGTTGTTTTTATGGTCACTGAAATATGAATAACTCAAAAAGGCAGTAGCAGCTCAGTCCATATGGTTCAAGTCTCCATACAGTCCAAGCATGGAGTGTGGACTGGCAACTGGAGAGGGGCCAGCCCACACTCCTGGACACCGGCAAGGTGCCCCCATGCAAGGCACCAAATTCCCACCTGCCCAGAGAGCCTGTCCACAGGCAGCCTCCTCACTTACTCACCTCTCTGTTTTATGCATGTGTAGGTCCTGTTTGAGCATGTGTGTGTATTTCAGGCCTGTGTGTATGTATATGACAACAGAGTGAAAAAATACACTGAATTTCCCCTCAGGGATTAATAAAGTATATCTTAGAACTTAACAAAAGATAAGTGTTGGCCTTTCTCAATTCTTGTTGTTTTGAATTATGGTCCTTGTTTTGTTCTTGATGTTTCTGCTCCTGTTTGTTACATTTTGTACGCCTGGTGCTTTAATTTATTAATTTATTAATTTACCTTTTACAATTCTTATGTATTTATATATAAATCTCCCCTAGTCTGTTTTATTTATTTGTTTATTTATTTGTTTAGTCTTTTCCCTCATCATCATCATGGTGGACTATTATTGTGCTCTGTATATTTATAGAAGGAACATCCTCTGAGATATTATATGTTTTTTGTATATTCTTAAAATTTTCGATAATAAAAACAAAGAAAAAATAATAAAAGAAAGAAAAGAAAAGGAAAGAAATAAGAAGAAAGAAAGAAAGAAGAAAAGAAAGAAAGGAAAGAAGAAAAACAAACAAAGAAAGAATAGAAAAATAGAGAAAGAAAAGAAAGAAAGAAATTAGAAAAAGAAAGATAAACTAAGAAAGGAAAGGAAGGAAAAAGGAAATAAGAAAAAGAATGAAAGAAAAAAGACAAGAAAATAGAAAAGGAAAAGAAAGGAGAGAAATAAGGAAAAGAAAGAAAGAAAAGAAAAATAGAAAAAGAAAAGAAAGAAATAAGAAAAACAAAGAAAAGAAAAATAGAAAAAGAAAAGAAAGAAAGAAATTAGAAAAAGAAAGATAAACTAAGAAAGAAAGGAAAGGAAAGAAAAAGAAAGAAAGGAATAAGAAAAAGAATGAAAGAAAAAAGACAAGAAAATAGAAAAGGAAAAGAAAGGAAAACTGAAAGAAAGAAAGAAAAACGGAAAGAAACAAAGAAAGAAACAAAGAAAAAGAAAGCTAAACTAAGAAAGAAAGGAATAAGAAAAACAAAGAAAGAAAGAAAGAAAGAAAGAAAGAAAGAAAGAAAGAAAATAGAAAAGGAAAAGAAAGGAAAGAAATAAGAAAAAGAAAGAAAGATAAACTAAGAAAGAAAGGAAAGAAAAAGAAAGAAAAGAAAATAGAAAAGGAAAAGAAAGGAAAGAAATAAGAAAAAGAAAGAAAGAAAGAAAGAAAAGAAAAATAGAGAAAGAAAAGAAAGAAAGAAATTAGAAAAAGAGACAGAAACGAAATAAGAAAGACAGAGAGAAAGAAACCAGAGAGATGTGCAACCCAGAGTGAAAGCGGAACGAAAGTCTGGCTCACCTCGACTGCCGGAACTTCACAGTGTGACACCAGCGGTAAACAATAAAGGTGCGATTAGCGTTTAGCTTTAAAGAGGTGTGGAATTAGCTTAAAGACGGTGTTGTAGTTTTTAATTAGTAATAAAGCAACAATGTCTTCAGCTGAGTATCTGAGAGAGTTTGTTAATGAGAGACTAACTGCTGCTGCTCAAGAAATATTCGGAGTTTTTCATAAAACTATCGTCGAGTATGAAGAAGAGATCGACCGTCAGAGGAGGCTGTTGGATGTCGTTTGGAAACCTGAAATAAGGCTACACAGGATAGGTGGGTACAACTTTAAAGGTCTTTAAAACTTACAGAGGAATATGGCTTTGAATTATTAGTTGTATTTATTTGCTCAGATGTGTGTTTCTCTACCATCCTATTAGTATCCTAATAATTCTGTTGTGTGTCCCTCCAGAGCTCCCACAGCAACATGTGTGTAAGGAGGAGGAGGTTCTCTCTGAGCAGCAGCTCTGTATTCAGGAGAGGAACTCCAGTGTGGACCAGGAGGACCCAGAGCCTCCACAGATTAAAGAGGAAGAGGAGGAACTCTGCACCAGTCAGGAGGGAGAGCAGCTTGTGCTGAAGCAGGAGACTGATGCCTCCATGTTGACTCCTACTCATGAGGAAAGAGACCACAGTGAAGATCAGACTCTCAACTTCAGTCCTGAGGACACTTCAAGTGCAGCAGAGAAGGAGTTTGAGGTCAACACACCAGTTATAAGCCCCGGGGTATCAGAAGAGCACACCTATCACCAGCTTATCTCTCACAACTCTCCTGAAGCTGAGAGCCAACATCAGAGAGGAGACAAACATGGAGACTGTGGATCAACTAGCAATGCAGAACCAAAACCAAAGAAAATAAATCACAAAAGCAAAAGTCAGAATCACGCTGTAAAAGACTCAAACATGTCAAAGATACCCTGTATTCCTCAAACCAGTAAGTTAATTTTCCAATGTGACACTTGTTGGAAAATCTTTAAGTCTAAGCAAGCTTTGCAGAGACACCAGATGATACACACAGGCGAGAAGCCGTACCTTTGCAACACCTGTGGGAAAAGATTCAGTCGGTCATACGATTTAAGTTCTCATTTACGAACCCACACGGGTGAGAAGCCATATTCTTGCAAAGTATGTGGAAAAGATTTCAGACGTAGTAGTGGCTTGACAGAACACATGAGAAAGCACCACAGTGCAAAGCCAAAACCTGATGACACAAATAAGGAGTCTGTAGCGAACATGCCAGTTATAAGCTCTGTGGTATCAGAGGCTAACAGTGACCAACAGCTCCTCTCTCACAACTCTCCTGAAGCTGAGAGCCAAGATCAGAGAGAGAGAGACAAACACGGAGACTCGGGAGCAACTAGAAATGCAGAACCAAAGCCAGAGAGAGCGCATCAGGAAAGCAGAAGTCAAAGCAACAATGATAATAACTCCAATATGTCAGAGATTCCCGATGATGCAAACCCATTTGAGACAGTTTTCCAATGTGACATTTGTGGAAAAACTTTCAATTTCAAGTCTCAATTGAAAACGCACCGGAGGAGCCACACGGGTGAGAAGCCGTATTGTTGCAACACATGTGGAAGAACCTTCGCATATATGTGTCACCTGAATGTGCACATGAGAAGACACACAGGCGAGAAGCCGTTTCCTTGCAAAACATGTGGAAGAACCTTCGGATATAAAGGTCACCTGAATGTGCACATGAGAAGACACACAGGCGAGAAGCCGTATACATGCAGAGTGTGTGGGAGAGCTTTCAGACACGGCGACGGCTTGACGGCCCACATGAGAAGAGCACACACCGGTGAGAAGCCGTACCTTTGCAACACCTGTGGGAAAAGATTCTGTCAGGCAACAGAACTGAAGGCTCATACAAACGTCCACACTGATGAGAAGCCATTTTCTTGCAAAACATGCGGAAAAGGTTTCGGGCGTAACTTTGACTTGATGGTCCACATGAGAACACACACGGGTGAGAGGCCGTACTCTTGCACAACATGTGGAAAGGGTTTCATCCGTAAAAATGAGTTGATGTACCACATGAGAATACACACAGGTGAGAAGCCGTACGTCTGCAGAACGTGTGGGAAAGATTTCGGGCGTAGTGGCGCCTTGTTGTCCCACATTAAAATTCACACAGGTGAGAAGCCGTTCACTTGTGAAGTGTGTGGAAAAGATTTCAGGCGTAAAAGTGACGTGACGGTCCACATGAGAATACACAAGAGGCCGAGTGTGAAGCCGTACCTCTGCAAGATCTGCGGGAGAAGATGCTTTAACGTGTCCGAGTTGGCAAAGCATGTAACATCGCATGCAACCAAGTAGTCTTGAATATCATCCAAAATATGTGGGAGGCGGTTCAGTTTGTGTTCTGTGATAGTCCGGCGATCTGTCCAGGGTGTACCCCGCCTCTCGTCCAGTGTCAGCCGGGATACTCTCCATCCTTCTGTGACTCCCAACAGGAGAAGTGGTTAAAGGCTTGTACAAAAACTCACAGAAGTGAACAGCCACTTAATTGAAAAGTTTGACTCAAATCATGTTCTTGAAAAACACCCGAGGATCAACATACACAAGAGAAACCACTGGGCGAAAACTCTCCTGACGACATATTCACCAACTGAATAAAATAAACCTTTGCAACAGCTCTACTTCTGAAAGTCAATGTATATTTTAATTCCCTTTTGGAAGAGGTCACAATATATTGAAAGAAGTAAATTAACTCATATTTTTCCCTTTGTATTATTGTTAGCATTACCGTAAAACTTCAGTTTATAGCCCAGGTTATTATTTGCTTATTTGCTGACCTCAGCAGGCCTATATTTGGGACAGGCCTTTAACTCCTGTCACACAAAACTGTTGCTCATCAAAGATGGGATATACAGTATCAATATTAATTGTATAAATTTTAGGCTTTGCAGAACATATCAGGTGACACAGTGGTGCAACGGTAAGCATTGTCGCCTGCATTGTCGGTGCTCCAGCTTCCTCCCACAGTCCAAAGACATGCAGGTTAAGTGGTGACTCTAAATTGTCCGTAGGTGTGAATGTGAGTGTGAATGGTTGTCTGTCTGAATTACTGTCTTATACTGTAGATTTGTAAAATGATCTAAACGACTGAATTGTGGAGAATCTAACCAAGCTAACAACATGTAGCATCTCCATATTGACAAAAGTTCAAACATTTATATTTGTATGTGCAGTCGAAGCACCTAACTAACGTTAGCTTAAGCAGATAGCCAACCACCTGCTTTATACGTCCAGAGAACGTCTATAAAAATGAACTGCTTGACAACCAGACCTGGGGTCTCAATTATAAACACACACAAAACGAGGCCTGAAAGACGCGTACGCCACTTCCCGCGCAAAAGTTGTGATTCATAAAAACAGACTTAATGGGAGAAACGTTGAAATTGGCGACATAGATGGTGAGGTGGAAGCTTGATTGTAGATATTGTCAGAGGCTTTTGTCCGTAGGGGAGACCGGGGTAAGATGAGCCACTTTTCATATTCAGGATCACTACATCAAGGCTATTATAGTTTTGTTGCTAACTAATATATGTGCATATATTTCAGGATGTTGTGCATCCCTACAAACAAACAGAATGAGTGTAAACATAACTGTGTTGATAATATAGCATGTCCAAAAAAAGTGGTCTCGTGGCACAACTTACCCACGTACATGTCTGTACTCAATTCAATAAGACGCTTTTTCAAATTCATGTGTATTTTTATTTATAATACACAATTCAACAGGTACAAATGTTTTTTTAAATTATTATTGCATAAAACAACTTCAAAACATTTTAACATAGGCCTGAGAATGCCTTAAAGTACGTTTAGCAAGAGAACCTTAACAGCTGTGTTTTTGGAAAGAAAGCACTGAACTAAATCTGTAAACGTGAATCCTAGTTTGGTGTCCTTGCTGACAGGAGGGCCTCCTTCATCCTCTCTAAACTCCTCCCTCCATCTTACTCTCGTTCCATCCACCCCCCTCCCTCCTTCCATCCATACCCCACCTGCCCCTTTACTCAGTATCCCACCTGTCCAGGTTGCAGGGGAATACAAACTGCTGGGACTCTGAGGTTTGGGGAGTTTTGCGATTACATCACTTCTTGGGAAGAATCCCTCATCTTTCTCCTTGAAAGTAAAGCTTGGTTTACCATATCCAGCTTTGCCTCTTCTCAGAAACTTACGGCTCAACTTACCCCATAGCTACCATATTGACTTTATTAGCCCCCACAGCTAAAATGGTGCACTTTCATGATAGCTGTACTACCTCATTTTGTAGTTAATAGATACCACAGTTGATGTATAAAACAAATGAAAATTATCTATTTTGGTTTAAACACAATCCCCATGAAACTTATGACAGACTAAATTCACTTTCATGAGTGAAAAATGCTTTTTTGGACATAAATCTCTAACCATTTAACCCATGTGGTTCTTAACAGACTAAATATTTGGTCACATGCTCAATTTTATTTACGGTTTCCTAGCAACAAGGGGTGGCTCAAGTTACCCTTTGGCTCAACTTACCCCAGTCTCCCCTACGCACATCTAATTGAGACAGGCCTTTGTTCGTCAAAATGTGTAGCCACACCAGGCTAGTAAAAGAGACAGGGTGTTAAATAGGAACAAGGCTTTTAATTGAAGTTTTACAGTTAATCATATTTCTGTTGGCAAAAGTATTTCTTTGAAATTATCTCCCAAATCTTTGAAAAATGTTTGTTACGTGGTGAGTTCAGAGTTCTTAAAAAATGTTTGAACAGTTAAATAAGTAGTCTTTTTTTTTTTTTACAATATTTATAAACTACCTCAGTTATATTACAATTATTTTTGTATTTTTGGCTGCAACTTTTAATTTGATGTTTTTATATGTTTTGTAATTGCAGTTGTTTTGAAATTTAGAAGTGACACCCAAACACTAATTGTAGATGATGTACCACGTGCTGCTGTCAACACATCAGCCTGAGCAGCTGTAATGACCTGTGACTAAACACTAATGATCAGTGCTCAAAGAGACTCGGGAAACAAACTGCTGTATTCTGATCTCATGTTATGTCGTCTAACAATAAATTGTCTTATCTCTACTAACCACCAACATGGAGTATGAGGAGTATTTTTACACTGTTGTTGCTGCTTTTGTTCACCTGTACAAAATGATTCCACCACTGCCAAATTTTGTTAATCTTAAATTGTGAAAGAGCTCAAAAGGACGTCAGTTAAATGTAGACGATACCTTAACAGCCCTGCAGAGTGAAGCGAGACAGATGTAAAATCAGAACTGAAATTGTGTGTATTTTAGGAGAAATGGGATTTAAGGGCAATGAACGTTTTTGAATTCAATACTGAAATAGTATACGGAAATTAAACATAGAAAAATCAAAAATAGCAGATGCCTGGACCGTCGAACAGCAAACCAGAAGCTTCAACCTGCCCCCTGACGTTTGATAGATGGTTACAGATTTATTTATCACACTGCAACTACACTGTGAATACTGTTCCCTCATTTATATATTTAATTAAAGTTTTATTTAATCTGTGATTTATTTAGGTGACATTTACGCATTAAATTACCTAATCATGTGTTTAGTTATTTAGAAATGTTATTATATTTATTCATATATTCAGGCATTTAATTATACAATCATGTATTTATTTATTTGAGCATTGAATTATATAATTATTTATGTATTTACATATTTAGTTACTGCCCTTAAAACTCTCCAGAGCATGAGGAGAGCTGGTTAACATCAGCTGTCAGCAGCTTGTGGCCTGAGCTAACAGCTAATGGAGGTTAGTTAAATTATTATTAGTATTATTAAAGTGTTCAAATATAATCTTGTAAAATTTAGATTTGGCAAGATACTTGAAGTTTGTTCGCAGCAGAAACAAATAAAGTAATATAAAATAGATATTAATTAAAAAAGTATATTAAAATGGATTTTGAAGCAGTTATTTATTTTTTTTCAATTCTTTTTTTATTAGGATTTTACATGGTTCACATGTTCATTGACATAACATTTCACCATTCTCATCCATTCATCTGTAAATTACAGTTGAATCTCCACAGTATATCCAAGTCTATATAAATAATACAGAGATGAATGATTGGTCCATCCACCATATTATAAGGCAATCTGTTAATACAATATAAGAACTGAACTTCGTAGAACAGGAACGCTGGGGTGCACCTCCACGATATTTAAAAAAAAACAAACTTTAAACTTTAAAATGAAGTAAAAAGGGGAAGAATAGGAGAAAAGGGACATACAATTTAGCATTAGACAAAAGATGGTCGCACCGGTGTAACATACATGATCCATCTTTCCCATCTTTTCAAAAACACTTTGTTGCAGTCTTACGGCAAATGTAATTCTTTCCATCTTAAAAATGTCATAAATAATGTCAATCCACTCATCCACCATAGGTTTTTCTAGTTTTAACCACCTCCTTATAATGGCTTTCCTACAGGCAGCACTAAGAATCTGAAATAGATATTTATCATTAGAGGAAAAATTATCTGGTGGCAGAGCTCCTAGATATAAAGAAACAAACTTAAATGGAATGTCTGTCAGAAATATTTTTCGCAAAATTTGATAGACCTCCTGCCAAAAAGGTAACAATACTGGACAAGACCAGAATATGTGAAAATGATTTGCCTCAAGGCATCCACACTGTCTCCAGCATGCAGATGAGTTGGTGTAGTGTCTTTTTTGAGCTGGTGTTATAAAGAATCTAATTTTTTCCAGCAGAACTCTCTCCAAAGTGTTGAATTTGAAATTTTCCATTGTATCCCACATAACTGTTCCCAGTCTTCTGCATTTAGAACTAGGTTCCCTTCCTTCTCTCATTTCTGTTTCACATGCAGTGAGCTACCTTTCATTTGTTGTAAGCCCCTAGAAAGTTTTGAGATGGTTTTTTGTTTTGGGCCCTAAG
Source organism: Epinephelus lanceolatus (assembly GCF_041903045.1). Taxonomy (NCBI): domain Eukaryota; kingdom Metazoa; phylum Chordata; class Actinopteri; order Perciformes; family Serranidae; genus Epinephelus; species Epinephelus lanceolatus. Next base: position 4,551,796 of record NC_135742.1, read on the forward strand.
CATAAGCATCTATAAAGACTTTTAATAAAATGTTATCCCATTGCTCTTATGTGATCTTCTTCCTAATTTGCTCAATGTAATGACGGGCCTGTAGAAATCTATAGAAATCATCATTATTCAAACTGAATTGTCTCTTTAGGTTTTGAAAATTGTTCACTGACTCCTTACTCAAAAAAGTGCAATATGCTGTTAAACCATGAGTTACCCATCCCTTAAACCTCGCATCCCAATTTTTAGGCACAAAATCTGGATCAAACGCACACCACCTCAAAACTTTTATCGCTTCCTTTAAAGGATTTTGAGCTATAACCCTGTTCCACAGCTTAAGTGGCAAAACAATCAACGGGTTTCCCAGATCCATTAACTTATTCATTAACCCCTTATCCCCTATTGCCGCTTGAATTGGAAACTCCCCTGTGATATCCCCCTCAATCTCCCCCCATCTAGCCCTGTATTCTGGATTACAACATATTAACGGTCTCAGTTGAGCAGCAGTATAATAATCTTTTAGACACGGGAGTGCCCCCACTCCTGAAACTGTTGATCAGATAGATCTAGTGGAAGGGATTGAAAGAGATACAACATTCTCGGCAGAATACTCATTTTAACTGATTCAATACGAGATCCAAAATTAAGAAAAGGTATTGAATCCCATCTCCTTATGTCTTCCCTAATTTTGTTGTTCAGGGGGATAAAGTTGAGTGAAAACAATTTTGACAGGTCTGTAGGTATATTTACCCCCAGATATCTCATGGATTCAGCTTCCCATCTCAAGTTATACCTCTTCTTCACATTTTCTGAGGGACTGTAATTAAAAGTAAGAATTTGTGTTTTTGAAACATTCAATCCTGAAAAAGATCCGTATTGTTCCAAAAGCGAAAACAACTGTACAAGAGATTGTTCTGGGCTGGATAACTGTAATAATATATCATCGGCAGAAGCAGTTATTTTTAAAAAGCTATTTTTCATGTGAAAGAAGATTATATTAAAGTGTTTTTTTATACATTTGTATGGTAGAATTTTTGCTTGTTCAAAGGTGGTGTAATGAAGGGCTGCTTGACTTTAAAACAGTTATTTTTCTATAATAAATATTCTTTGTTTTTCTGGCACAAAAGGATGAATCAATAACAATCAGTCAACAATCTGTGCATCCCTGAATTCAGATACTTGAAAGGTAGAAGATTATTCAAACAAAATGCCGTCAGAATCAATTATTGTGCAGGAAGTTATTTATTAAAAAGAGTATAAATAAATTGCATGTGACTAATTTGTAAGCATTTAATTTTAAAAAGTTTTAATTTCATAGTATAAAACTCTCAAGTCAAAAACAGTCAGTAAATGTCATTCAGGTCGACTGCAATGATTTGGGAACGGACAAATGTTGGTCAGGTTTGTTGCCGTCAGCTCGCAAGCAAAGAATCACCGAACACATTCCCGTAGGAGGTTTTGAGGAAATGAACGTAGTTCTGCAAACTGCGGTTTGTCGAGTCCGACTGCTCCAGTCTGTCCCTCATGTTCTGCAGCTGACTCTGGAGACGACGCTCCATCTGAAGGAAACAAACAACACATGAGTATCAACAGTTTGTGTGTCTAAGGTGAAAACTCACGGACATTGTGACGAACCTCCTCTTTGCTTCGCTGCAGCTGACTCTGCTCGGTTCTGGCTCGGCTCAGCTGGCTCTGCAGGTCCAGAGCTTTGGACTGAGATGCTCTCTCTTTGGCTAAAACCCTCTGCATGCTGCTGTCAACCTGCAGACAGGAAAACATGGAGTCTAAGGTCTCCTCACGATGCCTTCAAGGACCGCTGTACTCACCTCACCTAATGACATCACAGTCAGCAAATAGTATACACAAGTACAGCTGAAGCGATTAGTTGATTTATCAATTCATTGATTAGTAACAGATTAGTAATTGTTCATGCAAAATCACTGCATGGTTTCAAGTTCACAAAAGTTAGGAAACGCTGCTTTTCCTTTTAATTATTTTGATACATGTTTAATAATGTTGAGGTTTGGACTGTTGGTTAAACAAAACAAAAATTGTGAAGGTGTTACTTTGGGTGCTGGGTCACTGTGACGCCATTTATCACTACTTTCCAATTTCCAAATACTTTCGGGACATTTACCTGATTATACTTGCATACTTTTACAATATGTAACACTCATATGTAACACTTGTTGTTTTATTCGTTCTTTTGCTTCAGTAAAGGATCTGAATACTTCCTCCACCACTGACAATAGTCAGATTAATCTCTATAAACAGACTTTGCTTATGTGTGAAGAATCTGTAGGTGATGGAAGAAGATTTTGGCATTGGAGGTCTTCTGTTTTTCATTTTGTCGTCCAAGCAGTATTGAGCAATCATGTTTGAAATGCAGGTTAAAGGAGCACATTGGCTGAAATGCAGTCTTAGAACCCATCTGCTATTGTCTGATGAGTTATCGTGGTATTATCTTTTTAAAAATGTATCTGCATTAATATGAAGATATCTGTTTATAAAGATTAACTGAAATGGCCGGCGCACAGAAGAGGAAGTCTTCATCCCCCTTGGATCACACTAAATTACTGACTCCTGCTCTCTGAGGCTTTATCCTTGTCAGAGAATAGCAGATGAGTTCTGAGACTGTTGTCAGACACACTAAAACATTTAGTTGTACAATTTAATTCACAGCCTGCCCCTTTACTTCTGCAACACTCCGACACAAGTGCAATACTAAATAGCCACAAAAATTATATTTTAGGATTTAACTTTTGTTCTGTGGACACTTGACAGGACAGTTGGGTCCATTTCTGGTTTTGCCGGTCCTATGTATGAACTTTAACTAGTCTGATTTCATTTTTAAAAAATGTCGGAACCAGCATTTTCTGTTATGACACATTCTGGCAAATTAAAAAGTAGCCTACGTCAGCATCAACAGTGCTGAATCCAACTCATATTGTAATAGTAATAGCAACATGACAACATGATGAATATATTACCGTCTTGTATAAACGGGCTAACAGAGCCACGAGTGTCTGACAGGCTGTGAGCCGAGTATGGCAACATAAAGGAGGTCAGTTCTCAGTGGTGGGAGAGAGGATAAGCAGCACACAATGTGTTTGTTTAACAGAAAGTTCATGTGTTTTTTAACGAGATAATGATAACAAGAGGAGACATGGCAGAGTTAATCTCTCAAGAAAAGTAAAACTGCGCCAATATGCCAACATTTTGGATTTGAAGGTGACGAAAGACGGTGTCCTAATTGGCTGTGGGCGATGCTGTGTGCCATTTTGAAGTTGAAATGAGGGATTATCTTTGTGAAACCTCCTTTTTTCACTGCAGAAACCAACATAAGGTGGCAGCTGGCTGGAGGGACATCGCCAGGGAGCTGAAAGTTCCTGGTTAGCTAAATGACTATCGCTAATAACAAGCTAGGCTACTTTCTGTTTGCTACACTGTATACCATTTCCAGAAAATATATCATCATATCAAACGTGTTTTCTGTTTTAAAAAGTAACATTTCAAACGTAGGACGATAGCAAGTAGGCTCCTCACTCATCTTTTAAGTGGATCTCGTGCACATAGCTGACAGAGACCTCCGATGTTACATGATGTAATGTGACAGCTGGACACTCCTGCGCTGTTGGGACACAGTGTCATTATGTTCCACTTGAGAGCAACTTTTAAGACAAGTGCATACAATTCAGTAAACCTGCCTGGTCCGGCTCTTAATATCAAACCGGTTTGAACATTTTTACCCTACAAGAAGTGGCGATATATTTCCACACCTGTCTCTGTGCGTCGTCCAGAGCGTGTTGCAGCTGTCTGGACAGGACGCTGCACTCACGGCTCTTCTCTTCCAGCTGCTGCTGAACGCTGCGGATACTGCTGTCCTTTGACAGGACAGCCTGAGACATGTCTTCATTTTCCACCATCATGTCCTCCAGCCTCCTGCAACAGACGACACAGGAAATCTACAGCTGCAGTTTGGAAAAATGTTTAGAAACCATTTCTGTGTTTTGCGCAAATGTGAACAAGTGATACTTTTGTCTTGAAACTGTATCCATCTATTTTCCACAGATTGTAATGTAAGTGTCTGTACCTCTCCAAGTTGTGAATCTTCTCTTTGAGGACGTTGTTCTCCTCCTGCAGCAGCAGGTTCCTCTGCTGGAACGTCTCCAGCTGAGTGCCTTGCTGTTCCACCTGTGATGTAACACAATGAGTAATGACAGAAATGAACCTATATGTGGCGTTGTGGCGGCCTCGAGGTCTAAATCACTGGTCATATAACAGCAACATCCCCAGTATGAGTCCAGCTTGTAACTCTTGTAACATCTCTTGTCTCTCCTTTTATTTTCTGTCACTTCTGAAATCTCTGCTTTCAAATAATCGCTAAGTAAGAAACCTACTTCCATGCATTCATCCTGCATTATTGCAGCCAATGAACTCTCTCTGGTTGAACTAAATTAGGAAGTATGGAGGAACGATTTGTGGGAGGATTTGTCGATATTTACAGATTTGTAGATTGAGGATTTCTCATTAAGTCAGTCAATAATACACTTTGGCACCATCTAGTGGTCGTATCAAGAATGACACGATGGTAACGAGGTTGGATTATATTTCATATCAAGTTCACCAGCACACATTTTTTTGTGTCTTAATAGACTTTGTATGCTAGAATGCCAATAAAGGCAGACTGCAACAGTTTTTATTTAAAGGGAGCACAGATGAAGGGAAATCCTTCACCACCTTTCACAGCAGGAAGCCAGTGAGGCTCCACAACAGGGCTCCCACACATTTGCATGGACAAATTTCCAAACTTTTCCATGACTTTTCAAGGACCCATAAAACAAGTTTTTTTTCTTGCCCGCTTGCAAATCAGATTCAAACTCTATTCAAATATAATTCCAGCTAGTGGGCATACATGAAGGGAGAGACAAACCCAGGGAGACAATGACGAAATGTACGTGAGGGTACACATGACGCTGTCACACATCAACGCATATTGAAGCTATGTTAAGTTGACAGCTAAGTGAATATCATTGATCATTTCTTTACAATGCAACATTCTGTTGGGAAACCTTGGGTCCTCATGCATTCATGTGAATGTCACTGGATGCACTCCACCCACCCAAACACCGTTACAGACCGAGTACCCCTCCTCATGGCATGTCACTCCATGAAGGTGCTGCCCCCCCCCAGCAGGACAATTCACCATGCCACACCACAAAAACTGTTCAGGAAGGACAGGGCTCAAGGAGTCAACCTGGCCTCCTAAATCCCAAGATCCCAATCAGATCGAGCATCTGTGGCCACCTACACTCTGGTGCCAGACACCACAGGACACCCCCAGTGGTGCTGTATCCATACCTCAACAGCTCAGAGCCAAGTCTGATCCATGGTGGGCCTCTGACCTGTCCAGGCATGGACACAGGACCTCTGGGGTATTGTCATGTCCCTCAGATGCCGATCAGACAGGGATCTGGGGAAACTGGAGAACAGGCCAATGCCTTGAGCTCTTTGTCGCGTTCCTCTGGCCATTCCTGAGAAGCTTTTGTGGTGAAGCATGTTGCATTCTCGTTGCTATGAGGGGGCGTACTGGTCTGCATCAGTGTTTGGGCGGGTGGTGCATGTCAGGTGGCTTCCACATTTACACCAGGACTCAAGGTTCCCCAGTAGGACATTGTAACGTAACAAGATAATCAATGGTATCATTTCACCTGTCAGTGGTTTTAATATTGTGGCTGATCGGTGTGTCTTGAGTACCTTGTGTCTGACTTCAGACAGGGCTGAGCCGTGCTCCATGTTCCTCCTCTCATGGATGTCGGCCTCCTGCTGGGCATCTCTGAGCTGCTGCTCGGTCCTCCTCAGCCTGTCGGGCAGCGTCTCAAGCTCCCTGATCCGGCCCAACAGCTCCCTCCTCACCTGCTCCGTCTCCCTCTCCAGACTCACCTTCACCTCCCGCGCCTCCTTCTGTGTTGCCTCCAGCTTCAGGCAGTACTCATCTGATTCCAGACGAACCTGCTGGACCTGCACAGAGAAGTATGGAGTCACTAGATAACACAGGTAACTTCAACATGTTCTAGTGTCTGACGTGTTTCAGTGAGGAGATTAGATTTTATGGGGGGTTGTGACACAAGTATATTCTTTACCCAAGACATGGTTGCAGAAATCGTTTTGTCTCCACATCCATTTTGCAATTATACAGTGATGGATAAAGTATTTAGATTCTTTTAGAGGTTTTAACTGGGAGCTGAATTATCCATAGAGGTCTCTTCCGCTCCATGTTACAAATCAGTATTTCTCCTACACTGTTTGGCATGCCGGAGACGAGCCACTAACCCGGCACCTACTAATGTGTGTTCACCTATTTTGTGCACAGCATACTCACTCTGGGCACAGATGGAGCAGCAGAACACCAGGTGCTGATAAAGTGAAAATTAATCGTTCATCGCGCTGGGTCTAAAAGTCTGCTCTCACTCACAAACAGCTGCTCCTCTTATCCATCTATCTGATCAGCTCTGATCAGAATGACTGAACAATTATCCATCCCACAACAGAAAACTCCACAAACTGCTGCTCCGCCTGTGCCATGTTCACGGACTCGATAAAAACCTCCAAATTTAGAAAAGGGAAACACATTTTAACTCCTTTATTTACTGTTATATATATTTTAATCTGAGAGTGTGACTGTACCTTCTTCTTGTATTTCTCCACCAGGTTTTCGTGCTTTTTGATCGACGATTTCAGGCGTCGGGCTTCAGACTGCAGACCACTGAGCTTCTCCTCAGAGGACGTCAGCTGACCCTAAACATAATGTATGTTTATGATAAATGCCACTGAAACACATTTCATTTAGTGCACAGAAATCATGAAACAGTAGAAGAAGAAGATGTCAAAACATTGTCACACTTTTGTTAGAAAATTACTTGTAAAAGCTGCAAAATTAAATAAAACACATTTTGATGTGATAAAGATTTGGGAACAGACAGCTATTATAACATAGACAACAGTTGTCTTGCCACTGTCAAACAATAAGAACACACAGAGCAGTGCCGTCAGTACAGTCAGTTTCTGCCATTTCCTTCAGTATTCATCATTCAAGAGGCTTTTACTCAAGATCCAGATGTTCAGGAAGTTTTTAACGGAGGCTGAATTGTCTGCAAAGGTCCTCTTCTTTACCAGAACAAATGGACCCGGTGATTTAAACCGGTAAAAACACTGAATAAAGCAGTTTCATGCAGATTTAAAGTACTGTTGTAGGTTATTGAAGATACCTTGAGTCGTTGGTTGTCCAGCTTGATGGAGGCGTTTTCAGCACTGAAATGATGAAGCTGCTCTCTGAGCTCCTCCCTCTCTGTCCGAATCCTCTCCTCCGCTGAATGAAGCTGAGAGTTCAGCTCGGACACCTGACTGTAAAGGAAACAGGTACGTCAACACTGTGTCATGTTGTAGTCACAGTAACACTGTCATTTAAACTTGACATTACAACATTACAAGTTAACATTCCACCTTAAAAGTCTCCGGCAGTCGGTCCAATTAATTATATTATTACTTTATCATTTTTTAATTATTTTACTTACAGTCTACTAATAAAACTCTCCACAGTATGAACAGTGGTTACATGAGCCTCAAAACCAGACACAACTCAGCCCTGAGCAGAGTGACCGTCCTCTACTGACCAATCAGACTGCAGTGTTCACAGCTCCACCTTTTAGTACCAGATCAGTGTGCTAGGTACCCCAACAGAGGGGGGACCAAACATGGGGACGCTAAGGAACGCTTCTGCTGGTACCATCCACAACTTTTACTGTGGAGACGGAAAAATGACATACTAAACTGTACTGTTCGGTGGAAACAGGGCTTAAATGTGTCTCCTCACACATACTCACAGTTTGAGAACAGAGATTTCCTCCTCCAGCTGTCCTTTAGCTGCCATCTCTTTAGAGTGACGGAGGCACCAGTCACTGGATGTGGACAGAGCCTGAGCCAACTGGGATTCCTTCAACAAAATACAAATGTTGTCAAATCATTATTGTTCATGTTTTAGCCTTTATTTCATAGCTGGAACACATTTATATTGCAGATAAGTGTTCTGAGAATCTTGACAAAAGGTAATTTTTGGACTGTTGATCAGATTAAACATATCATTTGAAGATGTCACATTGAGCTCTGAAACTACACAGGAGGGCATGTTTCATTATTTTCTGACATTTTATTGACAAATCGATTAATTGAGAAAATAACGGGCAGATTAATCGATACTAAAATAATCGTTAGTTGCAGCCGTGCTGGCCTCAGACTTTGGCCTGTGTGTGTTTCACCGGGGTATTTCTACTGAACCAGGAGGCTGGCTGAACTTCCTTTGAACTCGATTTGCATAAAAGCATGTGATCAGACAACAAGACACCGCCACCAGTGAGAAAACTCATTTGCATGCAGGATACGCTGCAGAGAGCTCTGCGGATCATCCTGGGGATTTATAGAAAGAGATGCTGCTTGTATTTTCTGATGCTTGATGCACCACTCTGATATTTTCAGACATCACGGTGTGGATGTATGGTCCCTCTGAATACTGACCTTCTCCTGCAGTTTCACAGCGAGCTGCCTGGCGGACTCTTCGGCTCGCTCGGCCTGCTGGGTCAGCATGACCAGCGCCTCCTGGTCTTGCCGCCTCTGCTCCTCCTTCTCCTCCTCTTCTCTCCGCTGCCTCAGAGTCTGTAGCTCCTCCTGCAAAGCCTGCAGCTCCTCCTGCTGCTGCTCCTGAATCTGCTGCATCCTCTGCTCCACACACAGATGAGGAAACAGATATTCACACATCAGGTTTCAGCGCTGAAAGTACAAGTACTCAAGTACTGTACTTGAGTACAAATATAAGTACTTGTACTTAGTTTTAATGCCACTTTCTAATTCTATTCCACGACATCTGAGGTGGAAGTATCTTTTAATTTTTACTTCCCCCCAATTATCTGTACTTTAGTTACTTCGCAAATTAAGATTTTTGCACACATAATATACAAAAAGATTCTAAAATGAAACTACCCAGCAGTTTATACAAGTACAGCTAAACTAACTAGTTGATTTATCGATTAGTCAATTAACTTATTGAATTAATAAGCAACTATTTTGCTCATAGTTAAAGTCATTTCTCATGATAAAATGTCAAAGGATCCATGGTTTCAGCTTCACAGATGTGACAATTTGCTGTTTTTTCTTTTAATTATTTAAATCTATTTCCTGGTTACACATACATGCTACTTAGTGACATTTTCTTTTTTTAACTCTTTATTTAAAGTATTCTTAGATGCTTAGACACAACATAAACACCATAGAGAACACTGTATAGGGGCACACCAGTGCCCAAGTAGTCCTGAGTCCATGTGTTAAATGTTCTTTTATTGTCCAGACATTCACGGTGAAGCTGCGTCCGTGTCTTCAGAAATGAAGACAGTCCATTTCTCCCATTTTCTGAGGAATATTGCTCCTCTTGACCTCAGGGAAAAAGTCATCTTCTCCATTATAAAGATCTCCTTGATTATGTCTTTGCACCAGTTCTTTGTAATCACTATCTTGCTGGCAGTAAACAGTGTTTTACACAGATACCATTTTTTAAAATTTAACACATCTTCTCTTATTGCAGCGTAGTACAAGACCTTGACATCAATAGGTATTTCATACCCCAAATCTTAATAACTGAACATATTTTTCTCCAAAATATTTAAATATTTGGACCCAAAATGTGAGAGTGATTGGCATTCATGTGTCTGCACTTACTTAGTGACATTTTCATGACAGGACTTTTGTTTGTAAGAGTATTTTTACAGTGTGGTATTGGTACTTCAACTTGAGTAAAGGATCTGAATCCTTCCTCTTCCTCTGTCTGGTTTAAAGGGCAATGAAGGCTCTTATATGCTGCTCTGACAGGTTGAAAGTGATGAAAAGCTCGGGGTCAAATAAGGTGGTCTGCATCATTCACTACATATGAACAACTAATAAAAAGGATGTGCAGAACTTTATCTACTCCTCCACTACCTACTGCAATCTTCTTGAGCTTCAACTGGCTAACACACGAGTCACAGGTCATATTTTTGTGTCGTGTTTTCCGTTCACAGACCTGAGCCTGAGCAGCCAGGTGGACCTTTTCAGCCTCTGTTCTCTTCAGCTCAGATTCCAGATGGTCGCGTGTAGACTGCAGGATTCTTGAAAGCTCCCCTGTCGTCTTTGCGTTGTCCTGCCATGACAAAAAGAAGCAGTAAACAGTGTAAACACCTGAACCTTGAAGGGATCATTTGGATGCTTTGAAGTGGGATTGTGTGAGGTACTTATCCCTAGTCAGTGTATAACCTACAGTAGATGTCAGTTTGCACGCCTCCAATTTGAAGAAGCTGGCAGGAGTACCCCAGTTTAAGCGTACGTTATATTAGAATATTTCATCATCAGACAGCCCTTTTTGACAGGGAACTGAAGCTGTAATCTGCGCTCTCTCTTCAAAGTCATTTTACCCCACTGAAGACATTAACACTGGTCTACTGCTGCCTCAATCAGTTATTTTGTTTGTGTTATTGTGTGACTTTGGTGAGTCCAGGCTAACCCCAGGGTTACCACACATTTTCAATGATGAATTTTCAAAACTTTTTCCATCATATTCTATCCCATTTCCAACTTTACTTGCTTGTTAGACAATCCTGTCGTCAACTAGCTTCATTGACCGATGTGTATCAAGTGATACTGGTGATGTTTCAACAGTCACGCAGCGCAGCACTAGATTTTAAATGAGTATTTAGGAGAATATTTTAAACAATTGCCAAAACAATGTTTATTTAAAACTTCTCCAAAACATTCTGTTAACTCCAAATTATTTCCAGGCCTAGAAAACTGTTTTTCTAATTTCCTAACTTTTCCAGGAAGGTCATGACTGTGGGAAATCTTTAAAACACCAAAGTTACTCAATTACACAGACAAAAGGCCCGTTTCCACCGCAGGAACTTCGGGGTAATTTTACGGGGCTGGGGCCGTTGGTGCATGTCTCCACCGCAGGAACCACCCCCGAAGGACAGAGTTCCGGAACTTTTACGGGGGCTAAACAAGTCCCTGCCTCGGGGTAGGTACTCAGAACGGCCCCGAAAGACTCCTGGCTGGGGCTTGGGGTTTACTTGGTGCTGATTGGATATACTCAAGGAGGGATGTGATGTCAACAGAAAGCAACAAAATAGCCGGCATTTTTAAAACTCAGCAGACGAGGGTTAGCTCGTTCATATAGCTTCCTCCGCCATGTAAAAAAAACTCACTAAATGGCCCGTGAAAAAAATATTCTTTCTAGCGGATATCTTAGTTACAACATGATTGAGCTAGCAAAGCAGTTTTGTGTTGCTATGTGTGGTATTTATTCAGTTTTGGGAAATCACAATGTCTAGAAAGCATCAGTGGCTGCAGCTGACAAGGACAGCTAACAGCAGGCTAACATCAGGACGTCACCTGTTAAAAGCCTCCCGTTGTCGGATACGACATGAAACTACTCCAGTTAGCTCAATCATGTTGTAACTAAGACATCCGCTGGAATTTTTTTTTTCACAGGCCATTTAGTGAGTTATTACAGACACCGCTAAGGGCTATCAGCTAACGGCGTCCCTACGTCGCCCCAGTAAATGGTCGTGCAACGATTACGTCACATCCAGAGCCCGGTAACTTTACAGGAACCTTCCTCCTACTCCGCTCTCTCAGTGGAGACACAGCGGTTGAGAGGGCCGAGCGAGAGGACGTTCCTGTAGTAGTTCCTGCCCCCCAAATAGTACCAGGAACTTCTTCAGTGGAAACAGGCCTAAACTGATCAAGGCAGCAGTGGACCAGCAGCTTTCGTGTTCTGTGAGGTAAAATTGCTGTTTTTGTCAAAGGAGTCTGGTGGCTTTGAGGTGATAACAGCTTCAGTCCTCATTGGAAGGGGCTGTCTGACAGCATGGTAAAGTGGTAAAAATATTCTAAATACTGCATACATCTAAACTGATACTGATTATTTTAGGAGGCTAAAATACGTTTTGCTGCTGCCCTGTCCACGGCAGTACATTGCTGAGCTTCTGTGGTGGTACTCCTGCTGGCTTCTACAAACACGAGGCATGCCGATCACCATCTACTGTATTACACTGATAATGGATAAGTACCTCATACAACCCCGCTTAAAAAAATCCAAACTATCCCTTTAAACGGTGTGTGGGAGATATAAACCTTGTGTGAGCCAGTGTTGTAGTTGCACAGATCTAAAGATAAGTTTCAAACCTTTTCAAAGTCCAAATGCTCAGCAAGTTTAGAGGCCTCTTTCTCCTTGTTGGTGAGTTTGGCTAACAGTCTCTGTAAGAGAAGAAGAAGAACAAGACACATCTCCTCAGCTGTCTGATGGCTGATGATGCAGTGCTGCACGTGACCAGGTGATAATTACTCACAATGTTCTCTGCTTCACTGTCAGTCAGTCTCTTCTTTATGGCGTCTTTCTGTTCTAACCACATCAGTGATTCTCTCTGTGGACGCAACAACACAGCCAGTCAGAAAAGGAACACTGCACGTTTGATTCTCCTTGACTTTACCTTCTATTTACTGTACCTCGTAGCCACTCCACTCTCTGAGGAGCTCTCGCAGGCTGTGATTCGTGTGGTCAAACATCTCGATCTTCTCCAGCAACATCTCCTGCTGTCGTGCCAGTGAAGCTGCGTGCAACTTTGACAGACGCTTGTCCTAAAACAAATAGGTGAATAAATAAAAACATGATCATGCACAAAAATAAGTCCTCCTCCACTCGTTCATCCTTCATTGATCCTTTCAGATTTACCTTAGCAAAGCTGTCGATAGTTTCCTTCACAGCTGTCAGCTGATTAGCTACAGCTACGCCATCGATTTCTGCTTCTACGAGCGCCCTCAGGAGCACATCTGTCTCTCTGTGCTGACCTTGAGAATCAGACCTGTAGGCATGAGGGACAAAAAGTGTGCATATACACTACTGCTCAAACGCTATGACTCAGCTGTTATGTTTGTACTCTTCTACTCTTCTTTTAATAACTATTTTAAATAAAAACTGTAGAATTCAGACACCAAATGTATTATTTATATCTGAAATAGTTTCCATGAGAAGATGGAGGGAATGATTCAAACTCCCATTTAGTCGATGTCCCCACTGTGTTGCTTAACAGAGGAGATACTGTGTGAACTTAGATTTTGAATTGTTGAGACATAATGTTGAAACTGGGCTCTAGATATTTGGTTTGTCTGGTTTTCTTTGGGCCCTCTGCAATCTACTCAGTGGTTGCAGTGTTGCAGGGATGTTTTTTTTGCAGGTCAGTGGAAGTTAGCATCAGCCTGGTTCCCTGTGCTAAATGCAAATTGGATTTTCCATTGTATCGGGTCTTTCAACATCAGACCCCCTCATCCAAGTGACCCATCCGGGCTTGATGGAGTCCTGGATTGCACCCCAGCAGCAGCAATCCAGAGGCTCGCCCTCTTTATCTGCAGCTTCAGTAATGGTTTGTATGGCCCCCCTCATTGCCGCTTCAGCTACACCTAGCCCTGTCAGTGCTTTACAGATTGAGCGCCCAGCAAAGCCCCGGCAGCCCACTTCCACTACTTACTTCTTTAAATGCTGAGTGCTGTCTTGTTCTCTGAGTAGGACACTGAGGTTTTTGGATACAGCAGCCAGCTCTTGTTCCTGTTCCTCTTCATCACGTTCTGATCGATGCTCCGATCTGCTTCTCTGGTCATAGGACACAAACAAACACAACTCACAATATAATGTGCAACAGGGCTGTGCTTAAAACAATAAATATCTGTCATATCTGCAATCAAAACAGGAGCTTAAGTGTTTTCATCATGTTTTTGTGCTTATTTAATTGTCAAATCATACAGCTAAAGCACTGCAGCAGCATTTACTGCCTTCGGTGATTCTCCATCCATAATCTTAGTCCTTGGTTTCTCACAGGGGTCAAATCTCTGCTTTGCAACGACAGCTTTAAATGAATACCAACTATCTTTAGTCCATGAAATGTAATTATTACTTCTTACTCTGTTCTTCTTAAATTTTTTTGTTTCAGCACAAACCTGTCTATTCTGTCATGGGAAGAAAATCCCTGTCGGAGAATCCCTTCCTCTCCATAATTAAACTAATTTTCCAGCATATGTATTATTATTTGGCACTCACTGAAAACACTGCAGCGAGAGATAAACACTAAAAAGAGACCTGGCACTTGTACGAGCCCACATCTCTCCTGCAGGACAGTCTTCCTGGAGGAATCCACGGCGTCCGCACCTTTGGCCTCCCCCCGTCTCCCTTCACCTGGGCATCTTTTGTTCTACTCTGCAGAAAAGGAAACACATTAGAGTTCATAATAAATTAGTAGTTCAGTCTTTTTAACTTTAAACTCTTTAAAAACTGGTGGAAAAGTGACTTTTACACATTAGTTTAAATAGTGCAGTACAATTTTATGGTACTTGTACTTTGCCTGGGCATTTTCTGCCTCTTTACACCTCTACTCCACCACATGTCAGAGGCAAATATTGTGTTCTTTAGTCCACTTCATTTATCTGACAACTTTGCAGAATCAAATTAACACTAAAAAATATTATAAACAAATTAGTCATGATGTAAAATGATATATCTAGATAAAATGTTACTGATCTCTGGGGGAATTCACAACCTACCCTGCAGATTAAGTATATAAAGTAATAAAAATAGCTCCACTTTTACCAGCTGCAACATGATGAACTCATGTATGCATAATAATAATAATAATAACATACATTATTCTTAAATGGCTAATTCTGCAATATGAGTACTTTTTTATGAATGTATAAATGACTTTATTTCAGACCAACATAAAAAGAAATCAAATAAGACAAAGATAACAGTGTCCAAAAAGGAGTAGGTAGAATTAAAACTTATATGTCCCTACTCCTTTCTTACATTTCTTCTTTTAACTCATATTATTTCAACAAGTTCCCAAATTTATTTACAACTAATATACAACTATCCCCAGTCTATTTACCACCCAATTAAATAAAGAAGTAATAAACCCATATTATTTACAGTGCAAGAACCACCCAGTGTTAGAAAATAAATATACACTCACTCCCCTAACACAACCTTTCCTCATCTTTACATCTGCCAACAATATCATTTTAGATCATTTTTTAAATTGATTTATATTTGTACTTTGTTTCAACTCATTTATTCTATTAAAAAATATAATAAAAATATAATAAACAAAATAATCATGATGTAAAATTATGTATTTAAATAAAATGTTACTGATCTCTGTGGGGAATTCGCAACCTACCCAGCAGATACAAATAAATTTAAAAAAAAAAAAAAAAAAAATTAAATTAATAAAAATAGCTCAACTTTTACCCGCTGGAACATAACAGTGATGAACACAATATACATTATTATTAAATGGCTAATTCTGCATTATGAGTACGTTTTTATTTTTGGTACTTTAGGTATCTTTTGATGCCAATACCTTATCTTGTAACAGAGTATTTCTACACTCTTGTATCGCTACTTTTACTTAAGTAGAAGTTGTGGGTACTTCTTTTGACACTATTAATTTAACATATTTGCTATAAAATACAAAAATACTGCAGTATGCATTTAGGAAATTTAAACTTTGATCACCATGCATGTATTAGAGTTGAAACAGTGGCCTACAATAACATCAACTTGTCTTTATCAGTTTAATAAAGCAGTAACGTTATAATAACCTGCGGTGTCTTGCTGGGACTCCTCCTCATATGAACATGCACAGGTGTGGTCTCCGGTACGTGGACGTGAACCGGTGGCGGCGGTGAATCCCGGGTCTTCATTCCTTCGAGACGTCACAACAACATTCAGACCGAGTTTAGGATCAACCCGGACCCCATTAAACTAGTATTTAAAAAGCTTAACGGTAGTTTTAAGTGCTAACATGCTAAGTTAGCTTCATGTTTCCTTCATAAATCTCGACGCCTCTCTGTGGAGCGGACGGTTGTTTGGACTGACAAAGAAGCGCCCTGATTGGCCCGTTTGCAATATCTCGCTCTGTGATTGGTGGAGGCGAGTGAACAGTCAGCGTTGCCCGTGGTAACCATTGAAAGTAACGGGGGTGTTTAAACAACCGTTAAAATCTATTGATAGGTTTATCTCTTTACAAACTACTGTTTAACCAACTATTTTCTTAATTAATTGTATTATTTGTGTCTTATTTTCCCCTTTTCTCAATGTAACAAAGTATATTTACTCAAGTACTGCATTTAAATACAAATTTGAGGTGGTTTTACTTTGAGTAGTTTCTTTTAATACCACTTTCGCCCTCTAACAACACTACACTACATCTGTAAGGTAAATATTGTATTTTTACATTTATTCGACAGCTTTAGTTACTCTGAAAATTAAGATTTTTTGCACACAAAACATACCAATAACTTGTAAAATAGTTTGTCATAAATTAAACTGCCCAACTGCTTATACAAGTAACGTTAGCCCACAGCTGAAATGATTAGTCAATAAATCAATTACGATAATCAATTGACAGAAATTAAATAAATATATTTTTTATGTAAAAGCAATTCATGATTTCAGCTTCGTAAATGTTATGATAAGCTGCTTTTCCTTGTAATTATTTTAATATTTTAAATTCATTTGTAATGACAATAAGGTTTGTACAGTTAGTTGGAAAAACAAACTGTGAAAGTGTCTTGTTCTGCATGTTATTTTATACTTAGTAAGGCCTTTTAAATAAAATGTATTTTTTTTTTATGATTATTATTATTATTTAAGGCTCTGGGTCACGGTGGCGGTATTTTGTCACTATTTTCAGTCTCACAATCCTAACAAATATTTGAAATAATTTAAAATCCAAGAATAAATAATTAAATAAACAAAATACAATGTAAACAATATATTACTGGAGAAAAAAAATCAACAAATTAGTCCATAATGAAAATAATCATGTTAATATTTCAAAATGAGCTCCACAATCAGCTACAACAGTGAAATCCTGCTTTTACATTAATGAATGAGTAATAATAATTTAAGGGTTAATATTTTTATCGAGCAGTAGCCTATGGAGACATTTTACTGCATTAAGTAGTTTCTTTTATTACATTAAACATGTTTTTCTGATTACATGCTTCTACTTAAGTAACATTTTAATGCGGAGTTTATACTTTTACTTTTCATTAGTATTTTTAGTTAAGTCACGGATCTAAATACTTCCCCCACTCCTCTTTCTCTTGACAAAAAAGTTTTATGAAGCCCAAAATGGTGGTGACAGAGGGATCTACTTCTTTAAATTAAATTAATTAACTGACATAACTGATATAACTTCTCTTTGAACGTAACTAATTCTAACTTAACTGAAGTTAACTAAAGTTTTTCATTTTTTTGTTGTTTCTGTGTGCGCAGTTTTAGAGAAGGAAATGGTCGGGATGACGGCACTTCCGCCCAAAAGTTTGAGAAGGAAATGGTTGTGATATCAACAATTCCGCCCAAAAGTTAGCATCGAGCTAACGAACACGTTACTGGCTAGCAGCTTCTTAAGTTCACTAATCACCGTATACTTGTGTGTTTACACTGCAGATTCGTACTTCCTGTCCGAGTTAACATACGTAAGGGGCAAATCTGACGCACTATTGATTGGTATTCGATAATCAAACGGCACTGATCGATGTTAGCTCACCTCAGCTAAAAACAGCTAGCAGCTAGCTAGTTTGAGATTAGCCTTCCATGTGCGTGCGAGGCGGCGATGATGCACCAGTGGAGCCTGTGGCGGCTGGTGAAGCAGCTGGAGACGTTAATAATTATAATGCAGTATATTTCCTTTGTGTTGCTGTTTTATCCCGCCGCGTACCAGCCAGTTGAGGGGTGTGCTGCCGCGGCGGAGGAGGGGGCGACCAGCAGCGTCGCCACCCTGATACTGTGCAGGGCGTGCGGGCACGAGCTGGCGGTCGGCGCGGACATCCACTTCGTCCCCAGCCAGCTGGCGCTCTCCAGCCGCAACGACACGTCCATCGGGGGCCGAAAGGTTAACATCCAGCTTTTCGAAAACCCCCACGGACACCAGTTTGAGGTGATTACCTTCAGGAAAGCGGACGTTACCCAGCACTGGCCGGCAGATAAACACTTCTCCTGGTTCCCGGGGTTCGCATGGACTGTGGCCACCTGTCCGCGGTGTAAGACTCATTTAGGTGGGTACCAACCTGTAATGGTGCAGCAGGGTTTACTTAAAAATCTGCGACATCAAACCAGTTATTGCCGGGAGCAGTTTCAGCATGTGTCCTGTAAGATTGCACCCATATTACCAATAAACAATGTTATGCAACTGTTTTAAGTTTTTGTCACTGTCAACATTAAGATCTTAATCCTGTAATACTCAGAATTTATATCATAATTAAGGCTATGTGGAGTGTAACTCCAGAAAGTCAGTCACCCTTTAATAAATCAGTGTTTATGGCATTATAAAGGGTAATTATTATCTTGTATAACAGGTCTTATGGCTGAATTGTTTTGCATACTCCTAACTTCTTAAAAAATACATGCATTCGTTTCATAAAGTCTTATAATAAAGACTTGAAGAGATCGTTTGACTGCCTGTCTCTATTAGGGAGCAATTCTGAAAATTAAATTACCAAAAAAAAAAAACCTTTAGTTGGACACATTTTAGTAACTTCAAAGTAGTTTTACTTGTGTCTGTGCCACACTTTACAGCCAAGATTAAGTCAAGTAAATCTTAATTTGGGGGCAGATAAAAACTTCAATTCTAAGTCCAATATTTCTGGAAAACCTCTGCCATGATTTACTATCAGGAATTATAATCTCATATTTGATATCTTGTTAACAGCTCCTAAGCACACTGAGACTCTTAGACTACACCTGTACAGTTCCAACGCACTTGAATCAATGTTATATTTTATATTCTGATGCCCATTTGTCTCTCAGAAAACTTATTTCCCCCCCCTCACTCCAGGTTGGGCCTTCCAGCCCAGCGACTGGCCGGACACCATCACAAAAACGAAATTTGACGAGTCCGCGCACACCTTCCTGGCTTTAATCACCCATCGTCTACTACGAGAAGATTTTGCCTCAAGCCTGCTAATGACTCCAAAATCCTTCATGAGCTGATGGGACCATTTGACTGTACAGTTAACCCAGGTGCCTTTGCTGCTACCTAAATCTATTTTTTAAAATAAATTTCTATGCACCCACATGTAAACACAGTAAGTTTTATTATTGTAACAAAGCAAGTTTTACACCTCAAATTTAAAACAGTTTCTTTTCCCCCCAGCGGAAAAGGAAAGGTGATTAAATGTGACTTCTATGAGATAACAGGTCTTTTTTTTTTATTATTTTACCCATGAAGCAGTGGGGGCCAAAATTTACAAGCTTGTTTTTTTTTTCCATTTTGTTCTTTATTAAAAATGTCATTTCAAATCTCATGGATATCTGTAAAACAATACAATGAAAAAAAAAAAAAAAAGTCCCATAGAAATGGTGTCAAAATAACCACTCTCCCCGATAACCAACATACTCCTGCCCCTCCCCAGCTTACCCCACCCCCCGCCCCCTAAACATTACAAGTCAAAGGAATGAGCTGGTACTCGTTAACCACATAGGGGAAAAATAACATTTTTCAAGAGATCAACACCCCAACTGAAAAAAAATATATGGGGGAAAAAAATTGAAGAGGTCAACTAGCGCTGGGTCACTACACCATGGCTTTAAGTCAATTTACCACACAACCTTTAACAGGAGGAATTCTGTGTGAATTGTCTTCAAATTCTACTCAGGATGCCGTGCTGATTCTATTTTTATACTTTTTTTTTTAATTATTATTTTTGAGATGACTTTGGGGATGGTACTCACAATTCAGGGCAAAGTGCCATTGGCCTTAGATGAGTCAAAGGAAACAACATGGCACCGACAAGGTGAAGAGGCTTCAGAATGGAAAATGAAGCACACACGGATAATAATAATAATAATAATTAAAAAAAAGTAAAAAAAAAAAAAAAAAAAGAAAAGAAAAGAAAATTAAAACCTTTGCTCCCGAAAGTGAGTGGAAAAATCAAACAGGGAATAGAAGGTTGAGGGTCTGGGTAGATGATGTTATTTTTTTTTTTTAGTCGTCCTCTCCCTCGTCATCCTGAAAGAACAAGATTTCAGAACGATCAGCGAGTGTTGAGAACAAACTACTTTAAACCAACACATGTTTGACTTTCTCTCTTTACCTCTCCATCTTCGCCGTCGTCTTCTTCGTCCTCCTCTCCATCTTCATCTCCCTCTTCGTCTATGTCCTCCAGAGCCTCCTCGTCCTCTTCATCGTCCTCACCTTCACCCTCTTCGTCATCCATGTCAGGAACCTGGAGATAAGAAGCACTTTTAGCACTTTTGTTTTTCAACTATACCAGACTACAAAGAAAGTTTCCTGCCCTGGTGGATGTAATATATTTTACCAGAAAGATAAAGTCCCTAATACAACACAGATAATATTAATATAAATCAAACCAAAAAACTGCTTATAGTGTAAGCAGCTAAGCATACATTTAACATGGCCATAAACATACCAGGTAGTACTGCAGCGGGTTTGGCCAGATGTCGTCCTTGATGACCTCCCCGAGCTCATCAGCGCCGGCGTCAGCGTGATCAGTGAACCAAGTGAAGAAGCTCTCTGGCTCTTCATGTTGCCTCTTCCTTCCTGCTTTGTTCTGTGTCTGGCTGGAGCGCTTGGTCAGGTCCTACACAACACACACAAAATCATTAAATGTCTAACTGTTGAAAACTTTCAATGTGCAAGATCCTGAGTCAAGTCAGGTCACATGCTTTAATAGTTTACATTTTTTTTAGGTAATGATTCAAAGCTTCCATGGCAGCTCAGAGAGAATGTGTTTTAAAAAAGAAGGTAAACAAAATGCTAAAATGTAAATTTGAAAAGCACACTTTAAATGAGGATCATAAGAATGCCACCTGACTAGTTGCAAGTAAGAAGAGAAGCCTCACGTCTAACCTCCCCTCTGGATTACTCGACTGACAGCAAACAAACTCAAAGATACACATACCTTTCCTGATTTCCATTTGATTTCTGTTGACTTTGAAGATGGGTCTCCGCTCTCGTTCAAATGGAACTCTTTGGAAAGTACTTTGTTTTCGAAGTACGGATTTTCATCGAAATACTAGGAGAGAGAAAAAGACAAAAAGGTTAGAAGACAAGAAATAACTTGCACCTATGTTGTATGTGTGTGTGCATCATTAAAAAAACAAACTTACAAAATCTATTCTGTAGCCTGACTTGATGTCTTCAAACTCTGTCACCTCCACTCGGCTCAGGTAATGAAGTGCTTCTTCATCCTCCTCTCCCAGTAGGGCAGATACTGTGAGGGGGGAACAGATTACACAGACAAAACTTTAAATTGAGTCACTGTCCAAGTCATTCTAACTTTTGTTATTGCGATGTCCCTAATTTCTGCAATTTAAAAAAAACATATGTTCAACTGTTTACCTTGTGGATGGTTGACAAACGTGGTGACCCAGAAGTTGGGGATTTTGGCGATCAGTTCTGACCTCTTCTGAAAGAATGGCTGACGGAGTTTGTTGTATTTCTGTTCTACTTTGAGGATCTCCTCACTGGCTTGCTCGTTCAACCTGAGGGGGAAAATTACAAAACAAATTATTAAACCAGTTTTTACTGTTTATACAGGAAAAATAATACATGAAACCAATTTGTTATGAATTTCAATTATCCAATTATCATATTTATTTGAGGACAGGGGTGCCAAGAAGTGCACTGTGGAGGAATGATTTTCTGCAGATTTTCATGCCAATCAGAAGTTACAGCAGTTAACTTCATTAGGTGGTTTCTCTTAAATCACAAACATGCACCATCATCTCTGTTGTGTTTTCTACTGGACAGAAAATCTCAACCCTACTTTTTTATGTACCTGTCAATTTCATTTTGAACTTCGTCGATGTGTTCAATAGCTTCTTGCTGCTCTTTCTCTGTAGGGGAAAAAAATCATAAATGAGTAACTAAAGAAATGTACAACTTATGAATTAAGAGTCAGGACAAGAACAAAAAAAACAAACATGCATATTATTATCAATTAAAAATTGTGTACATGCATGCAAACTAGGCGTATTGAAATATAATTTTCTGCAATATTGAGAGATGCTTTATAAATCCCCGAGTAAGTTTATCGTAGTTCCGAAAACTATTAAGCTCTAAGAGGGGGGTGTTTTGTTACTGGCAATATTTTGTGGTGTTTACTATGTTAAAGCCATCGTTAGTTAAAAGGTAAATCACGGCGGTTGTCATGCTATATGGCAGATTAATACACAGGCTCCCCCGGAGGTTAAGGTAACATAAACGGCCAATGGCTGCAGCTCTAGCGGCTCAGACACTCACCGTTTCCTGCCGGCTGCTACCGACAAGGCCGCGTGGTTTAAATGTGGGACACACACAGAGCCGCGATAACGTGAGAGACCGTGCTAGGACAGATGCCAGAATAGACCCCCAAAACTGTCAAACTGTGGCTCATACGGCGCAGTCCTCCATCCAGATGTCTAAATATAGTAAATACTGATTGTAACTGATTGAAGGGCCGGTGGATTTAAATGCATTTTCACCAGTAACAAAACATAACGTCGTCAGCTAGCGTTAGGTAACATTACAACAACAACACTAGCTGGCTAACTGCTAATGCCCAAATGAAACGGGCAACTTTTCCGGTGATTTCACACGTTAATAATGATGTAAAGGATACATTAGTCAATTTGAGTTGATTTTACAACAGAATTACTGGATAAAAATCCTCCAGCATCGCGTGCAGCCACTCGGTCAGTAGCCAACGACACAACTGGCCACGCTGATGATGCTACATAAACGAGCTAACATGGCCTCTCAGCACCGGGCTGAACTGAACAACAGCAGGCACAGGAGCAGCGGCATGCTAATAAATGCGTTAGCTGGCGAGCTAGCTGCTGTTTATCGAAATGTGAACAAACGCAGCAACCACAAAGAGGACCCCGGAGCAAAATCCAAGCAATACACACAATAATTATAAGCAATATTGCACCCCATGGCGATGCAAATTATGTTAGAAGAAGAAAGTGAAAATGGCGGTGAACGGGAGGCCGCCATTCTCCCCTCTTACCGGAGGTTTCGTCCGCTCCGTCGTGGTTCGAGTTCAGCTCCTTTTTACTCACTTTTGCCGCCGAGGCCGACATGTTTTCGCAAGCTGGGGTAACTTACAGACGTCTGAGAAAATAGCTGGTAGCTTTGAAATCTGGTTTCTCCTTGAACAGGAGAGTAAAGTTGAGCGTGCAGAAGCCAACAACGTGCTGCTTTCCACACAATGTAGCTGCCGACGAGCCGCGAGGAAGTCAGAGCAACCGCCGCTCACGCGCTCCTTTCATTACGAACGCGCCTCGCCGAATGGAGAAGAGGCGAGCTCCGCCTCTCAAAGTAGGTCTCGCTACTCGGCTCCAATTTGCTGATTTACTACTATCTCTCTGCTTAAAATCACCCCCAAAATGAGCTAAACCTCAAATTAGCACTAATATTAATCCCACAGCCGATTTTTAAATTTATCCCCCCCCAAATATTCCTGTTTATTCAGGCCAGGCCAAACCTTCAGTTGGACCGATTCGCACTTGCGCACTTTAAAAAAAGATGCTGAATATCAGTGAAGGCAGGAGGAACCTCATTCTGCTGGTCAGTGCAAATTAGCCCGTTAGTCACAGGTTGTCCCCGATTAATTGTTTCTCTTACACACGAAATACACCCATAAACACGACATTTATTTTTAGGTTGTGTCCAGAAGCTTACGTAGGCTGTATTTCTTTCATACCATAATGTACCATATTATACACCATATAGGCCATTTATGTCATGCAGCAACATTATTTCCACCCTACATTACTTTCTCATATTGTCTTTACAATGCGTTAAATATTTATGACACAGTGCTTTTTTATAGACGCACATTTCTGCACATTCATTTTTTTGGTACATGCATATGTTTGATTTCACCATGTCCCCAGTGCAAAGTAACATTATAAATCGGTCATTTTCCAAAAAAAGATAAATCTATGATGAAAATATAGATAGACATCAACTACAACAGTAAAGTCCTGCCTTTACTACTTTCACATTAATGCAAGTAACAAGTGCATAAGTAAAAATAATCTAATGATATAATATTTCATAGTATAACAGGGACATGGGGCATCAATTTTACTATCTAATATTTTCTTTAAAATGTGTCAGATATTCA
Source organism: Epinephelus lanceolatus (assembly GCF_041903045.1). Taxonomy (NCBI): domain Eukaryota; kingdom Metazoa; phylum Chordata; class Actinopteri; order Perciformes; family Serranidae; genus Epinephelus; species Epinephelus lanceolatus. Next base: position 4,576,051 of record NC_135742.1, read on the forward strand.
TGATAAATGGTTTCTATTAGATTAAGGCCTACAATTCTGCAAATTAAAAATACTTATAATTAAATACCTATGAATAAATATCTGTAGGTTTTTTTTTTACTCCACTGACATTTTTTGGTACATTTTATTTATTATTATTATTTTCTTTTTTTAAAGACATTTTCCACACAGTTACTACTTGATAATGAGCTACACCTCAACCAACTACATCAGTAAAGTCCTGCTTTAACTGCTTTCACATTAATGCAAGTAATAAGTGCATAAGTAATAATAATCTAATGATATTTCATAGTATAAAAGGAACAGGGGACATTAATTTTACTTTCTCACATTTCATATTTTTTCAGATTAAGGCCTACTTTATCACATAAACGCAATTCTGCACATTAAAAGTACTTTTATTTTACTCTACTGACGTTTTTTGGTACATGCATGTGCAAAGTAATCAACTTCTACAAGAACTATGAGCCATAAGATTATACATCAGTTTATCCCCAGATAAATTAATAATAAAAAAAGTCTTAGTCAGTAGTTCAAAATGAGCTCCACCTCAACCAGCTACAGCAGTAAAGTCCTGCTTTCATTGCTTTTGCATTAATGCAAGTCATAGTGCATAAGTAATCATACTCTCATGATATAGTATAACAGGGACATTCATTTTTTCTTTACTAAAATGTGTCATATTTACAAAAAAAGATTTATATTATAAATTGAGGCATCCTTCATTATGTAAACACACACATTAAAACTAGGTTGTTGTTTTTTAATTATTTTATTTTATTTTTACTCTGCTGACATTTTTTAGTACATGGATCTGCCTGATTTTACCATGTTGCCAGTGCAAAGTAAATCCCATGAAATTATAAAATATTCAAAATGGTCTTCATCATTTACTGTGTCCCTGAAGTCATTTCCCACCCAGATAGTTTGTAGTTTCTCACATTAGATAAGACTACAAACTGAGCTCCACCTCAACCAACGACAACAACAGTAAAGTCCTGCTTTCACATGAATGCAATTAATACGTGCATCAGTTATAATAATCTAATGATGTAATATATCATTGTGTAACAGAAACATGGGACATTGATTTTAAGAGAGCCCCCTCAACCAAGCACAACAGTAAAATCCTGCTTTTACTACTTTCACAGTTAGGCAATTAATAATTGTAATGATAATCTAATAATATAATAGAATATTTATAATATACTCAGCATACTGCAACATGTTTAAAATCACAATAATATTGTGCTGTGACTTCAGTATTGTGATAATGTTGTATACATATATACAATGTATGTATGTATGTATGTATGTATAGTTTCTTGCCATACAAAATAATCAGCAGATTAATCCATGACATAAAAAACATAAATTCAAAATGAGCTCCAACTCAACCAGCTACAACAGAAAAATTCTGCCTTTACATTAATACATGAGTAATAATAATCTGATAATATAATATATCTTAACAATCACAGTCTACTTTTAATACTTAAATGACATTTTCATGATACATATAATTAAGTAACATTTTCAATGCAGAATTTTTTCACTTGTAACAGAGTGTTTTTACTGTGTGGTTTTAGAACTTTTATTTAGGATCTGAATACTTCCTCCACCACCGTGAGCAAGTATATTATTGGATTTCAATCAGTCAGTCTGTCAACCTGAGCCCCCCCCAATCTCTGTTTTCATTTGTCAGGGCTGCAGACGGCTGAGGACAACAACAACAACAGAGCTGTCATGTTTGCTGCAGACAAGAAGTCAGGGCTTGTGAACATCCACAGAGCTGTCAGTAAATCTAACTATATGTCCAGGATCATGTTCAGTACACCAGCAGCTGCTCCATCACTCCACACTCCCTGGATGTATGGTGACTACAATCAGTATGGCTATTAATGTCCCTCACACCTCCTTCTTGTCAGAGCAGGTTTAACACATCTCCTAAACACTGCATGCTGGCTGGTCTCTGCCTTGTCCCGAACAGAGCAGCAGCAGCAGCAGCAGCAGCTCTGTGGTGTCTTTTGGTTGGTGACAGCACAGGAACATGTGGTCATGCAGCGGCCAATGCCGAGCCTGGAGCAGGCGATCAGCACTGTCAGAGTAGCAGCAGCAGCAGCAGTAGCAGCAGTGCTGGCACCAGAGAGGAACTCCGCCATCCCCCCGCAGAAAGAAACCCCCCTAAAAGAGACAGAGACAGAGAGAGGGAGGGAGAGGGAGAGATTTGGTTACAGAGCAGAGGAGGATGAGGATGCAGTGGGAAGGGGATGTTGCAGAGGATGCTGCACGGAGGCAAACACAAACAGGACAAGCTGTGTGATCCAGGTTTCAAGATGTAGGAGCCGCATCAGAGGAGCCCTCAGTCAGAGTGTGTGTGAACGCACCATAACATCAGGGGACTTGTGTTTCAAGGATAGTGAAGGTGGAGAGGCGCAACCTGAGAAGACCTCCCCTCCACCTCCACAGAGGATGACAAATTAGTCCTTATTCAGCAAGGAGCAAGAGCATCACTCCGAGGTTAGTGAAGTGCAAAGTCATACTGTTTCCACCTGACATGTTCATGTCATCCTCACTTGTCCTGTGTCTTCTTTGCCACTTGTTTTTGTCCAACATGGAAATGAGTTGCGTGTGCAGTCTCTGGTGGTTCCCTCATGTGGTGCCACTTGTTATGATAAATCATGGCTGTGTTCAGTCCCGTCCCAGCTGACCTGTCAGGAGGGGAGGGGAAAAAAAAGAAAAGCGTGGTGATGAAGTGTGGCTTGTTGTCTCTTGATGTGATGTCGTTATCCAGGATCAGATGTTGTCCACAGCTCAGCAGATGCTGCAGGATAGCCGCTCCAAGATCGAGCTGATCCGACTGCAGATTATCAAAGTCACCCAGGCTGGCAGCAGCAGTGGCGGCAGCGGCGGGAATGGTGGCGGAAACCCCAACAGCTCCACTCATGGAGGTCAGAGTCCTGGGCCATGACTCCGTTAGAGGGTCACAGAATGACACTGGGGATGTCAGGAGGGTGTTTCTTTATCAGAATTTGTTTTACTTTAGAGACATTCCTTTTGTTATGTAAAATTAGGGATGTTTCCATCTTATTCTTGTGTGTAAACAAGCTCGAAAGAGATACGGAAACATCTGTTTACAGCAAACATCAACACACGTGACACAATTTATGTCTTACTGGTTACAGTCAGATTTTCCAAATTTGAGGAGTAAGCTGGCTCGTTAAACGTGAAATCATTAGATAACAACATATTGGGATGATACAACTGTAATGCCATTTTTGCAAGAAAATCCGGCCTTTTATTCTCAAAACAATTGAACCATTACAACTATAATGGGGACTGAGGCTTGAAACTACAAGCCTCTGCACTGGTAAAAAAATCACTGAGACACTGATAGTGATAACCAATTCTATCATTCCCCGCAGATCATGTTTTGTTTATTTATTTTTGTTACATGGCTGGAAAATATAGCTCATTGCGCTTAACAATGACATTTCGTTGTCAGAGGTTAAAGTCCTCCTTTTGTTATGGGGATCACATCTTACAGAGACGTTTGTTTTTTGGGGTCAGAGAGTTAAAAGAGTTGAGAGCTGCTTGGTAGAGTTAAGACAGATTTATGGGCATGAATACTTTTGTGAAATTACAGCTGTAAGGCCTAATTTTCACACTGTTATTGTTGATCTATCTCGAGTGCTTTTGCAAACATTGCCAGTATCGATAAAGAAGCAGTGTGAGGGAATAAAAGGATTTAGTGCCATCTAGTGGTGAGGATTGCAGATTGCAACCAGCTGAAACTTCTCCTTTGTACCAATCATGAACTCCCACGTAAATTTCCTTCAATGTTCATTGTTGAAGAGGTTTTTACTGGAAACTGAATTATCCACAGAGGTCTCTTCCTCTCCAAAACAAACAGACAAGGTGATTTAAACCGGTAAAAGCACTACATAAAGCAGTTTTAATAATCTGTGGTTTTTCTGGTACTGTTTGTAGTTTGTTAGTATGTGCTCACCTTTTTTCTTTTATAACTTAAGATACAGACATTCAGGAGGTTTTTACTGGGAGCCCAATCATCTGCAGAAGTCTCTTCTTCTTCAAAACAAAAAGATCTGTTGATTTTAACCGGTAAAATCACTGAATAAGGCAGTTTCATGTTAAAGAATCAGCATTTTTCCAATGCGGCTCGTCATGGAGAGGCTGCTAACAACAGTGGCCAATGCCAAAATGCAAATGGTCCTATCTTGAGCCAGTTTTCCTTTTTTTGTTCAGGGCTATTCTAGAAACATGGCGGTGCAACACAGCGATTTCTTTAGACGAGGACCCATTCCCTGTGTACACATAGACGTCAGGTGGTTAGACACTAAAGAAAACATATTTATTATATTATATTTTTGCAGATACAGTCCCCTGAATCCTACACACTGGACCTTTAATCTTGTTTCTTTTCTTCTGATGCTACCCCAGATAATGTGGTTTAAAAATAGTTTGATTCAGTTCAATTAAAAGCAGTAATGTGTCCCAGAGCTTCCTGCCTTCCAAACATGTTGGAAAAAGCTGCAAAAAAATGTACTATTTTGAGTTTCAGTTATGTTTTTATGTTTTAAAGGTATTTCCTGTGGAAAAACTACAGTTTTCTTTTCTGGTTTTAAAAAGGCCACGTTCAGTGATGCTGAGTAACTGTATATTGCCTGTTCAAACCTTCAGTTCCAACAGAAATATCAGCGCTGGTATCAAAAACCCATATTCGCTGAAGCGTGCTTCCTGCCAACTGTCGTCTTTGTAGGTGTTATTTGTATAATCCGGAAAGTGAAACCACTCTGAGAGCATTATTAGAGACCGAGAGTAAATGTGACATTTAACTCTGAACTGGAGATGTGTGCCATCTGAAAAACTCTGAAACTTACAAAATTATTAATGGCTCAAAAGAGTATGAAATATGAGACGATGAGCACTGTCCCTTGTTTCCTTGGCTCATGTTTCCTTTCCCTGACCCCTGACCCCTTATTTCCTTTTTTTGATTCTTTGTAATGTGGTGATCTGCAGGGAATTGAAGTCCTCTTTACTGTTACAGGAAGTTTGTCCACTGTGTATGCATCAGCTGATTGTTTTTAAAGAGACAGTTAAAAGGTCTTCAACAGGAGGTCCGCAACCGCTAGGGCAGTGGCTCCCAACTGGTGGGTCGTGGTCCAAAAGTGGAATGGACCGTAAGTGACTCACAAACATGTCAAGTTTGTAAAAAACACATTTTATTTTTAAGTACAGTAAATTTCCAGCACAGAGCTTTTATTTTGAAGTGCTGTTTCTTACTGTAGAGTTAACCGACGGCTCCTTAAAAGAGACAGCAAACTAGCTCGGTGACATGGCCAAATGCAAGTATGACGCTGAGTGTATTAAACTGTACGGACGTTGAACTAGTGACTCAGGAGAAATCTGGACCCTGCTGGACCAGTTGGGAACCACTGCGCGAGGGAGTCCTCAGAGTTACTGAAGGGTTTCCACGTAGCCAACAGGAAGTGTGCTGGGCTTTGAAGCCAATTTTTGTAGTGGCCAAACAGTGATACTGCAGTTTCTGGTGTCTGTCACATGATGCCAGCAGGCCCAAAAATTATTTTTCCCATTGATTAACATTAGGAAAGAGACAAAAGAAATCAGTGGATAAATATTTTTGAGCATCAGAACCCCCGCTAAATATATTGTTTTAATATCAAGATTTGATCCATTCAGTCTGGTACATTTGGAAAGTCCAGAGGAGCCACAAGATTAAATAATTTTATCCCCATTCGAGGTAGCGCAGTACTAAACCAGAAGTTAGCCGTTCAGCCAGCAGAAGTTGGCTGCCCAGCTGCGCTCGGCTGTACTTGGCCGTGCTCAGTGACTCTAAGTCTGTTAGCTATGGGCCCAGTGATGTACGTAGAAGCAGCACTGATCACCCGAGAAATCTCTTACTTTCAGCAACTTTCATTAAAATGAATGGGGTTCCACCTTCAATGCTGTGTCCAGGTCTTTTAATGCATCCATGGAGCCGCCGATTTATTGTTTGATAATTTAAGTTTTAATGTAATCTCTCAGTTTGTGGTGCTCAAAACACCAAAAATAAATTAGAAAATAAAATACATTTAAAAAACTCAACAGCAAGGTCTCTTTCCAGAAATCATGACCAAGCAAGTGCACACAATGCCTGAAATATAAACACGTTAACAGGACACTGCAAATTCAAAATACAGATGCCAAAAGTAAACAGGTTCACATACATTTGTTCACAGATCTCATCTTTACGGAGGAAAAGTAACACATTTATAATCAAATTAGACGTTAAATAATTGCTGTTTTTAGCAGCGCTACTGTGAAGTTTCACACCCTGTAAGCATATGCATATGAAATTTGGAGCAAAATTAATGTTTTCCCCGTATCCCATACAAATATTCAACATCCAGAAACCATTTAATAATGTTTACAGTCTGGAGAGTGTTAACTGGTGCAGATTCCCCACAGTAAACTGTTGCTGCAGGCTGGAGAAGCGATGATGAAATGGATCAAATGTTTAAAACTAGACATTTAGAAGTTGATATTTCCAAAGCCCCGAGCAGCAAGAATAAATAAAAAGGATTTTTTTTTTCAGAGCAAAATGCTTCACTTCATTTACAGTGCCTGCCTCTTTATATTAACTTAGCAACAGGTGAAGGCTTTTCCTCCCCAGTCGTTTTTATTTCACCTATTAGAGCTTTCATACATTTCAGATAAGTGTCAGCTAAATGCCAGGAACATTAAATAATGTAATGTTAAGACCTTTGCTTGGAGCACCGTGACATTTTGGAGAAAAGGGGATCACTTCAGTGTTATAAATATTTATTGCAGGAATGAAAAGAGGATCTATGAGAGTGCATCGCTCCTCTGAAGTGAATTCCTTCACGCTGAAATACTCCTCCTCTCTCTCTCTGCCTCCACTTTCCTCTTCCTTTCAGGCATCTCTCCGCTCGCCGTCAGTGCTGTGGATGCTCGTTTGGCAGAGCTGCAGCACTACATGCAGAGAGAGACAGACGCGTTGGTGCTGGCCAAGGATGTGGTGAAGCAGCTGGAGGGAATCTCATCGCTGGACCAGAAGGCACTGGCTGAGGTGGGGTTCTCAATCACTTTTATTTTAAGGCAGCTCAGGGGAGCCAGAGTGCTGGGAAATAGATATGGGCTGGCAGTGGTGTAGTCAGGTGTGTGAAATCAGGGTTAATTATTGTGACCAAGTTTGGAAAATTGTATAAACTTTGACTATGACAGCTCATTTATTGTAACTGAATACTTGATTCTTTGTACTGTTAACTGCAGAATAATCTCCAGCTACAGAGAAAGGTGTCTAAAATTGGGTTTAAAGGACAGATTGGAGCTGATGCTGTAATTCCGGCTTGTTTTCTTGTCGAAAACTTATTCAAGTATGTTTTTATTACTCTCTTAACTTATAGTCTTTTACAGCAGTTGGGCTACTCTCATAGAAACAAAAGAAAAAAGAAAGTATTAGTCTTTACAATAGCTACTGTACATCCAAAATAGATATGACAGTAATATAAATAATAATACATGCATTCTTACACGCCAATGACAAATAAGAGTAAAGTAAATGAAATAACTAAAATGCTTAAAAAAAGACCTTTAGAAAATTAAATTTGGTTTGGCTCAGGAGATGTCTCAGAAAAAGTACATTTCTTTCTTCTCTTTTTTCCTACTATTCTTTATTTAAGTGTTATTCTCTGGGTGGAAAAGTCTCTGAATCTGCCTTTAGATCAGCTGTGGCTCAGAGGCAGAGTGGGTTGTCTACCAAGTGGAAGATCCAGTCTGCATGTCGAAGCATCCTTGGGCAAGATCCTGAACCCCACGTTGCTCACAATGGCTGCTCCATTGGTGTGTGAGAGTGTGTGAATGAGTACTGAGTAGCAAGTGGCACCATCGTTGATAGCCTCGGCCACCAGTGTGTGAATGGGTGAATGTGACATGTAATGTGAAAGTGCTTTGAGTGGTCGGAATACTAGAAGGGTGCCATACAAGTGCAGTCCATTTAGCTAAGTAGTTGAGGACATTTTATTTTAATGAAATTAAAGACATTTCCACCAGTGTAGTGCTGTTTGTTTAAGTACCTATGAATCACTCATGACCCAACCTGTGTGTGGCAGTTTGATTTTTCTGCAGAGGCTCTGCCTGTGTTTTCTTATTTTCTCTTTGGGACATACATGGGCTTTTTCTAAAGGAGGCGACCAAGTGCCAGACTGTAAGCACCAGAGTCAGCACAGGACAAACACAAATATAGCAAGGTGAAATGCCAAGCAAGAGTGAATCTTGGGTCGGCTTTTGCTGTCATGTTCGCTGGCCAGCGTGTTTGCAAACAGCAACCAATAATCCTGCATCTGTAAAGGTTGATTTAAGACACAAAATGTGCCCTGACAGTACTGTTTCATGTTGAGCCTTTGATCCTGGCACCTTCACCGTCTCAAAGGAGCTAAAATCTGACATTATAATAACAGCAAAAATCTGGAAAACATGTTCATGAACTCTAACCGTATCCCAAAATACCAAACAGCACTATGTTTAAGAAGACCAAACATAACAACACAATGTTTGTCTTCCCGTCAGGCTCAGTCCCGAGTGCAGGAGTCCTCCCAGAAGCTGGATCTTCTGCGGCTTTCTCTGGAGAAATGCATGAAGGAAAAGAGCCAGGAGCCTCTACAAGAGCCTGAAGCGGGGATCGACCCTTCAGAGGGATCCTTGTCCCCCCACCAGTCCAGACCTGGATGTCCACTGTCCACCTCCCCGTCCATCTTCTCTATCAGACCTGCCTCCTTGACTGGTGCGAAGCATTGCAAATATTTAACGTGCATATAAATAGATTTCTCTGCATGATTCATTTTCAGGCAGTTTGAGGTTTGTCAGGTTCACAAGTCAAGTATTTTCTCTCATTTGCAGCCTGATTCGTAGGTTATTGATTTTTTAAAACCACATTTCTTCCTAAGAAAACGACTCCAAGTTGAATTTTTCCTGTATTTTTGATTTAAACAAGCAGCCATCCTCAGTCGTATCATGGACGGCCAGTGTTTGAACACGATTTACCATACGGCTGACCTCTGGCAGGGGATAATCAGGACATGTAATCTGTTGGTTCTGGACGGTTCAGTTGTAAGCCAGTCTCTCTGTAGCTGCACAAGGCAAAAAAAAAAGGCCTTTGATGATGTAACGAGGAGACAAATCCTGGAGTTGCTCTGTTGGCAGCGAATAATGAGAGCGAGGTCTCAGAGCGGTGAAAACACTCGGGGTGATTTTCTGCTCCACAGCTGTTAGCACTACAGTGAAATGAAGAAAATTAGGATGTGAGAGCTCCAGACAGCACTGATTAGAGGCTCCAGTCACAGAGATTTATTCATGCTGACAAATGAAAGGTTTTATTTTGAAACGCTGAGTTCATTTTGGTCAACAGCTTAAACTGAGATTCATTACCAGATACTGGAAACACATTATTTAGTAACAACAGAGTTTGTGTGTAGTTACTTTTGTAACTGATAGCAACACGCATTTAATCTAGTGTGTTCTTGTAAACTGAGAGTCAAATTTATTTATAATTTTTTCAGGCAAACTTGAAGTCAGACTTCTTGGATGTGAGAATTTATTGACACCTCGAATAAACCAAGAGCAGGAAAATCATCTGAGTGCAACTGAGGACGGCTCAGCTGCTGCTCACAAGACAGACGGAAACGCTGGTGAGTGGACATTTTGGATTTTTAAAACATTTAGTTTTGTTTTTACATTTTACTGATTTGCAGAGAGTTTAGCTTTTTTTCTCAGCTGTGTTTCCTACCGAAAACGCAGTAGGAGAGCAATATAAATAATAATACAGAAACATACAAAAGAAAGAGAAAAAAGCAACGCTTAATTTTACAGGTTTATAATTTCTGAGTAACTATGTTCTGAAAAGAACAGTGGAATTTGGTATTTGGTAATTGGTACATTTCCAACTGACCGCAATTACTTGCTACAAGAAAAAATGTGAAATTTGTCTACAGGCAAGCCTGCAATACTATAAATTGTTATAATAATTTAATAACAATAAATAAATGAATATTTTAAATTTAGCCCTTTTCCCTTAAATTGGTACCCTGGAAATCCAGAGTTCTCGCGAGAGCACAATTTGAATTTGCTCAGCGAGTCACTCTGGCAGTCAGTAATGATGCTCATTACCCATGCTGTTGGAGCCGAGCTGCACCAATCACATCGGTGTATCTGATAAAGGCGGGCCAGAGGCGAGCTAAACAGATGACGACAGCGCTGCGACGACGACGTCCGGAATCAGTCAGTAAACATTGCAAGATGGCTACGGATGAACACCAGTTGTTTGAAACGGCTTTGGCCGCTACAATGAACGAGTTAGACTTGGCTTTTTCTCTAAAAGAGGAACAGAAGACGGCGCTCGAGTCTTTCCTTTGCAAGAAGGACGTTTTTACTGTTTTGCCAACCGGATAATCTACCAGTTAGCTCCACTGGTAGCTAAGCGTATACGTCACCCCGTGTATTGTTCTGATTGGTCGTAGTGTTATCCAATTACATGCAGTGATATTTACAAATGCATGCTTGGTGCCGCCCCTCAAGTTGGGCCATTTTCATTACTCATGGCCAGACCCTAAACCTTTCGTTCTTTGAGGGGCAAGTAGCAGATGTCCCAGTTACCTCTGCAGCATTGTGTTGCAATCAAGTGTTGGAATGATCTGAAAAGTTATTCCCCGATCATATTACATGCCTCACCTGATCCATGTTCTTTGCTCTCGAGCACTCAGAACAATAAAATACAACATATCGTCTTTGTTACATCGATGTAGTTTCCACATTTCAACTTACAGAATCACCATGTGTGCAGCATGTGAAGGCACCTCTGGTCCAGGCTCATTCATTTAGTGCTTTTGCTGCACTACTAGGGTTGCAGCAATATACCAGTTTGAAGGTATACCTTGACATAAAAGTTGACGGTTATCATACCATGTGTAGTGGCTATTTTTAAGCTGCATTGTTTTCGTCTTTGCCTTAATTCAATCTTAATAACGACAGGAGACTGCTTTACCCGTTGAGTCGCCTCGGCAGCAACGCTAACAAACGAACACGGTAAAACAACCGTATTGTAAAACTGAACAATTCACAGTAAAGGCTTCACTTCCTGTTTTTCACGTATGTACGGTAGCCGCACAGGACCAATATAAACATTTGCAGAGGTCAAAGTATACAGGAACAAAGTGACCTCACATATTTAACAACCTCGTCAACATTATACTGAAATATATTTCTCTCTGTATTGTAGCAACTCACACCATCTAACAATAAAACAAACTGTGTACGTTTGCTTATCTACGACATTGAAAAAAAATGCAACTGGATGTTGAATCTCACCTTTATTTTAGTTATTTTTAAAGGAGAGATTTTTTTACTTCCATTTTTAAAAAATGGTTTCAAGTTTCAGTTCTACTTATAAAATGTTTGTTTAACCAACAATAACTCTTCTGTTCTCTTTCCTTTAAAGGGAGATTTCGGTTTATATCAACCTGTCTCCTATCGTCCTAAATTTTTTTCAAGTCACTAGTGACATAGAAATAATAGTTAGCATGTTAGCCGTTAGCCTAGATACAGCCGGGGCGCATAGTAGCGTCAGACCTGTTAAAACGTAAGTGATCGGGCATCCTTTCCAGTGCAAAGTTAGTCCACTAAACAAGCTTTTTCTCCACAAAGACCGCCTCATATCGTTAGGATAAATGTCAGAGAACATATAGAAAACGACATGTAAACGTGTTGTCTTACCTTACCGGTGTGGTGCCATGTTTGTTGTTTACCATTTAGCTAAGGCTGCAACCCATTCCTTGCAACAGAGGTATTCCTCTTCTGTGGGCATTGGGGTGCAGTATTCACAGGTAACGTTACACCACCAATCTCCAGAGCTAAATCCTTCCAGCAGCCATTCCTCCTCTGTCGTCTTCTAACATTACCTGTTGTGCCTCTCTCTCTCTCCTCCTCCGTTCTTCAATTTCACGAAGCTCTTCGTCAGTGTATTCTGGCTCAAATAAATAAGGGCGGCCATCGCCTCTCGATGTGGAAAGCCTATATACTAACATTCCACATTTAGGTGGTCTTCAGAGTTGTTGTCTTACCTAACCGTGTGTTTACTGTTTACCTCTGCTTCCCAAAGTGCGGCCGAAATATCGCGAGAACAAGCAGCAATCTCATACCGTGCCTGAAATCTCGCGAGAACAAGCAGCAACAGCTGGAAGGCAAAACCGGACAGTAGCCTGAAAAGTTCATTCATTTATTTTATGAAAGATTTATAGAATAATGGCTGACTTTTTGCCAGACTTCGACTTCGTGGAGGAGGAATTTGATTTTGCAGAGTTTGATGGCCGCCCTTATTTATTTGAGCCAGAATACACTGATGAAGAGCTTTGTGAAATTGAAGAACGGAGGAGGAGAGAGAGAGAGGCGCAACAGGTAGAGGACGAGAGAGGAGGAATGGCCGCTGCAAGGCTGCGTAGCTCTGGAGATTGGTGGTGTACCTGTGAATGCTGTGCCCCAGTGCCCACAGAAGAGGAATGCCTCTGTTGCAAGGAATGGGACCGGTTGCAGCCTTAGCTAAATGGTAAACAAACATGGCACCACACCGGTAAGGTAAGACAACACGTTTACATGTCGTTTTCTATATGTTCTCTGACATTTATCCTAACGATATGAGGTGGTCTTTGTGGAGAAAAAGCTTGTTTAGTGGACTAACTTTGCACTTGGAAGGATGCCCGTTTAATTAAGTTTCAACAGGTCTGACGCTACTATGCGCCCCGGCTGTGTCTAGGCTAACGGCTAACATGCTAACTATTATTTCTATGTCACTAGTCACTTGAAACAAATTTAGGACGATAGGAGACGGGTTGAAATAAACCGAAATTTCCCTTTAAGGGTCGTTCTGACTGATAATAAGATGAATTCTGTAATAACGTGATACTGTGATATGTTCTGAGACAGTTATCGTACTGTGACACACCGTTGCAACCCTATGCACTACATTGCAACACGTTAAAGATTCATGAGCATTCAGATGTTCCACAGGCTGACTCGGTACATACTGTACACTAAAAAGAGTCCTTCAAAAAGACTGATTCGTTCATTGTTGCCCGTCGCTAATCTTACGGTCTTGATGAACGGACATTGCTCAGTTGTACAGAGCTATTTTTGTTGTTTTATCAACATTGATTTACACTTGTTGCAGATATTGAGCGCGCCTTTCTAAAACTGAACCATGTTTGTTGTGAAGTATGAATACTTGTGTGAAGGTTAATCTAATATCAGCATGCTTACTGCATTTTATGACGTTACATCCTCTGTCACGGATGTTTGAAGTCATCTCAAAAAGCCATTTGCTAAATGGCATGACATTTACTCGCTGGTTTCATAAAACTGAACAGAAAAGACAAACAACAAACAAGTATAAACTCGTTATAAGTTTGCAGATTTGGAAGCAGGAGAATCACTGTAGAGTTTTCCTGTGTGGCTCAGGGGGAAAAGCACGCCATTAAAAGGATTAATGTTTCAGGTTTGGTTCCAGCTGTGGTGATCCACACTAATTTTATATTTAGCTGCTGCTCTTAAGATAATCCTTCATCCTTTATTAGTCCCACAGTGGGGAAATTTGCACTGTAACAGCAGCAGAGAAAGTAGAAGCATCAGCTGGATATGATAAATAGGTAAACAGTAAAAAACAAAGTTGTAGTATTGACAATCAGTTTGCTCTCATCAGCTCTGTTTCCAGAGTTGGAGATGAGCTGGTGAACATATTGAGCATTTAGCAGGTAAACAGAGACAGGTATTTCCCTCAGGAGCTGGTGGAGACCAAAAACAGAGCTAAAAGAAAGTGACTCTTGGTGCACATGACTTTTGACAGGATGATAATGTTGCTGTGTGTCTGCTAGATGCAGAAGTAGGTGGAAGTTGCTATAACTAACATGTTCATGAGATGATATGTCAGTCTGTCTACTTGTTGTGGAGTTTTTCTGCCCCCAGAAAAGCTAAATGAAGCTGCCAAATGCAGCTTTAAGTTCATTTAAATTACCCGTCCATACTCCCACAAGACTTTATCAACACAGAAACACCATTTTGCATCTTTGAACATTCTCAGATCTTTTATTGCACACATGAGATACCTGGTTGGACCCCCTTCTGCCTTCAGAACTGCCTTAATTCTTGGTGTCACAGATTCTATGGAGCTCTATTGGACTGAGATCTGGTGACTGTGGAGGCCATTGGAGTACAGTGAACTCATTGTCATGTTTGAGATGATTTGAGTTTTGTGACATGGTGCGTTATCCTGCTGGAAGTAGCCATCAGAAGATGGGTACACTGTGGTCATAAAGGGATGGACATGGTCAGCAACAATACTCAGGTAGACTGTGGTGTTTAAACCATGCTCAGTTGGTACTAAGAAAATCTCCCCCACACCATTACACCACCAGCAGCAGCCTGAAGCGTTGATACAAGGCAGGATGGATCCATGCTTCCATCTGAGTGTGGTTTTTCCAACCTTCTATTGTCCAGTTTTGGTGAGAAAACCCGTGTGAATTGTAGCCTCAGTTTCCTGTTGTTAGCTGACAGGAGTGGCACCTGGTGTGGTCTTCTGCTGCTGTAGCCCATCTGCTTCAAGGTTGGACAAGGTGTTGTTGCTTCAGAGATGCTCTTCTGCACACCTTGGTTGGAACCAGTGCTTATCTGACTTCCTGTTGCCTTTCTATCATCTTGAACCAGTCTGGCCATTCTCCTCTGACCTCTGGCATCAACAAGGCATTTTGGCTCACTGGATATTTTCTCTTTTTGGGACCATCCTCTGTAAACCCTAGAGATGGTTGTGCTGAAAATCCCAGTAAATACTCAGACCAGCCCGTCTGGCACCAACAACCATGCCACGATCAAAGTCACTTAAATCACCTTTCTTCATCATTCTGATGCTCCGTTTGAACTTCAGTGTCATGGGTTGTGTGTGTAAGGCAGCAAGGAAAAGGACCCAAATGCAGTAAACCAGACAGACAGGAACTGTTCACTGATTTAATGGTTAAGTTATGAGAATAGGTTTCAGGCAAAGGCAGCAGTCCAAACAGACGTAGGTGAGAATCCACAGGTGAGCAGGAACAGGTCAGATAAAAGATGCAGGCAGGTTTGAGAGGCTAGAAAGAAAAGGTACAAAGCAACATTTACTATCTTCAGCTGAATGGAAAAAGAGGGATGTTAGATATACTGACATAGTGTCTGGAGAATTAGACACAGGTGAGCAGGAGGATGTAAAACTCAGAGGGCATCTTGCAGACAGGTGGAGAGTAGCAATGACTACAAAGCTTCATAGAAGTGCAGAAGCCTGTGGAAGTGGGAAAAACAAAAACACAGGCAGCAGTTTTGACCTTCAGCTGACGGATCAGACAATCAGACAGTTGCCTGGAAACACTTTCTGTAAACACACTGACTGAGTGAGCAGGGGGATGTTGTACACGACAGATCCTGATAGATGTTAGGATCGAGCTGGTGGTGAATTTTTGTTTCCAGTGACGTGTTGTTTCTGTCTGCCCCTCAGCGGAGATCAGCGCGGTGCTCAGGCTGGACACCAGAGTGGTCGGCCAGACACGCTGTGCAGCTGTCAGCAGGCTGAACTGGGATCAGACGTTCTGCATCCAGCTGGAGAGGGTAAGTCCAGTAACTAATGTGAGAGAGACCCCTCTGCTGCTGTGGAGGAGGACGGAGGACTGTGTGCTGAGGTAAAGAGAAGAGAAGGGAGTGGCGCCAACATCTGGAGGAGAAGCGTCAGTAGGAGATGGGATGTGTGTGGGCTTTGAATTGAAAAGACTGATCTTGTCATGTTGCCGCCGTGCACACAGACCTACTTGAAGTGGTGGAATGTAACTAAGTACATTTACCCAAGTTCTGCAGTGAAGCACAGTTTTCACAGTGAACAAGATCACACTGGAGTTGGCTTCATTGGACCTTTCAAGTTTAGATTATGTTATTACTCATTTTATCTTTAGTTTCACTGACCAGCCTTTATGTATCTCTCTTTATGTATCCGTCTCAAAACCAGGATAAAAGCTTATCCAGCGGCTTGTATCACAAACCCAATACACTTAAGTTCCTTTTCCTTACAGTGCTAAACTGCCAACAGCACAGGAAACACTGCATTTTTGTTTCCAACAGTTATTTCAGTTGTTTCACCGTTTGCCATTTCTGCTGCTGAGGATAGTAACTGCAAAAACTTAACTGATACTCTTTGATAACTGGGAATAGCTACTGATAGCTACTGGGGAAATCGAAAGGACTAACCTCTTCCTGTTTAGGTTGCACAATGGGTGATTCACGTCCTTTGTGCCGGTAATGGAGGCTTTATTTTCCTGGAAGATCGAACCCACTGACAGACAGAAGTACACAGTGAAAGTGAGGCTTATGAGGAACCAATCTGAATGTTGACTGTCATTATTCAATAGTTACTATATTGTGCAATGGATATTTACTTTATAAGGAAGAATTCAAGCAACAAAAACCTGTGTATTTCCACTCGAACCATGAGCACAAATAGAGTTCTTTATTACAAGTCAATCACATGCAAGTGAGTGCAGTCATTACCTGTAGTAACTCTATTAAAAGTGAGCCCACTTTATGGTACCAGAAAATCTGAGCTGCTCCTAAAACCAATATGTGGGATTTCTTTTTGTCTTTATATGTATTTAATCATCCTTTTAATCTACACTAGAGGACGGTCACTCTGCTCAGGGCTGAGTTGTGTCTGGTTTTGAGGCTCATGTAACCACTGTTCATACTGTGGAGAGTTTTATTAGTAAACTGTAACTATAAAATGAAAGGATGTTTTGCTGCCTCTCACAGCAGCTGGAGTCTGAGAAAAAATAACTTCATTCACTGGGCCGACTGCCGGCGACTTTTAAGGTGGAACGTTAACTTGTAATGTTACTCAATGCATGAGTTGATGACGTGAATCCATCAGCACACCTTAAATTTCACTGTGACAACTTTGACCATCACTTTAGTTTTTATATGACACACACTTTTAGTAATGAGTGGATCTTCAAGTGTTTATATGTATTAATTTCGGCCGTTTTATGTGGACTGCATATATGCTAATCCTCACTCGAAGGTAAGGGTCGAGTAGCGTCAGGCTACAGCAACACTAAACCCCTGAGCTTGCCTGAGAAGGACTAAATGCACAAAGCTGCTATTTTTAAATATCCCATGGAGAGAGACTCTCACTGCAGCCTGTTCTATTTTGTTCTGAAAATGTGGGTGTGCAGCCTCGTTCTGTGGACGATAAACCAGGTGCAGACTTCCATCTGTAGCTATGTTTCCATCCAAAAGTGATTTGAATCATTGGGAAATGCCCATTAAAAGAAATACGAATCCATTCTTCTTCTTCTACGTTTTCTGGTGGTTGGCAACCAGCTTGTAAATGCATTACCGCCTTCCCGACCCGAGTGTGGATATCACCATGGAGAGAGGTGCGCTACGTCAGGCTTAATTCGAACATAACTGTTTCCATCCCCCATTTTGCGAATCAACATTTTTTCAAATCAACCAAAACCCGGCTAAAGCGAGCGTATTTTAGTTTGTGCGAATCAGGGGATTTTAATTCAAATTTTGGCGTTTCCATCATAATTTTCCGATGCAATACTTCTAGATGCACATCTAAACAGGCTGATGGAAACATGGCTTGTGTCACCGCTGACGAGGAAATACAGCGAGTGCTGGATGGAGCAGTGAGTGACAACAACCCCGCCCACATTTAGGTACCATGTCTGAAGGGTTACTGTTGGTTCCAAAGGTACCATACCGAAAGTATTTGGTGGAAACGGGGTTAAAGAATCCACTGGTTTAGCTTAAAGAAATTAAGATAAAAATTTACATGCATCTTCTTCAGTAGTTCCAACACTGACTTTATAAAGTAAATACTCTTTTATAATCTTACAAACTCAGTTAGTTTAGTACAACTAATAAGATTTGCTTTGACCTCAATATTTATCCTAAAGTTGTGTTGACATTTAGTGATCATATTATTTATTCAAGATATTCTAATTTGTTTATTTTAATTCCATCCCAAAGTCAAAAATGTTTTTAATTTTGACCAACTTCTTCAAATAATCCGTCAACTGACTAAAACACGTTAATGAAACAAATGTAACCTTTTCTTATCCTGAAAAACTTCAAGTGTTATCGATGAACCCCATGAATCATTTTTTAGAGTGTACATCATATTCCTGCAATAACAAAACAAAAAACAACAATTATAACGACAAAGCAAAACAAGAAAAGCAAAAATACAACAACACAGACGACCAAAATCTAGAATGATTGCTTAATTTTTATGTGTTTAAGTTTGCCAATTTTGTCGCAAAAGCCTGAAAGAGAAGGCAAGAAAGTTTGATTAGCACTTATTTTGATTTTTTTCAGCGTGACACAGTAACTGCCTTTGTGAGTTATCCATGAACTCGGTTTTACGCAGTGACGATCTAATTATGTGGGATGATTTCGTCGCTTTGCTCGATTTTCTTTCCTTTAAATGTTGTCTGAAAATATGCACACTTGACTCTGGTCCTGGCTTGATTTAGTTTTATGGTGTCTTGTACATTTAATAAACCTAGATAAACGCCATATATAAGTATTCAAATACAGTTCATCTCCATCTAATATCTGGGATATTGCTTGTTAGATAATAAACACCTTTTAAATGACAAAAATACAGTCAGTATTTTTGATCATGTCGATGATAGTGTCAGGTTTGTAATGCAGAAAGCACAGATTTTTTCATCTTCTAAACCTCCTTTACTGCAGACCAGCTCCACTGTGAGCCAGCTTCCAGTATTCGTGAGTCATTTTTCATTCTGATCCAAACCACCCACGTCCGAGCCATCCTTCCTTCCTCTGAGTTTACTTCCCTCCACGTCATCCTGTTTCCACCTGAAATAAGTTCAATTACAGAAACAAGATGCCACTGAAATACTGCAGATCAGAGTCAACATGTTCTCCCTGTGTGATGAATGTACAGAACTTTGTCTCTGTGACTTTGGAACAGGTACAACCAGCATCAGCAGCTTACAGGCTGTCGTTACTCTGTATGTGCTGACACATGTAATACAGCAAACACAGGACGTTACAGGTGGTACAAGGGCACCGTGCAGGACAGAGAATACACAGGATGTATACACAGACACCCGACATATGAAGAAGAAGAAGGGCTCGCTTGAACGACGAGATTTCTGCTCAGAAAGCGAGAGTTTTTCAGGCCCTCAAATACGCCAGAAGGTGTTTCTTTTTCAGTGGTGGAAAAACAAATTAATTCACTGAATCATTTTGAGGTACTTTCATTATTTTCAGTTTGTGCAACTCAATCCATCTCAGAGGGAAATATTGTTTTTGTTACTCATTTACTTGACACCTGCAGCTACGAGTTACTTTGCAGATAAATATTTTTACTTTCAAAACTGTCACTACTGAGATAATGCAGGATTTGATCCAAACACAGACGGTGAAGGCAGAGTGGTGTAGTTCAATGTTTTATTGTTAAAGCGAGGGTATATAGAGATGTACAGAAGCTTTAAAGCGGTAACACAAAGCAAGAGAGCAACATTGCAACTTGACAAATTGGCAGATTACTCATGAAAATGAACCTGAATATGTACAACTGTGCTGATTAGGGGAAATGGGAACAGGTGAGGAGGCTGTCAGTTGACCGAGACTGGAGGGAACGGAGTTGCAAATGCATGGGTATAGATCAGCGGTGCCCGGTCCTGCTCCTGGAGAGCTACTGCCCTGCATGTTTTAGGTCTCTACCTACTCTTCTAATTAACAATGATTTATTTTGTTTATTTATTTAACCTTTATTTAACCAGGAGGTCCCATTGAGATTGAAAATCTCTTTTACAAGAGACACCTGGCCGAGGTAGCAGTCAATCAAAACACATTAAAATGCACAAATACAACATATAATACAAAAATCCCCGATTCAAACACAGTGGTCTCTCAGGAAAAACAAGCACGTCTCTGTCACCGCATTCTCTATGATGCCCTTAAAGGGATAGTGCACCCAAAAATGAAAATTCAGCCATTATCTACTCGCCGAGGGAGGCCCTGGTGAAGTTTTAGAGTCCTCACATCCCTTGCGGAGATCAGCGGGGGCAGCGGCTAGCACACCTAATGGCTGACAGCGCCACAGACTAACGTCCAAGAACACAAAATTGAAACCACAAAATATCTCCATACTGCTCATCCGTAGTGATCCAATTGTCCTGAAGCCCAGACATAAAAAGTTGTTTGGAAAAACATCATATGAACTCTGTTTTTAGCCTCACTGTAGCCTGTAGCTCTGACTGCTTCTCATGTGGTCGCGCAACCGCGCACACATGAGAGTGAAAGCATGGGCTTTGCTTACCCGTGTTTACATTACGTGACACGTGCACCGCAGGGAGAGACAACAGTAACCATATATCCGAGACCAACTCCATTGTCCGCCTGAACTAAGGTAGAAATGAATGACTTACTCCTCTGAAAGCCTGCCATCTGGTCCTGTGGGCCTCTGCCTTTTCTTCCACTTGATCTTGGGGAAGTAAAAAACACCACGGGTCAGCAGTGTTGGAAACTCAGGGTGGTCGATGATGCACGGTCTCTGAAGAGCTCTCATCAGTACTGATGTCCAGATTCTCAAGTGCAGGCATCGCCAATTCCCAGTCTGAGCAGCAAAGACTTTCCTCATCCGTTGGCACTGCTTTGCATTTGAAACAACTACACCACCAGGTTTCCAGTGCTCGACTCCGGCAGCTGCTTCGTCCAGTAGCCTGAGTTCTGTGCGTATACTCGGGCTCAAACAAATACGGCTCAACAAAGAAATGCTGTTCCTCCTCAATTTCAAAGTCTTCAGACATGTTGGGCTGTCCTTTGCTAAAAGACCGTAGTGCAAGTTATCTTTTAGCTCTGTGGTTACTGTTGTCTCTCCCTGCGGTGCACGTGTCACGTGATGTAAACACCAGTAAGCAAAGCTCATGCTTTCGCTGGTCTCGCACAAGCGTACACACGTGAACACGGAGCACAGAGAAGCAGTCAGAGCTACAGGCTACAGTGAGGCTAAAAACAGAGTTCATATGATGTTTTTCCAAACAACTTTTTATGTCGGGGCTGCAGCACACTTGGATCACTACGGATGAGCAGTATGGAGATGTTTTGTGGATTCAATTTTGTGTTCTTGGACGTTAGTCTGGGGCGCCGTCTGCCATTAGGTGTGCTAGCCGCTCCCCCCGCCGATCTCCGCAAGGGATGTGAGGACTCTAAAACTTCACCAGGGCCTCCATCAGCATATGGGTGAGTAGATAATGGCTGAATTTTCATTTTTGGGTGCACTATCCCTTTAAATTCATCAATGGATATAAGTGTTTCTAAGTTTTTAGATCTTTTTAAAGATCGTTCCATGTCCATGATGCAGAGTAGGAGAATGCAGTTTTCCCCACATCTGTTAAAACCCAGGGTTCATTAAAAAGCAAGCACCTGGAGGAGCGTAGCTGGTCACAGAGCAGGGTGCAGAGGTCGGCCGGAAGTTTGCCCAATATTGCTTTATAGATAAAAATATACCAGTGCTGTCTGTGAGTGGTCAGTGGTGTTCAACCCACCAAATCATAAAGAAAGCAGTGATGAGTAAGTGACTTTGCATCTGTAATAAAACGTAGAGATGCATGGTGCACTGAATCAAGGCTACGCAAACTGGTGGAGGTTGCATGCATCATATACAATATGTCACTGTAATCAGTCACAGACAGAAAAGGAGCTTCCACAAGTTTGTCTTAGCACTGAAAGTAAAACAAGATTTATTTCTCAAATAAAAGCCAATCTTCACTTTAAGCTTCCTAACAGGAGCAGCAATATGTAAATGAAAGCTTGTCATCTATTCATATACCCAAGTAGTTGTATGAGGACACCCTGTCAGTGGATTTACTGTCAGAAGTGAAAATGATCTGCTCATTATTAAGCACTTGAGGCTTATAAGCACTCGATAGCGAGCCAGTCGTTTAAATCAGGTGTGGTTTGATCAGGACCTGAAACATGCAGGGCAGAGCAGGGCTGGGCACCACTGGCAGAGATGAAGTGAGAGGTGACTGAAGGGACGGACCAGGGTCCTTTTCACTATACTTACTTATGCCTCCTCACCTCCTCTCTCCTCCCGTGACACAAACATCGTTCCCCCTCCACCATCATGACAGATTCTGCAATCCTTTAAATGCACCCCGAGGGGAGAGGAGGCTTTAGGAGAAGCTTTGAGCGAGTTTTACATCAAGTGGTCTGACTATGGCGCTCCCCCAGGGTCACGGCGACATTTTCTTTTTAGTTACTGATTTATTTTTCGCATTCAGTGATGCCACACCACTGCATGATTCTTCATTCACACAGTTTATTCTCACATTGCCTATTGTAGTGTCGTGTATAGATGGGGATCTACAGTTACATGGTGTGAAGCAGTATAATACGCCGTCACCTTGTGTGTGATGAATCTAACACCTTAGAATATAAAGGATCATTAGATGCAAGGTGTTGCAGCATCACACAAAGCAACAGTTTAGTTTTTTTTTTTTTACAGTACAATCAATGTGCACATATTCTCACACAGCTTTGTGGTGCAGATAACAATAATGCAAGTGATCATTACAAATCATAAGACTTTTATAGGCCTATAAGACATCTTCCTATCTATCTATCTATCTATGGAAGATGCTATAAGGTTTTGAAGTTGTTCTTTTGGGAGATTCTGTTGACACTGGATGAGCTGTGCAGCAGGTCATATGTAACATAGACTGATGCTATGAGACCAAGGATCTTTCATCTGGCAGCACTGGCTCCATCGTCCTCACATCTTTTCATTGCTTCCTCTGCTTGCATCTCCCATGGGTGGGACTTATGGCAAGTGCGGGAAGTAAGGAGGCAAATTAGCATGATGAGGCAGAATTCAGTATTTCAAAATATCTACAACATTAAAATCCTATTTAAACACAGAATATAACACTCTGAAAAGGCCATTTTGCGGAATCTACACTCCTACCTCCTACCTGTGATACTCAAGTGCACTTACCTGGGGATATTTCCACTAAAGTATCACTCTGAATGCTTATTGTCAGGGTTTACACTGTGCTACTGCTGTTTAATGTGCACTGGTTTATTATTGCTGTAGTTGTGTCTGTGACCGGCAGGTGTCGCCCTAATACCTGCAGATATTCATTCATCACAGACACATTCATTTATCACACAGAGATGTGCAGGAAGGGACAAACTTAAACATGTTCAGTGCTGCAGAACAAAAGCTTAGAGGTGATTTGTTTCTTTTAATTAAAGATAACAGACAGAAGTACGTGTGAGCTTGGAGATTCACTCAATTTAAACTCAATTAAAACTTTAAAATCAGAGGAAGAAACCAGATGATCCAGTTTCAGATAAGGCTACATTATTCCGTCTGATTTAAAAGCTTTTGTGTTTGTTTTTCTTAATTGGGTTAAAATTTAGAAACCTACAGAACAATACAAATATTGGAAAAAAATCACATTCACATATCACATATCAAACAAAATTAAGTTGAGTATGAGTATGTTCATTGATTGTATTTGTTGTGATTGTGTTCATGTTCTGTCTGATAGTCTCGGGAGCTGGAGGTCTGTGTCTTCTGGCGGAACCGGAGGGCAATGTGTGCCGTCAAGTTCCTGCGACTAGAGGAGATGATGGACAACCCGAGCCACGACCAGGAGTTCAGTCTGGAGCCGCAGGGCTGCCTCTACGCCAAGGTACACACAGTGACCTGTACGTGTGTGGTGGTATCTAATTTAATGGGAGGAATAAATCTGATGAATATGTGTTTTTTTAGTACAGAAATAGAAAATGTATTTATTATAAATTCTAGGTACTAACAGTCTGGGGAGGGAATTATTACTTAACATCTAGTTGGCATATTGACCAGAAACTATCATATTACTGGTGTATTTATTATCAGGTTGTTTCCTTACATACACTCACCTGCCACTTTATTAGGTACACCTTGCTAGTACCAGGTTAGACCCCCTTTTTGGTGTCACAGATTCAACAAGGTGCTGGAAACATTCCTCAGAGATTTTGGTCCATATTGACATGATGACATCACACAGCTGCTGCAGATTTGTCGGCTGCACATCCATGATGAGAATCTCCCGATTCAGCACATCCCAAAGGTGCTCTATTGGACTGAGATCTGGTGACTGTGGAGGCCATTGGAGTACAGTGAACTCATTGTCATGTTTGAGATAATGTGAGCTTTGTGACATGGTGCGTTATCCTGCTGGAAGTAGCCATCAGAAGATGGGTACACTGTGGTCATAAAGGGATGGACACGCTCAGCAACCCGTCTGGCACCAACAACCATGCCACGTTCAAAGTCACTCAAATCACCTTTCTTCATCATTCTGATGCTCAGTTTGAACTTCAGCAGGTTGTCTTCACCATGTCTACATGACTAAATGTTAATGAGTTGCTGCCACGTGATTGACTGATTAGCTATTTGTGTTAAGAGCAGTTGAACAGGTGTACTCATAAAGTGGCTAATGAGTGTATATGAACATAGATACCATATATACGAAACTTTTCAGTTGTCTTTTTATTCAAAAATACTATTTACAACACCTCATTGTCCTTACTTTATACAAAGACTGTCAGGAAAATAACCACACATATTAAATATTTTAAATAGAAAATGTTCAGGAGCTCTTAATCAAGGCGTAAACACAAGCCAGCATCTAAAAGATGTCTCTTGTTGTGGGTTCTACAGCTTCAGTTCATCGACACTGTTGTTGAGCGGCAGCCGAAACTGAGACGTCAGCGATGTATCTTTACTAAAGAGCGAGGTACAGACGATCACCCTGAAGGATCAACGCTTTATTTGTGTGTCTGCAGTGTAAGTGAAGCATTTTATTCTTCTTCAGGGAAGAACTTCCTCCGGGCGGCTCAGATGAACATGAACTTTGCCACGTGGGGTCACCTGATGATGAGCATCCTCCCTCGCTACAGCTCATTCACCACATTCAGCTCAACTCTCTCCACGACCCCTGACCTGGTGGCCAACAACACGTCGCGTCCCACCGAGAAGGAGCCTCAAACCACCTCTCCACTGCCAAGGTCAGAACAATCAAAGCATCAGTATCTGACTTGACATAGAGTTAGATAGGAGAGTTTATACCTGTGTGAAAACTGCACTGACTTCCAACTTGTATTGTAGCACCATCTGCAACAGTATGATTGTTTACAGTTTGGTTTTTGGGGTTTAATTTTACTCCAGCTTCCTCCCACAGTCCAAAGACATGCAGGTTAATTAGTGACTCTAAACTGAATGTGAGTGTGAATGGTTGTCTGTCTCTATGTGTCAGCCCTGTGATAGTGTGGTGACCTGTCCAGGGTGAACCCTGCCTCTCACCCAGTGTCAGCTGGGATAGGCTCCAGCCCCGCGACCCCTAACAGGATAAGCAGTTATGGAAAATTAATAAATGTATGAATGTTGTTTTTGTGTTTGTATATCTGCAGCGAAGCTCCAGAAATCAGACTCAGCGTCACTGAGGATCAGCCGTCTCCCACCAGCCTCGACCTGGGAGACAACACTCCCACCATCATCACCACGGCACACAAAACATCATCTCTGACTGCATCTCAAGAAGCACTGGTAAATGATTGTTGATAAACCTGCCAGAAAATACACATTTTTATTTTTACATTTAAGTCTAAATTCTCCAATGTTATTCACTGTGTAATGACAAGTCTAAAACCACACTACAGCACAGCTAGCATGGTTAAAAAACACACAAACATACATTTGCTCTATATTTTATTCTGTTACAGTATTAAATAATCAAATTATTCTCCTTCAGTTGTAGTATTTCATTGTTATCCACCAGATTACATGAATGACATGTTGCTGGTGCTCCATTTATCAGGTGATCTTTAGCTTTTACAGGAGCAGTGTGTAAGATTTAGGGGGATTTAGTAGCGTCTAGTGATGAGGTTTGCAGATTGCAACCAGCTGAAACTTCTCCTGGTTAGAATTCCTTCAGTGTTTAAAAAGACACAGCAGTTCTTATTTCCAGGTGATTATACACTAAAGAAAACATACTTGTTATGTTATATTCCATTTCTGTCAATAAATCCCCCTAAATCCTACACACTGGACCTTTAATGGAGTTTTACAGCGTCTCCTGTGGGTTCAGAAACTTGAATGTTTCTATTAGTTTAAGAAACTCTTTCAAAACAAGAGAGTCAGGCAATGCTGTCTTCTATAATGACAGTAATACATGCAGTGTGTTGGATAAAGATGGGAAACATTTCGAGACATATTGATTTTGGGATGTGATTTGTGACTGAATGGTTAAATGTTCCAAACTTTGTCTCTGTTCGCAGTCGTCCATAAACAACACAGAAGGAAGTGAAGACCAGCCTGTATCTGCTCTAAAGTATGCACACATACACTTTCTTTACACACTCAGAATGAAGCATCGCCTTCATTTAATATTTTTGTCTTTTTTCCACAAGGATGCAAATGGACGATTTTAAATACATGTCAGTTCTGGGCAGAGGACACTTTGGGAAGGTAATATTTTAAAAGTTTTTCTCTTAAATTCATCGTGCTCGATTAAAAACATCTCCTCAGTGAATGTTTTCTGTTTCAGGTCCTGCTGGCAGAGTTTAAGAAGACAGGAAGACTGTACGCCATCAAAGCCTTGAAGAAAAGAGACATTGTGACTCGAGATGAAGTGGACAGGTGTGTGTGTGTGTGTGTGTGTGTGTGTGTGTGTGTGTGTGTGAAGGGAAAGCTTTAAAGTTTATCCAAATCACAGCAACAAGCCACACCTGCAAGTGAAGTGATCTGAGACGAGAGGAGATATGAGTTTCAAAGTAAAACAGGAAACAGCACGAGTGAATGGAAAAAAAACATAACCTAAGAAACTTGAGCTGTGACACTGTTGCTGTTTTTCAAAAAGGGATAGAGCCGTTAAAAGCAGTTGAGACACCACTGCTTTTCCAGCAGGGATTGTGCCCCATAAACCGGGTATTTTAAGCCAATACACGATCTATTCCAAACCATAACCAAGTGTTTTTTGTGTCTAAACCTAATCACACGTTTCTGCTAAATAATAACATGCGACTGTAACAAATCCGTGGTTTGCAGAAATGCACAATGCCATCATTTTTCTGCCAATATGTGTGAATATCCACAAATCCACAAATTTATTTCACCACCAGACACCAATATATGTACCAAAACCTATGCACATTATACCAAATCTGCACCAGACGAGGTAAATAGAAGATTAGTCCTCTATAATTTGAGCAAATGGACCCTTGAAAATAACTAAAAGTAACAGACTTTGGCAGTTTTCTCTACAAAGCTGTACTTGTACTTCAGATTAACTAAATGAAACACCAACGATCCGCCTTGAGGAAGGGTTTGTTTCATTGCTTCTGTTAATGAAGCAACAGATTTGACTTAATTAAAGCCTATTTAACAGTACAAAGAACCTTCATTGGATTCTTCATTAAAAATGTACCAAATTAAGGACAAATGAAACGCCTGCTGCAGTCATCTCAATGAGTTTTAAGTTAAAAGAAGACGAGGTGAAACAAAGAGTGTTCTGGTTCAAGAGCCTCTTTCTTTTGTCTCTTCTTACTTGTTTGTTTCTACTTTTATTTTTTCACGTTAACAGAATTTGTACCAATTTACTTGTAGACCCAAGGCCATACTATAGCACTGAGCTAAAACTGAAAAAGTTCCACAGATGGTAATTTGTTTTTCAGGTCTAGGAAATTTCAAGTCCTTTATTGTCCTATGGGCAGCAGTTACAGAGAAGCTGTCATTGACAATGGAATTCATATATCTCTCTCAATGCTCATTAAATATGGGTTTAAAAAAAGGCAAAAAGGCAAGTTGAAGACAAGTAACAAACTTAAAATCTACATTAAATTGTGTAAGTTAAAATAGGGATAAAATTTTCATTTATAAATATATAAAATCTAAAATAGAATAATATACATTTGAAATAATACAATCTAAAATAATAGCCTATACATTAAAATGAAATAAAATGTTACATAAAGTAATGTAAATAAATTGAAATAAAATAATATTATAAATAAAACATTACAAATTTTAATGAGAGAATATAGTAAATAAAAATAATCTAAATTTTATTATATAATGATATTAACATAATATAATCTAAATTAGAATAATATGAAGTTCAGAGAAACTGGTGCTAATGTGAGGGTTCATTCTGCAGCCTTATGAGTGAGAAGAGGATCTTTGAGATGATCAACGCTTCCAGACATCCGTTCCTGGTGAACCTCCACGGCTGCTTCCAGACCAGCGACCACGTCTGCTTCGTCATGGAATATTTACCAGGCGGCGACCTCATGATCCACATCCACAACAATGTCTTCACCGAGGCGCAGACCAGGTTCGTACAGTATGTCCTTGTCTTGTTCAAAGACACTTCACTGTTTGTGTAATGAAGAGGTGGAATAAGTAAAAGTTCTAAATATTTCTAACAGACTGCAGAAAGTGTGGATCATATTTTTTATAATCCAAAATTTAAAATCTGTTGTTGTTGTTGCTGTTGTTGTTTACAGGTTTTACTCAGCATGTGTGCTGCTGGGTTTAGAGTTCCTACATCTGAATAAAATCATCTATCGGTAAGTTGCACCAGCTGACGCGATGCTGCATCATTGTACTGTATCTTCAGATTCAAGTACACCTACTGTGTGTTTTACACAGAGATCTGAAGCTGGACAACCTGCTGATGGATGCAGACGGGTTTGTGAAAATCACAGACTTTGGACTTTGTAAAGAAGGTAACTATTCACTCAGGTATTGTCCTTAAAGGGAAATTTCGGTTTATTTCAACCCGTCTCCTATCGTCCTAAATTTGAATCTGCCAAGTCTCTAATGTTGTTCGATAAATGTAGTGGAATAAAAAGTACAATACAGGCCGCCCTTATTTATGTGAGCCAGAATACACTGACGAAGAGCTTCGTGAAATTGAAGAATGGAGGAGGAGAGAGAGAGAGGCACAACAGGTAACGTTAGAGGACGACAGAGGACGAATGGCTGCTGGAAGGATTTAGCTCTGGAGCTCGGTGGTGTAACGTTACCTGTGAATACTGCACCCCAATGCCCACAGAAGAGGAATGCCTCTGTTGCAAGGAATGGGACTGGTTGCAGCCTTAGCTAAATGGTAAACAACAAACATGGCAGCACACCGGTAAGGTGAGACAACACGTTTACATGTTGTTTTCTATATGTTCTCTGACATTTATCTTAACGATATGAGGCGGTCTTTGTGGAGAAAAAGCTTGTTTAGTGGACTAACTTTGCACTTGAAAGGATGCCCGTTCAATTAAGTTTTAACAGGTCTGACGCTACGGCTGTATCTAGGCTAACGGCTAACATGCTAACTATTATTTCTATGTCACTAGTGACTTGAAACATATTTAGGACGATAGGAGACGGGTTGAAATAAACCGAAATTTCCCTTTAAGGACAATCTTGAGGTACTTGTATTTGAGTATTTCCATTTTATGCTACTTTATCCTACTTCTACTCCCCCACAGTTTGGAAGCCCGTATTGTACTTTTTATTCCACTACATTTATCGAACAACATTAGAGACTTGGCAGATTCAAATTATAAATATAAACTACATAATAAATTAGGGTGTATAAGTACAGATTAAACTACTCGGCAGTTTATAAAGTAGCTGAAATTAGCTCCACCTTTATCAGCTGTATGATCATGCATCACTAATCAATTAATATAAGGAGTATTTCAGATTCAGATTCAGATTCAGAATACTTTATTAATCCCTGGGGGGAAATTGGTTTTTTTTTACTATTAGTTCTTTAAATATGTGTTGATTGTACTTTTAACAGAGTATTTTTGCACTGTATTGCTACTTTATTCAAGTAAAAGATCTTCCACTACTTGAGATACACCTGCAACATATTTTTGTCTTACATTTGTCTTTACAATTTAAGTAATTTCCAGAAATCCTCTGTGAGTTGAGTTTTTCATGATTATGAAAGTTTTTGAAAATCTCAGTAAAAAAAAAAAAAGTGCAGTCTATCTACTCAAAACTCTTTTTCAGTCTTTCTGTGATTATCTTTTTGTTAATATTTCGGCAGGGATGGGTCACGGCGATCGGACCTCGACCTTCTGTGGGACTCCTGAGTTTCTGGCTCCTGAGGTCCTGACAGACGACAACTACACCCGGGCGGTGGACTGGTGGGGGATGGGCGTCCTCATCTTCGAGATGCTCGTTGGGGAGGTTGGTAACATTCATTTTTGTTTTTCTTCCATCAGTTTTGTTTGATTTTTGGTCCACAGTCAAATTTTATCGTCTAGGTAGAGAGGCCAAATTCAAAAATATAGTTAAATCTCTAACTCAGCATCTCTCTGCCCTACCACTAGTCTCCATTCCCTGGTGAGGATGAGGAGGAGGTGTTTGACAGCATCGTCAATGATGATGTGCAATATCCAGGGTGTCTTCCTCCTGATGCTGTCTGCATCATCCAGAAGGTAAACGCTGCTCATCTGCTCACTTAACCCTGATTTTACTACAGTTTATTAAGATATTTATGCCTTATCTTATACCTTATTTCCCTCGGTGTAACACAATGTGGTGTATTTAAAAAAAAAGTATAGGATATAAAATATAATTTATCCATTTTAAGTATAATTTATTTACAAACTCTCTGATTATCCGTCTGCAGCTGCTGAAGAAGAATCCTCTGAAAAGAATCGGAGCCGGAGAGAGGGATGCAAACGAGGTCAAAGGAGAGAAATTCTTTGAGGTAAATCACTTTCTTTAAACATCACGTATTACTCTGTAAAAGAATAATTTTGTGTATTTGTTAAGATCCATGTCCACCACTTGTGACTCAACCTAATGAGGTATTGATTTGTATTGATTATACGCATTTACTGAACCTGCCAAGACATGTCAAAGCTGTGATAAACACTTTCCCACTAAATTATTGATTGCTGAAAAGTACAATATTTCCCTCTGAGACGTAGCGGAGTAGAAGTATAAAGTGTCATGTAATTGAAATACTCAAGTAAGGTTCAAATACCTTGTTGAACCTCTAACCTCTTTCAGACCATCGACTGGGAAGCCCTCCTAGCCAAGAAAGTAAAACCTCCATTCCTGCCGTCAATCAAAGAGTCGATGGACGTCAGCAACTTTGACAGCGAGTTCACTCGACTTCAGCCAATCCTGTCGCCTCCCTCCAAACCCTTCATCCTCTCTGCCGAGCAGCAGGAAGCCTTCGCAGACTTCGACTTCTGCGCCTTGCACGGGTGAAAGACAAACTCAAAGGACCAGGGTGGGAAAATTATTCCATTTATTTTGTGGCTGGGAAGCTTGTCCACTTCAGTAGACTTACCAAACATCATTATTTATTTACAGTATAGCCAACCCCACTGTTGGGAAGTTAAATTATTCAAGTGAGTAGTGACTTTATTTATATGTTTTTTGGATTAAAAACATTAAAGGTTTAGCTGTTTAGCAGCAGGACTCGCAAGAAAACAGATTTTTTAAAACTTTAATCTCTAGTCTAGTGTTGTGTTAGATTATTAATAAATTGGTCAATTGGCATAAAATGTATCTGTTAAATTAGTCTAACAATTTTCATTTAAGTCCTTTATCAATTACAAACACAAAACAAGAAGATTACAACCAAAAATGTGACATAAGAACTTTTTAACCTCACTTATAGACCATGGTAACTTGCGATGACCATTGGTCGTCATGTCTTTTGACAGTTTATTGTAGAAATGATCTTATTTATTTAAAATCATACAGGTGGTATCTGTACGGTCAATATGAAGCTATGCTTAGCAACTTGTTAGCTTAGCTTAGCATAATGGCTGGAAACATGGGCAAACAGCTAGCCTGGCTCTGTCCAAAGAAAACATAAATCCACCTACCAGCCCCTCAGCCGCATTAGCTGTTTTCCTGTGTTTCCAGGCTTTGAGCTATAAGCTAAGCTAATTGACTGCTGGTGTTAGTGTCATATGTACCGTACAGATATAGGACGTATTGATGTTTTCATCTAAAATAAGCAAATAAGCATATTTCAGAAAGTTTCAAACTATTTCAGTGAAAGGAAAATAAAGTTAGTTGGAGCCCATGTTTGTGTGAAAACAGACTGAAAAATTAAATAATAGAAACACTTTTGGGAAATAGTCTTGTTCGCTTTCTTGCCAAAAGGTAGATGAGAAGATTGATGCCAGTAAATATGAGGCTACTGGTTAGCTTAGCTTAGCTTAGCACAAAGACTGGGAACCATGGATGGATTAGCAGAACTGGATACAGCATTGGCGGCTGGGCCCTGTTCCTTTCTATGAGAGTTGCTCAGTGGCACATGAAGCCAAAATGGTTCATCTGTCGCATATGAAATAACCCGACTGATCTGGAGATCTTCAGCATTACTTCAGCACTGTGTGGCCCATAGAGCATGTACACTAGAGACACTACAGTGCAGCCAAACAACTCACTTCTGCCAGCTGAATGGATAGCTTCCAATTTAGCACTCCGCTAAATGGGGATGGGGATAAAATAATTTCATCTTGTGGCTCTTCTAGACTTTCCAAATGTTATCGGACCAAATGGATCAAATCCTCATAGTGAAGCGAATCATTTTTGTGGGGGTTGTGGCGCTCAAAAGAATGTATCCACTGATTTACAGATGTCTCTTTCCCAATGTAAGTCAATTGGAAATAGTCTTTTTGAGCTGCAGGGCATCATGTGACGGACCCCAGAAATTGTAGTACCACCGTTTGGCCACTATGAAAATTGGCATCAAACCCTGGCGCACTTCTTGGGGGCCTGCTGGAAACAGGGGCAAACAGCTAGCCTGGCTCTGTTGAAAGATAAGTCAGCCCTGCTAGTTTTTCCCCCGTTTCAAGTCTTTGTGCTAAGCTAAGCCAAGCTAATTGACCGAAGACAGTAGCTTCATATCATACAGACATGAGAGGGTTATCAGTCTTTTTATCTAAAGAAAGTCAATAAGCATATTTCACAAAATATTTCACAAAAGAGTCCAGATTTATTTGGAAGCAAATTAAGAGTTTTGAAAGCTAGAAAT
The DNA here is from genome assembly GCF_041903045.1 of Epinephelus lanceolatus. Lineage (NCBI taxonomy): Eukaryota > Metazoa > Chordata > Actinopteri > Perciformes > Serranidae > Epinephelus > Epinephelus lanceolatus. Next base: position 4,609,257 of record NC_135742.1, read on the forward strand.
CTGACCTCCCAGCCCAATAATGATTCAGCTATTTTCATTGATCAACAGCCCTTCAAGCCTTCTAAATAAAGTCGCCCACCCTGGTCTTGATATATAGTACCACCAAATGAACTAACATCTCGGATATTCCTGCAGCTCAGTCATTTTCCAACAAGAACTCTACATATGATCCCATGGCTGATTTTGCTGACTGTTCTCACCGCCATCTAATCGACAGCCAACCGTGGATCAACTAAACCAGGCAGCATCTTTTTTTTTTCTTTTTTTTTTTTAAACAGAGCAAAAGAAAGTGATTATAACCCTTTATATTCTCTGTGGAGAGTTGAGCTTTGTTCTGACTGTCCCAGCAGTAATACAACTCACCTGCTCCTGCTAATAAGAGTTTATCTATGAGATGTGGTCAGGTGAGATGTTGTACGAACAGATACGGGATGCTTGAAGAGTTTCAAACATTGTCACTGCTTTCTTCCATGTCTTTATCCCTCGTTATAGTTCTTGTCAAAATGCCCAAAAATACAGCAAAATCTTTATTAACAGTTGCAGTGCATTTCCTGAACCTCTGGCCAAGTATTTTTTGATAAGACTGTCAAGAGAGGTGTTGAGTCAGTTTATTGTCATTTTTGAAGCTGAAGTTCAAGACATATCCCAACTTTCAGTCACTACTGGTGAGCCCCTGCATTTATTGTGTGTAACGTCATAATTTCAGCCACTTTCCCTCTTGCTGCACTACATCATTTCCCCAAATTTGTCTTGATATACCAGCAGTTAAGGCACTGACTGCGTGGACTCTGTAAAAGTCTGTAAACTGCCTTATGTTGCCTCATAAATGTATAAATGATGATTGTCATACCTTTCTGAAAATTATACCATAATACTGACTTGTATTCAGCAGTGTTAGTTGCCTCAGCCGCTGGTGCATCAGTCACAAACGGGACATGATTACATAACATTGTAAGAGGAAATGTCTCGTAAATCATGACGACATTGTATTACATAGGAAAACTACAAAGGCACAAAGAGGAACATAGAATAAAAACAACACTGACTGAAACACACTTGATGGAAAGTTACTTTAATAACACTATAAAAGGTCCAAATCAGAAGCCCATTAACACCTCTGATAGTCTTATCAAAAAACAAATTATTAATTAATAAAAATAAATAATTAGCTTCACTAAATTTGGATATTGGATACTATATTGTTGTAATTGTACTGTTATTTTTGGAAAGGCTCAGTAATATAGTGCAGATAAGCAGATCACCAACAGCACAGCCAATAAATAAAATGTTGCTGTACTAATTTTCTTTCAAACAACAAAATCACAAGATGTTTAAAACGTTACTATTATTGGATTATTTCAAAATCATAATAAATATTTATTTTTAGTGTCAAAAATCTAGGATTGGTCGAGCTTTAACAGTCTCTTTTCCAAAACTGTTAACAATTTCAGCCAATTGTTAGTGCTAGCTAAACAAGCTAGGTAGCTACCCAGCTAAGCTGCCTCCTTTAGCAAAGTTTCTGCTGGTGTTACTATGCTAATGCTAGAATACAATTGACTAAGTGCTAACTGTTACTGAAACCACTGCAGTAAGCGTAAGTCACATTAGATAAAATTTACTTGACTAATGCTAACTGCTACTGCTGAAACCATAATAGCATTAATCATGTTAGATAAGACTTACTTGACTAATGCTAACTGCTACTACTAAAACCATAACTGTTAGCATTAGTTACACTACACAAAATTTACTTAAATTAAATTTTAATTGGCTAATGCTAATTGTTGCCACTGAAACCACTGCAGTAAGCATAAGTCACATTAGCTAAAATTTACTTGACTAATGCTAACTGTTGCTACTGAAACCACAGCAGTTAGCATTAGTCACATTAGCTAAAACTTACTTAACTAACGTTAATGCTAACCACTACTGCTGAAACCATAGCAGTTAGCATTAATCATGTTAGATAAGATTGACTTGACTAATGCTAACTGCTACTACTAAAACCATAACTGTTAGCATTAGTTACACTACATAAAATTTACTGAACAAATGCTAAATTTTAATTGGCTAATGCTAATTGTTGCCACTGAAACCACAAAAGTTAGCATTTGTCACATTAGATAAAATTGACTAATGCTAACTGCAACAACTGAAACCATAACCGTTAGCCTTTAACATGTTAGATGAAACTGACTTGACATGTGCTAACTGCTAATACTGAAACCATAACAGTTAGCATTAGTAACATTAGATAAAATTTACTTGAATAATGCTAACCGCTACTGCTGAAACCATAATAGCATTAATCACGTTAGATAAAATATAATTGACTAATGCTGACTGTTACTATTGAAACCATAATAGTAAGCATAAGTCACATTAGCTAAAATTTACTTGACTAATGCTAACTTCTGCTACTGAAACCACAGCAGTTAGCATTAGTCACGTTAGCTAAAACTTACTTAACTAACGTTAATGCTAACCGCTACTGCTGAAACCATAGCAGTTAGCATTAATCATGTTAGATAAGATTGACTTGACTAATGCTAACTGCTACTACTAAAACCATAACTGTTAGCATTAGTTACACTACATAAAATTTACTGAACAAATGCTAAATTTTAATTGGCTAATGCTAATTGTTGCCACTGAAACCACAAAAGTTAGCATTTGTCACATTAGATAAAATTGACTAATGCTAACTGCAATAACTGAAACCATAACGGTTAGCCTTTAACATGTTAGATGAAACTGACTTGACATGTGCTAACTGCTAATACTGAAACCATAATAGTTAGCATTAATGACATTAGATACAATTGACTTGACTAATGCTAACTGCTACTGCTGAAACCATAACAGTTAGCATTAGTAACATTAGATATAACTGACTTGACTAATGCTATTAATGCTACTTTTCAGCCATTATTGCCATTTTTAGCGAACTATAAATGTACTTATTGGCATTAAAACTCAGTGATAGCCTCTTCAAGCATCTCGTGTGTTGGAGACAGATTCAGCTTGCTTTGTGGCCTTTGCTTATTATATTGATTTATAATAATTATGTACAGTACGTGCTGCCGTTTCTATGCATCACTGTGACAGGCTTCGCCCACTGCCTTGACCAAACAAATGAAACAAGCTAACCCAATTTCTGGTTACAGACCTTTTTTAAATCATGGAAATGTTTCACGTACTTGTCAAGTCATTCCCTCGTAAAGCAAAGACACATTCACACATATCAGTCTCCACCTGTTTTTTTTTTTCTGTTACGACAGTAGAAGTGCATGGCACCGTGGTGAACTTGTGCACTAGAGATCCTGTAAATGCTAGCGATATATATAAGAGAAGCCATAGAGAATTTAATATAGCCATAAATAGTCAGAAAATATCTGTATTTTGAATTTAGCAAAATCATATTCTGTGATACTCGAGCTCTAATGATGTCAGTGCAGTAAAAGACGAGGAAGAAGAGGAGCGGCAGGGACGAAGCTTTAAGATGAATGCCCTGATTTTGTTGAATTTCCTCTCAGCTCATTTTTTGATATTTTTAAACTCACAGCTGAGTTTAAAAGCATCAGAGAGGGAGCTATCGGGCACTATATTAAGATATGGGACTTTAAAGAGTAACTTAACACAATCCACTTTTAAGAGCAAATATACATGTTATTATTGTATTAACTGATCGAGTCTCAGTCTTTAGTGTTCATGGCAATAGTCATACAGATCAAAAATAACTTGTGGTGTTATCATGTACTCTACGCCCCAAGAGTACAAGGCAATGCACTAGAACTGAAGCCAAATTTCTTGTTTGTAGTAATTTGAAGAGATTGTGCAACAGATAGGCTAGTAGCCAGACTCAAGCTTTTGACCTCCAGTTTAAACAATTACACTCAAAACTAAGATGGATGACTGAAAAAGCACATCTGAAGGGCATCTGTATGAAAGTAAATATTCAATGTACAAGTCAGCATATAAGAGTAAGATCAGTTTTGAGCACCTAACCCTTCTTTCTGTGTCTGCTGTCTCAATTTGCTTTCCAAATGTTTTGGCTGATCCTGAGTACATTGAGGTCACAGACATTTCTGTGAATAGAAAACTTCAGCCATGCACACATATCCACATGCAGGGGTCATGACTACTTGTACACTGGTAAAATGTCTCTGTCATGCTGACATGCAAATATATGAAACATGACTGGCAACACGGTGGTACAGTGGTTTGCACTGTTGCCTCACAGCAAGAGGGTTCCTGGTTCAAACCCCGGGGTGGGGCAGCCCTTCTGTGCAGAGTTTGCATGTTCTCCCCGTGTCAGTGTGGGTTTATCCAGGTGCTCCAGCTTCCTCCCACAGTCCAAAGACATGCAGGTTAATTGGTGACTCTAAATTGTCCGTAGGTGTGAATGGTTGTCTGTCTCTATGTGTCAGCCCTGTGATGGTCTGGTGACCTGTCCAGGGTGAACTCTGCCTCGCACCCAGTGTCAGCTGGGATAGGCTCCAGCCCCCTGTAACCCCTAACAGGATAAGTGGTTATAGAAAATGAATGAATGAGCAAGATCAGCCATTTTAATTCAAGCTCATGGGTGCCATCTTTGAGTCTGGTATCCCTTCCCTGTATCAGATTCCCAAACATGAGAATGAGCAAAAACAGAACATCTGTTGTGCTCATGGTTCGTTGTCATTTGCAAATGAAACTCAGGATGCTCACGGGTCAAGTATTAAACCAATTTTAATTTAGAGTGGATGGCTCCTAAATGTTTTTAAGTCACGAGCAATGCCCCTGTAATTGCCCTCTCGAGTCGTTCAGGCATCATTATACTAAGGTCTTGCTAGCCACCCTTCACATTGTTCATACCCATTGCAAGTTTGGTCTTAAATTTCACTTTAAGTGGCATTAAAATATCCTTAAAAGTCTTAAATTTGACTTGTTTAGACACTCTGAAACTGATTCTGCTCTCAGTGCTCTCACACAGCGAGGATTTTACTGCTCGCTCAGTTCTTTCGTCATTTATTTACTTCCATACATAAAGAAAGACATGTTCAAGCTGCGACAGGTGTTAAGTTGCTCTTTAAACTATGAGAAAATCTGTCCTGAAACTGAAAGGGTTAAATTAAAAAAGGCCAGTGTCCCTTTACAGCCACGTGTCTGCTGAAGTGTCCCTGAGCAAGTCATTGAACCTTCCACCTGCTGTGGATACGAGATTGTCAGCTAAATTAATAAATGTACCAGGACAACCAGCCGTGTTGATTTAGCTGCTGTAGCACTTTAAGTTCATGCTGCTGAATATTACATGTTATTATGTGTCAGTACTGTATTTATGTATGTATGTATGTACTGTATGTATGTGAAGCATCCTGACTCAGAATGTCAGTCTGTACAGATGTACTCTATAACAACATGCATATCATCAGTGTTTTAATGTACTCTCGTTGTCAATAAATACAAACAGAACAAATACAGTAAAAAAAATGTTTGTAAAATATTTGGCTCCCAGTGTGAAGATTATCTTATAGTTCATTATTAACAATAAAAATAATCACTTACAGCAGTCACACGAAACCAAAGGCACAAGACATGAATCACACCAGACGTAAAGGCAGTTAGTGTTGTAATACAGAGGTCACCACTCTCACCAGGCAACAGGAGAAACATTTACAGAAGAGACAGTGGTGACCAGACCTGAGGAAACAAATGTTTGAATCAAATCATCTTCATTTTAACAAAACATTTGAATGCATTAAATTATCACCATATCACCGTTCAGTCTTGTTGCCTCTGGTGTTTGTAATCCAGAGTTGGAGTCCAGATTTCTTCAGTCCACAGGGTTTAAGTAAATATTAAGGAATTATCTGCAAATATTACCATCCACCAGACAAATGCTCATTGTGAAACCTCATTTCCTTTTTTGTCCACAGAATCAAAGTGTAAAGAACCAAAAATGAGTGCATAATGTCAGATTCTTCGCCTTATTTACTCTTAATCAGGTCAGATTGAGCCTTGATTATAAATACGCTTGGATTTTGTTAACTGAACTACGAGCAGGATGGACACTTTTTAATTTTCTGACTGGGTGTAAATCTGATTTTTGCACATCCCAATAATGAATAGAAGTTTAAAACGTGAGTCTTAAAGGTAAAACAAGACTGGTAGGCTGTTGTAGGACATGGCGGCTGCTCTGCAGGTGTACTGAAGTGACACTTAAGCCCCATTTCCACTGAGCAGTACCGGTACAGTTCAGTTCAGTTCAGTACTTTTTTTCCATTTCCACTGGATGGTACCAATGGAACTGTTCTGTACTGTCCCCATGTTTGGTCCCCTCTCTGTTGGGGTACCTGGCACACAGATCTGGTAAAAAAAGGTGGAGCTGTGAACACTGCAGTCTGATTGGTCAGTAGAGGACGGTCACTCTGCTCAGGGCTGAGTTGTGTCTGGTTTTGAGGCTCATGTAACCACTGTTCATACTGTGGAGAGTTTTATTAGTAAACTGTAACTATAAAATGAAAGGATGTTTTGCTGCCTCTCACAGCAGCTGGAGTCTGAGAAAAAATAACTTCATTCACTGGGCCGACTGCCGGCGACTTTTAAGGTGGAACGTTAACTTGTAATGTTACTCAATGCATGAGTTGATGATGTGAATCCATCAGCACACCTTAAATTTCACTGTGACAACTATGACCATCACTTTAGTTTGTATTGTCTCTCTTGGATGACATACACTTTTAGTGATGAATGTCGGCGTGCAGCCTCGTTCTGTGGACGATAAACTAGGTGCTGACAGTTAAAGGAGGAAATACAGTGAGCGCTGGACAGAGCAGTGAGTGACAACAACCCTGCCCACATTTCAGAGGACTGTTTGTGGTGGAAACACTAGGGTCTAGGTACCATGTCTGATGGGGGTTCCAAAGGTACTATACTGAAAGCGAAAACAAAACAGCAGTAATAATGTTTACAATAACAAACATATGCAGAGAGCCTTGGTAGCTAAGTGGTTTGGGTGTGTCGCATAACTGCAATGTCGCCGGTTCAGTCCAGTTACTATTACCTTTGTTGCATGTCATGGCCCAGTCTTTTTCTACCATTTCCTGTCTACCTCATCACTGTCAAATTGTCCAACGAAGGTAAAAATATCCTCACAAAGAAAAATTTATCTTTAAATATGTCTATAAATTAAAATATTTGTCTTTTAAGCAACGCATCGACTCTGAAAAAGAACTTCCAGTGCAGGCTCGACTCACTCTGAAGTGAGTTGACTTTGAAAAATCCTGATTTGGGGACAGCCCTACATTAAGATCCTAAAAAGGATTCTTCCTTTGAGGAACATGAACAAATTGCAAAATTTAATGGCAGCCCATCTAAAAGTTTTTGAGTTATTTCAGTCAAGTGGTGAACTGACTGAAAAACAGACGGGGTGTTTTTGTTTTGTGTTTCATACTCACCTTAGTGTCCCGGGTGCGACCTTTGCATGCCAGAAAATGACATAATCACCCTTTGTGCATCGACCACAAGGGCTTAAAAAGTTGTTACGATGCTTGGTCATGCACCTCTGAGTTTCTGTTACTAGGTGCCCACCTCGCTTTTCAGTTCCACAGAAGCACTTTCAAGGGAAGACTGACCAAGCAGATTGGCCTGTACTGACATCTCTACTGATCTCTAATAACAACTCTTCACTGAGAGACCACAGGGACAGTCATCTAATGGCTTTATGTTTTTGGAAACAGCCAACACACCTGGGAAAGACATTTTACTGCAGGGTGTGGAGGCACATGAGATCGCTGTTAAGACTTCTTGCTTATCTACAGAATATTTTGTTTGTGTGTCACCCAGTGTTTTGGAGCATATTGCAGCCAACAGCACATTGAGCTTTAACACCTCAGTGCATGCTCATAGCTTGCATGTCATCTACCGAGGCCCACGCCATGGTGTCTTGCGCTGGTATAAACAAAGCTTAGGCTTAAACCAGCTCAGTGATTTGCTTAATGCCTTGTTAGCACTGTATGTGAACTTTAGCAGGTAGTTAGGAAACATTTTGTGGTTCAATTCAGTTGTAAACTTTTACCCAAAAAGGAAATTAAAAAAAATCTCTGCTATTGAGGTTAAGAAAATTATTCTCTCTCCCTGAAAGAAGCGTCTGACTCAGGTGTAGGTAGCGACGTGGCGTCTGGTTGTAGGTCAGACAGAATTCGTGGTGCTTCTGTCATTGTACGTCTGCTCCCACACCACCGTCCTGCAGATGCAGAAGAAATCCCACAGGTTGCAGAGGACACCACGGTCAAACGGGTTCTCCTCGTCTCCGCAGTTCTTCAGGTACGAGATCCTGTGACGCGACATGAACTCCCAGGTGGTGCAGTTGATGGAGACCAGGTAGAGGTGGCAGCCCAGCAGCAGCAGCACCACCATGGAGAAGATACTGACGAAGGCCAGCGCCGCCAGCAGGAACCCGTTCGCTCTGAACCACAGCTCCCATGTGATGCTGGGCGAGATGCCAGACCTGGAGGATAAACACCAAGGTTAATGACAAATATTCTTATTATTTCAAGAGTTGTTCTTTGCCCTGAACTTTGCCTGGCAGGCTGGGTGTCCAAGCAACACCCAGCAAGTATGCGTATGTTAAGGTTTGGTCCTGAAGATTTAACACCCATCCATACATTCAGTCATTATTATTTAGATTTCATTTATGGACAATGTGTTGGCGGTATATCAGTAGAAATTGTTTCATCCTTGATTATACGGTGGGTAAAACATTAGCCAACAAAGCTGAGACAGTTTTTCCAGTATTCCCAAGCTGGACACAAAGTTTTTGAGTCACTACAACAGGAAGCAACGCACCATCACGACCAAAAATTCACACCTCAAAAACAGTCCGATCTACAGAGAAGATACGACCACAGATACCAGCAACCGACAGAGTAGCAAAGGGCCGTGGGTGGTAATCAAACCCCCGGCTGCTGTGGCAAGGAGACAGCCTTTGTACACGGGTCGCCTGCTCTACCAGGTGAGCTAGTGGGCGCCCCAATAAACCAGTTTCTGATTTCTGAAAAAAAAGCAAGAGAACAGCTGAGCAAACCTCCTGAAGACAAAGTCTGCTGTGTCCAAATTAGCAAGTTAAAGTATCTTTAGTTAGCTAATCAGCCTGACTAACCTTTAAAGTTTTAATTAGCTGCACTAGCCTACAGTGTATTTACCGTACCTAGCCCGAGCTAGCTTGACTGCTGACCTTTCAATATCATAACTGCCAAAGAAAGACCCACATGTGAAAGTCCTGCTGCTGGCAACTTCCAATATCACGCCTCCTCCTATCCAGACTCTAAACAAAGTGAGCCTTTGTTTATTACATGAGGTTCCCAGCCTTTATTTTGCCTTGTACTACTCAAAACAAAGCCCTTGTGACCCCTCATCACCGGATGCATCACGTCTACCAGCTGTGACATGTTCCTCATTCCTTGTTTTATATGAATAACTTTGTTCCTGAAATTATTGAGTCACTTACAACAGAGGGCAAAGGTTAGAGGAATGTCTGAGACAATTAAAATAACTTTGCACTGAGGTAATGTTTTTCTTTTTAATGCTTCACCCTCCTGTTAATCATCTTGTGACTCCTCGTGGGAGTCCTGTACACCGGACCATGACTGTAACTCCTTATATGTTCATATTAGTCCGTCTCACTTGTCTCAGCTGCATCTTGTTTGGTTTCACACTGACACCACAAAGAGAGACACCACCTCTGTGCTGGCTTCTCTTAACTGGCTACCAGAATTGATTTTCAACAGTAAATGTTTTTTATAGACACACGTGCTTCAGGGCCCTTCTCATAACTGGGATCTTTTAAGCCCCTTAAAATCTTCTTCAGGTCTTTGAGATCGTCTCTCCTAAAGCTGTACTGCAGATTTCTGTGGAAAGTTTGCAGCACTTGCATCATCTCGTGTTGCTTGTTACAAACACATTCACTCAGCTTGTCTATATTTTATCTGGAGTTTGTTTGGATACCCATCAGCTTTTACTGTTCCTTCTTTTTCATTCACGTCTCTCCATTTAGTTTTCTTGCACATAACAGTTGCTCACTCTCTCTACTTGTTAAGGTTTAATCCAAATGCAAGTTGATGTGTGTGTGTGTAGCCAAACCTACGAGCTACAACATGCTTCATCTCTGCAGGATCGATTTCTAAAATGAGGATGAACTTTGAGATTGTACTTGAGCAACACATTAAAGTGTCTGTTTAACAAATATGAACAGTGAATATCTGTAAATCTACTTGTATTCTCAAACTCACGTGTCTCCTAACATGGCCTGATGTTGTAGAGATTAACCTGCAGATCAGAGTGCACTACGAGTTTATTTTTCACTGAGTCACAATGAGAAGGCTGTTCTCCACCAGATAAGGACATTTATATTACAGGAGCTCTTTGTGTAATTCAGAATGTATGAGTTATCTGCACATGGTTCTCAATGTGAAGGTGGCTGAGCTGGCAGCTAGCAGATAACAGAGTTGGGTCAGTTTCCAGTTTTGGCTGTCAGATGTATGAGCTTAAAGGGAAATTTCGGTTTATTTCAACCCGTCTCCTATCGTCCTAAATTTGTTTCAAGTGACTAGTGACATAAAAATAATAGTTAGCATGTTAGCCGTTAGCCTAGATACAGCCGGGGCGCATAGTAGCATCAGACCTGTCAAAACGTAAGTGAAAGGGCAACCTTCAAGTGCAAAGTTAGTCCACTAAACAAGCTTTTTTCCCACAAAGATCGCCTCATATCGTTAGGATAAATGTCAGAGAACATATAGAAAACGACATGTAAACGTGTTGTCTTACCTTACCGGTGTGCTGCCATGTTTGTTTAGCATTTAGCTCTGCTTTCCAAAGCACGGCCGAATTATCGCGAGAACAAGCAGCGATCTCATACCGTGCCTGAAATCTCGCGAGAACAAGCAGCAACAGCTGGAAGGCAGAACCGGACAGTAGCCTGAAAAGTTCATTCATTTATTTTATGAAAGATTTATAGAATAATGGCTGACTTTTTGCCAGACTTCGACTTTGTGGAGGAGGAATTTGATTTTGCAGAGTTTGATGGCCGCCCTTATTTATTTGAGCCAGAATACACTGATGAAGAGCTTCATGAAATTGAAGAACGGAGGAGGAGAGAGAGAGAGAGAGAGAGAGAGAGAGAGAGAGAGAGAGCGAGAGAAAGAGAGAGAGAGAGAGAGAGAGAGAGGCGCAACAGGTAGAGGACGAGAGAGGAGGAATGGCTGATTGGTGGTGTACGTGTGAATGCTGTGCCCCAGTGCCCACAGCAGAGGAATGCCTCTGTTGCAAGGAATGGGACCGGTTGCAGTCTTATTTTCAAGGTCTGGATGTGACTGAGGACGAGACACCTCCACCTGGAGTAGTATCCAGCTGGGCTTTATCTAGAGCTTGCGAGATTTCAGGCACGGTATGAGATCGCTGCTTGTTCTCACGATATTTCGGCCGCACTTTGGAAAGCAGAGCTAGATGGTAAACAAACATGGCAGCACACCGGTAAGGTAAGACAACACGTTTACATGTCGTTTTCTATATGTTCTCTGACATTTATCCTAACGATATGAGGCGGTCTTTGTGGAAAAAAAGCTTGTTTAGTGGACTAACTTTGCACTTGAAGGTTGCCCGTTCACTTACGTTTTAACAGGTCTGAGGCTACTATGCGCCCTGGCTGTATCTAGGCTAACGGCTAACATGCTAACTATTATTTTTATGTCACTAGTCACTTGACACAAATTTAGGACGATAGGAGACAGGTTGAAATAAACTGAAACTTCCCTTTAACCCAGTTTGATTTCATGCAAACCAGCGCTGAACTAAAATTTATTCTGGTAAATTAAAAAGTAGCGTACGTTAGCAGCCTGTGCTGATAGCATCATGACGCTAAATCCAGCTTGTATTGCATCCATAATGCACAATATGACAACTACTAACGGAGCCACTAGTGTCTCACAGGCCATGTGCTACTGTCGCACTGTGCACCAACAACGTCCATCCATCTCTTTTCATCCACTTATCGGGGGCCAGGTTACTGGGGCAGCAGGCCAAGCAAAGCACCCCAGACATCCCTCTCCCCAGCAACACTTTCCAGCTCCTCCTGGGGGACCCCAAGGTGTTCCCAGGTCAGACGAGATATATAATCCCTCCAGTGTGCCCTGGGTCTACCCCGGGGCCTCCCACTAGTAGGATGTGCCTGGAACACTCTAACAGGAGGCGCCCTGGAGGATCCTGATCAGATGCCCGAACCACCTCAACTGACCCTTTTCGACATGAAGGAGCAGTGGCTCTACTCTGAGCTCCCTCCGGATGTCTGTGCTCCTCACCCTGTCTCTAAGGCTGAGCCCAGACACCCGTCAAAAGAAACTCATTTTGGCTGCTTGTATCCACGACCTCATTCCCTCAGTCACTACCCAGAGCTCATGACCATAGGTGAGGGTTCGGACATAGATGGACCAGTATATCGAAAAAATCCCCTTCTGGCTCAGCTCTCAGCTTCACCACGATGGTCCAGCACAGCGCATGTTTTCTTTGTTTACCTTAAAAGTCCATGTGTTTTTGGGGTGGCGAGCAGAGTCATGGCAGTGTTAGTCACTCAAGAAAACTAAAACTACACCAATTATTCTTGTGGCTAGCTTTGAAAGTGCTGCAAAACAATGACAACAGTGCTGACAGAGGTATCAGTATTAACCAGGGGGGAACCAGAGGGCGGGCGCGATGCTTCCACAACAACACCATCCCAGTATCAGTGCTAACCACAATATGAAGGCAGTGCAGAGTGGCAGCTACGAGCTAGATAGTGGGATACAGCAACAGACTTACCACAGCTCAGATTACAACACACACAGAGGTAGTGTGACTTCATTCTCTGCTAAGCACTATGTCTGTAAATAGCAAGTAGTGGTTTGCTGCTGTATTATTGCTCTGAATGTCATAGAGAACCTTTAAAGAACACAGATATTGAGGGGGTTGGGGTGTTCAGCAGACGTACAGAGTGATGTGAAGCGCCCAGAGCAGAGCGAGCAGCTGCACTAGCAGGTAGACGATGAACCAACGATGGTTCCTCTCTCCCACGCAGTTCTCGATCCAGGGACAGTGGTGGTCGAAGCGACGAACGCAGCGCTTACACGTCTGACAGTGCTTCGCTCTCATTGGCTGCTGCTTGAAAAAGGGAGAAAGAGAGAAAGAAAGAGAGATGTACTATTTATGAAAACCCCTCTCAAGAGAAGAGCAGTAATGACAGGATAAAAGCAGTGTGTCAAAACACTGGAATGTTTTTTCTCTGCTACAGCCTGACTGATTGCACTGATCTGAATCATCATGCAACCAGGAGACAAAATGTTCCACCACATGTGAACATGTTGTCTGACTGTAATTCTGCCAAAGTTGCATTATTGCCCCATAAATAAATGAACAAAAACCTGATATAGATACATCAAGAGTTGGACAGAAAACAAAAGCAAATATGTGACTCTGCGCGCGTGTCAATGACAAACTCATATTAAACTTTGAATGCTGTTGGACACAGAGTGAGTGTGGGTGGGCAGCTGGCAGAAGCTGGTTACCTGCAGCAGGCAGTATCCACAGCGACGCAGCCGAGGGGTTGAGGACTGAGGAATCATCGACTCCATTTCTTCATCTGAACCCTGAACACAACACAGACTGATGTAGGTCACACGTTTACATACACGTGCGTCAACTGTGGCCCTGACTTAAAGCACTGTTCATTCATGTTTCGGCACGTTTGAGCATGTTTATGAAAAATCACATGTAGTCATCATCACTGCTGAATGTTTTCTATAGTACAGTTCACAGGCTTCTAGATTTATTAGTGATTAAGAACATTTCCACAAACTTTACAACGAAGATGATCCATTGTAGAAAACCTACCGTCTGGTATTGTTGTAAAATGTAATCACCTGGTCTGTTTGTTTTGGAGAGGAAGAAAACTTTGTGGATAATTCAGCTCCTGCTAAAAACCTCCTGAATAATGAACACCGAAGGAATTCAAACCAGGTGAAGTTTCAGCTGGTTGCAATCTGCAGTCCTCACCTCTAGATGCCACTACATCCCCTAAATCTTACACACTGGACCTTTAAGAGCACATACTGTTTTATAGACATCGTAAAGCTTCAGCATTTGAGGCCTTGGAGTCAGCTGCTTAACAGTGACCACTGTAGTGCGATAAACTATCAGAAAACACATGATGATAAACGTGATTGTGTTTAAATTATTCTCACCTTGACATTGTCAGTTAGAACAAAGCCAGGGTCCATTAAAGAAACAGCAAAGTATAAGAGCACCGACAGCACGACCACGAGGAAGAACAGAATGGGCAGCAGCAGCTCCCCTCGCTCCTCACACTTCCGCAAATCTGCAAACACACACACACAGACAAAACAGAGATGAACTTACGGAGCCAAATATGTTTTATATCAAATGCTTGATTCTGAGGTTAAGATATTTTGGATGTGCTTCCACACAACATTCATTTAGAAAAACAGTCAGAAAGTTTGTATTTAATTGCATAAAAGTATTTCAGACATGGTAAATACAACATTAAAGCTGTACGTTATGCTAATCTCATTTATAATGACATTAAAGCAGCCCTACAGTGTTTTTCTTAAACACTTGAAGCAGCAGTGAAGTGCGGCTTGCTGCAATAACTACGTTTTTCTGCAGCTGGGAGGCCTGTTTATATGTTTCAGGGGTCAACATGTCACAGAAGTAACAGGACTGCGTTCACCGGCCATAATTTGCCCCTAAAAGTTAAACTATCCACAGCTTTTAGATTGGCAGCACTTCGCTCTGCAGCTTAGAGCAGCCATTGCTCCTTCCCATGGATATTGCATGGCAGATTGCTGCAGGCTGCACTTTGCTGCTTGCTGTGTTTTCGGTGTTTGAATGTGAAAGCAGTTGTATTAGATAAGCTAAACCTTTAAGCAGGGAAATTTGAGCAAAAATGACAAAAGCATGTTTGGTTCCAGCTTCACACGTGAGGATTTGCTGCTTTTGCCATTATCAAGGAAACTAGGAACATTTTCGATACAGGAACTTGTGTCTTTGAACAGAAAATCCCGCACACTGCTCTTGCTCAGCTTCACAATTTACAAGTGTAGTAACACTAGTGTTCAACACTATTATTTCCGACACAGAGCTTAAACGGAAACTGCCTCAACCATTTCACAGGTGTGCGTGTTTTTCTTGTACCCTTGTTCTTTTCATTTTTTGGATATGTGTCACATGGTGCACAGGCTCTTGCCAATTATTGGGAAACACACCCACAGCTGATAAATTCCCTCACACCTGTGGACACCTCTGAAATGAGCAGTGTGCAGGATTTTCTGTTCAAACACATCTCAGACAGTTGGACGTGCTAATACCTTCTACTTAGTAAAGGATCTGAATACTTCCTCCACTGCTGGTGACGACATTACATACATTTCAAACAACATGGAGCATAAATAATATCTAGTGTGGATTGTATAAAGAGGAGGTATTTGAGGGTGTTTTTGGGAACAACCTGAGCTAAAGCAAATCTTTCTGGGTCATCTGGGAACCTGCAGCCATACAGAGTGCCCTGGAACAAGCCGTACTACTCTACTATTTACTCTGCAGATCCTGATGTAGCCTTGTGTACTTGTCATTTTAGGTCCCTGCTGGTTTGTCGTCATGGGTTTCAGACAAAGGTGGAATGTAACTGAATACATTTACTGAAATACAGATTCCCAAATTCAGGGTACTTGTACTTTATGCAGCGTATACTTCTCCTCCACTACATCTGAGAGGAAAATATGGTACTTTTTTTACTGGACTACATTTGTCTGACAGCTTTAGTTACTTTTCAGATTAGTTTTTCATCCCCTTCCCGTGCAGTGAAAAGCATGTATGTCCAGATGTGTTGATGTTTAATGTTAGTAATAAACAATACCCAGTGAGGGTGCATACAGAGGAAGTATTTGAGTTTTTTCAGGACTATCCGAATGGAGCTAAATTCTTTCTGGGTCACCTTGGGACCTGGAGCTGCACAGGGTGTCCTGGAACAAGCCAAACTACTCTATTTACTGTGCCATT
This sequence comes from Epinephelus lanceolatus, assembly GCF_041903045.1. Classification (NCBI taxonomy): domain Eukaryota; kingdom Metazoa; phylum Chordata; class Actinopteri; order Perciformes; family Serranidae; genus Epinephelus; species Epinephelus lanceolatus. The sequence continues at coordinate 4,625,340 of NC_135742.1, forward strand.
ATCCTGATGTAGCCTAGTGTGATTGTTGTGTTATGTGCCCTATTGTTTTAGTATGGAAATGGTGCTTTCTTATTGGACTACATTTGTCTGTCAGTTTTAGTTACATTCCAGATGAGTATTTCACCCCCTTCCTGTTGATGCTAAATGTTTGTACTGGAAAATTTCTCCTTCTTCTGAAGCTATATAAACTTTAAAAACCCTCTTGTATCAGCTGAAAGATGCATCAACACAAAGCTTAATGCAGCTGTAATATTAATCCACTGACAACAGATAGATATGGGAGCATTTAACTGCACAATGACTACTTCCACTTGTAATGTGGCATTTGGACTTTGGGATCTGAATACGTCCTCCACTCGTGATATAGAGAGGACATTTACGTTTTCAGGACTATCCAAACAACACTGAGGCAACAGTGTCTGGACACACGCCATTCTCTGACTACTCCACTATTGACTGACGTTATTGCCCAGGTTTACTCAGGTGTTCCTGTTGTTTTGGCCCCTGGTGGTCTGTCGTCAGGGGGGCTATTTCGGATAAGTTGTCCCAGTCTGGATGTACTTACCTGTGTTGTGCAGGAACAGTACAAGGGTGATGACCCAGGTGAGCAGTGTGTGCGTGGCCCGAACAAGAAACCCGGTCCGAAACATGTTCTGCACCATTTCAATCCCTGTCATTCACGTTAGCACCGCTGCTAGCTAGCTAGCCTCGTTAGCAGTAAAAACATGGCTATTTTACGGAAATAAAACAATAAAGTTCAAATTCGAATACATTTTAACTATGCTAGGAAACAACTGTGGGATTTACGAAGTTATCCTGCAGCTAGTTACCGAGATAGATGTAGATTTTATGTATTTTTTGTCTGGTTCTACATCATTCATCCTGATACCGGAAGTTGCTACTCCCTTGTTTTGGTACGGGAGTCTGCGTGGGACAAAATACGCGAACTGAACGCTGCGCGAAACAGTCAAATAAGGTATTATTACTACTGCTGATAATAATAGTAATAAAAAGAACAATAAATTGGATTTATAGAGCGGTTTACAAAGGAAAAAAAATAAAAATGTGATGCAATGCAAATACAAAAATACAATATAGGTATTAGTATTAATAATGGTAGGCCTAAAGCCATAATGTTATATAACAACTGGTGGTGGTGCTGGAAGAAGTACTAATAATAATTACTACTACTACTACTACTAATCATAATAATGACTACTACTACTAATAATAATTACTAATAATTTACTCATACATAAAAGTACTAATACCACACTGCAAAAATACTCAGTTACATTCAAATGTTCTGCATTGAAAGTTTAAGTTAAGTTGTTGATCAGGAAAATATACTTTAAGTATTAAAAAGTAACATTCGATGTAGACAAATCTAAAAAATAAACAAATAAAAAAAGACCTAAATCTACACATTTGGAACCATGAAATGTTATTACCTTTTTTTTTTTGCAAGAATAATGACTTAAACTATTATCAGTATAGTTTTATTTATTTATTTATTCTATTTTATTTAGACTTTTTTTGTTTTATTTTATTTCATTTTATTTTAAAGGGACAATGTAATTTAACATAGTTCCAATACAGAGTGTGGGACTGATGTGTTGCAGAGACTTTACAGCTATTGCTAATTTCATGTCCATAGTTGGGCTTTTACGTGTAGATCTAAAATCTTACAAAAAAAAAAAATAGTTTAAAACATCATCATATAATGTGGTTAACATTACACTATAAACATGGAAGGAACAATGAAATACATAAACCACAATACACATACCACACCTTTAGCTCAGAGTGAGTACAGCTCTAATTTGCTTTTAACCAGCAGCACCTGACCTGTTGTGAAGGATTTTAAATCTGTAATCAGTTGATTTCAGTTGGTAATGTATTTCAGAGTTGACAGCCCTTTATTGGAAAATGCTGATTGTCCAAATTGAGATTTACAAAATGGCGTCTTACAGTTGCCATTCAAGCTGCTCCTTGTTACTCTATTACTGTCTTGTCTTTGAATAAACCTGGAGAGAGCCTCTGGAGGTGCCCAATAATTTCGTCAATAGACTGTTGGGGAACTTAATTCATATCAAACATCATATTTAATAAGATATTCATGTGTTTTGTGTACAAAAAGCTTAATTTGTGAAGTTACAAAAGCTGTCAGACCCATGAGATGTTGTAGCTACAGCAGAAGTACAAAGTACCAGAAAATTGAAATACTCAAATAAAGTATAAGTATCTCAGAAATGTACTTATATAGCCTACAGAACTTAAATAAATGTAGTTACATTCCAACACTGGTAATCCTGCTTCAACCAATGTTATATAACAACACTCAGTGTCTAATCCCGTCCTGTTTCAGTATCTGCTGTTTCCTGTTTTACATTAATTCTCCATATAATCCCCACAGTATACCCCATACACCATACTGGGCTGTGTTAGAGGTTTAACAAATATAAAAAGGGCCCATTTGCACATTGTGAAAGATTATACTTTAAATGAAGATAATGAGAAACATTTTATTGCCAAAGAGTTTTCTGAGAAGTTCATTTTTATCCTCTGTAGCGAGACACTTCCAGGAGGAAACATCTAGCAACTGCACTCTCAGTTTCTGTGGCACTGATGTAGTTAATCCTCACCGCAGACATACAGATCTGGAAACTAAACTCCTGCAGTGTGAATGAACAGCCTTTAGGCCTGAATGAAGTACTTAATCTGTCCTGCCTTTTACAGACATCTGCGCCTACCAGTGTGGCCCTTATGGATATATAACCATATATTCTGTATATAGTTGTGTGTTTTTGTACATTTGTATATGTTCTGCCATCACACATTGGTGTCTGAGGGTGTTGTGAACAGCACAACTCTTGTATGACAGGTCATTGTGATCTGTGATTAGTGGCACCAGCTGAGTGATTCATCACACCTGGTAATAATCTGTCTGGGTCTATATCTGTTCTGTGACACATGCACGTCAGTAGCACTGATGTAAGTCAAGGACTGAAATGTCTGAAGCTGTTTTCATTCAATTTTTTATTATTTTTTGCACTTTGAGCACCTTTGTTCTTGTGCACAGGTGTTTTTTTGCATTGATGTCAGCCTGTGAACCTTTTCTGTGGCTGTCATTTGTGTGCGGGTATCTCATCTGCCGTCCTTATATAATACAATACACCATTAAAAATGATTGTGGAACAACGTCAGGTATACTAGAACTATTGTACATCTTTTATTTAAAGTTATAAGTCCTAAGTCATCCTCTCTACTGCATTTATGTGAGGGTCAGGTCAAGGTTAAAGGATCAGTTCACCCAAACTGTAAAACAAACAAGACAAATATTCTCTTACTTCTGCTAGTTAATATCCATTGATATAGTTCATATTCAGTGGTGTAATGGTAGTTGATTAGGTGGGTGTGCTACTAAGTGGATGGGTAGGTTACAGAGGAGGAAATGGGTTTTTGGCTTATGAGTGGGCTTACTTTAAACAGACAGAAAAAAGGCTGTGTATACCCCCCATTATTTTATTTATCTGTTATATTGGAAACCTTCCTGTCGTGTTCCGGTCAAATCTGACCGATTTACAACTTAAAACATAAATATCATGTTTTACATCTGACTGCCTCAGGGCCTTATGGGCCTCCACACTGTGCCCTTGAACATATAAAAGTGATGATCACCACTTTCTTTGAATTTTGAGTGGTTTAGTCAACCTTGTTACACCTGTGGTGTTCCCTGTCAGAAGTGATCGCCATAGGAAATGAATGGGTATCCAGATTATATTCACCCATCAGATGAGAAAACATCCCCATACACACTACCCCAATACACACACACACACACACGAACCACACATTTCAGACTGAGCAATGTCTTTTGTGGGTACACATCTCTTTCCCGTGCTTATGTGCCGATCCTCCCACATGAACCACCTTCCTGATGAAACAATGTATCATATCTTCGCACGGACTAGACAGGTGTTTGTTATGTGAACCCATCTCTTTCCTGTGCTTTTGTGCCCGAAGATGCTCTGTAGCAAGTTTGGTGTCAATTGAGCAAAAATTGTGGGAGGAGATAGGTTTAAGAAGTTTTACAGTTTTTGAAAAAAACAGAGTGATGAACTTCATAATTTGTAATAGGTTTAAATGTACAAAAGTTTCTTCAGTATTGGGGCTAGAGTTTGATGAAAGTTGTGAAGTTGTAGCACGTATGGTTGATTTGTTATGAATTTTCAAAGTTTTGAACTTTAGACGCTTGCTGTAGCGCCACCATCAGGACTATTGGCTTGAGTTTTCACCCGTGGGAAGTATGATTTCCTCGGAAGAAGAAGAAGAAGAAGGAAGAAGAAAGAAGAAAGAAGAAAGAAGAAAGAAGAAAGAAGAAAGAAGAAAGTAGAAGAATACCTAGGATTACAATAGTGTCCTGGCAGCTTAGCTGCCCGGACCCAATTAAACTAATTTTTGGATTCTCTTTGCTTAAGTAAATTGTTGCTGTTGAATTTGTACATTTGTAATTTTCCACCTCTGTGCACCACAAATTAAATTCACCTCCACTTATATTGGAGTGTTCAGATCCAGTCTGAATGGTTCAATATCACTAATGGACGTACAAAACGTACAAAGTAATCTCCCAGTATCTGATGTAGTGTCCATGACAGAGCTGGTTGTGTAAGGATTAAAATACTGTGTACCGACAACCTAACACCAGGTCAGTTACATTTTGATGTGATTGCATTGAATAACAGTGTTTGGCTGATGTGAGAGGTTTATGTTTGTTTGGTTGTCATGCCAAAAGCTTTTAGATAAATCCCAGCTGTATAACCAGACTGATACTCTAAGGCTGTTACTGATATTGACATTTGGGAGCTTAAAATATTTAATTACAACACATCAGCCTGTAGTTTTCTTTAACATTAACACAAGTACAAACATATCTTAATACAGATCTCTCAGATTTGTTTTTTGCTTGTATTGTGACCTAAACGTTTATTTGGGACATTTTACAGTTGAAGAAACTACTCTCTGGTGAACAAACTGTAACAGAGACACAGTTTCCCATTTACCATAAACCTAGTTTGGCATTTCTGTACTTCACTTCCTTGTTCCTTACTGGCTGACGAGCACTGATACTAATATATCTAATACCAGCTGATTTATCAGTCTAGCTCTGATTATTACGAAAGCTATCGACAAGTCGGAAACTTGTAATCACGCTAATTTAGATACAACACTAACGCATTATAAGCAAGCTGCTCTAAACACCTCTTGATCACCCATTCAGCAGCAGAAAAAGCCCCAGTCTAAATCCACTTCTGTCTTGGTCACATGTATTGAAACTGAACCTGTGTGGGAAAATACTCTGGACACATCACACAGCTCTGTCTATTACATTTGGTGCAAAAAGAAAACATTAGAGACTCGGTATTACAAGAACTTGCATTTATTTGCATGAAAATGGTCCATTAAAACAAGACTAAAACTCATTCTTTACAAAAGAATTAAATGTTAATACCTGATATTGATATGACATTCATTCAGAGGCCCTTCCAGTGTTGATTAAAGTGCATTATGTTGCTCATTTTTTCCCAAGCCCTTCTTTCCCCGAGTATAAATGTTGTGAAACCAAAAACATTAACACCTTGGTGTACTCTTCTGTGATTTAACAGTAATCTGCCCTTAAACCTGAGGTGAACATTAAGACATTTATACCTTTTATAAAGGGCAAAAACATGAACACACATTAACAGACATAATCTGATGTCGTCTGCACAATAAGTTATTTTCAGTTGCTTTAACAGCAGCTACAGCGAGAACTCCAACCTCATGTTCAACACGTCAGACAACTACATTTAGTGTTTTATAGCCACATGTTAAGGCTGTTGCCAGGTGTTACTGTCCATCCTGAACACAATCACTGCATTTAAAACTATTATTACTTTTGACTCTGAAGCAGTACATGTCCACTGTCAGAGACAATAAAAACAAATACAGGACAGATGGAAATAAATAATCCACAGTCAAAAAATCCTGTCAGCTATTCATTCATCCATTCATTCAGGACGGGGGTGGAGAGAGATCAATCTCACATGTGCAAACTCCTCTCATTAAGGAACACAATCATTTCCTCCTGTTAAATAATAATGACACCCCTCAAAGAGCTTATTAATGCTATATCTGACATGCAAGAAGTGCTCTGAATGGTGGTCGTTTTCAGTAGAGCTGCGTAACATGAGCGCTGGTGTTGCATCTCACACTGACCAACCACAACTTACAGTATCACACCAACATAAAAAATAAACAGGACGGTTGCTCAGGCACCAAAATGGCATGAAGAGCAAGAACATTTGGTCCTCGACATAGAAATCGCTCACATCCCTCACGCATCTCTCGTTTCAGGTCTCAACGAGATAAAAACATAAATAGCAGCAGTCACAGTCCAGACAACCCGAGCTCACAGAGTCCAGATCCTCCACCTTGGCCTTTCTCGTCTTTCGTCAGCTGACATTCACAGAATGAGATCGCTCCACGAACCCCCAGAGGGGCCAAAATGGTCCCTGGGATTCCCTAACGTATGGATGGTGGGGTGGTGGTGGGAGGGAGGGTGGAAGTGGGTGAGGGTCACTTATCACATTCAAGCTTTCATGTGACAATGAGAGGTTGGTTTTCAGCGCGATTTCACGCCTAGCTGTGTCTTCAGTTGCTCGTACACCACGTAGCTGATGCTAACGGCAGGGATGACTTTGAGGAAGTTGGGGGCCAGGCCTCTGTAGAGCCCCATCGGGCCCTCAGACTGCACGATCTGTCTGAAGAGGCCGGTCATTGTCACCTGCTGGTTTTTTTCTGTCGCAGCTGTAAAGATAAAAAAAATGAGCAGGTTAGATGATGTGAGAAATATTATAGTATCTTAACATGATTATCAAGTGACGTTCTTAGGTTTAGGAAAAGTTAATTTAATATTTGAGGGTTTTTAAATGTTGGTTTTACAAAAAAGCAACACAATGGTGTCACGTTTGGCTCTAGGGTATCGCAATTTTGTGCTTTTTTTTATCCCACTGATTATTTCTAAAGCAAACAACTGCTTATGGAGAAGATACTTGTCAGAATAACTGATCATGACAAAGGTTTTCAAGACAACAAGTAATAAATCTTCCAGCTGTACTTGCGTCTTTGTTATTGTTAAAAGGTCGACATCGGCCTTTTGAATCACCAGTACAATTACAGAATCATGCCGTCCTCCTACAGCAGGAATGTCCTTCCCTAACCAGTTATGAAAGCATCCTCCCTTAAACAGGTGTGGTCCTTTAAGGAGCTGCTACTTCCTTAAGACACTTTTCAACCCTCCCTTTTAAATCAGTGTGTACTGAGTTGGTTTAGAAACATGTTGGTGGCTTTCCCCAGAAACATCAGGAAAAACACTGCCACATGATTCCATTTTCCAGCTCAGATGTTTAAACTAAACATCTACACGATAATTATCTGACAACAGAAGCAGCATTTCAGGAGCAGAGGCCTCACCTTGTGCTTGCATGCGTGTGCGGACCAGAGCCAGGGGATAGCTGGCGAGCTGACCACAGGTGCTGGACACGGTGCCACAAGCCAGGAGGACGAAGATGCCTGGGTCGGCGCTGTTGGTGCCGTACTGCTGCAGGTAGCTGTTCTTCAGTGTCTGAGGAGAAAAGAGAGCAATTATATTACATCATTTGGGCATTCAGAGTGTGTAACGTCACTCAGTCATGTGTTTGGAGCTGGTTTACATTGGTCTAAGTTAGGAGGCTAGTGACTGCAGCTGAAAAGATCAACATTCTTGCTCTGATTAGAAGTTGAGAACGTGCCATAAGCAGGGTGATAAAATACAAACACAGTCTGATACTGTCAAGGCTAGAGAATGCTAGACAAAATAAACCCACAGAGGTTTCACTGGATAACTGTGTGTGTAGTCGAGCTCACTGCTCACCTCGTACACTGCCAGGTCGATGCCTGCGTAGGGGATGATGCCCAACATGTTTGGGACGTAGCCTTTGTAAAATGCTGAAAGTCCTTCTCTTCTGAAAATCTGCTTCGCACAGTCTGCGATACCGGAGTACTGCCCGGTCGTCCTCAGAGCCAGACGGGTCTTCAGGACCTGAGGACATTGAATAAAAAGGAAGAGTTTAGTACTGAGAACACCTAAATAAGGTTTCCTGATGTCTTTTCAGTTTCAGAGTAGATGTAATTAAACTGATAATCACCTCCATGGGGTAGATGGTGCTCTGAGCGATCACTCCAGCCAGAGATCCAGCAACAAATCTCTCCGCGATGTGCAGAGTCTCCTGTTCGCTGCCGATTAAGCGTTTAATCTGGATGAATTGAGAAAGAACACACATTAATAAATGAACACTAAGCTTCAGAAATATTACAATGAAGCCACAGTGAGAGCCACTCGTCGTACCTGCTCATACGCCATAAACTTGAGTGCCGATTCGGGTGCTATTTTGATGATGTTGACGCCGTTTCCTCGCCACAGTGACCTCGTGCCGCCTTCTTTGATCATCTGCATCATCCCGGTCAGGATGCACATGTTGTTGGTTCGGGATCCATAAACCTGAGAAGGAAGAAGTTGTGAATAAGACACATTAATCATACTATTTGGAGATCTGACTTAATTTTACTGGCTGATGAAGATGATTAAATTTTGGGATGAATCAGGCGTGATGCCATGTAGGCCTAGACTTCCTTTGACCCAAAAAAAACTTTGCCAACTAGGCCCGTTTGATAAGGCGCATGGAACATAACCAATGCATGTAATTTCTGATCAATCAGGGCTCAAAGTCGACAGGCATGTTTCAAAGTCGACTTTGAACACGACGAGTGACGCATATCAGGGCCACTGACACAGATCCTGAATCTGTGCAGTTAGACCTTGGTCCCATCGATGATGGTGACTTTTACGTGGCCGAGGGTGTGACGACTGTATGCGAGCAGTCATTGGTCGGCGGAGTGGCCTGGCTCTGACAGTGAGTCAGCGTCTGGACTCTGCCCCCCCTCATCGCACACCGTCTGTTAAACATTAACTTGTTTATGGCGCTTATGAAACTTATTCTTGAGCAATTTACTTCAAGTTCTTTCCTAATTGTACAACATGCAGTTATGAAAGATGGTTAATTAAGGCCTGAAGGAGAACCTAGGTCACATTTTCTTATTCTAAATTTGATTTTTAGTGCTTAAATCTTGTTTTGACTTGGGAATTCTGTTGGAATTTTATGTCTGGTACAGCTGGGTCACATCGCCTCACAAGCTGATGATAATTCTCTGCTGTAAGTTAAGAGTTTCCACAGCTTTCCTTCACACACTGTCTAGTTCCCAAGGTCATACTTTTTCTGACTTCATTGCCAGATTTCAAAATTTTTAGGGAGTGTTTCATCATGTGATTTGGTTGCCTCACCTGCATCATGACTTTGAGTCTGTCCAGCGGAGCCGTGCAGGTTCTTGAAACCGCTCCAGCTCCTCCACCTGCAACCAAGTGCCTCCACCACATTCCTGTCTGCTTCTCCTCTATGGTGAACTCATCAGGCACCATCAGGTTCTCACCCACATCGAAGATCTGCCAAGAGGAGGGGGACATGAATTATCAGGTTTAGCTTAGACCTTGAAAAACACCTGGAAGAACATTTGTAACTGTCCTGCCCCAAGATAGACTAGAGGAGGTCAATGTCATGTGGACAACTTCTTGATGTTTTTAGTGGAACTTTTATTTATTTGTTTGTCTTCACCACTGCCAGCTGCTGCCACCAAGAGTTTCTATTCTTAACCAAACATCCAGCTAGCAGTTAAAAATCTTCACGTGTGGCATTGACGTGCAGCCCTCGTGTATACTGTTCTGAACATTTTTGCTGGCAGTAAAAGTGTCACCAGATCCCCTCGAGCCCCAGTAATGGTCAAACCGTGTGACTGTCATTGAGCGCCAGGTTTGTTTTCACAGCCACCACAGTTGGAGGTCAAGATTAACTGATTTCAGTGGATATGCATGGACACACTGTATTGCTTTGAAATCTGAGCCATAATGTTAATGAGGCTCAATAGGCGAAGGGGCAAAGTCCTACAGGAGACATGATGCAGAACGATGAGGATCAGGAGCAGGAAGCAGAGACTGGTTATAACTGGATTGGTCTGAACCTGCAACTGGTCCCCTCTAACGAGTGTCTCAGTTTTAAAGGCCAATACAAGTTTGTCTCACTAAGATAAATGACAACCTTCTCTCTAAAGAACATTTCAAATCTCAGTCTGGGAATTTTATTTTTGATTTATCATCATAATATAGTTCTACTGAGCACATTAATTTCCCTGCTTTAATTAAGAGGGCATCAACAACCTCCTCCTTGTAAATAACTAGTGGGAGTTTCAATGTCACTTGGGGACATGCTGATCCCGCTGTGGCGACTGGACCTGTGGCCACACAACGAATTAAACATCTGATTTTGTGCAAACTGAAATGACCCCAGCAGCTTATGTTTCATCAGGGACTTGGCTGCGTTCTGCTTGGCCCCCCGGGAGGCCTAACTCCAGCGCTATTTTTAGCCCCGTCACTGTCCCCTCTGTGAAAAGTCGAGGTTGCCGCACTCATTAGCCTTGAACTAACACCCAAAAACCACACTGTCCTCCTGCAGCAGTGGTGTCGTATTACTCCAGCCTCCACTTGCTCTGACTGACCGCTGCTCTCTTTTACATAACAGCGAGACAAATCCTTCCGATATAATCCTCCAGGAATGAGACCAATTCCTGCCATAGCCTAATAGGGCTTAATTGCTGACGCACGGCTTGTGCTGATAGCGCCATTCAGGGAATTTGCTCTATGATTGACCTGTTTTTTTTACCCAAGACAGGAAGGTGCAACACACTGTGCACTTTGATTGGTCTCAGCTCGAGTGATACCATTATCGGATGCCCTGATACCGCTATCGGATCTTAGGCTAGGTGAAAATAGGTCACTAGAAGTTTTATGTAACACCAGCAGTGGAATTTTCTAGTTCTTTCCACATTATTTTTTTTTAACCCAAACTTCCCTGTTTGGGTTCTGGTAGTGAAAGAGCACCACTGTTAGAGCTCAGCTGTATCTACATGTGTTCCCCTTTGGGCAGAAGTTGTGGTTTCGGTGCAGATTGGTGAACTCACCGTGGAGTGTTTCCAGTAGAGGATGATCTCTGGACTGCTCTCAGTCTTCTCTGGCATGGTGTACTTGCTCCAGTCTTTGCTGCTGATGGTTATCACTCCATTCTTATCCATGCTTTAAATAAAGAAAGAAAAACAAACATTAGATACTGAGCCTTTAATCCAGAAACCATGGTTTCAGTGGATGACACGGGTGGATGAATGAAATTACCTCTTAAGGGCGTTCTCTGCATGCTGCGGGGAAATATGCACGCCGAGGTCCTGAAGGGACTGCATGAACTCCTTCAGATCAACTTGGCCTTAAAAGGAAATAAAGACAATGTGTAAGAACAAATCTTATACTGACACAAAGTGAAAGATGAAACCAAGTGAGCACTGATGCATCTGCCAATATTCAGGGCAGCTGCCTCATACCTGCATTCTTCCTGTTGAGGCTTTTCACCACAAGTTTCAGGTCTTTCTCGTAGTCTTGTAGATAGTGAACAAACTCGTCAAAGTCCAGCTGTCCGTCTGAGACATTTTCTGCTCCTTTTCCCGCTTTCTGTAAGGAAAAAAATACATAGACAATGAGACAAAGTACTCCAACATGTCAGATAAGAGGACAGAGTCAAGTCTGAATATATTGATGGTTGTTGGGGGGGCTGAGAATTACATTTTATTGATGCAAAGATGCAGAGTAATGTGGTTGTACACCATGTTTACACACAGTTTCAGGGAGAAACCCCAGCAGTTATTTATATCTGCAGTGGTATGCAGAGGAATGATCTGTGCAGACATTTAAAATGATTAATTAGTCACTTATGAAACAGGTACAGCAAGTTCTGTAATGTACTCCATGTCTGGCTGCCAATCATGCAGTCTGAATGTAACTCAGGATTTAAAATGCGCACTGGCTTCTATGTCACGATGGCACTGGTGAGTCTCATGACCCATTTGCTGAGACGAAATGCTCTTGGCGCTCTGGAATGACGTTCGTGTCTGCAGGACAGGGGAGGTTGGGTAATTAGGTTGTAACACGCAGGTCTATCTTTGACCTCAACTGCAGGCCGACCTGCCAACCGATGTAATCCAGTCTAAGCTCAAACCTCCTGAGCTAAAACAAGATGAGGACACCGGCAGTCCTCCTGCCTACTGGCCAGGGCTGATACCTGACCCCGCTGTCCACAGTACAGGCATATGACTGTCACACTGATACACTGCTGGACATCCTGCGCCCCCCTGCAGCACCCATTAAACGTACTACACAAGCGCATAAATGTGACTTACAGCATGGTCAGAGGTGAATGCCATGTCATATTTCATTGCTTTTCCTGCACTACTGGACATGTTTGTGTGCTTGTATTTCCTTTTTCCAACGCGATATGGCAGCTGACTTGCTGGAGGCATTCAATGCCAGCTGAAGTTATCACATCGAAATAAATGTTTACAAAGTATTGCAGTGCCATCAGTTCATGAACACAAATGTGAACCTCAGCTGTGTGCGGGACTGAAACTTCTAACAGGTCAGCGGCCAACTGACTGCAGAGGGAGGATGAGTCACAGACAGGTGCAAACTTTGAGCACAAAATTCAAGGTTTAGTTCACTCAAGACTATATTAAATGTTCTTGCTACAGTGGAGCAAGAAAGATATCAAAAGAGGTGTTACACATATTACTGGAGATACCCTGCCATATCCGCAACCACTGGAACCCTAATAACTGCGACCACTGCGACTCTTGATTTGTAATGATGCGTGTTTGTTCCTTTTGGAGTGTGGGAAACTGACCAACTCTCATTAAGTGCTGCAGGTCAGGTGGGCACATGGGATTTGATAAGATTGCAGTGCACTGTGTGTGCAAATGTGCAATAAAATGACCTTCAGCAAAATGAGAACGTGCAAGGAATTAAAGATGTGACACTCAAAGGTATTTTCACATTACAATACTTAAGTGTGGTACATAATTTGTACATTTTACACACTGCAGTCTAGTAGTGCACTGCCTGACTGATGCCAGTTTCACATTTTTTTAAACTACTTACTACAGCAAATGTGTGTATTTTATGTCTTAGAACAATCACAATCTGTTGTTTTAATATTATTATCATTACATCAGATTTTCACTATCAGCAGACAGTTGCACAAGGCAGCAGACAGGGCGATTTTCCACATCCACTCAGACATAGCACAAATTCCTTTTTAGGGTGGATGTTCCCTGGATGAATGAGTGTGGCGCGCGCTCCATTTAGTTCACTTTTAAAGATTATAACAATTAGTTTCGATTAAAAAATATCATTATGTTTTCAAATAAACTAAGACAAATATTTTACAGATAATTACAGTAAAGTTTTTCACAAAAAAATTAGAAATTTCCTCGTAGCGATTTTCCTGGAAGCCGGTCAGCGCTGCGGCCTAGTCGTAAGGCTTTACTCTACCCTCATGCTAATCTTTCCGGCGCCCGGAAAGAAAGGATTTAGCGGCGGTCAAAGTAATGAGATCGGGAAAAGCAGGTGAGTACTAACGCTAAATACGCTGCGTGGTGACACATTAAGCATTAGAAAGTTAACTTTGAGTGTTTCTCGCTCACCTTTCGCCATCGTTGGTAGGTTGAAAACTCCTGGGAAGGCAGGAAGAGGCTCAGCTTGTTAAAGAGAGACTTGAGCTCCGACGGCAGTCCGTTAGACTCAAAGTATTCCACTTCAACCTGGTCCGAGTTGGACACCGGGACGTAAAGGCACAGGCCGAGCATCTTTAGCTCAAATTAAAAAATAAACTACAATAAATAAATAAATAGCACACCGACGTGTCTCTCCTCCGCAAGGTAACACTGAATGCCGGTAAGGAAGCGCCGACTTCTAATGAATGTCATGAAGGCCACGCCCCTTCCAGGAATAGCTTTACATCATTGGATGTTCTGCCCAAAGTGTTGACGTCAATTTACTACAGACCAATCGCTGAGGCTGCCCATTGATGGGCTCGGCACGGTCCCGCCTACTTCTTGCGTAAAGAGACGGAGAATGCCCAACCAATCCCGTCCCTTCTTTCATTCAGCATGTGGAAGATTGACCAATCACGTGTCTTTTTTCATTTAAACTGTGATAGTAGCAGACTTAGAGGCTTCTTGGCGGTATAACAATAATGACCTTCATTATTTCAAATAATTTAAGATTTGTGATAATCAAAGAGGTTATTTTGACATAAAACAACTTAAAATATTAATATTAATAAAAATAAAATGAACTAGGCATGAAAAATCTTAAGAATGATGAGAACAACAACAAATCTTTATCTGTAGCACCTCTCTGCAAACTGAAATACGAAAAGGTAGGCTACATGAAGGTCAAGTGCTAATTTTCAGTGTTCAGAGTTCATCCTCTTCTAGAAAAAATAAATTCATTAATTCAACTGTTTCAATCAAATGTACCTTATTCAAGAAACAGAATTTACAACAGGACTAGGCAAATTAAATACAACCTTTCTTGACATTTACCTTCATATTTACTTTTCCAAAACAGGATGTTGTTTACCCCTGCTGTTCATTTAAGTTAGTTTATTTTATACTTTAAAATCACCCAAAAAAAGATACACAGGAAACCTAAGCAGTTAGTAATCCAGTCCTGATTTTTTAAACAAGATATTTTTATTAGCAATTCAATAAAGACATACAGAGTACTAAAAACAAACACAGAACCTATAAGGAAAAAAACCCCCACCCACCCATCAACACAAAAACAAGCAAAGAAAGGCAGACCAGTCAAAGGGAATCCAAAAGACAATGAGAACCTTAATTTATTTAATTAATCTATATGACATTAGTAGGGGAGTTTAGCATGTTTCATTACAATTATTTAGCTTCCATATTTGCCACAACATTAGAAATGGTTGCAGTTTATCTTTCAAAATTGTAAAGAATACATAACATCCTTAATCCAATGCCCGTAATCCAGTACTGAGTTTAGGAGGAAATATTACTTTCAGATATGCAAGCAAATTTAGCAGAAAATCAACATTTATTTGGGTTTTTGCTTGAAAGTTTTTAACCTTAAACAGAGACAGGAAATGTGTACCCTTTGTATGAACTATTAGGCAACTTCACCTTTATGACTATCCCAAAGGAAATGTTATTTGCAGCCAGGTATTAAACACAGGACAAAATGTACGGATGGCAACCAACATTAATCTTTAATGTTTTATATTGCTTTCAGTTCAGCCTTCATTGTCACAGACGGTGTAAAATAGACATACAGTATCTGGCAGTAAAACAATGAAATTGAAATTACCAGCTTGTGGTTTTACACCTCTGTAAACCGCTCAAGTTGCAGTTACAGTTTACATTCAAGTCTGACTCATATGTAGCCATGACAGTTGACAATGCTTCAAGTAGGCCTATGGATGTTGCTGCAGAGAAGCTACAGCTTCACACACATTTCAACAATCAGCACAGTTTAAAGATGACAGTCACCAATTCAGGATCTGACCAAATGTCTCCCCTTCTGCTCCTGAGATATGACGTTACATAATGGCCAGAAAAGTGTTTATGTAGAATATTACAATGTCACAGTGAAGTTTGCCCTTTGACCTTTTGGATATAAAATGTCATCACTTCATCTCTTTATCCTGTTAGACATTCGTGTGAAGTTTTGTCATAATTAGTGTATATATTATAGAGTCACAGCCAAAAACATGTTTTTTTTAGTCACGGTGTCCTTTGGCCTTTGACCACCAATATCTAATCAGTTCATCTTTGAGTCCAAGTGGATGTTTCCCTCAAGACGTTTTTGACATATCCCGTTTACGAGAATGGGACAGACGGACATCTTGAAAACATAACAGCTCTAACCACGGCTGTCACCTGTGTGGAGGCATGTAAATATGCAGCTATCACACACAGCTGCAGTTACAAGAGACAACAAAGTAAACCTGATAAACGAGATTGATTTTGACCAAATGTGAGTGAGTTTTAGAAAACCTGCACTCTCCTCTTGTCCCCTCACTTTAACCTGCTTGTTTAGACAAACTTAAGCACAGTCTACATGTCATGTTTTTCCTTTAAAGTCTTTTTACAGTGAGTTTTTGAGAAGCTAAAATAGTCCTCTTTCCAGTCTTTGACTTTCTTTTCTGCCCTTGTATGTTGCTGCAGACACTATTGCATAATTTTATTTGAGCACTGACTGCGCAGTAGTTACACCTAAGCCTGTTCCCTCTATAAAATCCACTCTGAGGTACGGCCAGGCTGAAGGGATGAGGGCAGTAGAAATAAACTGGGACAAGGATGAACGCCAAAAGCCAAAAAAGGCACTGAAGGAGCGCCAAGAGCTCTCGGCTCAGCTCCCCGGGCTGTCACTTAATCCTGTCTGGGTTTACATACAACAAACACACACACACACACATATACACTCCTCTGCATCAGTCCTGTGGCTCAGCTTTTGTGTACTTTTGTTCTGGGGCTGTTTCTTTTCTTGAGTCATTATGTTTTAGACAACACTGCACTTCAAACTTTGTGTCAACAGTTTGTGTTTGGCTCGCTCCTGTCTCAACGTGACAGTGTCGCTGCACACACCTCCGACCTCGACTTCATCCAAAGTCAAAGTCCTGTTACATAAACCTGTTTTTATCTTTTTAACTCTTCTATAATCTTTGTTATTAAGAATGTTCAGCCTCAAACTGCTATATGAATTAAACCATCTGCAATGTTGAGAGGTGAAAGGTCTCTAACAACAACAACAACAACAACACATCATGAGACTAGAGGCTCTAACTATGACTTTTTGTTTATAAGGGGTCAGACGCTACAAAGGTTTGATTTACTCAGTAACAATATGTTGTATTTTATAATCTTATATAGGGTTTTTAATATAAAATCTTAATCTGAAAAGTAACACAATTGTTAAATCAATATTGTGCACTAAAGAGTAAAAGAAGCTATCTGCAATGGTCGTATATAACTTTACATAAATAATGTACTTAAGTAGAATTTTGAGGTACTTGTACTTTATTTGAGTATTTCCAACTTATGCTATCTTACACCTCCACTCTGCTACATCTCAGAGGAAAACATTCTACTTTTTAATTCACTAAATTTATTTGACAACATTAGTTAAATTTCAAGTTAGTATGATGTGGGTGGCTGTGGCTCAGAGGCAGAGCAGGTCGTCCACTAATATGAAGATCTGCGGTTTGATTCCTGGCTCCTCCAGTCCACATGTCAAAGTATCCTTGGGCAAGATACTGATCCAAATATTTCTCCCATTGGCTGTTCCGTCTGTGTGAATGGTTACTGAGAAGCAAGTGGCACCACATTTCTACTTCAGTAAAAGGCCTGAATACTTCTGCCACCATGGGTGGTACGTAACTAAGAACATTGATTTATTATAATACTGTACTTAATTTGGACGTGCTTTTCCATAGTCTTCTACGTGATTAGGTACACATGTTCAACTGCTCGTTAACACAAATAGCTAATCAGCCAATCACGTGGCAGCAACTCAGTGCATTTAGTCATGTAGACATTATGAAGACGAGCTGCTGAAGTTCAAACTGAGCATCAGAATGATGAAGAAAGGTGATTTAAGTGACTTTGAACGTGGCATGGTTGTTGGTGCCAGACGGGCTGGTCTGAGTATTTACTGGGATTTTCAGCACAACCATCTCTAGGGTTTACAGAGGATGGTCCCAAAAAGAGAAAATATCCAGTGAGCCAAAATGCCTTGTTGATGCCAGAGGTCAGAGGAGAATGGCCAGACTGGTTCAAGATGATAGAAAGGCAACAGGAAGTCAAATAAGCACTGGTTCCAACCAAGGTGTGCAGAAGACCATCTCTGAAGCAACAACACCTTGTCCAACCTTGAAGCAGATGGGCTACAGCAGCAGAAGACCACACCAGGTGCCACTCCTGTCAGCTAACAAAGTCCAACCTGGCACTAGCAAGGTGTACCTAATTAAATGGCTGGTGAATTTTGTGGTATTTCTACTTTAACTTACGTAAATGATCTGACCACTTCTTTCTCTGCTAAATGTTACTGCTAACATTTGGTGTCGTAGAATAATAAAGTAGCTGAAAGGAGAAAACTGTAGAAAACTCTCAGTGCTTTGAAATCATACTTAAGTACATTACTTCAGTAACTATATTTAAAAACTTTCCATCACTGTTCTCAGGTGCACTTAACTGGTGTTTTAAACCATATAGAGATGTTTAAATTGATTGCAGCTGCGTGCAGTCTCAGCAGTTCATTAACACAGCAGCTAAAGTCCAGCCTGAATGAAAACATGTTGGTGTAGCTGCTGTTTTTTTTGTCGTCTGCGTCACTCAGCTGACGTTAAACGATAACTGCTGCGACAGAGACACTTTAACCTGCAGGATCAGACAAACAGTTCCATATCTGCAGGAACGATACAGGTGAAAGTTGAGGGGGCAGGGTCTGGACAGTGACAGGAGCATCTCAGACTGTTATGACAGTGATCTGCAGCTCTTTCTCATGAGATGGGGCAGGTTTACAGCTGGATTGTGGTATTTTTATGATTGTTGGTGGGTTGTTGTTGTTAGGAGGGACGGGTAACAGGATGTTCCTTTATCACCAAAAGGTCACCTTGTCTTGGAATCACAACATTTTACGGCCCGAGTCCAAAGAAACTGATTTTTATTGGTATTCCAGCATGTTGTGGTTTTAAAGGTCCAGTGTAGGATTTAGGTGGACATCCTCCTGAGACCTCAGCCTCTGTTTGGTATGCATTTTTAATGTCTCCTAACTGTTTGGGATCAGTAGGACCTGATAAGTTTAAAAAAATAAACACTGTCTTTGAACAGGAAGTAGCTTGGGAGAGGAAAAATGATGTCCTCTTATGGGGACGATGGGTTTATCTTACTAGTCACAAGTGTGTAATAAAGTATAAAACTTTGTTCATTTAAAAAACTCAGCATGAATTTCCCTCGATCCATACTCCAAGCTAGGAACAGTCTCTCACACCTGACTGGTCCCACTGTCCTCAAACGAGACGATTATAAAAGTTTGTTACTGTTGCTAAAATTGGTCAAATTTGTTGCCATATCAAACTACAAACATTATTAATCATAAATAAACAAGTTTAAGCCATAAAATGTGATCAGGTTTTTAACCTTGTCTTCTTTTGTGTCGGGATCGGCTGCAGACTGACTTGGCTGCCATCTTGTTTTTACATGGATTAGTGTATTGTACTCTCACTGCCACTAGATGGCACAAGAAGTGTCCACGAACAAGGACACTTATTGTGCCATCTAATGGCAACATAAGTGTCCACAAACAAGGACAACAGGTCTAAGTGAAGTAGAATGAAGTGTCAGGTGCAGCAAACCCAAAATGCAATGTCCTCATATGAGGACACAGGGTCTCAGGAGGATACACTCACAGGCCTGACACACACACACACACACACACACATGCACAAACAGGACTTATACATGCATTAAATGGCACTTTGGCAGTGCCTAGGAGTTGAACTAGCACCTCTCCAGCTTCCAGTCCATGCTCCATGCTTGGTCTGTATAGGGACTTGAGCTGGTGACCCTCCAGTTCCCCAGCCAAGTCCCTATAGACTGAACAACTGCTGCCCCCAAATACTGAGTGCTGCTGTTTCACTGTCGACTGTGATCGTCGTGTTATGTCATGATAAAGTCAGCGTGTGCACTGTTCCTGTTTGACCCTCAATCACAAGTTGACTCCCTAAAATAGCACTCAGTCATTAAAATTTTGAGAACCCCTAATCTAAGATTTGTTTTTTCAACATACTCTAAAATGGTCAGTTTAGCTGTTAAGTGTTGATTGAAAATGGTCCCCACCAAACATGTGATTGCAGCCCTGTGTTTGACAGTATAATTTATGACAATAATATCATACTTTAGAAGCTCTGTGTATGTTTTGTATCCAAAAATCTTAATGTGTAAAGTAACTAAAGGTGTCAGATAATGTAGTGAGGTAAAAAGTACAATATTTCTCCCTGATATGTAGTGGAGTAAAGGTGGAGAAGAAGTATAAACTGGCATGAAAAGACCTAAAATTTGTACTTAAGTAAGTTCTCAAGTGGGCCTAAATATACTTAGTTACTTTCCACCACTATAAAACACACAGTAGAATGACTGACAATAGACAATTATCACCAAAGAAAACGTATTTTATTAACTAGGAGAGAAATTTAAAATGACTAATCTTAAACCAGCCCCTGATACTGCTCAAATTTTAAAATTTTCCACGTATTTTTTCTCTGTACTTTTACTCTGTTACTACTGGCATTACACACAGTATATTGAGATGGTAACTTAGCTTTTTTCTGCACACTGAAGTACTGCGTACAACTGTCTTGACAAGATGCTGCTCTGGAGATAACAAACAAGTTTGACTATAGGTTGACAGACTTTAGGTCTCTGCTGCTCTCTGCTGGATAAACTTGAGCCTGGAATCCCCTTAAACTCAACAATCTACTGCTTAAATACGTAATCTCCCCTTTAAGAATAAAACACATCTTCATCAGATATTGTCAGCCTGTACAGATGAGTATAAATAACAGTAATAATAATACCAAAAAAATAGTATTCTGTGATGATATAATGAATAAAACACATTAATGTAGCCTATGGACATTAATATCAAATCTAAAAAATACAGGGTCTATTTTTAACTTAAAGACACACTGTGAAGCGAGTCATCGCGTTAGGTTGATTTTTCTTTGATTCATCAGTGATTCAAAATTAATTTTGATCTTCACATATCAGAAATATACTTTTTTTGTGGTCCTGGGAAGTTTGAATTTCCAGTTGGTCCATGAAGCCAGCAGCGGTGCAGTCTGCCGCCACAGGGTGTCGCTGTTTCACTGTGAGGCTGCAGAGTGACTGGCAGTGAATGGAGCGCTACAGAGCAGTGTCATGTTAACAAGGGTGAGCTGGGAAGAAACCGGAAGTTGGGTCATTTACCTTAAAAAAATAAAATCCACAATTGTATCCACAAATCCAGGCCAAGAAACAGCAATTCATTGTTTATTTTTGTTTTCCCATTTAATTTCTATTACTTTAATGAATTCTTGATTATAATTCTTAACTTAATATAGTGAATTTGTTTGTTTAGTTTTATTGTGTTTTGTTGGTATTCCAATATCTGAAGTGTAGTATGAGGCTATTTGATGAGGTGGGTGTAGTTCTATGTAGATGGGTAGGTTGAAGTAGAGGTGGAAATGGATATACAGTCCCCCATATATTCCCATTACTTTTTGGCTGATGGTGGATGTACTGTTAACTGCCAGAAAAAGATGTGATTATGCCCTGTATACCTGCATATACCCTCCACTACACCACTGTACAATATGTTGTGGTTTTATAATGTTAATCAAGTCTCTCTTGAAGTTTTTAAATGCGACCAAATAGTTAAAATACACAGTCAGAGTGTTTGGGTAGCATTAGGTTTAACTTTACCAGTCTGAACAACTGATAACATTTTTCATTTTATTGTTAGAATATGCCTGTCCTTAATTTATATGGATTTTATTCCATATAAATTCTATATTGGGTTTATTTTTAATTCCCCTAATTAACAAAGATTTTATTCCATATAAATGATATATTATTGGATTTTTTTTATTCCCTTAATTTACATGGATTTTAATCCATAAAAATTATATATTATTGGATTTTTTTATTCCCTTAATTTACACGGATTTTATTTCATATAAATTATACAATTTTGGAGGTTTTTTTAATTTACTTAATTTACATGGATTTTATTCCATATAGATTATATATTATTGGATTTTTTTAATTCCCTTAATTTACACGGGTTTTATTTCATATAAATTATACAGTTTTGGAGTTTTTTATTCCCTTAATTTACACAGATTTTATTCCATATAAATTATACAGTTATGGAGTTTTTTTATTCCCTTGATTTACACAGATTTTATTTCATATAAATTATACAATTTTGGAGTTTTTTTTATTCCCTTAATTTACACGGATTTTATTCCGTATAGATTATATATTATTAGATTTTTTTTATTCCCTTAATTTAAATGGATTTGATTTCATATGAATTATATATCATTGGAGTTTTTTTATTCCCTTAATTTTCATGGATTTTATTCCATATAAATAATATATTATTAGATTTATATATATATAAAAAAAATCCCTTAATTTGTATGGCTATTATCTTTTATTCTGGAAGATGCTAACCGGAAGTCGCTCTGCTAGCTCTCAGTTAGCTTGATGCTAATGGCGCAAAGTTCCTCCTCTCTGCACAGACACAAACAGCGGACAAACCTCTCTTTCGGTCAGTTTATGTTGTTGAAGCGCTCCTGAAGACACTCAACGGACCAGAAATGTCTCCTGGTAAGTCCTTTACTACTTTTAAACCACAAACATCAACATTTTCTCTTCGTTTATTCACGAAAATATTCGGGATTTGTTTCCAGATTTCTGCGCTGAATCATCTCTGAAGAAGAAGCGGAGCTCGCATGAAAACACAGACTGAAACATCAACAGTAGTTAGCGACGACATTTCATTCACCTTTAGCTTAGTTCTTAACAGTTTGTGTTAGTGTTGGTCGTGTTGTATGCGAGTGAAGACACAAAGACAATGGCGTTTTTCGTGAAGAAGAAGAAATTCAAGTTCCAGACCCATCTGACTCTGGAGGAGCTGACCGCTGTGCCTTTTGTCAACGGAGTTTTGTTCTGCAAGATGAGGCTGCTGGATGGAGATTTTGTCGCCACATCCTCCAGGTAAAAGCAAAAAACTCACCGCAGATCACATGTAAACTCAGCTTAACATCACTTCATGCATGCAAAACTTCTTTAAGTTGCATTTGGTGCAATTTAACATCATTTGAAAAGTCTCTTCAACGTACTGAAATGAGCTTAAAATGCAATAATGGAGTTTAAATGTTAATTTATTAACTATTTTTCATATTTCATAGAGATGATAATATTGTATATGGATCCTAAACTTGTTTGTGGAGGGTTTGAAATGCTAAATATGGTGATTTTTCAGCCACCATGAAGGATTTCTTATGTTTTAGGTGGTTAGTTTGGCTTTGTTTCTTGCTGTTTTCACACAAAGACACACTTAAACATCACTTTTGTACATGTAACATTTCTTTAAGAGGAATATTTAAGTATTTTGGTGCAATTTAATACAATGTAGAGATGATTTTTCCTTGTCAAAGTTCCTTAAATATACACTTATGTGAGTTTAAAGTGCATTTATTTAGCTACATAGTGAATTTATTGACTTTGTTAAGCCTTCATGGAGTTTTTGAGCTCTTAAGGTATTTCTATAATATTCTGTATGATTCCTACACTTGTTTGTGGTGGGTTTATTTCGGTAAATGTAGCAATGTTGCAGTCACCATACAGGATTTCTTTTGGTGTAGGTGATTGGTTTGGGCTTATTTCTGTCTCCATTAGTATCTCAAAAGACTACATGCTCTTCTGTTCACTGTTTTCACACAAAGACACCTTGAAACATCTCTTCATGCATGCAGAACGTCTTTTAAGAGACATTTAAAGTGTTTTTGTACATTTTTATTTAGTTTCAGTAATTTTTATGCACTTGGTGGAGCTTAAAGTTTGGCATTTACCTTGCTATGCAGTGAATTTGCTGACTTTGTTTGGCCTTCGTGGAGTTTTTAAACTCTTGTTGTGGTTCTATAATATTTTATGCAGTCACCATAAAGGATTTCTTATAGTGTAGGTGGTTGGTTTGGGTTTGTTTCTGTCTCCTTTCGTAAGACTATATGCTCCTCTGTTAACTGTTTTCACACAAAGACACCCTGAAATATGAATTCATGCATGCAAATCTTTTGTAAGAGGCATTTTCAAGGATTTTTGTACAATTTTATACACTTTAGAAATGAGTTTTCTTCTGACAGAGTCACTTAAATACACTCTTCTGAGCTGAAAATGCATTTATTTTTAAAATGTAGAGAATTTAATGCATTAATAGAGTTTGGTGGGTTGTTTATGGTAAATATAGCCACACTGTAGTCACCATACTGTATTTCTTATGGTGTAGGTGGTTGGTTTGGGTCTGTTTCTTTCTCCTGTAGTATCATAAAATATCAGATGCTCTGCTGTTTGCTGTTTTCACACAAAGCCGCACTAAAACATAATGTCATGCATTCAAAACGTTACGTATTTTTGCAAAATTTTACAGAATTTAGAGAACATTTTCTTCTGACAGTCACTTTAATACCCTCACAGGTGCTTAAATTGCAGTTATTCTTTTTACATTGTGAAGTTTTCTTAGACTTCACTGAGTTTTTCAACTCTTACGGTGTCTCTGTATACTTGGTATGGTTCCTAATCTTGTCTGCAGTGTGTTCATTATGGTAAATGTTGTGATTTTGCAGTCACCATACTGGTTTTCCTATGTTTTAGCTGGTGTGTTTGGGTTTGCCCCCCCCCCCCCACACACACACACACACACACACACACACCTTCAGTATCATAAAAGACTAAATTCTTTGCTGTTGTATCCTTATCGAAACTCCCATAAATTCACTGTTATTGCTTTGTTGCATCAGAGTCTTTCAGGTGTATATTGCGCCACTTTCTGCAGCTCAGCTCAGACCGGTTAATGAAAGACTGGTTTTCTCCGAGTCACATTTAAACACAGGGTGTTGCCATGTTAAGTGGCCTCTCTGTGTATCTGCGCTGGCACCTCAACTGGACTACCAGACTAAACAAAACAGAACCTCTCGAAACCAGTTCACACTGGTTGAATTATCTCGTCCACTGGCTCTAAACTTCCCTAAAATCATTTTTGCTCTGTTAGCCTTGGGTATCTGGTTAAATGGCAGTAGGATGTGGTGAAGTAGATAATGAGGTTGTGTTTTCATCATTCACGTCACACACAACTCCAGATTCCCTCCCTGGACTTCGATAACATCAACAACTTTCATCTCTTTCTCCCTTCCTTGTCTTTGATTCACTAGATGAGATTATGCAGCCTTGAAAGTCTCGTCAGATGTTTTTTCCAGTGTTTTTACACTTGTTTAGGGGTAAAGGCAGGACACAGTCAGCATCTGGAGACAGTCTGACCTGTTTTGACCTCATTATGGTGAAGAAAAGCATGCTATAAGAGCCACCAGGTCGAGGCATCACCTGATAGTTTGTGTTACAAGTTATGTTTCAAAAGTAGAGCTTCGTTTTATTTCTGTTTCCATAACAGGTGTACAGGCATTAAAGGGGCCCCTGGATGCTCACTGTGTCCTACATGAGCCAAATAAGTGAGCTCACAACACAGAAGACTTTTTTTTTTTTTTTTACTCTGGTACGCTGTTTATACCCCTCCTTTCAAACCCAGCCTGAAGCACAGAGACTGCCTGGCTGCTCTCGTTTACAGTCTGACCTACTAACACAGTACATTACACAAAACACCCTGAACATCACTTTATACATGCAGAACTTCTTTGAGAGGCATTTTAAACCATTTTTGTACAATTGAATGTATTTTTTCACTCTTTCAAAGTCACTTGAATACGCATAAAGGAGCTTTAAGTGCATCTGTGGAGCTCTATAGTGAATTAATTGTCTTTTATAGCGTTGTATCTGGTTCTTAAGCTTGTTAGTGGTGTGTTTTCCTGTGCTAAATATAGAGATTTTGCAGTGATCTTGTAGGTTTTCTCATGTTTTAGGTGGTTGGTTTGGGTTCTCCGAGCCTGCCTTGCTGCTCTCTCTTTCAAAGTATGACCTACTAAACTAACCTCAACTTGTTAAACAACACGAGGCGTTATATTGTTAGCCAGCTAAGTGTTTTATTGGCAGAGAATCTCTGAACTGCTGCTAACCCATTTTCCAGATGAAAGCATGGACCTGATTTTCCAGGTCTCGCGTCTGATATGTTAAGTTAAGAATGCCCCACATTCAGGACTCCAGTTGTTTCTGGGTATGTGATATGAAACCGGGGGAAAACCCCATTTTCCTTGCTTTTATCGAGACTTTTCCACACCCTGTTTGCACCTCGTGTTCAAACAGGCCTGTTAAACTTCCAAATCTCAGAGCTGACTGATGCATACGTGGGAGAACATTTTCTCTGCGTCCTTAGTGAAAACAGCTTGTCCTCTTTGGATGTGCTAGACCTCCTTGTTGTCACGTATCCCAGAGCAGAGTGTGTGTGGTCAGTGTGCGAGTTGGAAAGTCTGGTAGAGGGAAAAGTAAACACTCTGACAGATTGTGATAATCTTGATCAGGTTTTTTTTGTCAGCGGATGTTTCCGTCTTGTTACCTTTCATCAACAAGGAAAGAGCAGATTGGGAGTGTTAGTCTTACAAACACAGATTATCTCACAGGTTGAGACAAACCTTTGTGGGCAGAGCCAAAGAACTACAGCTTTTGTGAAACACAAGTTAAGGCCTTGATGATTCACCTGCAGAATATTCTTTTTAGTAATTGTTTAGTCCATAAAAAGTCAGAAACTGAGGAGAAATGTTTTCAGACTTCAAGGTGATTCAGAGAGTTTCTCATGTTGTATGAGCAACAGTTAACAATTTTCAACTAGCTTTGCATTATATCAATGTGGGTAGTAGATGTTAGTAAGGCCCAGACACACCAAATACTTCAGAGAACCAGCAGGGACGAAAGCACCCTGCTGTGTCGCCTCATGTCATCTGTATCTCGGCCAAAAAGTTGCACATGAACACACCGGAAAGACATCAACCAGCGGCTAACCAGCACCTATGTTCTGCACTTGTGTGAGAGGATATTACTATCCATACCAGCAGACAGCAGTCATTAGTAATTGTCATTCAAAAAGGGAATCCAGAAAACTGTCTTGACGGCAGTGAGCACATAAACAACACAATCCAATGTTGCAAGAACGAAGCGTGTTTATTGTATGCCAGTGAACAATGACATAAACTATCACAAATTGTTCCTGCTAAAGCTCTGGATGGCTAAAGAAAAATAATCTTACCTTATGCTACTAGAAGCTGTTTAGCTGTTTGTTTACTTTCCTCACTTCCATTTGTCTTCTTGTGGGTTGAGCTCAACTACCAATCACATTCATCAGTTTTAATTCACTGATGGGCTCCACAGTTGCCAACGCCAATTCAACATGCTGAATTGGTGGGAAAAAAGTAACTAGCGCTGACAAGGGCCAACGATGCGGGAAACACCACAGTGGCAAGGGCCTCGGACTCTCACACGTGGCCCAACATTGACTGACGGCCAACTGTTGGCTTGGTGTGTCAGGGTCTTTAGACCTCCCTCCATCATATCAGCACCCAGATCTCCCTGCTCATTTGCCTGCTCAAATCTGCCATATGACAATTTCTGCTGGCTCTGGGGCTGATGATAAAACTACAGATTGTGCTTTTTCATTTTCGTATGCCTGCCACCACGGACGTTAAGAAATTAGAAGTGGATCGAACGAAGGACCTACCTTTCTTCACTCTCAATTTCAGATCAAACCATAAGCGCTGATCAATTATAAACCAAGGTTCTGTTTTGCCTAATTCTCACATAAAATTTAATCAGAAACATATTTTAGTGTACTGTTTGGCTATAATAAGAGATATTGTTAACAGGAAGTGGCTGCCATACTGTTTCCTGTGCTGTATTGTCAGAACTGAGGCTGAAAACTCTGTAAACTAAGCAGCGCTGATCAAAAATTAACCAAGATTCTGTTACTGCGTTGCCTATTTCTCACCTCAGTTGTTTTCCGAAACATATTTTAGCTTAGTGTTTAACTATAATTCCAGATAATTTGTTACCAGCTGGCTGTCATGTTGTTCACTGCATCAAAACGGCCAAGCTTGCATTACGCCACCCACCAGTAGGAGTGTTTATTGGTCTGGTGTGGTGCAGTGAATTCTGGTAGCTGTCGGTTTTTTACGTCTTTAGCAAAAGTAAATGCCACAGCCCTTTTCCTCTGTTTCCTTTGGTCGTGTAGCACCAATTTAAATGGTATTTGTGCCCTTCTACTGTGTAGACAGCCTAGATTTATGAAAAGACCACGTTTCCTGTAAAGCTGAAACCTGCAGATAGAACAAAAACAATAAAATTGATTATTGGGTTACAAGGTAGAAAAAAAATAACATATTTCTGCTGCAAAAATTCTGTTTATTTTTCTGACTTTTCTTTAAATGATAATGTGTAATGTAAAAGGTGTTGCTTGTATGATCGCCAACTCTACGAAGCCCGTTTTTAGCTCATTGCTTCGGCAGATTTACTGCATGGTTTCATCTCACCACTCTCAACGTTGTTGTTCCACCAAACACACTCTGATAAACTTGTAACACTGAACACTACCTGCCGCTTAAAGCAGCTTTAATCTTCTTGTTTTTATTGCAAAAACTGGGCAGTATTACCTCTTTAGGCCTCTCAAAGCTATTCATATGCAAACAGCCTGAGGAGGGAATGTCACAATCACAACTCTCAGCCGTGCAACAGTTGAGACTAGACATTGCAACACATTAAGGAGCCACTGGATTAATCTGTTAATCAACATAATACTGTAGGTGCACTGTAATTTTCATTTTACTGTTTGATTTGTCTTATTGGGCGTTAGCTTTTTAATCTACTGTCTTATTCAGTTTTACTCATTTTATATCGTTTCTTAATGCATTTATGTCTCATGTGAAGCACTTTGATTTGCCTTGTGAACACGCCTCATCTTGTTGTTTCTGTTCTACCCAGAATATGACAACCATTTTAGAAACAACACTCATTTTAACACAATCTGTCATAAGTTGAGAGTTTTGTGCAGACTGTGAAATGTGTGGTAGCATCACATATTTTAAGACTTCAACTGGACTCTGTCTTGTTTAATCTTCGCCCTCATTCTTCATGTTAAACTGAAAAGCAGGAAGACACAAACAACACACCACAAACACGCGGATGTTAGTAAATCTGCTTGTAACTGTGAACATGCCACATCACATGTTCTGTCACAGTTTAGTCTGAATAACTTTCCTTAACATAATAATGCAGAATGTGTTTCAGATTTTATTTTTCGGAAGAGTTTGTTAACTTGATATATTTCATTGTCATGTATTTTTAATGAAAAACAACAATGTCCTGCATGTGTTTATTAGTTTAAAGATCCATCTCTGATATTATACTCTGCCAGTTTCTTACGTCATGATACAAAAACATTGTGAGCTCTGGCCTCTGCGGCTCAGATCATGATCAGTGAGATTATTTTTCTCTGCCCCGAGAGGAACGCGGCCTCTGGAAAAGTTTGTCTGTCAAACTAAAACTGCAATTTGCTGAGAAATAACCAACTACAAGCTCCCGTCTTAATCAACGAGGCCGCCGAGGTCCCGTTCCCTCAGAGGTCACTCTCCTCTCTGGAGATTATATAACAGCTCAGATTCCCTCCCTCCCATCTCAGTTATCATCTCCGTGACTGAAAACAAGGCCCTCTCAGAGGATGAGGCGACGGCACGGGGAGGCTCCCCCACGGCGGACAGAGATTAGGGTTATGTCACAGATCTGACAAACCCAGTCTTTGTACGGGGGCCTGGCCGGGGCCCTGCCTTGTTGTGGGTCGGGAACAGTGGGGGGAATTATCAGCGAGCTTATGCAGCGGACCGAGCTGCTCCATATGAAAACCCTCCCAGAGTCCCTGTTGGCTCCAAGTCCGGGTGAAAGCACAGAGGATCACATGCTGCGAATGTGACCGACATGTTGATTTGTGTTTGGCCTGTCTGATATCTGTCGTCCGCCTGCGATATGACAGAGGTTCAGCTGCTGCACAGAAACATATTCATGTGTTTCCTCAGAAGATTTGGCAGCCTGACGGATTCCTAAGCCCGTTTCTTCAGAGCATCGGCTGTGCACGTCCTTAAGAATAAACCACAAGATGCAATAAAGCACAGTGAAGACATTATATCAGGATGTGAAGTAAGGTCAGCAGCAGACTGACAACAGCAACAACAGTGGAAATTTTTGCAGGGAAACTCACATGGCTGCTACTATTTCTGGCGTGATCTCATTATCAACAATACAGTGACCTCCCTGGGTGTCACTGTGCTTTGTTATGTTTCCTCTGTGTAACATCATAAGTGCCTAAGGGTGATTCTTTTGCAGTCTTCAAATGTCTTGTGTTGTCTCTGCTGTCCAAACCCAAAGATACTGCTTTCACACCTGTCCTGTTTGGTTCAAGTTCATTTACCCCCTCAGTGCGGTTCGTTTGTGCAGGTGTGAACACAGCAATCACACTCAGGTGCGCACTAAAACAACCAGACCGAGACCTTCTTGAACAGGTGGTTTCAGTCCGGTTCCAAAGGAACTCTGGTGCGGTTGGTTTGTGGTGAGAAGGTGTTCCGACCTGGATGTGAAGCAACTGCAGTCACATGACACATTGTTTGGGTTAAACATGAGCATGTTACAGTCCTGGAGGATTATTAATGTGCACCTCCTCCTGTACTGCCTTAATATGCACATTCAGCACATCCAATGCATCAAAACATTGTTTTCTAGTTGGAGCCGCGCCTCGTTTTCAAACTGTATGGTTTGACTAAAATGAACAATGACAGCAATATAGTCCACGATGAGCAGCGCTAAAATCAACCTGCGTAGTTGTCCCTCCATTGTGACATTAGAAAGTGTCACATTTATCTTGCAAGTGTACTCTTCTTCAATGTTTGCTTTACTTCCTGGATTTTTCCCACATGGAAATTCTGACCAATCAAGAGCAGCTTTCTCACACAAGGCATTTGATCTGGTCCGCTTGTAAATGCTGCCGTGAGAACACGAACCAACTCTAGGCAATTATACAACTTTGTGACAGAATCAGCCCCTGATTCAGACCAAAGGAGACGACTCTTGGTCTGAAAGCTGCCTTAAAAGCTGAACTTGGCCTTTACGTCCCACAATGGTTCAAGTTTTGTTTTAGATGTTTATCCATGCTGATAAGAATAAAAATACATCCACAAGGTTATCTTGTTTTGGCATCAAAGGGACAAACTTACAGAAAATAAGCTTTGAAAAAATATTGGCGGCTGATATCCAGTCTGAAAAATAAAAGACTGATTGGTAAGTACTTGTCCTGTTTGTATGTGTCTGTGCCGGTCGATAGCCGTGACTGGAAGCATTATGTTTTCGGGTTGTCCGTCCTTTTCTTGTGAACACGATATCTCAAGTATGCTTTCAGGGATTTTCCAAAAATTTGGCACAAATGTCCACTTGCATTCAAGGATGTACTGATTAAATTTGGCAGTCAAAGGTCACAGTAACCTCACAAAACATGGTTTTGGCCATAACTCAAGACTCCATACCCTAATTATGACAAGATTTCACTCAAATGTCTAACAGGATAAAATTATGAAGTGATGACATTTTATATCCAAAAGGTCAAAGGTCAGCTTCATTGTTACATCATAATGCTCTGCAGAAACAGGGGAAGACATTTGGTCTGGTACTGAATTGGTGACACTAATCTTGAAACTGTGATGATTGTTTAGATCTTCAGTGCTGCCGGGGGGAAGATGTGTGTGAAGCATCCTTGTTAGAGCAACATCTATCCATGAATAATTGTCTACTGTCATGGCTACATGCGAGTCTGGACAGACGTGGATGTAAACTGTAACTGAAACTTGACTGGTTGGTGGAGGCACACAGAACCACGAGGCTGTAATTCTAGTTTAACGGGGCCTTTGTGTTTTGTCCAACTTGTGGTTTTACAGTTTTAGTGATATAACATAAAACTGTGTGGTGCATTTATAACAATTGGACACGGCAAACACAAAGACGAGCCAGAGGCAAAAGAAGAGTTACATAAGACCCTTCGTGCATGCTCAGTTTGTTTCTCAGAACTTGAATGAGTTTAACAGGAATACTGGGAAAGAGGATAGACAAGTTTACTAAAGAAAAAGAGTTGCAACGAAAATAGTTTATGTTTAGAAGAACATTCGAGAGAAAACTAAACAGCTATGTGTTTAATTTGATCTTATATGTGTTCTTCAAAGTACAAAAATGACTCAAATCCTCGACTTAATTCGACTTCGAAGATTTAAGTATTTAAGTGCAAACTTCCCTTCCTGCATAGTAATCCCAAACATGTGCAAAGGTCCCAAAGCAGTTCTGTGCACTCAGTCTCCAGAAACCCATAATTGCTAAAATCCTCCTTCAAGATGCTCAAATGTTTTTTTGTTTCGTTGTTTTAACTAAAAAAAACATGCAAAATCTTAAAGCAAACACAGGCTCTTGACCGCTCTGCCCTTGTGAAGGATGTGATGCACCTACATTTGGAAAAGATTGAATTCTCCTGAAGAGGGTGTGAAAACAAATTCTACAAGATCTGGCAACCCTTCATAGACCACTTTAAGAAAGATGCGCCAAGTTCCTCCCCTAACTTGTCTATACATGTATGACAAATCACCTTTTTTTAACAAGGTTTATTTATTTGTAATTCATTAAGATGCATGGAGCATCAACACAAACATAAAACCAACAAGGATAGAACAAAACAAACTCACCAACCAACCAACCAACCCAGGAACAAACAGAGAAAGCCAGACCAGCAAAAGGAAATCCAAAAGACAAGAACGAACCCTAGCCCCGACATAAAAGTTGTTTGGAAAAATGTCATTTGAACTCTGTTTTTAGCCTCATTGTAGCCTGTAGCTCTGACTGCCTCTCACTGCACTGCGCTCACGTGTGCGCTTCAAGACACTTGGATCACTACGGACGAGCAGTATGGAGATATTTTGTGGTTTCAATTATGTGTTTTTGGACGTTTTAATCTGGGGCGCCGTCAGCCTCCATTAGGTGGAGTTGTGTTGCTACCTCCTCTCCCCTTGGATCTCCGCAAGTGTTGTGAGGACTCTAAAACTTCTCCTGAGCCTTCCTCGGCATATGGGTGAGTAGATAATGGCTGAATTTTCATTTTTGGGTGCACTATCCCTTTTAAGAGTATTTTTGATTTTTGACTCATTGAATATTTTTTATATTTTTGTACCAGAAATTCTGTTTTCACCTTTATACTTCTGCCATGGTTCGTTTAACTTCATGCAAAATCTCACTCAATAGATTGCACCGAGAAAACAGACGACAAGAGGAAACTGCACAAATTCAATTTCTCTCATCAAGTAAAGATATCAGGAGTGCGCCATTTGAGAACTGGTGTTGAATTTCAAGTACTTTAAGGCGTGCACTACTTCCTGCCATCTTTACTGTATACAGCCAGTCAGATTTTGTGATGGATAATGTCTGTGCAGCTTCAGCAACATATGGTCTCTGTCTTGATTTTGGCAGAAAAACGTGGTTTCCAGTGGTGCATTAGTTTAGGTTTTATAAGCTACATCTTGACATTTAGAGTTTACAGTTTGGACATTTATCTGATGTCTTTATCTATACTGTTGCTGACATTTCCAGAGACTATTAACGTATGAAGCCAGTTGTAAATAGTGTGAAGACACAGCCACAACAGTCTGATTCTGGGATGCAGTGAAATATTTATCTGAGATGATAACGCTAGAGAGTTGCCAGGAGTGGAAACGAGATGAGGGGAGAAGATAGACGGGATTTTAAAAGGTCAGGAAGATGCAGGAATGTTGGAGCAGTTAGAGGCTAAATGCACCTGAGAGGACGGTGCGATGGAGTACAGAGAGTTTAAAG
The DNA here is from genome assembly GCF_041903045.1 of Epinephelus lanceolatus. Taxonomy (NCBI): domain Eukaryota; kingdom Metazoa; phylum Chordata; class Actinopteri; order Perciformes; family Serranidae; genus Epinephelus; species Epinephelus lanceolatus. The sequence continues at coordinate 4,659,042 of NC_135742.1, forward strand.
GTGAAGACAGAGTAGAAGAAGAAGTCTGAGTGAAACGTGGAGCTTTGAGAGGCTGCAGGGAGTGTTTCTGATGTGGCAACGTGGACAGATTGTGTTCATTTCCTGTCCTGATATTTAACCTCAGCATTGCAGGAACACACACACCATGTTCAGTACCAGGCCTCAACCACACACTCTCACGCATACACAAATACATAGCGTCATGGGTATGATGGGGTCAAATAAGGTGCTCCTCTCAAAAGTATACAGCACAGTGACGTCCAAAATTTGAGTTCTCTGCCAAAATCTGTTTTGTTTTGTATCATTTTTTTCACAGTTTAAAACTCAACCGATGACTCAGAGCACATTTATTACAAGACACAAACTTTAGCTCTTGAAGGTATTTAACCTTTTGTAACACAGAAATTGTCCTAATGCAGATTTTGCTATTTTATTTTAGCGCTTCAGATTTGTAGAAGTGCAAACACCAAAAACTTCTTCTTCTTCTTCTTCAAAAATTTCTTTGGAAACAGTAGTTTACAAATAATCCTTGAAATCCTTTTAAAATGCTCTGAAAAATGTAGTTTTAATGTCTACAATTTAACAACAACAGAACACATACTGAAGCCCTGTTTCCACCAAGCAGTACGGTATGTTTCAGCTCAGTTCGGTACACATTTGTTTCCACTGTGAAAAGTTGTGGATGGCACTAATGGTACCATTCCTTACCGTCCCCATGTTTGGTCCCCCCTCTGTAGAATAGTTTATGGGACTTTCTGGCACTGTGCTAAATTGGTTTAAATCTTATTTACAAGACAGGGATTTCTTTGTGTCACTTGGCAATTATGAATCTGTGCGAACAAAAATTACATGTGGAGTTCCTCAAGGGTCCATTCTTGGGCCTCTTCTGTTCAACATCTATATGCTCCCTCTTGCTCAGATTATGGAATATCATAACATCTCCTACCATACTTATGCAGATGACAGACAACTTTACATAACAGTGTCACCAGAAGACCACAGTCCCCTACATCTGCTAAATAAGTGCATTGACGAAATCATTACGCGGATGTGCCACAATTTTCTACAACTAAACACAGACAAAACTGAGATAGTTGTTTTTGGCCCCAAAGAACAAAGATCAATAGTCAGTGCTCACCTTGACGCCATGACACTAAAACCTACAAATCAAGCCAGAAATCTTGGTGTAGTTCTGGACTCAGACCTAAATTTCAATAGTCACATTAAGACAATTACTACTTAGACAATCAGCCTACTGCCACCTTAAAAACATAGCAAGAATAAAATAATTTCTGTCTAAACAAGATACAGAAAAACTTGTTCATGCTTTCATTTTCAGCAGGCTGGAGTATTGTAACGGTGTCTTTACAGGCCTGAGTAAAAAATCAATCAGACAACTGCAGCTCGTCCAGAACGCTGCTGCCAGAGCCCTCACCAACACCAGGAGAGTGGAGCACATTACACCAGTGCTTAAGTCACTGCACTGGCTTCCTGTGTGTCAAAGGATAGACTTTAAAATCTTGTTACTTGTCTATAAAGCACTTAATGGTCTCGGGCCTAAATACATCTCTGATTTACTTGTACGTTATGAAGCACCCAGACCCCTCAGATCATCTGGAACAGGTTTACTCAGTGTTCCCAGGATCAAAACCAAACAAGGTGAAGCAGCCTTTAGTTTCTATGCTCCCCGCCTGTGGAACAAACTTCCAGAATATCTGAGGTCGGCTGAAACTGTCAACTCATTTAAATCAGGGCTTAAAACATTACTATTTACTGCAGCTTACCAGTGAACTAGATATGTAACTTATTGTTAGGATAATCTGTAGCTATTGTTTTTATATTTGTCTGCTGTTGCTTTTGTTTTATGTTTGCTTTTTAAATGCATTTTCTGCACTGTTTTTAACTATTTATTGTCTTGCTTTTAGCTTTTGTTTTTAATGATCTCAAACACAAATTGATTATTCCTTTAATGTTTTATTTTAATGTATTTCTCTTGTAAAGTACCTTGAATTGCCTTGTGTATGAATGGTGCTATATAAATAAAATTGCCTTGCCTTGCCTTGCCTTGCCTTGCCTCTGTTGGGGTACCTAGCACACAGATCTGGTGCTAAAAGGTGGAGCTGTGGACACTGCAGTCTGATTGGTCAGTAGAGGACAGTGTCGGGGCTTTATTGAACTTTATGGGCTTTATTGTTTGGATCTCTTTCAGCCCAAAGTCCATATTAAAACATAATTTTATAAATCCTAACACACAATAATGATTTGCCATCTTTGTGACTCAGAAATCTGTAAACTGGTGCCGTCACTCAGTCTGTAAACTGGTTAAACTTATCTAACGGTCATTATTGTAAAGCTGTTTCTAGTGGTGTTACTTGCACCTTTTTTCAGCATAAATTGTTAAAGTTTACAAGAACAATGACCAAAATTGACCAAACATTTCATCACACTCCAGGTTGAGAAATACTGAATTTCCCTTAAACCTGGTCAATAATACTTCTGACTAGCTTCTTTATTTGTTAAAATTTAGTGTTGAATTTATTATTTGTATAAATCTGACACGGATTCTGACACTGGACTCATCCAGTATGGTGTCACCCTGTCGTTCACAGGTTGTGTCAGTGTTTCCCAGTAGTAAGGTTCAGGATGTAGTTCTTGGGACCCTCAAAAGTACCAGGAACTTTTGGGTGGAGTTGGCAGAGCTTCCTGACTGTCTGTTGTTGTCAGGCGCCATCCAGCACTTGACGGGTTTGAATTGTTGTCGATGGCCTAGTTGAACTTTCTAAGTGATTTGTCGTCTTCATGTTCTCATTGATTTGTTGTTTCTCTAAATATGTTCCTGGCATTCTCACAACTTGAAAATTTGTATTTGCATTGGTAGATGAAGTGCAACAAAGGTCTCTGGCGTCACTGTTACGTGGTATCTCCTGCCTGATGTTTGGGTTTGTTCTGGGACCCTGTATCTCTGCTCAGTGTATGGTCACATGTTCCACACATGTCCGGTTGGCACACTTGTAGTCCTGTGGATGTGAGCAGATGATGAAATTTCCGTCACATGGACTATCACAGCTGCTGAAGCAGGAATTAGGGTTATAAGTGCACAATAGATATCAGCTGGGTTGTGTAGCATTACATCAGAGAGAGAGAAATGAGTTCATCACCAAGTACAAGGTGTTCTGGTGCCTAATGAAAAACAAGTACTGCAAAAGACAAGAATCATAAATATGAAATAGAAATTGATAATACAACATAATGAAAAAGGTATAAAAATATGTGAAATACTGGAATGTCTTTGTAATAAAAAGCATTATTTAAGTGTCTTTGGAATGATGACCTGCCTACGTGTAAATGCGCACACTCGTTCACACCAAATATCTTCATAGGAGGATAATCTGGATATGCTCTGTTTAGCAAAAGTTTAGCAAAAATAGTTGTGTCTGGATTTCCATGAACCCACGAATGTATATAAGACACTTGGATAATGCTGCAAAGGAGTTTTTCTAACCTCATTTTTATCTGTCATTCGTTCGGCCTTTGTAGAAGCCTGTTTGCACTGATATGCTTTCACCTTTTTGGGTTGCTCCGCTCCCCTTAACATCACAAGCTTAGGAGGTGAGTACTGTATCCAAGTTGCATTGTTTTTGGGCAAACTATTAACACCTACAGCACGCACTAGATGCACCGCACAGATCTAAGATGTAGTTAAGGAACTGTAGTCAGGATCAAAGGTCAAAAAGGTCAAAGAAAACTTTATTATCCCCGAGGGGCAATTTGTTATGCAGCCAGCAGTCTCACACATAAAAAAAAACAGACACATATAATGACGGCAGAAAAACAACAACAACATTCAAAGTTAAAGTGCCTTATTTAGGAGGCCAATGGCAGTCGGAACAAAAGAGTTCCTTAGCCTATTGGTCCTGCAGGTAACTTGGCTGTACCTGCGGCCAGACGGAAGCAACCTGAACTCTCCGTGCAGAGGGTGGCTGGGATCAGCCAGGACTGACTGGGCCCTCTTTAAGATCCCAGCCTGGTACAAGGACGTCAAGTCATTTAATGTTAGGCCGGCAATTTTGCTGCACACTTTAACTATGTTATGAAGCCGGCTTTTGTTTATAAGGGTGATTGACCCATACCAGCTGATAAATGAAAATGTTAAAACAGATTCTAAAAAACAAGAATAAAACATTTTCATAAAAGTGTTGTCCACATTAAAAGCACGAAGTTTCCGATAAAAGTGCATTCTCTGGTGGGCTTTCTTACAGACAGCATCCACCTGGAGATCAAAGGTCAGCTTGTTGTCAAGAATGGTGCCAAGATACTTGTAATGCTGAACACATTCAATCACGTGATCATATATCACCACAGGTGAGACAACTGTAGGGTTCTTCCTAAAATCAACAATCATCTCCTTGGTTTTGGATACGTTAATGTTTAAAAAGGATGACCTGCACCAATTGGAGAATTCTGCCACTACAGGGCCATGATCAGGATCGTCACTATTTAGCAGACTAATGATCACCGAATCATCAGCAAATTTTAAAATGTGCCGCCTCGAATACTGGCTTCGGCACTCATTTGTGTACAACACAAATAAAAGAGGTGAGAGAACGCAGCCTTGGGGGGACCCAGTGGAAGAGATAAGAACATCAGATAAAACACTGTTCACCCTGACACGTTGCGGCCTTTCAGTTAAGAAGTCCACCAGCCAACATATTAGTCCAAGATCAATATTGTGGATGTTCATTAACTTTTCTGCTAAAATGTGAGGTTGTATTCATTTAAAAGCTGAGGAGAAGTCGATGAAAACAAGACGTGCAAACGTCTTAGCACCCTCAAGATGAGATAAAAATCATGTTGAGGAGGGTGCTAGTTGCGTCAACAACACCTCTACCAGACCTATAAGCGAACTGCAGCGGGTCCAAGTTTTCCTGCACTGAACTTAGAAGCTCATCCTTCACAATCTTCTCAAATGTTTTCATAATGAGAGATGTCAGTGCCACAGGTCTGTAGTCACTTAGTGATTTAGGAGAGTTATTCTTTGGTACAGGCACAATAGTGGAGTCTTTCCAAATGCGAGGAACTTTGTGGAGTTGAAGTGACAAGTTAAAAATAGAACAAAAAATATCTGCCAGCTGTTTGGCACAGTTTTTTAGTAAGCGACCTCCTATACCATCTGGGCCAGGACATTTCCTTTCCTTAATCCCCTGGAAAAGTTTGTGAACCCTCCCGCTGTCAAGGTGGATACCAGTCTCCTCGGGCACGACATTTTTAAAAACTGGCAGTTCCTCACTAAAATCATAAGTATTAAAACGATTGTAAAAAGCGCTCAGTTCATTAGAAAAGTCAAAGTCAGATATTCCATTTAGGTTGATGAGACCCTTCTTGGACTGCATCCCCATCATGGATTTCACTCCCTCCCAAGCAGAGCATGAATTTCCCGTACTGAGCAGCTTTTCCACCTTATTTTTGTAGTTGTATTTAGCAACCTTGAGTTCCTTTTTGACTTGTTTCTGGAGTTCCCTGTATCGTGTGTCATTACCCTGGTTAAAACTGATATTGCGCTGGTTAATTAAGTCTTTGACGGATTTGGAGATCCGTGGTTTATTATTTTTATAAATGGAAATAGATTTCCGTGGGATGACCAGCTCCTCACAAAAAGTAATATACGCTGACACAGTTTCGGTCAATTCATCTAAGTCAACACAAGCTTCTTTGAATAAGTCCCAGTTAGTGCAGTTGTAACAGTCCTGGAGGCATTGCACTGACTCCTCAGACCAGACCGGAACTAAACGTCGTTCCGGCTTGTGTTTCTTCAGGACCGGTTTGTAGGTCGGAACTAAATAAACAACATTGTGATCTGACGCACCAAGTGGAGCTCTACGAAAGGACCTGTATGCTCCTTTTACAGAACCATAACAGAGATCCAGGCATTTCGTGAGACGAGTTGGACAAGTAACATACTGGTAAAAGTTTCCCAGGGACTTCCCCGGTTTACAGTTATTAAAATCGCCCATAACAAGATTTGGTGTGTCCAGCGCGATCCTTTGAAGCCGCTGCACTGTGTCAACCATAACTCGAGTGGCATTATCAGTCGATGTATGTGATATTAATGCTGCTTTTCTGTATGCTTGCCAACACAAGGAAATAAGACAAGGGATGCTATAATATGGGTCAGCAGTCTGCCTTGGCGCAGTATTTGAGCTCAGTAAAAACAACACATCAGTGTTTTGTTGTGCGTCATATGCAGCTTGTGTGTGTTGTCTGTTACTGTGCTGGGGCTCTGAGTTTTAGTTTTACAGCCCACAAGGTGATGGCACGAAGGAGCTACGTGTTTACCTGCTTTCTCAGGTCTCTACTCCCTTTGGCTCTGTGGAAGCATCAAGGTTCCCCTGTGGTGGTGATGGCACAGAGGAGCAGTAGTCATTAACCTTATTGAGTTGTAGATTAGCCAGTAAGTGCAGCTCAGGCACTGATGATGATGATGATAATGATGTTATAAGAGACTTGTTTTCCTCTCCAGTGTCTCCAAAATGAGCTATTATGGAAAAACGAGCCTGTTACAAAATAATGTTTTAGGAAATTTGGAAATGTTTCTCCATTAATCTGCACTAATTTGATAATCAATTAATCTTCATCGAGTAAAATGACAAAAAATATCTAGTTCCAATTTCGATTTGTTGCTGTTTTTTTGCTTGAAATTAATTGTCTTTGGGTTTTGGACTGTTGGTCAGACAAAAAACAACAAATCACACCAAGAAAAATGAGCATCTTCTGCAGCAAACATCCCATTGGTTCTGCTGAGAATCACCCACCTAAAAATGGTGAACTGGGTGTCGATCATGGTTTGAAAGATTTTAGGAACATGTCCCGTGTGTTGGCTTCCAGGGAGTTCACTAGAAACACAAGCAGGAAGCCATCTCTGGAAACATCTCTGTTGTTAGGTTTTGTCGGCCAAGCCTAACTTTGCAACCAAACTGTACCTGCAGTGCTTTGGTGCTCACAAGTGTCACTGTGACTGTGAGTGCCATTTTTGTCACCTGGTGGGACAGTTGACATGTGAGGGAAGGGAAGAGTTGAGGGAAAAGGAAGGAAGACGTTTGTGAGGAGAGTTAGAGATCGACTGGGACGAGTGGCTTCTCAACAGCTGTTTCCTGTTTTCATCTCACTTTTCCAGCCGTTAGCATTTTGGTGGGATGTGAGGGGAGGTTTGAGTGTGTGGATGTGGTGTGGGAGTGTTTTGGGTATTATTCCTCTGGTATCGGGCCAGGTGATCAAAACGTCTCTTCCTCCATATGGGGGGAATTCCTGTGAAATCGATTGTTAGAGCTTCTCTCTCTAAGACTGACCTTTATTAGATTGAACTCCTTTTTTGAAAAAGAGTTTCTGATTTGCGTCAAAGTGAAGAAAAAGTTCTGAACTGAATGAGTCATTGTCATCGAGGCACAGTTCCTGTAAATAATTAATAACTTTGATTACAGCACTTTGATTTTCTGAGCTGCTACGTGATCACAGAGGCGAAACTGTGTTGTTCAGTCTCAGACGAAAAACTTCTCTGACAAAGACAGAAACTTCGTACTATTAGCTGATGATTTATGTGTTTCATTCCCATATTGACAAACAAATGGTTGATTAAATAGCAGCTTTGATAATTGATTGATAATTGATTAATTGATATCAGTTATCAAGCAAGAAAGCCAAACATTTACTGGCTCCAGCTTCTCTGTCTTGTTAATTGTAAACCTTGTGTTTTTTACTGTTGGTTGGACAAAACAAGGCATAGAAAGATGTTCTCTAAGCTCTTAAAAATTGTGATTCAGGCTAAACAGTTAATTGATTATAAATGATTGAGACCAACCATAAAATGAACATAATGGCGAATGCCTCTTTTCCACTGACGTATGTGACTGGTGTCTGTAGATCCCTGAATATAGGGATGATGCCTCTAGTGTCCAACGCAAGGAAGTGCATGTCTTTACGGATGGATAGAAACCTTATAGAAACGACCTGTAGCCATGGAAAAGAGGCTAATTTTGTCTCATTTTCACCATCCAGTAGTTTGGAATATGCGCTTGGAACAAAAACAGGACCAATAATGCATGACAACAAATAAATGAAGATGTTGGCCTGCCAGCTACGTGGCATGTTTTGTGAAATACTTAATTAAAAAGACATATTAACAACGGCTCGACCCATAATGACGATCTGACTGTATATAATGTACAACCATATTTTAGCAGAATAACATTACTCAGATTCACAATGTGTTAAAACTAGATAAACAAGTTAATTTTAATCATACAAACTCACTTGACAATCAACAGGCAACTGAATTGAGGTAAATAGCCTGTTAGCTAAGCTAGCACACTGTCATACGGTCTCTCCGAAATCCACTGCAAAAGATAATTTTTTTTTAAACATACTTGAGGCAAATTCTGGACCAAAATATTACGGAGGGGAGGAGTTTCGCAGGCACATCAGATATCATGTTTGACGAGGTACAGTGAGAGTATCACTAAATTCTAGTGAGATAGCAACCTAGTACAGTACTCTGCTGCTTCATTGAAGACTTTAGCTAGCTTTAGCTACATCACAGGGTGTTTTTTCTGTCCGACAAATAAAAAGCCAACTGTGCATCCTCCTCTACCTTTTTAAATTTGCAGATGTTGGAAGTGTACTTGTTGAAAATCCAAAATTACATTGAAGCTTTGAAGCTTGTTAGAGAAGAGCGTTGCAAACATGAACAGGGCCAAGCTGGCTCTATCTCTTTATCTGTAATATTAAAAATTAAAAAGTACTCCAGCAAATTTGTATTGCAGCAAAGGCCGTGGTATCCTGACTTTTAGTCTGCCGAATGCGTCAAGCTCCATTAAACACTACGCTCCCCATAATGAATGTAGTACTTTGCTTTCTCTCAGCCCATCCCTGCCAAACTTCAACATTTGTAGCCTCCAAGCCCAAAGTTGACAAAGCTCCTCCAGAGTCACAACATTTCATAACGTTTCCACAGGTTCAATAGGACTCCCTGTGAGGACTAAACTGACTTTTGTGTGTGTAATTTGTAGACTTCCCCTTTAAATATTGTCTATTTAGTTTATTCCGTAAGAGCTACACACATACAGTATGAGGGTAAAGGGTCCCATGTGTTGTTGTTTTATTGCTGTTCTAATGGCTAACATCTGGTCAGAGACAGCTATTGGAATTTTGCCTTTTGGCAGTGATATGGATCAATGTGCAAATAAAATACTGACTGCTCAGGTAGGGGGAGGATTGGTGATCTATCCAGCATCTCCTGGTTGTTTAAAGGTTGTCAGCGCCAGTGAGGGACGACCCCGTGACCTCTTGGGTACAGGAACATCCTCTGTGACTCCTTGCCCCTCCTGATTCATCCTGACGTCACTGTCCCCTCTGCAGGATCTGTCTGCTTCCTCAGCACTCTGCTCTCTCTCTCTCTGCGCTGTTTATCTGAGCCCTCGATGCGACCCGACCCAGCCCGGGCTGCTGTTTGTGTTTCTGTAAACGGCCTGGGCCCCCAGGAGCCACGCAGCCAGGATGGAAGATAAGGATCCCATTCTGCTGCATTGCTGACATGTTGAGTCATCACATGCTGGGGTCCTGTTGGGGGGCAACTCAAATCAGGGGCTTCGTGTTTACATTTCAGGCTCTCTGATGACTTTAAGGGTGAAGTCACAACTGTAGTTTGTCTTCTTCAGTCTGAATCACTCTGGAGAAGTTTTTGTTGTTGTTGCATTTGTTGCGTTGGCTTCATTTAGGTTCAGTTTTCCCCCTTTAATAAGCCAACCAAGACTTTTAAACACAAGTAACATGGAGCCAGTACAGCTCGATTACTTGACAGAGCTTTAATAACCTGTCATCTCGCCAGATTGCAGATTTTTGGCAGCAGGGAGAAGGTCAAAACAAATCTGATTCCAGTTCCTGTAACTTCAGCTCAGCATGATAGATGTACTTTATTATGTAAGGTTTTCCAAGCAGCGGGGCCAGCTGATAAGTAGATATTAGTATGAGTCTACTTTCACACCTAAAACACTGAGTCAGGATGAAAAACATTTCACCTGAAAAGTCAAAATCATGTTTCACATTTCTTTGATGTGTCAAAAGTGACCCTTTTTTCCTGCTTTAAAAACAGTCAGTCCTCATTTTCCTTTTTAAAATATGCCTATATAAATTTAACTTTTGACCAGTGAAGCTTCACAGAGATCAATAAAATGTGTGTTTTTGCCAAGACCGGCTGCAAACAAAGACAAACAAAGATTCACACACTAAGGGTCCTGACACACCAAGCTGACGGTTGTTGCCGTTGGTGAGCATCTGTCGCCCTAGTTTTTGCAGTATGTTATGCACTGTTGGCACCAGTTGACCCATGTCGGCTTTTTTTCGGCCGAGTCAGCATGTTGAATCAGCGTTGGAGGTGGCGGAACCTGTCGGTGAGTGACGTCACTCTGAGGAAAGCAAACAAATGGCTAAACAGACTTTTTATATTAGGTGAGATTATTTCTTTCAGCCGTTGAGCTCTTTAGCAGAAACATTTTGTAGTTGTTTATATCACTTGTTCTTTCAGTATCGGGTTGTATTGCTAATGTGCTAACTGGCTAACTAGCATCTTGAATTCATCCTGTCGGTCTTCCTGTTTCTCTTTTTGAATGACAAATACAGACTACTGCTGCCTGCTGGTATGGAGAGCAGTTTCCTCTCACACAGGTGCAGAACTTACATGCTACTTGGCCGTTGTCTGTTCTCTTTGGGGTGCGTTCAAGTGCAACTTTTTGGCCAAGACATAAAGCAATGCAACAGTTGGCCTTTGTTGCCACTAGTTCTTCGATGTTGGTCTGGTGTGTCTGGGCTTTAACATGAAACAGAAAAAAATATCTTGCATATAATAACTTGGAAATACCTAGAAAAGGCAGCATAACGTCAACCACAGAACTGGCTAAAATCATGTGTAAGAGCATCTGAAACTATAAAATAATAACATACCCGAAAACATTGGGATGCTGAGAAGAAAACCAAGACTTTCTCAAGCAGAAGAGGCCAATTATTTCCAGTTAAATTTGATTTGCTGAAGTTTCTTTGTTTGTAAACTGAAGACTCATTTCTTCAACAATACTTCATAACTTCAGTACTTGTGGCCTCGCGGTTATGCTACATACCACAAAACCTCAGTTTTGGGTACCATTGTTGCATGTCATACTTCTTTCTCATCCCATGTTTCCTGTAAATAATCTCAAGAAGTACTTCACATCCTTTCTTTCTCGTCCCAATTATAACCTCTTCTTCCATTTTTTTCTCCAGTGTTTGCTTCTCTGAGGTTTTTGAGGAAATAAATCCTCTCTTCCTCTGCCCCCTGGTTCTTATTTGCTTTCCTACAACTTCCCCAATCTACACTGGTTATTATAAAGTCACAGGAATATTTTGTTCCATCTCTGGTTGCCTTATTCTGCCTCTGACTCTTGGCCTATTTTCTTTAATTTGCCTGTAATTGTTGATGATGTGGATTTGAGGCTGTTGTACTTTATTCTTCAAGTGTTGGGGGCTAAATCAGTCTGCCAGCAGACTTTTCTGTCGTTTTATGATCTCTGTTTTTGGTTTGGTGTTTGGTCTGAGGTTCAGAGACTGAGCTCATTTTTGGATGCCGTCTCCTCTCAGGACAGTGTCTCTCCTTTTTTGTGAGCATTTCGTAGAGACTGAATTGGTACCGATGTTGCAGAAGTCCCACTTCTTCCTGAGCTGCCACTCCTCCATCTTCCGGATGATGTGTGTGTGTGCGTGTGTGTGTGTGGGGGGAAACATCAGGTTTAACTTACTTTTCAGCTGTCGGAAATTATGTTTGGTTGAAGCATTTTTCTGTTTGAAACACATTAATTTGGTTCAGCATGATCAAAGTGTTGCCCGCTGGACAAATGCATGGTAGAGGACACACACAATGTCGGCCTTTGTACTCGTTTTTCTTCTGCAGGCGTTATCATGTCAGCCCTCTGTCCTCTGTTTATGTGAGCTCTGTTCAGCTGGAGTGAGAGCAGCTCAGTGTCTGTCTACTGTCACTGCGTCCTGCTGCTGGGCTGCGTTCACAGCACACAGCTCAAGCGTTGGTTGTATCTAGTCTTTTATTTCTGGATGAGTCAAGTCTCTTTGTGAGAGAGGTTCTTAATCTGCATGTGGATCCCGATCTGTATCATAATACACCATATAACAATGTTGAAGTCCACCTCCAGACAAGTATGTCAAAATGTTCTGCTATTATTAATATTTTGTTTAACATGGTTTTACCATATAAGCAGTGAAAGAGCAGATGTTGACGTTATTGTTAGAGGAAACATCGGCGAGACTAAGCCATACATGTTTGAGCCTCAGTTAGCACCAGACTAAGGGTGCTTTCACACCTGCCCTGTTTAGTTCGGTTCAGTCGAACCCAAGTTCATTTGCCCCCTCAGCAATCACACTCAGGTGCACACCAAAGCAACCAGACTGAGACCTTCTTGAAGAGGTGGTCTTGGTCCGGTTACAAATGAACTCTGTGGTGCGGTTGGTTTGTGGTGAGAAGGTGTTCCAACCTGGATGTGAAGCAACTGCAGTCACATGACACATTGTTTGGGTTAAACATGAGCATGTTACAGTCCTGGAGGATTATTAATGTGCACCTCCTCCTGTACTGCTTTAATATGCACATTCAGCACATCTTTTATTTGTTTGTTGTGTATTTTAGCTTGTTAGCTACGATATCTGCTACGATGCTACAGTGTGCCCACATTGTCACATTGTTATTATGTAAATATATACCAGATCAGAACTGAAACAGCCTGAAACCATGCAGGTTTTTTTTGTTGACAGCTTAGATTTGAGTCTCATGTGAGAGGCAAAAGTCAGTTTGTATAATCAGCTGCAATACGAACGCAGCCAGAAAACAGCTTCACTTCTCTCAGCCTCCTCCTGCACAAACAGTAAAACACATGAGAATAAAAAGAGAGATGCAAAGGTTGCAGGTGAGATTAAAAACAAACGGCGGAGGGCCTTTAAAAACGTCTGAGGCTGAAAGAGAGTGTCGGTGCGAGCGCCTCCTCCTCCTCCTCTGAGCTGCTGGCAGAGCGTCGCTGGATTTGAGGAGTGTGAGGTTTCCATGGAGTCTGAACAAAGCCATCTGGTCTGAGGAATGTGGTTTGGGAACGCTCCCCGTTACACACTGGAGGACCAATAGTGTGGGGTCCTGATAAGAGCTGAGAGAGGGAGTGTGTGTGTGATTTCATGTTTGTACTCCTCTGAGATCCTCACTTGTTTCCAGGCATAGATGGATAAAGGAAAATCTTCATTTTCACCTCTCTTCACCTCTTCAAAGGGTTAGATTAGGATTCGACTTTCAAGATTTACAGTGTGATTTATGGTTTTTGTTTTTGGTGTTTTTAATCTCTTTCTTGTGAAATCTCCCAGTGCTTCACTGCATTTGTTGCTTTTTTGGGTGAAGCACGCCCAGACCTTTAAATCATGTCTTCTGGGTAGATTAGCATTAGTAGACAGTCTAGCTGTGGAGTTTTCCTGTAAACAAAAATTATGTTTACATTCAGAACAAAACACATCATGGATATCCTCAAGGAGTGTGTTCCCATCCTCATAAAAACATTTACAAACCTGATTATTGAAGTATCTTAAATAAATTTAGCATTGTTTATAACCATGTTTACTAGCTCCCAGTCTTCCTCATTCCTACCTCTGCTGTTGCATTGCAGCATATTTTGGCGTCTTATAAGCGGGATTTATAGTTGTGCGCAGACCCTACGCCATAGCCCACGCCGTTGTAAGCATTTATACTTGTGCGATGGTGTGTCTGTGTCACTCTGCAGTTACACCTCCAAAACACTAGCCAGCGGCGGAGGTTTCTGTGAAGTGCTGTAAAGTTTAGTTTATTCAAAACATACATTAAACACACATTAAACACACATTAAACATGGCTTAATAGAGACATTTTCAAACACAAGTACGCAAATCAGCTTCACTATAACTCGCAGCATTCACAGACAAACACTTGTCTTTATCTGGACACATTTTCCCCACAAATACAACATGCTAACATTATTAGCACAAGTCTATGGCGTTTTACATTGCATAAATTAGCCTAGCGTCTAGCGATCTTTTCCTCTTCTCATATTAAACCAGGGAGAACAGCAACATTTTACAAAGGTAACATTACAAAATTTGGCTCCATTACAACTCACAAGGTTCACTGACAAAACAACTGTCTTATACTAAACACGTTTTCCAAACAAATATAACATGCTAATGTTCAGCTAGGATAAATCTCACACAAGACTTAAAAAGCTATTTTTGTGGAGGCTTTATTGTCTTCACAATTTGTTGTTTCTTATCTGTGAAATTAAAGTAAACAAAAGCTTTGTTTCCACTGAGGGAAATGTTTTCAGCTTACAGAAGTAGATAGGAGGTCTGTGTCACAGCGACATGTAGCTACATTTCTTGGGAGGTGCAGATCAACCCACGTAGGTTATGACGTAGCTGCGGCGCTGATTCAATGCAGAAGTATAAATGCCACATTACAGTCACCTGTATATTTGTGGAATAGTGTGACACCATTGGCAGGACTGTGTATTGCGTCACTCGTGTGTCATAAGATGCAAGTACCTTTTTTAGCTTTGCTGAACTTCAGTTCTTCAAGTAAAGTGGTGTTCAAAACTGAGCCCCAAACGCCTAAATATTTTACTTTATAGGATATTAAATGGAGAAAGGCATTAAAACTTTATTTGAGAGGTTGTCGCCAGCAAGTGTTTAGTATTTTTACATGTAAGTGAGCAAGCGGTTACCAGAACTTTCAGCAAATGATCAATTAAAACCTAAAAAACATTGAAATTTAAGCAACCCTGTGCCGCATCAATATTTTGTATTCATCGTCTGTAACAGTCTGCCATTACATTTAATACAGTACCCACAAAATATAACAAGATAATAATAAACTGTATTTAAAACACAGTTACAAAGTGCTTTGTATGATTGAGCCAGAAAATATTTGCGGACTGCAACAAGGCAAATAAAATTAGCCAGTTAAAATAAAACAAATAAATGGAAGAAATGTGTTGTGCTAGCTTTCAGAACAAGTTTTTAAAACTGACTTAAAAGATGTCACTAATTCTGCAGTGGCCACCAAAGATGTGCTCAAGGAAAGAGGTTTCATTTTATGTGACAATCATAACTATTCAGTATTTTAGTAGTAAAACTGAGGCTTCATTGTACAACCAAGAGTGGAAGTAGCTAAACTCTGGCTAATATTTCTTATGAAATGTGTTTATCTGAAAAATCATCAAAGAAAGAGAAAGAAGGAAACACAAGTGGTGGAAATCACACAACACACTGTGAAGGGTTGGTGGATAATGGTGAATGAGATGATGGGGGAGGGGAGTGTGAGGAGCAGCTGCTGCTGGTTAGCACTATAGATTGTATGTGTTGTTGTTGTACATGTGTCATTAGCACCTTCTGTCTCACACCGTAACTCAAACTGCCTCACGTGCTCAGTGAATGAAATTGACTGAAATTAAAGTTACTGATGTGAAAATCATGTAAATAATAATCAAAATAACACTGAAATAAAACTGAGAGCAATTGATTCATCACCTCTTTTTTGTGAGCATCATTTTGATCAGTCAATCAAAGAGTCGACCTCCAACACTTTGTTCTAGACCATGATGTCTCAACAACCTAAGGCCAGATTGCCATTAATGTCAGTGTATATTTATGTTCCCCAAAGGATGCATCCTAATGTTTTTGCTGATCCCATCTCTTTGCCTGAAGCACTACCATCAGGTTAAAGTATCTATTTGTACGTAAAGAAATATTTAAATCTAATGGGTAGAGTGGCAGGAAGTTCAGATGAACCCTCTTCATTTTGAGGCATGTCATATGTTTTTGTTCCCTGATCTGATCCAAGGTTCTTGGATGTCGATAATCATTTTCCTGCTGATGATAATGTCACAAAACACTTTTCTCTTTCATCCTCTGCACATCAAATATTGTCAGTATTTTCTGGAACAGTTTGAAATCACTTCTCTTTTTCATTTTTTTATTTCTGCTGCCACTGCTAATATGAGGACCTTGTTTAAACCCTGTCTGACCTTTGTCTTTGTGAAGAGGGAAATCATCTACAGATAGTGCAGTATGTATTAATTATTAGGTTTTCATTTTTAAAACAGGCAGACAAAAAGCCCCGCCAGTTAGTTGATTTTATAACCAGCAATAATAAAAAGTCATGGGAGTTGAGTGTTTGTAAATTGCACACAGTCTTGACAATGCAGCACTACCTGTATATAAATGTAAGGTATTTAAATTTACTTTTTATATTGTCACTTTATTTTTTATATATTTTTACACCTGTTTGTTTACCACCTGTTCACATCTCTGCATTATGTGCATACATTCATGACATTCCTTTTATCACTACAGTTTATTCATTTTGTAGTTACTGTCTAACACAAGTAATGCATTATTTTATACTTTACACGTTATATTTTATCCAAAGATTTCAACCTTTATAGCGTGATTTTCTCTTTTTATACATATTCAATGAGAATCATTAGAGAGAGCTTGAGAGCTAAGGCTGCATTCATACTAATATAGAGAGAGTTTAATAATTATCTTTATTTGATGTCATGCTTTCCACCATGAGGTTTTGCTCACATTTTCCTTCCGACAAACATGTATACAGCACTTTTATGAGTAAGATAGAATATACTTTACTAACTTAAAAACATGTAAACATCAGTATAATCACATATACTACATGTAAGACATAAGACAATTAGTGCTACATTTACACCTAGTGTCCACACCATTGTCTGTAAATATAATGTATGTAGCCACTGTGACATCACCCATTGGTGTATGGACTCCCATTTTAAAGCCTTGAGTTTGGTGTTTCAGTCGTCGCCATCTTGTTTTTTGTTTTTTTGTGAGCCAGAAGTGACCATATTTCGTGAGAGGCTGGCACCGTGGAGGAGCGAGGGGTTGATCTGACTGAGAAGCTGAGGACACTATCGGCAGACAGCCTGTCATTCAAAGTGGCCCGCCCGTAATTATGTGTAACATTAAGCCTTAATAAAACATGAACAGATGACTTATATAGATTAAGGGGTAAAGTGGCTGTAGAGACCAAAACATTTTTTGTACCAGGCTGTAAACATGTTCATTTCTGCTGTTAAGTTGGACATTCTACCTCTTGGGTTGCATTTTAGTCTGGATGGGCGTAAACGGAGACTTTTTGAAACAATGAGGCAGAAACCCTTGTTCACTCTTTCAAGTCCAAGTCCAGTTCAGGTGTGTTAGTATGGACGGAGATTATTTCTGATACGATCTAATCATCTAATGACAAGTTCAGAGGTTACCTAGTTAGACTTAGGGAGCATTAAGGCCGTTCTTTTGCTTAACTTGATGTTCCAAAGTAGTGCCAATACAAACATCTCATCATCATTTCTCTTTCACCTTCCATTTTGAAACACAGTCCCACCATGGAGCTCTGCATCTGTGATTTATATGTGCTGGAATTAAGGAGGCGTCATGCAGTTTAAGTGACTCCAGAAACATTTGGCTGTTTGGTTGGTCTCCCTTTTCTCAGCATGTTGTTGGACAGAATCCAATTTGAGTTTCTAAATGAGCTGTTTGCAATTTTCAAAGGAGAAAAACACAACTTTTTCTCTTTGACAAACGTTCACACAAATGATGGTGCTCTTTGACGGGATGGTGTTTAACTAAAATGTTTGGTTGACAGACTGATGATCATTCACAGAACAGCGTAGGTTCTCATGATGTAGAAATAACGAAAAGTAATGTGTGTCAGGAGTATTTTCTCCCCATAATTGGTAAGTAGCGTTTTTTTTGAAGCGACTTCAAACGTCCTTTGGTTTTTGGACGTCTCCCAGTTTTACCACCAAAGACGCTCATAATTGACTACAAATGACACAGAAGAATGACTTCTCCTGTCAGTGAAAAACTCATTTTCAGCCATGTTTTTAGACTGACATATCTCAAGAACTATTTGATAAATAACCCTTAAAGTTCTTTGGTGATTCCCGGACTTTGAGATGTTGTGATTTTGAGTGTAATGCCTTGAAAACTATTTGATGCATCTCTATTATTTTTTGATGCACACATTCATGTTCCCCTTCAGATTATTTGTAATAACTTTGTTGATCTCTTACTTTTTCATCTTGCCCCATCTCCTCTGGTTTATGACCAAATACTTAAGAGTTTAGTCTACAAAGGTCAAATCTGGCTCATGATAGGATACTGGTTGGCCCACCCAGCATTTTATAATTCACAATGTAAATAAATTGATTCACACTGGGAATTTTTGTTAGATATAAATAAGGTGCCAGAATGTTGATTTTGTCGCTAAAATGTAAGAAAATGTATAAAAAAGGCTGATTGCAATTTTCTAAAGCTCAAGGTGATATCTTTAAATTGCTTGTTGCTCTTAAAACCAACAGTGAAAAACCCAAATACACGCAGTTTACTATCTCATAAGACAAGAAAAGCTGGAAATCCCCATAAGCTGGGAAGCTGGAGTTAGGTAATGGTTGGCTTTTTCTCTTGAAAAATGATCATCTTTCTGATGTCGATTAGTTGAGCAACTGTTCCAGCTCTAAACAGGAGTGCTGTCTGATATTACAGATGACACATAGGGCTGCAGAAAATCAGATTTAGATGTGAGTCTGGTTTTGGCAAGACAACACATGTCCCAAGTGACATATTAAACAAATTAAGCTGTCTCACAAGTCTACTTTCTCCTCCTAATGTTGCATGCGTCAGTGTTTCTATGACATTTCTGCTCCAGTCACATCAGCTTTTGTTTTCAGAAACAAAAGTCAGTGACCCGTCTGTTTGTCTTTACACCTACAGCTGTGTTCCCACCCGTCAGCCAGGATGTATGGATACTTAAAGGTTTTCCACTGGCATTTTCTGACCAGGCAAAGTGTATTTTCACAGAAGTCTGTTGACCATTGTAAACTGTTTCCTTGACAGTTCGTCTTGTCGGTGAAGCAGGAGGGAAAATCCTGAGAGCCACACTAGTTTACATGTCGCAAAGGTTGTTTCATCAGCGACTTTGAGGTCGCTCGGTGCGTCCTGTTGACAAAATGTCAGCAGTTCACTATCCTCAAAATAAAATACAGCATCCATACCTACAGAAACAGCCAATGTAAGGCTAAGCTGAAACTGTGACCGTGTGTCAGAAGTCATGGGAATCAGTTCTGTAATTCAGTTAGTTTTGGAAAAACTTGCTCAGAACATGTTTTCGCAGTGTTGCTCTGATAAATCCGATCCTCAGTGGACATACTGATCATGGGGCTGTGAGACTGGGAATGACATAACTGGAAAAAATGTGTTCTGAACTCAGAGAGTATAACTAATCGAAAATATAACATGCCAAGTCTTGAGAACATTTGTGTTTGACCTAAATGTCAGGAAAACAGTCCTAGTCTATACATGAATACACTCTTTAGGTTGTTGCGATTTTACGTAACATGTTTCAGTGTCATTGTCAGTTAAATCGCCTCAGCAAGCAGCAAAATGAATCATACTATCATTAACCCAAGTCTTCTACTCAAGAAGTGAGGCGTAAGCAGAAACAGAAAGGCTTTTTGGAAATAAATAATTCATTGGAAGCACAAGAATGCAGAAACTGTTCATCACAGAGATTTATGTGTTCCTGCTGTTCTTTTCTGTCTTCTTACAGACAGGAGGTTCATGAGAACTGTGTTCGCTGGAGGAAGAGGTTCACTTTTGTGTCCAAGATGAGCGCCAACCCTCACACCGGAGTCCTGGATCCTTCTGTCTGCAGGGTGTCAGTCAGGAAGGTACGACTCTCAAAATATCTTGGAGATTAACTACATCAATACAATGTCTTTAACAGTTTGATTTAAACCAGAATACCAGTAACAGAAAACTACACTCCTGTTGACTCAGAACATTCAGTCATGCAGATGTAAGCCCCTTGTACACTGGCTGGTCAAGGCGGAAATATCAGGCCATTATTCCACCTTAGTGTTCTGTATAAAAGGTACAATCATGGAATACGGAGGCAGAGTTGTCTCGCCTCTGAGCCGTGAGGTCTGTGTAAATGGGACAGCCAGCACGATAGGATCAAGGGGTGTAACGTTTTGACGATGTATCATGTGTACAACACATCGCAGGAGATTTATGAAGTAGCTGTTAGCAGTTAGTGGCTAACTCAAAGAAGAAGAACAGCAGCTGAAAATGTCAGCACATTTGGAAAACAATAAGATACGGGAGCTCCATACCTTCCGATCAGAGGATGAGATTAGCCACCATATGTCAGAGACGCTAAATGATTCTTACTGACATGGAATGCCATTTTTACTGTTAATAAAACGCTGCCAACGCGCATGGCTGACGCTGTCATGTTACATGTCACACCTGTTATGCCTCTTTTGTTTCCCCCGATGCCGGCATGCTGTCTAAAATCACGCACTGCAGTGGAAAGACACCGGCGATGTTTGATTCTGCGTAAAAGTGCAAAGGAGACATCAAGAAGGGACTTCATAGCGCGATCTCTGTGTAAGAAGGGCCACAGACTTGTTTTACTTGAACGCTGTCATTATTTGCTTTTTTGAAGGTTAGTTTTACCCAAAAAGTGATTGTTGACTCATCCTACTCAATCAATGAAAAGCAAACATTTTGCAGGCAGTGTCGGCCAATACCAAAGTTTATCTCCTGTGTAGGAAATAATATTTTAGGCTGAATTAGGCTGTTTTGCCCTCTCAAGTGACTGGAGTGCACTGGTGCACTGACGAGGGAGTGAGTAAGCAAGAGAGGAGACAATTATTCATGTTTTTTTTGTTGTTGTTTTTTACACCAGCATTTTGTTGCCAATGTCTCCGTGGAGTATGCACCCTCTCCCCAGCAGTGCCCAGCTGCGATGGATAATGCAGCTCCTGCTTAGCCCTTTCAGCCCCCTGTGATTTGCACGGGAGATCACTCCGACACAAGCAACGGCGGCTCTGACTTGGCTCATTTCATCAAATGGATGTATGCAGGCTTTCAGAGCATTACTCAATGCGTGTTTAATGGACGGCTGAATTAGCAGGCTAATCTGACAAGGCCCTCCTCTCGAGATAATGTCTGCCACTTAGTTCAATTCACCCGGAATATACACTGCTCTAATACGTATGTGTGTGCGCCCAGCACAGCAACTGCCTGGGTATGCACAGAAGCTGCGGTGAACACACGGTGACTGCCCATTGTTCTGATGGCCCACATTAGTCCGAAAAGGGCACCCATTGGACCCAAAGCCTATTTTAAGTGTGCAGAAAGAAAGCATTCCTTTATTAATCCCTTGAGGGGAAATTCAGTTTTTTGACTCATTGTTATTTTTCAGATTATACACACGCAAGCCTGAAAACAGACACACACAAACAGGACCTTTACACAAACATTAGTGGATAAATGTCAGAGCAAGGGGGACTGTCAATGGACAGGCGTCCGAGCAGTTGGGGGTTTGGTGCCTTGCTTGAAGGCACCTCAGTGGTACCCAGGAGCATCTCTGGCACTTCTCCAACCAGCAGTCCACATTCCATGTTTCGTCCGTACAGTGACTTTAACCACTGACCCTCTGTTTCCCAAGCTAAGTCCCCATGGACTGTGCTACTGCCGCCCTCCTCCGACAGTCCTGTTTGTCTGAAAATGTACATTTGGTAGAAAAATGGTACATGTTTGGACGAAAGGTGAAAAACCTTTGTATTTCTAGATTAAATATAACCATTGTTTTAGTGGTGTTTTCTTGGTTTCTCCAAGCAAGGTATGATTTGGTAATAAAACTACAATACTGATACCAGACATATAGAACTGCATCCACTAACACACGTGATAAGCCAAGAGTACTGTACAGACTGTTTCAGGAGGTTTGGAGACGTTCTCACACAAATGTCTCGAAGATATTTCAGTTCAGACTTGATGCTAAAATCTCCCATGTGAACGCCGCCTCGGTGCCATGCTCGGAGGAACCATGAGTGTGGTCTCAGCCTGTAATTTTAACTCTCCCGTCGGGAGCCCTGTAATTGGAGGCCACTGTAATATGAAGTTGGATCAGCTCAGATCACCGGGTTCATAACTGTCTTCCTGTTTTCCCCCTGCAGGAACTCAAAGGAGGAAAAGCATATACGAAGGTAAGAGCCTGTCTGCCTCTCGGGTCGCCTCACCTCTCACGTTCATAAACACATAGAAGCAGTTACAGATGAGCTCTCTGTAAACCTGAATGTCACGTTATGTAAATATTAGCATTTCTCACACTCGCAGGGCGTGACGGTAAATCAAAAACCTGTCTTGCTTGAGTTCACATTTGTCCGGAATCTGCAGCACATCCTGCCAACACCTCTCTAACCGTAACTGGACGAGCCCCGGACAAATGAGTCACGTCTCGTGAATGAAATTACAAGGTCAATCCACTCGTGAAGACACTTTGTTGATTCGTGGACGTTGTTGCCCGACAGGAACCGTTTCCTCTGTTTTCGCCCGTTTCCTATTTAGGTTTTCCTTTGGGCTAAATATACCCAGCTTCCCTCCTTAGAAGTTGGCTTCCTTTAAATACACACCTATGAAAACAGAAGCTCCTAAAGAAAAGGGAAACCTGGAGGATGAAGAATGGGGACCTTTAGCTCGAGAGAGCAGCAGAGTTGATTTAAAACAACACCATGAATGCAGCACAGACAAAGGCAGTTTCCACACAGTGAGAAGATGTGAGGTTTGTTCTAGAGGTTAAGGTCATGTAGACAGAGTCCTTATCTGCGTAATCTGGGGATGTGTAGAAATCCCCGACCTATACGTGTAGGTTGGACTCTCAACATACAGCAAACATCACATACTTGGACCATTACAACTTTTATAGATGCTGAGAGTAATGGTGGCTTCAAATTCAACTCATGAGGTCGTATTTTAGACACAGAAAATTGAGTTCACGGTGCTTTTAATCGTCAGGTGGTTTCAGGATTTAAGGGGCCTGATTGCCCTGATTTGTGACGCCTGTCTCAGTCAGTTTAAAAGCCAAGTCGTCCTGGGGAAGGCAGTTTGCCCAAGCATCGGTCTTTATTTGTTGAAATAAATGTGTCAGAGGTTAGAGCGGGAAGCTTTCCTATTCTGTTGTTTTTTTATGTCTGCCTGCAAGCCAGCACCTGATTTAGAAAAGGTGCCCATCTTCCCTCAGGTTTTAGTTCTGTTAGTTAAAAAAGTTTCCCATTAGAATAAATTCTGTTAGAATATAAATAAGAATACACAAGAATCTCCACTAATTAAATTGAACGATGACATTTGTGCATTCAGCTGTAAATGAAATCTACTCTGATAACCTGTATAGATTTTTTACTAATGTGTTTTTTTTTAATATCAAATTTACTTTATCTCAAAGGAACAATGTGTTATATTTTGGGGGTTTAGTGGCATAGCAGTGAGGATTAGTTAGAATTCCTTAAGTTTTTCAATGTTCAGGAGGTTTTTACCAGAAGCTGAATTATCCACAGAGGTCTCTTCCTCTCCAAAACAAACAGTGCCACTGATATAAACCAATAAAAAACAAGATCCAGACATTCAGGAGGTTTTTACTGGAAGCAAAATTTTCCATTTGAATACATACTGTACTGTACTACTGTACTACTGTAAAACAAACAGACTGGTCAGTTAAAACACTGAATAAAGGAGTTTCACAAAGGAAAAATCAGTTTTTCCAACGCTGCTCATCGTGGAGGGACTTCTACGGGGCCGTACACATGCCACGTCTTTAACCGCCTGGAAAACGCGAGAGCGCGGCGGCAGCTTGCCTCTGAGATTGCTAAGCAACCTTAACAAGCACCATATCAAAGCCTAGTGTGTAGGCCTATCATCCGTGGGACAGATGTAAAGCTCTGTCAGCCCTGCACCAAAATGATCAACTTTTCCGTATTTATCACAGACTTACAGAAGAAGGGAAAGATGTCTGTCAGTTGTGATTGGTTGTTCCTCGTCACATGACATGCGGTGCGCGCTGCTACGTACCAAAAGTTGAAGTTGGTTTATCTCAGAGCACAGCCTTTGCGCCCTGAAAAATGGGCTTTTAGGAATGCGTGTGCGCCACAATGGTGTTTGAGCACGCCTGCCTGCCTGTCTACATTGAAAACAATGAATTTGAGGGCGCAAAAAACACAGCATGTGTACGGCCCGTAACTATGGTGGCTGACATGAAAACGCTAATGTCCCTAACTAGATCCAGTGTTTGGTTTGTCTGTTCCAGGCTATTGTAGAAACATGACACAGGCAAGGACCCACTCCCTGTGTAGATATAAACAGCTCATTTCAAGCTAAAGAAAACACAATACTTTTTATTTTCATGGATTATACACTTAAGAAAACATACTTTATATATTATATTCCATTTCTGCCAATATATGCCCCTGAATCCTACACTGGTCCTCTTTAACTAGAGGATAACCCCTTGACATGCACCATCTGGATCCCAAGGGGGTCCTCAGGCACAAAAATATGGAGGTTAACAGACATTTAAGCAAAAATCCAACAACACAGATCAATCAACATAGCAATGAACAAGAACATACAAATAAGGGCTGCCCCACAGTCCCAAACCACACGTCTGTGTCATTTGCAAAGAGTTAACAGGAAATACAATTAAATTAACACTCCCGGAGAAAATACATTATGTTAAAGTACCGAGTCGACATATAATCTATAACATGTAGTAAATAAAAAAACAAGAACATTTGAGGTAAGCAAACACATTCGTAGTAAGTCAGAGAACAAATTATTAGCAGTCTAAATGTTCTTATTTTCCCTGTTACTTTAAAAAACGAACTGCATCTTTCAGTATGAGACCTGCTGTCTTGCTACCTTCCCATCGTGAGCACGGACTGGGTGTGAACAGCACCATTTCCCATTAGGTGTGTCTCAGATTCTGAGGAGTTGTTTCCAGCAGGGAGACCAACATTAGTCCTGCTCTGGACTTCCTCTCATGCTTTGATTAATTGAGGTCACAGAGACTGAGACAAGTTAAATCACCACATGCTAACAATACACCTGCTCACTCAGTGCAGCTCTGGATATTATCAGCTGACTGTTTAAAATGTAGCATGTATTGCGTTTTTGTGTTCATCAAAGCTGTTTTAAAAATACAGGCTTCACTCTTCATCTGATGTCTGTTGAGATGGACATGTGGTTTTTGCACCCTGTCATACATTAAAACTTAAGAAGCCTGTGACGTCTTAAACGACGTGACGTTGCTCGGTGTGCTTAAATGATGGGTGTCGAAAAAATCTCTCATGCCAAAAATAAAGACCAGCGCACCCCTCCATTAGCGAATCTAGAATAAACTCTGCTCTTCTTCCTCCTCGCCCTCAGCTGGGCTTCACAGACCTCAACATGGCGGAGTTTGCGGGTTCTGGCTCCACTGTGCGCTGCTGTCTCCTGGAGGGATACGACACCAAGAACACACGGCAGGACAACTCCATACTGAAGGCAAGTGACTCGCAAACGTGTCAAGTTTGTAAAAAACACTTTTTATTTTTAAGCACAGTGAATTTCTGGCTCAGAGCTTTTATTTTGAAGTAGTGTTTCCTGCGGTAGAGTGAGTGACCAATGGACAGCTACTTGACAGAGGCAGCAAACTAGCTCAACGACACAGCCAAATGCAAGTATGACGCCGAACCAGTGGTTTAAAACACCATCAGAACAAGAGGACATTAATATGGGACTGTCTTATTTTAGCCCGTGCCCTCATGGCTTAAACGAGAATGTTATTGTGTCATAAATTTTATGCCTGGAGGAAGCGCAATCATTAACTCTGAGACTTTGACCTTTGACTTTTGACCTTTTCATTGATTGCTTCCACTCCACAAATTTAGTCAGGAGCGGTCAGAGTGGAAAGGTGTAGGATCAATGGTCCCTTTGTCATGTAAAACTGGCAACTTCTGTTCAAGTGCTTTGGTTTTTCTGTCAGAATTAAAAATATTTTAGTAGTTGAGAGCTGAAACTAGGAGTCAATTGGTCAGTTTGCCAATCTACAGATAATTGATCTGCAGTTCTTTGGTAAACAACCCCTCATTTCGTTTTCTCAGTTGTGAGGATTTTGCTGCTTTTCCTTGTTTAAAGTGACAGTAAACTGAAAATTTCCGGGGTGTTTAGACTGTCAGTGGAACAAAACACAATTTTAAGAACATCACTTTGGGTTTCAGGATATTGTGATGTGCATTTTCCATAATTCTCTGATCAGCTGCAGCTTCCAGGAGGAGTTCAGTTTCCTTTAACCTTTTTACCTTTAATTTGTCTGTGTTTTAAAACAACACTGTTCACAGGAGACGCTCTGAAATACTAATTAAACTATCTTCAGTGCCTGCAATGAATAATTCCAGTTACAAGTCATGCTGATTAATTTAGTTAATTTTAATCTTCTTATCATGCCATGAAAATTTAGTTTTTGAGAGCAGTTTTTGATGGAAGCAGATAACAAAAAACTGTAAATGTAAATATCAGTGATTTCTTTTTACTATTTAATCTGCAATTAATATGTGGATTTTTCTGTTTAGTAAGTGTTTAATTTATAAAATGCAGAAAAATGACAGAGAACCAATGAAATGTTTTGCCTGACCGACAGCCCCAAACTCAAATATATTTAATTTACTATCATATAAGACAGAGAAGGGGGTAAAATCCTGACAGCGAAGAACCTGGAACAAGATTATATTTAGCATTTTTGCTTAAAAACCGACTGAAACTATTAATTGGTTATCAAAATAGTTGCTGATTAACTTATATTTCAATCAGGAAATGTGTCACATCTCATTTCTGGCAGCCTTTTCTTTGTGTTTTCTTCTGCTCACCTGTTTGTTTTTATTCAACAGATAATAAAACATTTCGTAAACCAATCCATGAATCTGCACTGCACAGGAAACGTCCACTTTGGATGCAACTATTAGGATGTTTTCTTTTCATATAGATCAAGTTAAGATATGATGATTAGTCCATTCACTAATTAGCCAATCTTCAGAATGAATCAACCAAGTTCCAGTT
The DNA here is from genome assembly GCF_041903045.1 of Epinephelus lanceolatus. NCBI lineage: Eukaryota > Metazoa > Chordata > Actinopteri > Perciformes > Serranidae > Epinephelus > Epinephelus lanceolatus. Next base: position 4,686,102 of record NC_135742.1, read on the forward strand.
TCTCAGTTGTGAGGATTTGCTGTGTGTCTTTGTCTAATGTGATGAAAACAAAAGTAAGTAAATGAATAAATAAAAATAATGTGGAAATTAGATGGGAAAGGAAATAAAACAGATAAATTATCAATTTATGTCCCATTTTATCAAGAGCTTTATTTATTTTTAATACTAGTTTTGGAACATCTAATAGCATATTGATTCATTTATTGAGTCATTAATCAATCAATTAATTTATTTGTTTTTATTTTGGAAGCTTCCCTTCTTCCATCCTGATAATAAACTGTATATTTTTGGTTTTGTTCTGATGGTTGGACAAAAAAAAGGAATTTGAAGACTAAAGATTTTAGGAAAATCACAATTTTCCTGACAAAGACCAAAGGATTGATCGATTTATTGTCTGCGGATTTGTCCAAAATTAAAACATGTTAAGTGCAACCAAAAACAACAACAACAAAAAAAATCCCCATTTATTCATCAGTGCTGATCACAAAGATATGAACTTCTCAGGCAGCTCAATCAGTTCAGTGTCCCTGTATGTGAGGGATGTTCTGGTTTTCTCACTCTGCAGCGCCATCCAGAGGTCATCCACACAAACTGCTCTGTAAAACAGAGCCAAGACAGTCACGAGTCTTTGTGTCATCTCATTCCTCTGGAAGACTTCACATTTTGTGCGTAACTCAGACGTCAGTGAGCTTACTGGGAATTTACTCCCAGCTTTTCCAGTGCATCTTTATCATCGCTCAAGCAGCCAACAGATGAAACATTTTGATTGCTGCTTCTCGGTAACGACAATAGACGTTAGTCACACTGTTAACCTTTGATTTCAGATTTCTGTCTGTTAGCTGAGCTGATTGGTGATAATCACCATTATCATCCTGAGGTAGTGCAGTGTCACTAAGTAAATTTGCTTAAGTACTGTACTTCTGAGTTACTTGTACTGTGCTGTAAAATAATTTTAAAAACTCAACATCAATGTCTCTTTCCAGAATTCATGACCTGGTTACTCAAGAAAATCCACATACTTTGTTGTGAGCAGTTTCATGTAGGAACTATTTTCTTTTACACCTTTGCTTAAGATTTTGAATGTAGGACTTTTACTTGTAACAGAGTATTTTTACACTGTTGTATTTCTAATTTCACTGAAGTAAAAGATCAGAGTACGTCTTCCACATCTACGTCTTTCCCCCTGTGATAAGGACAAGGACCCACAAAACTGTGGGAGAGTAAAGGGAAATGTTTTATCCTTCTGTTAATGTTAGATCAGAGAAAGAAGAAGAAGAAGAAGAAAAGAGAATTAACCCCTTTTTGATGAGCACTTTTTAACATGGCTGTAAAACAGATATTTGTTACGTTGCTTTTGCATTCACCTCTGGATGTCTATATGCGTGTTAAATTTGTGTGGTGAATTTTCTTTTTATGTTAATTCCAGGTGATCATCGGGATGACCCTCCTGTCTGGAGATCCGTGTTTTAAAACGTGAGTATTTCAAATTGTGAGATTAAGGATGGACTTTGTTCCTGAATGGTTAACCTCATTTCATCACAGGGTCCCCATCACGTCAGGATATTGGTTTAAAAATGAGTGTGGTAAACATTTTTAAACTTTTGATCAGACGAAGATCCGACTGGGACTCAAATGTTGTCTTTTTAAACACATTTGAATATATCCATTTGGAGTTTTCAGTCTCACCTCATAAACTCGACATCACACTTTTGAGTTTTGTTTTTTTTCCTCCTTTTGTTGTTTTTATTTTGACCGTTTGTCTCTGTCAATGTCAAAAACACTGAAAATCTGGATTTAATACTGATTAATCTGAAGCAAACCATTCATGTTCATCTTGATGAACAGCAGATTTCTTCCACAGTAAGTCTGTAAAACTAGTGAGGAATAAAGACATACAGTGTTTACTGAAACAATAGGAAATCTTATCAGTTGTCTCCAAGGTTTTTTAAAATGACCCTGTCTGTCCTAAATATTTGTTTAAAGAGTTCTGAATAATGTGTTTGAGTCTATTAGTGATTGGTGTCTTGGTATGTTTCTAATCTTTTAACCAGATTATTAAACACTTGTAATATTCATGCTCCTCTGTCCTTTGTCGGAGCAATGACTCACTTTCCCCGCTGTCAATAAAATGAGTCCTATCTGAGCGTGCCAAGCTAAGCAGCTCTGTGCTCATTTAATCTGTTCCAGACTGATAAGTTGTGTTTTGTGTTTTTTTTTCCTGCAGGCCTCCCAGCACAGCAAAGTCCATCTCCATCCCAGGACGAGAGCACACCCTGCAGCTGGACTGTAAGGGGGAGGGAACTGCTGAGCCCGGGCCGGCTGGAGGGGTTTCTCTGGGCCGAGCCTCCAAGCCTCGACCCTCCATCATCAGCTCAGGTACATCTCTCGTGTGGGCAGAGGGATTTGGACTTGAAAGGGGCTGTTTTAGTTGGGGTTGCAGGGTACATTTTGGACCTGGGTCTGACCTGGTAAAACATACAGTTATCTTAAAGGGGACCAATTATGATTTTCAATATTTCCTGTCATATGTCTATAATGTTACACTGTTAGATGTTCATATTAAACGTGGCCAAAGTTTCAAATATTTAGGTAAAGATATATAAAAATAATCCCTGTGAGCAAAAACCTCAGGTTTCAGACCTTTCTGAATACTCAAGCTGACGTCAGCTCAGGACAGATTTCTTTATATGGTCGTCTGCTTCAGGCACGCAGCTGCAAAAGTTTACATGACATACACTGCTACATGTAGCTACATGCTAACATGAGGGAAACATGTAATCCTGGTCGCTGATGTTGTTAATTTCTCCCAGATTTCGAATCATCTTCACACTGCAACATGTCCGGTTGTGTTTAAAAGCTTTTATTGGTAATTTTTCCTGGTAGAAAGTGCAGCTATTATTTGTTCCGCCATGAAAGCTGACTGTTGTGTTGTGTCATGTCACCTGTATCTCAGCCAGAAAGTTGCACTCAAACACACTGCAAAGATTATAGCCTTTGGCCAATAAGCACGTATGTTCTGCGCCTGTGTGGGAGGAAATACCTCTCTATACCAGCAGGCAGCGATAGTCCAGATTCATCATTCAAAAAGGGATACCAGAAGACCGGCAGGATGGATTCAAGACGCTAGTTAGCCGGTTGGCACGTTAACACCACAACCTGATGTTGCAGGAAGTACAAATACATTTACCATGCACTAACAAACAATAACACAAACAGTTCAATGAATAAAATTTAAAAAAAATGCATCTAATATAAGCTTGTTTTGATCTTACATCATCGTGACTTCAGTCATATGTTTGCTTTCCTCACTTCCCCACTTCTTATGTACTGAGCTAAACTGCCAATCAGATTGATTTAACTCATTGAAGGGCTCCCCTCGGCCTGACATCGATTCAACATGCTGAATCAAAAACAGCCAACAAGGGCAGAGTAGTGCCAACGGTGCGGGACACGCTGCAAAAACTAGGGCGGCATACGTTCAACGGCCTGACATTGAACGGCCGCAGACTTTCTTGGTGTGTCAGGGCCCTTACAGTGACATCACTCCCAGGGTGCACAGACATTGCAGAGACACAGAGATGTGGAACGCTTGGAAACGCTGATTAGTACAAGCTGTTTGGGCTTTTTTGGGAGGGGGGGTTAAAGAGACGGGCGCTACGACGTAGCATCTCAGACAGAGGGTGAAAACAGGTGTTTTGGCACAGTGGGGTTGCAGCAATATACGGGTTTCAAGGTGTACTATGATATAAAAGTTGACGGTTACTATAACGTATATATTACTTATCTCAATATATTTTTAAAAAACTGAAATCTATTAAAACACTTGTTTTCAAATTTCAATTCTAGTAATAAACCATGTGTTTAACCAAAAATAATCCTTCTGTTTTCATTGCTCTAAGGTTCAATCTGACTGATAATAATAATACTTTTGTTATACAGTGATAACATGAAACCGCTGGTTATCGCACCAGGAAAATCTCATACCGTTGCAACCCTACAGCACAGACAGTATGAGGAAAATAAAGTTGTTTTTTTTTTAACATGAAAGCATGTAAACTTGTTCTAGTCAAAACCCAAAATATAAGTATTAACTTTAAGTTTAATATAATAGATCCCCTTTAAGTCAGTCATTCCCAAACTGACGTGTTGGGCCGTTCTGGGGGGCTTGCAAGGGTCATACACGACCAGGGGGAATCTGTTTCATAAAAAAACAATAACTAAACACGTGTGCTTTGATGCGTGCGAGACTGTAAAGGTTTGCGAGATATATTTAGACAGAACAACGTGTACAGGATGGGGAGATTTTAGACGTGAAAAAGAAGAAAAGCAGATGATCCTCGCTGAGCAGACACATCAATCATACTGCTCTCAAGTTCACTGTGTCAGTATAGTGGGAGAGATGTGAGTCTTGTGTATAAGAACTCTTGTGTATCGGTTGATAAAAAGCAATTTGTATTCATTGTTTTGGCATTTGTACTCGGTATGTACTCAGTTAATCTTTGAGTTTTAGGGTTCAGGGATTCAAAAGGATTTGGACATGATAAGCAGATTAGCTACTGGATCCAGAATCAATAAAATGGTATTAAATCTCAACCCTGTCTCCAGGTACAGTGACGGGGGTTGAGACTGAACAGATTAAATTACATCCTATTAGCCTTAATTGTCCTAATTGTCCCAGACTAATAAAAAGCACGTCAGACACCACCTGTTTGTGGAACTGATCTCTGATATGAAAACCAAATCTCCAGTCTTTTAGATCTTGGACCAACTCCTTTCAGCCAGATGTGTTTCACTCTGAGCCAAAACTTCCTGGAAGAACTTCAAATAAAATCTTGTTGAGAAGATTTTCCCTGCACGGAACACTAGCTGACAGTGTTTAGGATTTGTTCAGTTTCAATTAAAATGAAAAATGAAACCTGTTTTTGTTCCAACAAGGAAAACGATTGAAGGCTGAAGTTGTTCACAGCAGCGGCGCGTCTGGTTCAGGAATCTGTCCAAAACACCTTTGCAGACTCTCCTACACGAGACATGAATTTCTAAAAGTATTCAAGGTTTCATTACGTGCAGAAGGTCGTTTACAAAAGCGGCTCCTGAAAACCTGCCAACTGTTTGACTGCACATGAACACAGACACTATGTGGTTGTAATTTACTGTGAAAGTAAACAACATCTGCTTGATGTTGGATCGTGTGAGATGGTAACTGTTGTTTCCTTCTTTTGGTGCCTTCAGGTCTTCTTGAGGAATCAGAGGTGAACCAGTCCGGTTCTGCAGAAATCTTCCAGTCTGGCCACTCTCGTAACTCCAGCTACGCCAGCCAGCACAGCAAAATCTCAGGTACAACATTCACCTACAGTTGTTTTATCCAAAATAATGAATTAAAGTCTATATTTCATGGGTCCTGTAATTTCCTAATAGCTATAAAGAAATGTTTCAACTGGAGTATATAAATGTGAACTAACTGTAGGGAAAGAAAGTTTAGAAGTAGTTGATTCCCAGAGAGATTTGGTCGTTATCTGAAATTTACAGGAAACTTTGTTCTGTTTATTCTTTATTCTTTGCATTATTCCATTTTGTTGACTTGTTTTGTTGCAAATTTTATGGTTAAATATTCATCTGACCGGCTCTACGCTGACTAAAGCCTAGTTCACTTTACACGATTTTCACCCTGATCTTGCGTTGCAGAGACTATCGTAATCTTTTGAGTGTTCATACCTGGCGACGTATATTTCTGTCATCGGGAGTCTTGCCAACTGCGTTACGACCTGTGTGTGCACACCACAAGATTTCTCCACCGAGCCCTCGCCGACAGAGCCCCAGATAACACGGTGATGTCACCAAACTATGTTTTTTAACTTGGAGAAGACACATGGTAAAGGCATGGATATTCTTCCCAGTGTTGAATCAGATCTGCCTCCAGGGTCTGGGTCCAAACACAACGCGCTCCCCGTGATCCTGTGGACGCCGCCATTGTTGTTGCTTGCCAGATCTTGGGAGAGAAACAAGCAACCAGGGCTATGGAAACAAGCCGAAAAGAAGCAACTGGTCCTGTCAACCCTGCGGCTTGTCCTCCTCACATTTCTTCCGTCCTCCTGCGTGCTGACGTGGGACGTATCCCGCCTCTCATTGGCTGATGCTCTTTGTCAGTCGTGTCACACTTCTCCAGTTTTCTAGCAGGCCAGATATCCAGTCCCAGTATAGTATAGTATAGTATAGTATAGTGGGCAGCTTCAGGACAGTTTTTGAAAGACCTTGAGTGGTATTTAGAGAAGGGAGTACTTCTGTGGGGATGATATCTTGCAGCTTATTCCATGCCCAGCGTGCTTAAAACAAGATGTGTAGATGCAGTGTTGTAGATGCTGGTTTGAAGGGTTATATATATTCTATGGTAACTGTTTTGTGTCCCTGCAGGCTACAGCACTGAGCATTCCTGCTCCTCCAGCCTGTCCGACCTCACACACCGCAGGAACACCTCGACAGGAAGCAGCACCTCTGGGGGTTTGGGCTTCACTGCTGACACACCTACGGAGGGCGACAAGGACGCAGGACGTCCTGAAAGACCTCCTCGCCCCCCGAGGCCTGTCTTACCTCCTAACAGGCCCCCCAGGTACAGACACATCACAGCATCTCGTCAGTCCTCTTGTCATTGGATTGCTGCTCTCTTCTGACTTCAGTTTTCTTCTTTGTATCGTGGTGTTTCAGGAGAAAGCAGGACTCAGTGGAGAGTCACCCCTCTTGGGTAGACGACACTCGCATGGATGCTGACGACATTGTGGAGAAAATTGTCCAAAGCCAAAACTTTGCAGATATCAACCACACTGAAGGTACAGAGGAGAGTGATTAAATTACACAGTGACCTGCCATTGATAATCCAGCTTTGTGTCTGTGTGGTTTTTCTGTTGGTCTGATGGTTTTAAAGTTAACAGCATATTACTGATGTCTAAAACAGTCTGTAACTCCTGCACCATCTTTGGACTCGGCTCTCCGTCTCCAGCTCTGTTTTGTGTCACATTTTATTGTCCGTGTCTCGATGCCTTCTGGTTTCCATCAGCAGCTGCTAACTCGGTTTCTGTGTTTCTGGCTTTCAGACAGCAACTTGCGTCTGTTCGTCAGCAGAGATGGAACGACTGCGCTCAGCGGCATCAGGCTCGGCAACAGGTGAGAAGCTTGGCTGGGACTTTGTGTCACTTTCTGTTTCTCTGTCGCTTCCTCTTCTCTTTGTTTCTCCACTCATTGCCACAGTCTGTGTGTCGCTCTCTCTTCCTCTTTTTCTTTTGTCACTTTCACTTGACTTTCTTCAGATTGATGTTTTAGTTGTAGAAACACTTCTGCTAAAATAATGCATTAATAATTGTAGTTTGTGGCACTAAAACACTTCTGGTTACATTTAAAATGTGTTCAAAACACCATGTAGTTTTCAACAAGTGTTGATTCATCAGATTTCTTGTTGTGTTTACTTATTCCTTATTGTGACTGGCATTGTGTATATTTGGTTTATGCACATTATTATAACCTTAATTGTTTATTTTCTGTTTTATTTGCACTCTGTATACTTACACTCTTTCCCACTTTGTCTTGCAACTGCTGCACAACAATTTACCTTGGGATGAAAAATAGTTTTACCTTAATTAGCTAGCACCTGATTAAAGTCAGTATTTCATCTGTTTTTATATTTTAAGTTCTTGGTGCAGCTGCTTTGCTTTAGACAGAGTTAAACACTGAAAGATTTGAGAAGTTTGGCTCATTTTGTTTGGCACAAACAATATGCTGCCTTACTAAGAATAGACTGAAGCCTGAGTGAGCCGTCCTTTCAGTCCACTCTTCTCCACTTTCATTAGCTTATTTTCTTTTATTGATCGGATTGATTATTGCACAAAACAAAATAGTAAAGACAGCCAGTTTCACTTGATTGCCAATGTGTTAAAACCTCTAGAGCTCTGGGAGGCGCTATAGAGCCCCTCTGGTGACCAAAAATGCATTTAAGAAGTCCTTCATCCCAACTGTCATCAATACTCTGAGCTCAACAACGTGACTGATGAGATTTAAAGGGATAGTTTGACATTTTGGCAAATTCGCCTATTGCCGTAATCCCTATAGTCATATGAGTAGGTACATTACCTTTAATTGTCAGTGCGTGCTGTTCTGAGATAGGTGGAGCAGAGCTGCCTGCTGAAATGGAGGTGAACGGTACAGGTCCCTCTCTCCCTCAAAACTAATCAAATACACCATCAAATGACTCCAAAACGCTCTAGTGGACAACACATGGCTTGCGCATTCCCCATGCTATGAAATAATAATGTATAATCAAGTAACATTACGACACATGGAGCAAATACTCGGAACTACTTTCCTGAGTAAACCACTGGGCGGAGTGACACAGTGCGCAGCTGAGACAGTGCCGTTGTTATTGCTTGTAGCCATTTGCGGTATCGTCAGCTGGACACACCAGAAGGTTTGAGGAAAGTTTACAAGTGTTTTTGTAAATCATGGTTTCCTCAAACCTTCTGGTGTGTCCAGCTGACGATACCGCAAATGTGTTGTCCACAAGAGCGTTTTGGAGTCATTTGATGGTGTATTTGATTAGTTTTGAGGGAGAGAGGGACCTGTACCGTTCACCTCCATTTCAGCAGGCAGCTCTGCTCCACCGATCTCAGAACAGCACGCACTGACAATTAAAGGTAATGTACCTACTCATATGACTATAGGGATTACGGCAATAGGCGAATTTACCAAAATGTTGAACTATCCCTTTAAACCACAGACAGACACTGAGCTGTGTTTTTGTGATGACTATGCATGTTTGTTTTACTGTTTGTCTTCTTTTTACAATGTTGACTTTGTGTTTTGGTGAGTCGAAGACAATTTTCCACCCATGGTGGACGATAAAGATCTATTCTACTCTATTCTATTTAACAGCTAAAACACATTCTTTGGTTTTTAACATATTCAATGAAATGTTAGATAAGTGTTCTTTATCTTGATAGGCCTCTCAAATTTTCTTCTCATGATAAAAGTAGGTGCCAGTTTCACTTATGGAAATATCACAGTTTAAATATCAGTTTTTGCTTCTCTTTACGAATCTTAACCATAATCCAAAAATCCACATAAACATCAAATCCAATTTTCCATAAAAGAAAAGCCTTGGGCAAAACACAGGGTTCCCAATGTCATGGAAAAACCTGGAAAAGTCATGGAATTTCACAATCAATGTAATGTAACATAACGGCAAATTTATTTTCTTTAGCTGTGGATGTAACATAGCTCTAATATGCGTTGACATATTAGGAAAAAAATCTATTATTCATGGAAAAGTCATGGAAAAGTTTTGAAATTTTGTCCTTGAAAATGTGTGAGAACCCTGAAAACATCTCAGTTGAAAGCCTGTCCACATTCTTATGACCTACAGAAGTTTGACCTGACACAATTAACTGTAAATCATTGACATGGTGACATTAAAAGTGAGCATTAAAGAAATGTGTGGACTGTGTTAGAGTGTCACCGCTCTGACTGTCGTCTCTGTGTGTTTGGTCCTTACAGGGTGTCTGCAGGCGGGTACGAGCCTGTGGTGATCGAGAGCCATTAAACCGAGCAGCAGGAAGAGGCGGACACGTTGACCTGTGGATGGTGGATCGTCTCGTCTTCTGTCTCGCTGGTTTTCCCGGAGCTTCAGCCGGTCTGACGCCGTGAGGGGAAGACAACTCGTCAGTTTGCACTTTATGTGAAGTTTGTGGCGGCACTTGTCTGCACTCCGTTCAGATGTTGTTTTGTGATGTTGAGGGCGAAGACTCACGAGTGAAATGCACACAACGTTTCTCTGATACTGCCATGTGGTGCCGTGTGGTGCATTTACCTGGTCCTGTTTTGTCCTGTGAAGTCCAGAGATTTCAGGAGATCACACTTTATAGTAACTTTACATGTTAAGAGATAATGCAGACACCTAAATCATCCATCTGTCCCCCAGTTTATACCAGCTGTTCTGGTAGTAGGTGACCAGCATTACATCAAGTAAAAGCGATGGAAACATAGTGTTTGAAATTACTTTTTGTGTATCTGAGATGATGCATTTTTCATTAAGCTCCTGTTGAGCTGACAGCTTATACAGACTTTAATTTGGCCACAAGTTGTGCAGCCACATGTTCAGCAGCATTTTCGCTGTGGATCCAGTCAATTATCTTTTTAAACACGTCTGTAACAAGTTAATCTGGCACAGTTTTGCTGCACACTTTCTGTAATGCTGAGCAAGAATCCTACTGGGAGTTAAGTTAATGTTTAATTTTCAATTTTGATTCAGCAGGAAAGTTTCCACCTTTAATTCAGAACTTATAAACTGAGTCCGAACTGCACAACAGGGTAAAATCATTTTGTTTCATGTGTTCATAACAAAAAGTCATAGTCAAAGTGTGTTAACTTCCACCGACAGGCAACACATCCAAACACTGAATGTGATCCACAGTTTAGGAAACCACTGAGCGGTAAACTCTGAATCGATTTTGTCTTTTTGTTTTGAAGTTGTTCCCTGTTGATCGGGGGAGAGCAGTAGAACCACTCTGTGCCTGTAAAGTTTCTCTTGAATGATCCTAAAGCACCACGAACACTGTGACAACAGCGTGCTAGTGATGGTGAGGAGAGAAATACTGTTTCCTGTTTTGTTTCTTTGTTCTGCTCTGTGTTTGTCATGTTGGAAGTTGCAGGTGTAGCCATTATGGAAACCCCACTGTACACTCACTGCATGTTGCTCCATCTCCTGAAGGGTGCGTAAGATTTAGCTCTCCTCTCTCCTCAGCCATCTGAAGTTAAAATGTCAGGTATCTGAAAACACTACGACTGTGGTACAAACTGTGCTGGTTTTATTTTGAAGAGGAAGACAGATTTGTGCAGACTGTAAAAGTCTTTGTTGCCCCCTGGTGGAGCAGCAGCCTGCTGTCACGCTCATGCATGAGTCCCTGCCCTTTGGTGTTTACTCCGAGTTTGTTTACAGCTGTCTTCAGACGAACAAACAACAAAGAGGCAGAATAAAGGGCAAGTGTCTGCAGCTCAGACAAACAGAGGAGGAAGAATTGTCATGGTGGCAACCAGCCGGCTGGTTGATGCTTTTTTGTTTAGTTTTAGAGGAAAGTTTTCTGTTTGGAGTTTGAACTCTGCAAATCTCCTCAAGATGGAGCGGAAAGGAGTGTTCTTTCTTAAACAGAGTCTTAAAATGTTGTTTTTCTGTTCGTAAAAAAAGGCGAAAAAGTCCATCAGTCAAAGTTTCATTTCCCAAATCTCTTGAAAAGGTTGATTAAACTAATATTACATGAATATTTCCCAAGATCGTCCAGGAAAAATGAAGTCTAGAGCTGCAACTACTGATAATTTTCCTCATTTAATTAGGTGATAGTTTGTTTGATGAATCACTTAATTTGTTAATAGTTAGATCATAAAATGGTGAAAAACAGTCAAAAAGAGTCCCGGGTGACATCTTTAAATCATTTGTTTGGTCCAAAAAAACATCCCAAAACTGAAACATATTCAATTTACAATACAATAAATCAGTGAGCAACTAACATTCTTGTTTCAGCCCAAGTTTAGTTACATGTGAAATAAAATAATCCTTTTGGTAGACTGTTTCCCCTCGTGAACAATAAGAAATCAGCTTCTAAGACTCTTAAAATCTTATTTTTCTGTTTGTACAAAAGGTGAAAAAAGCTGTTAGTCAAACATTTAAAATTTTACAAATCTCTTAAATTAATTTCAAGTACGTGGATGTTATGTTTCAAGATTGTCCGGAAAAATTAAGTGTAGAGCTGCAACTATTGTCAATTTTCCTCAGCGATTTAATCAGGCAATTGTTTGTTTGATGACTCACTTAATTTGTTATTAGTTTAGGTCAAGAAAAATGGTGCAAAACAGTCAAAAAGAGTTCTGGGTTATTATCTGTTTGGTCTGAAAAACATCTCAAAACTAAAACATATTCAATTTATGATACAGTAATATAGCAAAAGAGACACAAGACCTTCACAGGACAATCTGGAACAAGCAAATTGGCGACTAATTTTCTGTTGAGCAACAAATCGACTTTCTGTTTCAGCCTAAGTTTAGTAACATCCAAAATAAAATAATCCTTTGGAAAGACTATTTTCCCTCGTTTACAATAAGAAATCAGCTTTAAGACTCTTTTTGTATCAGTAAATTTATTTGAATGGAGCAAGAAAAATTGTTTTTTCCCCCACAGAGTCTTAATATGTTATTTTCTGTTTGTGAAAAAGGTGAAAAAGTCCGGCAGTCAAATGGAGGTTATTTTAATTTCACACCTTTCTTAAATTAATTTAAATTACATGGAGGTTATGTTCCAAGATTGTCCAGGAAAAACGAAGTCTAGAGCTGCAACTACTGATCATTTTCCTCATCTATTTAATTAGGCCACAGTTTGTTTGATGAATCGCTCATTTAGACTCTTAAATGGTGACTGGGTGACATCTTTAATTTGTCTGTTGTGACCAGCAGCCCAAAACTGAAACATATCCAATTTACAATCATCAAAAATAGAGAAAAGAAGCAAATCTGCACTCGTACCCCAGCAAATGTTTGACACGTGCTTGACAAATAACTTATTCATTAGTTATAAAAATAATCGTTATAAAACAGTCCCTCTGGCAGAATAATTTTCATCATTTACAATAAGAAAAATAATCTTTTAAGACTCCGTCCTTCATCAGTAAACTTATTTTTATGGATGTTATTTTTCCAGTGAAGCTGCAGTTTGTTTTCCAGCTTGTCGTTTCACACCTTCTTCACACTACGCTGGTTGAATCCAGCTCTTGATATATAAGTTGAATCACTTGTCTTTACACTACCCTGTTTGTATTTTGTAGCTGCTGTATGTTTATTAATCACATGGATGAACCACTGACCGTATAGTCTGAATTTGGGTTTACATCACCGCAGCCTTCAGTTATTCTTTTAAAGCATTTATTTATGTGTTTGTTTCTTTTATTTGTCTGGAGGTTGGTTATAAGCTACGCACACAACTCACCTCCCTGAGCTTTTTTTCTTTTAGTAATTCTAACAAATTATTCTATTGTAACAAAGCTAGTGTAATAACCTAAATTTATAGAGAACCATGTTGAAGCTTTTCTTTTTTTTTCATTTGTATTTCTGCAGAAATTATTTCTAAACAATAAAAATCTAATCTGAGTTTGTCTCTGTGTCATGTTTTTGAGTGTCAGTGTGAGGTGATGAATCACTGACTTAATATATTAATGGGAGGAATTAAGAAACGGGATTATGGTAGATAATTTTGGGCTTCAAACACTTTATTTTCTGCATTCTGGTGAAATTGTATGCACCAGTTTATGCCTTTTCTGCAGAGACTGATGGAGAAGGGTCTCAAACACCTTGAAGAGGGTCCTGAACACATCTCCTCAGTACTTGCAAAGGCAGGTCCAAAATGTGTGTAAAAGAGATGCTATCTAATTTTTAGCACACATGGGTTTACATCAGCGTATATCTTGGATAATTTCTCTCAAGTGAAGTGAAGATGATGGAGAATTTTAAACTGCCTAAGTCCATGTCAGAGTGAGAACATATTTGGAAAAGTGAGGACAGACCTCATTTCTTTTAAGGGCGATTTAAGCATTAAGACCTGGGTTCAAGGTCACAGTTTAGGTGCTATGTGGATGTATTATGTCAATAAGGGTTCTCACAAGTACAGAAGGACAGTAGTGTGTCTGTGTGAAAAAGGACAATGATCCGAAAAGGGAGTGAATCCAACACTGGGAATACAACCGTGAAGAAACTGTATCTGATCTCTAAAGAAATCCACTTTAGTTTCCAATTATAAGAAATCTGTGAGGATCAGCTGGGGACATTTCTATAAAATGCATCCCATCATCAATATATTTTATTTTATTGTATTTTATTTTATTTATTTATTTATTTATTTATTTTGCAAACCCTGACATTATTTATTTATTTTATTATTACTATTATTATTTGCATTTTATTATTACTATTTAATTTTTTTTTTTAAACTGGTGAAATGTCCTGTCGTTTCATGCATGCTTGCAAACCCTGACATTATTTATTTATTTTTTATTTATTTTTGGTGTGACTATTTTTTGTTTTATTTTCTAGTATTATTATTTAATTTTAATCTTTTTTTAATTGGTGAAATATTCCATCAACAAACTTTCTTCTGCATGCAAACCGTGACATTTTTTTATTTATTTATTTTTGGTGTGACTTTTTTTTTAATTGTTATTATTTAATTTTAATCGTTTTTTTAAATTGGTTAAAATATCCTGTCATCAAACTTTTTTTTTGCATGCAAACCCTGACATTTTTTATTATTTATTTTTGGTGTGACTTTTATCGTATTTTATATTTTATTGTTATTATTTAATTTTATTCTTTTTATGAATTGGTGAATTATCCCGTCATCAAACTTGAGATACTTGTGGTTCTCTTCCTGCAGCAGCAGAGGGCGCTCTGCATGAGCTTATTACCTCTGTAGAGATTCATACATCTATTCAGCAGCATCTATTAACACACATTCACTAAGAGCAGCTGAAGGAAATGGAGGAATGTATTATTTTGATCTTTAGTTTCTTGTATCTTAGATTTAATCTAGGCAAAGGCAAATCCATACAAAACTGCTCTGGATGCAGGAGTGAAGCCTTAAAACAGATACTTAAATTGATTTAGTTGCAACTTTTTCAATTTAATAATGTCTTTATTTTTATAGTGACAGCAGGGAGATTACAGAAAACCACTGTTGACTTGGAAGAAACAGGTGTTATGGACAAAACTGGTGCAGCAGAAGCTAAAATATTCTGATTATAACTCCATACGTTGTTTAAAAATGATCATAATAATAATGCTTGTGCAATTGAAGCTGCTTCTGTGTTCAACAGTATGACAAATTAACATGCTTATAACTGCTTATAAATAATTAATATATAATTTAAATGTAGCATCACAGACCAGAAAATTAGGTCAGTATAGTGTCTGCACATGGACTGAAGATGGTGCTGTTGAGCTCTGAGTGGGAAATTAAATCATCTGTCGTTTTCAAAATACTCTGACACAAGTAAAAGTCCCATATTCAAAATCTCACTAAAGTAAAAGTGGGATACACAGCATCAAAATATAAGGACCACAAGTAAAAAATACTCAGTATGAATTGTGGCTCATTTCAGAAGAATATACAGTACAGGCCAAAAGTTTGGACACACCTTCTCATTCAATGCGTTTTCTTTATTTTCATGACTATTTACATTGTAGATTCTCACTGAAGGTATCAAAACTATGAATGACCACATGTGGAGTTATGTACTTAACAAAAAAAGGTGAAATAACTGAAAACATGTTTTATATTCTGGTTTCTTCAAAATAGCCACCCTTTGCTCTGATTACTGCTTTGCACACTCTTGGCATTCTCTCCATGAGCTTCGAGAGGTAGTCACCTGAAATGGTTTTCCAACAGTCTTGAAGGAGTTCCCAGAGGTGTTTAGCACTTGTTGGCCCCTTTGCCTTCACTCTGCGGTCCAGCTCACCCCAAACCATCTCGATTGGGTTCAGGTCCGGTGACTGTGGAGGCCAGGTCATCTGCCGCAGCACTCCATCACTCTCCTTCTTGGTCAAATAGCCCTTACACAGCCTGGAGGTGTGTTTGGGGTCATTGTCCTGTTGAAAAATAAATGATCGTCCAACTAAACGCAAACCGGATGGGATGGCATGTCGCTGCAGGATGCTGTGGTAGCCATGCTGGTTCAGTGTGCCTTCAATTTTGAATAAATCCCCAACAGTGTCACCAGCAAAACACCCCCACACCATCACACCTCCTCCTCCATGCTTCACAGTGGGAACCAGGCATGTGGAATCCATCCGTTCACCTTTTCTGCGTCTCACAAAGACACGGCGGTTGGAACCAAAGATCTCAAATTTGGACTCATCAGACCAAAGCACAGATTTCCACTGGTCTAATGTCCATTCCTTGTGTTTCTTGGCCCAAACAAATCTCTTCTGCTTGTTGCCTCTCCTTAGCAGTGGTTTCCTAGCAGCTATTTGACCATGAAGGCCTGATTGGCGCAGTCTCCTCTTAACAGTTGTTCTAGAGATGGGTCTGCTGCTAGAACTCTGTGTGGCATTCATCTGGTCTCTGATCTGAGCTGCTGTTAACTTGCGATTTCTGAGGCTGGTGACTCGGATGAACTTATCCTCAGAAGCAGAGGTGACTCTTGGTCTTCCTTTCCTGGGTCGGTCCTCATGTGTGCCAGTTTGGTTGTAGCGCTTGATGGTTTTTGCGACTCCACTTGGGGACACATTTAAAGTTTTTGCAATTTTCCGGACTGACTGACCTTCATTTCTTAAAGTAATGATGGCCACTCGTTTTTCTTTAGTTAGCTGATTGGTTCTTGCCATAATATGAATTTTAACAGTTGTCCAATAGGGCTGTCGGCTGTGTATTAACCTGACTTCTGCACAACTGATGGTCCCAACCCCATTGATAAAGCAAGAAATTCCACTAATTAACCCTGATAAGGCACACCTGTGAAGTGGAAACCATTTCAGGTGACTACCTCTTGAAGCTCATGGAGAGAATGCCAAGAGTGTGCAAAGCAGTAATCAGAGCAAAGGGTGGCTATTTTGAAGAAACTAGAATATAAAACATGTTTTCAGTTATTTCACCTTTTTTTGTTAAGTACATAACTCCACATGTGTTCATTCATAGTTTTGATGCCTTCAGTGAGAATCTACAATGTAAATAGTCATGAAAATAAAGAAAACGCATTGAATGAGAAGGTGTGTCCAAACTTTTGGCCTGTACTGTATATATATATTATGTTTTTTTAATGTTGCAGCTGGTAAGAGTGGAGAAAAGGTTTATACATAGTGCTAGTTATTTTAATCTGTGATAATATAATTTATTCATATTTTTATTAATGATCTAAATCTGCAAAGTAACTAATGTCAAATAAATATAGTGGAGTAAAAATTACAATATTTGCCTTGATAATGTAGTGGAGTATAAGTTGCCTAATGTTTGAGTACCTCAAAATTGTACATATTTTAGCCTGCAGTACTTGAGTAAAAGTATTTAGTTACATCAACCACTGGTAAAAAAAAATAAATAAATAAGATAAAATAAGATACAATAAATGGCAGTTCAAAATTAGACTCTAACTCTGATGTATTAAAAATAAATAAATCACCACATAGCCTCTTTACTGAAGCCAAAAGGCCACTCAACTATTTATATAAAGAATAATGTGACAAGTAAGCACAGACTTCAGTAATAACTGTAATCTTACAAAACCTGACAAATAAATAGATACATAAATAAATACATAAAATAAAAAGACACCAGTGTGAACACACACAAGGGTTCACTTTATTGGTTATAAAGATGTAAGAGTTGCATAAAATAATAGTTTTGGTTAGTTTTTTCTTAATTACTTTTAAGTTATATAATATTTTAAAATATATAGATTTGAATTTTTGAAAGCAGGATACGCAATTTCTTAAAGTATTTTGTTTTATGCATACAAAATGTAGCTAAAATAATGAACACATTAAATATATCGTTCATTCTTGGATAAATTTGCGTTTTGAGTGAAATGTTTTTGCCGAAATGTCCAGAAGACTAAGAATAAGTGCTCTAATGTCTCTATTGTTGCAGCAGGTGCATTAAACCTGTAAAAGTAGATGGTATTAAACATTTAGAGTCACTCACCACACATCAGTGTTTCACCTGTGCAGGTGTTCTGAATTAATTCGCCTCATTGGACCCGTTATCCGGCGCCATTTTGTCTCTGCTAATTGATTCAGTAAGGTCATTGGTGGTGGAGAAGATGGGGAACAAGTGGGTATATTACTTCCAGTATTTGAGATACGTCTTTAGTCATAATAACGTTTAAGTACAAGCTTAATAATGTAACGTTACATGAGTAGTTACATTTGGTTTGTAACGTTAATAACTGTTTGTAACGTGGTGTTATTGATGCTAATGAATGCTAGCTTGCGCACGTTAGCATTGTTAAAGGAGCATATGGATGTGTTTTAGCCAGCTAGCCTATCTGTAAATGTTTATGAGTACTTTAGAGAAGTTATATTAAATATTATGGTTTATTTTCAGTTACTAACTATGTACTTTGTAACCAGAGCCAACAGGTGAGTGAATAATGAATGTGAAGTTGCCAGGTGGCTTCAAACATGGCTCCAAATAAATGCTAGCTCTGGTTTGTGCCTGCTGAGTGTGTAAAAAGGAAACACATTTGTTAACACATTCACTATTTCAACTTTACATGATGATAATAGGTAAGTGTTTAGAGCCTGCTGTGGTTTTAATGTTATGGCTGATTGGTGTATATCGTTGTTTTGTCTGTCCCTTAAGGAGGCCATCATAACCAGACGTGGACACTGACCAACACACCATGGTGGAAGGAGATAGTCAGCAGCTTCATCTGGACCCTGAAGAGTCAATCAGTGACAGAAAGAGGAGGCGAGAGCGGAGGAAGTGTGTATAAAGGAAGAGATCTTTTAGGGAACTTAAGACTCCCATTCTTTGACATTTGATGCACAGTGTGCAGCTGGTCAAAAATGCAATGCGGCAGGTTTCAGTCTCTGCCTTTTTGTTTTTTGTGATAGAAGTAAAGTTCTAGTGCAACTCTATGTTATACTTTGTACCACTGTGATTTAAAAGCTCCATCTGTTGTCGGCTCAATTAAACTATAAAACTTGGAGTCATAGTGTTAAGCAGCTGTGAGAAAATCAGAAATTTAATTTAATTTAATTTGATCTTTCGGTCACTTTAGGCCCAAAAAACCAAACTGACATCAAAGAACTAGTGGCGTCACCTCACGTGGCCTGTATCTCTGCCAAAAGGTTGCGCTTGTACACACCGCAAAGACAACAGCCAACACCAACCAGCACATATGTTCTGCACCTGCGTGAGAGGAAATAACTCCATACCAGCAGCCGGTGGTAGTCTGTAATCGTCATTCAAAACGAGAAACCCAAAGAACGACAGGACGGTTTCATAATGCTAGTTAGCCAGTTAGCACATGAACAACACAACCTGATGTTGAAAGAACATGTAATATTTATGATGCGTTAGTGAACAATGACACAAACAGTTGTCAACAATTTCTGCTAAAGAGCTCAGTACTGATACAACATGCATATTGACATGATGACATCACACAGTTGCTGCAGATTTGGTGGCCTCACATCCATGATGAGAATCTCCCGTTCCAGCACATCCCAAAGGTGCTCTATTGGACTGAGATCTGGTGACTGTGGAGGCCATTGGAGTACAGTGAACTCATTGTCATGTTTGAGATGATGTGAGCTTTGTGACATGGTGCATTATCCTGCTGGAAGTAGCCATCAGAAGATGGGGACACTGTGGTCATAAAGGGATGGACACGGTCAGCAACAATACTCAGGTAGGCTGTGGTGTTTAAACCATGCTCAGTTGGTACTAAGAAAATCTCCCCCACACCATTACACCACCAGCAGCAGCCTGAAGCGTTGATACAAGGCAGGATGGATCCATGATGCCAAATTCTGACCCTACCATCTGAATGTGGCAGCAGAAATCCAGACTCATTAGACCAGGCAACATTTCTCCAATCTTCTATTGTCCAGTTTTGGTGAGAAAACCCGTGTGAATTGTAGCCTCAGTTTCCTGTTGTTAGCTGACAGGAGTGGCACCTGGTGTGGTCTTCTGCTGCTGTAGCTCATCTGCTTCAAGGTTGGACAAGGTGTTGTTGCTTCAGAGATGGTCTTCTGCACACCTTGGTTGGAACCAGTGCTTATTTGACTTCCTGTTGCCTTTCTATCATCTTGAACCAGTCTGGCCATTCTCCTCTGACCTCTGGCATCAACAAGGCATTTTGGCTCACTGGATATTTTCTCTTTTTGGGACCATCCTCTGTAAACCCTAGAGATGGTTGTGCTGAAAATCCCAGTAAATACTCAGACCAGCCCGTCTGGCACCAACAACCATGCCACGTTCAAAGTCACTTAAGTCACCTTTCTTCATCATTCTGATGCTCCGTTTGAACTTCAGCAGCTCGTCTTCACCATGTCTGCATGACTAAATGCACTGAGTTGCTGCCGTGTGATTGGCTGATTAGCTATTTGTGTTAACGAACAGTTGAATATGTGTACCTAATAACATAGCCGGTGAGTGTACATAAATCATAACAGTCGAATAATAGAATAGAGTAACACTGACAGTAGACACCCTGTATATATGAGTATAATATAAGTACTTATACATTTGATTTGATACTTTGAATGCAGGACTTTTACTTTGATCTTTATTCTGTGGTTAATACCACACTTATTTCAGTAAACAAATACTTCCTCCACCACTGTACAACACCTACATTTTCACACCATTGGCACAGTGTTTTGGCTGCCTGATATAACCATCAGCAGAAATAAAAGGGCTCAAAGTTTTGCTTTTGTTTAAGTCCACACAAAAAGAAGTTCTTGGTTTCACACAGTGGGCCATTTCCTGATTTGCACAGCAGGCTTGTGGTTGGCACCTTGAAATGATATCAAAGATAACAACTGCCAGTCTTGACAGCTCTGGTCTATGTAGCATTTAAGTATAGAAGCTTTCCCGTATATCATGAGTCAAGAATCCTACTGGGTTCACACCAGTAACTGACAGTTACAGTAAAATAAGATGTGTGAGCCCCACAGTGTGTGGTAGGAAGTTTCCTCAGATTAAAACACAAACTGAGGAGATTTAGCTGTCTCCAAGTGGAAACCCGAGAACCGTAAGACGTTACTGTCAAAGATGGAACATTTTTGAAAACATATATATACAGAAAAACTGTAAGTGCATTAAAAGAATAATCAAGATAGATGCTAATGGAATAACCAGGGAAGTGTGGGCATGTGGAGGAGGCATGACAATCAGTTTCCACATCAGTGCAGTTTGATAAGGCTCTGCACAAATAGTCTTCACTACTGACACATTCAACAGGAAAGCCACTTTGCTGTGAAACACCAAAAAACATGCAGTTATATTAAGTGGTAATCTATCTGTTTTTCTTGAAATATCTTTGGTTGGTTAGAAATAATCAATCTATTTTTATTGTCCTTGCACTAAATGCTGGCTGGCCTGAAACCCTACAACAGACAGATCGGTGACAGTTTCCACTTCTTGAATTCAGTAGCAACATTTAGGAAGTTAGTAAAAGCCCAAATATACATGAAAAGGTTACATGCTTGTCATTGAATTCCTTTCAGTCACCCCAAATTACCCTACACCAGCCCAGTATTTATGTGCCTGTCCAGCAGCTCTTGTTCTTACATTTAGACATAAGTTTAAACTTAGACCAGTCGACTAATCTAAAAATCAGAAAACACCTGAAAAAACATTTAGAATTGAGCCCAATTGAATTTATAAGGTTAAACACTGTTGGAAAAAAATGCATATAAGAGTCATTTGAAATCATTAATCACATTTTTCGATAGCCAAATCGTATTTTAAATGCCACTGAAATTTGTGGCACTGTGCACTATCAACACATTATCTTCCGAAACATGACAGCTTGCTTAATAAAAGTTGAACACCTCTAACAGGAGGCACCCAGGAAGATCCTGATCCTGACGATGATGCCCGAACCACTTCAACTGACCCCTTTCGATGTGAAGGAGCAGCAGCTCTCCTCTGAGCTCCCTCCGGATGTCCGAGCTCCTCAACCCTATCTCTAAGGCTGAGCCCAGACACTCATTTTGACTGCTTGTATTCACGATCTCATTATTTCGGTCACTACCCAGAGCTCATGACCATAGGTGAGGGTTGGGACGTAGATGGACCAGTAAATCGAAAGCTTGCTTTCCAGCTCAGCTCTGTCTTCACCACAACAGTCTGACGCAGTGCCTACATCACTGCAGATGCCACGACAAACAACCGATCCATCTCACGCTCCATTCTACCCTCACTGTCGAACAAGACCCCGAGATACTTGAACTCCTTTGTTTGAGGCAGTAACTCTCTCCCTACCGTGAGGGTCAATCCATCATCTTCCAACAGAGCACCATGGCCTCAGATTTGGAGGTGCTGACTCTCATCCCAACTACCTCACACTCTGCTGCAAACCTCCCCAGTGCAGTCTGATAAGGCTGACAAAATCGACTAGTTGACTAATCTTACACATCCCCACTCTAGAGGGCCGCCAAAACTGGCAACACTGCAGTGAGCTGGGGTGGATCCATTTTTTGTTGCGCCACCATCTTGTGTATAAATAGTGCACCGCATTTGAGGATTTTAAGAATTATTTATACATATTTGCCACCATGTGAGCTGCTGATTGAAGCTTGGCAAGCAACACCACTCTACACTGTTCATATTCTAGATTCATATCTAGTGCATAAGCCAGCTTGAGCAGGTGGGTTTTGAGATGGCATTTGAAGGATCAGGAGTTCCAGAGCATGGGGGCAGTGCAACAGATGAAGTACCCATGGTGCTGAGGCGTGAGGTGGGGATGGTCAGGAGACCAGGAGAGGAAGAGCGCAGGGAGTGGGAGGGGGTGTACTCCTGGAGAATGTCAGAGAGGTAAGTGGAGGCTCGGTTGTGGAGGGCTTTGAAGGTGAGCAGTCAATTCGGTCTTGAACAGGGAGTCAGTGTAGTTGGAGGAGAATGGGGGTGATGTGGTCGGATGATTTGGTGCAGGTAAAGATCTTCGCTGCTGAGTTTTGAATGATTTGAAGTCTGTAATTAGTTTGGTGGGAAGGCCAGGGAGAACTGCATTGCAGTAGTCGATACGGGATGTAACAAATGCGTGGACCAAGACTTAAGCGCTAGACTGGAACGGTGATGAGCGGAGCCTGGAAATGTTGCGGAGTTTGGAGAAAGCTTTCCGGGTAATGTTTTTGTTTTCTTATGTGGGATTTGAATGAAAGAGTGCTGTCCAGGATGACTAAGACCAAGACTCTTGACATGGCTGGAGAAAGGTACAGGGAAGTTGTCAGTGATAATGTATGGGACTTGGGTGTTTTGGAAGCCAATGAGCAGGGCCTCAGTTTTGCTGCCATTGAGCTTCAAAAAGTTCAAGAGCGTTTATTGGTCCAGTGTGGCACACTGCATTCTGGTAGTTGTACATTTTCTACCACTTGAGTAAAAGCAATTTTTTCTTTGTTTCCTCTAGTCACGAAGAACCAATTAGGAAAGTATTTGTGTTTTTCTGCTGCATAGACTGCCCTGTTTTACGAAAAGACCATTTTTCTAGGAGTGAAATACTTCTTTAACAAACGATGGCAAAGATGCACAAAGCAGAGCAGGGAACGATGTGAATTGCATGTGGTCGTTTCATTCTGCAGCCATGCGAGGTCCGTACCATTTCAGTCCTTTAGCCGACATTAGGCATCGTCTGTAGATCTTTTTCATGCTCTGCAAGTAAAATTGTATCATAAGCATAATGTCTTGTATTAAAAACAAATCAAAAACTTTAACCCCCATTTTAAAAAGCTCTATAGTATTTCAACTGCCCTGCAATACAAGGATCAAAACAAAACAGACTTTAAATTATTATATTAGATTGATTATTAGATACAATCCAAACGCTGATGAAATCTTGCTGAGCTAAGCAGGTTTTTAGAGCTCTGTTTACTCAGCAGTGTCTCAGTGAGAGGGTTGACCTTTTTATTCTGATGTAGAAAGTCGGGAAATTGAAAATCAGTGGTTTCCCTGTTTGTGCAGACAGATGAGTTTCTTCTTAAAAGGGTGGTACAATACCGTCAGCATGCTAATAAAAGAATGCAGAGGTGGTTTATTTGGTGTGGGCTGCATGGCCTGTCAGGAGGAAGTGGTTGGGGATGATTTGTTTCTTTTTATCTGCTTTACTTTTGCTTTTGCGGCAACTCAAAGTCTCCACTGAAGTCATTTAAGTTTCATCTTATCTTGACAATGATTAGAAACAAAACAAAGTTTGCGTTTCTCTTTCACAACATTTTTATTAAGGTAGAAGATAATAAGTCCTGAGGTCGGTTTTACAGATGTAAGATATTTTAGACTGGTCTGTAGTGTGAGGTCGGCCTTGACTTTACTCCCAGATTATTTTAACACAAAGAATAAGATAAGGTTAAGATAAGATAAACCTTTATTGATCCCCATCCGGGAAATTCAGTTGTTGGAGCAGCACTAGGACAGCAGTAGTACAGATAAATAAAGTAAAAAAGAGAAATAATAAAAAGAACATAAAATAGATAGATAATGGAATAAAGAATACAAAACTATATAAGAGCTAATGGAGACAAAAATGCCATGGTCAGGTGACAGGTGTGGCACCAAATTACAAAAATGGACAAAACCCTGGCTAATTTGTGGTTCAGCTTTCCCAGCTAACATTGGGCAAGAGGCGGGGTACACCCTGGACAGGTCACCAGACTATCACAGGGCTGACACATAGGGCTCCTCACTTCCCAGTGAAACTCTGCCAAATCATGTTTAGCTAGCTCTTGAGCTGTTGCTCGAACTATAGGCTTTACATCTGCATTTTGTATTGCCCACTGCCCATGCTGCCATCACGGAAACAAAGACTATAGAAGCAGATCAAGAGACAGATTGCCCCTCTCTTTCTCAAACTCGGACCGGAATCCGATCAAATGTTAAAAATAGGCAGTGCTGATCGAATATATCAAGATTGTGTCACTGTATTGTAGGGCTGTCAACGAATATTCTAAATTTAAAATTTAAATTTAAATTTAAATTTATTATTTATTATTAAATTTAAATTCGAATTTGAAAAAAAAATGGACCTTCGAATGTGAAAATTGATATTCGATTGTGGAGAGAAAAAAAAAGCACCACCGCAGCTGTCCTCTTTGCGAGTGAGCGTTGGCATCAGACGCGCATTTCTCCACGCTGGTCGACAAGTGGTTCTGCTCCCAGCTGTTGTCTCCGTCACCCGGCTTGACACATTCGCTCGCGGCTCGCGCAGAAAATAGACCAGACGCCGAAACGATCGCTGCAGGGCGCGAGCCGGTCATGGTCCGGTGCTTCGAGGCTATTCGCAGCGCTTCCGCAGGCGGTGTGGCCACGGGTCAGAGAGGGGGGGGCGAGCGAGAGGTCCGCGGTCGTTTATAACGTAATGTTATCCACCTTATTTTCAAACACGGAAATAAATAGTGATCAACTTCCGTTTTTTTGTGCGTGACTTCCGGTCAGCCGCTTTCCCTCATGCTTTCCCTTACCGGAGCTAACGGTGCAAGCTAATTTTTTTAATTTTCAGTTGTTTATGTTAGTCAGTCAGTTAGTTAGTTAGTTAGTCTGTGTATTTTGTATAGATAACTGTGCCCACGTTTCCGTTATAACGGAAATTTATTCCCTCTAAACACGAATAAATCGCACGTCAATCATAAACTATGGACCAAAAAAGCACAATCTATCCCGAGTGAGACAAACTGCTTGATCCCCGTCTCCAGTGTACCAGCAGAGAACCTGCAGAACCGAATCAGTAAAAAAACACACCGGGCTAAGCCTCTCTACCTGAGCAGCTGAAGCTGCGGCTCGCACCCTCGACACACAGACGGTGCTTCTGCATGCCTGCCAAACGTGTGCGCAACTGTGAGAAATAAATATGTGAGGTGTACGCTGCTTTTCTATCTTTTTTTCCCTTTTCTTTCTTTCTCTCTGTCAGCGACATACACTCCTAACACAGGACGGGTTGTTTTAATTGACTGAGTTGATCATTAAGCCATAGTGATGCACGGATCGGCTCTGATAGCACCTGAATCAGCATGTACGCATCAACCATCCAGCCGTTACAACATGATTGAGCTAGCAAAGCAGTTTTGTGTTGCTATGTGTGGTATTTATTCAGTTTTGGGAAATCACGATGTCTAGAAAGCATCAGTGGCTGCAGCTGACAGGGACAGCTAACGTTAACACTAGCAGCAAAGCTAACATCAGGATCGTCATCCGTTAAAAGCCTCCCGTTGTCGGATATGACATGAAACTACTCCAGTTAGCTCAATCATGTTGTAACTAAGACATCCGCTGGAGAAAATATTTTTTTCACGGGCCACTTTGTGAGTTTAGTGAGTTATTACAGACACGGCTAACGGCTAACAGCTAACGGTTAGCCCAGCTAATCTACGATAACCATGTTATTAATTACACACAGAGAAAATACTAATGTTTGTTCAGTCATTGTGTTTATAGACTTTACAAACATCCGATTAGTCTAAACGGTGATATAGTGACGTGAAAAATGTGATATATACATATATATAGCTAAACTCAGCAAAGTAAACAACAAGGCGATTCCCATTTACACAGTGATAAGAGTGCTGGACCGGAAGTGTCGCACAAAAAAACGGAAGCTGGCTGCGTTCTGTTTTGCCTCCGTGTTTCTGTGAAAAATAAGGTGGATAGATAATTGTTTTATGTGTTTTAATGTGTAGGTATGTAAATGTTTATGTGGAAATAAAAATACCTACAAGTAGTTATGTTTCCTTGTATTAATACATATACAAGTATGTTTCCTTGTATTAGTTTGCCCTCTTGTGGACATAATGCCGAAAAAAAATATTCGAATGGTTCGAACCTGTGTTATTTTTAGAAGGAATATTCGAACGTCATTTTTGAGCAATGACAGCCCTACTGTATTGCCTATTTCTTGCCTACAGTTGTTACATCTGCTGCTTGAGTGTGTGTGTGTGTGTGTGTGTGTGTGTGGTGAGCAGAGTGGTTACAGGTGTGCCGGAGACTGAGCAGAGCACCACCAGCCGCATCTCATTCTGCAATCAACTGCCTACTTGTACTCAGCCCTGCCACATCCACGCTGCCAGATCGTAGCCACTGTTAAGTCAGTATACAGCTCGACTCTAGCTTCTAGTTGAATCCTTGACTTAAAACTTTGTCTGTAATCCTGTTTTCCTGTGTCCAACCAGCCTGCTCTGCTCTCCGGTCCGCTCTGCTCCACCTGCCCTCACCTCGGACGCTCCAGCCTACTCCCCCCTCAGCCTGCCCCCTCCTCAGACGCTCTGGACCCAGACCCCCTCACCCAGAGAGCTAAAATAAACCTTTTGGACTCAAACTGTTTGACTGTCTGTCCGCACTTGGGTCCTTGCTGCCGCCCCGTAACAACAGTGCTTTTTGAAACATATTTTAGTGCCGTGTTTAGCTGTAATTAGCAAGAATTTGTGAACAGGAAGTGGGCGCCATACTTTTTCCTGCACCATGAAAATGGAGATTGAAAAAACTGAGATCAAAAAGTAAAATTAGGCAGCGCTGATCAAATATAAACAAAGATTCTGTTACTGAGTTGCCTTTTTTCTCCTCAAATGTTCTCAGAAACATGTTTTAGCTCATTGTAAAACTGTAAGAGATCAAAATCGTTTCTTGCCAGCTGGCTGCCATTGTTTCAAATGGACGTGTTTGCATTAGGTCACCCACCAGTGGGAGTGTTTATTGAGGTGGTGTGGCGCAGTGCATTCTGGTAGTTGCAGGTTTCCTCCTTCTGTAGCACAAATTTCAAAAAGTATTTAAATTTTTTTATGGTATGGGTTTTCTCTTTGTCTTGGTCTTATACATAAGGAATCCCCAGACCGTTGCACACAAGACCTTAGCAACCAAAACAAGGTAAAAAAAAAAAACAAACAAAAAGAAATTAAGGTACTGACTGAATTAATTTTTGTTGCTTCTTCCTGCAATCATTTTCTGTTATTTGGGGATCAAATTTATTCTGTAGTTTGTGCTTTCTATGATTGTATTCTTCCAGAAGTATAACGCCAGGGCCACACCGCCCGCGAAAGCGCTGCAAATAGCCTCGAAGCGCCGAGAAGCGAAGCCAGTTTCCTTTCGGCGCCCATGTTAACCTATTGTGTCATCCACACCGGCTGTGCTACGCGGCGCAGCTCTGTGGCTGGCTCGCGCCCTGCAGCAATCGTTTCGGCGTCTGATCTATTTACTGTGCGAGCCGCGAGCGAATGTGTCAAGCCATGTGACAGAGACAACAGCTGGGAGCAGAACCGCTTGTCGACCAGCGTGGAGAAATACGCATCTGATGTGAACGGAAGTGCTCCGGCTCGCGCGAGAATTTCGTTGCGCTGCGCTTCGCAGCACTTCCACAGGCGGTGTGGCCCTGGCGTAATCTTTTCCTCCTCTGAAAACCAATATGGTTTTCTTGTCGTCTTCTCTTCTTTTTTCACTAACTATAAGCCAACTTTGTGTGACGATAACAATCTCTATGGAAACTTGTGCCACTGTAAAATCTCTTTCAACGCAGAAAGTGAGTTAACATTTTTCCTTAACTAAGGAAACCTTTTAAGGGATTCTGTGCAACAGTGTAAGTCTCTGAGCTAAGGAGAAATTAAGCTTCACTTGTCATAGTTAAGGAGAAAAAAAAAAGTTTTTTTGTGCAACTGGTCCCAGGACTTTATCACTCTTTTTGCAACTTTAAATTTGAAGTCTCCCTCCTCCACACACTCCTCCTTGTTCATGTTCTTTAACCTGCTTTGTTACAGACCTGTACGGTAAATTTTTTATCAAAAGGAAAATCCCTTTTTTCACTTTTAAAGGATGCGTTGGTGTTGCCATTTCCAGGATCAGTGATATCAAAGCATGATCAAATATCACTCACCATATGCCAGTTTCCTGTTTAGTGCTGAGTTGGTATAAGTATCGTTTCTGCACAAATGTATATGACTGACTCAGGAAATACTTATTACAGTGACATTTCACCTCTCTTTTTTTTAGTGATTGTCAGCACACTGTAGCGGCTTTGTTCTCTTAGTCGGTCATTAGAAAAACGCTGACAGTGGGATTTATGTCATGACTTTCTCTTGTAATGATTGTGTTTATGTCAACAGTCTTACATATTGCGCAAAATTGTAAAACTTTTCTTAAAAACATTAAAAGAAAGAAAAACATCTACATGAAGTCTGTGTTCCAAATCTCTGATTTAGTGCTGGTGCTGTTTTTTTGCTGCCACATCAAATCCTATCAGAAAGTAGTAGTGTATCCGCACAGACTCAATGTCATATGCCAAAGGTTGATCTGTTTTTTCTAAGAAGGCAAAGAACTTCAATTTAATATATCCTACACCCTGATTTTGACCTTAGATTATACTTCTTGAGAAGGAGAATTGGGAAATGGAAAATGCTGAATATGATTAAAGGTGCCAACTGTTGCAAAATTTTAAATGTAAATGTCAATCTGAGGACATCCACATATTTATATGGAGCTTGTTTTGTTGTTCCACAGAATTGGGCAGGTGACATCCATGATTACATGTTAGGCAATCTGATGGAAGCAGTTGTTGAAGTGATGTAGGCATGGACGTTTCCATTCCAAGTTTTTGCTAGACTTACGTTCTTCTGTCTATTCTGCAGGTGTTAATGGTGCTTCTCTGTGGCTGATGTTAGATGGTGGTGGCATGTGGCTGCAGGTCATTCATCGTGCTGAGGAAATCAGCTCTTCTCCTGCAACTCTGCTAGGTGGCTAGGCCGAGGTTTTCAAATGTTACATTAGTAAAACACTGAGTAAAAGATGGAGAAAATGGGCACCAGTTACAGGTGACAAGCAAGAATTAAACACGGCTGTGATCCCATTCATATGTTGTTGTTTTTTAAGCTGAACTAGCATCCTTCTGGCCCAACACATTCTCACTCCGAACTAGTCACATATCGACATTTGGTCATGGACTTCCACGTCCAGATATGACGTGCAAGGTACCCTCAGTAGGTATGCCTGTTTCATACATTGTCTCCTTTCAAAACACACTGACGTTTTCACAGGAAATCTCTGACATACAGTCTCTTTCAAATGAATGCACTATATCAGTACAACACTGCGCATTGACGTTAGTTTCCTCTAACAACTAACGCATGTGGTTGGGTTTAGGCAACAAAAGCACGTGGTTAGATTTAGGAAAAAACAACAGGGTTTGGCTTTATAATCGGGACGTGAACACCGCGTTTGTTGGATCCATTCACCACCCGTCCCACCCACCGTACTTGGACTTTTGACGCCTTGTTCTCATCCTGCCGCATTTCCCCCTGACGCCAGCAAGTGCCATTAAACTTCAACACAGACCGGCTGCGTATCATGCCGATGTTAAAGGAAGGCTGTTTTCGTCAGTGTCTGACTGCCCAAGTGGATTTCGACGACTTTGGAGTGAGACTGGGTTGGCTGGGCAGTGTACAAGCGTTTGGATAATGAATCTGTGCTCACATCAGCTTCCAAAGGTATATCAAAAACTATAATAACTTTTGATAGCGAGGTGCTTGGGTGCCATCCACCAACAATGGCTTCATTTCAGTCTTCACCAAAAAACAATAAACATGGCCTTCTCATGAGGATGAGCAGTAGCCTGGAGCTTATCTAGACACTGTATTCTGCTGGCCATAATCACTCATGCTGCACGCCATCTTCACCATGACACATCAGAGAGAGAGCTGCTTCTCACTCACAACGTACAATGAAGCACGTGTCATACACTCACAGATTACCCACAAGGCTACCACCCTTAAAGGCGTTCATAGTCTCAGTAAGTGAAAGGAAAACATAAATAACTCTTCTCAGAAAGAAAGAGGATCAGGGTATTTCTCAAAATGTTGAAGTGCTAATTTTACACAGTATCTTATGGACATTTGATGGATTATTTATTGAAATTCTGTATCGATGGGATTATCGCAAATGTATCACATTTGATTTGATTTATCGAGTTTAACACTGCAATTTATCATTCACTAACAAAGACCACGCCAAGAGTTACAATTAGTTTATTCCATGATTCCACTGATTTGGAATGAGGGTTGAGGGATGTGGAATGAAGGGATGAGGGTTGAAGGATGAGGGACAAGAGTTGAGGGATGAGGGTCAAGGGATGGTGGGAAGAGGATCAAGGAATAAGGGATGAAGGTCGAAGGATTTGGAATGAAGGGATGAGGCTTGAGGGATTTGAAATGAGGTATGTGGGATGAAGGGATGAGGGTCAAGGGATGGAAGGAAGAGGAACGAGGGCTGTGGGTTGAAGAGATGAAGGTCGAGGGATGAGGGAAGAGGATCGACGGATGTGGGATTTAGAACGAGGGTCAAAGAATTTAGAATGAGCGTCGAGGGATGCTGGCTGAAGGGAAGACGATCGAGTAATGTGGGATTTGGAATGAGGGTTGTAGGATGTTGGATGAAGGTTGAGGGATTGAGGGATGAGGGGATGTAGATGATGGGGAAGGAACAAAGGTGGGGTGGGAGAGATGATGAGAGAAATCAGGGTTCCAGACAGTCACACGGAACCAGGGAAGGTGAGACAGAGTGGGGGTGTCATCTTTTCGCCAGCTCTATTACGGATAGAGCCCCGTGGTGATTCCTGTATTCCGTGGACGGAGAGAGAAAAGGAAGAGATAACAGGGAGGGAAACAGATAAGGTGTGCTTAAATATTTTTAGTGCAGAAATAGATGAGATCGAGGCGTGGTCTTTGTTACGGAACTTGGTTACAAAACTTCATAAAAACATACATTTTATTGGGTCTCAAATGATCTCCTGTGTGTCCTTGGGACTCACTACATTGAAAACCTATCACAGTCACTGCCTTAATTGACCTCTGACTTGAAGCAACAGAGCAGTGATCCTACAAGAGCCTGTAGCATATTTCTTCAAATTCAAAATGTTATTCCCTCAAATAACCGTGTATGACATAATATCGCTTCTTCAAATGGATATCTTATGCTCTCAGACTACATAACTTTACATATTATTTCAACTTCCTCCTCATACTTCTCTCTTGATGATTGCAGCATTATACATTCACCAAGGAATTTCCAAGTGAGCCAAAACCCAAAATATAAACCCACATATCTCAGTCTGAGATTAAAATAAAATGTGGTCATATCTAAAATAAAATAAAAAGTTCTTCTGGGGGATGATTAACCAAGTCTGTTTTAATAGATCACAACTTTTGCGTGGGAAGTGGCTTACTCCTCTTTCAGGCCTCGTTTTGTGCGTACACAGTGTTGCTAAATGAGATCACTGGTCCCCACGGGTCCCTTCCAATGATTACATCTGAAACAATATATACTTAAAAATTCTTACACCAAGAACATGGACCTCCAGAACACCCCTTATAATAGATTGAATCACAGTGTTGTTAACAACAGCTTAAAGGGGAAACCCCCGCATCATCATCGTGAAACAGCATTGAGCAATCTCTGCCTCGGTTTGTTTTGAGCCACCAAATAAAGGCCCACCAAAAAAATAAGTATTAGTTTCTGTACGCTATATTTAGAATATTTTCACCACATTGCCTTGCTGTAAGACTGCGATTTCCAATGGGGAACTGAAGCCCTCCTTTAACACTGCCTGTTCAAGGCAGGAGTTTCACACTGTTATTCCACCTCGCCGTCCTTTATAAACGGTACAGTCACAGAATTGGGCAAAAAATTATCTTGCCTTTACGCGTTTAAGCATTTTAAGCGCCTCAAAAATGTGTAAGGTAAAGTGATAAAAAAATTCCTAAATATAGTGTACACTTAAACTGAAATATATATAAAAAAATTAAATTCAGTGTCAGTACATTTGGTTTATCAAAGCAGCAACACAGCATATAAAATAAGCACAGCAGAAAAGTGTTTACTATATCTTTAAATGTTGAGACAGTTGTGGCTGAAAATGACAAAAAACAACAACAACAGTTTGCCGATTTTCAAATATCTCCGCAATTCAAATCACTGGCTACTCGAAAGTGATTGTTGTTGTTAGCGTGATGTCACAGTGACTATATTCACTTTTAAGTGGATTAACATGAAATATAATTAAATAAGAAACATGCGTGTAAAGTTCAACCTCAAACTTTCAGTGTCGTGTCTTGACCCGGTAGAAGCACCGTGTGATTGTTTGGCAGTCCCCAACTTGATCCCAGCTGAGTTCAGTGTTTACTGTACATGACTTAGTTTACCCAAATTTAAAAGAATATACATCTTATTTTCATGAACGGGAACTTCAGTCTAATTTTGGGGTGTGCTAGGGGGAGGGAAAGAGTCCCCTCAATTAATTACTTACCAGAAAAGGATGTGGTGGACATCAGTTAGGCAAATACAGAAGTACAGCTCTGCCAGAGTTTGGTTCTTTGTACTCTCCAGTATCCTTGCAAGACTCTCTGTTCCTGATTCTGGCCCGGGTTAATCCCACACTGCTGCAACTACTCTTTGTCTGTCCCAGAATTTCCTTCGGTCTGTTCTGGATTTATAATTCATGCAGTAGTTCAGTGATTTTTTTTCTCTACCTGACTGTTTGCAGCGGCCCGTCAGTTCAGCGACCCTCCAGCAAAATGTGCACCCTCTTTAAGACATTGTCAGACTCAGTCAGTGGGATTATTCATTCAAAAATTAGCTTGTAGAGCAGGATATTTATATAAATCTGCTACAAGACAATC
The DNA here is from genome assembly GCF_041903045.1 of Epinephelus lanceolatus. Classification (NCBI taxonomy): domain Eukaryota; kingdom Metazoa; phylum Chordata; class Actinopteri; order Perciformes; family Serranidae; genus Epinephelus; species Epinephelus lanceolatus. The sequence continues at coordinate 4,719,480 of NC_135742.1, forward strand.
AGACACATAAAATCCAATTCAGTCTTAAAACTTTAAACCACCTGCAAGATGAAATACACCACCCTCTTGTGGCTACAATTCATTCTGGTCTGGTTTATTTCTTTTATCTGTGTAGTGTTGTCACAACTGGAACTTCAACACAATACCTTGAAAAATATTGATATTTAATGCCATTTTTAGTATGAGTTCAAAATTTTTATTAAATGATGAATATAAGAAGGCTATAACATGATGACAGAGACTTTTATTTCTGTTGGTAGTAGTAGCCAAGATCAGCAGAATCACTGTCAGAAAATGAATATTGAAACCATCAGGATGTTTTTATGCTGGATTAAATTTATATATTATTTCAAGTTTACATTTAAGCGCTGTTTTTAAAAGAGAAGATAGTTCATGGTTAGAATACACTGAAATTCCCATTTTTATAGTAGAACAGTGAGCACGCTGGTGGGTTTAAAATATCTGGACATCCCATACAAAGTCCGCCCGGGATGGCAATTAAGCTGCCATCTGTCGGGATTGTCTGGGACCTGTGTCTATTGGGCCAACCCATTCTCACTCCAACCTCATCACCTCGTCATGGACTTTCCACGTTCAGGTACGACGTGAAAGGTATCCGGGGTGTGTTGGTTGTTGCCGTTCTGGGACGGTGTGTCAAGTTCTGTCTGTTACATGCATTGTCTCCTTGCAAAAGGAAAATTAAAGCTGCATACAGTCTCTTTCAAAATAAATGTCAGTACAACGCCGCAAATTGACTTTTTTTTTCCTTCAACAACTAACGCACGTGGTTGGGTTTAGGGAAAAAGAACAGGGTTTGGCTTTATAACCTTCCGGTACGCAAACATTGCTCTCTCAGATGAAAGTCGGTGTTTGTCCCACCCTGTGCAGACTTTTGTCGCCTTAACTTTCGTTCTTGTCACATTGTGTTTCCCCCTGACGCCACCAAGCACCGTTTAACTATCATGGCGACTGGGTGGGTATCATGCTGATGGCTTTTTTTTCGTCAGCGTTTGACACCGCAAGTCACTGCCTAAGCACTGTATTTCAACGACTTCAGAGTGAGACCGGGTTGATTGGGTACGTGACCTTTTATCTAAACATGGCCCATCTCATCCAGTAATTGTTGTTTTGCCACACTCAACCACAAAAAGCTAAGCAGTTGGCTGATACACACTGTCTTTACCTCATGAGCTGAGAGCGGCCTCTTCCGTGGACATTTTTGTGGACATTCTGTTTAGGCTTGCGTTCCATTAATTAATTGTCCACTGTACCATCTCTGTATTTCGCTACACTTTACTTTTTGTTTGTTTTTGTGTATTTTGCATTGTTTCTGTTATTGTATTTTTTGTATTTTATCTTGTGAAGCACTTTGTGAGTCCTCTCTGTGAGAAGTGCTATATAAATAAAATTTACTTACTTACTTACTTACTTACTTAAACATGTCCATGATCTTTCTTTTACATTAGCCAGTTAGTTTCACCCTTGAGTCATTTTCATAACTGTCCTTTACTCGTTGGAAGGCACTGACAGCCAATTTTATCGTTTAGTTGGAGGACGAGTTGCTTGAATTTAGGCGCTCTGTGGCTTTTGCTGCATTAACAATATTATTTCAGAAAAAAAAAAATCCAAGTGTTAATTGATAATGGAAATTTTTATTTCTAGATGTTCGGACACGTGTCCTGCATCACTGCAAATGTGTCTGGAGGAGACACCCTAATCCCTGATGATAATACATTATGAATAACAACTGCATGTTGAAATCACAGAAACAGTGATATTGCAAGACTTTACCTCTTTACAAAGTATTTCTCACGTCACAGAAACCACAAATGGTGATACATGTGTTTTGGATGTTATTGTATAACTCTTGGTGGTGTGTCTGTGTTTTTGTTTTGGTGCTCTGCGCAGATCTTACACCTACTGGCCCTGCCCGCTGTCATCCCAAGCTCTCTGTGTGCAAAGGCGGCGATGTCAGCAGCACAGCGTGGAGGTCCCTGCGGACTGCTGGTAGAAGATTAACTCAAGATGCGACCTTTGTATAATGTTTTGTGCATACATGTACAGTCTATGGATTTTGGGATTTTAGTTGTTTTAATTTCCAGATAGAGTTTCAGTATACACAAATATATCCGTCATTATAACACAAAACACAAGTTTAACAGTACCAATTATCAAAAAACACACCCACTCAAATGAGCGGAAACCCCCCCCCTAAAAATTGAAGATGCCACATTTTTACATTTTTGATGTGTCAGGACAGGAAAAGTGCTTCCTACGCATACTTCCTTATTTGCCGCTTTATAAGTCCAGACTCTACTCCACTCTCATCACTCTCACATCCTCATTGGTGCTGGAAGATCAAAACAACCGCCGAGATGATGACTAAACCACTGCTCCTCCTGGTTGCTCTGACTCTCTGCTGCTGCATTGCCTCTATGCATGGTGAGAGATTTTCCATTTTTTATTTAAAACTGTTAATGACATAATTAGGTAGGATTTTTTAATATTACCTCTTGTTTTTTCGGATTACATGCTCTCAGTTTAGTATAGTATTCTTTAAAATTTGTGCAACTGGAGTTAATCAAACAGTAAGGTGTCATCTGCATATTGTTATACTTTACTTGTCTTAATATCTTGTCTTAATATCTTTAGGCACTTGGTGTTACTCTAATGTTTTTGTTACTCTAACATCAAATAATTAAAGTAAACAAAACAATGTTTTGCTGTAACTTCTGTTTATGTTGCCCTAACATCAGATTTTGTACATATTCATTCTTATATTTGCAGTAGGCAGGCAATTTGTCAACACATTTTATTTTTCTTTAATAATTGTCCCATGTTGTTCGTATTCACTGGGTTGAAAAGTATTGTTCAATTTTTTTAACATTGAATTAATTTATCTTATTTTAATTTACCTGGTTTTATACTTTTCATTATTCTGTCGTAAAGCGCAAGACACAACACTACTTTTTTATATCATTTTATTTTATTTTTTAATCAAAAACACTGCAACTTGCACTGATAAACGTTTGATTAAACTTTTAGTTTTGCATGTGAAAGTAAATAGTTCAGTTAAGTGTCAAAGTTCATTTTTGATCTTGGAAACAGTAGTTTCATAACTCAAGATCCACTTACTTGCTTTTTTCTGGAGCTTTTAACCACATCTCTCAGTCTTTCTCAGGTGACAGAGTTTGCTCATGTAAGACCACCTGTTATCACAAGAATCAAGGTTTACATTTTTCATAGTTTGAAACTGAGCAAACTCAGTCATCTCAGGAAGACAGGGAGATGTGGTTGAAAGATCCATGAAAAAGCTACTGACCTGATGTACCTTGAGTTCAGTTCATTCTCATTTTCAGGGTTTTCTCAGGAGTAAAATTTGTTGTCATTTTGAGGCTTAACAAAGTCAGACTGATTTTTAATCACTACAGATTGAATTAATAAATGAATTAAATAATTAAGCTTTTTTTAATTTAATTTTTCCACAGCTCTTCAGGCAGGCAGGTGCCAATGCGCACGGACGACCTCTAATGTCGTTCCTGTCCAAATCATCAAGAAAATTGAGGTGTTTCCTATCACTGGATACTGTCGCCGGACTGAAGTCATGTGAGTAGTCAAGATTGATTCTGTTTTTGTTACAGCTGCTGTCATTAGTTATTATGTCATTATATCATGATATGAGTAGAGCTAAGAGAGGATTCATTCTAAAGTAAAGTATGTAAAAAACAAAATCCACTGTTAGAAAAAACCTAGCCTTCCCAATGTACTTAAAAAGTACAGTAATAGTAGCTAAATATACCAGTAGTAGAAAAATTACTCAGTAGCAATAACACAGTGTAAAAATACTCAGTTACAAGTAAAACACTGATACTCAAAGTTTTACCAACCTAAAGTAATATCAGCAAAATATACGGTACTTAAAGTACTGACAGTGAAAGTGCAACACCCTGTTGTTGCTATATTTTGCATGAGATGGAGCAATTTTACATACTGTTGAACAAAATGCATTATATCTTTTAAGCTTATATATTTTATGTGTAAAATGCTAATCTGCAAAGTGACTATCTGATGTAGTGCAGTAAAAAGTACAATTTTTCCCTCTGAAATGTAGTGAAGCATAAGTATTATATAACCACTAAGTATGAATACCTTTAAACTGTACTTGCAGCAATATTCTAACATTTTAGGAAATATGCTCAGTTGCTTTCCTGACATAAAACAGTCATGTCTGTGCAGCAGCCACAGAATTAGAGCATCTGGGTAGTTAGCTTAGCATAAAGACTGGAAGCAGGGGGACACCAGGGCCTCAGGAAGTAGCTCAGCTTTGCCTCCATTTTTTTCCATTGGCCCCTCGTGTTACTGCAGTGACAAAAATCCCCCACACCTCAAAAAGTATTTTCTCTGTAGACCACCACTGCAAAAGATACATCTGTAAAACTGTTGACAAGACACCTCAAATTGCAAACAAGGTCAATTATGACTCTTTCTATGATCAATTTTTGATCCATGGAGGTTTCATATTCATAAAACTTTCTTGAGATGAGAAAAGTGATTTTAAAATCTGTGATGTCATCACAGTGTAAATTGGATTAGCTGATTGTGGGCGGGGCTAGTGGGAGAAACACTGCTATGCATATTCAGTGGGTCACATACTGTAAACCCGGAAGCTAGAAACTTTTGGTGTATGCCACCCTGCAAGTAATTCCACGGGGCTGAATAGGCGCCATCTTGGGGTCTAGTATCTAGTTAATGTTATACATCTAAGGGGGAGACAGCTAGCTTAGCGGTCTCCACAATTCAAAAATACAACCAGCAGCACGTCTAGAGCACTTTCATTTTATTTTTTCTCATTTATTTTTTAACTTGGGAGAGGGCCAGGCTAGCTGTTTCCCCATGCTTCCAGTCTTTATGCTAAGCTAAGCTAATTGCATCCCAAAATAAGTGCATCTCCCATAAAGTTGTACTATTCCTTCAAGTGCAGCATTTGAGTAAATCTAATATACTTCCTACCCCTGCTCTGGTTTGTCATCAAAGCAGTGACGCAACTTCAACTCTGCACTCAGAGCAAAAGTGAAAGTTGTGAAGTAGAAGAACGAAGTTGCACAAATTGGAAAAAACACAAGTTATCGACTAGTATTTCAAAATACACAACTGTAGTATTGTATCACTTAAGTAAAAATACTGCAGGTTTCAATTCTGTTTAACTGAAACTTTACATATACATTGAGTACAGTCTGAGAGCTTCTTCACTCTTATTAGAAATACAAAATGTAACCCCTGTCCTTTTTCCACAGAGTCACCAGGAAGAACAACTCTCGTGTTTGTGTCGACCCCAACGCAGAGTGGGCCAACAGCCTGCTCAAGCGTTTGCAAAGGTAACGATTTGCTTTTACTTCTATCGGTGATTGCGTTCTTGTACATCAACATGATTTTAATCAATAAGATCAGTTTAAAATACCTGGATTTTTTTATATCATTATAAATCGATTGTCTTCACATTTTGGACTGTAAGTCAGACACAACCAACTGACCCTTCGCTTAGCCCCGCCCCTTTGTGATGGTCGGTCAAGCTAGCATGGAGCCCACACTGTAACTAACTGCACTCCCTGAAGAAATAGTATCATATTTTTGTAGAAACTAAACAGTGATTCCAGAGAGAAGCAGACAGAGGGGTCTACAATCTGTGTTTGAAGGATATATCCAGGATGTCAAACTGACTCAGCAGCAACAACAGGTTAAAAAGACAAAGATAGTTAGAAGCTAAAGCCGAACTATAGGCTACAGATCACAGTGTAAAAGTGAACCACCACATCACTGCTGATCACCACAGAACACAGAACTTTATAATATCAATTTGGAGGCACTTTTATCTTTTATCACTGTTGTATTTGACAAGCTTCTGTTTTCTAATTTTCTGTCCTTGAAAACAAATACAAACAAAAAAGTCATATCTTCTCCGACAGTGTGGATTTACTGGTATTTCATTGTGTCAAAGGAATGGCTTCCTCCTGTCTTTGTCATCAGTAATTGTGGTAATGGTTCTAAAAACTTTACTAGAATCCTATAGTACTGTATCTGCTCGGTCATTATCATGTCATCCTTGACCACCATGCAACACTGAGTTACTGTGTCTTGTATTGTTTTATGATGTAACTGTTACTTGCTCTATCTACAATCAATTTTTCTTGTCTTGTTTTGATTACAGTAAAAACCAGAACTCAACTGCCAAGCCATCCACTGCTGCCTCCACAACTAACTGATCACATTTTGTGGCACGTTTTGACATATCTGTGGCTTCATTTAAATTCATCAAACTGTGAATGACTGCAGGAGATGCTGTCCAGCTTTAAAAACTGTTTGTAATCAAATTTTATACAATTCAGCATCTTAAGCTGAAGTTTTCTTTGATGCATTGGGCTTTTTTTTTAAGTTTTAGATGTTGATAAAATGTGAATATTAGCACAATAATGCTGTTTTAGTGCTTCCTCATATGCCTGAAGTACTGACTCTTGTTGTCATAGACTTTATCTGTGCTGTTTTAAGTATATAATGTGTTATCAGGGAATTCATTATTGCTGCATGGATACTCAGACTCTGAAATAAAAATGTTTTAAATGTGTTTATGTTGCCATATTAGTGTCAGAGCCCACAAATCTATACTGTGAAGTCAATTAAATTTTAATGAGGACAAATAGAAGATGCTGTCCTGTAACTTTGACTCTGTAATGTGAATCAAATGCCTCGATTATATTTGGGATAATGCTGTAACCTTTGACATGTTCACGTTGAATCCATGACTTGTCTTCTCATGACGAATAAAAATCATAGACACAAAGAATCTTTCAAAAAAATGACATGTTTATTGCCTACAGGAGGTGGAGAGAGTCGGGGCTGTGTGTGGAGAGATGATACAAGTGCTGTTGAGCATGTTTGGTTTCAACTGAGGTGTAACAGCTTTACATACTAAATACAGCTGTAGCCTTTGTAGAGGTCCTCCAGTCATGTCAATATGTTGAGACAAAATAAGTGGCTTCCCCCAGGAGCCAGTGAGGTTCACAAAATGTTCGACCATCACTTTGTTTTTTGGATGAAAACCTCCGCTGTAACCCAAATGTCAGCTTTTTGGGGACCTAATTTTATCATTCCTGAAAAAAGGCTGTGTTCAGACTGCCAGCCTATTTCTGTTTTTTAGAATATCCAGATTGATTTTTGATAGTCTGGACAGCAAATCCAATCTAAACTACATATCAGATTGTCTGAAATGCAATTCCAATCAGGTTTTTACAGATGTGTCACAGCCTGGCCGCTCAAATCAGATTTCAAAGTGTCTTTTGTTTCACTCGCAACGCAACAACATCAAATCCAGAGCGAAGGAAGTGCTGAGCAGAATCCAATTTGCTTGCATAGCACTATGGAAGAGTTCTGCACCACAACTTGACGATTGCTCGGAGGGCCAAATAATGGACCTCCATTTCTCATGCTTCCTTGTTAGTACTGACCTACGTACCTACAGCATCACTACCTACATAGTACTGATGCCTATGTTGTGACCACAGTAACCCATGCAGATAGGTTACTGATATCTGGACACACAAATCTGATCCGATCACTTGCAGATAACAGTATGAACAGTCTGTCTTAAAGATCTGGTTTGAGAGAAAAATCTGGTTTGCTTGCAGTCTGAAAAAAGCCAGTATGTCACATTATGTTTATATTTGCATTGTTTGTCTTTGTCTTTTCCTTGCAAAACACTTTATGACTTTGGCAAACAGTGTACGTACACCAGTGATTTCACAAAAAGGATGGTCACAATCTCAACTGCGAGATTAGACATCCTGAATTTCAGTCCATAGTTTGGGTCAAACTGCAAAAACACTGCATCCTAAAGTTTCCATACTGCTCTCTAAATTCCTTCTCCTTTCAAATCCTACGCATCTCCATTAATAATTTTAAGTCTCTAATCGCAAGCTTGGATAAACCCTGATGACATCCCTATTGCATAATCAGGGTTATTTTTTAAAACTTTTAAATGTAGTAGTACTCCTCCAAACAGGAAAACTTAACCTTATGTGTACGATCAGGGTTTTCCTTTGAGAAAAGTGCAACATAAATAATACGTTTATTATGATTTAAGAAGAAATGTGTCAATTCACAGAGGAGAATGTAATCTTGTAAAGTTTATGAAAGCATAAAAAATCCCCAAATTAGAACAGGAGATCTTCATCCAAAATTGATGAAAGGTGCTGCAGATATTCTTATTTCTAAGTTCTATATATGTCACCAGTTTTAGTAAGGCTGTGATATATCTTGTAAGAAAGAAACTAATGAGGTAATTTGGTGCCTTTCACTGATTTTAAGTCTTTTTCTGGGGGATTCAGATTCCACTGGGCCTTCATGACTTAAGAGACAAATCCTGACTTTCCATCTGCAGTGTGCAGCTTTAATTTTCAAAACAAAAGTAAGGAGAACTTCTACAAAGGATAGATCTGTATTTTTTTGTCAGAGGAAAACCACAAAGTCAGCACTGCCACCTACGTTAGACAAACTTCCACTCGTCCTCGCAGGCGAACAGTAACTTGTGTCGCTGCAGTTGTGCAGTTCTTGACATTTACTTGTCAGACACGACGCACACTTTGGCTTCCACAACCTGCTTCGTCTAAGTTTGGCAGCTCTCCACCACAAAGCTGCAAGTTTTCCTTCCAACCAAACCCTCACTGAGAGCTTCCTCTTGGTGGAGGCTGGTTGGACTGAAAACCAATCTGGTGAAGAGCTGCTTGTCATGAATCTGATAACAGAAACTTAACTCTGTTGTTACATAGAACAGGTTTGAGTGGAGCTCTTTAAAAATCCTCGAGAAATAATGTAGCACCGTCGTTGGTGACTGCTGGTGGCTTCACATGAATAAAATTTGCTTTAAGTTGCTGAAAGGCAGCAACTTTAAAATACTTTTCCTAAGAATGCTCCAAGGAAATAGTTTGTTTAAAGAAAAAACAGCCTTGCATTCCTTTTTCTGATCACTCCTGGAATCGACAGGTGGCAATTGTAAGTTTGAAGGAAGGACAGTCAAAGAAAGTTGTTTTCTTAACTGTCAAATAAAGTGACGGCGAAGACTTTTCAAGGTGTTTTGACACTGAAGTTGCTGACGTTCCCCTTTATAGTCCAAATCTTTTGTTTTCTAATGGCCTCATTCCAAAAATTTAAACAGTGAATTAACCTGTTTAGTTTTGTAATTTAACAAAGATGATTTACTTGAATTTTGACGACACACCATGCATTTTAAAGGTTGTATCGACTCTGCTCAAATGTGCATCACCTCATTTTTATCACACTTATTTGGTGTGTTTCTGAATTCATATTCCACAGTATAATTTACAGGTTAATACACTGAGAATAAAACATTTATGCGGCATCCTTTAAGTTCATGTTTCCCAGTTTGGACGCAGCGGCCTGGCCTAGTTGGAGGCGTCAAATTTGACATGTAAAAGCTGATTAAAAAAACAACAAACCCTTCATCCGAATGCTAAATGCTTTAACAGATAATCCTCATGCCACCAAAAATCTCATGTAGCGCATTTGTAAAATCAGCCTGAATTAACTTAAAAAAATAAACCATGGCCAGATATTCAACAACAGGATTTTTACATTCAGAAATCACATGCGATGATCATCGTGATAATCCTGTGAAGTTTACAGCAAACTCTTTGTAGAGAAAAACTGCAATAACAAGTGAGAGTGTGCATCTTAGATATCTGGTAGAAATGATTTGTCCTTGATGTTATGGATACAAAAGAGCTGTTTGATTTAAAAAACAAACAAACAAACAAAAAAAAAAAAAAACAGAAACCAGTCTGAGGTGAGCAGTGATTCCTTGTGATTTCATCCCCAGGAGTTGGTTCAGGAAGGACTGGAGGGATGAATTGATGGATGGATGAATGGATGGCTGGATGATGGCGCTGGGTTAATCTCTGAGTGTCTTGGTCTCATGGGCAGTGCTGCTGTTGGAGAAATTGTACAAACTAGGCACGTTGTTTGTAGAAAAAGTATGCAAGGTGCGCTCTACAGAGACAAAATTAACAGGGCAAATGCTTATAGGTAATGAAAGGTGGATATTATTATGAAAAATGTGGAAGAAGTGGCTGTGGATGTGGGGTGAAAGGGTGTGAAAGGGATCTGGAAAAACATTTTTTTGGGAAAACATCGAGTAGAAAGAGGCAGAAACAAAAGTAATTTTGATTAAGCATCATCTCAGAGCGTGAGGAGCTTTGGGCGGTCACTTAAGATGTGCACTGACGAAATAAAAGCCATCAAGACAAACTGCTTTTTAACCTAGAACATTTATCTTTTTTTCTCAAAAACTTGGTAATACTGAATTGTACAAAGTACCAATTGAAAGACTGCATGTTCGTCAGAGACAGAAAATGCCCGTAGTTCAAAAACAAAGTTGGACAGAGACCAGTTTTGTCTCCACAAGAGTATCAGAGACAGGTGGAGGTGGTATTCACATATGAGATCTTAGTGCACCGGGCAAAGAAAAAAAGTACAACACCAGGTACATCTTTGATTTGTGAGAAAAAATACGCCCCGTAATTGGAGAATGGTACATTCCCCTCACAGATGTGAAAGACGCCCCGTCATCAAAGGCAAATTTAATTTATGTACAGCTTGTTGTACAAAATCAGAAAACCCAGTGAGGTGAGTTTAGGAGTGAAGTATAGGCCTCAGAATGCTCACAAAGACAGACTTCATCAACTCCACCAGAACTGGAGGTGTATGCGTTAGCGCCAAATCATGTGCAAATGAAGCAAAGCAGATGCTGCCCGTCCAGGCTGGTTACACTGATCTGACTGCAGTTTAAAGCTGAGGTTACAGGGTGCCGTGTTGTGCTGACACCATTTATCCCGAAAATTATGGCTTTTCTTGTCAAATACTAAACAAAGCAAATGCTTTGACTAATTTAACTAATTTAATCTTAAAACATCAGGATTTACTCGACACCACAGTGTGAAATGTGCCAGATATGTTAAACACTGTGAGTGCATGTGCAGACAGCTGTAGTCCCCCTGCAGAGGAAGGGCTGGGTGTCAAACCTCAGTGTTTTATTTTGTACCAGTCTAAATGTGCCCGTTGCATCAACTATGGAGTTTTTTGTTTTTTGCTAATTCTTCACTCAGATTGTTCCTGATTTACCTTAAAATTTTGCCAATTTTTGACTCTTATTTTAGGCAAAATAGATGTACAGCTGATTGTGTTTAGACCAGTGGCTCTCAAAGAGTGATACTGTTTTTTTATAGGGTTCTCATAGTCATGGAATACCTGGAAAAATCCTCATGGAACTCATGGAATGTTGTGGTTTGTAATGCAGTTAATTATAACCTTCCCATAACATAACTTAACAGAGAATATGTTTACCATAAATTAGCCGTTGATATACGTCAATTTCGGGCTGCACGATGCATCCTTTCAGCATCAACATTGCAATGCGAAACAGCTGTATCGAAGGACGTGCAATGTCAAGTGAGGCAAATTAACTCAACATATTTGGTGCTTGATACAAAGGGAAAACTTGCCCAGTTCTCATTTTCCATGACTTACACCAGCCAAGCCTTCAGCTTTTAGATGTTACGTGTAACTGTGACATAGTGTGGCGGCGTTTCTTATGGGAAGCGAGACTCTCCTGCATGTGTGTGTAGAAAAGTATCGTAACCAGGCCAGCAAGTGCAGCAGACACAGTGAAGTGCAGTCAGTTTTGACACCCAGTCCTTCCCCTGCAGTCATTTATCCCATCATTGATACTTGAGTCTTACAATTAAACAAAATGTATTTAAAAAGTGTCCGAACCAAATTAATCTGAACACTTTTCACACCTCCTGACAACTCAAAAATTTCACTAATTTAAACTTCCCAAGTTACTCTTTTTGGGAATGGAAAAAAAGTGCAGCAGCAGCAGTTTTATTTTTTAAAAAAATCACCAAGACGTGGGACTTCTACAACAACAACAACATATATGTATGTACGTACATACATTACCTGTGCTTTATAAAGGATTTTCAAACCAGTAGCTTCCTGTTTGGTTTTGCTCTTACGACGCGACTCCGAGAGTCTTCGGTTTGAGAGGTACTGCTGGATGCATAGCATAGCCCTGAGTTACAACTTACATAAAGGGCTATTAGTTCTAATCATCTGACACAAATATACAAAGTCCACAGGAATCTGGCATTAAGAGGCTCCAACAACTGATTTTATAGTGAGCATTTGGTAAATACATTCGGCTCCTGGTCACCAATCATTGGTGGATTCTTCTCAGGAAGTTTTTATCTCTGATCTTATGGTCGACAGATCATAAGTCACTCATTCTGGGGAGATTCTTTGGCCAGTCAGGTGAAGGGAAAACGGGACAATACTCTTTTAAGACCTAAGGTGTTTGAAAGCACGACTTCAAAAGCTAAAAGTATAAAGCGCATTGTTGTTCAATGAACAAACAACAAATATATATTTAGTTTGTTTGTTTTTTTCGAAGCAAGTCAAAGAGCAGGGGGCTTATTTGGCTGTGATGCTTTTTAATATTTAGGATTTTAGCTCTCATTTGGCCTGAACTGATTGTTTTACAACTTCATTGTGCTGCAGGAAAATTCCAAGTTGCATCTTTTAAACTACAGTGAGCACGACACCTCTGCAAAATATTTAGCCATGACCAAGAAGAGGTACGAGACTGGGATTATGGAAGAAAAATCGTAGAGGCGAATGCAGCAGCTCAGTAGCATTCACGCAGCGACGTGAGGCGTCTTTCAGGTTGAGATTTGCTACCTGGCAAAAAGGATGCGTCAGCTGACATCCTGTTTAGGCAGCGTAATCCCAAATTATATGAAAATGTGATACAGAAAAAACTCCTTCAGTATTAGCAATGCGTAGTGATTCACCGACAGCTGTGACACGAGATGATTTGATATTCTAGTTCCCATTTGAAACACAATTTAGTGTTATCATGTCGTTACATTACTTTTAAAAACGCCCACTTGGTACTTTCTCACATTAAAAATTGTAGGTATTTCCTCCTTATTTAATTGAACTAAGTATTTTGTTGTTTTTCGGCTGATCCTAATTGAAAATATAGACATGCATTTACAATAATATCTGATGTAAACAAACCTTTCACATCCTTGTAAACGTTCCTTGTAGTGTTACTCCTTTCGTTAAAACACCTGTCAGTTTATTTGGGAGTGCGACTGTAACACAACGTACATGTTGTGGTGCAGCATTAATATTATGTTGTGTTTTTACTCTATAAAGATTATTTCACAGCTGTTTGAAAATGTCAAAAGAAACCCCAATTAATTCAGCTAATCTGCTGACGTGTAGTTTATCACTAAAACGTTGATAGTATTAGGTTTGTTGTTGTAGGAGCAGAATCTACAAGCGGTTCTGATCATATGTAAGGCAAAAAAAAGAGAAGAAAAAACAGAAACTGACATTGGGGGTTACCATAGCAACCTCATCCCAAGCCCAACATTTGGTATCAAGCCTTTTCAAGGGGAGAAAAAATGTAATAAAATAAACATTTACAGTGTGCAAAAACACAAAAAGGAGCAACAAACGGGCGAATACTTCACTCCTTTTGGGGAAGGTGTGTCTCAGGATTGGAAGGTCGGATGGTGTCTGAGTTTTATCATGATTGGTAAACTGTACAGGGTCTTGTATAAAGCTGGAGGGGGGGAGGGAAGGACAGTGTTTTGAAGGTTGGCGGGGCTCTCTCGGGCTCCACTACCTGTGGACTGGCAGGTGCAGCCCGTTGAGGGGGTTGAGCGAGTGGGGCGGGGGAGGGTGCAGCTCCAGCTGGGCCAGCAGGGAGAAGTGGTCCGAGGGGACGTGGGGGTGGGGGCAGCCGGTGATGTTGTTGTCGATGAGCCACTGGCTGTCCAGCGGTCCCAGCAGGCCCAGGACACTCATGTGGGTCTTGGAGAAGAAGATGTAGTCGATAACGCCCTGCAGACACAAATATATCAATTCAGAGGTGGTCACCCAACTTTAATATGAGTTATGAAGGAAATGTGTCCATAAACTGGGACTTAAGACTTCATTCCTTATCAGACAAGACTTTTTTTGTATTTCACAGTGCCTTTAATGCAAACACAATATGGTAAACTTTCCAAATGCATTCTTATATGTTGTCCTGAAGGAAAAGTTTGACCTGGGACTAAAACCTTAGATCGAAACGTGGGTTTTTGAGGCCTGACAAGTGTCTCTTTGACTTAGTTACATATGTGTTTATTTGCATATGTCGCTGAGAATTAGACGGTAAGATTGATACTACTCAGATTTTTTTAAGGTATCTCTTGGGGCTATATTGCCTTTATCTGATGGGACAGCTGTAGCGTGAATGATGTGTAGCAAAGAGTCGTGGTTTGGAACCCGAACCTGCAGCCGCTTTGGAAAGGACACAGCCCTTGTATATGAGGCACCTGCTCCATGGCGTGAGCTAGTGGGCGCCCTACCACTTAGATTTATGAATGGTAAACATGAAGCTGTAGCCAGGAGACTGTTAGCTTAGAATAAAGACTGGAAACAAGGGTAAAAAGCTAGTCTGGCACACAAACCCATGTGAATAAGTGATTTGCCGTTTCAACACGTAACGTTTTATGTCTCCGGGTCGGAGACAAAATGTTTTTTGGGCTGTCTGTTCGTTTGTCCATCTCACATCCATCTGTCTGTCCCATTCTTGTTAACGTGATATCTCAAGAACACCTGGGGGGATTTCTTAAAATTTGGCACAAACGTCAACTCAAAAATTAACATGCTATTTATGACAAAACGTCACATAAATAATCTAATAGGATTCAGTGATGACATTTTATATCCAAAAGGTCAAAGGTCAGCTTGACTGAGACATTATGATGTTCGGAAAAAAAAAAAAAAAAAAAAGTTTCTGGCCATTATTCAACGTCATATCTCAGGAACAGAAGGGGAGACATTTGGTCAGATACTGAACTGGTGACTCCTTGAAACTGTGCTGATTGTTGAGCTCTGGGTTGAAGATGCTTGTAAAGCATCTATGTTTTACAATTTGTAGCTTCCTTGCAGCAACATCCATATTTTCAAGTATTGATCTCAGAGGCATACAACCACAAGGCGACAATTCTAATAGTATTTATTAAACAAGCAAGATATAACATGTTAATGTGTGACCTTTAGAGGTGCTCTTATGCAGATTTTACAGGCTAGAAGTGTCCCCTGTTTCCAGTCTTCATGCTAACCTAAGCTAACCTCTTCCTCACTGTAGCTTCATTTTCTAGCATACAGAGATGAGAATGGTATTAATCTTTCCATCCACCCTACGTGGGTTATGTCACTCCTGTCGGGAAACTCTTTGTGTCATCTGATGTGATTCTTTATCTTATGGAATGATTCCAAAATAAAAGGTCACAGGTGGGACAGATGCATCAATCTGCCTTCTTCAGTACTTTTCTTAAAGAAATCTTGCAAAAAAAAAAAATCTGACATACTCAGTTTTTATGACTAGATTTTAGTTTCAGAAAAATAAATGCTATAAATGATATCCTTTGGCATTCTTGGGCCAAATAAACACATGCACTGAGAAGTGACTGAGTCTTAAAAGTTTTCTACAACTACACATTTATTATCAAAAATGGACAGTTTTGGGGAAAAAAAAGAAGAATATTTTGCATATGGGAAGGGTTGATGTTTTCGAGAAGGAAAAACCTCTCAAACCTAAAAGGTCATCCACTTGCCTGCAAAGTAATTTTAATCTATGCATACTTAACAGATAAAATCGCTTCATGACGCAAAAGCCAACTGTTTCCAAACCAAAAAAACCTGAAGTCCCTAAAAACACTTTGGTTGGTGAAAGCTAATTTATTCTGCCTCTCTTATCATTCATTTTTCATTTTAATTTTCTAATAATTAATTATGTACTGAAATAAACAGAAACTCAGTGAAGATGCATCTAAAGACAGTAACACAAGATACTGCAAAGAAAAATGAACTTCTACACAACACAGGGATTCTTTAGTTGTTCTGAAAGGTGCCAAAAAAAATATCTTAAAGATCTGTATCACAGAGATAAGCTCAATGTTTTTATGAGACCTGTGCATGTTAAGAGTGCGTGAAAAGGGAAACCAATGACTTCTGACATACAAAAAAAAAGATCAGAAAAACTGCCTGCATGACTCACTAGAAACCAGAGCAGAGACAACAAGACTTATCAGAACAAATACTGACACGCGCTTTACCACCAACGCATCTGTAAAAAAGCGTAGAACAGTTGTGCTGTGTTGTTTCGAACACTCTACAGACGCGATAACGTTCATGGTTTTCCATTCTCACTGGGATCTCCCATCACAAAAACAGTCATAGTGATATTAAACATTCCACATACTGCATGTGAACCTGCCATATCGAAAATACTGTATCACGTCAGCTAGTTTCGTGTTTGCACTCACTGAGCCTGTGCTGTGTGACTGTCCATTATGTTGCCTAATGGAAGGACGTCCCATTGCAATAGCATATGATCTAGAGGGCTAAATATAATGGCTAAGAGCAAAGCACACCTAAAGAACTTTGTGATCGCAATGTACAAGTTATGTGAAATGCACTGCGGACTTGAAGAGAACACAAACAGAAAGAGGTTAAGAGGTTCTTACCTTAAAGTCATATGTGTAGTTGGTGTAAGGCATTAGATTGCTGTCGTAGGCGCTCTTCAGCTGGAAGCTGTGTGTGATGCTCCCATCTGAGTTGCCATTCTTGCCATTCTTGCCGTTGCAGCTGAAGTTGGTCAGACATTCATTGTAGCGTAACTCCTTGAAGTCCTTGTGGTTCTCGGCCACTCCTCCGTTGCTCAGGTATTCCACCACACCTGGATAATACAGAAGGTGAAATGTTTATCCTTAAGCTCGGCGCATGAATCCAGAATATCCCTCTCATTTTATAAAACAATACGAAACTACATTTGCAGCAACATAAATTAAAGAAGACTAAGTGATTGAGTGCGAGACTAAAACAAAGTCCCTGAAAAGTGAGACAGTCCTACCGGAGTCGGGCAGCGAGTTGAGGTCAGCACACAGGACGATGGGGATGGAGGACGGGTCGGATGTCGGCGAACCGGTCGCCATGGAGCCCGAGGCCCTTTCAGCGATGCTCTTCAGCTCCGACAGGAACATCATGGTTTGAATCAACTTGACGTCCGAGTACTCAGGGTCCCAGTGCATGTGGGCGTTGGCCACCAGGATCAGCTGCCTCTCCTGTGTTGGCTTCATGCCTGAAGACAGAGAAGAGGAAACTGGATTATGAAACAGATACGCAGCTAATGCAAAATAATGTTTAGGTGAGATGAGAGAAATCTCAAAAGGGATTATAAATATGTCAAAGCATTAAAGTAGAAATCTGGAAA
Source organism: Epinephelus lanceolatus (assembly GCF_041903045.1). Lineage (NCBI taxonomy): Eukaryota > Metazoa > Chordata > Actinopteri > Perciformes > Serranidae > Epinephelus > Epinephelus lanceolatus. The sequence goes on from NC_135742.1 coordinate 4,736,881, forward strand.
AGGCAACAAACTCAACAGAATTTGAAAATACAGCCTCCTCCTGCAGCTCTCCCCTCTCTGTCCTAAGCCCCTCCCACCAGACGACCATGGACATATGCACTCACTTCATATAGTGACCCAGTGTTTCCCAAACATTGAATTATTTAATCCTATTTCACTGTAAAGTTGCACACAGCTCATTCACTCTCGCCCTGCTTTCTCTCTGCTTATCAGACCAAAAAAAGAGAGAAGAATTAGCGACTAGCCATCCCACAGTCTGTCCATCCCATTCCCCACCACTGTGGACCGCTTCTCTAGTAAGAGAGCAGGCAGCAGCTTGGAGGACGGATCTTTGGTCGGTGGCTGTAGTGGCTTTGTTTTCAGCCACGGCAAACCCCCCAGCAGAGGGTGTTGCAGCAGGCATGTGGCCAGCAGCAGCAACAGCATCAGTCTCCCTTTTTTGGGTTGCTTTGCAGTGTAGCCAGTTATTGCCAATGCTGGAATAGAAACCTTCTCTGCAGTACTGTCTGCCATTAAATCAGGTTTTCAGCATGTGCATCTGCAAATAGGAACGCCCTTTCTCTAAAATGACCCCTGATTAGCCAAAGTCTCCCATCATGGCCTTTATCCCTTTTCAACAGTCATGGGCTGGCTTGGCTTGGTTTAGGCCGTCAGTCCAGCACAGCAGGGATTTACATTTCCAATATAGCAGGGTCATCAACATCTCACTGTTTCTGCTTTTAGTCTTCCTCCCTGCTGTATTATGAGACTTGCCTTTATTGAAGAAAAGCCACTAACAAAGTTCCACAATTCAGTGATAAACGCATTTCATTTACTTTACATTCTTCGTAAAAAAGGTCCCCCGTTATTGTGTTGTTTGTTTTTATTGTGAAGCAGCAAAATAAGGAAATGTTGAGATTTTTTTAACAGCATTTTCCCACAACTTCTGATGGTGAACATAAACAGTGAAATAAAGCAGATATCTAAAGTAAAAACAGGACGCAGGAAAGAAACTAAACTCCAAACCACAGTGATTCAGTTAGAAGCTACAGACGTACTGAGAGCTGAACACAGAGACAACAGACACAGGTTGGCGAGACATCACCATGACCTGCTTGAGGGCGGGCAGCCCGGCTTTTGGACCTACTCTGGAAAAGGTCTTTGGTGCAGTTCGTCATGGCACAGTGTGTCTAAAGTGATAATGGAAACGCAAAGTGGCACAGCATGGCTTGACTCGGTGCGACCAAAAGTGACAGTGGAAAAAGCCCTTTAGATTCTCTAAAGTCTGAAAGCAGCTAAGAGGAGGTGCAGACGTCTAGTTTTCTCTCAGTCCTCTTGAATCACAATATGTAGTTTATTATGGGGTTTTGCCCAATAATGCCAAAATTAAACTGCTTACCTCAGCTTCATATACAATAAAAAAACTTTATAAAGACTGAGAAGGGACAGTTAATCCCCACAAAACCCCCAAATGAAACCTCAACACAGTTGACTTCTGGTCACAGAAAAGCACAGAGCGCTGATGCAACTTTAGAAACATCTGAAGTGCTGAGACATTAAAATAAAAGAATAAGAGGGAAGAGAAGGAATTACAGGACGTGAGTGAGAAAGAAATAAACCACAAACAGGGAAGTTATACTGTACACAAACAGTCCCTGGTATTAAAAACATGGAGCGATACCGTCCTGCATGTCAGTCACTGCAAAGTTTAATAAATTAATAAAGACTAATCATGTATAAAGTTTAAACCACAACAGAACAGACTCATGAAACAGATGCTACCTGAGCAGGATCAGAAATACTCTCTACACTAACTTATATGTAACAGACTAACTTTCTAAATAAAGTCAGTATTGACACCTTATGGCAAAAAGAAATTACTGCAGGTAAACTTTTACTCATCTTACTATATAATCTTACTATATAATGACGAAAACTCTGTGTGTGTGTGTCTGTTCCACGTTTTTCTCCTCAATGACTTGGTCAATCCATGTGAAATTTGGCACAGTGGTAGAGGGTCATGGGAGGATGCCAATGAAGCAATGTTACATCAATTGGCCAAAGGGGGGGCGCTATAGCAACCCATTGAAATGTCAAACTTTGAATGGGCATATCTCATGCCCCGTATGTCGTAGAGACATGAAACTTTGCACAGAGATGCCTCTCCTCATGAGGAACACATTTGCCTCAAGAATCCATAACTTCCACTTATATCGATTTTCCACCATTTTGAAATTTTTGAACAGTTAATCCCCACAAAACCCCCAAATGAAACCTCAACACAGTTGACTTCTGGTCACGGAAAAGCACAGAGCGCTGATGCAACTTTAGAAACATCTGAAGTGCTGAGACATTAAAATAAAAGAATAAGAGGGAAGAGAAGGAATTACAGGACGTGAGTGAGAAAGAAATAAACCACAAACAGGGAAGTTATACTGTACACAAACAGTCCCTGGTATTAAAAACATGGAGCGATACCGTCCTGCATGTCAGTCACTGCAAAGTTTAATAAATTAATAAAGACTAATCATGTATAAAGTTTAAACCACAACAGAACAGACTCATGAAACAGATGCTACCTGAGCAGGATCAGAAATACTCTCTACACTAACTTATATGTAACAGACTAACTTTCTAAATAAAGTCAGTATTGACACCTTATGGCAAAAAGAAATTACTGCAGGTAAACTTTTACTCATCTTACTATATAATCTTACTATATAATGACGAAAACTCTGTGTGTGTGTCTGTTCCACGTTTTTTTCCTCACTGACTTGGTCAATCCATGTGAAATTTGGCACAGTGGTAGAGGGTCATGGGAGGATGCCAATGAAGCAATGTTACATCAATTGGCCAAAGGGGGGGGCGCTATAGCAACCCATTGAAATGTCAAACTTTGAATGGGCATATCTCATGCCCCGTATGTCGTAGAGACATGAAACTTTGCACAGAGATGCCTCTCCTCATGAGGAACACATTTGCCTCAAGAACCCATAACTTTCGCTTATATCGATTTTCCACCATTTTGAATTTTTTGAAAACTTACTGAAACTGAGCTTCTATAAGGCAATGAATATTGCGGAGGGCGTGGCTCATCACATAAAGGTGTATAACATCTCAAGGGTTTCACCCATCACCACGCAACTTTGTAGGCATATGACCACACATAATCTGAGGGGACCCCTCCATTATTGACCCCATCAAACAAAATGGGGGCGCTAGAGAGCTCATTTCTTATCTAGGCCTAACCGCCATATGGATTTTTACTAAACTTGGTAGATATGTAGAACAGGACGCCTCAAGGTGACTGGAGAAATTTAACTCTAATTGGCAACTGGGTGGCGCTATAACAACAGAAAAATGCTTAAAATGGCTAAAATGCCATGGCCATGGCTCCCCCTGTGGACCAATGTTGGTGTTTTGTTTTTCTAATTTTTGGTATGACTAAGTCATGGTATGGTATGCTGTACTCAGTGGGTATGGACTAGTTTATAATTAATTTGAATTATTACTGACAAGCTGACTGCAGTTTTATTGAATTATGTTTGGCTACACTACAACCATGGATCCATGTACACTCATGATAACACTGTAAACTTGAGTTACAAATGTGTGTGGGCAAATTCACAGTAAATATAATATTGACCAAGTTGGTCATACACCTGTGCCCTGGCTAAATTGATTTTTTAACAGAAAAGTATTTTGATAATTGATTAATCATCAAGTCATTTATCAGCTTTTTGCTGCCTTTTTTCTGTTATATTATTAAATATCTTTGGGTAGTGAACTGCTGATTTGACAAAACAAGCAATGAGACATCAGCTTGTGCCTTTTGACTCCTTTCTGACATGTTACAAACTAAACGGTTAATTTAAAACAAGTTACACGCATGTTTTTGGGAAGCTGGAACATTGTAGCCCCTTATTGACCGCAGAAACTTTCCCCAGGATCTAGGAAGCTTTTGAAGAGCTCAGTGTTTCGACCACAAGGACCAGGGTCTAAATTAAGTTGTGGGGACATTATTTTCCCCCCAAAAAGTCCCTGATTGGGGGGTTTTGACTGAAAGTACAGGAACTTCAAGGTTGGGGTTTTGGGGGATGACCATCGCTGGATTGATAAAACACACAACGCTGCTGCTTCAACTTGTACTGCTCAAGTCAAAACAAGAAAGTGTTTTAGTATCGATTTAGGCCAATTTTAGGACAAGGGGGGAACATTTCTCTTTGTTTGATAACTTTACGAATAAAGTTAGTCTTTGTTGTGAACTTCCAGACTCATTTTCAAAAAGACAGACAAAAAAAGAGATCATGGCAGAGAACTGAGAGCACCGATCGAGCACTGTGGTGCCGTGAGAAAACCAGAGACTGAGAGAAATGAAATATTATTTTCTGATTGTTTCATGGTGGTTTTGCTTTAAAGCACAAATAAATAACCATCAAACACTAAACAGAGGATTTACCGTGGGGACTGAGTTTCATTTTCTTCCCCTGCATTTAATTAATTACATCCAGCTTGCAGCAGTGTGGTGCAGCAGTAAATGTCATTGCAGTGAGACAAAACCCAAGGTGTGTTTTTTTCCAATGTGTTGTTCTTTTTTTGTAGATGAAATGGGTGTGTTCACCCCTGCAACTACCAGCAGCCCTCGTCCTGTCATGCTGCTTTTTCATGTGGCACTGGACTACTTTGCCTAATCCTAACAGGTCTTTAGACTGTATTGAAAACATAGATAACAATGGGATGAATGAACCTTTTAGTTCCTTGCAAAGTTGTGCCTTAGACTAAAGGTCCTGGGAACTTTGGGTAGAAATGCAATTTTTGAGGCCTGAAAATCGTCATCTTACGGCACAACAACAACAAGGGATTGTAACATTACACGCTCTGTTTTCTGTTCTGAAGATGTTCTTACCACTGGAGAACATGTCCTTGTTGACCTCGAGCAGAACAGCCACCCCGATGTTGTCTTTGGTCATCACTCTGTTCAGCATGACCTCTGAGCCCTCAGAGTTGGCCATGGCCACCTGGTTGAACTCCACAGTGTGTTTTTGGACCAAAGTAAACCTGCACAAACATCAACAAGACAGCATAAATATCCACGGAGGACTTCAGAAACTCACGCTTTAATTTTCAGATGTGGGATGTCCCTGCCTTACTACATACACAGCCATTCAAAGGTTCGGAATCACCTGTACTATTAATAATTTTTGACTTCCTTTATAAGTAAACCATTTAACATATGTAAAACAGTATCTTTGACACTCCAAATATATTATTTATATTTCAAATGGTTTGGACCCCAGAAGAAGAATCAAATGATTTAGACTTCCATTTAGGCAACAGCCCTTTTTATACAGAGATTGCGCTATAGATTCACTATGAAAGTCCCTTCTTCATGCTGCCTTTGTATTTTTACGTAGAACTGAACAACGGCAGCATCATACCGCATCACACAGTGATTTTAGACATTATGCCAGCATCCTGGAAACAAAGGCCTGATGGGCATAGCATGTAACACAACAGTGTCGGCGTCTAGTGTGACATATAACATATGGGTCAGCAACGCTTTATAAACAGTAACAGTGGCTTTAACATGGCAATAACAATCATTTACTGTCCCTGTTATATGGCGGCTGATTTCGTCCTCTGCTCAGAGGGTAAAGAGCCCCCCGGATTTCATTGTTTTTCCCAATTGCAGACATTTTTTGCTGCTGTTCTTTTTCTTTGAGTTAGCTGCTAACTGCTATCAGCTGCTTTTTAAATCTCCCAGGAGAGGGGCACACACATAACACATCAACAACACATCAACACAGGCGTCGTTTTAGTATTGCTACTACCTCCACTGCCGGCTTAAAGGGGAGCCAATTCCGTCCCCTCATTCAGCCAATGACCCGTTTATACAAAACAGCAAGATGGAATATTGGCGTAAAAGTCCTGCCTTGAAAGGGGCTACTTTTGTAACCATTTCTTCCTCCAGATACCCTTTGATTTTGAATTTGTTTTTCAGTCCAGAAAATCGTTAATGTCCTTCGATCATTACTGAACCACGACTGTGCAACTGGGCCCTAAATATTGAGGATCAGCTACAACAGTGCTAACCCTGAACTAACCTTCTGTGCCTCTTGTGAAGTTTGAAGAAGAGCTTTGCTAAAGAAGAACATTGCCTGTTAATTCCAGCTTGTTCAAGGCATTATTGGGCATCTGACACTGAAACAGGATCCTGTTCCTAATTAATTCTGCACATATTTTGATGCTAAGCTTCCAGTTTCTTTAACCAATGACTGCCGATTTCTTCTGTTCTTATTCAGCTGTTGGTCAGAGGGATCTTTGTGTCTTTCAGTTGTCAGTCTGGTTGAACCACTGTACAGCGTTTTGTTCTCCAGGTACAAAATAAACCCTTCATATAACATTTTGTTGAACCTAAAGGCATTCAAACACATAGAGCAGTCCTCTCAGACACCTGACTGGACCCAATCAGGCTTTTGTGGCAAGATACACAAACTTTTCAACTGTGGTGTACAAACATGGTCAGAGTCTGTTTCAAATTAACTTCTGAAGCTTCAACCTCTAAAAATCACCTTCGAAAACATTCTAGGATTTCCAACAAAAACCTACAAATCTGCAAATGTATTCAATAAATCTTGTTCTGCAAAGCTCTTAAACTCACTTCTCGGTCTTGAAGAACACAGCGCAGCCGTCCACGTGTTTCCTCTCCTGTTCAGAGACCAGTTTGGCACGAGACTTTGGGCAGAAGTAGCCGTCGTAGCCACGCTCCTTTAGTGTTTCCAGAAACATAGTGTAGTACTGCTCTGTCTCCACCTCCTGCAGACACACAGGGCAAGAAATGTCACCTAAAAGAGTCATTAAGAGTCATACAAAGGTGTGCCTGAAGGAGTAAACTTTAGCCACATATAAATGGCAAACATTTCCCTGATCCAGATGAGGTTGCTCCGTCCTAAAGATGCCTTTCCATAAAAAATAAACGAAAGAAAAACCCTCTCTGGAATTCTATAATGATATTAGTAGGAAAACAAACACACTTTCCAATGCTGAGGACGGTTTATCAGTCGTGTCTGCCTCTTTATCTACTAGACAATGACTTAATTGTGTTGAAGGGCAGTGGTTGGTGACTCTGGAGGAGTTGATAGCAGCTGAGTACAGTCTGATAATTACAGCACAGATGAGAGTGAAAGGCTCAATAAACCTGCTGAAACTGTTCCTTGCTCGAATCAGAAGTCAGTGTGTGGACAGATGGTGGGTAGAAACCTTCTTCTCGTGAAAGGTCACAAGTGAGCTAGAGCAAGACTGTAAACTGTTACAATCATAGAAAATCCACAGCCAGAGGAAAGCAGGTACATTTTGGCTGTGCGTAGTAAGTTTATGTCTTTATTTCAGATGCTTACAGAACACCAAACAGTCTCTTGTCTATTCTATGAAGTTAGTTAACATGTATGGATCCTGTGTAGCCCAACACTTTGGTCCAGGCTGAAATATCTAAACAGCTATTAGATGGATTGTCATCAAGGAGCCTCTCGTTTACCTGCAGGCTGATGATGTCAGCGTCACAGCTGGTGATTTCCTCCATGATGCCTTTCTTCCGGTACTCCCAGTTGAGGGCCCAGGATGGACAGTAGCCGTACAGCTGTCGCGTGGCGTACTTGTCGCACAGCACGTTGTAGCACATGACCGTGAACACGGCTGCGGAAAAATACAAAAGGATTATTGTTAAGATCCATTTGGCTATAAATTTATTCCTCTGACATTTGCTGCCCTGTGTGGACAGACATTTATTGATACACAAATTATTTTGTGCTGGATGGAACTGGACATAAGTCTTATTCAACACACTCCTCCTTCTCATTATATGATTTAATTTTAAACCTGTGCACCTACAGTATGACATAAGGAAGATATGACTCTCCGAAGGCAAAAAAATTGAAGTCTTATTAAAGAAAAAATAAGTTTGTTTTATTTACTAAACCATTTCTGACCTTGAGAAAAGATGAGCAGTGCCTTTCCTTTGTCATCACATCAAACAGCTTTTGGGTCAACTTGTGTTAAATGAGGTTGTGAGTGAGTTTCAGATCTACTTGGCAACTAAAAGAAACTCTACACTCTCTTACTGCTTCAACAGTGTTACTATCTCCACCAGACATAAGCCTGGAGGGGATCATGTGTTTCGTTATGTGTGTGTGTGGTCTGTCTGCCTAATATTCTGAGTGTACATCTATGACTGTATGCTCAAGAACTTCTTATACGTGCAGTGATTCAATTGTTGAAAAACTTGTTTTATTGCCTGTTTTATACCGCCACTGACTGCTGACTCATGATTTCTCTGAACTGGCTTTTAGGGGCAGTAGGTTTTCCGGTAATCAGCTTGTCTAAAAACAAGCTTTACCTAATCTGTTACAGGCCACATTTTGGTCTTCGTTGTGTCTCTTTCCAGAAATAATGACCGGTTACTCAAGATAATCCACAGACATGGTTTAAAACAGTGTCATGTAGGGAATATTTTCTTTCTAACGGTCTACACCCACCAACTGTATAACAGCACAGAAGGAAGCGTGTCTCTACTCGTGAATGAGAGGCTCGTGCTCGTGACAGCCTGAGATGTAAACATGAATGGCATCCTCAGCTGAGCTGTAACCTTAGCTAGCTCAGGGGTGCTACGTGAGCTACCAGTAAATGCACACTTCTTTCTGTGTGGTGATACAGTTGGTGGGTGTAGAGCCTTGGTCATCTTCCAACAAGCCTTACCTGTAATATACTAGGTAAGACATACTAGGTTGTTTTTAGTTGAGCCGATTGCTGGAAAACTTCTTGCCCCTACCGGCCGTTTAAGAGAACTGAGGAATCAGCGGTCAATGATGGTATAGAACAGTCATTAAAACAGTTTTTTCAACAACTGTGAATCACTGCCAGCACAATAAGTTCTTGAACATACAGTCTTAGATGTACACACAAAATATTAGGCTAATGGGTCCAATAGTTTTTGAGAGTAGCTGCAGACAGGTACGCCTGGTGGAGACCATAACACTTAAGCCCCATTTCCACCGAGCAGTATGGTACAGTACAGTTCAGTTTGGTGTGCTTTTTTCCCCGTTTCCGCTATGAAAAGTTGTGGATGGTACCAATAGAACCGTTCCGTACCATCTCCAATTTTGGTCCCCCCTCTGTTGGGGTACACACAGATCCGGTACTAAAAGGTGGAGCTGTGAACGCTGCAGTCCGTAGAGCCATGTAATGTAGAGCCATTGCTGTTAAGTTTTTCAGAAATCTATATTTTTGGTGCTTTGAACACCTCAAGCTGAGTGCTGTCTAGTTCCATTATACTGGAGAGAAGGCAGACATCTCTACGGCTGATATCTCCAACACTCGGCATCTCACACCAAAACAGTCTTGTTTGATAAATAGCACTACACGTGAGAGGAAAAATATGTATTTTTGATTTTGGGGTGATCTGGTCCTTTAAGCTGATGAAATAAGTGAATTTTTGTGTAAAATCTAGGCTGCTGCAGCTTTTAAAAAAATAAAAGAAAGACCCTTCTGAACGTACCTGTGGAACTCATTTGGTCTCGCTCTTTCAGAGTGATCCAAGGTCTTTGGGGGAGCTGCTCTGGGTGCACTGCAAAACAGGGCGGAGGCAGGGGCAAATTAGGGACAAGCGCTCAATGGCCCGTGACAAACACAATGGTACACCTGCTACGATACACCTGTGCTGCTCCAGTTCACAATAAACTGCCCTTTAATCATGCATGAGTTCCAATAAAACGGTTGTGTGGTAACGTGAAGCCGCCGAGCCATTCACCTGCTAGATTGTCGAGCATGTAGTTCAAAAGCCTTCTGGTTCCGTCCGGCTCCTGGTACAGATTGAGGATGTCTTGGGACAAAGGGTTTCCTGCAAAACAACCATGAAATGACTTACATGTTTAATTTGCCAGCCACTTTAATTTAATTTAAGTTATATTATGGAGCCAAACTTTTAGTAATAATAAAAAGGCAGGACTCACCTTTAAGCCCCAAGGTTTGTAACTGGAAAAGCCTCCCAAGTTCATAAGGCAGAACTCGTAAAAGATTGTTGTTTAAAAGCAATTCCCTACAAGAAAACGGGAGAAAAGAATATCAGCATTGTGTCTTTCCCAAACTTTATTTTTACAACATAGGAATTCCTTGTCATCAGTGTATTTTCACTGGTGTCACAACGTCGACCATGTCGTCCTTTGTTGTCACTTCAATTAAGTCTTCCAGTCAAAACGTGTCTTCACTTGTCATCTTTGTTTTTTTGTTTGTCAGTTTTGAGATGCTTTTCTGAGCCCTGCGGGATAACTACTCACACACCCACACATTTCATAATCTTGCTCTTTCTTGTGTGTTTTGATCACTGTGTTTTAATCGTCAAGTTTTTTAATCACTTCTCTTCTGTGCTTTCGGATCGTGTGGCACGTAATCCTTTGAATGAATCCAAAGAACCATTTATTCTTCGAGACAAAATATACACTGTTGAAGTGGAGTGAAAGCTTTGTGAAAAATGAAGTCATTAGCAAGATTCAATCCTTTGTGTAAGTCAACAAATGTCAGTAGATATGCTGAGTGGAAGCTTGGGTACTTTGTTTGTGTAAAGAATTACCCAAACACTGCAGACTTACAAAGCAGAGGCCTCTTATTCATTGAGATATTATTTATGACATTACAACATACACACATCACATCTGAAATTCATATCTGGTCTAAAAGGTTAAACGCTACTGTCACTATTTTCAATTAAAGCTGCATTTAACCAAAAACAAAATCAACAGTATAATTTAGGCTTGTGTCGATTGGATCAGACCATATATCGATGATTGAAGGGATGATCGATGATTAATTTTTCCTATCTCAAAGTTGAGGCAATTAATCAGAAGTAAGATGCTATAAAAATAATCTCTAGACTCTGTGCCCTACTGTGCACATTAAGATGTTTCTGGTGGAGCAGCACATCCGCCAGCTGAGCCCCGTTAATCAGCACGAGTGACAAGTAAATTTTAAATCCTTGATTGCAAAACAGTTTGCCATCTCTTTGCCAGGAATCTGACACCCTGCTTCTTCGTTCTGCCTGCTCACCAAAACTTTGCTTTGATGGGAGTACTTATGGATATGGTTTTGTACAAATCACCTCATAACCTGGTGATCGGATCGTCTATGGATGATATGAAAATGTTAGCGGTTTCCCAACCCTAGTGTGATTACAGAGTGGGTTCAATTTAAAGGTGGCCACATATTTAAAGCATAAGTTCATATTTTTTCATCTGTCCTAAAACAGTGACAATTCCTCCAGTTCATTCTGGCCAATAATGTCTGATTCACACTATACACCTTAAAATCTGATTGCTTGCTAACAGCAGACAAAAGCCCCACATCAGAGGCATCTCAGCGTTGGCTCGGTGCTTGCGAATTGGTGCTCGAGCGCTCCAGACACTCCAGATATCAGCAAGCTAAATATCTGGACCTGTCCTTGACCTGGTCGTGAGCCACAGCCAAAGAGAGCTCACGACACGGGTTGAGGACAGAGATAAGCTGTGTCTGTGTATTCCAAGATGAGTGTGTGTTTGAGAGGGACAGTGAAGAAGTAACAGTGAGACGGGATGAGAGGGTGGAAGGTGGACTATTGCACCTAATGTTTCTGTAAATTGTCAGCCTCATAACTTTTCTTGTCGTCAGTTTTTGACTTAGATATTTTCGAGTAAGCCCCCCTGAGTTGTGTTTTGACCGCTGCATCATATGACATCAGGGATTCCTCCAGTGAAAGATCTTGTGTGTGTCGCCGGTCGCCAGTCAGTCATGTGGTGTAAAAACCACAACGACTTCAAGACTCCTGATTACAAGACAACAAGTTTTCAAATAAAGTTCCAGAAATGTTCCTATTTTACACCATAAATCCCTGCTGTAATGTAAAATTATATACTGTAAAAAAGATTTTATTCTTATCTTAAGTCATATCACAGAATATTCAACCACTCTCTGAAGATCTGTGACAAAGTGTAACAGTAAGTTAATTTTTCTCTCCATATTTAAGAAGCCTGTTTTGTGTATCCAGGATAAACTGTCTCACAATGTCCCTGAAATACCTACAGGTATGTCTCCTGAATGGGCCCGACCTACCTGAGAGAGACCATGTTGCCCAGTTCGGCGGGCAGGCTGCGGAGCTTATTGGACGACAGGTTCAGGTAGACCAGGTTGGGCAGCTTGGCAATGTCTGGCGGGATGCGGCTCAGGTTGTTGTCGTTGATGTGCAGCGCCGTCAGGTGGGTGAGCGTCCATAACGAGCTGCTCAGACTCCTCACCCGTCCTGCGTCGAGACAGACACAGGAATAGCAGAGTGTTTTTAAAAAGGACATCACCTCCAGAACTCATTAAGAAAACACTCATTTTAAATCTGAGGAAAGAAAACAGACTGTTTCCTTTTAGATAGTTTTAATTTTACATTTACAATTTACAATTTTTTTCTTGATTAACCAATTAATGATTTGGTCTAACTATACAAAGAAGATATTTTTGGCAGATGTATAAATGAGGAAAAGTTGTGTTAGAGGAGCACATATTTATTTTCTAACACTGGGTGTTTTTTTTGCAATATAAGAACATCAAGAAAAAGGTGGCTTCATTCTGGTCTCTAATATCCGGTCCAGTTTTTCAGTCCTTGGAAAGCAAACATTTAAAAATGTAGCGGAGTCGTGGTCCACTGGGTGGACTGTAAATAAACTGGGTTTATTACTTATTTATTTAATTGGGTGGTAAATAGACTGGGGATGGTTGTATATTAGTTGTAAATAAATTTAGGGATTTGTTGAAATAATTTGAGTTAAAAGAAGAAATGTAAAAAAAAAGGGGTCGGGACATACAAGCTTTACTTCTACCAACTCCTTTTCAGACACTGTTGTCTTTGTCTTGTTTGTTTTTTTATTGTGTTTTTTTTATATTTTTGGTTGAAATAAAGTCATTCATTCATTCAAAAATATCACAAATATGTAAAATAATTACCTAGAACCCGAGGCATTTTACTTACAAATCACAAACCATTATATTATATTTCAGGGGGGAGTTTTGCTCTTATTTGATAGGCGAGTTATAGCATGCAGGGCCAGGGAGTCGAGCCTGTGGCCGCTGCGGCAAGGACACAGCCTTTGTACACGTGGCGCCTGCTCTACCAGGTGAGCTAGTGGGCGCCTCTTAAATAGTTTTGTGTTGATTAATCTGCAACATCCGAAATAAGAAACAGCTCAGCTTTAGTTTGCACAAACAGTACAGTTTGAGGGAGATTAAAAAATGTCAGGAAGCGACACACCGAGAAAAATACTGGGAACTCATTTGACATTCTGCTCAATCTCACAGATTAAAACCACGACTCCGCTACATTTTTAAATGTTTGCTTTCCAAGGACTGAAAAACTGGACCGGATATCAGAGACCAGAATGAAGCCACCTTTTCTTGATGTTCTTATATTGCAAAAAAAAAAGGTAGTGGTTTTCAATTCTGGGCTCTGCTGGGTTTCACTCCTATCAGTTTCGGTACAGATTCACACCTGAGCTTCAAGGCCTCAGCTGGGATATTTTTCATAGAAGCAGACACAGAGGGAGTTTGTCAGACTGACCAGAAATCTCGAGCTCAGCCCAGTAAGACTTCTTCCCACTGGCCGCCTCCTCCGCTGGCATGATGGTGTAACATCTGCGGGGATCTGGAGGATCATATTTTTCCTTTGGCATACCTGTTAATCTGAGGACGAAAAAAAAACAAACAAAGCAAGAAACACTCATTAGGCAGCACTGAGGTGACAGAAGACGACGACAGCAAGCTGGTAAACATGGATGTAAATAAATAATTAACATTTATTTAAAAGACTTAAACCAGCAGTGTTAGACCCCAAAGATACACACACTGTGCTTTGGAGAGTAAGAATGTAAACAGAACTTTTGTTTGTTTATAAGAAAATTCCACAGGGCCACTTTGTACAAAAAATAAAAAAATAAAAAAATAAAAAAAATAATTAAATAATACCACTGAGCTTAATAAAAAACTGAAGTTAACAGATTAATTTCAAATAATTAAATAATTTCAAATTAAAAATTTTGTGATTAAAATAATACTTCTGCATGTTTGCAACAATAAAAATAGATTCTGGTTCTGAATTATTAATAATATATTTGGTCATTAAAATAGTTAAGCACCTTGAGAAGTCATTTGACTTGAAAGTGTGCTATATAAATGTAATTTATTATTATTTTATTAGAAAAGTGGCCATTATATTCTGGAAATCAGCGAACTACAGCTGCAACTCTTTATTTTTTGATCATGTTGATGTTTCCTTGCCTTTGCATTACTGATTATTATACTGATTAATGATTTAGTCTGTACAGTATCATAACATTTATAATAAAAATGTCCATCACAGTTTTCCAGAACCCAAGACAACGTCTTCAAAACACAAACACTGATTTTTTTGCCCAATAAACTACTCAAATGATTTACCAATTAAAATAGTTGCTGATGGATTTTCCTTCAATCCACTCCTTGAACAATTAACTAATGTTTTTAGCTCCACAATAAATAACCAACAAATGTTTCCTGTCTTTATTGTGTGTTTTAAAATATACTTTATGTTCTGTTTAATCTGGATAAGAAATCTTATTCTGTTTGAGTCCTACAGCACCGTAAAACACAGCTGTCCTCAGGTGTGTGTTTCTTGTCGGAGACCTAAATTTTTCCTCAGACAGATCAGCATAAACTTCCAACATCAAAGATCACTTGTGACAAAGTTGTCACTTTTTTCTCTCCGGGTCTCAGTGAATGGCAGGGCTCCCAAATTTTCCAGCCACCTGTAAAATATTTTCCTAGTAATTTAAATATTCAAAACCGTGGCTGGTGGAGTCATGAACCTCAGCTGCCTCAGACAGCGTTTACCGGCACTCGGCTGCATGAGAACAACACAGAGCCTCGAACGAATCTGAGCCAAACCACAGAGGAAGCACCTGGTGGACAGTTATGGCACACTCGAACAAAACCTTACGTCTATATAAAGAGCTGATGTCAGTCATGGGTCATAGATTGTTCAGTTATCAGTGAGACGTGTGCAGCACGTGATTTAAAGAATTTAATGTGACTGTCGGAGCTGAGTCCATGTGGAGAGTTAATCCTGTGAGAAGATCAGGAAAATAAACTTTAGATCTACGAGCCAAAGCAAATTAAAACATGGTGCCAAGACAATTTTAGTGCAGAATTACAGACCCTCACACCAACAGCAGCTTTCCCACCAGATGCCCTAACAAGAGTGACAATCAATACATTCTGGCAATAATCCTGTCCTGTGTGATCTCACCCCCAAACTGATTCATGCAAGAAATATTTTAAAAATAATTTCTTTAAATTGCTCCTGTCTGAAAACATCTTCTGCAGAAATCTGCGGTGCTCATGGGACAAAAAAGGGACCACACAAAGGCTACATGACTGGATTCTCATCTTAATCTGGACTTTAGCTGACTTCTCAAACATTTTTTTGGTTAAATAAAACTTTAAAACTCTGGTATTTTTACTAATGCATTGTTGATTTGTCTCCCAGAAATGAAGGCCGTGGTAATTCTGTGAAATTATATCATGTAATGTTATAGATTTTACAAAAGTTCTGTTGTCTAAAGTAAGAATTATTACAGATAGATACTTTATTAACCCCAAGCACTATTCAAGTATCATAACAGCATGATATTGCACACTGAAACTAAACTAACAATTATAAACTAACCAAATTAGGTTTTTATGTGTGAGGAGTTGAGCTCACGCAGTGTATAACAGTGGGACACATCAGCGCACATCTGTTGTGTTCATGGGACAAAAAAGTACAATATGTCAGTAATCACCGACAAGTGCTACGTGAGTCGATTCTCATCTGAATCTGGACTTTCGTTAACTTCTCAAACTTTTTTCGGGGGGTTATACATGACTGTAAAACATTGGTAATTATTTTAATACACGGTTGATTTGTCTCCCAGAAAGTAAGGCTGAAAAAATTAGGTTAAATGATATCATTTGATGTTTTAGTTTTACAAAAGTCTGTTGTTAAACTAATAATTTTAAGCACATATACAGATACCAGGGGAAATGCAAGTGTCAATGCAGCAAGGTGTCTTTTTTTTTATTAACTAACATTAGGTTTCGGTGCGTTGACGATCAGTTTTGTTATTTTACGCGTCATTTTGCACATATTTGCCGAATCATGATACATACATCAATACAAGATAAAAATTCTTATTAAAACTGTGATGTCGATTCAAACCGTACCCAGCCAGGGGCGTAAATATAGACAGTGCAGGCAGTGCTGTTGCACTGGGGCTGTGTGGTGGGAGGGCCTGCATGATGATTCAGATTGCCACCTTGGAACTACACCTGTGTTTATAAAAACTCATACTGAATTAAAAATGGTGCCATTTACTATAAAGTTCAAACTCATGTCCATCATAATTTTCTTTTCCTTTTTAGGTAAAATAGTCAGTAGCAATGTATGACAAAAATTAAACAATTATTCTAAAAAAAAAAAAACCCATAAAACTCTGAATAAACTACACATAAAAAAATATTCAATTAAATGAATAATTTCTTATTCTCTTTGATATTGTTGTCATTTACAGGTCTGCAATGATGATTACTGGGTAACATGTTTGTTAATGTTGCCTAATGTCAAATCTCCGTTGGATCATGTGACAACACAATACGATACAGTTGCTAATTCAGGCGCAAAATCTGTCAAGACTGACAAGCTGACCACATCTACAAGCCCAGCGAGCAGTCAAGCCTTTTACACATAAAAGCGGCAGTAAGAATGAACAAGAGGGAAACGAATAAGAAATTAGATTCCTTTGGATTTTATATTAACAGTTGCTAGTTGTGTGTGTGCGCCTCATAAATATTAACTAGCATCAACTGGGGCCCATCGCAAGTACCCTACGCCACTGTGCCCAGCCTAACCAGAAACAAGAACAATGTTAAGAACTTCAACCTGTGTATCACAGTTGAACATTTTTCAAGGGTATAATGCAGAAGTACATCAAACCAACTAAAGCATGCACATTTTGGCATTTTCAAATAGAACTTGAGTTGCTTTTATTTCGGCTTACACTAAACTGGAGTTTGCCTTGAATTTAATTTGGACCAAACAGATGCAGTCTTGTCCACAGCCCTGTGCAACAAAGGAAAAATATGTGTCTAAGTCTATTAGGAAAGCACATTTTTTTGCCACCTCTGAGCATGTGTATGACGTTATAATATAACATGCATTGCTGGTAATAACACACATTGTGTCACAAAAAGTGACCTGAATGTGAACACAAGAATATGCTGCTAAGGTGAGATATCTATGTCATGATAGGAGACATGAAAACACCTCAGAGGCTGATTGATGCATTGACATTAAAAAGTTAAAAGTTGCATGATAATTTAAGTGACATGTTGTCTTAAACGTGACTGGTTATCATATGAGCTTCAAAGCTTCTTCTCAGACACCATGTGCAATGCTTCAAAGCAGTACACATGTTTATAAGACAACAAGTTACAAGGTTGAAGACACAGGGATTCCTCATGTAGTGACACTTGCTCTGCAGCCATGCAATCAGCAGGAGGTCTTCTCAGAAACCAGCCAGCCTGCAGCAGCAGCTTGCAGGTAAACTCCCCTGCTGTCAGAGTACTGCTGCTTGCACGGCTCAGGGACACACATTATGTTGCGTGACTTGTTATTTATTATCCACTGACATGTGAACATTGTGCGTGTGAGCAAAACAAGTGACAGAAGAGAAAAGAGCAGGGTGCATGATATTATGAATCCAGTCGCCATGAGGTCGGCTGAGGGTGAACAAGTTTGGAGAGGACTTACATAACTTGTTTACACACTTCTGGGTCACAAGTAAGCGGCTGCGGGCAGATATACGGCCTGCTGGCAGCGGGTCGTATCAGCCGCACGGAGACTGTTGCGCCGGCGGCTTTCATCTCAAGCTGGGGTCGATAACATTTGAGGCTCCGGGGGGCTGTGACAGATCACCGAGTGCTGAACCCCAAATCTGCTGCTTTGGTGACTGTGTCATTAACGTTATTCTAACAAGTCGGGAGTTTTTTGCAAATGGAAAATATGTTGCAATGGCAACTGCGCCAACAGCTGAGCGTCCCAACATAGCTGTAATGTCAAAAGTGACAAGCACGTAACGTTACATGGATGGGGGCCCGTTCAGGACAAGTTCGGCCCACTGCTCACCAGCTGTCACACCTGGCAATGAGGTAAACACGCCCTCTGGTTGTGTCTATTTAAACCTTTCACACTGTTGAAACTATTAAAATACAACCGAAACACCGCACACACACGTTAACCGCCGGGTGAGCTTTGAAGCACGGCGCTGGATTTGTTTGGCTAGCGGCAGCAGGGCGCACGCCGCCCGGGCTTACCGACGCGGTGCGGGGGTAGACGGTGCTGGCACAATCGGAAGCGGATTTAACTGTGAAATATAACCCGGGACAACCTGGACAGCGTGTCCGCAGAGTGAGAACAAAATCAGAATTGTTATTACCTTCATTCGGGAGCGGTAGAAGACGATTTATAGAGGGAATTGGTAGAGACATGCAGACACGGCTGTTGAACCCGTTTAGACCCTGAACGTCTCGGAAACAGAAGGAAGAACAACAAACGCGACTTCCGCTCGTACTCGTCCGCACACGGCATGCACCCCCAGATTTTCTCCCTTGTTCATATCATGTCAAAATTTGGAAAATCGTTTCCTTTTTTTAATTCAAGAACAAAATAAAACACAAGACGCTGTTTCCACTATGAGAAAATCCCAGTGTGAGCGTAGCATTTCCTGGTTTAGCTCAAAGCATGACCAAACTCCTTTTAAATCTCAATTTAATATCAAATAGAAAGAAAATTAGCTTGCCATTAATCGATTCGTGTATCCTTTTACAATATATAGACACCACTGGAAAATTCGGCATACATTTCCTCAAGCTAAACTTTAGTTTTATGGATTTCTGTCTATATTTTGGAAGTTGCTAAATGCTCATCTAAGTCAAACTTTATTATATTTACTTAGCAAGTGAATTCTGGTGTATCAAACCTATCCCGAATATAAAAATGGACCCGAGCAATTCCACATAGTAACTTAGAATTTTACTTAAGTATTCAGCATTTACCAGTAGTGAAGATAATCATAGATTGGCAGTTTTTGCATGGAGGTTTGGTTTGTACTCTCCAGGCGGAACTGTTTAGCACGTACCGCTGTTTCCACACGGAACAGCGTCATTCCCAGACATGGCAACCTGCACGCGGAGTGTGTGGAAAGGTCAGATGTTTATGTGTAATTTACTTTATTCTAAGTGACAGTAAACATTCACATCATGTATTTAATAAGAGAAGTGCATGCTCTTTATTTCAGGGTTCCGCTTTGGCTCCTCGTCTCAGTTAACAGTCATTATAGCCTGTTAGCTTACGTGTTACTCCGTTAGCTAGCCATCCTTGTTAACGAATACAGCTACCAAAACTGTGTTAATTTTACTGTTCCCTTGCGTATCGACGATTTCCTTACATGGAGACACATCACTTAAGATCATATCTGAATTACTGGAGTTCTACATTGGATTCGGCATTAATATAATTAACAAGGGGTGCTTTAATTAAATACTGTTAACCGTTTTATTTCAGAGCGTCCTTGACATTACACGTAGTAGTAGGCGGTGACAAGAAGTGGTAATGACTTCGAAAAGTCGTTATTTAGTTAATTTAAAGTGCTGCTTAGATGTTTATATGTATGCCGAAACGAAGACTTACTATTAATGAGTAAATCTAGTTTTGAAGTAATGTTATTTTGCGTATTTATTTGTACTTAAAAGCGAGGGTGTGTTAAATTTTCAGATTTCTGAACGCAGTTTCGTGCAGAAAATATAATAACAGGAAACGTCCAATGTTGTGGGCTTTATAACCTGCTCCGTGTCGAAAAGAGCTGTACTGTATGTTGAAAAAACAAACAACAAACAAAAACAAAGAGCAGTAATACTGAAAACTGTATCTTCCTGTTGGTTACACTTAAATTGTGCACATACTGTATATGTCAGAGAGGTATATTATAGATACTGTGTTTTGCACGTCTTTTCATTTTCATTGTATTTTTTGATATTTTATTGTAGTCTTGCTGTTATATATATATATATATATATATATATATATATATATATACACACACATATATATATATATATATATATATATATATATATATATATCTTATTCTTGCCTTGTAGTACTTGCCTCAATTTTTATTTTCCCTTATTATGCTTATTGTTATGCATCAATACATCAAAGTAGATTCCTTGTACATTAAACCTACCAGTAAATTACCTCAGTGCTGATTCTCGATGGTTTTGGATCGGTCTCTGCGTGCCTGTGACTAACCACAACACTTCAACAAATTAAAACCTGATTAAATAAATTGCTTTGCATCCTGCACACAGTCTGTGAAGCTCAAACAGACCTCGCCGACATGAGGCAGATTTTCCCAGCACACATCCCTGCAGGCGTCCTGAGATTTATTACTTATAATTAACAGCAGGATTTATATTCTCCCACAGACTCTGAGATTTTTGGGAAAGTGCTTTTGATGGTGAACTTAAAAGAGGCACTGGTGGCGTGTTAACTAGTGTCAGTGGACAAGTTGACACAAGTATTTACATTTGCCAAGCACATTTTGTTTTGCAAAACAGCAAGCTCTCTGACATAAAGATAAAATTATATTGGCACAGGCAGATATTCGTCCGCAGCCAATAATTCCAACTTCATGCAAATGGCACAAACATTAGATGCAGTCTGCTTTAGTCTCGCAGACATAAACCCTGACACATACACTTTGCAGGGGAGGTAACATCTCTATCTCTGGTATACAGTTTCATGTTGTGTGAGAGAGAACAACATCTGCGTGTGTTAAATGGAGGATGTCATCTGTAACCCAGCTCTGTATGTTTTCATTTCTCAACTGCTTTTTTTTCTCTTTTCCAGTTTTAGCAGGATGTCAGAGGCAGCTGTTGAGAGCCGGTGCTCCTGCCTACACCGGCATCTCACCGACTGCACAGAGGTATCTGCCCATCAGGACTTTCGCAGCTGTCAAGTGAGTTTACAAACCCTCAGTTTAATAAAACAAACTTTCAAGATCTTCCTCCAGAGAGTCTGACTCTGGAGCTGTTTTTCAACACCATTCTGCTTCACCCTGCAACACCTTTGCACATTATGGAGCTGCCTACCAGTACAAGCTTGTTGTTCACTTAGTAGATAGAAATGTCACCATGTGCAGTGACGTATAAAATCAAGAGCAGACAGAGGTAGGCTTGATGACCTGATACTTCTCTGTTCAACATCTCCCTCATTGTTTGTCAGGGCACAAAAGGAGGAGGACACAGAGAAGGCGAAGAAACCAAGGGTGGTCATCGATGACAAAGACAGACATAAGCCTTTCGGCAAAACAGCGTGGGCGCCCGTGGACGACGTGTATGTTATGAGGTTCTACCCCCAGGTGATCTATGACGCAGGAGACGCCATCGACATGCTGAAGAACTTTCAGAAGTTGGACTTCACTCCCCACAATCAGCCTGTTTACATCGATCTGAGGCTAGACATGAAACTGGAAAAAAAGGTAACAACAGAGTGAATGGATGAAGAGATTTGAAGAGTTGTTTTGCTGTGAAAGTGTTTTTAGGGGGCAATTTCGCTTCTATCAGACAGGAAACAGTGAAGCGCTGAACAAAATGAGGTGAGAGAAATAGGGGAGGACGTACAGCAATGGCCCCTGGCCTGACTTGAAAGGTTATGTAGCATCTTAATGTCTGGGTTATGGTGAGAAGAAGTGGTTCCTGCGATGTGTTGTCCAACCATGTCGGAAATCCAAAGTATTTATGTCGGTTCTGAAAAGCCACACCAGAAGGCAGAGTGGATAGCCAGCTGTCAGAGGGGACGCCATATTGTTAAAATATGGTGATAACACCGTACACTTTCAGACAGTCTCTCCCAGAAGGCAGTCATAGCACTCAAGTGACAGAAATAGTTGTGTAACAAATGAGAAAAGAGAGAAACTCCTGCTCTTGTCTCATCTCTGCACAGCTCACCAATCACATTGTGACGTGTAATAGTTTGTTGGGTAGTCGGTTTAGTAAAGCAGCTCTCACAATTTTGACTTTGGAAAAGTTTGGGGGTTTATAAGCTATTCAACCATCCAACAAGAAGCTGTGGTGATGCATACAGTTATCTCAATCCTCAAAGGTTTCATTTACACTAATATTTTAACACCTATTGATATAAATGGGGTGAACAAAACAGCAGAAACATCAGCTCAGGTTTTAATTATTACATATGCACACCGAAGTTAATAATGCCAAGGGTTTTGTTTTTGTGCAAACCCAAATGGAACTATTATACACATACAGTATATTCCTATATTTCAGCTGCTCTGCTATTTTATGTCTTAGATTTTAATTAGTTTGTGTTGCACTTACGTAATTTTTCTTATGTATTTTATATGTACACCAACCAGCCACACCATTAAAACCAATGACAGGTGGAGTGAACAGTGAACAGCTTGACACAGTGCAATCTCCTACTAGAAAACCCTTGGTCCTTGCAATTATGTGGATGCCACCTGACACACACCACCCACCCAAACACTGTTGCCGACCAAATACCTCTCCTCATGGCAACCCCCTAGGAGGACAATGCGCCATGCCACACTGCAAAAATGGTAAATGGACCTGCACTTGTATAGCACCTTTCTAGTCTTCCTACCACTCAAAGCGCTTTTTACACTACGCCACATTCACCCCTTCATGCACACATTCACACACTGGTGCTGAGGCTGCCATACATGGTGCCACCTGCTACCCAGTAACCATTCACACACTCACACATCGACGGAACAGCTATCAGGAGCAATTTGGGGTTCAGTATCTTGCCCAAGGATACTTCGACATGTGGACTGGAGGAGCCGAGGATCTAACTGTAGATCTTCTGTTTGGTGGACGACCCGCTCTTCCTCTGAGTCACAGCCGGACTGCTCAGGAATGGCCCGAAGAACAGGACAAGAGCTCAAAGCGTCGACTTGGCCTCCAGATTCCTCTGATCCCAATCTGACTGAACATCTGTGGGACAGAATGGTTCCCCACCTCACAACCCACAGTGCTCAGATGATCTGCTGCCAGCACCCTGGCGCCAGACACCACAGGACACCCTCAGAGGCCCTGTGTCCATCTCTCACAGGTCAGAGCCAAGTCCAATCCAAGGAAGACCCACTATGGATTTGGGGTACCTTCTGGAGTACCAGCACGTCCTACAAATCCTCAAGCAGATTAGGATGTTGAGAATTTGGAGGCCAGGTCGACGCCTTAACTTCTGTGTCATGTTTCTTGAACCATTCCTGAGCATGGTGTGGCATGTGTTGGGTAGTGGACCCAAGGTTATCAAAAGAGAAGATTGCACTGTAACAAGATGATCTGTTATTCACTTCATCTTTCAGTAGTTTTAATGTCTTGGCTGATTGGTGTATGTATCTTTAGGAGCACAGTTGAAGGGAGTCTGAGATCTGTTATTTTCCTTGCCAAAGACTACGTCACTGTAACTGTTGTGCACTTGACAAAAAAGAACTTAAACGGTTGGGTTATATACCGAAATTGTCACATCTGTATTGCTATACCGTGTCTGCACTCAAAGCTGGCTCTCTGGAGTGACTTGGTGAGTTCTGCATCTTAACAGCTCTTGGCTCCTCTGAATTCACTGGTGTATATCCATTAATCCACCAGTCTGAGTGATATTTCCTGCATCAGTCAACCTGAGCAGTTTTGGTTAATCAGCGAAAAACAGAGAGACACAGAGGAATAAAAACCTCATGAGTTTGTTTCCACATCACAGAGCTGCAGAGCTGCTGTGTTGTCCAGACAGCCCACATGAGACAGACTTGATCACAGCCTCGCTCTCATCTGTCTGTCTCTGCAGAACCATGCAGAACCAATGTTCCTTTGCATAATGAATTAAGAACACTCCAGAGAAATGAAAAATTAAAGTGGCAACGGAAGAGATTTAATACTTGATTATCTGAGCTTTCTCTTTGATTGACATCCCTCCTTCTTCTTATCTCTCCTGAATCCTTTTATTTGCTGGAGCATGCTGAGGCTTTAAAACTCTAATAATTGAATCTTTTTTTTCCTCCTCACAGAAAAAAGTCGACCCCTTTGTCAGCACGTTGACCTTACCGCACCCCTTCAAGACAAAGATAAACAAAGTTTTAGTATTTACTGAGGTAAAAACTTTTATTTTTCACCCCCTCAGCCTCACTGAATCTTAATTTCATAGCCAATTGATTACCTGCTGTTGATGAATTGCTTTAATATTGTCTGAACATGATTCAGATGTGCAGCAGCACCTTTTTATTTGTCTGTAATGAATGGGCTCGGGTGTTTTGATCACGGAATCCTACAAGCGGCATTTGATTAATATTCCTGTCGAGGAGCACAGGTTGTGGGTTGTAACTTAGATGTTGCATGTTAACGACCATAATGAATGGGACTGGTGGGGTCTGCCAGACTTTGACACACCCCACATCAGATTTAAATGGGTGACGTTGTTCTGGTTTTCTCTGCAGGATGCTAATCTAGTGAAGGTTGCCCAGGAGAACGGAGCGATGTTGGCTGGAGGAGTAGAGCTCATGCAGCCGGTGAGTCGGTTTAACTGAGGTGTATTTTACTGTAGGTTCAGATCAAGTTTATTAGTTCATCTGGAATTTATTTTAGCAGTATGATTGTAAAATCTTGTTACAAAGCATATTTCCCAAATCAAGCAATGGAAAGATAAAAACGAATAAAATGAGGCATTAAAGTTTTTCTTTTAGACATTTTTAGACTTTTGTCTGATGCAGTGTGTAACAGTGGAGCACAGCTCATTGCATTAAACATCAGTTTGATTATTTATATGATATACATATCAATATTGGTAAAGTACAGCTGTTGTGATATCAGTTTCTACCACATGATCCACTCCTGTTCCCTTTCGTTAAGGGAATGATCTTTATTCATCACATTACGGGGGTTGCTGGGGTGTCACATCAGTTTGTTTTTTTTTTTTTTGACCCTTGCTGAAGCTACAGATATTTCTCTTTGAGTGACTGGCAGTGAATGCACGACCCTCCCTCCACCGTAAATTAATTATTAGATGTCAAAATAACAGTTAAAAGTTGAAGACGAGATTCTGAAGTTGAAAAAAGGCATCGTTTTTTGCAGGTTAGTTCATGCTGACGGTTTAATTTTGAGATGAGACGTAGAATGAGTTGATTTTGATGAAATATCACTATTTTAAGCTCAGATTTGATTATGTTTATTTCTGACGGAAACATTTGTCACACATGATGTGTTCAAGAACAGCCGTAAATCTGAAAATCTAATTTCTGTTTTTATAGTTTCTTTCTTTGATAAATAGTGCAAGTTCTGTAATCAGCAGTGAAAGAAATACAAAGTACAATCATTTAAAGTTGTATGTCCCTTTCCTAGGCCAAAATAAAAAACATACGTCCCCTCTCAGTGCTTAAAAAAATGTCTAACATGCTTCTCACATTTTTCTCATAAATAACAAACGGTCCCTAATATATTTCTTATAGAGACCTTTCCTGTCACTTTCTAGCTGTTCTGTAATAAAAGGCAAAGCCCTAAAAAATAATCTTAAAAGAAAATGTTTTTGCACCCACATAACCGCGGTGGTCAGCTTTACGTCCATGTGGCGTAAATCTTATCATCCATACATATCTGCGAGGGTCAGCACTGACCACTATGTGGATGTCCATGTGCAGCCTGTTTAGTTTCACTTTCACCTGATGTTGGCCGTAGGAGGTCGGTAAGCTCACCTCCCAGTCCTCCTGTTTATAGCTGGGGCTGAAGCGAACCATCAATTATACTCTGAACATCTATAAACTATAGAGCCGCGTGTACATCCGCGTGACTCCAGCTCTTCTAATGCAAAAGTATATCCAAGCCTTAATTCAAGACTCATTTATCCAGTTGTTTTCTCAGTACTTCCTAAACACATGCATTTTCGCAAAAAAAATCTTAGTACTGGAGTGTGGCTTTGAAGAGAGCATTGACAGGTTTCACTGTCAGTTTAGTTTTAAGTCAGTATGTTCACCGTTATACAAAAAGGCATTAGAGAAGAACAAAGTTTTCTGTATTATTGATATACAAATGGTCATTTTGTAGGTGAAGTACTCCTCTAAGACGCCTCCTGGTGTCTTTAAAGTTTCATTCAATAACATTTTATTCACTTCCAGATCTTAGATGATGAGATCTCAGCAGACTTCTACATAGCAGTGCCAGAAATAGTGCCCAAGATTCTACCACTGAAAAACAAACTGAGGAAGAAGTTTCCAAAGAGCAGGAGAGGTAAGCTGCGTCTTTGGCAGATCGAAGGTTAATTTGCTTTAACTTGTGAAAAAGTCCTGGGATTCAAAACCTGCTTTCAAGATAAAGAAGACAATCAATTCTTTTCTCTTTCTCTCTCTGTTGACACTCAGGCACAGTCGGGGTCCAGATTTTGAAGATGCTAGAGTTGTTTAAAACAGGTCACGAGTACATGGTGGAGAGCAACTGCTTCGTCAGGACCCAGATAGGAACGGTACGTCTCAACAAACGGCTGCAGAGCGCTGAGTGGGATTATTATAGCTGATAGTGAGATGTTAGGGTGAACGTCTTTCTGTCATCAACAGCAGCTCAGAGGAGGCTTTCAGTGTCTGGGGACAAGGCAGTTTTACATTTTAAATTTTACAAGTTAAAGAGGAAAAAGTTTAGAGACTGTGGGGAGTGTTTGGGTTTATTTAGGCATGAAATACAATTTTGCTTCTACATTTGAGTTCCCACCAGGATCAGTTTGAATTGCAAAAGATTATAAAGTAGTTTCAAATTGCAAAAATCAGCGAGGGAGTTTCAGCTGGGGATGGGTTCAGTCTTGTTCTGATCAAAGCTTTCATACGTGTTGTACCATCTTGTATGACGTGGAAAACACAAAATTATTCACCATTTTTGAAAAGGAACATAAGTTGCTCGTCAGGTTCCCAGGACAAACACCAGCTGAAGACTCTGCATCTGTCATTGTCATACTTAAGAATACAGCCTCACAAGTTAAATTTAACCCTTTGAAACCTGAGCAAATTGCCTGGTGTCTTTCAAAGACATGGGAAGAAGGCAAGGAGCAAAGAGGGAGGAAATGACCCAAAAAAGTAGCAAGAAATTAGTAAAAAGAGAAAATTTAAAGCAAGAAAAGTTAAAAACAAACAAGGAAATTACCTGGAAAAAGAGCTTAAAATGATAATAATTCTGTAGCATAACTTTAAATATGTATTAATGATAATTATAAATATAGTTGTTACTGAGCTTTTTAAATTTTTCTCCCTAGATTTTTGTGGAACATTTCTTACCAAGTTGCTAATTGCCTTTTTTCCCCGTGTTTTTGAAAGACATTGCACCAATTTGCTCAGGGTTCAAATGTTCAAACTTGAGAAAGGCGTCTGAAAGCGGCACAAGAAAAGTGGTATCACTCCAGGTTTCAAAGAGTTAAAGGCAGCACATCATGACTGTAGTTGTATTTATCTAAAGGCTAGGCCTGTCATGATAAGTGTGTAATGGATTTATCGTATGCAGGGTGTCTGCAGGTTCTTTAAAATGTCTTAAATTTCATTTGATAAATATTAGGCCTTTAAAGTCAGTAAATAGTCTTACATGTGAATCTGTGAGGTCTTTATTGCCAGAAACATTTTATCTAGTTTATTTTTCTCATCTTTAATTTCTTTTTATCAAAATAAGTCGAGCTTCTCTGTGTGAAGTCCGCATTTCTGATGTTACAAATCTTAAAAACCTGACATACCTTGTGATCAAAACACAGATTAACCTAACTCACTCTAACAACCATATTTCTTCATGAAACCTACCTCTGCGTGGGACCCCATATACACCACTTAACTTCATACTTACCTGCAACGCTTGAAAGAGAAAAGATGATTTGTCCGAAAGAAAATTAGTCTTAAATTTAATTAAAAATTATCTTGAAAAGGTCTTAAAAATCATTTAACATATAAACATAAATTCTGGCAGCACACTGGCTAAACTTTCTAAAAATTATTTTTACTTTTTTCATATTCTAATTGTAATGTCTGAATATTCCTAAGAATAAAAAGTTCATTGCTCTTTGAAAGGGTGTACCTGCATTATTACACAATGGTTTTGTCATCATATCAGTGGCATGAAATGGTCTCAAAATGACAGTTATATTGTTTATCCCAATTATTTCTGTGACAATTCATCGTGCAACAAAAGTAGTTATTGTGACAGGCCTACAGCAGCAGATTTTAGAAACAAAAAATGTAAAGGTGAGACAAGACCAGGAAAGGCATTTTGTTTGGTTGCAGTGTTCATATTATTTATTTTCTCTCCTCTTCACAGCTCGACATGCCCAAAGAACACATCTTTGCCAACCTGCAAACTATCCTGATTGATGTTTGCTCCCACCGACCAGCTAAAATGGGTACGTTCACCAACACCAGCCAATAAATCACAACACAAACACACATGACTTTGTGGCTGCTCTTCTTCTGTCAGCAGCAGCTGATAAACTCCCTCTAACTGTTTTGACAGCTCTTCAAGATAAAATAACACGTTGCTGATTGATTTTTATTCGCCACAATGGTTGTTGGAAGAAAAAAGCCTTCAAAATGTGCCAGTTTTTATCTGCTGGCTGGTTTTAGTTTCCCTCCCTGGTTCAGATTACAGCTCCTCAGTCAGAGTGATGGAGACAGCAGGGAGACAACACGCCAGCCAGGCGTTATGACTTTTCCAGGCTTATTGATGCATTTTCTAAATCAAGTGTTCTGAACTTTTTTACCCCAGAAATGAGAGCGAGTAGTCCAGTCAGCTTTTATGTTCTTAGGTGGATCCAGAGGTGGAAAATTAAACCATTTCATTGAAAAACAACTCAAGTTTTCATCCACATTTTGCTTTCTTGCTATAGTTTGCATTAAATTCCCACCAGAATCACATTGTTATTATTATACGGTTTCAAATAAATCTTCATTGGACTGCCCTGCCACTCAACACTAATGTAACACTGGCAAGAAATAATGTGAACTTTGTTCACTGTGATGGATCACACAACACTGCTAATTGATTTTCATAATGCACAGGACTGAATGGAAACTAATGGCTCCATAGCTGTAAAGCATGCATTCAAAGACAGTCAGCAAAAATATAAAAGACACAAATAGTCAAAGAAAACTTGGAGAGAAAGAACAGTTACGGCCCCTTAAACACTGAATGAATATGACCCCAGATTGACCCCGATGAGGCAGCCGGGACTCATCTCAGTGCTGCTATAAACTGACTGTATTTTTGGGATGTTGGAGTTAATTCATTTGTGATCTTCTGTACATTTGCTTCACTTTCTGTTCGATAATAAGACGCTGAGTGTAATCATCAGCTAATGGACCCTCATTAGAGGGAGAGGCTTAAATGATCTACAATATAATTGATTCTGAGCCTGCTAAATAAAATGTCATTAACAGAGCTGAAGTAAACTGCAGAGCTTTCAGAAACGCTGATGGAGGATGCTTTAAAACCAACGGCCCTTTGTGACCTGAAACTTCTCATATCAAGAAGTCTTTACTTTCCCATCTATCTTGGATCTCTCTCTTGAGCACGGTGTTGCCACTCACACATTTGTCTCTTCAGCCGGCCTCTGAATAATGGGTTTCTTGCTCCGATATTCTTCCTGTCGGGGCACAGATTGTGTTCTGACCCGAGTCATATTGGAAAAACAGGTTTGTTTCACCAAAGTTTTTTATCAAACAGCTCCCAGATTTGGACTAAACCATCTCTGTGGTTCTTTATCTCACAGTGACACCTTTGAAAAGATCAATCCTGGTTTTTCTGCTTAAAGGGTGGCACCGTCATTTTCTTTTTTTGTTTTGTTTTTTGAGGTTTTGATATCATTCTATAGTAGGACTGGGCGATATGGAGAAAATCAAATATCAGGATTTTTATTGAGCAAATACCTTGATATCGATAATGCAATGATACTGTATCGTTGGGTTTATTATTGGTGCTTTGGGCTGGGCGGTACGGCCTAAAATCAATATCACGGTATTATTTTGGGGGGATGCGGTGACGGTATGATATCACGGTATCGTCTTCTCTTTTTTTTTTTTTTTACACCTTAAATAAAACAATTTAAAAAGCCATACAAGTCTAGGATGGAAACTATTTATCGTCAGAAGTAAATCTGTTGCTAATCCATCTATTATTGTGTATTAAATGTTAAATAGTATGTATAAACGTTAGAGGGAAGAGGGAGGGCCGGCGGATCCAGGGCCCCCTTCTCCCGCGGGCCTGGATTTGGGCCTCCATCATGTAGTGAGGTAGGTGCGTGAGGCAGGCAGGCCGCCGGGCCCCGTTCTGCCGCTGTAGCCGGAGTACTGCGGTATGATGGTAACCACAAAAGCAGTACCGCGGCCGCCCAGCCCTATTGGTGCTTTTACAAAATATTTACAGAATGAGTTTTTCTTTTGTAAATAATCATCAGTAATGTGGATATGATGATTAAGTGGTTGAAGGTAAATGATACACAGCTAAAAAAAGTTCAGAAAAAGCCGTCACTTAACTGTAATGCAGCCTTTAAAACCAGGAAAATACAGCACTTAACAATATTACGATATCCAAAATGTTAGCCATATCTAGTCTCACATCACAATATTGATGTAGATACAATGCCCAGCTCTATTCTCTAGCTTCCTGGTAGTGTTCATAATGCATTCAAATCTTAAAATTAAAATTTTGCTCATTTGTTTTTGCTTTAAAATGCTGCCTTCTGCAAATTTTTCCCACATGACCTGATGTGGTTTTTATTGCTAAATATAAACCCCTGCTCTGCTGTGGACGCCACATTAATGTGGTTTTGGAAGTCACACAAAAACAC
The DNA here is from genome assembly GCF_041903045.1 of Epinephelus lanceolatus. NCBI lineage: Eukaryota > Metazoa > Chordata > Actinopteri > Perciformes > Serranidae > Epinephelus > Epinephelus lanceolatus. Next base: position 4,767,884 of record NC_135742.1, read on the forward strand.
AAATAAACTAAATGATTAAGGCAGTGGTTGACCAGTAACATCTAGTGATGGGCAGTAGTGTCTCTACAAGTGTGGTGGTAACATCACTACTTTCTGAGTCAAACAGCTTTTCAGGAGCAAAGTTGATCAAGTTGATGAACCGAGTAGCGCGGTTGAGAAGTGACATACTGATCTCACGTGTTATTTTCAGGACATGTTCATGTTCTAATGTCCCAAAACAAAGAAACGTTTTCAGTTAGGTCTGTTACTTTTATTGTTTATATTACTGTCTTTTATTTATTATAGTTTTATTGACTGAAAAATATACTTTGGAATTCAGTTTTTGAATTACTGACAGAGCAAGGGAATCGACTGAGCGAGGCAGAGACAGAAAAATGCATCAAGTAGGGAGAGGAGAGAGAAAGAGAGAGAGCAATAGGCCAACTGATGATGTCATGTTAGGGAGGACATGTCACAAAGGTTTCCAAAAAACAAAAAGAAGAAGAAAGTTTTGTTTTAAGTCTATTCTATTGCCTGCCTTTTTGTTTGGCTGACAGTTTTTCTGATCACTGAGAAAATGTTGATTTGACAAAGTAAAAAAAAATAACAGTAGCTTTGCAAGTAGCAAGTTACTTTTGCCATTTTATCGTAGCTTGGCTTGCTGCATTCCTCCAGGGATAGCTTCAATGTAGTGAAACGTTATTTTGATGTAGAGAAGCTCGTAGCTTAGCTCACTGTTTTATATAGCTTGTTCAACACTTAACTCCCGTGTGCTGTGAGATAAAATGACTGTTTCTGTTCAAAGAGTCTGGTGGCTTTGTAGAGGGTGATGTAGCAGCTTCATTCCCCCGACAGGAAAGATTATCTGATGGCAACATTAAGTGGTAAAATCAATCCAAATATAGCGTACACTTAACGTACACTAAAGTTGTATTGATTTTTTTTAATGTGGTCTGTTTTTAATGAGGCTAAAATACGATTTGCAGCTGCCCCGTCCACAGCCACCAGACTCATTCGACAGAAACAGTACTTTTACTTTGCAAAACACAAGGAGTTGTTGGTCTACCGTTGCCTCTAATTAGCGCGGGAGGAGAGGCCATCTGAGCTGTAACCTACATGACTCCTCTTTGCTAACGGCTGAGTGGGAGTACCATTTGAAAAACACAGAAAAGAATGCAGAGAGACCTGCCCTTTGAATAAGCACAAAGTAAAAAGCACAGGAACACAGTGTTAGTGTTAGTCGAGCTTTTTAATGTGAGATTGTGCACCATAAACAACAGCAACAAACATTGTCCTTATGTAAACTTCTGCTAAATGAAAGAGCTGCTTGCAAATCATAATTTGTGTCTACATGCCTGGGTCACTTTTAATTGGAGTTTAAGAACCTAAATATAAAGAAAAGTTAAAAACCTAAAATGAGAAAGCACTTAGAGATCTTAGAGTGACAGATCTGACTCTAGTTACACAGGTGTCTTTTTTCAAGTAAGTGCAGCAGTTGATGAGCTGAAAAATTATCTCCCAATGTTTTCTTTGCGTCTAAACCGAAAACTAATGAGTTGTTCCTTGGCTCATGGCCTCTTCCTACCATTAAAAGATTGAGGTTTTTGATGTCATTCGAGTTATCAAACAAATCAAAGGTAACTTAAAAGAAAACTTTTTCCATTACGGAGCAGCAGCAGCAGCAGCAGGTCTGTGACTGCACGCACAGCTTCTGTTTAAAGTGCTCACAGTAAACTTGCACTTTTATTCCAGATGATCCCAGGGGGACTCTTCACAGCTCACCCTGGAAATGTTAATGCTCTGCTGAACCCTCCCGGCTGCAGAGAGCGTCCTCTGTGCTACAGTAGCTGAGTGAAGCGTCTCACTCAGTGACTCGTTCCAGCTCTGTAATTTTCATCGCCGAGCATTGAAGGCGGTGCGACGAGTCGAACCACCTGGGCTTTTCTGAACTGTCAGCGAAGAGTCCTCTTTGAGTTAGCGCCAGCAAACATTATGCAGCAGTTCAGCTCCCCGACAAGAGGTGCACGAGGGCTCTGGGCAGAATTTAATTTCCACTGCACCTTGTAGTCAAGGATCAGAAGATGTGAATACTTACTGTTAATTTAAATACCTGAGTTGTTTTTTTTTATTTCCATTAATGCCTGTTAAAGAGTCATTTGGACAGAAGCTAATGGCTGCAGCGTGGGCAGAAACAAGAGGAAACTGCACAGAGAGATGCTTAAAACAGAAAAGAGCACAGCAATGCAACGTGTGGGTGAAGGGGAAAGGAAATCCCCAAGGGGCTTATGGGAATTATTCATGACAAAAAGCACAACCATATGCTGATAAATAAAGACCTGAATGCAGGGGATCTGAGACAACAGGGAAAACAATGCTGAAACAACTATTTATAAGTAAGTTAAAAGTAAATACGTGGGAGAAATAAAAGACTGCAGGGAATTTAAACGTGTTTTGAAATAAAAGCGAGATGCAGGGTGTGTGGGTGAGACAGATTGAAGGCAGCTGTTTAACATAATCTCATGCAAACTGATCCTCAGTCTGATATGTATTAGAAGTCTTCACGCTTCTTTTTTTATTTTCAGCTCTGTTATCCAGGGAGACGCTGGCTGTTTTATGTTTTAAATAACTTGTCATAACATATTTTTTTATAAAAACTGGTGTCAACAGGTTTACCAGGAGATAATAGCATGATAAGAGAAGTTGGTTGAAGGTCTCTCTCTCTGAATGCCACGACAGAAAAAATTTCTTGAGTATAAATGTGTAAAGATCCCCCTCCGATATGTTTCGAGATGTAAAAAAAAGACTGTCCTTCAGATATTTATTTGGTTTTCCATCAAAGAGTTTAGTCAGTCATTAAAAAAAATCCTTAAAATTACACGTAGCCCTTCTCTCTCATTGAAAAAATCAGAAATGTTACTGCAGATATTAATGTTCAAGGTGTCTTCATACATCCATGCTGAGCTCAGAGAAACTTTCTCCTTTAGCAGATAAATGTGAAAACAGCCTTCTAGTCTCAAACTCTGAAATCATCCAAGTGAAGGAAAAAACATGTTTCTGTGTCGGAGGGACTTGAACCTGTTGGTGAACCAGTCGATAAGTTCTTTATTACAAAGTATTGATTTGTTCTTTAGATGGGATTTGTAAGAACTGACCAGAATGTGTCTGCGATGTTCAGAGTCAGATTCTTCTTCAGTCTTAACTACGTATTGTTGGTGCATATATTTCTTGACCTAATTTTGTAGTAACGAAATGTATGGTCATTTTATTTACTTAAACAGCAATTAACATTTTTCAATTGAGAAGTTTGGGAAGTTTTTAGTTCCGAGGATTCAATGTTTTGTTTCATATCACTGGACTTTATTTATTTATTTATTTATTTATTTATTTAACCTTTATAAACACCTCTTTTTCAAGTGTCCTGGCCGAGACACGCAGCAACAAGTTAGAGACAGAAAACACAGAACGAAAAATGCAGAATAAAAATCTACAGCTCTAAAACAAGCAATATAAAACACAAAATAAGATTACTACAAAGAAAAGCCAAAACGATGTTATTATTTACTAGAACTAAACCATAAAAATGCAAAAAAGAAACTACACAAGACTTTTGGATTGTTGGTCAGACAGCTGAAGACGTCACGTTGGAATGTGGGAAATTATAAAGTAATTTTTCTCTATATTTTTCTTAGATTAATCTGAACGATAGTTGTCACTATTGACGATAAAAAATGATGATGAATTAATAATGAAAATAATCTTTAACTTCTGTGCTAATTGTGAAGAGAAAGAAAGAAAACCTGTTATCTGAATTTAAAAGTATTATTATTACAAAACCTGACATCACCAAACCCTGACTTTTTGTTTTGTTTTCATTTCAGTCTGATTTTCGTATCTCGCCGCAGCATCTTTCAAAGTGTTTTTCAGCTGTAATGAAAAGTGTTTTAGAAATTTCCTTTTGACCTCACGCCTCCATTTCCAACTACATTAACACAATCTCCTAATGATGACACACTTCTTCCTCTTCTCCTCCTCCTCCTCTTCCTCAGGACCTTTCATCGAGCGAGCGATCATCGCCAGTCACACCAGTGAAGCTCTGTGGTTCAAGAGCGAAGACGTTTTACCGACACCAGAAGAAGAGGAGTGACCTGTTCTCACATTGTATATATTCACTGTATTGAATAAAGTGTTTGTTCTGACTTTGCCTCCTGAGCTCTGGTGTCTGCTGTTAAAAACAAAAACATCCCAGGAGAGTAAGAGGAGAACAAAACAAGGTGACCAGAACAGAACAGTGACTTTTATTAATAATGACCCACAGGAGGCTGCAGCCCATAAATCAGCTGATGCTGTGGTGTTTCACAGGACACATGGAGGCGCATCAAAGGTTCACAAAGGTGTGTGTGTTACCTTAACTAACACTTGTAAAATTATTTAAAATCCAGCTCTTTCCTCTAATCCAGATAAGGTTTGATAGCACAGTGTGTCATGTCTGTATTTACTAACATTCTTTTTAGATTATTTCCATTTTATAATTAAATGATCCTCGTTCAGTCAGAAATATCCTAACTTTGGCTGGTTCGTTTGGAGAGTCTTTAACTTTAAAAACTCAACTTGAAAGTTGATTTAAAATGACGCTGAAGTGTTTAATTTTGCTAAAAGCTGCAAACACTTTGACCATATGAGTAACTGTACACTTTAAAACTCTAAATGTCCATGAATGTAATGAAGAGCAGTCTTTTAGGGAAAACGTTTAGTGATGTCAAAGATGAAACTGTTTGGTGTAAATTAGAGAGCCCCTGTCTGATGCACCTGTGACCAATCTGAACTCTTCACAGGTGTCAGGATGTACATATTGTTTCTCTGACCTGTAGTGTTAATTTTACATCTTCATATTTTTGGTGTGAGTCACCGAGTGTTGGAGATATCCGCCGTAGAGATGTCTGTCTTCTCTCCAGTATAATGGAACTAGATGGCACTCAGCTTGTGGTGCTCAAAGCTCCAAAACACATTTTTTAAACTCAACAGTAATGTCTCTTTACAGAAATCATGACCTGGTTTCTCAGGATAATCCACAGACCTTGTTGTGAGCAGTTTCATGTAGGAACTATTTTCTTTCTACTGAACTACACCAGCCAGCTGCATCACCACTCAAAAGGAAGTGTGCATCACAAGTGTAAACCTGGAGACCATCCTGTTTTTCCTGGTTTGGACATCTTACTGCTACATCATGTAGTGACATTTTGGACAATAGCGTTAGTTTGACAGTTTGTGCTTGTCACTGTCCTGTTTCAACATGTCACTACCTCTGTACACAAATCCTGCTCCATGAAGAAATGCTTTCCCCAGTTTGGTTTCAAAGATCTTGACTGAGTCCTTACCTGAACCCCATCCAACACCAACACCAGCAACCTGATCATCTAGCATCCGTACCTGAACTCACTGGTGCTCTAGTGGCTGACAGAGCAAATCTCTGCAGCCAGGTTATAAAGTTTGGATATTTAGCAGAGATGTGGATATGAGTCACATGATTTGGACTCATGTCAGACTAGGATAAGAATTTCATGACTTTAGACTCTACAAAATCAAAAAAGACTTGCAGCTCAACTTGGATTTTGACTCATGACTTCACTTGGACTTGAGCCTTTTGACTTTTAATACTTGATACCTTACCCCGAGCTCAAAGATGAAAAAGTATGTTACTCAAAAAACTGTGTCACGAATCACTGAAGCTTTTCATTCCCAGCAAGTCGACACTTAATTCCCCAGATCCACTTTGAACTTATCCAACACTCCACTCAGGTTGCAGGAGGGAACTTGACATGACATTACTGAGTGTCAGCTGGAAAAAATGATACCAAAGATTAGTTCACCTACAAAAACTGTGAGGTGGTCAACAAGAAATGAATTGCAGTATGAAAAGCGTGTGGGTCTAAATTTATAGACAGAGATACAACAACTTTAAACAAACAAATAAATACAAACTTAAAAGCATTCACGATTATTGCAAATATATTATTACTATAATAACTGCTGTTAAAATGGCATTACATTTGGGGAAGAGTGCATTATGACTTGTTAAGCACTTGAGACTTAAAGTTTAGGACCTGCGACGTGACTCTGGACTTGCCTGTCTTTAAGTGTGACTTGAGTGTAAATTCAAATTCCTTTCATTGTCAATTTTTTTATGATGAAACGTAAAAACGAAATACTGTTTCATGTCTAAAACCAGCAAAATTAAAAGTTCTCAGTGCAGTAAAATTATTCAGTTAATAAATAGATAAATAAATCTAAAATAGAAGCTAATAAAAAGGCCAATAAAGTGCAGTCAAAAGACCAGGTGAGTCCATGTGTGCTACAGTTCAACAGTCTGATCACTGAATGATAAAAACTGTTCTCAGACCTGTTGTCCTGCAAGAGAGATAATCCTGAACCGAAAGACTTGAGACTTGTGACTTTGTCCCACCTGTGGAGGAAACCATTTCTTCATGGAGCAGGATTTGTGCACAGGGTACAACACTATTGTCTAAAATATCACTGCATGTATTGTTGCAGCAACAAGACTTTATTGCTTCTAAGGAGTCCAAACCAGGAAAAACCGGACAATCTCCACATTTTCACCCATGATGCACGCTTCTGTCTGCACAGTGATACAGTTGGTGGGTGTAGTTTGGTAGACAGAAAACAGTTCCTACATGAAACTGCTCACAACAAGGTCTGTGGATTATCTTGAGTAACCAGGTCATGATTTCTGGAAAGAGACATTGATGTTGAGTTTTTCAAATGTAGTTTTTTGGCACTTTGAGCACCACAAGCTGAGTGTCATCTAGTTCCATTATACTGGAGAGAAGACAGACATCTCTACGGCTGATATCTCCAACACTCTGCACCTCAACTGTCTAGATTGGAAAATAGCACTACAGTTAAGAGGAAAAATATGTACTTCTGATTTCAGAGGTGGACTGTCCCTTTAATACGGACATTTGGCCTCTTAATAAGTAACAATTACATGATTTAATTCAAGATAGGAGCCTAATTTACACCAAACACGTGGTCCTTTAGAGATCACTGAATATTCTCCCTAGCAGACCGTACTTCATCACATTCATGTACATTTGGAGTTTTAATCTGGAGAAATTAAAATCACATCTCTAGTATGCATATATTCAGTTTTAACAAGGTGTCCGCAGGTTTTATAAAGTAAAATCAAACACTTTGACTACAGTAATGCGTGTACCACAGGTGTAGTACCGCCACCAGACACCGGGAGGCAGTATTGACACAGCCTGTGCTGCAGCCTCCTGCAGAGATGAATACCTGCCACCTGTTGCAGCTGAAATCACCAGAAATATGAAGTGTTGCCAGAGGAGAAGTTTGATTTTCTGTTCTTTTAATATTTTACTCAATAATTCATAAAGACGTGCGGGGCCACTGACAACCATCCTCTAGATATAAACATATTTATTGATCTGTGTAACAAAGATGTGCTCTTTTATTATCTATAAAATGTCTTGCAAGCTTCATTACAGTGTGTGTGTGTGTGTGTGAGTGTGGCCTCTTGGGTTTGAGGTAGACAGACAAGAGGCAAGGTTGCAGAAAATGACTGAATGGCCTTGAAAAATTCTCATCAGTTCATCAGTGTCTCTGAGTCCAAACTCACATGTTGAAGACGAGTTGATTTATGTTGCTATAGCAGACAGTCTGAGGGGATCTCACTGGGGCCTGCGGGATGTCTTAACTCCCCCAAAATGCAAAGTTTAGGTTATTTTTTTCATTAATTTAAGTATAAGCTCCTCCAGCTGTTTTTCCTGAGCCGAACAGTGTCTTTATTAATTCATGTTTACGATTCAAAGCCTGAAGTTAAACCAGTGAATTGAAGCTTTAACTGAGAACTGTTTTTATATTAGCTCAATGTCCCTGTAGCTGCGTCCTCACCCTGCTGAGGTCAACATTTACCCCTTTAAAGATTTATTTTTGTGTCAGTATGAGCTGCTAACAACACGCAGCGTGTCTCTGGGAAGGTAACACATGATGTTTGATGTCCCTGAACCACAGCGAGAGCCGAGATGTCTTCTCAAACTGTGTGTTGAATTAGTATACAGACAGTTACGCAGCCGTCCTCTGATGCCGTGCAGGTTGATATTCAGTGTAAGATGGAGATAAGTTGGAGCTTTTATTGGTCCCTGTGGGGAGATCAGGCTGTTGCTGCAGCTAATGTAATAGGATTTGGGAGATAAAGAGAGTCACAATGGAAAGAGGCTGTGGAAACTGGAAACAATAAAAATGATGAAGCTGACTCCTGTTGATGAGCAGCCGCTTCAGAGAAGTTGTTGCCTGTGTGACGTTTACAGGCCTGTACTCTTCATGTGTGTTTGGTATCTATAGTGTTATTCTGATGATTCATAGTGTGAATTTATCGTTGTTATTCCAGACGTCTTCTGCACATCTGCGTGTCCTCGAAGATGTTTCCTTCCTCTGATGCTCCTCCTGAGGTTTCTCCTTGTTTACCTCCTGTTAATGCTTTTCTTTTTTTGTCCTTGTCTGAATACAGAGTCTAAACATGGAGGCTAAATCCCTTTGAGGCAGATTTGTGATTTTGGACTATATAAATAAAACTTGGCTTGGGATCTTAAAGGGCTCTTAAGAGGGTTTTAGGATTTTGCAGCATTTCAACAATAAAGAATCGGTTAATTTAACTCCAGACATAGAAACCTGCAACATGCACAATTGTATTTATAAAATATTAAAGGTCCAGTGTGCAGGATTTAGTGGCATCTAGCTTTGAGGTTGCAGAACTGAAACTTCTCCCGTGTGCTGAGTGTATAGTACGGTGGCCAACATGAAAACACAAACGGCCCTATCTAGAGCCAGTGTTTGGTTTGTCCATTCTGGGCTACTGTAGGAACAACATGGCAGACTCCATATGTAGATATAAACAGCTCATTCTGAGGCAACAAAAACACTGCGATTCTTATTTTTAGGTGATTTTAACTGAATGAAAACATAGTTATGAATATTTTATACCATTTCTGATGCTTCATAATCCGACACACTGGACCTTTAAAACATAATATTTTTTAATTAGATATTGTGCGTCACACAGAACTTCAAAAATCTTCATAGCCAGGATTTATGAGGACACACCTCAGGTGGTGTGATCGGTGGGGGGTCATTTGAATGTGCTTGACATGTTTGGCCTTTGACCTCTGTGAAGACAAAATAAATCTCCAGTAAAATGTCATGACATATTATATTCGGAAAGAAATCATGTCTGTAACTTTAATTTAATGAAAATACCTGATTGATTTTTTTGTGATCAAGTTTTACTGGATGGTCTCTGCTCTGGTGGGGGATAGAGAGAAATGATGGCAGATGAATCGTCAATTAAATGATTCTTTTTAGAATTTATTGATTAATTAGAATTTTCAAAAAAGCCAAGATATTAGCTTGTTTTAGTATCTGAAATGTAAAGATTTACTGCTTGTCTCTGTGTTATTTCACTATAAACTGAGTACTTTGGGGTTTTGGACTGCTGGTCGGACAAAACAAGATGTAATCATGGACTCTGGGAAAGTATGATGGGCATTTTTCTTTATCTCCAAACATTAGTATTTGATTATTCCGACAAAGTTAATGATTAAAAAACAAATCACTGGCAAATTAATTTATAATGAAAATAACTGTTAGTTGCAACCTTGAATTCACCTGCCACAGTTACACGAAATTGAAAAAAAGAAGAAGAATGCAAATATAAACCTGTAAATATGTGCCGCTTTACAAATGAAGTGCTGTTCCTTGACTGAACACGTTCGCCACTAAGACCACTAGCATTATATTAAAGTAGGACTTTTGTCTTCCTGTGTTTCCCAAATCACATGAATCAAGGGTTTTGTTTCAACATTGGGGGTCACACATATGACACTGAGCATCAAACACTTTTCTTTCCTGCAGTTTCCTGCATCGTGGTTAGTTTTTATGCACCAGTGTGTTCCTTTTCTGCATCGATTACTAGTGAAAATATTAATTTTGTCAAAATAAAAGTCCTCTGTTACTTTCTTTTTTCAGATTTTTTTTGCATGACATGCAGCAAAGGGCCACAGGCTGGAGCTGAACCCAGGCCACTGCAGCAACAGCTGTGTACATGGGGTGCCTGCTCTATCCACTAAGCCACCGACGCCCCAGTCCTCTGTTACTTTCATGTTTTTATTTGGGGGACGAATGCACATGTTTTAAATATTGAGAGGGACATGTCCCCTGTGTCATCCCCCGAAATCTACATCTATGACACTGATTTAAAAAGCACAATGAGTGATAAAAAAGGAAAACAGTACAGAAGTGTCTCTGAACATGAACTGAGCATCAAGTAACTTTATAAAAACACCTGACTGATGTTATTTATCTCCTCATAATAGTGTGAAAACATTTCTATGATCATAACCAGAGATAAATGAAAGTGGATTCATCTTCTCTCAGTTCACTCTCTGTATTAAATCTGACCTCAATGTGAGAATAAAGTTAAATCATCAGCAGACTCGTCCCGAGGTGTCAAAGTAGTGACAGTTAAAACAGAGACAACATTAATTATTCTGACTGATTTCTGCTCACGTCGACTCGTCAGGGTCCCAGACTGGAGGTCAGGGTTCACTCAGATCTGAGTGCAGGTTGTGAATAGTTTGAGGGCGGCAGACGGGAGCAGCAGAAACATTAAAGCAGTAGAAAGAAAGAAAACTTGTTCAAAGGCAAAACTGATTCTGATCCCAGTTTCTGGCAGAGGACAAAAGGACTGAGTGGAGATCAGGTTACTGCCATGTGACACTAAGGAATCTCAGCGCTGCACTCCCTCTGATTAAACATAACACTCTGCACACATCCCATAATACTCCACTGTTATAATACAATCATCAGCTGAATTAAACTCCCTGCAGCTACAGATGACAAATACATCCAGCAGAAATCATATAGTCATACTTTATGAAGGCAATATGATGTTAATACACACTGGGAAAGCTCCTCAGAGTCCCTGTGGGATTATTAGCACCAGGGATAAACATAAAACACACACAAATACTTAAAGTCACAGCTAAATGTATGCAGTACATTGTGTCATAAAAACATACTGTATGTTAATAACAGTAACCATTAAATGTGGTTAAGTAAGTTAAAGGAACCATAAGCTGCCACCATGAGTTAGATAGTGATGTTAAGTGTATTAAACTGCTGTTAAAGCATGTTAAAGTTACTATAAACTCAATATTAAGACATTTTAAATGATTAAAGTCACACTGAATAATGTAGGAAGTAGAAAAAAATAAAATGAAGCACATCAGACACATGTGAAAGTTCATATTACGCAAAATTTGAACATTTTTATGAGCTTTTACAGCTCTTTATCGGATCAATATTTTATTAGTTTCTCCAAACCTGATCACTTTTGACTTTTTCACTTGTCTCCAAATACTGTTAGTAGGCAATTCATTTTTCAGGGAACTTTAGTGAAATAAAAACTAGACTTTAGTTACTACAAAAACACGATAAAGTCCCCACAGTATCAGTACAGTGGTTTTAAAAGTTTTTGTGCTATTACTCATGAAATATTTGACAAAATGATTCAAGAATTCATTTTAAACTTTTTAAAATGACATCAAAACACCAATGAAACATCAGTTTAAACGGGAAATGATGTCAGATAATTCCCACACATGAAGACTTTTTAAATAAAATAGAATGAAATAAAATAAAATACAGTTGACTTAAATTAAATTAAATTAAATTAAATTAAATTAAATTAAATTACCTTAAATTGAATTAAGTTCAGGTCGAATTTGCCTCTTTATTAGGAAATAGGTTTGCACGACACACTGATACAGTCAATTCAAAATTAATTCAAAAGTTTTTGTATAGGCTCAGTTGAATATTGCAGTAATTATGAGTGGTTCTTATAAAATCCCACGGCATACCTGGATTTGCATCAGGGCACAACAGTGTGCTGGGACACACCATTGAGAACCACTGCCTTAGAATATATAAAGACAATACATCGCACCTGAAGTACAACAGGACTGGATGTCAGTACTCCAACTGCATTATATGGATATTAAACTGAAATAATAAAGTCTATAAACTGGTTCGAAACTCACATTTTAATCAGGAACGGATTATCAGACCCTTTGCCCCTGGGCACAGATATGCAAAAGCCCCCCCACCCTACCCCTTCCTCTCCTGTAGGAGCAAGACACACACTATGCAGTTGTTCAGCCTTGTATTATGTGGTTGTTTTGCATGTCTCTGTGGTCATTTTGAGTCTCTTCCTGATCAGTATGTGTTCATTTGAGTGACATTTTGCAGGTGAGGACCAGGGACCAACCCCTTGTCACACTTCAGGCCCCTGTGCCCAGTCGGCCTGTTCAGTCATCCTTCCATGACTAAACACAGTTACTGCCGTGATATTGTAGCGACGCCTACATTTCCCGTCATGCTGGACTGAGGAGTTTGTAGTTTGCAGCTCATATTTGCTGTTTTATGTTCCATAAAGCAAATGTCACTTTTTGGTCACTGACTATAGTGTGTCTGTACAGAACATGGTGGTTTACAGTTTGCAATGTTAGTGAGTTGACTGTTAGACTTCATGACCCCAGCTGTATTTTCTCACTGGGTTATTGGGTCTGATTTACACCTGTTACATGTCAGTGAAAGACTGGTGGGGCTCAGAACTTACTCGTCCTGTGTGAAGCAGAAATTGTTTGTTTAGTTCTTTGTCTCCCATCATGTTTTGAACTGGACATTTGCCTGCTTTCTTTTCCATGTCACTTTTGACTGAAAAATACCTGGTTGTTTTTAAAGGAGCAGATCAGTTTAAACTGTATTTGCATGTCCTCATACACCCCAAAAGTTTCTGAATCTTCTGCTGCAAGAAGATGCTTATCAGCAGTGCATCATCTGGGTTCTCATGTGTTGTGGAAAACTCAGAAGATAAAATAATCCCTCACATTTTAGGCCCCGGGGCCTGTGCTCAGTTGGCCTGTTCAGTAATCCTTCCATGATTTTAACAACAATCTGCATTTCTCCATCAGGAAATGTAAGATTTTTTTGTGCCAATTTGACGTCTGAAAGTCTAAAAGGTCTTCATCAAAGTTCTAAACCATAAGGTCACACAAAAAGCCTGTATATGTATGTTAAAGTGACTAGAAGTTCCACAGGTCTATGAGCTGTGAGGAGCTACACCTAAGAGGGATTTTAAACTTTCACATTGTTTAAAGTAAATCATCCTTAACGGCCTGAGAGAAATGAAATTGTCCAGTATTAAATGAGTAAAATAAAAAGGAATGATTACAAAAAAACTGTAGAAAATAAGCATCATTTTGTGTGAAAAGATGTTGTTTTCCAACCCTGTTAATTATCTTGTGAGCCCTCGGAGGGTCCTGACCTCTGGTTTCACAAAAGAGCCGTATAATTTGAATATGTTTTAACAATATATGAGACCTACAGTGCCATAATGTGCAATATAATCACTCTAAACTCACTTTACCTGATAAGATTACCTATAATATGGCTCATTATAGAGGATTGAATGTCATTAGATGGGAGAAAGTCGCCCTACAGGAGACTAATGATGATATAACAGGGGATAAAACACCATTAAGTATGTTAAAGTCACTAGAAACACGCAAGACAAAGTTATTAAAGTGAGTATGGTGCCACCGACAGATTTATTATTCTGTAAACCTCAGATTTTTGACAGTAAATGAGATTAAAATGATGAATCCCTGTGATAATGTCACTGTTCTCTCTCATGTTTTAATCCCCAAGGAGCTGAGTCCCCCATCATGTGAGATAATCTGTGAGGAGGGAGGTGGAGGTGGAGGGAGGTGCAGCAGAGGAGAGGTGGGACGTCCTCCTGGAGAGAGGAGGGAAGGACGAACAAGAAAAAAAGAAGGAGACGAAGAAGAGGAAAGAGTGGGGGGTTTGGGGAGGACAAGAAGACCGCCGCACCGCAAGAAGTGACTTCAAACACCGCGCAACATTCGCTGCAGGAGCGCTGAAAGTCCGACCGCCTCCCGTCGTCATGCGCCTCGGCTTTTGAAAGCGTCCCGGCTGCTGCTAGTGCTGCCGCTGCTGGGGAGAGGACGAAGCACCTTGCATCTGCTGATTTATTTTGTGGCAGAGTTTTGTGTCCGACCGGCAGAGCAGTGAGCAGGCGGAGAGAAGGAGGAGGAGGAGGAGGAGGAGGAGGTGGATACTTCTCCAGGTTTCGGGACTGCGCCGCATTCCAGCCCGGAGCGCAGCGCTCAGGAGTCGGACCCGGTGCGCTCCGTCTCCCCGCTCCCTGTCTTCAAAGATTCCTGGATCTTTTCCTGGTTGTTTTCTCGTACATCGGGACATCAGTAATGCACAGTGAGAACTGCCTGAGCTAGAGAGATAAACACAAACACATCGCGCGTTTCTCCCTCCTGACTGGATTTGGATTTAATGCCCTTTTTGGCTGCGACCATGGGTGCATGGTGGATATTTGTTGGCGCTCTGGCCGGGATCCTCACCGTCCCCCGTGGGATACATGGTTAGTATGTTTGGTGTCTTTTTACTAAACCAGTTGTTCGAGGTTCTCATGTAGGTCAGGGGTTATCAGGGACCACCATGCACTCTCACGTTAGAGCCACAGACTCCAGATTTGGGTAGATTTTGTTCCACATTGGTCACATAAATCTGCCCAGGCTGCTCAGGACTCTCACAGGGGAGTGAAAGTTCTGGTTTACCCTTTCTATTTAGACCAGCTCCCATTGATTCAGGCAGCAGGGAATGTAATTCATTCCTCAAGTTGCCCGGGACATCCTGGAGCTCTCTCAAGGACCCCTGGAGGGGGGCAGGACCTGCTGTGGGACCCCCTGAGCAGGTTGTTGTTTCCCAGGAGTGAGAGCACACATTGAAGTGCCATTCCAGCTTCAGGATTTGCAGAGTTCCCCAGAAGGAAAAGAAAAGCAGTGAATTTAAGGTTTCATGTCACACAAACATCATTTGATGGGATTTCTGAATTTAGAGCGTCCATCTGGGAGAAAGTATTGATCACAAGTGGAGACTAAACTGTTTCAGATGATGAGAAAGCAGCACCCAAACTCAGATTAGTAGAAAGCATTGCTTAGATGATTTGCAGGTGATAAGAAGTGTTAAAACTTTTTGTTTAACAGCATTTTAGTGTCAAGATTTTAGAGTTATGTCACTGAAATCCAGCCATGGCAATGCTGTGAAACAACAGTTGCATGTGTCTCAGATGAATTAAAAACCTAAATTAGACTGTTCAACAAGATGTCTTCACATTTCTTGATCTGCAAATTTAGAGATGGAAGTAGAGTCAAACTTTAAAGTCAGTTTAAAAAAGTTTAAGTCTAATTTCAGTACAGTCAACCATATCTGCTGCCCTTCTCAGCCTCACAGCCAGGGTAGTTTTAGCACAAACATTCATTGAACAGTGTTTTTCGAATAAGTGCCCTCCATCGTAGTAGAGTTTGGCTTCTGTTCTAGATCATGAAGTGGAGATTTAACTGTATCTGATGCTGAGAAAGCAGCACCCGTACACAGATAAGCCACATTTGTGCAGGAAGCATTGATAAGGTGATGTGCAGGCAAAAAGACATGCTATAACTGGCTAAAATTGGTTATAAAGTGAAAGTTTTTATGCTTATTTGTTCCTTAAATATCATTTTCAGTGACTATATTTCAACATGGAAGTAGGGTACTGAAATCCAGGTGCTGATATGCTGTTGAAACAGCAGTTGCATGTATACTAAATGTATTTAAATCCTTACTTAGCCTTTATGCTGTCATATCTCTTGATCTGCAAATCAGTTCTTGGTGTAGTCGAACTTTAAAGTCAGTTTGATAACGTCCAATTCAAGAAAACTTGAATCATTTCACTGCAATCACCCCTAAATGACTCCTTTGTCAGCCTCACAGTCAGGACTCAGGAATCAGACAAACACTCATGTACCCTTAATTGTTTCTTTTCTAAATCACAAAGTGGAGATTTAACAGATGCTGAAAAAGCAGCAGTCATACTCACATTAGTCAGATTTGTGCAGACAGCATTGATAAGGTGACTTGCAGGTGAAAAGACTGGTTTTAAATTTGGTTTGAAAGTGGAAGATTTTATGGTTACTTGGTCTTTAAACGGCATTTCAGTGGCTATATGTCGAGGCAGAGTTAGGACACTGAAATCCAGGAATTGAAATGCTGTTGAAACAACAGTTGCGTGTATCTTAGATGTATTAAAACCTTACTTAGCCTATATTTAACAAGATGCCGTCACATCTCTTGATCTGCAAATCAGTTCTTGGTGAAGTCAAACTTTAAAGCCAGTTTGAGAAAGTCTAATTCAATCACTCATAAATGCTGCCTTTGTCAGCCTCACAGTCAGGACTCCTTCAAATCAGAAATACATTCATGTTTGTTCATGTACATTCATGAATTGTTTCTTTTCTAAATCACAAAGTGGAGATTTAACAGTTTCTGATGGTGAGAAAGCAGCAGTCACACTCACATTAGTCAGATTTGTGCAGAAAGCTGTGATTTGACATGTTAAAACTGGCTAAAATTGGTTATAAAGTGAAAGTTTCTACGGTTATTTGTTCTTTAAACAGCACTTCAGTGACTATATTTCAACGTAGAGTTAGGACACTGAAATCCAGGCATTGAAATGTTGTTAAAACAACAGTTGCATGTCTCCTGGATGTATCAAATACCTTATTTAGCTTTTATTTAACAAGATGCCTTCACATCTCTTGATCTGCATCAATCGTTATTACGATGGAAGTGAAGTCAAACTTAAAAGTCAGTTTGAGAGAGTCTACTTCAAGAAAACTTTCACCACAATCACCCATAACTGCCGCCTTTCTCAGCCTCGCAGCCAGGATAGCTTTATCACAAACATTCATTTAACAGGGCTTTTGAATGTGCACCCTCCACCTGAGAGGATTTTTGCTTCTATTCTACATTATGTGTGTAAGATTTGCCTATTTACGATGCTGGGGAAGCAGCACCTTGTGCTCAACATAGTCAGATTTATCCTCTTGTTGTGCTTGTATCTCAGAAAGCACTGATTTGGTGATTTGCAGATGAAAAGAGCCAAAACTAGGATGAAAAGTGCAAGTTTTTATGGTTGCTGAAACAGCTTTTTTAAGCATAATATCTGAACCTGTGGGTAAGAAATGTTTTACATTGAAATATGGTCATTTAAACCCTGCGGTGACAACAGTTTTATGTATTGCAGACATTTAAAACACCTCATTTAACCCAAATGTTTCATCTTTGGACCTGCAAATCACCAAATCATTGCCTCATGAGACAGAAGTGCAGCCAGACTTCACAGCCAGTTTGAAGAGGTCTGATTTAAAGAGGAGCCATGCTGGAATACATTCAGTTACGTCTCTTAAAAATACAGTATTCAGGCTGTCAATATCTACTGAAAATAATCTCCTTGGTGAGTGAGAGTATAATCAGCTTCATGGATAATTCTGCAGATGCTCACAGCCACATTCAACAGACTTTAAAGGAATTTGAGAAGAAAAGAAACAAAGTAAACTTGTTGTCTGAGTCGACCTGTTGTGCATTTTCACTTTCTTTAAATATCTCAGCACGTCTTTGAAACAGATCCAGCTCGTGGCCTCTGTGTCATTTAAATATTCATAACTCTGCATCACATCTAAAAAGCTCTGCCCATGCACAGCTACAGTATTCCCATAATGCAGAAGACTGTCAGGAGCAGAATCTAAAGCAGCCGTTACTGAACTGACCCACTCAAGGTTTCACTGCGTTCCTCAAATCAAACTCATGCTTGTTAATATCACAGCCAGGTACCGGCGGGAAAGAGACGGGCTGCATGTTGAAATCTGGAGGGTGAATGTTTCTCTGCAGGAACATGACTACAGACTTTTTTCTTTACCAAAATCATTAGCATCCTCTCTCATCCATCTCGGCATGTATCCAATCTGCTTGGCAGCGCTCACTTCATAATAAAATAAAACTCAAACTTTTACAGAGATACTCCTTCGCCTCCGTTCACTGAAGACAGAGCACGTTGGCGTTGGCAGGCAGACTAAAGTACTTATAAATGTTGAAATGTTATCGACATTGAAGTGCCGCTGCGTGGATCGGATGGCTGCTGAGATGAAGAGACTCTGAGCAAAAGTTTGGAGTGAAGTTCATCACACGTGTTGCTTTGCTATGCAGATTCCTTTAAAGGTCCAGTGTGTAGGATTTAGGGCGACATATTGGCAGAAACAGAATATAATAACTATGTTTTCTTTAGTGTAAAATCACCAGAAAATAAGAATCATTTAGTTTTTGTTACCTTAGAATGAGCGGTTTATATCTGCATAGGGAGCAGGTCCTTGTCTGTGAGGATTGCCATGGTGCACCTCCATGTTTCAGTAGCCCAGAACAGACAAAACAAATACTAGCTATAGGTAGTGCCATTCTGGTTTTCGTGTTTTTGTGTAGTTAGCAGCCCCTTTGTGACAAGATGTTGGAAAAACACTGTATAAAACTGCTTTATTTGGTGTTTGTGCCACTTTAAGTCACCTGGGGTCTCTTTTGTAAACATTGTGTACGCACAAAACGAGGCCTGGAAGAGGCATGTGCCACTTCCCACGCAAAAGTTGTGATCTATAAAAACACACTTGATGTTAGAAACTTTGACCCACGCTTACGAACATTTTGGAGACGGGAAATTGGCGACACAGATGGTGAGGTGGCGGTCCATACGACAGACATTGTAGTATGGATCCTACGCACTTTTTATAAATGAGATGTTTGTTTAGGAGAGGAAGAGACCTCTGCAGATAATTCGGCTCCTAGTAAAAACCTCCTGAACATCTGGATCAGAAATAAGGTGAGCACACGTTAAGTTATCAGAGAAAAAAAGTGAGCTCATGTAGCAGTCGCTGGGCTCGTGGCCTGTCTGCGATGTGCCGAACAGCATCGGAGAAACACTGATTTGTAACATGAAACTGCTTTATTCATTTTTACCGGTTTAAATCACTGGTACGTTTATTTTGGAGAGGAAGAGACCTCTGGGGGTAACTCATCTCATGGTAAAAACCTCCTGATGAATGGACACTTAAGGAATACTAATTGAGACAAGTTTCAGCTGGATGCAATCTGCAGTCATCAAGGCTAGATGCCACTGAATCTCCCTCAATCTTACTTTCTGGACCTTTAAAGTTGTTGTATGTGGCTGTGAGTATCTGCAGTGTTATTATCCCTGACCTAACCAGATTACAGTGTCACTCAACTTGGAGATTGAATTTGGTTGACTGATCATGGGTCCTCTGAAATTAGACTTTCTGAAATTGGCTGTGAAATTTGACTGAACCTTTATCACATGAGAGATTGATTTGGTGATTTGGAGGTCCAAAGATGATACATGTGGGCTAAGTTAGGTGTTGTAAATGTTTAGGATACATAAACTGTTGCATTCAAATGACTGTATGTCAATATAAAGCATGCCATATTTAGAGATTCAGATACAACCATGGGAAACCTGTTTATATAACCGTAAAAATGTTCATTATCTGCAAAACTTTTCTCCATTGTAACACAGGCGTTTGGATGTCTTTACACCTGCAACTCACCAAATCAGTGCTTTATGAAATACAAACAAAAATACCGAGCTGATTACAAGATGCTTCTTTTCCAGTATCATCAGCAGTTAAACCTTCACTTCATGATGTACAATAGAGGCACAGATCTTCTCAGGTGCAGGGAGCTCATTGTTTAAATGGATGTTTGTGTGATATGAAAGAATCCTGACTGTGAGGCTGAGAAATGCAGCATTTAAGAGTGATTGCAGTGAAACGGTTGAAGATTGGGGTTTTGCCAAAAGTGGAAGTTTCTGCTCTGTTTCTCTGCAGAAGCCGAGGGTTGCCATGGATTCTTCATTATCTTATTTCTCCATGTAAAAGAACTGTGGTAAAACATGTACAGACTTCCATTTTTTTTAAAAAATTTTCTGATGTTCTTCGATGCCTTTTTCTTTCAAGGCTGAGAAGAACAACTCCGTGATGAAACTCAGCTACAACACGATTATCAAGAGCTGATGAGGCACTTAAGGCTCGATCACAAGAGAACGATCAAAAGAGTTTGATATCTCCAGATTCTCTTAACTACGGAATCATCTTGTGAAAATGAGCTTTAAAAGCCTAAAGATGAGCAACACGTCTTATCTCTGGTTTAATCTTTCACCAAATACAGAGCCTCCATTCAAAATGCATGCAGCCAAAACATGAAGGAGTATATTAAATAAGAGTAGAGTCACTAAAGAAAAGGACAGAGGCGTTGTTTCAGTTTTACTCGCTGATGGTTTTAAAGTAAAACTGAAAGCTTGAACCTGCAGCAATGCTTCTTCAGAATATTTATGTTGCATTCAAGGAAAAGTGTGTAAGGTTTAGGGGGATTTAATGTTATCTAACGGTGAGGATTGCAGATTACAACCAGCTGAAACTTTTCCTGTCAGGATTCCTTCAGTGTCCATCTTTCAGGACTTGTTTAGCGGGAGCTGAATTATTCTCAGAGGTCTCTTCATCTCCAAAACAAATGGACCACGGGGATTTAAACCTGTAAAAAACAACCCAGTCTCACTCCAAAGCCATTGAAAGCTGGACTTGCAGCATCAGACACCGTTGAACAAAGTCATCCTGTAATGTCAGCATGATGCGCAGCCCGTCGCCGTTGTAGTTAATCTGCATTTGGTAGTGTCGGGGAAACACTGTGGGACAACAATGAAAGTTAAGGCAGCGAAAGTGGAGCATTTGGTTCCAACAAACACTGACTTTCACCCAGGAGAGTGGTGTTTGTGTCCTGTAAGATTATAAAGCCAAACCATGTTATTTTGTTCCTAAACCCGACCACGTGTTAGTTATTGAAGGAAAAAAAACAACGTTATTTTGCAGTGTTGTACCGACTTAGTGCCTTTATTTTGAAAGAGACTGTATGTAAACGGCAAATTTCCTGTGAAAACAGAAGTGTATTTAAGACAATTCATTTAATAGGCAGAACTTGACACGACATCCGAGAACATCACCAGCCAACGCCCCCAATCTAATCTTGATGTGGAAAGTCCATGACCAAACGTCGATATGTGACGAGGTCAGAGTGAGAATGTGTGAGTAAAAACACTGAATAAAGCAGTTTCATATTAAAAAAGCTGTGTTTTTCCAACACTGCTCATTGAAGAGGGGCTGTTAACTACAGCGGCTGATGCGAAAACAGGAGTTGCCCTATCTAGAGCCAGTGTTTGTTTTGTCTGCTCTTGGCAACTGTAAAACACAGCGAACTCCGAGAAGACCTGCTGCATTATGTAAATATCAAGAGCTCATTCATGCTCAACATTACATACCCTGCGTTCATTTCATCCATGTTTGTGCATGTTTTTTCAAAGCTTACGGATACGGACGAAACAGAGCAGTACTACCAGAGATCCGGTAGGCAGTGTAGCGTATTAATTTTTTCTTTTCTGTAACTGCTTATCCTGTTGGGGGTCGCAGGGGGCTGGAGCCTATCCCAGCTGACACTGGGCGAGAGGTGGGGTTAAATAGGAGTTGTACAAATTTGCAGGAAAGCCCAATCAGTCTTTTTTCAGCATTGGCAGTATAAAAACAAAACCAAGTGCAGCAAAATGCCGCCTACCTACTTTTGTTTATACAGAATGTGCCTTTTTCGGGGCAATGGGGGGCGTGAGCAAGTAACAAAACGTGTAGCTCAGCGTGTGATGTAAACAGTGACGTGGGAGGGAAGCCGCGGCTGGTCAGTCCTTCGGCGATTCTCTTGTAAGTCGGCTCGTCCTTCACCGTCCCCGTCATCTGACGGTTAATGGCCTCTTCGTTTGTGAGGACAAGGAGGGCGCGCAATTCCTTGTCTCCCCAGTTGCTCATCTTTACAGTGTCTGTCAGGTTTGTGTTTCCCTCTTGCTACTAGCTGCTCGCTAATTCCTGCTATCAGCTGTTTCCTGTTTATCCACCGCCAGTGGGTCACACGTGCAGCGTCATCAACAGCTCCTCCCACAGGTCATCAACAGCCCCTCCCGTTGCGGAAGGGCGCCTCATTCTTTTTAAACCAACAAGGTTCCGCCAATATGTCTACCCTACGAGGCGGAAAATTGGGCACCTCGGATCAACTCGCCAATCCACCTCTGTGTGTCTAAACGCTCGCAGCTTGCCGGCAAAACGGCCCAACATTCGCCGAAAATCTGGCAGTGTAAAAGGGGCTATAGAAACAGACAACCATTCACACTCACATTCACACCTATGGCCAATTTAGAGTCACCAATTAACCTGCATGTCTTTGGACTGTGGGAGGAAGCTGGAGCACCTGGAGGAAACCCACGCTGACACAGGGAGATCATGCAGACTCCGCACAGAAGGGTTCGAACCAGGTGCCCCCTTGTTGTGAGGTGACAATGC
This sequence comes from Epinephelus lanceolatus, assembly GCF_041903045.1. Taxonomy (NCBI): domain Eukaryota; kingdom Metazoa; phylum Chordata; class Actinopteri; order Perciformes; family Serranidae; genus Epinephelus; species Epinephelus lanceolatus. The sequence continues at coordinate 4,790,302 of NC_135742.1, forward strand.
ACCACTGTGCCGCCCAACACGGCAGTACCACCAGAGATGGTGGAGGCAGTGTAGCGTAGTTCAGGCGAAATACGACCAAAGGACACGACAAAGAAATTTAAATAATGGCAGAACAGAACGCCCTCTATCGCCATCTGTTGGCTGTATCTATGCTATCACAAAGGACACATGGAAGTATGAGGGCAGTGATGTTTACAGTGTTTGAAGAGAGGTAACAGAAACACTACGATTCTTATTTTCAGGTGGTTATAAACCAATGAAGACATGAATATTACGTAGCATTCCTGCCAATAGATGCTCCTAAATCCTTCACACTGGACCCTTAAGAATGAATTGCTTAGAATTTGGTGGTCAAATAGTGTCAGCTGTCATGGCTGCATGTGAGTCTGGACAGACATGGATATAAGCTGTAACTTGACTGGTTGGAGGAGGCACAAAACCACGAGGCGGTTATTCTAGCTTAAATCTGCACACTCACCCTCTGATAACACGACACACTCTCTTAAAGCCACCAAAAGCCACAGAGTCAAACCAAGAGTTAATAATTGTTTAAAATCTGAACTGTTGGTGATTTTTTTGGGGGAAACAGTTTTCACAGCTTCCACTTCTGTGTGTCTGCCCACAGCTGATTAAACAGCCAGATTATAGTTTGCAGTGCACTTCAGCGATAAAGAGACAACAGCATGAAGCAGCAGCACAAACACACTCGCTCTTGGGCATCTCGTTTGAGGACTGTGTAACTGTGCTCTTGTTTTGTGGACCTGGACCATTATTGGTAAATGTTTACCTCTTGCTGTACTTTTCCCCCTGAGGCGGCTCAGATTTCTCCAGTCTGGTTTTGTGAGGATCAGACATCAGGCGGGTTCTCAGGCACGTGTCCGTTCATCCGTCTGTCTGTGTTTTCTTAACATTTAGCCCTCAAACTGAGCAGAGATAATTATTACCTCTCTGCCATTTCAGTCTAAAGGTTGCATATTATGTTTTTTAAATTTCCTAGATGCCCTAATGGAAACCGTACCATACACTGAATTATAAATTTGTGTTAACATTAAGGAGCTGGAAGACAAAACAAAAGAGATACAATAATTCTGAGTGGGAGGTGTTACATCAGGTGTTCAGGTACCACAGTTGAAAGTCATTTTTAAAGTTCCAGTGTGTAAAATTTAGGGGGATTTAGTGGCAGCTAGTGGTGAGGATTGCAAATTACAATCAGCTGAAACTTCTCCTGGTTTGAACTCCGTCACTTCTCATTGTTCAGGAGGTTTATACTGGGAGACAAATTATCCATACAGATCTATTCCAGTCACAGGTCTCATTTATAAAACAGTGCAAAGGATCCAAACTAAAAATATACGTATCGACAAAAGCCAAAGATGGTGTGTACCACAAAATAATCGACAGTGTCTACAACCAAGCGTCCACCTCACCATTTCCGTTGCTAGTTTCCAGTCTCCAAAATGTTCGTAAGCATGGGTCAAAGTTCCTCCCATCAAGTCTGTATTTATAGATCACAACTTTTCGGTGGGAAGTGGCGTACGCCTCTTCCAGGTCTTGTTTTGTGCGTACGCAATGTTTAGGAATGAGACCCCTGGTCATTTAACCCAGTAAAGACACGGAATAAAGCAGTTTCGCGTTACAAATCAGTGTTTCTCCGACACTGTTCATTGCAGATGAGCTTCTAACTGTGGTGCTCAATGTGAAAACGCAAGAAGTCCTATCTAGAGCCAGTGTTTGGTTTGTCCATTTTGGGCAACTTTAGAAACATGGCGGTGCAACATGGCAATCTCCATAGATGAGGACCCGCTTCCTATGTAGATAGAAACGGCTCATTTCTGCCAATATATCCCCCTAAATCCTACACTGGACCTTTGAGAATTGGGTTTATGTGTCCATATTATGAAATTAAGTCATTTAATGTTTGTGTTTTTAGATGCATTTTTGGGAGTTCTGTGGGAACTTCTGCCTTGGAGATTTCTGCTGCTAGTAGTGAAAGACTGCTTAGCACTAATAAGTGAGCAGTGTTGTGGAGACTGGTTTCTTTGTACACGTTATGTCATTTGATGGTAAAGTCAAGTTGATATGACGAGTAGCATTAGCAGGCAGTGTGGAGTGTGTGTGAAATTAAGTAACTGTGGTTAGATGAATTATTTTTGTGTCACCTTTTGTCTCTTATCTGTGCAAAATGTTACTTGTTGCTGAGCAGTTTTTATCAAGCTAATGACCTGATGTCTTTGAATGTGCCTGCTTTGTGATGCGTGATGGTAGAGTTGGCCGTGATGAGTAGCAAAAGGAGGCTTCTTTTCACAGCTTCTGAAAGGTTTCTGTTAGCCATACACTGCTTGGCAGCTCAAGTGTTTGAGGGATTGTGTTGGTGTGGCTAAAGAGGGAGCCTTCTGATAATCCAAAAGATTTGCCTGCATGCACATACTTAAATTCTTGGCTTACAATAAATGTAAGGGGACGATTCTTCTGTCTTCTGTCTCTGCATGTGTGCAGGGCTTTAGCCCCAGCATTGGAATGAGAACTGATGAGACTTTATTGAAAGCATTGTCATTTTCAATTCTGTAAAAAACCGTAGGCCTACACAGGTTTTTTGCATCAGTGCAACTGTTTGATTATCTGAGTCTGAACAGTGTAGATGAAATGAGAAAATATTTACAACATTCGTTTTAGGTTTTCATGTCAAAGAAAAATTCTGCTTACCTGCCTGTGTGGTGCTGATGTTATAAAACAGGATATTGACCCTCAGTAACAGACATGCTGCTCGGTTGGGAGGCAGTGGCAGAGGGTCATGGCCTTCCTGGATTTTAAACCCACGTTGCGTAGCAAGATGTTTCAGCACACTGCTGGTGTTTCCACCTTACTTGAAATGATCATTTTACAGGCTTTACAGCAACACTGTCGTCATCTGTCTTCATGAAATAAAGCCACGCTTTGGATCGTTTCTTCAAGAAAAAGAATTGATAAGCTCGGAGGCGAATGATTTCAATGGATCAGACAATTTGGAGCTGGTTTTTAACTGGAACCAGTTCTTGATTCCCATCTCCAGCCTCAGCTGCATTTCCCCAGCCTCAGCTGTATGTTGTTGGACTCAGCTGATGTTCATGTGTTCAGGTGTTGAGTGAAGTGTAACAAAGTGTTGTCGTGAAATGTCGTGAATTTGGCTTTCACTGAAAGTTCACACACAAAATACAGGCAAATAAGGCAACTGTGTTTATTATATCACACAGGTGGTTGAGATATTTTAAAGCTGCAATATTATTATTAGCATCCCTGCATGTGCTGTGCTCTGTAAACTAGGTGAACCTGTGCTTGTGTTATATATCATCCAGTTTGAGAACAAAACAGGTGACCTAGTCTTTTTAAAGTGCACTCAAACCTGAACCTCAGGGTTTGAAATTACGCACACATTTAGAGGACAGAGGTGCTGAAAATCTGCCACCACTGAGTCCCAGCACTCCTTATATTCTGTCACCATGAGCGCCCTTACGTCTTGTTGTGTACCTCCACCTCCCAACATGTGTCCAGGTGTGTGTGTACACACCCCTAAACACCTGCATGACTGTGTCTCTGTGTAAACACATAGCTGAACAAACAGCATGGGAATGTCCACATTGAAATGGATTAAAAAACACCATAAGAAAAAAAACAGGACCAGGCAGACACTTTAGCAACTGATGAGTTCTTTTCTGAATGCTGCTGCTGCTGCTGTAACTTTGCTGTACATAGCTGCAGCACTAATGACTCAGAGGCTGTTGGTACCAGCTGCAGCACCAATGCAAAGCCTTCCCCATCAGCTGCCAACTGCTTTGCACCATGAGCTGAATGACAGGCTAAGTTGACAAATATGGCTACTATGATTGGCTCAGTGTGAGAGATAAGAAGCTTAGATGCTGGATGCTTTTTGTAGCATATATGCAATATAATATTTGTGTACAATTGTATTCCTATCAGTAGCATAAAGTTTTTATAGACAGGTACAAACCTTAGAAACGTACGTCCTAGGTAAAGTAGGAATGCACATGTTACGAAATGCATGAAAATATACATTTGAGGTGGAATACATCACCAAGATATTCATATTAATATAAATATATCCAAGACACGTGCGCTGATCATGTCAGGCAACTGCTATTTTGGGGAGCTGGCACTTTTTTTGGTCCAATTACAGCACTGATTGGATCAATGATTATTGAATCACAATCAGGATTGTGTTTCCTGGGATTTTCTGTCGCCCTTTTTACACAGAGATTGCACGATAAGGCCGCTACGCACACCCTTCTTCATGCCGCCTTTGCATTTTTACACAAGAAACAAATGTCGGCGGCATCACTCCTCTCCAGTGTGTTGTTTTAGATAGCATCTCAGCATCACAGAATGAAAAGAGGTGTGACAGGTGTGACATTTAACACAACAGCATCAGTCTCTAGTTTGACGCGTCGCCAACGCTTTATAAACAATAACAATGACATAATATGGCAATAACAATCATTTACCACCTCTGTTATATGGCTACTGATCTCGTCCTCTGCTCTGATCTCATTGTTTTCCCAGTTTGCGAACATTTTCAGCCAGTGTTCTTCTGTGAGTTAGCTGCTAACTGCTAGCAGCTACTTTTTAAATCTCCCATGGTGGGTTGCACGCATAACACGTCGTCAAAACGTCACACCTGTGCCACCCATGGTCCCGCCATGCCAGCTATCTCGTTTATACAGACACCATTTCAGCGCTGTTACTACCTCCGTTCTTGACTCAGAGGCGAGACAACTCTGTCCCCCCACTCTGCAATCGTACCTTTTATACAGAAGGGCGATGTGGCGTGAAATTCTGGACTTGAACAGGCAGGGCTCTAGTTTCCCGGCGCAGCGCAGGGTGGTGAACCCCGCGCAGAGCTAGTTTCGAGCAGCACAACCCGAGGCGCGCTCAGTTTGGTAGTTTGGCAGACCGAGGTGCGCTGAGATGGGTGTGGCGGCGCAGCAGGGGGAGGTGTCGACAGATCCAGCTTGGCGCAGTGACAGTTTAGTGCCAAAAGGCTTCGCTGAAGGTGTGCTAAAAGCTCGCCAGCTGAAACCAGGTCTACTGTCAGCGCAGGCGGAGTGCAGCCGGTGTAAGTGGAAGTTTGGCTGACTGGCGGACAGTGCACACACGTCACCAAACCTCACAGGCGGGTTTCCAGAATATCAGGCACATTAATGATGCAATAAATACCCACAAAAATCACTATTCAATGCAACTATCTGCAATCAGCAAATAAATGTATCTCTATATCGACTGTCCCGTCACATCTGATGTCAGATCAAAGGGGATTGGCACCGTTTGGCACGTTTGGCACGCGTAATGGAAACCCAACCTGATTTGATTAACACAGCTGCAAACTAATGAGTTCACATCCTTCTCAGCCAACCACAAACGGCCACAGCATCAGATAGGGAGTATATATTCAGCATCTGTCATCTTAGAAAAGTCAAAAGAAAAGAGACAGAGTGAAACTGCGAGAGAGAAAGAGAGAGCGCGCGCACGAGAGAAACGCAACATTGATTTACAATTGTGGTGACCTCCTCCCAGGCTACCTTTGCATCATCAGCCCGTGGAGGTCTGCTCGCAGTTCCGTATATTCGGACACTGCGAACTTGGACCTCCCGGACCAAAACATCAGTTTCCTCCTGGGAGAAGTTTGGCCATCTGACGCTGCTGCTCTCTTTTGCCATGACGAATTGAGTAAACTCTCGTTATGCCTTCATGCGACACATTTAAGGGGGAGGAGAGGGGCTCATTTGATTGGTGCGATGTGTGTAAAACCCACTCCACGCCTTCTCTCCTCCCTCTTTCTGACTTGCGCAGGTAGGAGGGACGGAGGTGGGAAAGAGGAGTAGCTGCGCCAGGCGCACGGTGTGCCAAACTTGCAAAATCTGCCTGGCCGCATCCAGCTGGTGAAGCACAGGTGTGCTGCGCCTCCGCCTTGCCCGGTCTGCGAAACTAGAGCCCACAGTGTAAAAGGGGCTTATAACTGCTTCTCAAACTAAATCAAACTTTAACGTTCATTAAACATGAGCTCATATATATGTAACAGTGACATCTGAATTTCTGTAACCTTTTTAAAACGACTTCATGTCTCTGCTTCAAACTGAGGAGATTTTAAATGTTTGTTCTTGGATTATTCTCCCACAGGGATTAACAATCTGTTTATTCACCATTTTTCTGGGCATGTTGACCACTCTCAGAGTTTGATTATGCAGCAACACACATGACACTGAGCACTTACAGGATCAGATTTACATAATCCCTGCTTCCTGACATATGAAAGGTGTGATCATGACTGGACTCTAATGCTTTCTGTCTTTCTCTCCCCCTCCCTTATCTGTCTGTCATCCCAGGAGCTTGTACCTACGAGGGATCGCTGTATGCGGTAGGTGCACCCACCCTGTCTTGTCCTATTTTACCTCTCTGGTATCACTGGTTAAGATTTCCTCCCCGTCCACTCACAGAATTAGGATCTCGAGTCCATCTGTGAAGCTTAATGGGTATTTGCTCATGTATTATTCACAGGGGACATCACCAGGTTAGCATGACTGACGGTTGAAGATGTGTGTATGTGCAGAGATAGGTGGTAAAAGGCGTGTGTATGATCAGTAGGGATTGCTGCGTACATCCTCTGTTGTCTGAGATGTACCCGAGAAGATGTGTCTCATCTATAATGCATGCCTCATACTGACTTTGTGGATGATAATGACGATGAGAGGGAGTATGATGCAGCTCGGCGGCAGGCCCTGGCTGCTAAAAGAAGAGCCGTCGACTCCCGCTGCTCTGTCGATTGAAGGTTAGGCTCTTTTCAAAGTTAGACAGAAGTTTGTGATGAGCTATATTCCCGTGGCTCTGCTGAGTAACATTCGGGGTTTTGCTCAGGAGTTGGGCTTTTGTTTTATAGTCTTTTAAACCCTGCTGCAGGATCCTCATATCCTGGCTCGTGACTTATTATAATGTTTTAAGTTTGTCGTGTTTGGCTTTAGGCTTCGACTGATGGAAGTCGCCTTGTTCCTCTGTGCCGGCTGCAGAGAGTTGCCCAGTTGCACTAAGTTTGAGCCGTAGAAAGTGGAGTTTGAGACAGAGATGTCAGTTGATATATGCCGTTGTACTTTTTAGACACATTGTTTTTGTATTCTCCTCACCACTACAGTTATCCAATATTGTGATATTGTCTGTTATCTGTTGCTGATAAGATGTAAGTTTGTCTCTGACTGCGGTTACATGAAAAGTCTCAGGTGAAGCTGCGTTTGTCTTCTATTATTACTTAGCACATATGTTGACACTTGACATTTCAACAATGCTTTTTTTAATGCGTGGTTAGGTTTAGGCCACAGACTGTATGAAATAATGGACATAGCTACCTTGACGTCATTGATTGGTACGCAGACTGCCATCTTGAGGTCTCAAGTTGGGCAATTTGGCCATTGCCACTGTCATTTTTTGGAGCCAGAAGTGACCATATTTGGACGAGATGGTGGAGCTGTAGAGGAGTGAGGGGTGGATCTGACTCTTGGGCTGTGGTGACACCTCACAGACAGCCTGCCATGCTTAGCGTCCCCGCCCTTAAATATGTGTAACTTTGGGCCTTAACCAAATGGAAACACATGAGTTATAAAATCATTTATTACCTGTTCAGTTGTCATGAATGTTCGAATTTGCTACAGAGACCAAAACCATTTTTTGTACCAGACTGTAAATATGTTTATTTCTGCTGTAACGTTGGGCATTTTAACATGGGGGCCTATGGGGATTTACTTTGTCTTGGAGCCAGCTCAAGTGGCCATTCGATGAACTGCAAGTTTTGGCATTCCAGCATTGGCTTTGTTTTTCAGCCCCAGAGTTTGCTGCCACAGATGTATAGAGAGAACTGGATACAGCGCTGGGGGCAAGGCCTTGTACATTCTTATTAAAAGTTGAGCAGTGGTGCATGAAGCCTTGGAGGTTGCCACTTGGTTTAGACGCAAAAACCAGTTGGTTATGGTTTGGAAAAGATCATGTTTAGTTTTAAATACCTGGTTTTTGTGCCACTATCCCTGCTGAAAAAACAGCAAGTGGTTACTAAAAACACCCATGTTTGGGGGCTGAAAAGCTGCAGAAATGGCTTAACAAAGTCATGACCACGGCCCTGTCCAAATACCTGCACTTGCGCCCTAGTGCCCCTTAATTGCGCGCTCCCGCTAAGGGGCGCAAATGCGTAGGGTGTCCCAATTGTCTTCTGTTGTTATCAAGGGGTGCAAACCTGCGTCCTTAATGCACCCCTTCTGAAAGTGCGCCAGAATCCAGAACCAGAATCCTCTGTAGTGTTGTGACGTTTCGAACAGCCAACCAATGGGAAGCCGAAGGAGAAAGCAACAGAAAGAAACGGAAAGCAAAACAACCGAGAACAACGGAGCTATGTTAACGGTAGAGTAAAAAAAGACGTTACAGCTAATATACACATTATTAACAGGTAAATTCAAGAGTAAAATTTAATTTAATTTACCTGTTGGTTGGGCATCAGCATCAATACTTGGATCTGATGTAGATGCCGCCTTCTCCTGCGGCTCCTAATCCTCCTCATCATTCGCTGATTGTATCTATTTATCATTTGCAGCAGCAGTGCTGCGAACAACGTTATTTCCTCTAACGCCATGTTTCATCTGCTAGGAGACGGACCAGCTGGACCCAAACGGAAGTGATGTGTACACAACTGTCCCAATTCTCCTTTTTAAACAGCGTCAGTCCCTTGCGCACTTACGCCCCTAACTGCACTTTTGGCAAGTGCACTTCAGGGAAGACCTCAGGGCGCAAGTGCGGGTATTTGGACAGGGCCCACTTTGTTGTTTGTCAGTCTCGAACTGTGGTCTGCAGCTTGGCAGGTGATACCCCATCCATGTCCCCCTCCTCCTCCCGATGATGAAATAAGCCTGTGTACCACCTCACCTTAGAAACACTAATATGATAGGTATGAAACATGCAAATGCAACATCTGTGGTTTGCAGAAATGTGCAATGCCAACATTTTATTCTGGCTACTGGGCTAAAATTTCCCCACCAAAGACGAGGTGTGATGGTGGGTCACTTTGCCATAAAGAGCTTCTGGTTCTTAAAGAAATAACGTACGTCAGACTTGAGTGGAAGGCCTTTGTATCCAGTGATGTCCTGAGTGCTGTTTCAGGAGATTTTCCACCCAAAGGAGGGTAAAAGATGAAACAGTTAAAGACATTCACTGTCAGCACTGGTTGTACTTTGAAGTGCTTCAGCCAATAGATATCTCTCCTTTTACTGGTCAAGCCTAAGTAAGAAAAAAAAAGAAATCTGCTGCTGTACACTTTAGAAAAACACCACTTGTGTCTCGCAACAACTGGTAATCTCTCTTAAAAAGCCTTAAACATGGTTCTCAGTGGTTCCCATGCAGAATAATGATGAACTCCCGCTTCTTTCCTGCTGTGTTATCAGCATAATTACAGTAAAGCTTAAACAGCGCGCAGTAACATACCTACAACTACCTGCAGTCATGTAAATGCACGAGAACACATCCTGCCTCCCGTGTTACTAATCCCCCCGGCTTTGAAGGGGGGTAATTGTTAGAGCAAGGATGTAAAGACAGAAATGGTTCAGTTGGTGTTTTAGGAGGGAAGAAGGAGTGGTGGTGGAGGAGGAGGAGAAAGGAAAGGAGGAGGAGGGGGTTTGTGGGAAAAAGGAGAGGGCAGGGAGACAGGTGGGCCGTCCCAGCATGTTTGAACACAGTCAGGAAAAAGGCCCTTCTGGAGTTCAAAGTGAAGAACTTCCCCCCCAACACCTGGAGTGGTGGGCAGATGGGAACAAATGGAAAATAAAGAAACACACAGATTAAAGTGCAGAAGCCCTCAGGCCTCTCTGTGTGGTGAAAATAATCATAAGAGCCAAAACAGCCTTCTCACACATGATCAGTGTCCTCTTTCTTCTTTTTCCAGACTTTAATTTCTGAATTTGATTAGCTCTGGTGTTCAGCTTGATTTATGCTTGATAATAACTCCACGAACAAAGGTCATTATGATCATTGCTCACAGCTAAATTAAGAAAAGACATAAAGGCGCAATTATATATGTGAGATGACATTTAAGAGGCATTTAAAACCATGGGGTATGCGCATTTCAGAGCAATAAAACAGCATTTCTCATTCTTCTCTAAGATTTCTCCCACAATTTTAAAATGGTTCCAGGACTTAAAATAACCAAATTATTCTTTCATGCATCTCCAGACCTCCCTGTAGTGTTTAGGATCCCTGGATAAGGGTTTCCAGGGTAATGAGTTCACCTCATGTGTAGCAGGACAGACACTAGTTTTGGATGTTGCTTTAAATCACAGAACATGTTTTATTTACCCTCTGCGCTGTCAGAATGTACGACTTCTACACTCACAATTTATAGTCACAACTGTAGACAAGAACGTGTGGTCAATTTTTTCCAGTCTGTACGTTTCCACACACTTCAAGAACCTGGTTACAGTTCTTCAGTAAGATGATTTCTTTAAGGTCCAATGTGTAAGGTTTAGGGGGATTTAATGGCAGCTAGCAGGGATGACTGCAGATTGCAACCAGCTGAAACTTCTCCTGGTTAGTATTCCTTCAGTGTTCATCGTTCAGTGGGTTTTTATGGGGAGCTGAATTATCCACAGAGGTCTCTTCTCTCCAAAACAAACAGACGAGGTGATTAAAACTGGTAAAACATTGAATAAATCAGTTTCATGTTTCAAATCAGTGTTTTTCCAATGCTGTTTGGCATGTGGGAGCCAGGCTGTTAGCCCAGCACCTGCTAATATGTGCTCACCTTTCTTCTCTGATAATTTAATATTCAGATGCTCAGGAGCAAAATTATCCACAGAGGTCTCTTCCTCTCCAAACCAAACAGATCGGGTGATTAAAACACTGAATAAATCAGTTTCATGTTACAAATCAGTGTTTTTCTGATGTTGTCTTGCATGTTGGAGACGAGCAGCGAGCCTGACACCTGCCAGTGTGTGCTGAACTTTTTGTGTTGACCTTTTTCCAACCTTAATGCTATCCCAGAGGTTCAGAAGGTTTTTACTGGGAGCTGAATTATTCATAGAGGTTTCTTCGACTTTAACACAAACAGACCTGGTGATTTAAACCCTTTTATATTCTATTTCTGCCAATATATACCTCTAAATCCTCACACTGGACTTTTTATAGATCTTTAAAGTGAAACCTGGTTTCTGTAGCACGGGATAAGAGAAACGTGACATCACCAGATAGTTTTCTCCTGGAAAATGCTGGTTCCTTGGCAATGTAAGTGGAACTGGAACCTAATTGGCTTTTTAAGTGTACAAATGTGCTTGATAAAGACTTCAGACAGGGGAATAACAGCCAAATGACACTAATACAGTGAAAATCAGCGAGCCACGCTCACAAAATAAGGTCGGGGAGAAAGCTGATTACTGAGCTGCTGCATGTATATATGGATTTACAGGAACCAGGTCACTTTAGAGCGTGTAAACACGATTCACGATTACCTACATAACCTGGCCCCTTAAATATAAATGCAGTGATTGACAAGAAACAAAAATATGGACTCACATGGCTTATGGATTATGGTCTGTGTTTTGCGGCAAAGTTAAGTTGTGTTGTAACACAGCAGAGACTAGTGACCACAACACTCTAAAATAATAAAACTCATAAAACAAGTCTTTAATGAATGTTCTCACAGCAGCCATATGGGATATTGGATGCAGGGACTTCAGCCAATCAAAATTTCATACGCCAAAAATCTGATCGTCGTTAAATGTTAAGGCGATTAATCATGCGTTGCAGCTCCCCAAAGCGGAGGCTGCTGATCACCCTTCATTTTCATCAGCAGAGATGTCTTTGTGTTTTTTTTTTTGCTGCTAAGACTAACATTTTGTGTTCATCATTTTTTGGAATTTATTAAAACAAAAACAGTTGGCTTGGTCTTCAAAACCCCATACTGATCAAAGAAATGATGATTTTCACACGTGGTACAATGTGTGAGATGGATTTACAGGCAGTGAGACACTGAGGAGCAAGTCCTTACATTCTGCCACAGAGAACAGTCTAGTTCCCACGGATGTATTGATTGGACCTTTTTATGGGTTCACTTTCTACTGACAACTTCCAAGAGACCATGGGAGGCGGTGTTTGGCTGATGTCCCACATCCGCACTAAATCATTTATCAGTCAGCTGTCTCTCAGCTCCTGTAACCTGATCAATCAGATCAGACCCACCGGAGGTCGTGCTCAGAGAGGCCTGTATCTGCTGGGTGTAAACTGCAAGTGACGTCACCCTCAGGTCATCTTAAACATCCCAATCTGGTCAGCTCATGCCAGCCTGTAGGCTTACACTGGGTACTAAACATAGCTACCAGTGGAGGAAGAAGCTCTCAGGTACTTTATTTAGAGCAGATGTTATAGAGAACAGGAACTGCAGTTAGTTTTATTACATTTTTAAGTGGTTAAATTGCAGTTATTTTTAATTGAGGGGTATCTAACGTTTCGTAATAACGTCTCTGACTTGTTGGGAACTCGATCAGTATCCCATAGAGCAAAAAACTGCAAAAAAATACAGGCTGTGGACAGCCACAGATGTTTAACTATGGCCCAATGCTGGCCCAATGGTGGCTGATGGTTGGCTCAGTGTTTTGAGGGGGATCTGACTTTTTTAGTTCAGTCCTGACTCATTATGAACTTGATCAGTATCCCCAAGAGCCAAAAACTCTGCATAGAATACAGGCTGTGGACATCCACAGATGTTTAACTATGGCCCACTGCTGACTCAGTGTTGGCTGATGGTTTGCCTGGTGTGTTGTTAAATTGCAGCCATTTTTTGAACTAATCTGTATCTAAGCATTCAGATTTAGCCTCTGATTTGTTGGGAACTCGATCAGTACCCCAAAGAGCAAACAACTGCAGAAATGCAGGGAATGGACAGCCCTCAGATGTTCAACTACGGCCCAGTGCTGGCTCAAAGATGGCTCATTGTTGGCCCAGTGTGCTGTTTAATGGCAGACATTTTCTGAACTGAGGTGTATCTAACTCTTCAAATTTAATCTCTGATTTGTTGGGAGCTTGATGAGTATCCCAAAGAGCAAAAAACATTGCAGAAAATACAGGCAATGGACGGCCACAAATGTTCAACTATGGCCTAGCGATGGCCCAACGATGGCTGATGGTCAGCTGAGTGTTTTGAGGGGCATCTGCCTTTTTTAAGTTCAGTTTCTGACTTATTGTGAACTTGATCAATATCCCAGAGAACAAAAAAACTGCAGAATATACAGGCAATGGACAAGCACAGATGTTCCACTATGGCCCACTGCTGGCCCAATGATGGCTAATGGTCAGCTGAGTGTTTTGAGGGGTATTTGACTTTTTTATTTCACTCTCTTACCTAATTGTGAACTTGATCAATGTCCCAAAGAACAAAATACTGCAGGAAATACAGGCAATGGACAGGCACAGGTGTTCAACTATGGCCCACTGCTGGCTCAATGATGGCTGATGGTCGGCCCAGTGTCTTGTTAAATTGCAGCCGTTTTTTAAACTGAGGTGTATTTAACTCTTCCAATTTAGTCTTTGATTTGTTGGGAACTCGATCAATATCCCCAAGAGCAAAAAACTAAGGTGAAAATCCAGAGAATGGACAGCCACATATGTTCAACTACGGCCCAGCGCTGGCCCGATGATGGCTGAAGGTCGGCTCAGCATCTAAGGGCTGAAAATATCTCCAGATGAGATCTAAAATGCACCACCAAACTAAAATGTGGTCTTTTTTAAGTGACGTTCTGATCATCTTAATCTGTTAAGTGATTAGAAATCAGATAAATGTTAAAATAGTGCAAAACTTCTCTAGAAAGCACCAATACCTCCAAAATATACTGAAGTACTTGAGTAAATGTTGCTGTATCCTCCTCTCCATTCCTTTTACCCAACAATTGTACACTATAAAGCCAAAAGCATTGTGGGTAATGTGTTCTATGTGCATCCTGGCAGATTTAAAATAACTCCAGACTCACTGTGGCGGTGCGGCAGTGTGCCACCAGGCCTGACACGCTGCTGAAATACAGCATATAGCCCCTCAGTGAAGGACAGCGGGGCTCGGCAACATGCAGCACCATGTCCAAATATATCACCTGCCCCCTCAAGGCTTGAATTCCTGGCATTGCAAGTCACCGTTTCTGTAGGAATCAAAATGTAGGGCACCTCGAGAATAGCACCATCGGGGCGGAGGTCCATGCAGTTACGCCAAGATTTTACAAAGAGGGGTAGAGCTTTGGATTTAACAGAGCATTAACCTGAACAGAGCTGGAACGTTGTGTGGGTGCAACTCCAAACTCCTCTTGATCTCACCGGCTCACAGTGACGTGTTGTAAGGTTAATATTTCTTCCTGTCTGGACTGGTCCCAATAAATTTCTTCTTGTTTCATCCCAATCCTCCCACTTTTATTTTTGAGTCATTGTTCTCTAGTGCTGAGTATTGAAGCTCCAGCCCAAAGAACAACTCATAACCAGTCCTGAATGTGTAACTGTTGCTAAATACATAAAAATGAGGAATGCTTTTTGAATCCAATACAACTTCAGTGGTTAATTTTTTAACATGCTGAGCTTATGCACACATCAATGCACATATGTTTACAGGAATGCAGTGCTGTTTACGGCATGATGAGCCATAAAAGATAATGAGTTTTGCTGTGCACATATAGGGAAAAACCGTCTTATGTCTCTTTGAACCTCTGTAATCTCTCTGAAGTGCCTTAAACACAGCTCTCAGGGTTGTCGTTGTGGTTGGTGGTAGGCCTGTACTGTATGCATATATCAGGTATCTCTGGATTTATGTAGAGAAAAAAATAATCATTTCCATTTGTTGTCATGGATGCAGCATATAAAACAGCTCTAACATGATAATAAAACATGTAAATTCCTCCCAGTTCCTGCGCACTTTCCCATCCCCCAAAAGTAAATCACTCTCCAGTTTTGGATGTGTAAATGATGCTACATAAAGAGGCGTCATGATCATAAAAGTGATGTCCAGAGGGAGTCCTGATGTCTGTTTAATC
This sequence comes from Epinephelus lanceolatus, assembly GCF_041903045.1. Lineage (NCBI taxonomy): Eukaryota > Metazoa > Chordata > Actinopteri > Perciformes > Serranidae > Epinephelus > Epinephelus lanceolatus. Next base: position 4,805,373 of record NC_135742.1, read on the forward strand.
ACATCATCACTGGTTGAAGTCCCAAGGACATTTATTGCATGTCTCTCTTTCAACTCTTATGGTTTCCTAATAATTTAGTGAAAATTCCCCTGCAATACCTCCCATGATGGCCGGGTTATCACTCCGCCTTCAAGAGGAAACTAGAAACACCTTTACTTTCTGACGTAGTCAAAACTATTCAAGTTCTGCTTGAGCACAACCCAAAAATTAAAACATGACCACTCACCCCTTGATTTTTGAAGTGTGTTTGTAGTAAATTTAACGCATGATTCGTTTAGTCTCATTAGTGACAGTTAACTCTTAACAGCATTAAAATACCTGAAGCACTGATGAAGAATGCGGGTTAATTATTTAACTGAAATTCTGTTTGGGGTGTCCTGATTATCAAGACACCGACGTGCCAAACAGAAACAAGTATTTTGCAATTATCGATTTACTTGAACCTTTCATGAGGGTATTTTTTTTTTTTTTTTTTTACATAGAGATACCATATATTAAAAGTTATTTTTTGCCTTATTTGTTATTTCCAGAGCAGAAATCTAAACCTAAATGTGTATTTTGGATGCTTCTCATCCACTAGTCTGAAAGACGACATGTTATAGAAGCAAAATAGCCTAAAATCTCAAACTTGACCAGTGCATGAAACACCATATTTTCACCTGGGGTGTCTCGCCTTAATACTGTTCGTACATATGTCTGCAAAAACTAATGCACCAAAATTTGTACGTGTCATCGTGAGCCAGTAATTTCTGTCTAACCCACAATGTATTTGGGAAGGCTATGATCACTTGACGAATGCACTGACAGGAGTAAAGGACACGACATCACCGTGTTTCTTTTTCTAAACCTAAGCACATGAACTTTACTTGCCTAAACCTAACCCAAGAGTCAGCAACGTTTACTAACCCTAACCCTGCAGGTTACACAGTTCTACAGTTGGATAACGTTGGAATCAATTAAAGCCTACAACAATAATAAATGAAAATTAAAACGTTAAAAAATAACCCTGATTCTTTTCCATGTAGCCTAATTTTTGGTCAAAGCCACAGGGAGCCGTTGGAGAAGGGCTAAGCAGCCACTTTTCGTTAAGTACGTATCTGTACATGTAGAACATTACATTATTCTTGGGGTGCTAATTCTTTGATATCATGCAAACCATTATATGAGAATATGTTGCTGCCAGTGGTGGAAGAAGTACTCAGAAACTTCAGCCTGTTTCCCTGCTGTAAGCGGCAGCAGGTCTCTCTCAGTACTGAACCAATTTCGAAAATTGTTGTCTGCATTTGTCACTTAGACAAAAATACGGGAAAATAGTGTCCAGGTTAAAAAATGATGAAGTTTCCCTTTAGGTACCGCACCCAGGTACATTCCACCACTGATGGCTACATAATAAAAACACCTTTTTAGTGAAGTCAAAGTTGTAAAAGAAAATTCACCAAAGCAGCTGATGACTCCTCAATAACTGACTTTTTAAATCACACTTGACATTTATATTCTCCTTATAAATCTGAGCACCCCTGATCACTTTTCTTCGCAGTACCTCCTTCCTGAAGTTAACCTCTGTATGTAATTTGCAGCACCTGAAATGCAGTGCAGCTTCAGTGCACCAAGGTGATCTCCCAGGAAAATAGTTTTGCAGAACATTTCCAGTCACCGTCAGAAAAACAATCACAGCAGTACATCTGATTGCTGCTGCTGCCCGACACGCTTCACAACTTGAGTCTGATGACGCCGACTGGAAAAAAAGAAAAAGCTCAGACCCAAATTAAAAGGAGAATACAGTGAAGGCAAATACAATGAGCTATTTTAAAAGCGCCTATCTCTAACTTCCTCTGTGCCGAGGGGTAATATCCCCAGCACGCGTATTCATATCCATCCACATTGTGCCCGTTGGGGTTCGGTGGTGAAGTATGACATTAAAAGCACTAATAGGATCTGACTGCTGTTGGACAGAATATGTATATTAGCGGAAACTGCCTTTTTTCCAGGGCCCCTCGGTGGATTAACGCTCAAGCTGTAGTGCTAATTCCTCTGTGACGACCCGGTCGCCACTGACTGGTGTTCACGCTGCTGTTTCCCCCCCCCCCCGCGGGGCTCTAAACGACCCATGTGATCAAAGGAAAAGCCAAATCAGACCTCATGTCCCCCCCGAGGGATGAGACAAGCACCGCAGGAATGCTTCAAGGCTGCAGGAGGGAAACATACTGAGAGTGGAGCAAAGTATTGAAGAGGGGGAAAGAGGCAAAACAGAAGGGTCGACAGTCTGAGACAAAATAAAAGCAGGAGGGAGGTGTCTGACAGCAGGAACCTGACATCACCTAGGTCCTGTGGGACAAAAAGTCTGTGTGTCAGCATTTTCCTTTTAGAAATCCTGGACAGGTAGAGTCACCACTCTGCAGTCACTGTTCTCTCCCTCTTTTGAGAACTAAACTGGATTCAGCACTTTTGACCCAACGTCTTAGAACAAGTAGTTTTGAACTTTAAAAAAAAAGTTAATGGTGAACACTGACTTCATGCTATGCTGAATATCAGTTTTAAAAAGACATTTAGCCTCTTACTGAGTCCTGAAGTCATATTTTCTTACAACAAGCTAAATATTGTTAAGTGTGGAGAGAATTTATTTACCTTTATGTTGCAAAAATCAGCTTTTAAAGAGGCTTATAACATCGGTTTTGTCGTGTTTTAAAAGCTGCTGTTACTCCATATTTTTCTGATTGTCAACGAACCCCATGACAACAGAGCAAAACCAGCAGTGTGTTAGTCCGTCTCTCAATACTTTTGGACTGCTCTGTCCTGACTGTGGCTCTCAGCTCCAAAACCATTGGTTCCCTGCTGATGACATCACTCTTTAAGTTCACAAATATATCGTTAAGCAAATGCTACTTAGACAGGAAGAAATAGTGCATTTGTTGGGGATGGTTTATTGAATTAAGACGAATTTGTATGTGCCAATATTTGGGTGGCCCAGTCACCAGAAGAAAATGTCGGCATTATGCATTACTGCATATCATATTAACGTTTTTAAAACGACATGGTACGTGAGCTGACCTTGTCATCAGGAGGTTAAGGGATGGTGGATGGCATGACACCTAGACGAGATGAAGGCCAAGATTCAGACCAACGTTTAAGACCAACACACAACAAAATTGGTTGTGATATAGCGAGTCATTGCTGTGTTTCCAGCGGCTTTTCAGGCACCAAATGACGGCGTTTCGCAGCAATCATTGCTGTTTTTTTAGCGGGGATAGTGCCACGAAAAATATTTGTTTTGTCCTGAGACATCACTGTGTTTCCTGCCAGGATTGTGCACCCAAGACTGGGTATTTTAGGCCACTTTAGTGTTTTTTATTCTGCAGGACAGACTTGAGTGTGAAGGAGGGATGAAGCAGGGATGGCATACAGCGAAGGGCCGCCGGCTTTTGTACATGGGATGCCCGTGCTAACCACTGAGCTACCGGGCACCCCCATTGCAGATTTTTGTGCCTAAACACAACCACATGTTAACCACAGCATTGTTGAAACAAAGTTTGTAACATATCTGTGGTTTTCAGAAACGTACAATACCAACATTTTCTCAGGTGACTGGGTTGATTTGTGGACGCAGGAAAATGTATGTGGCTTGAGTCAAAACAAACTGCAGTGTGTGTTCATGGTTATTGAAGCAGCATGTCATCCAGTGACTCATTATGGGACTAAAATATGAAACCAAATGTTTTCTGAAGACTTATTTTGTGTTCTTTGGGGACGAATTTTTTCTGCTCTTCTCAGTGACTGCTCGGTATTTTGGAAAAATTGGTTTCTGCAAATTTAACACTTCACTTCCTTTGTGCTGCTGAATTTAAGAGTTTAGGAGAGGCAGGGGCAGGCAATACTTCAACAAAATCCTTTATTGAATTTCAGGGTATTATATGGGCATATTGGAGTGTTTTAAAAAGTAATGTTGTCAAACTTAATTAATTATTGATGGAATGAATAATTCTAAGTACATTTTAATTTATAAACCAACAAAATTAAGTATTGAAGTTCACTTTTTTTCTGTACAAAATCTGTAAAGTATGCTTTCTGATATCATGGATAAGAGATGAGCCATTCATTGTGTTGCGTATTAATGTTTAATGTGCTCTTGTCAGCGCTAACTTTCTGATGCTTGATGACCGAAAATGTTGCATTTTCGTTGTTGTTTTGTACCAAGTTTGTGCTGACGGTGTGCAGGAATTTTAATGCTTTTTTTTCTGCATGATGCCATGTTTTCCCTTCATGCTGGGTTTGCGTTTGACAGAACTTAGTATGTGACATTTATACACATTTGACATATTTTTTTATTGGTATTGTGATATTATCCATTTGGTAAAACAGGTTTGGATTTTGGAGATGAATCAAAGTTCAGGGACTCATTAGCGACCAGATTAAGAGCTGATGATCTCGACTCTCATATGTCATCTGTCTTGTTTTGATGCCATTTAAACTTTTGACACAGCTGGAGGTTTGTTTTGGTGCTCAGCATCAACATGACATCAAAAAACAACTTCAAGCGCACAGTAAAGTTCAGTCACATCTTGAACTGCTGCCACTGTTCTAAGTCAGGTCAAGGATAAAAGCTTGTTTTAAAAACTTCCTTTACCGCACCAGACTCATTGTATAGTTTTATTTGTTAGACTCGGAGTGTTGAATTCTCCAAATTAAGCCGCACTCCAACTCCAGCACATCCTGTTCTTCCCTGTTCGTCTCTTTTTAGAAGTTTCCCTGCTGCTGTGATGTGTGAAGTTCCCGACATAATGAAGAGAGCGCCGGCCGCGCTGATGTCAGGAGAATAGGGGCTTTTTCAGAAGCACTGTGGCCCAGGACACACAGAAATAGATCATTTGAGGGCTTGCCATTCGCGGCTCTACCACATCTGAATTATTAAGTGGCCCGAGGCTGTGAAGTGCCTACACACTGGCTGCTCTTTTCAAGATGCTTTTAAAGCTAAACTGCTTCTTGCATCTCGAATCCCTCCGTACTTTTGAGCCAGAGCAGCAGTTTCCCATTTGTTTTGCTCAGGGGAGAAACAGTATAAAAGTGCAGTGTGATAACAGTGTTGTTTTATTTCCGTGTCCATCACTGAGGCTGGTTTAGATTGCAGAGAAGCATTAAAGTTTCAAAACACCTTGAGCCTTATTTAGTGAGGCGCTACAGGTTGTTAAAATTCTTCTTCAGCTCTTGAATTCTTAAAACCCAATGAAACGATTACTTTCTGGACACGGCAATGGCACGACTAATACAGATTAATGTGAACAAAACTACTCTTGTTTTTTGGCCTTCCTTGCACATTTAAACAACATTCACTCTCCTGAAAGTGTGGATGCATTTGTGAAAACAGTTTTCACGTTTCAAGTGTTTCTTTTACTTTCTTTTTATGTTAATTTGTCATGTCAACCATAAAGCATACAGCTGAATGAAACTGTGTCAGTTTCAGCACCAGAGTATAAAAACAGCAAAGGTCTGATGATGTGAAAGTTGCATGTAGGTCAGTGTTATATCCAGGAGGAGGGTGGAGAGAGGAGAGAGGAGGAGAGGTGCTCACAGCCTAATGCAAGAGAGGAGAGAGAGGATGACTGGACGTGTGGAAAGTTTTGCAAGGCCAAGTACAGATGGAAAAAAGTACTGTGTTTTGTTGGTGCAGACGTGTTGCGGCAGGTCCAGGTGAGAAGATGAGGTATGATTCAGGAAGTCCAGTGGAGTAACGCATCCATGAGTTTAAGCTTATTAGATGACTCAACACTGCAGATTTATAATACTGTTTTACACCTCATTAACCATCCTGTGAGGTGTAGAGTTACTGTAGTTCAGTATACGCTCTATTTTGGCTGTTGCCATCTCAGTTTTTTTAGCCAGAGGCGACCATATTTGTATGAGTAGGTGGAGCTGTGGAGGAGCGAGAGGTGGCTACATCCACATTAATACATTTTGTTTTAAAGTTCCCACTTATTGAAACATTCACGCCTAGCGTCCACACTTTCACGGCGCCATTGAAAAGGCTGCTTTTGCAATTTCACCCCTCTTGTGTGGGTACAACTTTCCCATCGCCATGGCTCCCTCCGAGGATGCATAATGCTCCTGGTACTACTCTGATGTGTTGCTTTATTTGCTTTGTAACGGTCTTACTGTTCATCATCTCTGTAGTATTTTCTCTAACTAAGCAACCAACCACAGCGTAGACAATCTGCTGCCTGTTTACATGAACCCTTGCATGCACATTGTATGTGAATGGTCATGTGGTATGCTTTCATTCTCTTTCAAGTGTGTTGGTATGGACGGAGGTTATTTCTGCAACTGCTAAAAAGCTAATGTGTACAGAAATTGCTTTTGTTTTAAAACATTTTAAGATTAAAACCTGTGAGTGTAGGTGTTGCCTGTGGTGACGCCTCGCAGACAGCCTGTCGCTTAAAGTGACTGCACCCTTAATAAGGCACAACTTTAAGCCTTAATAACATTTAAACAGTTGAGTTATATAAAAGTTTACCCTCAGCACAGTTGCCATGAATGTTTAGATTAGCTATAGAGACCAAACTGTTTCTGTACCAGGCTGTAAACATGCTTTCTTTCTGCTGCAAAGATCAGCATTTTAACATGGGGGTCTATGAGGATTGACTCGCTTTTGGAGCCACCCCCAAGTGGCCATTAGAGGAACTGCAGTTTTGGGCAATTCCACTTTGGCTTCGTTTCTTAGCCCCAGAGGTTGTCACCATGGATGTATAAAGAGAAGTGGATACAGTGTTGGAGGCGGGGCCCCATACAGTCTCAAGAAAGTTGCGCAGTGGTGCATGAAGCCAAAAAAAGTTCTACATCCTGGGTATATAACTACCCTGAGCTTTCAAATTGTTGGGCAAGCGCACCAGAGACTTCGTTGGTAGAGCAGCTCAACACGGTTTAGTCCTCCGCTATCTGTCGTGTGGCTCTTCTGAGACTTTCAAAATGTGATTGGATTGAAGGCATCAAATTCTGATTTGATTTGATTTGATTTTATTGAGATCCCCATTAGCTGCTACACCTGGAAGCAGCTACTCTTCCTGGGGTCCATTAACTCTTCCTGGGGTCCATTAGTGTGATAGTGACACAGGTCACTTTGTGGGGGTTGTGACACTCAAAAAAATGCATCCACTGATTTTCAGACATCCCCTTCACAATGTAATTCTATGGGAAAAGGTCTTTTTGGTCCAAAGTCTTGATGTGACGGACCTGGAAGTTGTAATTACATGGTTTGGCCACTGTTAAATTGGCTTCAAAGCCTGGTGCTTTTCCTGGAGGCTGGGTTGCCACTTGGTTGGGAGCCCTGCTGTGTTAAAACCTCTTCTGTGCCAACGCAATAACAACACTGAAATGACTGAGGACGCAGTGCTAATGTTGGCACTGCCTTCGGGGATGGATAAAGAGGGAACGATGAGACAAACTGGAGAAGGATGGGTTTTTGGCTTCATTCTAGTAATTATTTATTTCCATCTTTCATGTGATGACCCCTCAGAGGGCCCTGATCCTTGGGTTGAGACGCTGTCCCACGCCTCAGCAGTGCTGCCGGGGCTAAATGAGAGCTCGCCATGCTCCCTCGACTGGAACTAAGCCTTTTTTTTCCCTCCACCAGCTCTCTGCAGACATGCAGAGCTGTGGAGGACTGGAGTGAAGTGGAGCAACCTTTGGCAAACACCCAGCTGCTCGGCTAATGGGCAAACAAACAAGCTAGCAGCCCCCCTTTCTCATCAACCCCCCTCCCACATGTGACCCTCCGGACCCTCCAGGCCATCCGGTGGTGGCTTTGACAGTTTCATCACTGAAGGTCTGGGAGGTCGTCAGCCTTTTGTCTCTCTCCTCATTCAGAGTGTTTGATTCCCGGCTCGCCATTCAAGCCAGTTTGCCTCTTATCTGTAAATACCAGCATGCGGCCCCCGAGCCCCGCTTCGTCTTTCTTGCTCTACTTTTCCTCCTGTCTGTGCCTGCAGGCTCTTGGAGCTACAAGTGTTTAGACAGAGAAGTGTTAAACTGAGCCAAGTCTTTGTCCCCGTCGGCTCAGACGGCCGTGTTCACACACGCTGCAGATCACAAACCTCCCATCCACAGGGCTCATTTTTTCAGCTCTATGCCGGGTTTCCCTCCTGTATCCTGTCATGAATACAGGAGGAGGAGGAAGGAGAACATCTTCAGGGACAAACTGCTTCAAAAATTAATTCTTTTGTCTGTAAGAAAGGACTGGAGGAATTCAAATAGCTGTGAAGAATGAGAACACACGAGGGAGTCTTTCATATGTGGGAGATTTTTACTGATTCTCTTGTGTTACAGAATAATTTCACTGTGCGAAGCCACAAAATCAGTCTCCGGTGTGTCTGTTAAAATGCACCGTGAGAATTAAAAGTCTTTTTTTATTCCATGAATGCACAAAATTTTTTACCAGTTTACTGTCATCTGGAAGACAAGATATTCTAATGAGACCCTCTGCAACATAATAGGAAACAAAGCAAACTAAAAGCCACTCCAGCATGTGAAGAAAGCTTCATGCATGTGCGCATAAAAGCTGACAGTAACACTCAACAGTCATACCAGACGGACTTTAAAGTTCTTTGTACTGTGTTATCTGGCTTCACATTCTGAGTTTTTATACATTTTCAGTAGAAATGAAGGCGCTTATGTTTAAGAATTGTGAATTTTGAAGCTTTTTTGGCAAAACAGTTTAATTACAAGAAGAAAGCTACAAATTGGGGCTAAAAACACACGAGACAGACAGATGTTTTTAGCTTTGTAGGATTAAAGATGTGAATGGTACAGTTGCACACTTTCTGAGCATTTGTAAAACGCAGGTGGTGGAAGTAAATAGTGGTCTTTGCCTCTTCAGCAGTTATTGCATAAGTGCCACTCAGTAAATCTAAAGCTACTTCAGTGAAGTCTCTCTGAAAGACAGGAAGTATTCAGCTGACTTTCTCTCGATAATTAAGGCAAAGTACAGTACAGGCCAAAAGTTTGGACACACCTTCCCATTCAATGCGTTTTCTTTATTTTCATGACTATTTACATTGTAGATTCTCACTGAAGGCATCAAAACTATGAATGAACACATGTGGAGTTATGTACTTAACAAAAAAAGGTGAAATAACTGAAAACATGTTTTATATTCTAGTTTCTTCAAAATAGCCACCCTTTGCTCTGATTACTGCTTTGCACACTCTTGGCATTCTCTCCATGAGCTTCAAGAGGTAGTCACCTGAAATGGTTTTCCAACAGTCTTGAAGGAGTTCCCAGAGGTGTTTAGCACTTGTTGGCCCCTTTGCCTTCACTCTGCGGTCCAGCTCACCCCAAACCATCTGGATTGGGTTCAGGTCCGGTGACTGTGGAGGCCAGGTCATCTGCCGCAGCACTCCATCACTCTCCTTCTTGGTCAAATAGCCCTTACACAGCCTGGAGGTGTGTTTGGGGTCATTGTCCTGTTGAAAAATAAATGATCGTCCAACTAAACGCAAACCGGATGGGATGGCATGTCGCTGCAGGATGCTGTGGTAGCCATGCTGGTTCAGTGTGCCTTCAATTTTGAATAAATCCCCAACAGTGTCACCAGCAAAACACCCCCACACCATCACACCTCCTCCTCCATGCTTCACAGTGGGAACCAGGCATGTGGAATCCATCCGTTCACCTTTTCTGCGTCTCACAAAGACACGGCGGTTGGAACCAAAGATCTCAAATTTGGACTCATCAGACCAAAGCACAGATTTCCACTGGTCTAATGTCCATTCCTTGTGTTTCTTGGCCCAAACAAATCTCTTCTGCTTGTTGCCTCTCCTTAGCAGTAGTTTCCTAGCAGCTATTTGACCATGAAGGCCTGATTGGCGCAGTCTCCTCTTAACAGTTGTTCTAGAGATGGGTCTGCTGCTAGAACTCTGTGTGGCATTCATCTGGTCTCTGATCTGAGCTGCTGTTAACTTGCGATTTCTGAGGCTGGTGACTCGGATGAACTTATCCTCAGAAGCAGAGGTGACTCTTGGTCTTCCTTTCCTGGGTCGGTCCTCATGTGTGCCAGTTTGGTTGTAGCGCTTGATGGTTTTTGCGACTCCACTTGGGGACACATTTAAAGTTTTTGCAATTTTCCGGACTGACTGACCTTCATTTCTTAAAGTAATGATGGCCACTGGTTTTTCTTTAGTTAGCTGATTGGTTCTTGCCATAATATGAATTTTAACAGTTGTCCAATAGGGCTGTCGGCTGTGTATTAACCTGACTTCTGCACAACACAACTGATGGTCCCAACCCCATTGATAAAGCAAGAAATTCCACTAATTAACCCTGATAAGGCACACCTGTGAAGTGGAAACCATTTCAGGTGACTACCTCTTGAAGCTCATGGAGAGAATGCCAAGAGTGTGCAAAGCAGTAATCAGAGCAAAGGGTGGCTATTTTGAAGAAACTAGAATATAAAACATGTTTTCAGTTATTTCACCTTTTTTTGTTAAGTACATAACTCCACATGTGTTCATTCATAGTTTTGATGCCTTCAGTGAGAATCTACAATGTAAATAGTCATGAAAATAAAGAAAACGCATTGAATGAGAAGGTGTGTCCAAACTTTTGGCCTGTACTGTAAATCATTCACATGTCAGCAGCTTCTTTTTCAAATTCCGCAATCATTTTCCAACCCCTCCCTGCCCCCAGTATCATCTCCTCATGGCCCTCTGGGAGGCCTGAGCACTTCACATGCCACCCATGGTCCAATCAGATGTCCAGATTGCTATCAGCACCGGCAGGATCCATGCAGAGAAGACGTGGAAGGACTGTGATGTTCAGGTAGCGGCAGGTCTGCCCTCCTCTTCACGTGTGCCCTCTTCTTCCTTTTCTGCCGTCAATTGCAATAATTCATTCTCAATCCGGCCCTCCTCTTCCCTCCTGCTGGAGTTTTTTTCTTTCCAACTAGGAAGTCGATCTCTGGTCAACCACATTTTCCTCTGTGTCTGTCTGGATTATTGATGAAGCAGGTGAGGCGAAACCAAACAGACTGCAGGCACAGAGAGCAGTTAAAGAGGTTCAGGGAGAAGACAGAGTAACACCAGCTCTAAATGTGGAAGCACTTTGAAATCAGTCAGTTGGATTTTAGGTTTGGGGCTGCAGCTATTGGTTATTGTCATAACAAATTTATCTGTTGATGTATGTTTTCTTTCACTGATTATTGTCTACAAAATAAATGACAATTTTCCAAAATCCAAACTCTTTAATTTTGCTCGTTTTATCAGACTAGCAGCCAGAAACCTGAAGATATATAGATTCACTGTACAGTGACCTGAACTATTAATCACTTGTCAAAAATTCAACATGTTCTCATTCCTTAAGGGCAAAACAGATTGCCTGTCAAGTGCCTTTCAGAGTGAGCCATATGTCAGTTACAGAAAACAAGTCATATGAGCGGTCTCTGAGTTGAGGTTAAGGTCTGGTTAAGTTAAGGCAACTACAACAGCTTGGTTAAAGTTCGGGAAAGATTGTATTCATGATTTACAGACACCAATATTGGACAGTGATGATAGTCGTGATTGCAAGAGGTCTCCTGCCAGGAAAGCATGAAAATAAGTTGTTTGAGGTTGTGTTAGGGCGAGGAAATGATTGTGGTTTCGGTAAAATGTCAGTATATTAAACTTATCATGTGTCGCGCATTAAATCAGTTGGTTATTTCAATTTTTAAACAAAGACCATGATCCTTTCTAACCTTAAAAGAATTCCTTACTTTCAAATCACCATTTTAAATGAATTACTCACTGCATGTTACCTTGAATTTGTGATGCCTCCAAGGTGAACCAAGAATCCAAAAATGGAGAAAAAAAAATTCTTGATGAATTGATGTCCTAGGGGTCCACGTTTAACAACAGCAAAATATATGGAAACATTCATTTACAAACTCTCACACAACGTGTGCAGTGTAATCCAAGTCTCATTTAATCAGTCGTTTACTCAGTTCTTCCCAGACACGTGCACTTTCACTAAAACATTTGTGTTTAAAAAAGTTGCTTAAATTATTTAAATAGTACGGTTTTCAAGAAACAGTATGTGTTTTGGAAGTTTGTAAATAGATGTTTTGATATAGTTTTGCTGTTGTTAATCGTGGTCCCCTTTGACTTCAATTCATCAAGAATTTTCTCAGTTATTGGCCTCTACGTTCACTGTAGTGGCCTGCAAGAAAAACCTAGGTTTTCTCTGTGAATTCAACATAACACAGGGTGAGTAACTGATAAATAAATGATCATTTGGGGAGTGAAGTATGCCTTTAACTAAGAGTTGTATAAACGTTTAATGGATTTGTCCAGTTTTAACATTTCCCGCAGTGCCACATCAGTTAACAACATTTCCTCATAATGTTAACAAAAACACTAATACAGCTGACATGTGGTGACTGGAGTTTGGGTTTGTATTAGCACGGTTTGTGTAATATTCTATAAAAATACACACCCAATACTTCGCTTGATATATTGTGAATTAGCGCCCTGAGAATGACGTTAAGTCCTTATCATAAAGTTACATAGTTATTTTAAAGCCTTTGGAAACACAGCTTGAAATAGTAAAAATGCATATATTATATCAAAGTCGAGTGTCTCATTAATCATCCACAAAAGTCTGAGTGAAAATAAACATTCATAACTATTAAAAAAAAACCTGGTTGCCAGGACAGAGTGGGCGTGGCAGTTAACGCTCTGATTGACAGCTCCCTCTTTTTGATTGACATCTCCCTGGCTCAGCAATGGCTGCCACAAATTTAATCCAGCCGTACATGTTTGAGCCCTCTGATGATTCAGAGGACGAAGCAGAAGCCCTGCCAGCTGAAAATGATTCCTTTCAGGTGGTCACTGAATGCTAAGTTTCAAAATGTTTTGTGATTCATGTTAATGTTATTTTGTAGAACAGTTAGCATAACTTTTACATGCAGTGTTAGCTGAGATGAATGACAACGGGAGGCTAGCGCTTCGCCGTCCTTCATTGAGATACGTTTTCATTGAAAACATAAATCTGCTCTGTTCTTCTGATAATAGCCTTTTTCATTCAAACACATGCAGTCTTAGTAGATTAAATATGTCTTTACTCTGACACAAACACTGACCCTCAAAGCGGGAGAGACCGATGCCGGCCGGCCGTCTCTCTGGTGTTGTGTAGTAGTATTTGCCCGCCTCGAATAATGTTCCCCTCCGGCTAAAATTGTGTTGTTTCCCGCAGCATCACCTCCGCGATTGGGGATATGTTTATGCATAGCAAAGCTAACTGCTTGGGGTTGGGGTTAGGGGTGAGGAAGGGTGCACATTACGTCCCCTCCCCGCGAGCCGACACCGGCACCGGGCCCGGGGGGCAAGCCCGGCTGCTCACAAGCCACCTCTTCCTGCAGCTCCATGAGCTGCAAAGGCTCGGATTGTCCGGGCTCTGGAGCCGGTCAACCTGATTCGAGTGTTGCTGGGAGCCCGCCAGAGGCAGAGCCTCCGCTGGGTCGCAGCCGAGCGGTTCAGCCAGTTTACGATCTGCATCTTCTAGACATCAGACTAGAAAGCTGTTTGTTGGCTCAGACTCAAAGAGGCAGATTTAGCTGCAGCAGAAAGGTTTTGTTGCGCTGCCACTGATTTCTAACTGTTTTTACATGTTTAATATTATGTACATAAGACCCTAAATTACATAGTTAGAAGGCTGTTGTGGATTTGGGTTTCCAGAGGCTTTAAAGTTACGGAGGTTAGGTTTAGGCAAGTAAAGTTACTGCTGTTAGGTTTGGGAAAAGAAACATGGTGAAAACGTACCTTAAAATGACTCAAAGTTCACATGGTTCTGATCATGCCTCTCCTGGGAAAGTCTCGAGGGAAAGTTCCTGTGTTTTGTGACCCGTCTACCACCCCAACCTGCCTCCATACAAGACTACTCACTCACACCTTTTCCTTGTTTAGTCCCATCAGCGCATTGGTCACATAATCACAGCCTTTCAAAAAACATGAGATATGCACAAATTAATGTCTCATGATTACATGGGATATGTACGAATCTGGGTGCCTTACTTTTCGTAGGAACACAAACGAACAGTTTATGACAGCAGCTCTAATGTTAAAGCCCTAGTGAAATAAAAAAAAACAAACATTTTCCCAGTTTTAAGTCCGTGACACAGTTTTAACTCTTCATTTATCTCTATTTTAGTGTTTTTTTTTAACATCAGAATCGTTCTTTTTTTTGTCTTTTCCTTTTAAAACCGTTTCGAATGTTTGATGACTCATCCTGCACTCACGGGCATTCACAAAAGTTCATCCAATCAAAGACAAATGGCAATTTATTAGCGGAGCAATATGGAGAGAGATACGAAGAGTTGTATGTTTGGATGTCATTGGTCAAAACCTTTTGTTTTCACTTCCAAAACAGTGTGGTAGAGGTCTAATGAAGGAGTTTAGTGTGGAGCCAACAGTCGCCTGTGGCTCTTTGTCGTGCTGAACCCAAAGCTTGTCAACATCTTAGTGATCTCATCAAATGCAAAGGATTTGAGTTAAGTTCCTCTTGTAACTGTGCACCGCTCAAATATTCTGTTTCACTGGGAAATACGTCGCAGTACAGAAGATAAAGACACTAGAGACTGAGACTGCAGCCAAGACTTCCTGCTGCCTCATGTCACCTTTACTCAGAGTTCACGATCTTAATCCTAACCATGCTGCAGCTGCCACACACGGATATTATGGAAAGGGCGAATTTAAACATTGTCATCAAACTTAAAACCCCAATACTGATGTTTTTGTGTCTGGTGATAGGGTTGTTGTAGGGTGAGTACGCTTTAATCTCTTCAGCACTGATCAGGTTACATGGATTTAGAAACTCTGCTCCTCACACTTCTGACATTTACTTTTGACACATAAAGTAATTTTCTTGATTAATGCAACCCTGTGATTCCAACATCAACCTTTGTTACTGTAGCTGTCTTTATAACCTCACGTGTGTGAGGTGATAATTGTCACACCTGTTCTAAAGCTGACAGCAGCTGCTAATTGACGTTCAACCTTCTGTCTTTCATTTTGTTATGGGTGTGTAACTATTTGATTTTAAGACCTTTTTCATTGGGTGTTTACATGATTTTCATTTCTGATTAAAGTCATTGTCAAAGTATTTTTTTAATTGGTCTAAATCTGCAGACAGCACCTTCAAGTGATCACCAATCAGTCAGCTGTTTTAAAATCAGTCAAATGACTGTTGTTAGGTACTAAATCTGTCTGTTATCATTAGTTGATGAGGTGCATGTAGAGGAATCATTGCTGTATAATAGATACTGTACAAAAACTGACTCTTATTTACATGGAAGTGTCACATCCTCTCCCTGACATGAATACATACTCAGACCTTAATTCTCATCTCATACTTCTTTGCGTATGATTGGCACGAATCTCCAAATCCACGACAGGAAAAGCTTCAGCGTAAAATTCCCGGAGATTTAAAGCTAAGCGGTATAATTGTGCCTCAGTCTGTCAGAGAGAGTTTTATGAGTGCAGTATGATTATCTGTGAGTCTGTGCTCATTACCCTGCACTGTTAACCTTTTACTAAAAGAGGACCCGGTGGAATCACGGTCTGTAAGATAAAGCAGATGATGACAGGTGGAGATGGATGTTTGCCTCGGGGTAGCGTGTTGGATGCCAGACCCGGCCTGTCGATGACTTCATTTCCCCTCTTTACCTGAGCGCTGCCGCCTCCTTCAGCAGAAAACAAAGCCACTCCACTCGACCCCACAGGATGCTGGGATTACGCCTCAGATCCCTCCCTCTTGGCTCCCTGCCCGACTGATAAGAAAATATAAAAACTGTCGGATTGATCTCTTTCACTTCCTGGCTTTTGTTTGAAGCTGTAGGCTTGTGCTCGCGTGTTTAGTCATGATTGGCAAGTAAATTTGACTTCATCTCTCTCGGCCTTTTGTTGACTTTTTGTTTACATCCTCTCGTGGATCGAGAGTATTGAGCTTAGCAGGTCACAGTGGACAGATATTTGCATTTCCCAACCCTCCCTGCACACGCAAAGATTTCTAAAGAAAAGGCTTTATTTATTCAAGAGAGTTGGATTTGTTTTTATCTACTGAGACTGCTGCTGTCAGAAATCACTCATTAACTATCCCCTACATAATAAACAAATAGCTTATCCTGAGATAAGAGATTACAAACACTTAAAAATCATCAGGATTTTGCACCACTCAGGTTTGATGTCTCATAACTGTAATGTCACATCAAAGGCAAAGCATTGTGAGATTGTTATTATAAAGTGGACACCACACTATTGTTTTGTTTGTTTTGAGGACAATATATTGTGGTTAAATTTTACACTTAGAGTTCCACACTCAAACAAAATGTTGGAAAGTAATAATAACATGATAGGAATGAAATATGGAGTAATTTCAGACTCAGCACAAAAGTTTAAAGCTTCACTCGGGGCCCTTAGAGGTGCAACAATGTTTATTACAAATTGTTTTCAAGGGAACCAACGACTGAGATGATTCTTCTATATTTAGAGCCTCACCAGAAGTAAAG
Source organism: Epinephelus lanceolatus (assembly GCF_041903045.1). Taxonomy (NCBI): domain Eukaryota; kingdom Metazoa; phylum Chordata; class Actinopteri; order Perciformes; family Serranidae; genus Epinephelus; species Epinephelus lanceolatus. The sequence goes on from NC_135742.1 coordinate 4,821,889, forward strand.
ACAGCAATGTAAACTTTGTTCAGGACGTGATCCTCGTGAAGCATGAATGTTCTCAGTAGATTTCATAGCTGATCTCTGGATTTTAGCATTTCCTGTTGCGCAAATGGAAATATATTGGCAGTCTGTGCAACAAAAGTGGAGTTCATGAATACCCCACACTAAACTGAACATAAGTCTGGCCAGTGGTTGTTCATATAGCTCACTCTTGAAGCTGTGGACCAGCTCTCTAACTGCCGAGCCAACCCAGTTACAGTTGGCATGTTTTTATGTGATTTGCAGACCTAAAGACAGCTGGGCATCTATCTTAAAACTGGGCAGAAATTAGTTTGAAAAGTGACAATTTTTTATATGCCCATGTCATGTAAAACCATTTTTAATGACTACATTTCAACATATACTTAGGACGTACTTATTACAGCTTATTTTGTTGCTGAATATAAATTTTAGCCTCTTAAAATCTTGATGAGAACAGTAATCGTGAGATACTTGGTACAGTTTCATTTCTAGTAGTGAAAGCAAAAAATGACCTGAGCTTCAGGTGGACTGTGTTTAGAATAAATACACCACAAGAATTTAGTCAATGAGAAGTGTGTGACATGCGCACACACAGCAAGCAGCAGTAGCGCCCCACCGACATCGACACACTGTTAAGGACGGAGACCAACAGCTGTGGGGATGTAATTGAGGAGGGTTTGGTGTGGACCGAGGGCCACATCAAGCAAATGTGCCGTCTGCTAACAGTTTGTAACTGATTTGACCAGCTGCAGGCAGATTTCCTGCCAGGGAACCAGACCAATCTGTGTGCTCATGTTTTTATCGACGTATCCTCATAGAGCACTTCATACGACAAGTGCACACACAACAGTTCGTATAGTATCTTACAAATTAGCACCCCACAAATGACGTTAGGTCACGTGAAGTTACATAATTAACGACGCGGGTCATCTCCCACCCAAAGTGAAGTAAGTGTGGTTAGATTTAGGGAAAAGAAACTTGGTGAGGACGTATCTTGAAATGACCGCGGGAAAGTCTGTTGTTTAGTGACCCAACCACCACCCCAACCTGCCACCTGACAAGACCCATCGTGACTGCTTCCTCGTTCCCTCCCGTCAGTGCATTGGTCACGTGATCGCAGCCTCCCAAAATACAGGGATTATGCACGAATTATTGGCTCATGATTATGTTGGATATGTACGTATTTGGGTGCATTACTAATGAGAACAGCTCTGACGGATAAGTCTTGTTTCCCTCCTCTTTGGAGACATTTCTAGCGGCCTGAGGCGTGCTGGGCCAGTCGCATCCCTTTATCTAATATGGGGTGTTTAATAAGACCAAGACTGTAAAGAGAAGAGCTGGTGAGGCAGTTTAGAAAACAACCAAGATGGCTGATGTGGAGCTTTATGTTGAAGCCGCAACCAGCTTTGTGGTTGGCCATCTACACCAGGTTTATCTGGTCACTGGCCACTCAGCGCAACGTCACATGTTGATAAACTGTTGATAACACCTTGGATATTAAAAATAAACCAAGAGTTTCCAGACTATTTCACATTTATGATTTGGTTTGGCAGTCTAACAGATTTCACCTGCCGCCTTTTGTTTTGTTTCCCGGCTGTAAAATGAGTTTTAGACATGCTGCTGCTGTTCTTAAATCAGCTCCGCTTGAAGTTCCCTCAACACGTTACTTTGCCCTTTCAGAACAGCTATTTTCATGACCTTTCCCAGCCAGACCTTTTCATCTGAAGCCAGCACTGTTAGATTTTCAAAATGACAGGAGGAGACACTTCTAATATCCACCTTTGTCAGTTGATAGCCTGTAATCCATTGACCTTTTAGGACACTTGAAGCCAATCCAGCTAAAACTGACCTTGCACTCACTGGGCTGTTTGAATGATCTTTGCCCTTTAGTTAGAGAAGGAGCATGCCTCGACTCGTTTTATTGCAGGCCGGTCTGAGGGGGAGACTAAAAGCTCCCGGTCCTTTGTTTTGCCTGTGAAAGGAACTCGTTGACAGAATGTAACATAACGTGAGGCTGTGTCTTTTTAAGTGCTCTGATAGCTCTGCCCTGAGGGGGTAAAAAGGACGTTTCAGGATAAATGTTAACTTCAGTGACAACTTTTTTCTCCGACAACAGAAAATATAACCCACTTATAACACCTTCAAACAGTTAGTTAGAATCTGATCAATAATCCAGAGTTGATTTTCTGGGAGAACAACAGCTGACACTGTGTGCGACCCCGGGCTAGCCGTTTTATTGTTCTGTCCTGGTGTGAAGGAACAAACCATGTGTGACTGAATGAGCACGTTAAACGTTTATTTTAAGCAGTCGGCTCATTGTCTGGACGGCCGTGCTCTTTTGTCTTGGTTATTATTTCGGGCTGTACAGAATAATCTGTGTGATAGCGCCTGCAACAAAAAAGGACATTTTTTAAACTTGCGCGCGGTCTAAAGAGGAACAAATGGAGAAGTTGTCTGCACGTCGTTCGGGAGTTTGCTGTGTAAACATCTAGATCATCCTTTTCACTTGAGTACAGTGTGTAAAACAATAGGAGTGTCTGTCTCACAGGTGTACATGCTTAAATATGAAGGAAAGGAAAGGCATTTGTCCTGGAGCCAGAACGTGGGATGAATTTTTGATGAGCTGCTCTGCATGAGGGGGGACTCTGTGAATTGTTTGCTCTGATACGCGGACGGAACATCAAATAATTTCATTGTAATTAGACCGTGGTTTGAAGCGGCACCGCTCTTATCACAGCATTTATGTAATAGGGGAAAATTGCATTTACATGTCCCATTTTTCTTGCTTTGTTGCCATGGTGACATCATTGGCTAAGTCAGCTGTCCCGCTCAGTGACAGCTTTGTGGTGGGCTGTGTGGGTTTTATTGAGGGTTTCTACCCCCGTGACACCGCTGCTCGGCGGGGTGTCTGTCGTTTGAAGTGCTACGGAGACAGGCAAACAAAGTCCTGACTGGAGGAGGGGGTCAGGAGTTAAGCTTCAGAGTGGTTTGGTGATCTGGTGTGGTGAGGTTTTAATACCGTGGAAAGCTGGCAAGATACTGACATATTTGTCACACCAGAGAGGCCCACCTCAGGAGCCTTTTAGGCGTTTTTTTCTTGAGAGATCAGAAAAGTTAATTATAAATGAATTAATAAAAATTATAGGCAGCTCATCCCAAAACTATATTAATGGTACATATACATACTTAAATTCCAAGGCTCTATGGTCCCACAAAAAGTTTTGTCTCGAATGGCGTTAAGGAGAGCGCAGCATATCAGTGCAAACAGACTTCGACTGAAACCAAGGACAGCAGAAAACAAAGCATTTTCAGATTTTCCTCCCATGAAGGAAATACGTGGATCTCCATGAGGTCACCAATGGATACCAGACACTTGGATAATGCTGCACAGGAATTTTCAGAAAGTTTTTGAAATGTTTTACAATCGTCTTTGCTCTCTGACCTCTATCTGTTTGCACTGATATGCTTTTATTTTGTGGGAGATCCTCTCTCCTTAACACCATTCGATAGAAAGCTTTCTCTGGGACCATAGAGAGCCTATAGTATAGAAACGTGAGTACTATATACAATTTATATAGTTTTTCGGTGAACTGTTCAATTAAATAATAACAGTAAAATCTCATAATAGCTTTTTTTTTTGCTATAAATAACATTATTCAACTTTCTTTAGAGAAAATAAAGAGATAAAGTACTATACAATCCGTAGGGACAGCACTACTGTACTAATATTTGTTTTCACACTTCATGTTCTATTTCCGTAAAACACATGAGCAGATTATGAGACAATGGGCCCCTGGGCACAGAAGTACAAAGGGCCCCACCACCTCTGCATCACAGAAGCAAGAAACACAGACTCTGTGGCAGTTTTGTGTCTCCTTGTGGTTGTTTTGTACCTTGCTGTGGTTGTTTGGGTCCCTTAGAGGTAATCTTGTGTCTTATTGAGATCATTTTATGTTTCCTTGTGTTTGCTTTGCATCTCTTTGTGTCTCTTTGTGGTAATTTTTGTGGTAAAAGTCTCTTTTTGGTCAATATGTGTTAATTTGAGTGACATTTAGGGTCCGGGACACTTTGGGTCCCTGGCCTTCCATCCAGGTCAGTTATTTTCTGACGTTTCATTCCTTGACATTACTTTCTATGCTCTTTATCTTCAGTCATATTTTGAATTGAATATTAGCCGGCCTCCTTTTTTCAGTGTCATCCTAAACTGAAAAACACTAGAATCTTTTTAAAGAAGCAGATCGGTTTAAACAGTATTTTTATGTCCCCATACGACCCAGCGGTTGTCAAGTCTTCTGCTGCAAGAAGATGCTTATCAGCAGTGTGCTGTCTGGGAAGATAAATTAATAAACAGTAGCTGCAAAGCCCATTCAGTAGCTGTTCTCGAGCCTTCAATCATATCACATGATCTTCAACAGCAGACGGAGTTCAGCCGTGGTCATGCAAATTGTTCTTCAAGTTTACATTTTTTTAGAGCACTGCTTTTTACGACAGAGAAGTCTTTAAAGTGCATAAATGAATGATGATCAAATGTTATGATTTAAAAGCACCAGAACAGTTAATAAATGGATCCTGACATTGTTTCCTCGTCTGCTGTTTCAAAGGTCAAACTGTAGAGTGATTGTGTTGCAGTTTTTTTAATTATTGATTTGTTTTTGGTCCAATTTTCACCTGCAAACAAGAAAATCTCATTGATTTTTTAAATTTAATAATAAAACATAGAGGCCTAAATAATGGTGAAATTCAACTCTTCGTCTGAGCTTTCTGCAGACATTTTAGGAGTGTCTCAAGGACTCCTGAGGGTCCCTGCTGCTCAGTTTGGGAACCACTTTGTTGCTACTTTATGCAGAAATGAACACGGTAGAGCAGCCAAAATGACTGCGTGGTTGCATGATGGGTTGTTTTTTTTCAAGTTGGGGGCTGAATGTTCCCACAGTGGCGATAAAGTGCTGCAGTTAACAGGAGAGCGGTTATCATGAGAACATCAGGGCACATCACAGACAGCGTGAAACGAGCCCCAGGAGGAGGAATCATGCTGGGACTGATGTCTGGATGCAGCTACAACAATAAATGATGGCTACACGTGTGGGTCATGATCTCAACCTCTCCAGATGACGTCGTCACAGTTAAATCTTTCACATTTGCATCGTCTGCACCGTAAAATAGTTTTCTTGTCAAAAGGCATCTTGTAAATTTTACTGTCTCTCCCTACACAATGTCATAAAGTAAAGAAACCATTTTACTTTCATCAGTTAATTGTCCACTCTGTCAGCTGATGGTGCACATTGTATGGCTCATCATGCATGGAAAGGCTGTGGCAAACATTAAAGTTGGATGCCTAAGGCTCTGCAAAAAATAAAGGGAAGGCACTATTCTTGTCTCCATGGGGTTAAAATGCCACCAATAAGCCTGGAGGGACAATAATAGCAGGCAATTACTGCTACCCAGCACCCTGTGCCTCCCACGTCTGAGCACGGCGACTTGGGCATCCTTTATCTTGTCCACTGGAAATAGCTCAGGGCTCGTCGTGCCTCCTGCTCGTTGTTTCGGCCTCTGCAGACCCTGGAGCCTCCGCTAGCGATGGTTGTAGAAAGGTAAACACAGTCTTGCGGCTCCCCATTGCCTCCTCGCTGCCTCCTACCTTCTCTCCCAGGCTCAGAGGCCCAGCAATCATTAATCTAGCGTATAAACAATGCCACAGTATCGACGAGCAAGTTCAGTTCAGGAGCTGCAATATCTCTCCTTCTCCTTTTCGTCCTCCTTCTCTTTATTTTCTTCTTGTTCTGTGTTTCTTCGCTTCTCCGCCCACCATTTTCCCCTGGACATTCCCAGGGGAAGATAGAAAAGTTGGGAAGTTTAAATACTGTGAAAAAATTACAACTCAGGTTTTATTTTGGTAGATTTTCATGCTTACACATCGGTTGAAAAGGGAAAGCAAATTAAGGAAAGAGGAACCAGAAGTTAATTATAAAGAATGGGGAAAAACAGAAATAAACATTGAAACAAAATAAGAAAATCATGAACTGTAGAACTTTCCGAGCACGTTGAATGCAATGTAAGTACCACTAATCATCACACAAAGAGGAGGGAGAAAGTGCTCAAGTAGTAATATTTTTGGCTTCCATCATTCTCATCAGTAACAATAACATCGTTTCTTGTTACTTTGCTGAGTTCAACGTTTTATTTATCTCATAGAAATAATGGCAAAAGATAAGGGTCCTGACACACGCTGTGTCAGCTGGCGTCTGTGGCCCTCGTTTTTCTGTCCCTAACTGTTGGCTCTTGTAGGCTTTTTGTGGCCAATTCAGCATGTTAAATTGGTGTTGGAGATGGTGGAGCTGTTGGTAAATGAAGTCAGCCTGATTGGCAGTTGAGTGAAAGTGAGGAAAGCAAACAAACATGTCACAAACACTTGTAGATAGGATTATTTTTTAGCCAATGACCTCCATAATAGAAACAGTTCATAAGAGTCCGCTAGCGCACGTTAAATATGCTTTGTTCTTTTAAACATCAGGTTGTGTTGTTAATGAGCTAACTGGCTAACTAATGTCGTGAATCTGTCCTGTCGGTCTTACAGTTTCCCTTTTTAAATGACAAATACAGACTAGCTCCGCCTGCTGGTATGGAGAGTTATTTCATTTCACGTAGGCACAAAATGTACATACCTGTTGGCTTTTGGCTGTAGTCTATGTGATGTGTTCATGTGCAGCTATTGCCTCTTTGTCAGATGGCCTCACATCTACATATTATGCGCTAGGTCTGCTGTTGACATTCCGGGATGATGCAGCATATGTTGGGATGTCAACAAAAGCATATGGTTAGGTGTAGACAGCAAAAGAACATGGTTAGGTTTATAAAAATAAACATCATGGTTTGGCTCTACATTCATATGGGAAGCAAACACCGGGCTCCCAGGTGAAAGTCCAGGGTTTGTTGGAACTACCCACCATCCTGCCTGTCCGATAGGGACTTTCCGGTTCCTTATATTATGTTAATACTGCCAACATTTCAACCTGATGCTGTCCAGCAGCATAATATACTCCAGCAACAGGTGCCGTCTGGCCGACTGGTGGCGTATCATACTGCTGCGAAAGGTGGTTTTTGGTGTCAGGTGTCTGAAGACAACTTTAATTTGAGGTAGTAGCACTTTATTTGAGCATTTTTGCTATTGTGGGACCTTCTGCGTTTCCTCCGACACTTTTTAAGGCAAATATTATCCTTGTTACTGTTTTGGCTGGTGGTCAAGAGTGCTGAGCTTCCCTGTGAGTGCAGACTATGTACAAAAGATAAATGGATAGATAGCATCACAGGCAGACAACGCTGAGATACAAATCTTTAACAACAAAGCTCTGTAAGCTCAATTTCATCTCATTACAAAGTTTTATTCGTATTTTTTCATGTATACTTTTTGCAATTTTGGTGAGACATGAAGGCCTGATACTTTAATCTTTTACCCAGATGAGAATATCACAAACTTTATCAAAACAAGTCTTAATTAAGTCTCACGAACTGGGCTTCATCTCAGGCTGCATGCCAACTCCAGCTCTTATGTCTGGGGCTGAGTATTGTTTGACATTTTTTGGTACTCATGCTGATACAATAGGAAGACATCACTTTTTGGGTTCCTTACCTTGATAAGCAAATGCTTTTTTTCTATGATGAAAAGGAATTCTTCATGCATCATTCAGCAGCTGAATCAGGCGCTTCTCAGAACAAGGACAGTAAACTTCAAAGGAGAAAAAGATCCCAACTCCAGAGGGACATTTGTGTGTTCACTAGTTTCTGACTTTGCCTGTTTGTAGTGTCCCAACCCAATCGGCCAAATAAATGCTGGCACTATACATTTCTGCAAACTGCACATGTATTGCATTTGCACGTTATTATGTAGTGGATACATTGAAATTTTATGGTTTAACAAAGCTTTGGTTAAGGTGTGGTTAGGAAAAGCTCATGTTCAGACTTGAAATCTCCATTTTGGGGGGCACTGTCCTGGCAGAAAAGGCAGCAATGTCTTGGTGAAAAACAACCGCTCTTTGTGCCTGAAAAGCAGTTGAAAAAACAGCGACAGGTGGCTACAAACGTCACACGTTCTTTGTCTCAAATGCAGCTGGAAACAGCAGTGACTAAGTGACTAACTAAATCACAACCAGTTAAATTATTTGCTGGTCTTGAACAGTGTTCTACAGCTTGGCTGTTGTCTTACCATCCACCGTCCCCTCCACTCCCAGATGTCAAAGTCAGCTCAGCCTCATTTACTATGTCGCTTTAGAAACATGCAAATGTTTAGGTGACTGTGCTGAGTGCACAGGGGTGTTTTCCAGCTTATTTCTGACAAAGACCCCATGAGAGTGGTGAGAATGAACCAGAACAGTAAAGCTGTGGGCCGGACAGATAAACAATGAGCTGACAATAAAGCTCTGTAAAGCCGAGAGGAGCTGCAGATTCAGCAGATACGAGAGACATCTTTCCACATTGTCATCCATCTTTTTAGTCTTGGCAGTCTTGTTAAGTCCTCCTCTCACTCCGGCTAATTTGATGATGTACCAACTTCCTCTTTGGAAATGCTTAAAGCAGGTGTGGAGTTTTCATGAATGAAATCCTGTAATGACACAATCCTCAGGGCCTTACACAGCGCAGGACATGTACGAGGAGGGGTTTAAGATTCACCTACAGATACTTCACAGCGGGAGAGCTGCGCTGCAAACAGCCAATTTAACTCTCTATGCTGCAATTAGTGTTCAGAGTGCTGCAGCGGAGCGGCAGTGATATAATGTCAGGCGCCGTTGATGCTGCTGTGTAACATCTGGACCTGTGCACGGCTGGAGTCGACTCCACTGTAATTTGTGAGGGAAAGGCAGTAAAAACAAGGTGAGGTGGAACAGCCTGAAAAAAAGACAAGAGGCCGGGCCTCTCGTTACCTGTCATTAGTCGGCCGAGCCATTCATCTCTCTGGCATGTGTGGGTGAAAAATACAGGTCGGCAGGATCCCTGAGAGCCCAGGAGATGCCTGTTACAGCAGTGGGGAAGAGCTACGTCTGTTTAAAGGAGGTGGGAGTGCATTGTGGAACTGGAACAAGAAAAGACTGGCAGTCCAAGGGCAAGTAGACCGGAGGGACTCGAGACGCCGGATTCCTGCTATACGTCCGCTGCTCAGATGTATTATATAGGAACGGCTGCGATCGATGCCTGAGAGGTATTGATCCTGCTGATAATAGTCTGCATGAAAGGGCTTTTACAGGCTGCCTCAGGTCTTAATGAAGAGCCTACACGGTGGCAGTGGTGCCCTCATGTCGACTTTGGTTCGCACCTATGAATAGGAGAAATAAGAGCTTCTAGTGGAGATCATTATTTCTGAGGCTGTGGACAGAGAAAGCCACTTACATGGCTGATTTTCTGTCAGCGGGGACCTATTCTGAGCCTTCACTCATCTGTCTTCGGTCCACAGCAGAGCAGAGACCCCTGTGTGGTTGATTCATACATTTTACAGGTGTGATGGAGATCTTGCTGGTTATGAGGTGATGCTTTACACCACACTGAAGATCAGGCAGAGGTGGAATTTCAGAGTTTGCACAAAGACCTCATAAAGAAGTGGACGCAGCCACCGTGACATCACCCATTGGTTTGTGGACTGATGCTTTGAAGCCTTGATTTTGGCATTTTGGCCATCGCCATCTTGAATTTTTGGCACCAGAAGTGACCATATTTGGACAAGAGAGTGGTGCATTTACAGTTGTACTTACTGTGATCATTCTATTGCCAATTTTCACTTGCACCTTGCAAAACAACAGGCTCAAAACCACGAAAACAAAATGTACTTACTGTAAAATCGAAATAGCTGACTCCTTTGAGGGTCTTTGAGTACAACCAAATGCTGAACAAGACTTTTTAGCAAACTTTCATGAACTGAGGACACAGAAAAATAGCCACAGCTACGGCTACGCTATACACAGATTTTGAGACAGTGGGCCCTTGGGCACGGATACGCAAAAGGCCCCACCACCTCTCCAACACAGAAGCTGGACACGGACTTTGTGCTGGTTTTGCCTCTTTTTTGTTATTGTTATGCATCTCTTTGTGGTTTTGTGTCTCTCTCGAGTAATTTTGAATCTCCTCCTGGTTGCGAATTTGAGTGACGCTTTGCAGATGAAGGCCCAAGGCCCCTGATGCTTTGGGCCCTTGGGCCTGTGCCTGGTAGACCTGTCAGTAGTCCATCTGTAGGTTATGCTTATACTTTGTGAATCTAGGCTTATGGCATGGTTACGATACCTAACCAAAGTTGTCACGGTGGTAGCGAGTTATCAATGGACAGCATCCACCTGTCACTCAAAGCGACCATGCCCTTAATTATGCATAACTTTAAGCCTTAAAGGGAAATTTTGGTTTATTTCAACCTGTCTCCTATCGTCCTAAATTTGTTTCAAGTGACTAGTGACATAAAAATAATAGTTAGCATGTTAGCCGTTAGCCTAGATACAGCCGGGGCGCATAGTAGCGTCAGACCTGTTAAAACGTAAGTGATCGGGCAACCTTCAAGTGCAAAGTTAGTCCACTAAACAAGCTTTTTTTCCACAAAGACCGCCTCATATCTTTAGGATAAATGTCAGAGAACATATAGAAAACGACACGTAAACGTGTTGTCTTACCTTACCGGTGTGCTGCCATGTTTGTTGTTTACCATTTAGCTAAGGCTGCAACCGGTCCCATTCCTTGCAACAGAGGTATTCCTCTTCTGTGAGTCTTACACATCTTATATAATCTGATGAGAAACGACTGTGTCAAGTGCAGAGAAAGTTTCCTCTCGCTGATACTGGAGCTGCAGAGTCACTTCAAGATCTACTTTTTGAGGTCAGGGACACAGTGTGACTTTGATCCAGCTGATTTCAAACAGCAGCTGATGGACACAAACATGCAGCAGCACTTCACTTCACTGTGGGGGGGAGAAACACTCATGTATTTTCCCCTAAAAACAGTTTTACATAAATACAAAGTTCAACTCTTTTAAAATCAAGTCAGTTTTATTTATACAGCCCAATCACAACTTTGCCTCCAGGGGATTTGTAATCTACACAGGAAAGGAAAAACAAGATCCTATAAGGACAAGATGGATGTCATGCCCCCAGAATAAAAATGCAGAAACTAAATCCACACATGAACAACAACAACCAAACATAAAGTCACATTTTTACTTTAATGCCTAAAGAAAATGACAGATTTGGTGTTCAAAAAGCCGTCACACTCACTGGTGATTGCTGTTTTCTATACTGACATAGTTTAAAGTAGTTTGACTTTGTGGTTTGATGGAGTGTGTCCCATTTTCTCAACCCCAAGCCTCTCAGAAAAATTACATTTATTGTTTTTGACAGTAAAGACATAGTTATTCTTTTCTACTGCTGCTCATATAAACATCATGTCACTTTAGATTTTGTCAGACTTTGTCAGTATTTAACCACAAAGGCAGCTATCTTTCCCCAAACTTAAACAATTTCTGCCTGAACATAAAGAGGTAGTGTGCACAGTGCAGACCCCAGTTGAGCACAGGTGCAGGACAGAAAGCGGCAACAAAACAAATGGAGGAGATGTTTTCTGCATACCGAAATTTGCAAGCTCCCAAAAGGTTTTAATTAATGCAGCTTCATCAGGCAGTGTTTGCCTTTGGGTGCCTGAACATAACAATAAAAAGTTTCTTTAGTTGTTGTGAGAGGATGTTATATTAAAAGAAGAGATAAAGGTTTTTTGTGACTCAGCAGATACATTTAGTATCATCTCTGCCAGGCGTAAGCAAAAGTAATCATGTGTTTGGTCCTATACAGTCAAGGGATTGGCTTTGTGTAGAGCTTGCCCCTAAAAGTCAGAGATTCGAGTCTTCAATCGGAGACCCCTCAGCTGACTGAGATTCTGTCAAGTCAAGCAGTAGTTTTTATTTATTTATTTCAGTGTGCTGTTTAGGCTACTTCTGGAGACGTGCGGGTCTCCAGATTTTACTGCAGAGTGAGCGCTCCTCACTTTCACGCTGCTCTTTGGTACAGACAGCTGCAGACACAGAGGTAGCTGCCTGGAGGAAGAGAGGCTTCGCAAAAGAAAAAGAAGTCATGTGTTTGGTCCTATACAGTCTAGGGTTTGGTCTTGTGTAGGGGTTGAATAGTCGAATACTGAACAGCAAAATCTGAGTCGACATAATTCTGAGTTGGGTACAGCCCTAGTCTTATATGTGGATGAGTGTGTTTTTCTCTCTGTCTGCAGCTTATCTCACATACTACTGGACCTATCAGCCTAATGTTTTGTGCACACATTTATGTCTGTATGCTCAAGGATCTCTCGTGGTTGCAGTGATTCATAATTGTTGGAAAACTTATTTTATTAGCATTTATCAGCTCCAGTGGCTGCCTCACAGCCATAATGCGGCTTTACTGAGTGCACTTTTCTGGCTCGTTCTGTTGATAGAAAATGTCACAGGTAGCATTACGTTTTTGCTTTTTGCAAAAGAGTTGTACTCAAATGAAGATGAGTCAAGCAAAAGTGTTATTAAATTCACTCCTCAGATTTCCACATCCTGCCTACTGGTACTTTACTTTAACTACTTCCTCTGTCTGTATGACATATGCATTTCATGGTGGCACTCAGAGTACTTCTATGCTGAAAGTATTAAATAAAACTCCCTTTTCCTCACTTTTGTTCAATACCAGTTTTGCACATTTTCTCAAACTACTGTCACTTTGTTCTCTGAGAAACCCACCCTTGGATTCTCTCTCTGTCTCTCTCTGGTGTATCACACTTCGTGCTTTGCTCTTTCATTTCTCTCCTAATATGCACTCATTCTTTTATAAGTCTCAAATGGGTCGTTAAGGAGAAACATCTCAACAGAAATCTATCAGCAGTCTGGGAGTGTATCCATTTACAGAAGAGATATCAGCACTTTGAACGCCACAAATGCAGATGTATAATCTTATGTTCATGTCTTTTATTTCACCTGAGGGAGATGAGGAGAGGAATTCAGATGTAATGATCCTAAATTAAAGAAAAGGTGATGTGAGGCAACCGATCCTTCAGCATCATCTTGTGAATCACCCTCCTCAAACTCATCTTTATAGACAGATTTTAACAGGTTTTATTCTGACTGATGAATCATCTGTTTTACTCCTTAACATCCCCGTAAGATAAACAATAAAAAATCCATTCCTGACTTTAATGTTATTGCTTATGTTTTTAGTTTTCACTCCTTTTTAGTTTTACTGTCTGCAAAGCATTTGGTAGCTCTGCTCTGGGAATTTCACCACAAATGAGGTTGATCCTTATAAGTATTAGTGTGCTTGCACAGGGCATTAACGAACAGAGATATTCTGATTTGGTTGGGATTAGTCTTTAAGTGTAGAGTAAGCAGGAAAATGCAGGGGCAAATATCATTAATAGAATTCATACACAGGATCTGCTTAGTTTAGATGGTTGTCTCAACAGATTTTCTCACAGGGAGTCTGACGGAGTCGAACTTCACTCTCGATTCTCGCAGCACGTCTCAGCTGTGCACCAAAGCTTTAAAGCATCCACCTCACATTAAGAAACTGCTCTCTGTGACCTCTGGAAAGGCCGCCGTCGACACAGTTCAGCTCACAAAAGACCAGTTGAATGGAACAGGTGAAAATGGGGGCAGCTTCGGGTTTTATTGAGTGCAGTCATTTACACAGAGGGAGGCAGGGGGAGGAAGGGGAGGCCACTTGTTGTTTTCTTTTCTCGGGGCCGGGGTCTTGTTAGAGGGCAGTAATGCTTTAACTGTCAGATTAGGATGTCCAACCTGTGGCCCAAAGCCTCTTAAGGGGGGAAAGCGTGGCAGTTTGTCACGTATTCGGGCCATACCGATGGTAATTTGGGACGATTAGTGAGGCAGCAGAGGTGGTTGAGGTCACAGAGAGACTATCCAGCAGCTGGAGAGGATACAGATTCACCCCTCATTTATAAAAGCTACCTACACGATAGGTCTGGTAATATATTTCTTACTGTGAACAAAAAGACCAACAGGAGTATTGTATGTGTATCAGAGCCTTATATATATCTTCTTCTTCTTCTGTACCATAAAGCTCCATTGTTGTTCAGAAACTATTAAACACACATCAGTAAGTGACACTGTTGCACTGGTTGACATGTTCCTTCATCACCATGAACACACTCACTGTAGTTTATTTTGACTTAATCCCACATATACGGTCCTGCCGCCACAAATACTCACTAGAGCACTAAATGTGGATTAATCTGCCGCTGAAAATAGTCCCTAACAAATGCAATATGTCCTCCTGTTTATCTGATAAAAACTACAGTGACCAGCTGTTTGGGAAAATAGTCTTTTTATGCCTCTGCGCCGACGATAGCCATGGCTGGAGCCATTATGTTTTAGGTTTGTCTGTCCCATTCTTGTGAACATGATATCTCAAGAATGCCTTAAGTGAATTTCTCAAATTTGGCACAAACGTCCACTTTGAGTCAACGATAAACTGATTAGAATTTGGTCATCAAAGAGCAAAGGTCAAGGTCACTGTGACCCCGTCTGTGGCATTCTTGTGAACAAAGTATCTCAAGTCCACCTGGAGGGAATGTCTTCAGATTTGGCACAAACGTCCATTTGGACTCAAGAATAATATACTTATTAAATTTGGTGGTTGAAAGTCAAAGGTCACTGTGTGATATTATATATCCAAAAGCTCAAAGATCAGTTTCACTGTGACATCAGAATGTTTTGCAAAAACACTTTTCTGGCTATTCAGAGAGACACGGGAGACTTTTGGTCAGATACTGAATTGGCGAGTCCTTGAAACTGTGCTGATTGTAAAGATCTTCTATGTTGTCGGGGGAAGATATGTGTGAAGCATCCATGTTTTCACAGACATGGATGTAAACTGTAAGTGCAACTAGACTGGCTCACAGAGGCATACAACTGCAAGACGGTAATTCTAGTTTTAAACGAAACAACATATTTGAAAATTTAAGTTTTCAGTGTGAACCTTTGGGTTTGCCACTGACTTTAAGTTAGGAAATAATTAGAGACTATGACACTGTTGGTTTTGGGCAAGCCGTAACCTCCAGGGCTGAAAATGAAGCCAAAATGTAACTGCCAAAAAACTGCAGTTCCTCCAATGACCACTTGAGGCTGGCTCCAAGGATGAGTCAATCCCCATAGACCTCCATGTTAACATGTCACAGCCTGGTACAAAAACAGATTTGGTCTCTATAGCTAATTTCAACATCCATGACAACTGTTCAGAGGGTGCTGTCCATTCACAAGTTGCTGTTATGGTGACAGCCTTGGTTGGGTAACGTAACAATGTCATAACCCCAGATTCACAGAGTTCAGCTGCAGCTATCGCTATTTCAGTGTGTTTTCAGTTCATAAAAGTTGAATTGTAACGTCCTGGTCACCTGAAATATCTTGTTCAACATTTGGTTGTACTAAAAAACTAAAACTAAAATAAAATCTGATGTAGTGATTAAACAATTTGATCAGCAGAAGAGTAACTGTCAACAATATAAATCATTAGTTTTCATTTAAAGCTCAGGTAGGCAGTTAAATTTTGGGGTTAATGGGCAAACGTTGAACAACTTGTAATGCCAGCAGTCTGAGAAGAAGGTGACCTACTGCAGCTTTAAGTCATTTATCAGGCAGAAATGCCGAACATACTTTGGTTCTTGATTCTCAAATGTGAAAACTTTGCTGCTGTTCTGTTTCCGTATCTTTGTAAATGTGGTATTTGGGGGTTTTGGACTGTTGGTCGGACAAAAATAGGAATCTGAAGATGTCACTTTGGTCTTTGATGACTTGTGACAGGCGTCTTATAGATTCAGCAGAGTGAATGTTCATTCTTGACCTTTAAAACAAAGTTTGACAAATCTTCTTCACTCTGGATCTTCACCTGTTTTTTGAGTATTTTGCATTTGTCTATCCAAGGTGTCCCCAAATCTGTTCCCCCTGCAGCCGTCTGTGTTTGCTAACTTCCACCAGCCAATTCAGCTTAATGAGTTATTGATCAGGTATTGATGGAGCATGCCAGGAGGACACATCAAAACTGTCATAAAGAATCATTATTATTCCAGCGGATATTGATCGTTGAGCTCTTCCTGTGGCGGCTGCAGATATCGTTTTTATTATGATTTATTGACACGGATAAAACTGTTCAGTCTGCATTATTCAGTGTGTAAATGGATTGTGTATTTTACACAAGATCGTCTTCTAGATGGGAACATTTGTGTTTGAAATTCAATCCAAATTTGGTCAATAGTTTGTAAACGGATATGAAAAGTTTGGTTTCACACAGAGGCTGAGAAACATCTGTTTAAGGCTGTATTTGCACCATAAAGGTCTGTAGACTCTTCATGTCATCAGACACGAGTGTGTACAACCTGTGTTTACTTCTCATTTGAAGAGGGAAGGGTCGTCTTTTATGACTTAGTTACAGGAGGCAACAACAATGGGTTGTTTTTGAAGGAACAAAGCTGTGAACGCTACCACAGCAAATGATGCTGCATTCACATGCTCCTTGGACGGTCCTATTTCCTGAGTTGGGAGGTTGATTGTCCGGCTTTGGTATGTGCATGAGCTTTGAAGTCATAATGTGGAAACAACATGGACGCTACAAAGATGTGTTGTAATTTAGTGCCAGGAGTGTTTAAACAACATGATAACAGTTTGAAGTGTTTTTATTCCAAGCTTGTTACTGCACCAGTACATCCTCTTAAATGACTAAAATATTTCTTTACCAGACTAATGCTGATAAATAACTTGTCTCTAGGTCAGTGGTTCCCAACTGGTCCAGCCACAGGGTCCGGATTTTTCCTTAGTCATTAGTTCAAGGTCCACACAATTTAATATATTCAGCATCATACTTGCATTTGGCCATGTCGTCAAGCAAAATCACAAATTCACTTTACTTTGAAATAAAGTGTGTTTTTTTTTTTTTACAAACTTGACATGTTTGAGTCACTTGCTGTCTCATTCAAAATGGATCCACGACTCGCTTTTGGACCACAACCCACCAGTTGGGAACCACTGCTCTAGGTAAAGTAACCCATATTACAAATTGCACATGATCAAAGATATGATTGACACGCAATATGTCAATTAACAGGAAGTATAATACCATCACTCGAACATTTACTTTCATTCACTATCTTTCTGCATACACAATGTCAACTTGGCAGCTCGTGTTGCAAAAGTTTTGTCGACTTTTCAAGTTATTGTTCTGACTGTAGGGGGCATTCACGTGAACTTTCCCCATCTGGATGTCTTTTTTCGGACTTTTCCGACACCACATGAGTGCAGGGTTGGTGTAGACCTATGTATGAGAAAAAGAAGGAAGCCTGAAAATGCTATGGATAAAAAAAGAAGTTCTCACGACATTGTAGGAAACATCACAGACTTCAGTTACTTAAGTTTTCTTTGGTTAAACTCTGAACAACAGCCGATCATAATGTGTAGGCTATAGTGTCATTTGCAAAGACAGATAAAAGCCATTGTTAAAATGAATAAACCAACACTGAGTGCACAAAAGATAACATGTTAAGTCATGAGGTTTAGATGTGCTGGGAAGTTGGTAACCAATTGACAGAGCAGAGCCATGTTGTGGTATCTGCCTCTGCTTCTTCGACTGGAAATAAAGAGCCATGTCTCTTCAGCTAATTTGAAACAGCAAATACAGTTTGAGGGAAATCTAATGCAGAGCAAATTAGTTTTGTATTAACATAATGAGAAATTGCTGCCAATTAACGTACCTGACAGGTCGAAAAAATGTTGAGACTGAACGCATCAGCAAAATGTTCACTGACGTGTTTCATTCTTTTCCACCAAAATAGGCAAGATCGCAATACACTCTCCACTTGTAGTGACAACAGCATTATTTTCTTATAACCTTTTTATCCAAGTTCTTACCCTAACCTTAACCAAAGTGCATTTGTTGCCTAAATGTAAGACAGAAGTCTGGAAGTAAACCTGGGGCTCTGGTATCAAGGTCCTGCACTTTGTACGCCCGCCATCCTCCCTGACCACCCCCTTTCTATGTGGTACTTAAATGTAGTGTTACATTACAGGAAATGTTTCTGAAAATAATCTAGGCAGCGATTCGGTGCCACAACATCTTAATTTAGAAAGCAGTTTAGTATCATACAAACATGATTTCAAGGACACAGGGTCATCATAAAGCAGTCGTGTCCTGCTGTTACACACTGGAGTACTGAAACTTGCATTTCTTGCTGTGCAGTTTGAGTATTTGGCACCAAATGTTTTGGTCAGATTCTTAATTCAGAACTTGATTTCATGCAGTTTTTCTAGTTCTTGTGTGTCTGTTTGTGTTAAGACAACATTAAACAGTGATGAGTGTGAGGAGAGTTTCCATTTGATTTGTCATGTTAGGTCAACCTTACAAAGAGATGGACAGTGGCAGATAATCATGTTTATACTCAGCTGAAGCTCTTTGCTCACTCACTTCAGTCCCCCTGAACACGAGTATCCATCAGCTAAATGCCTCAATGTAAATGTGAAAGACTTAACAAGAAAAGGCTTCTTCTTTGTAGCTCTGCAGTATATGGAAATGCAGCACTGTGACCATGAATTATTCATGTCTCTCCCCAAACTGAGAAGTTTGAAAACCTGACAGTGTATGGATTTTTGTTCCTCTTCTCTTTAGTCATATTATATGGCTTTTATTCGGATTCCATCAGTCTTTAATTTCAGCTGCACAAAGCTTTGAAACCTCTTCATAGTGTTCCTGTGAAGATCAATCGATCGTCCTGAAGATCAGCTAGCGACCGTTAAATTAGTTTCCACGTGTTCGACCAGGATGAAGTCGGCACCGTGTACTTTATGATGACTGATCCTCTTGGGATGTTTTCTCTCCAACTCTTTAATTACACAGTACCCGTTCCAAGTCCTGCGCTCCGATGGGAATCAAAGCACCGGAGGGCAGGAAGTTTTTAAACAGAAAGTATAGACCAGACTCTGATGAGTCAGTCATGACCCCGAGGCAGCCGTTTCTCTTGTAAATTAGCCTTAAGAGGCCCGAGCAGCCGGAGCCTCCCTGCCCTGCAGCACCTGACGACGATGGGACATTAATGAGCACTGAAGTGCCTGAGGGCTCAGCCTCGTACAAAAGACTCCACAGTTACAGGGGCAGAAAAAGTCCTGATTTCTTCACTGAACTGTAGCTAAAGCTAAAGGTAGCATGTCATTAGCTTGGCTGTCTCTTTCCCAAGCAGTGCTGAGAGGAGTGCTCAAACCTAAAACTGTAAAAAATACAACAGAAAAATATTCCCTGACAAGTGGAAGTCATGCAGTCTGAGTTTTGCCAGAGTAAAAGTAAACAGGTTAGCAGTAAAACATAATCAAGTATCAACATTAAAAGTTTTAGGGTTTGGTTTCTGCAGATTTGTGATTTTCTTATATCATTTGGGAAAAAATCAAAGAGGTGAAGAAGAGGAAAGAACAAATTCAAGAAAACAAAAGAAGAGAGCAAACAACAGAGAATGAAACAGCCATGAGCCTGAACCATATTTAGGGCTCTTGCCCTAATAAGAGATGGGAGAAGTCATCGGACATTTTAAAGGCACAGTTTAACATTTTGGGGAATCCATTTAGCCGCTGGTTAGACTCACATGAACAGATCGATACCACTCTTATAAACATGAAAGTGGAATCGAACTCTCAACTGCAAGAAAATTAAAAATAAAAGTGAAAATGTTAGTTTTCATTTAACAACAGATTTCAGAGAAAGAGAAAAAAGAAAGCCATTATGTGTATTTCCCATATAACAAACTACTACGTTAAAAAGTGTCAAAACTAAAAAATACTTTTCATCACTTAATTCAGAATGTTGAACTCTATAAACAAGTGCAGAAAAACTTCTAATAACTAGAGCACTCGGAGAGCGTAGACCTCCGCCAAGCAGCTCGGATTTCCCACCATTTTATTATTTTATCCACTTTGTTTCAGCCGATCACTACCAAAATTTTATCATCTGTTCCTTGTCCCATTATCAACCTTTCCTGAAAATGTCATCAAAATCCATTCAGAACTTTTCGAGTTATTTTGCAGACAAACAAACAAACAGACCAATTTTATTTTGAAAAAGACTGTATGCATGTAACAAGCAGCAATTGGCACACCATCTGTGAACGTCCAAAACCGATGCAGGAGGCTACTCAGTGCGTCATATTTTGACGTTTAGGTCCACTGACAAAGCTGGTATTTGATAGTTGCGATGAAAACGGGTTGGGCGTACCTATAAAGGCACATTGGGTGTGTGGTCATGTGGCTTCAGGCCTACTGCGTCCCAGTCTGGCAAAGAGACAAGGGGTGGGTCCACTGAGGGACATGGGTGGCACCATTTTGGTCCACAAACTGGAGAAGTGCAACCAAGGGGTGGTAATGCTGTGTTCCACTTAGTATGGAAGCTGGAGGTGGGAGCTGGGAATGACGTCATTGCATTCCAGTTCAAGCTGAACCAAGATGTCGTTAGCAAATTCCAGTTCTAACCAGGTTAGCTATTGTTAGCAATACCAGTTGATACAAACACTTTAGCAACATGTCCAGAGATGGACGTTGGACAGGACTGTGTGTAGACTGTTTTCACACAAAGAAGACAGAAGTGCTAATAAACAGTATATTTCTGCAGCTTTCACTACCGTTGATGCCTGAAGCAGCCATTTTGGATTTTGTGGTGAGGTGCCTCTGACTTTCTGAGTTGGATGACTAAATTACGGGGCCTTCCAGTTGAAATTTCTGACTGGGAACTCGTAAATTCCTACTTTCCAGTGCAAATGGAACATATAGCCTTAACCCAAAATGTGCTTACTGGAAAGAATGAAATGATTTAAAAAAGAAAAGGAATGATAAAAAGAATGAAGAAAGGAAGAAAGAAAGTTGGGAACCTACAATTAAAGTTAAAAAAAATCCTGGTCTCCAAAGTTGTTGAAATCTGGTGCTTGGTCAAAGTCAAGTGAAACATGCTACAACATCAGGCGGAAACACAGCGTGACAAGAACGAAAGTTAAGGTAGTGAAAGTCTGCGTGGGGTGGGTGGATGAGTCCAACAAACACCACCGACTTTCTCCTGGTGTTCGCGTCCCGTAAGATTATAAAGCCAAACCCTGTTCTTTTTTTCTAAACCCGACCACGTGCTGGTGTAGTGCTTTTATTTTGAAAGAGACTGTATGCAAACTGTACGTTTCCTGTGAAATAGCAGTGTATTTTAAAAGAAGACAATGCATCTAACAGGCTGAAGCGTCCCAGAACAGCAACAACCAACACACCCAGGGTGCCTTGCACGTAGTATCTGGACGTGGAAAGTCTTTGACCAAACTTTGATATGAGACGAGGTTGGACTGAGAATGTGTTGTAAAAGTAGAGCTTCGATGGCTTTCCTCTCTCTTCTCTCCAAACATTGGTGGCAAAAGAACTCAAATCCTTCCAGTAAAACAGTGAAAAATATTACATTGCAAGTGGAAACCTAATATCTAGATTTTTACTAAATAAACATGCAATTGCAGTAAAATACACTCAAATATTAACTCATATTATGACAGTACAAATACTCCAAATGAAAAATAATCTTCTAGTGAAATTAACTATTGTGTTAAAACTTTGTTTTTCATGCATTTAAATAAGTTAAACAGGCAAAGACAGAAGGAAGAAAGAAAGAGGGAGAGAGGGAGAAAGAAGGTCATGAAATGGAGGCAAGTCAAGTAGCAGTTTGAGGATTCTTGTGCTTTCAGATTAATTGAAGAAACCAAGAGGAAGGGATAGCAGGAAATATAGAAAGAAAGGAAGGAAGGAAAGAAAGACAGAAAGAAAAAAGACAGAGGGAAGGAAAGAAAGAAATAGAGGAAGGAAGGAAAGCCATGAACTTGAACCGTGTCTAAAGCTAAAGGTAGCACTTCATTGGCTTTCCTCTCTGCTCTCTCCAAAGCCCCCTGCAGGGAGGAAGGATTAGGGAAGTGAACCAGGCCAGAGCACCAACAGGAGACCTGGATGGAGCGGAGGGAGGGAGGAGGAAGAAGGAGGAGAAGGGAGGAGGAGAAGGGGGGGGTGCTGTTGCTGCAGCTCAGGCCTTCAGCTGTATTTTATGTGTGTCTAAAGTCAAGTGAAAGAGGCAGGAGGAGGTTTTCTTTCTCTCCTCTTCTTGTGCGCGAGCTGTCTGAGAGGGAAGATGCTGCCAAACCAAAGACCCCACACATCCCTCATGCCCTTATCAGACAAGACTTCCCCTCCATCTGTTACCTGAGATTGCCTTTTGGTAATGACGCTCTTCTTCTTGTCGATGTGAGGTTGTTGCTAAAAAAAGGAGACAAACACAGAGATTTGCTGTGAAGTTTGTGTCCTGATAGTGGTGGAAGATGGACTTTATAAGTACAAGTCAAAGTCCTGCTTTCAAAATGTGTGAGGACGAAATAGAGGAGGAGAGGAAGGAAGGGAGAGCGAGAAGGAAGAAAAAGGGGAGGAAAGGAAGGGGAAAGGTAGGAAAAGAAAAAAAGGAAGAAAAATAATGTAAAAAGAAGAAAAGATATGGATGAAAGAAGGAAAAAGGAAAGTAGACAGGGAAGAAGCAGTAAAATAAAGAAGAGGAAGGAAGAGGGGATATTAGAGCAGAGGAAAGGAAACAGATGGGAAATGAGAGGAAGAAATAATGCAGGAAAAACTGGAAGACAGGGAAAGAAGAAAGGAAATAAAGGAAACAGAAAAACAGGGAGGAATTAGCAGAGGGAAAGGGCAGTAGAGGAAGGGACGAAGGAAGAAAAAGAAGGTAAGATGAAAGAACCAACAACAAGGAAAGGGAAGAGGATGAAAAAATAAAGAGAGAAGGACCCTAGGGATAAAGAAAAAATGAAGTAAGGACATGAAAGAGGAGAGAAATTAGGAAAGAAGGATATAAGAGGAAGAAGGAAGGTGAAAGGTGGAGAAGGGAATTATAAGTAGAAAGAAAGATGAAAAGGAGGAGGAAAGAAGAGCAAAGGACATAAGAGAAATAAGAAAAGACAGTGAATTAGGAAAGTAGGAGGGAAAGAGGAGGAAGGAAGATGAGAAGTGACGGAAATAAATCAATCAGGAGGAACGGGCATTAGAAGCAAAGAATAATGAAATGAAATGAGGAAAGAAGGGAATGAGAGGAAGAGGAAAGAAGAGATGTAAGGACAGAAGAAAATAAATGAGGAAAGAAATTTGAAAGAATCAAAGCGAGAAGGAAAAAGAGCCGAATGGAAGAAGGACATTAGGGAAGAGAAAAAGACAGGAGTAAAGGAAAAGAGGAAGAAGTCAGGAAAAGGGGGAGGATGGAATTAAGAGAAGAAAGAAAGATGGAAGAAGGGGAGAAAGTAGATAAATGGGGCAAGAAAGAGAAGAAATAAAAAAAGGACAATAAGGGAAGAAGGAAAGGAGGAGGTAAAGAAGCACAGAACGAAGGAAAGTAGATTAAAGAAGAAAGACAGGAAGAGGACAGTGGAGAGAAAGGAGAGTGGAGATAAATGAGGACAGAAGGAAATTAGAGGAAGAGAGGAAGGAAGAAATAGAAGTCAAGACGAAAGTAGATAAGGGAAGAAAGAAAGTTGACAGAAATAAAGAATGAAACAAAAAAGGAAAGGAACTAAGGAAGGGAGGAAAGGACAGAAGTAAAGAAGAGCACAGTGGGAGAAGGGGATTTTAGTAAGGAAGACAGCCGGAAAGGACAGACAGGGAAGGAAGGAGAAGAAGATACAGAGACAGAAGGAAATGAGGACGGAATAAAAAGGAAGGAAAGGAGGGAAGGGGAAAAAATAATGAAAAAGCAGGTGAAAGAAAGAAGGAAGGAAAGAGGAATAAGTTTAGAAGAAAGGGGTTAAGGAAAGGAGATAAGGGCATTTTGAAGAAAAGGAAAGAAAGAAATGATATTTTCTGTATTTAAGATTTTTTTTCGTGCTGTTGAACATAAACTGTGACTGTGCAAAGTGCCAACAGCACAGATTGAGATTTAAGGCCTCAGTGACTTTGACTCCTGATAATATATTTAGTTCACTATCTGCCTCCTTTAACTTTGGATGAACTTCATTATAAGTTGTCAGTCAGAGTTATTTCTGATCATATTTCTGCAGGACATTTGTGACTTCTGTCCTTAAAGCTGCAGTCAATCCATCTGGACCTCCAAACTGAAACTTAAAAAAATATATATATATATAATTTTCCATGGAGTGACTTTCCCTGTCAGCAGCTCCACAATCCTCCTCCGCCTGCTTCTCCTTCTCTGACACTCTGTTGATGTACAGCACTAATGGAGGCCCATTGTTTCAGCCCGTAGCTTTGTGAAGGTCAGCGTCGACTTATTCAAGAGCTCTGACAGGTTTAGCTACGAGTCCTTGTCAGACAATGATCAGCCTGCAGAGAGACGGTGGCATTGGAGAGACGAGGAGATGAAAAGCTCCTCGGGGTTGTAGACTGAAGCTGTACTCAGAGTTTCTACCACAAGGACTCCAAAGACTATAAACAAAAACACAACCTGTTCATGGAGCTACTATAAAACTGTAGAGGTGAGACTTTATATTCGTCCTGTACAGCGTGTCAGAGAGAAATACAGCACAGCTACTACAGTAGTTATATTTCATCTATTCAGAACATGGAGATTTTAAGATATTACTGATATTTTCGTCATTTCACGACTAATATTTTTCTTCTATTTGCTTCTTCTTTGTCTCCTTCCCTCCATGTTGCTTCCCTTATTTTCTTTCCAACAAGTCCTCCAACCCACATGACTACATTAGAGCGCGGCTTGGGTCGCATTTTCCTGAACCCAAGTCAGTTATAACCGAGCTCAGCCCGACCCCGACATACTGTCTGTTTTTCCGAAGTTTTAAACTTTCCTGATTGCAAGTTTTGTCTAGCATCCTCCATTTTCATTAGTTCAGTCTGAATATTTACCGCCTCCTGCCTGAACTATAACTATTGGCCTGTGTTGCTTTCAGGCGTTGTCACGTAAATAACAAAGTCCAGCATTTGAATAGGCCATAGCACAACACAGCAGCATGTCAAGTGGGCTGAAGCCGAACTGAACCTGAGCAAAATTTCTGATTTGTTACCCAAACCCTGCCTGACTCGTCAGGTTTTGACGGGACCGTCGGGCTGGGGTTGGGTATCCACACTCTAGACCGCATAGGTCCACCCACAGGAGCGCTACCTGAATTAGAGCCCCTAAGGGTGGCAATCAACATGTCCTCATACCTACAGTAAACGAGTAGGTCGTCTGCCAATGACTTAGGTTCAGGAAAAGATCATGGGTTAGGTTATAATAAGTCAGTTTGTTATGTAACTGAAGTGATTTGCGCAAGTTAATTTAGGTTTGGTATGTGGTGTAAGCTGAGTACATACAGGCTCTTCTCATAAACTCTTAGTATGTATTTCTATGAAAATAATGCACCCAAATTCATACATATCCAAGTAGTCATGAGCCAGTAATTCATTCAGTTATTCCAATAGTTTGGAAGGTTGTGATCATGTGACCAGTGCACTGATGGGAGTAAACAAGAATGTGGTCTTGCAAGGAGGCAGGTTGAGGCGGTGGATGGGTCACAAAACACAGGACTTTTCCCCCGGGACCGTTTCCTAGGAGACAGGAGTTTGGTACCGTATGAACCTTGAGTCATTTTAAGGAACATCCTCACCATGTTTATTTCCCAAAACCTAACCTCTGTAGCATTACGTTAAGAATGTAACATCATTCCTGGGGTGCTAATTTGTAGGATGTTGTACGAACCGTTCTATGAGGATATGTTAGTACGTAGGTAGAAATAAGTTAATAAAGACTGTTTGTTTCACATGGGACACTATATATATTTTCCTAGGATAGCAAAGAAATGACCCGCCCTCCTGTGCCCTACTCTGCCTCTGATCGGCTTACCCTATTGGCAACAAGCACTAGCCAATCAGAGGGAGACTCGGGCGGGTCATGTCTTCTTCATCCCAGGAACAAAAGGCCATAGTTCTTTGTTTTTTAGTTGTACTTCTTTCCTTTCTTTCTTCTTTCCCGCCACTTGTCTTTTAATCTCCTTTGCCTTTACTTTTCTGTCTCTTCTTTCTGTCTTGTTACCTTCCGTTCTGTCTTCTTTCTCTCCCATTTTATTTCCTTCTTTGCTTTTCTTTCCATTTTCTACATTTGTTTTCCCATTACTTTTTGTCTTTCCTTACTATCTGTCCTTCCTTGTGTCCTTTACTCCTCTGCCCTTATAAATTCTCCTTTTTGTTTCTTTTTATTTCTCCCTTTCCCTCCTTTCTTCCTCCCATCATTTTCTGTCTTTCCCTTTGTAATCTTTCTGTCCTCTGTCTTTTTCACCTCTCTTTAACGTTTATTAGCTTTTGCCACTTTCTTTCTCTCTGTAAATGCTCTCCTTTCTGTCCCTAAAAATTTCCCTCTCTTCTTTCCTTACCTTAAATTTCCCTCTGTTTTCATTTTGTTCTTCTTTGTTCCTCTATCCCCTCTCCCCCTCTGTTCCTCATTTCAGCATGGTTGCTAAAGTGCACCTTAATGACAATATTTACTCAAACTCCAGTAAAAATTAAACTTTTAATGCAATATTTTTACACTCTAGCATCAGTAGTTTTGCTTCCTTCACTGCTGTGTTACAGTCTGTAAAGGTGGCTGGATGTCTCAGCTCCCATCAGGGGAATAAACTGCCCTGTCCGAGGCGCCTTGTGTGTCCATATCTCTCTCAGGATGACAGTAACTCAGATTCAGCTGTGATCCAACTACCAGCCACTCTTCTGTCTGAAGAATTAGCAACATCAGAGGAGACACGATCGAAGAAAATGCTCTTTCATTTCACCTTGTATGCATCGCACACTTGGGAGGACAAAGGGATGTTCTCGGATGAGCTCTGACCAAAAAAAGACCTGTCTCTCGTAGAGCAGGGGCAATGAATGAGGCCTTTGTGCTGCGCGAGTCCTCCCAGCGCCTCCAAAGCGACCGTACAGCCTCCAAAAACACGCTTTTGTCCAGCCTCATTTGTTCCCCTGTTGGCTTTAGGAGTGACTCTGCTGTCCCTGTAAGAGGCTTACAGTGTGGACCTGCTCCTGGAAGTTGGTGCCTACATCAACCCCAACATCAGCCCCTTAAACACCTTCACTCCGTGCCTACACACACACACACACACACACACACACACACACACACAGAGCTATATAATGAAATTCAGGGGTGGCTGATCTGCACAACTCCAGCTTTGTGAGGAGGCTTTGAACTCGCACTGATCGACAGAAGGAATTCACTTTGTTGTCTACACCCACAACATAGCCTCGTCTTTCACCCACCACCTCCTCCACCTCCACTGCCACCACCCCGCTTCGCTCCTTCCAGCACGAGAGGAAAGGATTGAAACAACGGGAGAAAGCAGAGGGGGGATTTGTGCAAACATGGTCCTGTCTGAGCTCATATCAGTGACCCGGCTTTGACTCTCCGTCTTTACATAAAACTACCAATGTGTTCCTGCCGACGCTCAAACACTGCGGAGCTCGTCAGAAATTCAATATGTCAGAGGAGGAGTGTCTAATTGGAAGTTGAAATCAGGCAGTAATTACATCACTGAGTTGTTATATAATTATTGGCAGAATTGCAGTCTTGTACTCAGTTAATGAGGTTTTGTCCTGGTGGTGCTTTTAAAATATGAATGCTTTTAATTTGAAATATTGGAAAATTCCTGCTCTACATTTAATGTGATTAATGTGCCCATATATGTTTTGGTTTTATTGATCAATTATTTTGTTTACAAACTGTCAGAAACTACTGGAAATGTCCAAAGTGACGTTCTCATGTTCTTTGAGTCATAGTCATTTGAGTCACAGTCATAAACCCAAAGATATTCATTTACTATAACAACTTTTTGTAGAGTTTAGCTTCCCCCCCCCCAGTGCCCTGAAAAATCTATGAATGAAGGTCTAACATCAAATAGATGTGAGAAAGACCCAAAAACCTTGGTAGCTATTCTTAATTTTTTCAATTAAGACAACCAGAGCCTTAAGCAGGCAGCCCAGAAGCCAGAAGAAAATGTTGGCATTGAATGTTTTTGCAAACCATGATTATGTCACATCTGCACATTTCATATGTATCGTATACGTTTCTTAAGTGACGTAGAATATGAGCTCACTTTAGTCACTGGGAGGCGGAGGGGATGGTGGACGCGGTCTCACCCAGGAGAGATGCCTACCAAGCTGCGGTCAACTGTTTGAAACCAACATCACTTGCAAGTTTTTGATGACCATTTGCAGTGTTTCCACTGGTGTTTGTGGCAATGAACCTGGGTGTTTTCAGCAGCACATTGCGGTATTTCCCAGTGGAGTTCGTGGCACTGAATCTGCTTTTCTTTTCTTTACTTTTCTTATTAATCCTGGGTGTTTTAGTAGCACATTGCAGAGCTTCCTAGCGGCGGTTGAGCCACTAAACCTAGGTGTTTTTTTACAGACACATCCTGGCTTTTCCCGCAGTGTTTGTGGCACCAAACAGTATTTTTTACTGAACTTGAGTGTTTTTTACCAACACATTGCAGCATTTCCCAGCAGCATATGTGGCACCAAACTTGCGTGTTTTTTTTCACAGACACATTGTGGCGTTTCCCAGCTGAGTTTTCCAGCCGTGTTTGAGCCACTGAGCCTAGGTGTTTCTCACTAACACATCCCATCGTTTCCCAGCGATGTTTGTGGCACCAAACCTGGATGTTTTTCACGGACACATTGTGGTGTTTCCCAGCTGTTTCCAGACGTGTTTGAGCCAAAGAATTAACCATCAGAGCATTTTCTTGTGGCGTTTCCCTTGCAGTGTTTGAGCCACAGAACATGGTTGTCTGTGCTTTTCCAGCAGCTTTTGTGCCACCAAACATGGGTCCTTTAAGCCAAACAACATCTTATGCTGACCATAACAAAATTATTTTTGTGCCTAAACCTAACCACAGCGTTGTTAAGACACCTAAAGCTTGAACGTATCCCCTACAACATCATGTACAAATGAAGACCAAGAACATGTTTTCTAGCAACAGGGTTGAAAGCTGTTATTCAATTCTACTCCAGACTATTCAATGTGCGTTTTTTTTTCTTTGTCAAGTCATTTTTTCCAAGATGAAGAATTAACTTAGAAGCTCAATAGTTGCTGCTGAAAGGCTGTTTGACTCTTTTATAAAGTCATACTGCCCACAAAGCAACGCTGGTTTGGATTTAACTTGGTGACCTTCAGTATAGCTCAGAAACGTACAGAATATTGGATCTCAAGCCTGTAGATGACTCACATAACTTTAGTAATATTAGCTCTGCCAGCCAGCATAGTTTTTCTTTTCATCAACTGCGGATCTTATTTGGAACACAAGGTCTCAAAGGATGTGTGATTCTGATCCAAAATTTCCTGCAATGATTTTTTTATTGTAACATATTTTAACAAGAGCTATAGCGAGCTAAATTCAGCTTTTTTTTTGCCTTTTTATTTCACTTTCTTCTTTCTGACACTAATGCAGAGCATCAGAATCATCTGTAGCACATCCTGTTCGTCTTTGTGGGTCGGTGTGTTCAGCCTTTACAGAATCAAGGCCATGTAAGCCTCTCACGTAGTCAAATTTGTTCTTAGAGTTCTCAACTTGTGCTCAGCTGGTGGTGCCTCTCCTCAGCTCTCGTCCTGTAAATGGTGAAGTTTTGCCCTTCGCCGATGTGGATGAGATGAGGGCTGCAGCAGCAGGTCGGTGTTTGGCAGGGCTGCCCTGAGTGTTGTCCTCAGTGTTGCCAGAGGGAGGAGATTTTTAACCTTTGTTTCACAGATTTCGCAGAGCGCATAAGCTCTGCCTCACACTGACACTTCAAGTCAGTTACAGACAGTCATACCTGGCAGCCGGAGGCCGACCGGCCATCTGGAGCTGTGGGAGGTTTTTCCTCGGGGGACAGCAGTGAGTGCAGCAGTGTGGATAAGAAAAGATAAAAACGCCTGAAGCTGTTTGGCTTGTTTGTTAGTCCTATAGACTGCTGTGCTTCAGGGCTCGGTGGGTCATGAGGTCCAAGGAATATGCTTGTTCCAGATTGGCTGGCAGACGTTTGCACAAGGTATATTATTTATCTGCAACCATAGCAACGTGACAAAAGCTTAATGCTTCCTTTTCAGGAAACAGCAAATCCAACCTTGAGTTAAATTTGACAAACACATCTTAGATCAAGGTCCATTTAAAAGCTATTTTCCAGAGCTGTCAGTCACCTCTCATGGTCTTCATCAGCAGATGGAGTTTGCTAAGTTTTCACAGACACAGAGCATGACCTAAATACTTCAGTCATGTGAAACCAGGTTGTTGTATATGGGCTGAAAACGTCAAAAAGCTATTAAGTAGGGATGCAAAATATTGGATTTTTGCAGATAGCTTATAAAAAGATAAGAAACAACTCATTTGACTGATAACCTATACTGATATTGATATATCCACTTTTTCCCTTCCTAATTTTAGTGATCATCAAGTCTCTTGTGCAGTGGAATTAACATCATACATGCATACTCTTATCGTGATGACCCACCAGCAGATGCAGATATCAAATACAATACTTTTAAATGTATGTTATGTTCATTCATTGTGTAAATGAAGAAAAAGCATGTTAATCGATTCTGATTTAAAGCCATCCCTATTATTATGTCGACTTAAAGTTAAGAATATTTTGTCAGACTATTTACAAGATCAAGAATCAACTTTGACTAAACTGACAGCAAACAAACCTCTCGATTACAAGGACCTTGTTTTTCTTTGGGAAGTAG
Source organism: Epinephelus lanceolatus (assembly GCF_041903045.1). Lineage (NCBI taxonomy): Eukaryota > Metazoa > Chordata > Actinopteri > Perciformes > Serranidae > Epinephelus > Epinephelus lanceolatus. The sequence goes on from NC_135742.1 coordinate 4,852,650, forward strand.
CCGTGGTTTTAACATAATAATATTCAACACGTTCTCATCCCCACTTTGAAATCTGACGCGCTAGGCACCCTTCTGCGTCAGTTTTGGATGTTCAGGGATAAGCTTGTCAATTTATGCTTGTGAAATGCGTTGTGTCTTTTCAAATTACATCAATGTTTTCACAGGAAATGTACAGTTTCTGCTCATTTCATGCATACAGTCTGTTTCAAATAAACTTACAACATAGGTAAAACACTTTGTTTTTATGTTTACCTTCTTAAGTTTAGCAACAAAAGTCTGTGCATAGTAAGTTTAGAAAAAAAATCATGGTTTGACTTAAGTATGTTTGTTACTAGCGTTATGTCGCATCACATGAAATGCATCATGTGACATACATCACTGGCGTAGCATGCCGCACATACCATGATACTACATTGTTACTCAAGGAACTGTATTTACCTTTGGTTACACATGGAAAACATTCAGCGGGCTTCCAGGTGAAAGTCCAGAGTTTGTTTGACCCCTCCCTGACCATACAGACTGTGGTAGCTGCCAGCAGGAAGGAAAAAGAGGGAGGACTCTGGGGTTTTTTCGGACCTAATTGTATTGCGGAGTTTTGCACAGCGGCGACCGGATCTTTGCTCTCAAACCACAAAAAATGTGATGGCACAACAGTCTCCTTCAGTACATTATTCTATGCTTTCTTTTGATATTCACATTGGCTAACCATCCTGTTTAATTTGTCTTCTGATTAAATCGGAACCGTTGAAACAAGTTGTAGGAAGCCTCTGCAAGTAATTGGTTGCTGGCAGACACTCTGTGCTGCAATAAAATGGTTAATCAGCAGTGTCATGCACTGTAGAGCCGATGCGCTGCTGGTTCTGCCGGCCTGAATAGAATATAATGTCTATAGCCTTACTGTTGTATACAGCCTTATAGACTGAGCTGAGTAGTGATGCGCGGGTCGACCCGTAACCCGCGGGACCTGCAAATGGACCTGCGGGTCGGGCAGCAGTGATCGTCTGTTAAATCGGTCTGTAAATGATATTTTGACATTATTGACTATTACTGTCATGGCATCCGAAGGTACTGATGCGTTGAGCAGGTGACAGTCCACGGTCGTTTTCAAAACATACTTGTGTCGCGCACTCCAAAAGAAACTTGTTGAAACTTTAAACAATAATTTATTGTACAAAACGGGGGAAACAAACGTTGACAAAAACAGTTCCATAATTCATATTAAATTCAAGAGATAACGAAAAAACAGCTACAAGTTAGAGGGAATAGCCTCAGACGGATGCGCTCAAGCCTGCCGTGTGCACAAGCTCCATTGGTAGGCGATACTATATTTTCACATTTTTAACAACAACAATTTAAAAGTTTTTATTTTTATTGATAACCTACATTTACCAACAACAAAAAGACATTTAGCACCAAAAAAATATGTAAAAAAAAAAAAAAAAAGTAAATAAAAAAACGAATATCGAATACCAAATTTTCATAACGAATACTTATCCATAGAAACAAATATTCGAATATCCAAATATTTGGGTACAGCCCTACTGCAGACGGTGCCTCCGTGCGTCGACGACGAGTTCCACTGACAAAATGACGGTGTTTGACAAGTTGGGAGTGAGAATGTGCTGTAATATTTCTATGATACCATAATGTTATATAGTGATGGATAACTTTGACAGTCTTTAGCATAGGCGGTGACCTCATTAAGGATCCTAGTGGCCTGAGGGTGGAGGCGCTTGCTGAGCTCTCAGTTGGGATCTTTAATGATTCTCCTGGCCTTATTCTCACAGCATCTGCTGTAAACTTCCTGTTGGCAGGGTGGAATGCAAACTGTATGTTCAGCCAAATAATCCCCTCTTGCAGTGCCTCGCCGTATTGTTCGGTGCTGTTTCTGTACGAGGCAGTGATGTTCCCTGTTGTGACACAGTCGATGATGCAGAAGTAGAAATTCCTCAGTATTTGAGGGGATACCCGCAATTTCCTCAAGCGTATGAGATGAAACAGTCTCCGCCTGTCTTTCTTACCGCTGAGTCGGTATCAAGCGCCGTGGGAATATTTTCCTTCAGGGAAAATACATTTCTTGACTGAGTCTGTGTTGCTAGGCCACAGAAGACTGTCAAACAGGTACTGTTTCTACTCATGGAAACAGGAAATATTGACAGCTTCAGACCACATAGCCACAGATTAGTTTATACTGTTTTGTGCTAATTCCATGGTTGAGGCAAAGTTTGGGTCAAAATCACATCGCCCACCTGCTGGGAGGAGCCCAGGAGCAGCCCGTCGCTGAACTGCATCTGGATCAGCCTTTTAAAAGGTGTTTGTTTTAAGGGAACTTTGGTTGGAGTTTTTGTTTGGTAAGTCGTTTCCTCCCAGGTGGCACTTGAACTCGAAGCCCCCCCAGTGTGTCTGTCACACGTACCTGCTGCACCTTCTCACCAGCCGTTTATCCCTTGGCGGACCCTGAGGCCTCAGAAAAGTGCTGCAGTCACCTGTCACGTAGCCTCTGGCGTGAGGATGATTTGTGCCGACGCGCTCGGCTGCTTCCTCCCACTCTTTCTCTCTCCATCTGTCCTGCTCTTCCCTCCTACAGAGAGGTCACCGTTGCTGCTATTTCAGCCAGCTCTCCTGTCGGCACAGAGAATGTAAGACTTGACACCGCTGTGAGGAACAACAGGTGGATATCCAACATATCAGCCTCGCTGTCCAAGCAGTTGAAAATGATGTGTGCAGATGATTTCCACACTCCTGTCTGGGATGATTTCATGTCTAAATGTGTCATCCTTATACTGGGTTTCTAAACTGGTCCTCAAGTGTCATGCATTTTCTGGTAGAACAGTAGAAGAAGAACTCATATCCTTTACCAAAAGCTGCACAAATAAATGTTTTCTATAAACACTTTATCCAATAACTACATGTAATGTTAAGGCAGTGTCAAAGTGACAGAGGCTGCGTTACATTGCAGGGCTGGATGCTCACTTCAGATTCGATCTTTGTGCCAAGACTGTTCACACTCATGTTTGAGGTGACTCATATCTGATATCAGTGTGAACAGATCTCTGCCCTGAAATGCCGCACATGAAACCAGTAATGTCACACACATGCACGTTGGAGCAATGCGTGATGACCTTATTCTGCCTAATGATTAGCCATGTGCCTCTGTTTTTGAGAGTGTAGGTATTTTAGGAGAAGTTTCAAAGCAGTGCCTTCAAATCCAACCTTAAAGTTTAACATTTCTCTCTGAAATTTGAAAGTGAAAGAGTAGAAAGGATGCTGGGTAAATGTTCCTCAGTCTGTCCGCAGATTGATATATATGAGGACGTATTTGCATCTATTAATAACCACAGGTGTGATACGAGGGCATAACACTCGATAGAGGTGATTACTCAGCTTGTGTGTGAATGTCACGCCCCTTAGTCTTTCTCACCACACACTCCTCCATGAAGGATTAGATGTAAGCCGGTGTGTGTCAACGGGGATCATCACAGGACGAGTCATCCCTCCTTTTTTCTTCCCATCTTGTCTCCCCTTCCTCTATCCTCCTCTGCCTCCTCCTCTCCCTCATCCCTCCTCTCTCTGCTCAGATAAACCCGAGGGGAAGGTTGAGGAGGAGGGAACGTCGGGGTCAGGAGTTCCCTTCAGCTCCGGCTCAAACGCTGAGCAGCAGTGCCACATTTGACATGAATTAATAATTACCTTGTTAGATTTTGGGATGTCAGTGTAATTACAGTAAACAGATGAGACATAACTAAGCAGACAGTCGGCCTCAGGAGGCCTCTACTCTGCAGCTAATGTAATAAAACTCAGGGTTCAACTCAGAGGGTATCACTCTGTTGCACCAAGCAGGAGGAGAGCGCTGATGTGTCTCAGCAATTTTCAGTTAATGTTTGTCCTCTTTGGGAAAGACAAGGTCACGAGGTTTAATGGGAAATGTGGTTATTATTTTAAGAGGTTCAAATAATGAACATGATTTGGCACAATTAACCCTGCAGGGGTCAATATGCCTTTTTCAGCCAGGATACTCTTAAAAAGTAGATTTTAATAACAATGGTGCTTAAATGGTTAAAGTTTGAGAGTTTAAGGGTCTTTTCACACCGGAAAGTCTGAAATGTTCAACACATTCTCACTGCTACCTCGTCACATATTGACGTTTAGATCATGGATTTTCCACGTCCACATATGACATGCAAAGTACCCTGGGTGCTTTGGTTGTTGACATTCTTGGACACCATGTCAAGTCATCTTTCAAGATACACTTCCGTTTTCACAGGAAATTTAATGGTTACATACAGTCTTTTTCAAAATAAAGGCACTTAGGCTTAGGCAACAAAAACACCTGGTTAGGTTTGGGCAACAAAAGCACCTGGTCAGGCTAAGGCAACAAAAGCATCTGCTCAGGCTTAGGCAACAAAAACATGTGGTTAGGTTTGGGCAACAAAAACACCTGGTTGTGCTTAGGCAACAAAACACCTGGTTAGGTTTGGACAACAAAACACCTGGTTAGGCTTAGGCAACAAAACACTTGGTTAGGTTTGGACAACAAAACACCTGGTTAGGTTTGGGCAACAAACACCTGGTTAGGCTTAGGCAACAAAAACACCTGGTCAGGCTTGGGCAACAAAAACACCTGGTTGTGCTTAGGCAACAAAACACCTGGTCAGGCTTAGACAACAAAAACACCTGGTTAGGCTTAGGCAACAAAAACACCTGGTCAGGCTTGGGCAACAAAAACACCTGTTCAGACTTGGGCAACAAAAACATGTGGTTAGGTTTGGGCAACAAAAGCACCTGGTTAGGCTTAGGCAACAAAACACCTGGTTAGGCTTAGACAACAAAAACACCTGGTCAGGCATAGGCAACAAAACACCTGGTTAGGCTCAGGCAACAAAAACACCTGGTTAGGCTTGAGCAACAAAAACATGTGGTTATGCTTAGGCAACAGAAACGTGGTTAGGTTTGGGCAACAAAAGCACCTGGTTAGGCTTAGGCAACAAAACACCTGGTTAGGCTTAGGCAACAAAAGCACCTGGTCAGGCTTAGGCAACAAAACACCTGGTTAGGCTTAGGCAACAAAAACACCTGGTCAGGCTTGGGCAACAAAAACACCTGGTTATGCTTAGGCAACAAAACACCTGGTTATGCTTAGGCAACAAAACACCTGGTTAGGCTTAGACAACAAAAACACCTGGTCAGGCTTAGGCAACAAAAACACCTGGTTATGCTTAGGCAACAAAAACACCTGGTCAGGCTTGGGCAACAAAAACATGTGGTTATGCTTAGGCAACAAAAACGTGGTTAGGTTTGGGCAACAAAAGCACCTGGTTAGGCTTAGGCAACAAAACACCTGGTTAGGCTTAGACAACAAAAACACCTGGTTAGGCTTAGGCAACAAAACACCTGGTTAGGCTTAGGCAACAAAAACACCTGGTCAGGCTTGGGCAACAAAAACATGTGGTTATGCTTAGGCAACAAAACACCTGGTTAAGCTTAGGCAACAAAAACACCTGTTCAGGCTTGGGGAACAAAAACATGTGGTTATGCTTAGGCAACAAAAACACCTGGTCAGGCTTAGGCAACAAAAACTCCTGGTTATGCTTAAGCAACAAAACACCTGTTTAGGCTTAGGCAACAAAAACACCTGGTTAGGCTTAGGCAACAAAAACACCTGGTAAGGTTTGGGCAACAAAAACACCTGGTTAGGCTTAGGCAACAAAAACACCTGGTTAGGTTTGGGCAACAAAAACACCTGGTCAGGCTTGGGGAACAACAACACCTGTTTAGGCTTAGGCAACAAAACACCTGGTTAGGTTTGGGCAACAAAAACACCTGGTTAGGTTTGGGCAACAAAAACACCTGGTTAGGCGTAGGCAACAAAAACACCTGGTTAGGCTTAGGCAACAAAAACACCTGGTTAGGCTTAGGCAACAAAAACACCTGGTTAGGTTTGGGCAACAAAAACACCTGGTTAGGCTTAGGCAACAAAAACACCTGGTTAGGTTTGGGCAACAAAAAGACCTGGTTAGGCTTAGGCAACAAAAACACCTGTTTAGGCTTAGGCAACAAAACACCTGGTTAGGTTTGGGCAACAAAAACTCCTGGTTAGGCGTAGGCAACAAAAGCACGTGGTTAGGCTTAGGCAACAAAAACACTTGGTCAGGTTTAGGCAACAAAAACACTTGGTTAGATCTGGGCAACAAAAAGACTTGGTTAAGCTTAGGCAACAAAAACACCTAGTCAGGCTTAGGCAACAAAAACACCTGGTTAGGTCTAGGCAACAAAAACACATGGTTGGGTTTTGGAAACAAAAAAAAAAAAAAACATCCACCGCCACTACCGCCTGCCCCACTCGGACTTTCACAGTCTTAACTCTTGTTCCCACCATGTTTCCCCCTGACGCCACCAGGTGCCATTAAACTATAAGGGCAACTGGCCACGTATCGTGCCGACGTTAAAGGATGCCTTTTTCGTTGGTCACTGCCCAAGCACCGGATTTCGACAAGTTTGGAGTGAGAGTGTGCTCATATATTAACAGAATATTGTGCCAAAATATACCTATACCCATTTTGTTTTACAAATGATTAAATAATCTCTTGCCTCACTTAATTATTTTAGTTATGCCAAGATTCTCTCACCAAGTTTTAAACATTTTATATATCAGCTCTGACTGCCTCACAGTGAGTCAGCTGTGGTTCCTTTTGAAGGACATGAGAGGAGCTCAGAGAAAGATACCTTCCTCCTTTATCCCTGAACTTCACCACATCCTGGCAGATGAGAACATTTCCACTGGCCTCTTTGATTTTTTTTTTTCATCTCTTCAAATTCAAGACCATTCTGCTCATCTAAAAGCCCAATTTATTCCCCAGCAGAAGTTGAAAGAAGCCTTTTCCCCTCAGAGCTTTATTTTCTTCCCCAAATGTGAGCGAGGTTTTTCTGAAGAGGAGGAGGCTTTCATGAAAGAAAGACAAATCTTAGCTCGTCAGCTTGATCATGGCGACACCCGCCTGGGGTTGTGAGCTGGGCCTCCTCCAAGAGCTGGATCTCGTTCACCTACGCATGTTGAGGTTCAGAGCTGTGTCAGTAAAGATGTGCGGCACGGAGAAACTGGCTCAGCACAGAGTTCATATGCTGAATCTGGTTTTGTCAGAGATGTTTATGGTGTGTGGTTGAATAAATATGAGGTCAGAGGTGTAGCTCTGTTTAAAAGTAGGTACAGCCCACTCGGCTGGCAGCTCGTTTATCCCTTCCAGAGGCCACAAAACAAATTGTCATGCACTCCAGGTACCCGTGAAATAAGAGTGGTCATCAGAGGGCTGCTGGCATGTGGCACAGAGAGTCAGAGTGTGAGTGATGATTCTTCCAAAAAACTCTGGAGCTGGATTTCTAAAGATCAATTTCCTTTTGAGCCACCAGACCGGGCGGGAACAGAAAACCTCCGTCAAGGAGTCAGAGAGCCGTGACTGGAATCTGTTCAGGTCTGAGGGCAGGGATGTATGAAGGGCTGAAAAGGAAAACATTTAGGTTGTGTGTGGGGAGTTTTGGGTGCAGATTTGCAACAGCTCTCATGCATGAAAAAGGTTGTGTTGTTATGTCTGACAGTCTGACCCAACCACTGCTTCTCCTCTGTGATTGGACTGTATGAATGTATTGATGAGTGTGTCTGGACGCTGTGAAACATCTTAACATGCTGCAAAAAGAGCCAGCGAATAAACCTGCAGTCTGTTCACTTTTGATCTAAAACACACTTTATTTTATTCAACTTCTTTTTTACAACTAAGTGCATTTATTTAATACTGTACGTAAATACAGTTTCGTCATACTATACTTGACTTTATCCATTTTACACTGCTTTATACTGGCGCTCCAAACACATCACCTTACTACGATGACATGTTCAGGTAAAATGGGACAGTCATGTTTGTTTGATGTGGTCACTTCCTGCCCTAAAAAACTAAGATGGTGAACTGGAGGCTTTAAAACAGCAGTCCACAAACCAGAGGGTGATGTCATGGTCGCTACGTCCATTATTTTACACAGTCTATGGCAAAAACTTGTTAGTTAAGATCAGGAGAAGACTGCGGTCAAGATTATAGGAAAGTGAAACAAACTGCTGGTAGAAAACATGATGTGGTCATTGACCTGCAGCGTGAAGGTCACTTGTTTTGTCGACCTGAACTGACCTGCTCTTAAGAGGCTTTGCAGCAGTGTAACTGTGTCATGCTGCTTTCACTGTTGTTACTGAGAGATCATTATGACAAAAGGGAAGTTTGCTCATGAGTTAAACATTAAACACATCTTTTTTATGCATTTGTAGAAATAATCAAACCCTTTTTTGGGTTAGGAAATGAATCCATTACAAGTCCTGTGCTCAAAAAAGTGAAGAGAGGTTCCTGTAACGAAACCAAATATCATTCAAGTGATTAATCGTCCTTTTAAAACTCCTCAGTGTCACACTTCAGCCTTTCCTGATTGTTCCTGAGTGTCTAAAATCAGTCCGACAGTCTGATCTGCTCCAACAGATGACCTCAGATAAGCTGTTTTTCACTTGAAGTAACGACTTCTCGGTGCTAACTTTATCCACAAAGCTTCATGTGAAGTTTTCGTGCCACTTCGTGTTAACAACACTGAACTTTTGACCTCCCCAGTACTTTTCTCTTTCATTCTCCTCTATTAGTCTTTAGTATGTAGGCTTTTTAATTTATGAAACTCCATGTGGGAGTTTTTCAATATTTTGCAGCAAACGAGCTCTCTGCATACAGAAGTGTTGGGGATATATTTCTGTTGTCTCAGCGCTGGAGATGACGCTCTGATATTGATTTTCTCTCAGAGTCTGAAGGAGAGTTTTTGTAGGCTGCAGGAGCAGAGACCGACATGACTTTGCTAACTCCGCCTGCCAATTGTTTACATATTTCACATAACTTCTGCTGTTGTGCCTCCAGGCACCTGCTGCGCGGCTCAGAACGCCTCGCCGGGGACCAAATATCCAGTAGCTGCTCTGTCAGTCTGCATCTGCTTGATAACACAAGAAATTACAGCTTTCTGCCTGTCTGCCGTCGTGAGTGAGATTTCTGTATTTTGACAGGCTGTGGACAGAGCTGTGCTGCTGCTCTGTGTTTACTGTGTTTGCATGGCAGGAAGAACTTGTCTCACCTTGTTCTGAACCTCCTCTCCACCTTTGGACCTTCATTGATTTACTGACAAATGTACAGTTGACATTAAGGACCATGTATCAGTGGGTTGGCATGCTTGAGCCCACAGTGAATAACTGAATCAATGCATTTTTTATGTGCATGTCCCATATATATCATATTAGTCACATGGACATGTGAAAGTAGTACATGAGGGAAAAACAATTTAATCCATGCTGCTTAATAGAGCTATATTTTATATAACATTCAATATTTTGAAAAATGTTCAAAGAACATCTTATTTCTGAGAAAAAGTGAAAATCTTGAGACTGAAGTTGTAGTTGAAGTTGTAGTTAAGTCATAATGTGAAAAAAATCCATCATTTTATAAGGAATATTCACATCTTTTAAGAGTTATCATAGTATGACATATATGACAAGACAGAAGTCATACATTTTGAGAATAATGTAACTTTAGGGGGGAAAGATATGACAGTGTGAGGAAAAGCAAAAAATATTGAGAATAAACTTGTGGTTTTATAAGAAAAGTCATAATGTGAAAACAAATTCATCATTTTATTTGAATTATTCACATTATTTCAAAGCCAATCATTAAAATACAATTCGCCCTGCGATAGCCTCTCGCCCAGTGTCAGCTGGGATAGGCTCCAGCCCCCCACGACCCTCAAGAGGATAAGTGGTTAGAAAATGGATGGATGGAAGTTATAATTCTGACAGGAATGTCTTAATTTTAGGTAAACAGAAGTCATGATAGTGTGAGAAAAAGTAAAAAAAATGAGAATAAAGTTGTAGTTCTACAAGAAAAGTCATAATGTGACAACAAAAACATAATTTTATGAGAAAAAATGGCATTATTTTAAAACAGTAATTACAGTATTACAAGACAAAAGTCTTACATTTTCAGAATAATGTCATCATTTTAGGGGAAAAACATTTGAAACAGTTGTAGTTTTGCAAGAGAATTCATAATGTGAGAATAGCAGTGACTTTGCATGAAAAGATGGGATCAAACTCATTAATTTATAAGAAATAATCATTATATTTCAAGAATAACCATAGTATTACAAGACAAAAGTAATAATTATTATTAGTAGTAGTAATCATTCTGAGAAACAATTTTATAATTTTAGGTAAAAATGGGCATGATACAATGAGAAAAAGTAAAAACAAAATGAGAATTAAGTTGTGGTTTTACAAGAGAAGTCATAATATGAGATTACAGTCAGAGTTTAAAAAGACAAGACAAAATATTATGTTAACAAAGTAATGATTTATGAGAAAAAAATATAGTATTTCAAGAACAACAATATTACAAGACAGAAGTCATATTTTTTGAGAATATTGTAGTAATTTAAACCACAGATATTGGGGAAAAGAAGTTAAAACTTTACAAACGTAACCTCGATTTCTTTCCCCCTGTGGTGAAATTTAAGCTGTTACATGATACTACATGTTATTTATAAAGCCAAACCTGTTCATCAGTATAATGTTCGGCTGAGACCTTTTTTTTGTGTTAGACTCAGTTTAGTTCTTTACTGTCCCAAAAGAAGAGTTTAATTTTTTGCAGCAAGGCAGCAAAAACTATAAAACACAATAAAACCATAAGATAACACAAGACTGTGTAAACAGTGATACACATCATACAATTTATTACAAAAAGTTCCTTTGATGTGCGAAAAGATTAGGACAAACAAAAATAAGATAAAGGCTCTGTGGCACCCTGTATCAGGTTTTTGGTTATTTCTTATATTATGAGTTTTTCTTTAATAAACAACCTAAAAACAGAAACTTTAATCAAACCAAAAAGAAATCCTCATTTTTACTCGACATCACAGCCAACCATTTCGCAGTGCTTTTACATTGATTTCCTTCACTCCAGGCAGCTGCTGGAGTCAGCTGGGTTCAATACACAGTTCAGACACATGAAGCTTCATCTCAATGAACATTTTGCTGCCTTCACAGTTTAGTTTTCAAGGTTGTTGTTGAGGTGTATCTCAGAGTTTTAAAAACTCTCACTGCCGATGCGTTCAAGGACACTCTTGCAGGCAGTCAGCTGCCAAACAGCAAGATTTGATTTCATTTCACATCCTCCTCCTCTTCATCATAACATCCACCACCTAATTAATTTGTCATCTTTGAGTTTAATTTTCTCCCAGTAAGTTCCATTAAGCTGTGATATGTTTATTGGCATCAAACTCTTAAATGTCTTTTTGAGCGTTTTCTGTTTGTGAGTGTATGTTAAAATAACATGCAAGGTGACAGATATAAATTCATGTATTCTGTAGTTAACAGAGAAACTCTGGCGTGGCTCTAGCAGGAGTCACTGCCGTGCACACCCTGAAACACACAGCCTGCATGAGAAGGATTCGATGGCACGCGGATATTGTGATCCATCACTAGTGGACGTGTCCCTTGTTGTTGGTCCCTGAAGTGCAACCTAATGCCAGTTTTCATCACGGTGTCCGTTCTCTCCCGGCTGTCCTCGCTGTGGCATTTTGAGCATGTGTGTCACACGATGTGTCTGCAGCGACCTCCACCAATCAGAGCAGTGTCACAGAGTCCCCTCTGGTCCAGCTGTCTGCTGATTGCTACAAGTAGATTGTTGAAAGGAGACAATGAAATATGAAACCTCCTGAAGCTTTGTATACTCCGACACAATAGTCATTAATCTCTCAACTATTTTTCTATTAACGGTTTATTCTTTAGAATATGAGGTAATAAAGAAAACTATTCATGACAAGTTCCCAGAGACCATGGTGATGTCTTTTAAATAGCTCTCTTTCTTAGTCCAAAACCCAATGATATTCAATTTATACTAAACTCAAAATAAGAAAAGCTAAAAATCCTCAAAATTGTGAAGCTGAAACAAACAATCTGTCTGTGTTTTCCCCATCCCTTCAGTGACAATGAATGTAGGCGTTTAGGGACTGAGGTTTTTCCCTGTCCTCAGCTGAAGAAAGAATTGTTTTTAATATAATAATTGTCAGTTTTAAGATGACAGACTTAGAAAGTGAGGAGTTGTGGATCATTGTCTCTGATTGCTGAAAGAAACCCAACTGCCAGAAGAAAATGTTGGCATTGCACATTTCTGCAAAGTGATATGTTACATTTGTGCATTCATATGTGGGGATACATTAAAACTTTAACATGTGGTCAGGTTTAGGCACAAAAACCACTTGTGTATGGTTAGGAAAAATTGTGTTATGGCTTAAAATACCTGATTTTGGGGGCACAATTGCCACTGGAAAAGCAGCGATGTCTCGGCAAAAAACAACCGCTTTTCATGCCACTATCCCTGCTGGAAAAACAGCAACAGATCACTAAAAATCACCAACATTAGAGGGCTAACAAGCTGCTGGGAATGCAGCAGTGACTTTCTCAAAATCAACCAGTTTTACTGTTTGTCGTCTAGAATAGTAGGCTGCAGGTTGGCGGGCGTCACACCATGGTGTCAAGCCATCCACCACTCCCTCAATCTGCAGATGACAGTCTGCTAATACACTTATTACTTTAGACATGTTGATATATTATGTATTAAACATGTACATGGATGTAGGCTTCGTTTCCACACAGGGGGAGGCACATATGCCTGTGGTTTTGGGGTCCACTGCCAGTAAATTATGACCATTGAAGACTTAATTTTCTGCATTCTGGTGAATTTCTATGCACCAATTTGTGTTTTTCCTGCATTAATTTGTGGTAAAAATGTCTTTACTTTTGTCTGAATAAAAGTCCTCTGCTTCTTTCATGTTTTTATTGGGGTGGGAACAAATGCACATGGTCTAAATATTGAGGTGGACATGTCTCATTTGTCCCCCCTGAAATCTACATCTGCGAACATGCAAATTAGAGGTATCCATTGTTTGCAGAAATGTAGAATGCAAACATTTTCTTCGTCCTTTTCCTGTAAACGTGACAATGTGCATGAAGCCAGCTCTGTAAAGAAATGGTTTCCCCAGTCTGGTGTGGAAGAACTTGACTGGTCTGCACAGAGGCCTAACCACAACCCCATCTTACACATTATAGATGAACTGGACTGTGAGCCAGACCTGATCACCCAACATGTGTGTTGTACTTCACTAATACTCTTGTGGCTGATTGGGAGCATTTCCCTGCAGCAGATTTGAACATCTAGTGTGAAGTCTGAAAGCAGAAGAGTGGAGGTTGTTACAGCAGCAGATTAATGCCCATGTACGGTAAACTATGGGTGTAATCTTCACATGTCCACATACTTTTGGCCATTTAGCGTAGAAGACATAGAAATAAGGTTTTCCAGGAAGAAAAGTTACGAATGCAGAAAGAAGAGCTTAAATGTGTGTACTACGTGTTTTCTGTTGTTGCCGTGATGTTAGATAAGTTGACAAGGTGAGGAAGTCATCTTTGATTTCATCTTTATGTTGTCTCTCACTTGAGTGCCTCCGGACTCCTTGTGGGCCACTTTTGCTTTCATGCTTTACAGATGTTGCCTTCGTTGCTTACATGTTTTTTGATGTTGCCCCTTTTTACTGCACGCTCGCTAAATTCCTGCTGCTCCATCTCCAAAGGAGACAAATCATGTTGTGCTTTCTTTTCATCTGTCGAAAGCGGCAGTGAGGCCTCCACTAATGAGACGGATGAAGGACACTGTGGAGTGGAGTCTTTTTCTTTTTTTTTTCTGCAACATTACAATATAACAGTTTACGAGCAGCACTAACGCTGGATACACAGTAGAGGTGAGAGACTGGATGAATATGAATGGTGGATTTAAATTCCCTTGATCTAAATGAAAAGGAGAAGATAAAAGAGGTCTGTAAGAGCATTAAGGATGCTCAAATGATCTTTAATATGCCTCCATCCACCTCAGACCGGCTCATCGGATACTTTTTCACTGTGAGGACTTTTAGTCTTCAAACATAAAGATGGCTCTGCGCTCTCTGTTCAAAGCAGCACTTCACTTAATGCCATCGCAGCTACAGCACCCAGCCATATGACAACTGACAGACATGAAGATGAAAACTATCATCCAGAGTTAATAGGAACAGGATGAAAGCATGACAGCTTTCAGACTCTGAATTCTCCTGCAAACGGTAAAAATCCTCAAACGACTGAGTGTCTTCAAAACAAACTCTGGAGGTGAAAGAAGCATCTTCTACTTCAGCAGTCTATGCAGCATATTTATGACCTGATTATATGTTTTTATTTAACATTAAACTGAAAAGCAACAAATAATGATTCTGATATTTCCAATGATGCTTGCATTGACTTTAAATTGAGCTTAAATATAAATCTATACCACCTCTCACTGGTTCATCAGATACTTCTTAGTCACTGCAAAGACCTTTATCTTTCAAAAGGTACATTTCAGTTAAATAATTCATATCTGCATTACTCAGCTGACTGACAGAGGATGTACTCTGTCAAAACAAACTCTGCAGCAGTGATGGAACAAATACTCAGATCTTAAGTTGGAAAAGAAAATGTCAAAATACTCAGGTTAAAGTTCTGCCCTCTTTTCTTTTTCTTAAAATTACTTCTGTAACATCAGTAAAATGTACTTTAATGAGCCAAGTTAATGAAGCATTACTTATCCAACAAGTTAATTCTAGTTTTTGCAGGAGAGACAGACACATTAATAAAACAGTCTGAAAAAAATCACTAAAAAAATAACAGCAATGGTTAAATGTCTGAGCCAGGTAAGACCATCCTGATGTGAGCTCAACATTCTGTTTGGTACTCTGTATCAGTCTGGACTCGGTGACGCCCCAAACACTTTCAGTAGGCGGTAGTACACACCTTGACAAACAAACTCCAAAACATTGAAGAACATCTTCATCATCAACGAAGCCAGTTGATAAATCAAGCTGTTGCCAAATCCAGTCAGAAGACTTCCAATAAACTTCATGATTGCATTTTCTTGTCTTTGTTTAACTGTTGTTATTGACTCTATTTCTGCAATCCTGCATTTACGTCATCAGCCACAACGCAATCCCCGATTGGCTGCTTACAGTGTCAACTACGGTGCAGATCCTAGATTGACCCTGATTGGAATTTATTTTCTGGAAAAACTGGTGCAGCAGCGGGGCCAAACTGATACAGAGAGCGAAACAGAGTGTTGAGCTCATGTCATATGGATGGTCTTACCAGGCTATAAAAGTCCCCAAGAGGAATGAGTGTCTCTAACTTCCAGTGGAAAAGTGTGTGTTGCTGGAAGCCAGTGTTCTCCAGTTCAGAGCTGGTATGAGGGACAGTTAAAACCAAAGTGATCTCACAGGAATATGTGAAATGACCGTGACATCTGAACACAGCATTATGTGGAGGTGGCACACAATAGGGTCTAATAAATCAGTCTAATAAATAAACAATTTCAAATACACTCACAAATTGTCAAGGAAGGTCATATTTTTACACCTTTTTTCCTTATTAAACAGAGAAATACAAGAAGTGCACTCTCTGAATTCATGTTTTTCTCTTTTATCAAACTAAAACAGGCTTAATTGCTTTACTAATTCATTGTAAAACACTTCATTCAAACTTGACAGAAAACAGAAACCATCTTGATTAGTCTTGTTAGTTGTTTACTTACTTAGTCCACTGTTCCAACAATCACTAACTCTGGTTTGGTTGAAATAAACCCTTAATTGACAGAGTTAGATATGAAAATGAACTGTTTTCCCTGCCGCATGACACAGGCCGGCTGGTTACACTCAGTCCTGTAGCGTTATCCCCACCACTCGCAGTCAGCTCAGCTGCCTGTTGCACCAAACTGACCTCTTGTGGCGCGTGATGTGCACTGCATGCAAAGCATTCTCAGTTCAACCTCTCTAGTATGAGGTGAATAGGAAGATAAGCGCCAGTGGGATTTCTGAATACCTTTGTATACCATAGTACTGTCATACCACCCAAACTAAGCACATACTTACTAACTCCTCTTCATCCCCTGTGGAACATAAGCAAACATAAACATGAGCTCTTTCCATTGCATTTGATCCTTGGCAGCATGTTGCGCCTCTCCCCATGATATTTATCCAGCTCTAGTGTCGCAGTTCTGCGCCAGGTGGTTTTGAGCCTTCCGGGTTTTCTTTTGCCTGGTGATGTCCATCTTAAGGCGCCTCTTGTGGTCCGGCCCTGCTCCATTCTTAGCACATGGCCTCACCAACTTAAATGGCTGTGTGTGATTTCCTTGGTGATGCTCCGGCTACCTGTTTTCTTGTACAGTTGAAGGTTGGAGATTTTGTTTGGCCAGAAGATCTGGCGTATTTGTTTGAGGCATCCATTGTGAAAGGCTTCCAGCAGAACAGATTCAAGAGCATCTTTGTTTTAAGGCTGTATTGCTTGGACGTCCAGATGCACCGGAGTTGGGAGGAGGCAACCTGAGCCTTCCCCAGCCTTGCCTTGCTTTTAGGATCCTTACTGATGGGGCTGCCCAGGCCCTCCAGGCTTGGTGGTTGGGTGTGGTGCTAACAACACCACCCCATAAAAAACACACTGCTACAGAAACTACAATGAGCAAGCCAAGCACGTAATGTTCGTAACTTTTCGAAAAAGATCATGTTTTTTGGTTAAATTAACTACATTTGGTTCAGAGACCCTCTTTCTCGTTATACTACCTGTAGGGTCATATCATTAACCAGCGCCCATTGTGTGTCGTCTTTGAACCAGGGAATTTGTTTGTCCACCACGACAAAGGATCCTAATTGTCTCTCCACTGGCTCTATTTCATTAACGCGAGCAAATAATTTCAACACAATACTTGCTGGCATGATGTAATGCGGTGTTTAGAGGTCATGATGTTTTGATTGTTCACTTTAAACTCAATTATGAATGTTAAATATCTGCAGATATAACTTGGGCAGCATTTTTCTGATGTGTATACATGTTATTTATGACCTCTGACTTCTCATTGAGTGATGAATTGAATGACATTGCAGTACGTAAATGGCATCCAGTGGTTCAAGGGCAGTCGCAGCGGCATTGAGTACACAGTTTGTCACCATGACGCAGCGTGGAGATGTGGGCTGTAAAAATGAATGCTCTTTTTTGCTTTGTTTAAGATTCTCAAGTTAATTCTTCTAACAATGTTAGTTGATGAGATGTTTTGTTGAATAAATGTAGTGGAATAAAAAATGCAGTGTTTCCCCCTGAGATGTGGTAGAGTAAAAGTTGAGTAAAGATACTTAGTGCAGCGCTCCACATGCCAAAATATTCAGTCCTGACTGAGATGGATTTTAAACCATTTTCCTCCTCCCCTCATGTTTTCTCTCTTGGTGACAGAAAAAAACATTTCAGCCAACACGGATAAATACAGTACGGCACATTGGCAGTTTCCTTTATGAGGCCACAAATAGTTGGCTCTCAGTATCATGTGCGTCTGCGATGTAGGCCATCATCTGATTCACAATGGCCGCCTGCCTGCCGCCGCCGCCTGCCCATCGGCGTCAGGAATGTTTTACTCCACTGACGTCTGCTTATGTATTAATCCACTGTTTGTGTGTGCATGTACATTTCAACACTTATACATTTTAATCTGTCTTGCCAAATAACTCCATGCATGGTGACTTCATTTGCCCCCCCCCCAGATATTCGGTTACAAAGTGAAAGTTAAAATAGCTGCTGCGTTTTTCTCATGGCGCCTGGCTGCAGCTGTTTTTACGCCGGTGCCTGGAAAGTCTTTACAACCAAAATAATCTGGGTTGGAGGCAGAGGGACAGTCTGTGGAGTCATCACAGAGCTTTACTAAATATGGACGGGGCTGTCATAGATTCATATGAGCACCTGCTCTTGCCAGCAGCAGCCCCTGCAGCGGGACGAGCAGTTCAGTATTAGCACGCTGGTTACACATGAAAGCACAGATGAACAATATGAGATAATACAACAATTTCAAGCACTGAAAAACAGAAAGAAAAGTAAGTTAATAGCACCAAACTCCTATTGTGAAGTTTCGTATTTTCAGACAAGGTCTCTTGGTCAGAAAGTGCAGGACAACATTACAAAACTGCATCAAAGAAAAAGTCATGTCAGGACAGCGGAGCAACCTCCTGGGTCTGCCTCTAACCCAAAATCTCATCTCTTGCACAATTACCTCACGTCCCCCTGTTCCACCTGAGTCACATACCTTGTCTCCCATGTCTTCCTCCTCTGCTGCCTCTAATATGCATCAATTTGTTCCTGTCTTGAGGTAAAAATATCCCGTCCACCTTTTTCTGCTCAGCTTGTTATTTTCTTAGCCAGCACTTTTCTGCTGCACACATTTCCTTGAAGGTCGCAGGAGTATTGTGTTTCACCTATTGTCAGGACACAATGGCGGTGACTCTGACGTGCACCCTCCTTAATATTGATTGGATATAAAGTGAGTGGAACAGATGTTTCTGAGTTTACCGTCACACTTTTGATCACTTCATATTCATTTAAAAGTAAGCTTCAGTTTTTGCTGGGTCATTTTAGTTTCTCAAATCGGTATTTACTAATAGCTTTTTGGCTACTAGGGAGCAGAGGAGCTTCACATTATTGTTTTTTTTTTTTAAGAGAATAACATGATCAATTATTTGGATTTATGTTTGTGTCCACCTACTGTAGATGTTCCACTTTCTTGACCAGCTAGTCTCCAACTGTTGCTGTCTGTTGTTTGGTGCTGAGCAGGTAGAGCACAGTGAGTTTATCAAACGCTTGTTTGTGAAAAACTGAATGAAACGAACTTGGTTAGAGCGCTGAGAGTGAACTCTACAGTGAACGTGCTGTGAAACCAAAACTAGGAGCTAAAAGAGGCTGAAAACGCTTCGTAGAGCTGCAGAGCTGGTGATTGTTCTCTGTGGTTAGGTCACTTTGAGCGAAATTTTTCATATTAGACGTCATTAGTTCAGTTATGAATCTTACTATATAATGATGAAATGTCTGTGTGCCTGTTCCACGTTTTTCTCCTCACTGACTTGGTCAATCCATGTGAAATTTGGCACAGTGGTAGAGGGTCATGGGAGGAGGCCAATGAAGCAATATTACATCAATTGGCCAAAGGGGGGCGCTATAGCAACTGATTGAAATTGCAAACTTTGAATGGGCATATCTCATGCCCCGTATGTCGTAGAGACATGAAACTTTGCACAGAGATGCCTCTCCTCATGAGGAACACATTTGCCTCAAGAACCCATAACTTCCGCTTATATAGATTTTCCGCCATTTTGAATTTTTTGAAAAACACTTCAAATGGATCTCTTCCTAGGAAGTTTGAGCGATCTGCATGAAACTGGGTGAACATAATCTAGGGACCAATATCTAAAGTTCCCTCTTGGCAAAAGTTGGAAAACTTACTAAAACTGAGCTTCTATAAGGCAATGAATATTGCGGAGGGCGTGGCTCATCACATAAAGGTGTATAACATCTCAAGGGTTTCACCCATCACCACGCAACTTTGTAGGCATATGACCACACATAATCTGAGGGGACCCCTCCATTATTGACCCCATCAAACAAAATGGGGGCGTTAGAGAGCACATTTCTTATCTAGGCCTAACCGCCATATGGATTTTTACTAAACTTGGTAGATATGTAGAACAGGATGCCTCAAGGTGACTGGAGAAATTGAACTCTAATTGGCAACTGGGTGGCGCTATAACAACAGAAAAATGCTTCAAAATGGCTAAAATGCGACCGATCGCTGTGGCTGCAATCGTATTGTCAAATTCACAAACACTCTGTCTGAATATATTGCTCTTCTTAATGGGTTCAGTTGACCATTTAATCTGCAATTTCCTATGACCTGTATCCCAAACACACACCATGTGAAACTGTACGTGGGCAACTGTGCACTCAATGGGTATGGTCTAGTTTAAATACTACCCTTAAGTGTAGCTTTAAAGAGAAAGACTCTCTTATCTTGACTGTCAGTTTGTTCTTGGTTTAACGCCCTGTGCTGTCTGCTCATTTTTGAGCACGGTGTGTAACAAAGTTCAGAAAAAGCTTATTCCCAAAACTAATCAGAAGGCAAGGCCCTATGTCCACATAATGTTTCTTTAATGCCTCTGCACTGGCAGTAGCCAAAGCTGGAGGCATTATGTTTCTGGGTGGTCAGCCCATCCCAATCTCGTGAGCGTGATATCTCAAGAATGCCTTGAGGGAATTTCTTCAGATATACAAACGCGCTCTTGGACTCAGCGATGAGCTGATTAGAATTTGGTGGTCAAAGGTCGTCAGTGTGACCTCGCGGTCCAAGTTTTTTGCCATAGAACTCTTAGACTAATTACGACAAAACTTCATGCAAATGTCGAATAGGATCAAATGATCGAGTGATGACATTTGATATCCAAAAGGTCAAAGGTTAACACCACTGTGACATCATAGTGTTCTACTTGAAACACTTTTCTGGCCATTCAGAGAGATATGGGAGACGTTTAGTCAGATACTGAATTGGTGGCACTAACCTGCAGTGCCATGTGCTGATTGTATAGATCCTCCATGCTGCCAGAGAAGAGAAGGTTTGTGACTGCATGTGGTCGCCTCGAGAAAAGGAGCTGCACCCAGTGTGCACACCACAAGATTTCTCCACCAAGCCCTCGCCGACAGAGCCCCAGATAATGTGGTGACGTCACCAAATTACGTTTTTTAACTTGGAGATGACACATCGTAAAGGCATGGATATTCTGTATTATCCTGGATCCAAACACAACGCGCTCCCCGTGATCCTGTGGACGCCGCCATTGTTGTTGTTGCTTGCCAGCTTGTCCCCCTCACATTTCTTCCGTCCTCCTGCGTGCTGACGTGGGACGTATCCCGCCTCTCATTGGCTGATGGTCTTTGTCAATCGTGTCAGACTTCTCCAGTTCACACTTGAGGACTCGTTGTGGCAGACTATCTGTCGACTCACCTGCGACCCAAGGCGGCTCTCAAGATCCTCTGCGACGTCAGAATCGCGGTGAAAATCGTGTAATGTGAACTAGGCTTAAGGTGCAGTCGACCGTCCGTTAACATAGCATTACCTTAGCTACCTAGTTAACTTCAGTGTCAAGATGGTATCAAGATGGTGTCGTAGAAACAAACCCCACTTGTAGAACTTTTCTATGAAGTGCTGGGACAAAGCTCTCATGCCCTTACATTGCATCTTTGTTATTACCACAACAGGAAATACTGTCTTTAGACAAGAACTGTGAAAACACATCTGAAAACAGTCTGTTTTAATTTTACTCTGGAAGGGATCAGAAAGTAAAGACAGCGAGCTGTGTTTGAGTGCACGAAACTGTTGTGTAGCCCTGAAACAATGGAATATGTCATTATAAACAAGTGTGATTTACATCTGTCATGTTGTCATGCAATTCAGGAGAAATCTAAGGGAAACATCCAAAGTTGGATCCCAGGATGTGATCTTTTGTACTGTACTGCATTACATGAGATGATTTGTGCATCGTTTTGGTCGTTAGATGTTTAGGTTTATAGACACGTTTGCCTGTAACTCAGCCTAACGTAACTGGTGTTTATGGAAACTTTGAAGCTTCACAGAGGCATTTAAAGTAAAGTTTGAATAAAGGTTAGCTGTTTAACATGCCTTTGACTGGACAGACCTACTTGTAGCTCTGCAGGGTAGAGGGTAAACAGAAAATGTTATATCAATAATGTCACTGAAGCTGTATATGCAGTGGAAAGATAACGTGTTGATTTGAAATATTCCAGGTCCATATTTATCTTGTCTCTGCTGTTTATTATCAAACCAAAACAGAAGCAACACATGTCAGAACTAGAGTGATGATGTCGGCAAATCATCTTCCAGTAGGTCACGTCTGAATAAAACTGATGGCGGTGTGCTGGAAGAAATACCACATGGAACTTCATACAACCATAGCATTACTTGTAATTTAAGCTGCAGTGGAGTAATGAGGAGTAAATTCTGGACTCTCAGTATAGACACAAAATGTGCTGCGCAGCTGAATTGCTAATTCAAGGTCTCCCCTGATGCTCAAGTATGTCCCTCGTATGTTGGAGTTACATGGAGCAGAATAAAATGCCCCTGCAAAAATATCCAGAAGTCACTGACATTTACAGGTAGAGTTAAATTTTAATGGCCAGGCTTGGGTAACCCCTCTGTTCTCTGATTTAGGATTCTCTTTATTGCTCAGGAATTGCATGTTAAGGTTGAACATGCAGTACGAGTATTGCGTCAACTTGTTTCACCTGAAATTGAAGCTGGAAGAGGAAAAACTCCGACTGAGAAACAGTCTTCACAAGCCATGGGTTTTGTAATTTTCATCCCCTTAATATGACATTTAGGATCCATTTCAGTACTTCATATTAGGAATTAGCAGCTGTTTAAGGCATTAGAACAACTAAATTGGATATTTTAAATACATGGGTAACTTCTATTAGGTTTTGTTCCAGCAGCCTGTCGACTACATTTGCAAATTAATGAAAACTTGAAGCATTAAATTTAAGGATTAGGGAAGCCTGAGTTTATATTACTGTAGGTTAATACTGTATTTGTATATATTATGTGATGGCTAGGGCATGTTTAAAGGGATAGTGCACCCAAAAATGAAAATTCAGCCATTATCTACTCACCCATATGCCGAGGGAGGCTCTGGTGAGGCAGTTAGAGCTACAGGCTGCAATGAAAAAAAAAATGAAAAAAAAAAAAACGACCATAGGACAACAGAGTGACAATAACACCGTGACAGTAACACCCCCACCCCCTCTATCTCCTGCTTGCTGTGCGCTTGGCGAAGAGGCAGACACAGATGCTCACAGACTCGGACGTACTATAAGCGGAGTGGACTCCGCGAGGAATGTCCGCAGTCATTCAGGCTTCCATAGTCGAGCGCACTTCTGCGTTGTAGTTTCCTGTAAAAATGTCTGTGAAAAATCCCCGCGATGTGAAAAATACATGCCAAGCAGTCTTTTGTGTGACACATGGTGCACGGTTGTGCTTTGCGTGCACAGGGCTTGCGGACGTCTGCTTTTACTGGGCGGACCTCCGCGGCGTCTGCTCCGCATACGTTCCGCCCGAGTATGAAGTCTGGTTGGTTTCAAAAGAAAAAAAAAAACCCGGTCCAAGACAGAGTACCGAACCAAATTGGTATTACCGAGAACCGACCCAACTCTACTACCCACTCCCCCCTCAGATCTCTGTAAGTGTTGTGAGGACTCTGAAACTTCACCAGAGCCTCCCTCGGCCCTCAGGTTTTAAAGGAATATACGATATATGTCAGTTAATTACTCACCCCATCTTACGTTGAATTTGTGAGGAAAACGTGTACAGTGTAACATTGTTAACACTGTGCTACATTACAGAGAAATACAAAATCGTACTAATGAACCTTCATTAATATAGGCCTATATTTTATCTCCAAGTGCACGTCACACACTGAGCGAGCCGCCTGTTAATGACGCTGTGGGCTAATGGGCATGTAGCTACTTCCATGTTTCAGATGATACGTCATGTTTGTAGTCGACCAATGAAGATGAGTTTACATATCACCTTGGGTTCGTCCTTCACCTTCTCAAAATGATCCCACACTTTGGATTTCCTGCCCGACATGTTATTAACTAGCCTGTGGATTAACCTCAGGTACCAGCCCTGGAAATTAACCTGACTCCTGTCTGACTGCTGAGCGTGCCCACTTCTTTTTTCTGCGACTAAGCGACCATTGAAATCTTGCCGACTAATGACCTTTCTGGTCGACTACAGATTGAGAGATCGACTAACACATTGTTGATGTTGTTTTTCCATTGAACCTAGAATGTAGAATAAGACCAGCCTTTTCCTTTAAATCCTCTAGAAGAAGGCAGCATAACTTTTGTGTTGTCTGAGTAACATTTTGTCCTCTTATTCCCACATTTCATGAGCAATGAGTAAGTCATAGAAACTTTGAGAACAAACTGAAAGCTGGGACTTCAGAGGTTTGGGGTTCCTCGAAGGAAACTATGTGTTAGATTTGTACAATCTTTGCCGATTCTCTCAGGGTCCGCGGCCTGAAGGAGCCCCAAAGGTTCCTCAAAGCACTTGTACTTTCTTGACGAGTATCTTAAAGTAATGTCATCTTTGCTGGCTGATTAGCCCTGCAGTCTGGATGCTGTGTTCACTTGACAGGTGACGACTGCAAATTGCTCTCTGAGGGGTATTGATCGGAGGAGATGACCTTTAGAGTTAACTCTTAAAAGGCGATTGAACTGATGCAGACACTCGATTTATTTTACCAGCCTTTTGGGGCTTGTACACAAGAAGTCCACATGTCACTCACTTCTAACACTAGTGTAAAGATTTATCTGATTTGGCCAGAAGTGCTCAGGGTTGTGTACACCCACCGCTCACACACACAGTGACACTCCCTGAGGTAAATACACATGTACACAAATTTAGGTCCCTTCATCTGCAGGTCACTGTCTCGAAAACTTTAAAGACCTATTGTGAGGGATTAAAACATATTCTTATTGTGGATATTTTTCACCATAGCAACATAGTTGGCAGGGAAGGTAATTGTGGTTGTTTCATCGCTTATCTCAGTGACTATTTGACGGATTGCTGGGACAAACGTTCCTGGTGTCTTTCCCCCTCATGTGATGACAAGACATGTACTGTAAGAATAATGGCGTTGAGATTAGGATTATTATATTGCCTGCTTTTCTAAACACTGTGTAAGACTTTCATACTTATCTCCTTCAGCCTGTTCTACTTAGATGGCCACTTTCATCCCTTTAAATCCCAGACACACCAAGCCAACAGTCGTCTGTTGGTCAGTGTCGAGCAGTCACTGATCATCTGTCACCTTAGTTTTTGCAGTGTATCCCACACCATTGGCCCTCGTCGCCTATTTTTCAACTGATTTAGGGTGCGGAATCAGCATCAGAGATGGCGGAGACCATTGGTGAATGAAATCATGCTGATTGGCGGTTCATCTCAGCACATGAGAAGAGAAACAGAAATAAATGAAGCAAACAAACCTATAGAGTCAAGATTTAGATTGAGTGCATTTTTGTTTGCTAGCACACAGTAAATATCCTTTGTTCTTTCAGCATCAGGTTGTATTGTTAATGTGCTAACTGGCTAACTAGCATCTTGAGTCTATCCTGTTGGTCTTCTGGTTTCCGTTTTTGAATGACAAATGGTATGGAGATTTATTTCCTCTCATGAAATCGCAGAACATACTGTATGTACAAGTTGGCTGTTTACTGGAGTCGTTGCGGTGTGTTCAAGTGCACATTTTTTGCCAAGACGCAGGTAACGTTAAGTAACCCAAGTTGGCCTTTGTTGACACTAGTTTTTTGATGTTGGTTTGGTGTGTGTGGGCCTTTAAAATCTCATTAGCTGTTGGCACGTTCAGAACTGATCTAATTTATATTTTGAATCTTTAACTTGACTGTTGCCATGTACCTCAGCATCACTGCCAGTTCCCCCAAGCTTTAAACTGTAGTACATACTACTGCATAATGCAGGGGAATCTTCTCAGCCAAAAGTCTCAGGATTTCCTGTCGTAGAGTGCCAATAAAACACCTGCTGCAGGGGTTCAGAGAGCTGTAGGTGAAATTGTTTCTTGAGGCTTCTCCGGAGGCAGAAATGCTGTCATTGGTTGAGCAAAATGTGAAACTCATATATGAACAGTAAAACAAATAAATGGAAATAACCTGTGCTTGGAGCCTAAAGGTGAAGACCCTTCAGCTGTGGTACGGCATGAGGAGATGTGTGAATCACCTCTCCAGGCACTGCAGGATAGATGGCAGGTGGTGTGGGATTAAGTCATGATGCAAGAAGTGTATGACATCTCCTTGTGCACGACCACAACCAGAGGTTCTTCATCCTTTGTCCTGTACAACATCGGCTTCCTTAGACCCAACGCAGGAGAAAAAAAATGGGTGATCACGCCAACGCCATTTCCCATGTGTCGCTGTGGTAATGTCAGTGCTTGCAGGTGTGGCTAGTGATGCTCATTAGCAAGTTCTTTTGCAGTAATGACCTTCTGCTCTGCAGACATTTTCATACAAAGAGATAAAGGTGGTGATGTGAGTTGGCCTGTTTAAATTAGTCCAGAGTGAGATTTCTCCACATGTACGGACACACACAGTTAGAGTCTGTAGTCCACTGCATTTTTAAGACATTTCTTCTAATTTGTAACATTCCTCCACTTTGCATACTTTCAGTACCCACTCCCCAGTAAGAGTCTTTATATTTTAACTTATCTTCATCACCCCCGTTGCGACCATAGATCAGGACCAATCAGCTGGACTCAAACTCACCCTGGTCCCGACTCCCTCCCACTCTGCCCAAACCCACAGTGGCATAACGGCCTGTAACGCTACAGAAATTACGGGGCCGACACAGCAGTCATGCCTCGTCCCCGTCATAATTGCAGCTGTCAGATCTGTTTCACGATGTCTTCTGCCAAATAATTACCCTGTCGCTGTGCTCACTGGGGGGAGAGAAAGCACATGGCAGACTACTTCTTGGCTCTCGTTTCTTCAGCTAAGTCATTCAACACAGCACAGTTTGTTGGCCGGCTTCCCTCCATAAAGACTTTTGGAGCCAGGTCTTGTGACTTAAAAGGCTGGCAGCGCAACGTCTGGGATGGAAGCTGCAGGGAACCTACTTCTCGCCGTGTTTCTCGCAGAGCAGCTGCACCTTTTCTCGGCCTGCGGGGGGAATAAAACAAGTGCTCCCTGCCTTTTATGTCATCGCACACTAATAAATCCATACATCTTTCATATCTTCATTCTGACAGGTAGATATCAGTGCATAATGCAGTTTATTAGATTAACTGCAGAATCAAGGGAGTGGATGTAGAAACACTGAAACACGAGACTATGTATCCAGCACTCAATCACATGTTTTATCGCCTGCGTGCCAGTGCTTTAACTTGTACTCAGATAAATTATTTAAAAAATCAAGTGATGCCTGACAGACAGGACAAGACAAGTTTCAGAAGAACACTTTGCTCTGTCATTAAAGTAATCATGCTCAGTAAAATGATATGATTTAGATTAATATCTGTCTGCAGCACTAATGATACTGCAGGATACTACATGTATAATTCCTAATGTAAAAAAAATCTATTATGTCTTTTGTTGAGTTTATTCACACATGCAAATGATGCCGACTGGGAAAAGAAAAAAGAAATGAAACTTATTCCGCTGATTCAAAGAAACCGCAGGAGTCTTATGGGGAAAAAAAACTTGCCAAAAGAAGAAACAATCCATCCAGAAGAGAAATGAGAAATATAAAAACAGCAAACAGACACAGGAGACCTGTGCTGAGTCACATCCAGACTCAACATGGATGAAAAGATTCACAGACCAAAATGAAAAATAAGGAAGTTTGGAAAATGAAAAACTAAAGAAAAAAAAAGGCCTCATGTGGAAAAAGTTTGAGTGATTGGATGTTTTTTCGTCATCACCTAGCTTTCAGGAGAAGTCGTGATGTTGAAATACTTGAGGAAAGGAAGGGATTTGACAATTCAAGGAGCAGCTTTTCAATCTAAATAGCAAAAAAAGTGTTTTCTATAGATTGTAACTCGAGGTGTCTTCCCTGAGGAATCATCCTGATAATCCACCTAAAAACATCTTACGTGTGTCTGAGTCTTACTTCAAACCTGAGGAATGTTTTAATTCTACAGAGCGTCAGATGAATCTGTAGCTTTTGTTCTTTGTTCATGTGATGAGATGAGATAAGACAAGAGGAGACGAGAAGATGATATCAGATCTGATGAACTTTTATTGATCCCTGAGGGAAAACTGGGTCATTATAGCAGCGAGGAACAGAGGTGTAGCTTGGAGAGCAAAGTCAATAAATGGGTGAAAATGAAGGAAAGACATTAAAGATGATAGTGTCTGTCTGCTTCAGGGAGTCTCCAGGGTGTCTGGAAAAATATTCTTGGGTTCAGGTCTTGACACATTTACAGGTGTCGTTTTACCGGTGAAGAATATTTCTATCCATAAAAGGTGTTGCAAAAGCAGTTGTTTATGTATATTAAATCCATGCAGTTTAGAGGGGATACAAAAAGTGAGCTCACAGTAGAAACTGTTTCAACAGTTGTTCAGTTAATGGGTTGTTTTGTTGCATTGAAGGTCCAGTGTGTTGGATGCAGGGTGATATATATATATATTGGCAGAAATGGAATATAATTTAATAAGTGTGTTTTCTTATGTGTATAATCACCTGAAAATAAGAATCGTGTTTTTGTTGCCTGAGAATGAGCCATCTGTATCAGCATAGGGAGCAGGTCCTCGCCTACAAAGATTGCCACGTTGCACAACCATGTTTCTACAGTAGCCCAGAATGGACAAACCAAACACTGCGTCTAGATAGGCCCATTCCGGTTTTCAGGCTTTTGTGTTGGCCAACATAGTTAGCAACCACTCCATGACAAGCAGTGTCGTAAAAAGCATGAGTCTAAGTTCCTCCCATCAAATCATTTTTTAAAGATCACAACTTCTGCGTGGGAAGTGGCGTATGCCTCATTTTGTGTGTATGCAAAGTTTATAAATGAGACCCCAGGACTTAAGTTACCAGAGAAAATAAGTGACCACACATCAGCAGGTGCTGGGTTAAGGGCCCATTTCCAACATGCCAAACAGTCTCAAAGAAAACACTGATTCATAACATCATCATCATCACCTCTGTGGATAATTCAGCTCCTGAACAATGAACACTTAAGGAGTTCTAACTAGGAGAAGTTTCAGCTTGTTTCAGTCAGCCATCATCACATTTAGATTCCACTAAATCCCCTTAAACTCAACAAACTTCACCTGTAACATTTTCTACAGTTAGAACAAAACATGCTGTACAGCTTTGGTTCAGCATGATCAACATTTTAGAACAATTGAGAAACGTTAAGAGTAGGGTTGCAATGGTATGAGATTTTCACGGTATAATGACCATCTCAGAAAATATCGTGGTTTCACAGTATCACAGTATTACGGAATTATTATTATCAGTCAGAATGACCCTTAAAGGAATGAAAACAGAGGGGTTAGCCTTGGTTTTAACAAGCGTTTTATTACCACACTTGGGGAAGTATGTGTAAAAAGTCTCTGTTTTAAAAATGACTAACATATAGTTTAGATTCTGCTTCAAGTTGCATTTAAATTTTTTTTTTTTTAGATAAGCAAATAGACATGGAATGATAATTATCAATTTTCATATCACGGTTTACCTTAAAACTGGTATATCGCTGCCACCCTACTTAAGAGACTAATAACTACTGTGAAATGCATCTGTCAGTGTGCCTCACCCATCAGATATTTTTTTGAAGTTGTAAGAATTTGAATCACATAACTGAACCATTTCATATTCTGACAGTCTTACACTCATTTGATCAAATTTAGTCCGAAAGCATGACTTTAAAATTACTTTGCACTTTCCAGTTATATTTTTAGAAAGTACATTTTCTTGCTCCATTTACTTGATTTTTGCCATCTTGAATTATTCTGCCGTTTGGTTGGACAGTTGGCGTGTCTGCGGTGTGCTGGTCTGCTTCTGATGGACTCAGTGAGTGTGACCGCAGCAACTGATGCCAATGTTCCTGCAGTGAAAGCATGAATTAAACATGTGATCACCTCAGTTTGAATCATTAAATCTCAGAGAGGCATCTTGACACGATGGCGCCCCTGCTGGCAGCAAACCGTATGTGTTTGACTTTTGAAGTCAGGAGAGGATGTGGTGTAGGAGTTTAACCACTGATTATGAGCCACTTTTAATTATACACTCTTAGAAAAGGGCTGGGATGAATCTGAAGTAGACAGAGTAAATCTACTGGCATCCAATTAGCGCTGGTGAATGTTCTCACCTGTTGGAGCCTTGAGGATTTTGGGGGTTTGTTACAGCAGAAAATCCACCCAAAAAACATTGTTCAGCTCATTCTCAGAGTGAGATCCTGGTGCTGCTCCACAGACACTGAATAATGCAGGAACTCCTCGGTGTCTCCAGGTGATGTGACTGACATGTGGAGGCATTTTCTTCATTTTCTCACATTCAAATCAAACTTTAACAAATACACAATAAGCCCAAAGACTCATTGGTTCAGGGTGGTACAGTAATCAGTCTCTAAGGTCCATTTACTTAATTCTCTTTGACTTATCGACCATATTACACATTCTTGTTCAGCAGATGAGCTCAACGTGGATTAGAAGGCATGGATCTGCACAACTGCGCTAAGTCAGCGATGTAGTCATAATGAAGACTGTGTAATATGATTGAAAGCTCCAGAACATGTGAAGAAGTGGACCTTGAGATTATTTTGTCAACTGCAGCTTTCAAGGTCAAGAATGAACTGTCAACTACACATCACAAAGATATGCAGGTCCCTGTTTCTCCAGTTTGAGGATCTGGTACCGTATTAACCAGGTTGTGGTAAGACAAAACACAGTTAGATAGTTTGGGACTAAAATCTGGTCACCTCAAAGGTTAATCATTACATTTTAAGTTAAGGTTAGAATTAGGTTCATCTCAAAGTTAGAGGTGCTCTGCTTTGCAGCATGTAGTAGTTATAGGCAGCCCAGTGACCAGACGACAGTGCTGGCATTTTATGTTTCTGCCAAACATGAATACGTAATATTTTCACATTTCATACCAATCATAACATTTCTACAGTGATGTTCTGTGTACATGTATGAGCTGACTTTGTCGTCGGGAGGTGGAGTGGATGTTGGAATGCATGAAAACAAACCAACCAGGGGCACTGGGGCATTTCCAACTATGACTGTAAAACCAAAACTGGCTATTTTTTTATGTGACACCGGGTGCCTTTCCAGCTGTGTTTGTACCACCAAATGTGGGTGTTTTTTCATGAGACATTGGCAGAATTTTAGCCATGATTGTAACACCAACACTGGGTATTTTTTAGCATGACTGCTGGGATGTTTCCAGCCAAAACTCTGCCATCAATTGCAGGTGTTTTTTAGCAAGACATTGGCAACATTTTGCTGCTTGCTGCAACTAACAATTATTTTCATTGTCGACTAATCTGTCGATTATTTCTTTGATTAGTTGACTAATCATTTGATAGAAAAATGTGTTGAAATGTTGAAAAATGTCGGTCTGTCTTTCCCAAACCCCCCAAATTATGTCATCTAATGCCTTGTTTTGTACTCACGCCAAGAAGCTGCAATAAGAGTATTTTGGGGTACTTTTATGGTACTTTTCTATGAAAAATGACTCAAAGTGATCAGTCGACTACTGAATTACCGATTATTTTAATAGTCGATTAGTCATCGATTAGTCGACTAATCATTGCAGTCCTAACCAAAACTGGGTATTTTTAGCATGACATCTGGGGTGTTTCCACCTGTGATTGTGCCACAAAAAGTGTGTGTTTTTAGTAGGACATTGGTGCATTTCCAGCCACAGTTATGCCATTAAATGCGGGTGTTTTGTAGCAAGACCGGCAGCATTTCCAGTCATTTCAACGTAAAAACTGGGTATATTGTAGCATGACATGTGGGGCATTTCCAGCAGTGATTGTGCCACCCAAAGCAGATATTTAATCCAAAACACAACCTTTTCCATAACCAAGGGGTTTTGTGCCTAAACATAACCACAAGTTAACCACAGCATTGTAGAAACATAAAGTTTCAACATATCCACTACATCATAACATACAACTGTTTCATATCAGTGGTTTGCAGTAACGTACCAACACATATTCTGGCAATTGCGTTTGCTATCGAGGAAGTCTTCATGAGATTGAATCCAAGTCAATACAAAGTCCTCTTAATGTGTATGGGTGTTTTAGGGTTTGGATAACATACTTGGATTATCAGTCACTCTGACACACACACTCACACACTCACACACAGTGGCAGCCAGCCTGCACTCCTGTTAACACAAGTACACAGCTTGGTGCTTGTAACACCGCATCTTGTAGAAGTATCTTGTCAGCGGGGGTGCAAGAGATGTTTGGAGGGACTGTGTATAGGTGTGTGTGTTTGTGTGAGCAGTGTGCATGAGATCTTGCAATGTGCTTTTGAAAGTAAAGGAGAAAAATGTAGACAAAACCTCCCCAAAAGGAAGATCCAGTCTGGGTCTGAGCTGCTGAACACAAACCCAATTATAGAGCAGAGAAAAGGGAGATTGGATTATACACAAACACACACACACACACACACACACACACACACACACACACACACCAATGCATGCACACTTTGGCCCATTTAGCTTCTTTAACAGTAGCTGTGCTCCACTTATCCTAATCAAGACACTAATAGCACACAGAGAAGAAGAAACACCAGGGTGTGTGATTGTGTTTGTGTGTTGGGGTTGTGGTGAAATTGACTTCTGTGAATGGCTAAGCCTTCACAGCCAGCACACACACACCCACACACACACACACACACACTCTGAGCACAGGTTGTGTTGTGGCTTGAAAAGTGAAATGTATGGTAATGTGGTAATGCCGAGCATGTGTAGTTAATCCTCTTAGTGGTTTCCTGTGAAGACTCTTGCCCTCTCCCTCTCTCTCTGTTTATACGTCTCTCTTTCTCACCCCAGTAACTGTAACAGCTCGCGCTCACCATCGTGCCCGTTTTTACCAGCTGCTCTGTAGTAAGGAAATTGGATTTATATGGAAATATGTCTGTGCACAGTTGTCCACGGTCAAAGAGCTCTCTTCTGTGCCTCACTATGCGTGTAGGTGCAGAGCCACTGTATGAACTGAGCTAAACACAATTATAAAGGTTGAATGCAGGAGCTTTTGAAGTCTTTACTGCAGGTAATTTATAAATAACTGTGAATGAGATTCATTAGTACAGTAAAGACACAGTCAGACATTTAAAAGAGTGACATTTCATGGCTATTACTATGGAATTGTCATGTTTAGAAGATTCTCTTTATGTCACGTCAGGTTGCAGTCTGTTCTCATCCTCACTGCTCCAAATACTGATGCCTGTTGTTGGGTGGGTTATTTTTTAAAACATATTCCACTTAAGATTACTGAATACAAGCACACTGAATCAATTTAATTTGCACTTCTGTTACATCATGCAAACAAACCATGTATCAGCTGTGTGCTCGACTGGAGATGCAACCACTCAAAACATTGGTGACTACTTTCTGTCTTTCTCCGTTTGCACCTTTTAAACAAAAAAACACACATTTATTTTGTGATATTTACTAGAAATGACATACAGTATAGCTAACAGCAAGTAGGTTGCTATTAGCGACGGTCATTTACCAGAAACTTTTAGCTCCCTAGCAATCTCACTTTAGCCAGCTGCCACCTTATATGTAATTAAAGGCTCTCTTAGTCTTCCTAAGCTTGAAAAGTTTTTGTCACATACAGCAAACATCTCCTCACGATCTGCTAGCTACATGTCCTCTGAATATGCTGTGAAGAAGTCCGGTCTCTGTAGGCAGCCCAGGCTCCGCAAATGGCAAGAAAAACATTTTGGTCTGCACCAACCAGCCAAGCGTGCACATGTGAACGCGGTGCCCAGAGAGGCAGTCAGAGCTACAGGCTACAATGAGGCTAAAAACAGAGTTCAAATGACCTTTTTCCAAACAACTTTTTATGTCGGGGCTTCAGGACACTTGGATCACTACAGACGAGCAGTATGGAGATATTTTGTGGTTTCAATGATGTGTTTTTGGACGTTTGAATCTGGGGCGCCGTCAGCCTCCATTAGGTGGAGTTGTGTTGCTACCTCCTCTCCCCTTGGATCTCTGCAAGTGATGTGAGGACTCTAAAACTTCACCTGAGCCTCCCTCGGCATATGGGTGAGTAGATAATGGCTGAATTTTCATTTTTGGGTGCACTATCCCTTGAACAGGTTTGTAAATCCACGGTAACTAGCAGCTATCGCTCGTTCATGACAGAGTCATGGAGGACGAGGGGGGGCTAGCTCCGTTGTGTTTGATAACATTGTTGAACGTAAACAGAAGTAACGCCCAATGGTGCTTAGTGTGCCTTTAAATGGAAAGTGTTGTTCTTTAATTGCTAATTTCAATCACAAGGATTAGCTGTTCTTCGGAATAAATAGAAACATCCATCCATCCATTTTCATCCGCTTATCCGGGACAGCAGGCCAAGCAAAGCACCCCAGGCATCCCTCTCCCCAGCAACACTTTCCAGCTCCTCCTGGAGGACCCTGAGGCGTTGCCAGGCCAGATGATATATGTAATCCCTCCAGCATGTCTTGGGTCTGCCCCAGGTTCTCCTCCCAGTGGGATGTGCCCTCTAACAGGAGGCGCCCATGAAACATCCTGATCAGATGCCCGTGAAGGAGCAGCGGCTCTACTTTGAGCTCCCTCTGGATGTCCGAGCTCCTCACCTTATCTCCAAGGCTGAGCCCAAACACTCCATGGAGGGAACTCATTCTGGCAAAAGAAACAGGTCGTTGAATAGAGTTCAGCTCAAAGCAGCCGCGCTGCACAGCTCGCAGCTAGTTGATGTATTCCAGCAGAAAACAATGCAATCAATACGGTAGGTTGGTAGGAACTTTTGAGTGGCTTGTAGATTTTGGGATCCATCAGCTACAGTGGCAGGTGGACTACGACTGCAATTTTTATTCACTTTAAAATGTGTTTCAGCACCGCATCACATAGATTCATGAAAGGCTGTGTGCAGTGTGCATCACTGTAGATGTTGAGGGGTATAACAAAGCGTCAGTATTTGGTGACCTGGATATGAGAATGGGTTGGAAAGACCTCGAGGGGACTAACTGGATGAAGCTAACATTACATCATCTATGTGAGAAACATACAGGACTTTTACTTCTGAGATCTTGGCTTCTTGACAATAGGCTGTGTTATGTTTGTATTGTACCAATGTCTCTGATGTTGCGTCCATCCAGAGAGATCAGATAGAGGCAGCGATCGCCAGCAGATTTACAGTAAAGGGAAGAATCAAAGGACGAGTGCATGCTTGCGAGAGAGTGTACTCTCTAACTGCTGTGTACTTTTATCTCTGTGTGAGTTTACTGACCCGCAAGGACTGTTGGTGAGTGTGTGTGTGTGTGTGTTTCCTACAACTGCACAGCCAGTGCATTTGCAGTGTGTGTTTGCAGTTTGCCACCCTCAGCTTAACTCTGCTCTAATTGCCTTCCCCTGCTCTGCCCACTCGCACACACTTATGCTAAATGGCATATGTTATTTTTGTTGTGTAGCTCAGAGGGGTGTAGGGCCTGGTGCAAAACTATATGATAGCACAGACACACACACACACACACACACACACATACACACACACAGCTGCTGCTTTTCTCATTCAGACAGCAGTGCGCCTTGTTTCCTGTGTCAGATTCCCTTTGGCCGCTAAAGCTGTCAAGGAGCTGCCCCTCTGGTAATCCATACATCCTCAACTGAGCGTGTGTGTGTGTGTGTGTGTGTGTGTGTGTGTGTGATGGGTGGCTGGCCTGTCTAGTCGTTTGTTACACCCATAAAGAGTGATGTGCAAACTTTCCGTGCTTCTTTTACGAGCTTAAGATTTAGTTTTTATCATGTGCTACTTCTTGAACTCGCAGCATCATATTTCTGGGAGCAGACGTACGCATGTAACTGCTGTGGAAGTGTTTTATTTTTTTGACTGCTCCCTAAACTACTGCTGCACTTTTACACCCTGAGACGAAAAGTTTTACCATGTTTACAACCTGCCAGGAGGAACAAGGAGCAGACTGGTGTCTACTTAGCTGAGAGACAGTATTTTGTCCAAACAGAAGCACAATTACACGCACAGTTTCAGTCTGCTCTGTCAACTGCACAATATGGAGGGTAGCTAGGACATCCTCAGGTCACACTTGTATTCATTTTATGGCAGGGTGATGTAAGAGTACACCTAGAGAGCTCTCTTACATCATAACTTAGGGTGAGCCCAGAGTAGAGACCAGAGTGACAATTTCAAACTCAGAGTTTAGTTGGTTTTTAAAGGCATGTGAAGGTATTACAGTGTCACTGGAGAATGTTTTATATCTACAAGACTTACAGATACACACTCTAATTTGTGTGCTCTTTAAATTAACACAAGGCATTAATGTCCTGCAAAGAAAGACAAACCAATTGCCAGAATAAATGTTGGCATTGTACTAGGGATGCACTGATCCGATATCTGGATTGAATATTGGCCCTGATATCATCAAAATAGATGGACCAGGTCGGAAAATTCAACCTATACCTGAGGCGATCCTTTCCCTTTAAATCGATTGCAATGCGAGCTACGTCATACATCAAGGAGCGAAGGAGAGAATCTGCTGTGTGGAGGTATTTGACACTATTTTAACTGCTGTTGCACAATTGTTTATTTTTGTTAAAAATAAATAGTTCATCATTGTATTAATCTGTTTCATCTTGTTTCATTTTATCTTAAGAACTGTGTAGTCATCAATGCCTGATGCCTCTAGTCTTTTCTGTTCTACATGTAAAGGTGTATAGCTTTTTAGGTCAACCATGGTATCGGATCGGTATCGGGTATCGGCTGATACTCAAAGCCACAGCATCGGGATCGGTATCGAAACTGAAAAAGCTGGATCGGTGCATCTCTACATTGTATGTTTCTGCAAACCATGGATACATTACATTTATGTAGGAGATATGCTAAATCTTTACGTTTCTTTACATTTCAACAACACTGAAGTGAACATGTCGTTAAGTTTAGGCATAAAAAACATTTGGTTATGGTTAGGAAAAGATCAGGTTTTGGCTTAAAATGCCTGGTTTTGGTGGCACAATTGTGGCAGAAAATGCAGTGATGGCTCAGTGGCATTATCTCTGGTGGTATCACAGCAATGGGTCGTGAAGAAACACCCATGTTTGGAGACTAAAAACCAATGGAGATCCAGCCTTGACAACTGGTTTTGTTGTTTGTTGGTCTCAAAAAGTGGCCTGCACCTTGGCAGGCATCTCACCTTGTTGTCAAACTGTCCAACATCCCCTCCTTCTTCCGAAAACAGTCATTCGCTTTAGAAATGTTAATATAATCTGTATGAAACATTCAAACGTAACATATCCATTGTTGGCAGAAACAGACAGTGCCAGCATTTTCATCTGGCAACTGGGTAGAAAAATCAAACCACCAACCTGTTGAGTTAAGCACGCTGTGGTGACAACAAGCGGCAACCATAACTGCTGAGTGTTCAAGCCAATGTGGAAGTACAATGAGATGCTGTTCCTCTAATGGCAGCTAGATGCAGTCTTCAAGAAAACTCTGACTGTACTGAAATGTATATAAAATCCAACAAATTCTCTCTACAAGTACAAAAAGTTGCTCATTTCTTTTCACGACAGGTTCAGCTCCTAATGGCAGTTTTGAATTCTAACGTTTCTCTGGAAAGTCAACTTTGGCAGTCTGCCTACGGAGAGCTTCATAACATGTTCAGATTATTTTCAACATGACTCAGTTGTAAACAAAAAGGCTGTCAGATTGTAAACACATACATAACATTACCTTTCTTTGGATATCATCCAAACAATTGCAGGGGACTCTAAAAAGTTTTAAATGCTGCTCCCTCCACTGTAGAAATCATTCTGAAAAGGTGGGTTTAGGACAGGAATACTCAACTCGCTTTGCCCGGGGATTTTCCAGGAATTGGGAACATTTGAGGCTCAGCCTGCACCTCAGTCAAGGGTTCTGGTGATCCTCCCCTGGCATGTTTGTTTTTGGATGAACAGGCTATAATCTGATGCTTTTTAATGCACTCTGGCACCTCATTTACATTCAAAGTACAAAAAAAATTCCTTGTGTAAACCAATTTAATTTAATTGGGAATTAGAAAACGGTCGGCGTGCCACCTGGCACCTTACAGCAGGCTGTAAATTGAGTATCACGGGACTAGGACAAGATAACAAGCCAATTTAGTGAAATGTTGAAGGTAACTGTCTCTCTCATTCATTTATCATATGCACATCTGTGTGGTGCCATGTCTCCCTCGCTGATCTCAAATATAATGCGTGCATTGTGGCTCTATTTGTAACAGGCCTCTCATGTTTGAACAGACTCATCATTGAACTTTTTCATACAGTATCAGAGACATTTGATAGATGGATAGATCAAGCTTGTGACAGATTTCACATCTAAAGGTGCAAAAATGAGCAGTGGACTGAAAAGGTTTTGTATTTAACGATTATGTTTGATACTGGGGACTGATGAAAGAAACTCAACACTGACTTTTAGGACAGTTTTCATGATGTTCTCTCTCTTACAAAGAGCGACAAGGACAATGGCACACAAAGCTAATGATACTGGCTTAACAGTTACTGTTACTGTAGTGTAGTGGAGCCTTGAACCTTGGCTGGGAATGTGCAACATGACCAGTATGCATGTAAGCTTGAGAGCCAACCAGTAATCCTGCCAACAGGACATCCTCTGACCTCTCCCCTTTTCTTCCGTCTGATGGGTCTGAAGTTACAGGAGCCGTTTCATGAAACATTATCCAGCTGGTATTTCTCCGAATGGGATTGCAGTTGTGTTGCAGCGCGGGGCTCCAGCTTTGCTCACAGCTGCTCCAAATTAAAATTTAGTTACACATTCATAAGCTTCTCGCAAGAAATCAGAGCCGTCAAAATGGGTCAGAAATGACTCGGTGTTAATTTTTAACACAAGTTGCATTTTGTGCATCCCCACGAGGTGGAAAACAGTGATTTAGAAAGTTGCTCAGCCTCAAATCCCTGGTTACACTGTAGCTGGAGAAATGGAGGGCTGCTATCCGCATCACCTAACATGACTTTCACCACGGCTGAGTGGGGAGCTGATGCATTATTGAAAACCACGCTCATGTGCACATGAATGCGAGGGCCGAGTCAGAGCTGCAAGGTGATTCCCTGCAGTGCGAGCCGTCTTTAGTGCCTCTTCTTCCTCGTGTTCGGGAACATACCACAGATAAAACAATAGAGTGACTTCAAAGGCTTGCTCGCAAAGCTATCTACATATATGAATTATTTACCTTTTGTTTTGTTAGCCTAAAAGCTGTTTCTCAGAGCTGCAGACTGTTGCTTGCAAAGATGTTTGGTGTTAGAGGTGAAATATGTGAGCCGGAGGGGCGGTGACGTGTCTGCAGCCGGCCGAGCACTGTGGGCTGGCAGGAGCAACAAAACGTGAACAAATTAGACAGATTTGTTGAACAGATTCCGAATTATGCAACGTGGCTTCAACATGAAATCTTTTTGATTGAAAGCAAATGAGTTTTGTCAGATGTGAGGAAACCTGTAAACTGGATAATGAATGACTCGGCTCCTCCAAAAAGGCGTACAATCAAAGAAGGGAAGCTTCTTAGATCAAATGTCGGCAGCATGCATTATGTATCACCGCAGGCCTGTGAGGTGAAAAACAGTATGTGATTTACTTTCTGTACCTTCTGTTCACCTGCAGCTCTGTCACTGTAACGTTTTCTCTTTTCTTGTGGGCTCGTCTCAAACTGAATCCCTGTGAGATTTCTTTGACTCGCAGAGAATTGTTTCTTAATTTTTTTTTTTTTTTGGTATCTTCCCAATGTTGAAATCTCTAAATCAAACTACATCTAAAGTGCAGCACAAACTGTCAGAGCAGTGTGAAAACTTTTGGCTGGACTTGTGACATGGATTTTTCATTAGAGCTAATGGCTCCTGAGACAGAGGAGGTGAGTTATTGAGCAAAGAGCCTCTGTTTGTGTGTTCGTCGTCTCAGGGCTGCACAGGAAAAAAAGCCCTGCCATTATATCACACCTGGCCTTGTCATAAACCCTCTTCTGTCAGCTCTGTCTCTCTGACTTTATTTATGATTGATCTAAAATGACAACCCTCTGTGGTTGGCACTTTCTGCCTTGGTGTCTTGAAAGATCAGAAGTATTAACCAGCAAGCTGTGACTGTGCATTTCTATTCTTGACCCTTCTAAATGGGTCAGCAACTGTTACTGCAGTCTGGAAGAATCCAAGCAGAACGGCCCATAGTTATTTTTGTTTGGTTCCTTCTGCAGCACGCCATCGTACAAAAATGGTTAAAAGGTCTAGTGTGTAGGATTTAATGGCATCAAGCGTTGAGGTTGCAGAACTGAAACTTCTCCCATCTGCAAATTTGCGTTTCCTAGGATAGAGAAGGAATGACCCATCCTACTCTGCCTCACTTTGTGTCTGA
Source organism: Epinephelus lanceolatus (assembly GCF_041903045.1). Lineage (NCBI taxonomy): Eukaryota > Metazoa > Chordata > Actinopteri > Perciformes > Serranidae > Epinephelus > Epinephelus lanceolatus. The sequence goes on from NC_135742.1 coordinate 4,892,766, forward strand.
TCAGACTGCTCTTATGCAGTGTTGGTACATTTTCCTGTGAAAAGTTATGTACAAAAGTTCGTACATATCCTGTGTAATCATGAGCCAGTAATTTGTGTATAATACTCGCATTTGGGAAGGCTTTGATCATGTGACTAATGATGGGGGTAAAGAATAAAGAAGGAAGTGGTCTGATAAGGAAGGACGTTTGAGTGGTGCATTGGTCACAAAACACAGGACTTTTCTAGGAGGCAAGTCTTAGGAAACGTGTGATCTACGTCATTTTGACGTCCATCATCTCCATGTTTCTTTTCCTAAACCTAACCTCCTTAACTTCACGTTAAATGCGTGAGTGGCACTAATTCATAGGCATGGTGATGCAGCGGTTAGCATTGTCACCTCACAGCAAGAGGGTTCATGGTTCGAACCTGGGGTAGGGGGAGCCCTTCTTTTAGGAGTTTGCATGTTCTCTCTGTGTCAGCGTGGGTTTCCTCCACCTGCTCCAGCTTCCTCCCACAGTCCAAAGACATGCAGGTTAACTGGTGACTCTAAATTGTCCGTAGGTGTGAATGTGAGTGTGAATGGTTGTCTGTCTCTATGTGTCAGCCCTGTGATAGTCTGGTGACCTGTCCTAACAGGATAAGGGATTATGGAAAATGAATGAATGAATGAAAAAGAATATCATACGAACCACTGAATGAGGATATGATTGGCCTACCCTGACAATCTTATCTCACTCTCTTGCCAAAACCTTACCAATCCAACCAACAAAGGCAGAGTAGGGCAGGTCATTCCTTTGCTATCCTAGGAAATGCAAATTCACCTTCCGCCCACTAGGGCTGTCAACAAATATTCTAAATTCGAATTTAAATTCAAATTTAGGTTTGCGGTCGTTTATAACGTAATGTTATAGATAATTGTTTTATGTGTTTTACTGTGTAGGTATGTAAATGTTTTCAACGACGTTTATGTTGAAATAAAAATACCTACATGTAGTTATGTTTCCTTGTATTAGTTTGCCCTCTTGTGGACATAATGCCGAAAAAAAAAAAAATTCGAATGGTTCGAACCTATGAGTTATTTTTAGAAGGAATATTCGATTTTGACAGCCCTACTGTCCTACACCCTTGTGCAAAGGGTGTAGGACAGTGATGCTCAGCTTGCTTTGCCCGGGGGCCACATTTGCAAAATGCTCGAAGGCCAGGTGCCAGTAAATAACCGACTTTAGTAATCAATATGTAATTAATTAGACCAGACCATGTGGGGGATCTTCATGTGGCACTTTTTGGCACAAGCTCTATTTTGGTGCCTTTAATCCACCCTTGCACCTTATTCATAATCAAAGTACTGAAAAAAAAATCCCAGTTTTAATTCATTTAGATTTGATTGTGAATTAGAAAATGGTCGGCGGGCCACCTGGGGCCCTATAGCTGGACGGATTTGGCCCACAGGCTAAAGTTGAGCATCACAGGTGCAGGAAAACTACTGTAGCCAATGCAAATTTGATTTTGGACTACTGTAGAAACAACATGGCGGACTCAGTGGAAGAAGACCTGTCTCGTATGTCACAATCACAATGATTCTTAGTTTCAGGTGATTATAAACTAATGAACACATAGTAATGAATATTCTATACCATTTCTGCCACTAAATGCTACACACTGGACCTTGAATATGACACAGTTTTCTCCTCTAATCATCTCCTCAAATTTTCCACTGACACATTCCTAGAATCTATTTTTGAAGCAACTCTCTCTCACAAAACAATATTTTCTTTTTCCTCTCGTCACCCTCACTGTGGCTCCAGTGCTAATCTCTCTGTTTGTGGTGGACCCTGACTCTTTCAGGCCATCTGCTTGATGATCCAGAACCCATTACGTGCTTGATGCTGATATTTGGCTGCGGGAGCGATAGCAGCCGTGGCAGGGCGAGGGCAGACAGCTGGATTTATGGGCTCTGGGAGGCCAACGATCAGCCAGTCATTTGTCATGTCTTACCAGCAGGTCATCTAATTGGACCGGAGGCATAGGGGGAAAAGTTGAATCAATGAGCTAAGTCACAACTTTTAAACTCAGCCTTTCCCCCAGATAACAATGTGTGGCTATTAGCATAACAATGCTAACCCTGTGGCAGAGCACACAGTCTCCTGCTTTAGATGCAGATTACTCAGCTGCTAAATGGCTTGTGTCGGTGGTCAGATGATGGATAACACACAGGGCAGCCATGGAAATACATGATTAGACCACTGAGGAGCCAGAGTCGTCTCCTCACTCCTTGGGGCCGCTTTGAATATTTGCCAAAGCTTCGATTAAATCAGGCTTTTTGGCAGCGGCTGTGACAGTTTTAGGTGTCCTTCAGTTGGGCAGCGCTATAACTTTGCTTGTTTTCACAGCTTGCATCGCAAGAAATTAGCATATAATCACTCGGCCGGCACTGAAGGAAGTTGTGGAGTAAATCAATTAAATGGCAGCAAATGAATACATTTGAATTCATTTCGGCAGCGAGTTGTTCGGCAAAACAGGAGCGACACAGCTGTTGCCCTCTAAAAGCGGAAATGTTAACAGTCCTCATGGTTGCACTGGAGATCCGGAATGATGAGGAGGCAGCTTGAGAGGATGCAGCGATAATGAGAAAGAGTCGATGGGCTATTTGGAGTTACAACTTTTTCTTGCTTTGTCAGGTCAGAGGTGTGTTGTGGCTCGCTATTTTAATATACTTGAAAAGATGAAACAGGAAGTTTTGCAGCACTTTTTCTGTGTGTATGTGTGTTGCTCAGATGTGTTGCTCAAGTCCATTTTCTGTTATCAGGAAAACATCAAACGGCTGATTTTCCTCCAGCATCCTTTAACTAGTGGTTCTGACAACTTTTTTCATGTTCGGTAACCTATTTTATGCTTTTAGTACAAATGAAGCAGAGAAGGGCTGCTCATGACTTCTGCAAATCAGCATCCAACTGGCAAATGTAGCTATTTAGCTGTTTTTCATTACAGTTTAGATATACAAATAAGTTCACATGGCACAAAGTGTATCCAGTTTGAGATGACACACACCAAAACACCACTTATGTTAAAGCAAAACAACATATTCCCATAGAACTGTTTGTATGATATCCTATGAATTAACGCCCCACAAATTGAAACTCTAATCTGTCCTGTTGTAGCAGGGCATTCTGGTTAATAGTGTTTAGTGTTACCGCAGCTGAAAAAAATTACCTCTCTTAAGCTTAATTTCTCTCCATTTGTTTGTTGAACATAATATACAGAATAAAAGATCTTTATTGGAAGCCAGAACCAGACATTGAAACTCTCATAGATGTTTTAAATTGTTGATTCTGATCCCATTTAAGCTACAACAACTCAGTGTGGTTTGCCAAAACAGTCCCAACTCAGTCAATCAAAAAACCTTTTAACGGGAGAAAAAACAGTAGAAACCTCAGGAAGAGCAACTGAGGAGGGATCCCTCTTCCAGGACGGACAGACGTGCAATAGATGTCGTACAGAACAGATCAACAGTGTCCACCTACTGTCTTTTTCTGGAGCTTTAAACCATCACCATGGTCTTCATCAGTGGATCGGTTGATATGGGGGCTTGATGTCTTAACATGGGACCTCAGTAGCTGTCGTGATTTCATCTACGGCACTTTCAGGACTTTGTGTAGTTGTTGGCTTGTGCAGTGAATAAAGTGTGAAGGTTCATCGCTGACCTTGAAAATAGGAGTTTACCTAAACAATAAATTCTGACTGATTGATTGACTGTCAAGAATGAAGTTTCAGGCCAAACTTACTGTTGTGGTTTGTGCCCAAGTATATGGATATGACCTTGGAATCTGCCCACTCCATCAAGTTGACTGATTCGTCTGGCATCATGACATGAAGCAATGGCTTCTCAGTTAAAATAAAAAAAAAACCCATGTGTGGCATAGAGGGACAGGACTAACACTGTTGTCAAGCTGTCAAGCAGTGCATTGAAACCAATGAGGAGTAATAACAACAATGATGATTCTGCTGTAGACAAGTTACAGTAGGCACTGAAGTCAAGGCTGTTCTACATCAGCACGTCTTCTCAGTATCGCTTGACATTGAAGTTTGTTTCACTTCACTCTGCTCCAGTCCTAAAACCTCAGCAATACCAGTATGTTGGCATGGCAACGCATCAGTGTTGACTTAAAATCATATTAGATTCAGATGGGAGGCCCCAAGGCAGACCCAGAAGACTAACGCCTCAGGATCCTCCAGGAGGAGCTGGAAAGCATTGCTGGGAAGAGGGGCATCTAAAATACCTTGCTGAGCCTGCTGCTCTGCGACCCCAACACATACTCACTCCACCCTCGTTTGGTCATGGATTTTCCATATCCAGATGCGATGTGCAAGGTACCCGAGGTGTGTTGGTTGTTGACATTCTGGGACACTGTGTCAAGTTCTGCCGGTTACATGCATTGTCCTCTTTCAAAATACACTTCTGTTTTCACAGGAGATTTACCGTTTACATACATTCTCTTTCAAAATAAATGCAAAATGTCGGTACTACACTGCAAATTTACTTTTTTCCCCTTAATGCACATGGTTGGGTTCAGGCAACAAAACACGTGGTTGGGTGAAGGAAAAAAGAACAGGGTTTGACTTTATAATCTTACGGGACACGAACACCTCTCTCTAGGACGAAGGTCAGTGTTTGTTGGACCCATCCACCACCCCTCCTGCCCACCCCACTCGGACTTTCGTCACCTTAACTTTTGCTCCTGTCCACTGCGTTTCCCCTGATGCCATCAAGCGCCGTTAAACTATAATGGCGACTAGCTGTGTATCGTGCCAACATGTAAAGATGGCTTTGTTTGTTGGTGTCTGACGCCGCAAATCACTGCCCAAGCGCTGGATTTCAACGACTTTGGAGTGAGACCTTTTTTTTTTAAAGATTATTTTTTTGGGGCATTGGGGCAAATGGTCGGAGTCGAACCTGCAACCGCTGCAGCGAGACATTGCCTCTGTACATGGGACACCGGCACTATCCACTACGCGATGCCCGGCAACCCGGCTTTTGATTAGTGGTTGAAAATGGATGGATGGATAGATTCAGGTGGATACGTTGGTCTCTAGTTATTGGTTAGGGAAAATTGGATCACCTAACACTAACCTAACCTGGTTAGAGTCGACACAGTGACAGACTGGAGATGGAAACGGAGTGTAACAAGTTGACAATTCTGTTTGCTATCAGCCAAGCATTCTCAGGCATAAAACAAACATAAAACATAAATCATTTCCTAAATTATTTGTAATGTATGGAGATGAAAATGTATCCAGCATTACTTTAGCTATTCATATTTCAGACACTTGTGAAACAGAAACAAGGCACATTTGAACAAAATATTGTTGATTTCTCTCTGTTATGATTTGGGCTCATCTCACTCTCTGCTATTATCATATAGTGCATTATTGAAACCTAACCCAGTTATACATTGTACACACAGATTACAGGGCCCCAGTGTGATCAGGTTGATCAGCTGTAAATATAAAGCTGTGTTGACAGAACCAGGTTCCCCTCAAGGAGAAGCTTGAGTGTTTTTGCTCCCGTCTCAGTCGGCAGCAGAGCTTCTAGGCTGCTGAAAGCTATCACGTCCCCAGATTGAATTTGCCTCAGTAATAGCTTTAGTTTCTATCCAATTTTAGCCCAATTACGCTTTGCTAGCCTGGCAGGCTGCCTTTCTTCACCCCTCCCCACGTCTTGAACAAGAGGGTTCGACTAGTGTAACTGACAGCTCCACAAAACTGAGCCCTGTTAATGTTTGACTCTGCCTTTTGTTCTTGATTGGATTTTAATTGAATCTGCTACTTAAACCAGTGTTGGGGCAACTCCCCTCCCCTCCCTCCTTATTTATCCAGGGAGAAGTGACTCACAGATGAGATTTGCTTTTCAGCTTCATTCTCCTTGATTTCCATTCAGGAAGACACACTTTCCACAGCTCCATTTCAAGTCAGTATGATGAGAGCAGGTCATAAACAACTGGCCAAAAAAAACAGAAGTCAGGTGTTTTTAGTAGAGGTAAAACGATTAAGCAATTTATCGATTAACCATCAGAAATTTAATCTAAAACTGTTCTGACATCTGTTAATAGGTCATTTGTCTTTGAAGCAACTTTTGCAGGTTAGTTGGACAAAACAAGACATTTGAAGATGTCACTGTGGACTGTGGACTTTCTTTTACTATTTTATCGTTTAGATTAATCAATAATTCCAAGAGATAACTGGCAAATTAATAGATAATTAAAACATCTGTCAGTTTCATGTACATGGCCTTTTTAGTGCTTGTTTAGTCTTTCAAAAAATATATCTTTAACCCCATGTAGCTGATAACTTAGTTTTAGAGCTGTTGCTGCTGTCAAATTTATATTTTTATCATTAGAAATCAAGTGTATTATAGACCAAAGACGTGGTTAAACTCAGGAGAAAACTGACGCTCAGTAAATGAAAACAAAAAAAACAAACAGGAAAACTAAAGAAAACATTAGTTGTTTCAGAACTTGGCAGCCAGTCGCACCTCCTCAAAAGATTAGCTAATTGATCCTTTAAGCAAAAACAAAAGTGTTTGATATTTGTGTGTTTGAACTTCTGTTGTTTTCTCACTGGTAGAAGGGAAAAACATAGTCTCCTTTTTGTTTATAAGGCACTGCTTGGAAAGCTCCCCTTCTACCTCACCTCTCTTTTAAAAATCAAATCCATCTCTCATCACACACGCTCACAGGAATCTTTATCCCTTGAAACCCCTCAGATCGGTTCAGAACTCGGTAAATTAGTGCTTCGTTTTTCTGCACCAAATAAATGGAACAAGTTACAAGAAGTATTTAAAGACATTTTACTGTTGTTACTTTATTGGGATTGCTATTAGGTGTTTCTATCCTTCTACCCCATTGAATGTAAACTTAGAGCATTGCTGTAAGGCTTAGTCAATTTTCCCTGAATAAACATTGGTTTGTTTGCGTTAAGTGTGAGAATTTGCGTAGAAATGGTTTGAAACCATTTTTTTCTTCCTGATAACTAAACTTGCGTATTGGCCAATACTGGTTGCGGATGCGATACCATTGTGTTAAAATATAAATAAATAAATTACAAACAACTGTATACTTCTAACCCTGTATCCTCATCTGTTTAACCTGTTTCTGCTGCAGAGTGAGTTTGACATCTCGAATATATCCTTCAAACACATATTGTAGAGCCCCCTGTCCACTTCTGTCTAAAATTTCCTTTTTTTCCTTTAAAAATTTGGTAGTATGTCTTCAGAGAGTGCTGTTAGTTACAGTGTGGGCTCAATGCTAGCTCCAACATCTTAAGGGACAGGGCTTAGCGAAGGGGCCAATTAAAAATAATCGTTACTTGCAGTCATATCATGTTTTAAATACCGCCAAAGGTCACTCATATAGACTCACATGATACACGACTCCACTTGAAGGCACCCTATTTAAAGTGCTGTTTTGTAGTGAATTTTAGCATCACAGTTTCCTACTGCTCATCACTTTCATATGTGAATGGAGAAAGGAGCCAAGATCCTGCTAGAAAAGCCTATTTTTATTTCATGTGTTGTGTACATTTTGGTAATCCCAATATGCCTCAAGATACATTTTTCTCTCTTTCTCCATTCACATATTTCAGTTTGACTGGAATTCTAACCGACAACCCATCAGCCAAAGGCCCACAGTGCAAAACTCAAACTTAGCTCTGCCCTATATAACATCCTCGACTAGGATGTACTGTGTGTTAAAGTTATGGATCTATTTTTTCCTTTATGAAATTGGAGACGTGCAGCCGCGATGGCTGAGCTAGTTGAGCCCTAAATCAAATCTGCGGCAGATATCTTTCTCCAGGGGTGGAATGAAATAAGCCCTCAACTCCTTAGACGTTTAATCAACGAATCCCAGGTATGGGTCCCTGTAGGGGACAATCTCACCAGGAGGAGGGGAGGAAATGCCACTACCACTCACGCTGCTGACTGTTGAACAGCTCCCCTGGCTCAGTCTTGACAGAGCAGGAGGTTGGAAGGTCAGGTAATAGCGAGTCCAGGTTTGCTCCCCTGCTCCGGCCACTTTAAGAGGTCCCTGTTTACAATGATCTAGGGGTCAATCCCATTCTGCTAACGGTCTATTCAGGAGGCAAACAGGATGTGGATTTGGAATTGAGTGCAACCTCCCCTATCCCCCGAGACCTTGGCTGAAATGGACTCACCCTGCGAGCTGTGGCACTCAGTCCAGTCAGAGCTGAAGTCACCTATACTGTTAGCTGCTGAGCTAATTTTACAAAGCTCTATTAAGACTCAGTGACATGAATGGCAGCCACAGGGCCATAACAGGAAACTAGTCTGTCTGAGGGCGTACCTGCATGCACACAGACTTATTATAAACCCCAGTGACCTCTTTACCCAATTTAAGTCAAAGCAATCCAAGTCTTACACATGGCACTCTGGTTTTACAAAAAACAAATACACACATACAAGTTATTAATATCGTCTGACACTCCCAACACATAAACACACACACACATACTTGCACACATATCAAAGGGTTGACTGCAAAAGGGACAGTTACATTTGGGGCAAAACTGAATTTTATTTCTTGTTTTAAATCTCTCTTTAAGACAAGTTTATCTGCATTCAATATGGTTATTTAAACGCAATATAAAAAACTTCAGATTCAGGGAGGTTGTTAGAGACTCAAGTAGGGCATCAGTGCACCTGTCTGCTGTTGATTTTACAACAGATGTTCCCAAAATTCATTATTTTTGATGTGATTAGTTGTCTTAATCTGTGAAAAATAGGATTACCTCTGTGTCTGGTATTAAAAAGGGATTTGAATGCAGGAGCTTTTGTTTTTTTTTGTGTGTGAATAGAGCCAAATTTCATGAAATATGTATTATATGTAGGTGTCGCCTCTCTGTCAGCTCAGCTACATTTGTGCAAAATGTATGCTCTTACGTGTATTTTGCAAGTGTTGGTGGTGTTTTTGGTGGTTGGCTTTGGACACTGGTGATGTGTGGCTAAGAGTTATTCATCGGGATGAGGAAATCAACTCACCAGCCTGTAAAGTCTCCTCTCTTGTGACTCTGCTAGCTAGCCAGGTCAAGGTTTACAACATGGAAGAAGACATGAAGAAGACATGAAGAAGATTGGCACCAGCTGAACTAGCGTCCTCCCAGCTATTGTACAGGTGTTGAAAAATACACTGGATGACCTCTGTGTCTCATCAGTTTCCAGCAGAATATAAGAAAGTCTAATATCCTTAAAACTTGGCTCTTTTTCAATATGCTGATCTAACAGAACAGAGGGCTCTAGCGAGAGAAGGAGAGGTGGCGTGTGCTTTACATTGAATAAGGACTGGTGTGACAGTGGGAATGTGAGGTGCTTTCCCGTTCCTGCTTTGGATCACAGCTATATAATGTCTACAAACAGCTGCAGAGCAGTGCTGCCGTGCTCGGGGGGAGCAAGCATGTTGGCCATCTTGTTGAGATTTGAATGTGGACAGTTAAATCATTTCAAAACCAGAAAACCATTCAGAAACATGGACAATTATATAAGAGCAGCCAACGATGCAAGAAGAAGCAATAAATGACTAAACTACAGAGCACAAGTTAAAGGAGCTGATGGGATCCATTTCCCTGGAGTTGTACCTTGTATAATTGCATGTGAGACATGATTGGGTGATTGATATTTAACCAGTACTTTTACCTTCCCTTGTACTTTAATACAATTTTCATTTGCTTGTACTTTTCATTTTTTAAATTGCTACATTCAACCTTTCTGCTTTTACTTGAACAGATTTTTGATTAAGGTTTACACTCAAACCACTTTCCTAAAGAAAAGAATGTAGCCTGAAGTTCTACTGTTCTGGTCCAGTCAGAAAGATTTTCCATTTTTATCTTTGCTTTGAACCTCTTCCCCTCGTAGGGGCAATCTGTTAGAAAGCTATCTGACAAAGAGAGGATTGTCACCACACTGGAGAGCTTCACTGATTTGTAATGAGATTGGTTGGTTTGGTGAAACCATGCTGAAATGTTTATGGTCAGAATGTCACACAGGCCTTTTCACACAGACCGTACGGAAAGACCAGGGGCAAGTATCTCTCTTAGTTTTTTAAAATTCAACTAGAGACTGAGAGGGATTGGCATACTCCGCGTGACAAACTGATCTCACTCTATCCTGGGATTGCTCTTTGCAGTCAGAGCATATTACCTGAGAGACAGTTCCCCTTCCTGTAATAGTGAGAGTGCACGCAGGGGGTGCAACTCTGAGTGCAGTGTATTTTAGCAGGATTGCTTTTCCTGTTTGTACTTTTAATAACTTCAAAGGCAGACAGGCAGAGCAGAGAACTCTCATGTGTCAACTGTTTGCTGAAGACACATGAATGTGTGTAAAGTGAATTTGTGTGATTTCTGTGATCTTAAATTTGAAGAGTTTTTCATGCAGTTTGTCTTAATGGTTGCACCTGACACCAGTTAACCATGGTTTCCTGTACCTGTGTTAGGCATTGACTTTACTCATTTTCATATCAAGCTGAAGCGTCCTCAACTTGTCTTATTGGGGTGAATTTGCGACTTGGAGGTGCCTTTGCATCTTTTCTCTGATTTTGTGTGCATTTACCTTGAAATTTAGTTTGATGTTGTAACTAAATTTATGTACTGTATCCTATTTTAAAGACTTGTTGCATATCGGTGACTTTTTTTTGCCATCAATTGTTGTTTTGTTTGACCAAAGAATATGGTTCCATATTCTTCAGTAGTCTCCAAGTAAACAGCTTGTTTGGGGTACATAAGCATAATTTATGACCTTTCACATTCACTGGTTGACACTAATGCTTGCTCGCCTCATTTGTTTACATATATATCAAAAAACTGTGTTTAAGCAGTCCATAAACCTGATTCAGACCTCAGTTAGAAAAGCAACAGGCATTGCAAATTTGCATAGGCTATAAATGCTGTGGTATGTGCCATGTGGTTCAAAAGTGCCCCTATATGAATACACATTAAATATGCAGGTAAATATCATGTAAAAAGTAGGAGAAACCATTTACCAAGATAATTAAACAGAACTTTTGTTTTTTTCCCCAGTATAAACTTCAGGAGCTCCTCAAGGAATCCTCCTGGGTCCCCTCGTGATTGCAGTTTGGAAACTGTGAAAGGCTGTTACACTGTTAAAATTTTAGCTTTATGCTCCCATCTTCATGTTAAAATATTAAAAATGATACACTGAGGAATTCTATCTTTGCAATTTTAATGTTGCAGCCACAAAAAAATACATAGCTCCATTATTTGTGATATTTAATCCTTTTTGAACATCATCAGCAACATGTTTTCTGAAACTTTTTCTTTTTCTGAAACTTTAAGGGGAATATCAAGAGTTAAAAACATTCATGTGCATCTTCTGCATGACCTGTTTCTACATCAACTAGTCTTGTTTTGTTTGACAGAACTAGTCCTTGTAAGTATTGTACATCTCAGATTGTGTGAGCGTTCTATAGTTTCTCTCTCAGGAGATAAAAGCAGTGCCACCCACATTTTCGTTACTTCTGAAGGTTGCTCCTCCTTCTCTCTGAGCTGGAACATTAATGTTGTGAGCAGAGATTGCCCGTGACACGTTTGCCCTTACATAAAACGCATTACACATCTGGCCACAGCTGTGCAGAGACGCTCTCCCACAGACTCGTATATGAACACATGTACACATAAATAGCTCAAACCACATTTCAGGGAACATATCAACTGACATGCTCTCTCCAGGAGTGCCTTTCCTCTCAGCTGGCTGCCTTAATTAAATTTTCATTCTGTGGTGTTATCCTTTCTGTTTGTGTCTTTCAACATGACCTATAGCTACTCCCACATTTTACTGCATGTTAACTGCATGACTTTCTCTTGTACCCTAACTCGATTACCAAGAAGAGCTGTTTAAGGAATTGTAATGGCTCTCATTTTTCAAAGTCAAATTCAAAGTCACGGTTCAGTAATTCCAAGATTGTAGTCACATTAAAGGATAATTACACTTTACAACAATATGTGATTTTCATAATTTGCCATGTTTAATGTAAGTAACAATATGCTGTACTCAGGGTGATCATAGCTGAGGATCTGGGAAACAAAAAGTCAGATAGTCAAGAAACACAAGCAGACGGACAATCAGATATGTTGAAAACAACCCTCCAGGTTAGATCAAACTTATTTGTAAGAGACCTCTACAGTGGCTCATAATTGATTCAGCACTGATTTAGGTTCGATACATGGCTTGTTTTTAGACAACGTCTAGTCTCAAAGGCCTCCAGCATCTTACAAGTTTAACAGGTTGTATTGAGTTTTGTGGCTCTGCTTGGTGGATTCTCTCACCGTCTATGATTGCAATCAACCAGGTGTGCTGCCAGAGGTTTTTTTCTGCAATGATCGAGGGCTGTATTTAACACATTATCTTCTCCTCATAATGTGCAAGACCTCCATGTGAATAACACTGGTAATAGAGAGCAAAACACTTACTTTGGATGTGTGTAAAATAACCCCATTAGACATCTGTTCTTAACCAGTAAAGGGTCTGATTTGATTTCAAGTTTGATATATACACTATCTGCACAGCATTTCATGCAAAATGTGTTTTCCTTATTTGTTATAAAATTCATAAAACAAGTGAAACTGTATTGGGTAAAGATTGAATTATCCCACTGACAGTGCTTTAAGTCTTCAAGGCTGAATATGAGACTGATGTGTTAAATATAGGGCTGCCCCCGACTAAGAATTTTCCTGGTCAACCAACAGTCGTCATTTAGGGCCATTAGTCGACTAGTTGCCCACGTGTTTACGATATTAATTTAATTATTAAATGATATACTTTGGTGGTTTGAGTTGAAGGTGTGAGAAAGAATAGTATCAGTAACATTGTTAACACTGTGCTACATTACAGAGAAATACAAAACCGTACTAATGAACCTTCATTAATATAGGCCTATATTTTATCTCCAAGTGCACGTCACACACTGAGCGAGCCGCCTGTTAATGACGCTGTGGGCTAATGGGCATGTAGCTACTTCCATGTTTCAGATGATACGTCATGTTTGTAGTCGACCAATGAAGATGAGTTTATATATCACCTTGGGTTCGTCCTTCACCTTCTCAAAATGATCCCACACTTTGGATTTCCTGCCCGACATGTTATTAACTAGCCTGTGGAATAACCGCAGGTACCAGCCCTGGAAATTAAGGGTGGTTCACATGCCGCATCTTTAACCATGTGGAAAATCCAAGGTCAGGCACTGGGCGCTACTGGTGTGCCTTTTTTGTACCAGTTTTCAAGAGCGTGGCGGCATGTTCTTTGCTTAAGAAGCAGAGTGCAGAGCTGATCTTCTTCCAGGTGCTGTTTATAAGTGTGTAGGCCTATCGTTCGTGGGACAGATGTAAAGCCCTGGGTAGCCCTGCCCTCCATTGGTTTGTAACCTGGCTCCTGTCTGACTGCTGAGTGTGGTCACTTCCTGTGTCTGTCCTTTCAAATTAAATTCCCACCTGGTCCAGTCATAAAGGTTTTGATTTATTTTGACAAGGCACAGGTCCTAATGGAGTTTCACGTTTGTTTTTTGTTTGTGTGTTTTGTATTCCCTGCAACTAAGTGACCAATGAAATCTTGCCGACGAATGACCTTTCTAGTCGACTAACGTTTGGTCGACTATAAGGGGGCAGCCCTAGTTAAGTACACTTAAGTTTCGTTGTGATTATTGCATCTTTCAAATTATTTTGATGGTATACGTTTCTGTGTGTAGACAAGTGATACAGTCCTGGTGAATATTTGTACAACCTATTTGAAGCATCCATTTATCTCAGTGTCCCAGGGTCAGATTCTTGGTGGAAGTATCAGGTGGTGAATACAACCTATTTGAAGCATCCATTTATCTCAGTGTCCCAGGGTCAGATTCTTGGTGGAAGTATCAGGTGGTGAATGCCAGTGTATTTTTTAATATTACCATTAGTCTCCAGTGTCAAAAATGTTAAAATCCTGCACACAGATTCTTGAAGGTGGACAGTTTTTGCAGTGCACCAATATAACGTACACAGGATGGGCGCTCTGTGCTGCCAAATTGCCATTTGTACCCTTTAGTTTTGGGACCTACCTGATTTAACTGTATTCAATCCTTCCTTTAACAAAGAAGAACAGCAAGTTGAGCCCCTGGGTGCACAGCCAGGACACCTTATCGTAGATCCATCCACAATGTATTGCCTATTGCTGTGTACCCTCTTGTGTCAGCATACAGTATATTGGACTATTAGTGGTCTGGTTGTTACCTGAGGCTAAAGTTTCCTGTCCATTAAGATGTCTGCTCTAGTTACCGTCTCAAATGGAGCAAAGTCTCCACATTTAACGGTCACCCCCCTCCATGAAGTGTCCACTCCATAAGCACAGCTGCCCGTGGATATTCCCGTCATGAGTGGGTAATTAATCATCCGTCTAAATCGGATTTATGGACTGTAAGATGATATATCTGAGCATATGCAGGCTGGAATATTGATTTAGGTTTGGCTTCAAGCTAGCCATAAGACATTGTCAGCTCGATGTTATGAGCTATTGACAAACACTAGGCATGCTAAAGGGTGCAGCCAACTGGTAGAAGTGATCTCCAGCCTTTCTGCCTTCTTTTGCTCTATCTCATTGTGTAGTTGGCCATGGTGCTCAAGGCTTTTAATCAACACTGAAGCAGTCTCAGTCCACCTGCAGCAGAAATCCTTCAATGGTTTACAGCCTTAAGTATAGAAGATGATAAGAGTTCAAAGTGTGAAATGATTTTCTTATGGTGGTACAAACTGCTGCAGAGCATGGAGGCAGTTCTGATTCTCCTGAGTAATAAGACTGAATAATATACATCCATCGTTTGTTCACTCCATGTGTCTGTTGCATAGTGTGTCTATAATGCATGATTACTGCACACTGTGCAGTGATTGTCATAACGCCTGGTATCTATTTTGTGTCAGCAATGGTGAGGAGAAAATAAACTTTGGAAAGTTAGACAGCAGATGATGTAAATCAAACTGCAGAAGACTGAAGCAACATTATCTGCAAATCTCAATGCAAGTGAGCAAAAAAACAACCTTTTATCAGTCACATTAATATGCAGAAAGGAGTCTATATGTTTACTGTCATTTGCTCCGGCTGTCAACATTAACGTGACATGTGGGTGTGATAGAATATGATAATGGAGCATGAGGAAGTGTTTTTTGTTTTTGTTTTTTTTTTATAGTGATGAATCAAGTCTATCTTCGGCAGTGTTTCATGTCTGTTTTGTTTTGTCTCTTGACAGAACAACACATCATGGAGACCGCAGTCGTGTCAGGAGTGTACCTGCTACAGCGACGTGGCCATCTGCAGGCCCACCCACTGCCCCAACCCACAGTGTGACTTTCAGAGGGTAAGACGACATTTTACATTTAACAGAAAAAGTTTGGGTGCTTTTTATTTTGGGATGGAAAACAACAGTACACACAAAAGATAACAAGAAATCTATTTTTCTATGTAAGGGTGGTGTTATTGCTCTGTACTTCCCCTGTTGTAGACAAATCCTGTGAAAGGACAAAGAACATAAACATTTAAGTTGGTGTCTCCATACAGCTAAATTATCCTGTCTGTCGCATTCAGCTACAAATTAGGAGCATTGGTTCCTAATTTCCTAAAACAGCTCGCCATACTTTTACCCAAATGGGTAAACAGTGCATTTGTTGTGGACTATTTTTAGAGGCAAATAAATACAGTCAGCAGGATGGTGTATGCACTTCTGTTACTTTCAATTAGATTGTTTATTATTTAATTTTTATTTACTGTTAATTAGAGCTGCCACACAAAATAGAGGACAAACAAGCAACGTGATTTAAAATGTTAAAGCGTTGTCTCTGGCTTCAGATGCAGAGGAAAATTGAAGCATTAGTTTCGACAGCTATTTAGATTTAGACTTAGTTTTTGTCTTGAGACGAAAATGATGATTAGTTTTAGTCATTATGTTTTCTATGTGTTTTTATCTTCAAACTAATCCATTTAGGCTCATTCATGTATCAGAAATTAGAATCAAGGTGACAGGTCGTTTTTTTTGTACAACTACAAATAATTTGTGCACACTTCCAAACTGTCATTTGTCCAGCAGTGTTTGACAGGTTTAAGGGCTAGACCTTTTTAGACAGGAATTGTGCAAATTTGCAGGAAAGCCCAATCAGTCTTTTTTCAGCATTGGCAGTATAAAAACAAAATCGGGGAGTGCAGCAAAATGCCGCCTACCTATTTTGGTTTATACAGAATGCACCTTTTTTGGGGCAATGGGGGGCGTGAGCAAGTAACAAAACGTGTAGCTCAGCATGTGACGTAAACAGTGACGTGGGAGGGAAGCCGCCGCTAGTCAGGCGGTGATTCTCTCGTAAGTCGGCCCGTTCTTCACCATCCCCATTCCTTGTCTCCCCAGTTGCTTATCTTTACAGTGTCTGTCAGATTTGCGTTTCCCTCTTGCTACTAGCTGCTCGCTAATTCCAGCTATCAGCTGTTTCCTGTTTATCCACCGCCAGTTGCTCGCACGTGCGGCGTCATCAACAGCTCCTCCTGTTGTGGAAGGCTGCCTCGTTCTGTTTAAACTGAAAGGATTCCGCCAATATGACTACCCTACGAGGTGGAAAATTGGGCGCCTCGGATCAACTCGCCAATCCGGCTCTGTGTGTCTAAATGCTCGTAGTCTGAGTGGGCGGAAGTTCGCTGCGTAGATCAGCCTCTCATTGGGCAGAACGAGCCACCCGCTGAAGTCCCGTCCTACCACCTCCGGTTGTGTAGCAGTTTTCAACCGTTTTCAACACGTCCTTTACTAACTTTTGCGGTGTTTGATCTTGCGGGGATGTAACCATTTTTCTGCAATGGTTCGCGTCCTGTAGGTGATATTTTTGTGGGCGTGTTACACCGAAACCTGTTTCCCCCCGGCAATATTTTTTGCAAGCGCACCATTGCTGTGGCACCGTCCAGAACGATTGTGATTGGTTGAAAGAAATACACGCAGCTGGGGCGTTTTTTTCTCCAATCTTAAAGTGAGAGTCGGCCCAGCCAGACCTTTCTTTTCTTGAGAAAGGTCTGGTGAGTGAGACTAAAATGCTCGCAGCTGGCCGGCAAAATGGCCCAACATGTGAGACAACTAGGATTTGTCTTCAGGTTCATTGTAAACTCTGACTTATCCATCTATCAGACTGTTAAGAAGCAGAAACATAACTTGATTAAAGCCTGAATTCTTTCATCTGCAAAATGTTTGTCTGGCGTTTTACTGAGCCTCCTACCTGCCTGTCAGACACCATCAAACCACAAACCTACTCGATCTGCATCTCAGCGGAGTCCCATGGGGATCAGCTGTTAGGTCTCACGGCTGCTGGCTGCTTGCTCTGCTGCGGTTTAGCAGCTAATGAGCGGAGCTGACTGGTAACAGGCATCGCTGCAACTAACAAACTCCACAATTCATTCAGCAGCTCCACCATCCACAGTCAGACACACACAGCTGATTATTTACTGCTGAAGTACTGCTTACACCTTGCACCAACGGCTGATGCTGCTATGGTGTGAGGGTTTTTGTTGGTTAGCCAAACATCCTGTCACTGACTAATTGTTGGAGTTTGCCAGCCTGTTGCTCATGCAGCATTTGAAAATAATTGCAAGCACGGCCATTCCCGGCTTTCGATGCCCAATAGTCCACCACTAACATTTGCGTCATGTCTCGTTTGGGCAACAAAAATTAAACATAGATTTAGTCTTAGTTTTCATTATCAAGATCTGTTTTCATCATCGTCTCGTTTTCGTCATGGAGAAAAGGTCGTTGACAGAAAATTTTCATTATGGTTTCCATCAACAAAATTCACACTGGATAATCCAAGCAGTGTGGAAATTCCAGAAGCTGGGACAAAAAAAGTTCAAGTCTAACAATAAAATGTTTCTTCCAAAGCAGCTCTGCCTCTGAGAAATACTTTCAGAAGTCGCTCAAACCTTCAAGTGATTGAAAGTGTTTGAAAAGAGTGGGAGCATGGAAAAAGTTCAGTTACACCTACAACTATGTGTTTTATGTGGTTTAAACTGCAGACCCACTTTCATTGTTTATTTAGTAGTTATGAAGTGTTTTTTTAGCCACAGAATATAAAATACTCTTCAACTACAACCAGAATCTGAACACAATCAAACAGTAAGTGAATAAAATAAATAGCCTTAAATATTCAGGATCCTCTTTGTGATATTTTAATCTCCCTCTTTTCATTTCACCTTGAAGTGCAGATCTACTTTCAAGGGCCCATTTAATCACTTGTCTTTGTGTGTTACCCCTACAACAAGAATCAATGAAATGACAGACTATTGTGCAGTGAAGTCTGCCGATTGCACCATTTAATCTGCCACAATGACAACTGTTCGGAGATGGTTAGTTCCAGCCTAGCTTTTTTGGCTCATTTGAATTCACAGGGACACATTTTCAAAGCCCTTTTTTAATCCATCTATCCGGCTGTTCCTCCCAGTGCTTCTTCTTAAATGTGATTTAAACGTCAAAGCCTGCAGTGACGGCATCAAATCCAATCCCAACCCTGAGCTAAGGCAACAATCAATGCCTAATGAATTCCACTCTGCTGGTTAGCAATCCATTGTTAATTAAAAATTAGTCATCATGCTCACCAAGCCGTGTGCTCCCTCCCTCTAAAATGCTCTCAAAATGTGACTCCCTCTCACCTACGCTGTGATAAAAGGAGTATTAGGGCTTTTATCATCTGTCTGTCCCTGATTATAAGGCTTTCTTTTGAAATCCACAGCCCTTATCTGCAAGCTTGAATTTCCTACCTTATCGACTTCACTGAAATCCATCTCTAAATTTCACGGGGGGTGTCTTAATATTTCTGCCTTTCTTATGTCTGAATAGGCCGGCTAAATCCTTCGCTTGTTGTCTTTGTTTGCTCAAACAGCATATTCTAAGTGATGCATATTGACTGAGTCTAGAAATTCAGGGAACTTAGCCCCCTCATCAAAACTCTATCTGCATACCTTGCATCATCCATTCATCCATCCATCCATCCATCCATCCATCCATCTTCAACCACTTATCCAAAGCCGGGTCACGGGGGCAGCAGGCCGAGCAAAGCATTCTAGACGTCCCTCTCCCCAGCAGCACTTTTCCAGCTCCCTTTGGAGGAACCCAAGACGTTCCCAGGCCAGATGAGATGTGTAATCCCTCCAGCATGTTCTGAGTCTACCCCAGGGTCTCCTTCCAGTTGGACATACCTGGAACACCTCCAGCAGGAGTCACCCAGGAGGCATCCTGATTAGATGCCAGAACCAGCACTTTGGCGTTGGCGGCTTTTTGGCCGATTGAGCATGTTGAATCGGCAGCGGAGCTTGTCGGTGAGAGAGATCACTCTGTTTGGCTGTTCAGGTTTTATTTCCTCGCCCCTGTAGCGAGTGAATCTGACTGTAGTGAAACCGGGGCTAACCGGTGCTTCCTCCTCAGGCTCCACTTCACTCAGCTGCCCGACAGACCCGCTGCTTCTTCCCACTTTAACCTGAAAAACAAACTGGAGCTAGCTGTGAGCGGCTAGCGGTGCGTTAGCCACAGCATGACCAGAGGGAAGTACAGCCAGTTAGCCTCCGCTAGCCTCCCAGCTAGCCCTGGCTCTCCGTTTGGATCCAACCGGAGTACTGAGCTCTGGTTTGTTATTCAGGTTAAAGTGGGAAGAAGCAGCGGGTTTATCAGGCAGCTGAGTGAAGTGGAGCCTGAGGAGGAAACACCGGGACCGTCTGGATGTAATAGTCCGTGGAGGTGCTGCGGTGCTCGGCTGCACAGATAGGAAACCCCTCGGCTGACAGGATGTACCACTCTCTCACTCCGCTCTCTCTCACGCAAGCGCAGAATGTACAAACTACTTGGCCGTTGGTTGTAGTCTGTGTAGTGTGTTGAAATGCAACTGACACAGGGCGACGTGAGGCGACGTAGACAACGCAACAGTTGGCTTTCGTCGCCGCTAGTTTTTGATGACGGTTTGGTGTGTCCGCACCTTAAGGCTGAGCCCAGACACCCTTTGGAGGGAACTCATTTTGGCCACGTGTATCTGTGACCTCATTCTTTCGGTCGTTACCCAGAGCTCATGACCATAGGTGAGGGTTGGGACATAGATGAACCAGTAAATCAAAAGATTTGTCTTCTGGTTCAGCTCTCTCTTGACCACAACGGTCCGGCACAGCCCCCGCATCACACCTTGCATCAGTTTGATAAAAATTGATTTGATTGAAACCATAAAGTTTGTGTTTACATTATTTTATAAACAGAGTAGAAAGTGGTTAGCCAATCTTTAATTCACCGGCTGATCCTTCACAGAAGCACAGGACCCCCATGTAATTACCTTCTATTCCCCAGCAAAAGAAACGGCAGGAGTGGAAAACCTTGAGCCTTACTACTGTGAGAATGCAGCAGTCCAATGATAAATGAACTCTGTTCTCTTTGAGCCTGAACCATCTCTCTTTATTTGCAGCAATAAAATCTGAAATTGGATCAAATTCTTGTACTACAGCCATATTTTGGTAATTAAATTTGAGGCTGCAGACAGAAAAAAGGCTAGAGAGACTGAAAGATGACAAGTTCAGGAAAAGAGATACAAGAACAAATGAATGTATGAAAACATTTAGAGGTTTAGATTATTAGTGTTTAATTTATTAACACAAATGCTGTTGTGATGGATGGATTTTCGCCAGCTGTCAAGTTCAGCTGGTGGTCTTGATGTTTGTGTGTTCGCAGGCGATTGATGACCAGCTGAAAGTACAATATAATCCCTTGGTCTGTCTGTTTATTCATTGCAACTGCTACTTGCTCTACAGCTCCTCTCCATCTTTTTTATTTCCCATACTTGTTATGTATACATTTCGTTTCCATTCTTCTGCCTATTCACATGTAATATGTCTTCGGGTGTGCCTCTATTCAGTCCTTTTTCTCTTTTTCAGTTGACACAAGACATTCTCTGAAGCTCCTTGGGGGTTGTTTTTCTCACCTTATATAAATTGTATTCCTCCCCTCCTTCTTTTTTTCCATTCCATAGCATTTGTATTCACAAATAAACGACACCTAAACTATTCACTGGCTCTGCTTCTGGCCCTGGCTGCTTTCCCATTTGCTTGTTTCCACACATTGCGGCCTCAATCAGGGCGTGTAGGCAGTGCGGATAAAGGACTGCATGTTGAATCTGTATTGTACCACCTCCATTGCGCTTGCTCTGCATTCTACACACTGTGTATGCCTGATAGAGTCTTCATATTTTCATTATTATCACTTCGGTCGTGCTATTTGCTATTTGTGATTTCCATGGAAATGGACAGACAGTAATTGACAAATTTTGTATTCATGCTGGTTAAAGGCACCTAACACCATTTTCTCTCTCTGTCTCTCGGGATTTGTGTGTATTTCGGTTGTGCTAGGAGTGTATTCATATTGTGTGTGTCTTTTCTAAAGGGCGAGCGTTTGAGGATCCCTGCCAACAAGTGCTGTCCGGACTGCATCTCCTCGTCCCAGGGCTCCTGCCAGTACGAAGGAGTTGTATATGGAGTAAGTCAAAGTGACAGAGGACGGAGAAAAGACTCTTCTTCTGTGTCTATGCTCTGTCTTTCCTCCTCTCCTGATCAATCAACCATTCTACAAAACCTTAATATGCACACATAAGATGCAGCCTCTGTAGATCCATTTAAAAATATATTACATGATCCTGAGTATAAGAACATCTCTGTCTACATACTTTTGGTTTGGTCAAGGCATCTCAGTTCTGGTGCAGGGAAATTACTACTGAATACAAACTAATATTGTAGATCAGTGGTTCCCAACTGGTCCCACCACGGGGTCCACATTTCTCCTTAGTCAGTAGTTCAAGGTCCATGCAGTAAAATATATTCAGCATCATTCTTGCGTTTGGCCATGTCGTTGAGCTAGTTTGCTGTCTCTGTCAAGTAGCTGTCAGTTAGTCACTCACTCTGCAGCAGGAAACGGCACTTTAAAATAAAAGTTCTGTGCCGGAAATTCACTGTACTCTAAAATAAGGTGTGTCTTCTAGAGGGCTTTTCCTCACTGACCAATAGTCGTCAGTTAGGGCCATTAGTCGACTAGTCGCGTGTGAGAAAGAATAGTATCAGTAACACTGTTAACACTGTGCTACATTACAGAGAAATACAAAACCGTACTAATGAACCTTCATTAATATAGGCCTATATTTTATCTACAAGTGCACGTCACACACTGAGCGAGCCGCCTGTTAATGACGCTGTGGGCTAATGGGCATGTAGCTACTTCCATGTTTCAGATGATACGTCATGTTTGTAGTCGACCAATGAAGATGAGTTTACATATCACCTTGGGTTCGTCCTTCGTCCTTGGGTGCAAATCCCTGCAGCCAGGCTATAAAATCTGGTGGAAAGCCTAAAACCTGAAGAGAGGAGGCTGTTACAGTAGCAAATAAATTGGTTTTGGAAAGTTCAACAATCACATATTTTAGGTCTGTGTGTATGTGGTGTTTTCACTTGTCTCGGTGGGAGACCCTAAATGAAAAACGTTGCATCCAAGGTGATTAAACGTATAAATCACATGCCGTTTGTTTGTTAAATTTGGTCACTGCTGAAAAACTGTTTTAAAGACCCACCCCTTCCTGCCTCTCTGTTACTAAAGTAACAATCACTGTCTTGTTCAACTTCCATCGAGTGGCCTCCGGCTTAACGAGCTGGACTGTTTGGCAGCCATTTTGGACAGCACACGTCCTCAAGCGAAGAACAAAGCCATTGGCGTCACTTCCCTGGTGGAGTGGCACTTTAAACAGATCTGAACTACCAGGAGAGGAAGTTTGGAGAGGAATCGTGGCCTTTTGAGGGCTCTACTGCATCTTCACTGAAGAACAGTGGTGAGAGCTGTAACAGCATTTACAAGCTGTCACCACTGCTGCTCCTTTCCGAGGCAGAACTGTTTGGATTGAGCTCTTGTCTTTTTGCAGACACCCAAGGTCATACAGGATGATGATTTTAAGGATGGCTGACGTTTTTATGGTCAACCAATGTTTTGACAGACTTCTGAATCTTTTTGAATCTATGAGTAGCTAATATGCAGAGTATCTGAAAGAGCCAGGACAGATCCAGATTCAGCACCCTGGTCTGTGGTCATGACCCAAACTTTTAATTTAGCATACATTAGAGAGATTGTACATATTCCATATTTAAAGGAAGAATTTTCATATTGGCTGCTTGCCAAAACTATAAAAAGGTTCTCGCTTGTTTGCCACAGAAATCTATTCTTTCCAGGGTGAAAAAGCATTTAGATCAATTCTCTATTAACACTCACACTAATGATATATTTCATGCAGGCTAAAGAAGGTTTTATTGCACAGCCTGACGCCTCAGAAAGTGAGTAAAGCCAGATCCTCACCTCTATCATTTTGACTGCAGGCGACATTGACGTGCTGATACCTCATTAAGAGAGAAAGAACAAAACTGAATTAAAATATCCACAAATGGATGTATTATACTCTAAGTACCACTCTAATTAGTACCTCAGAGATGGTTGCGTAAGTATTGATTTCATTGATCCACCTCTGTCAATCACTGAAGAGAAACATCCTCATGGTTTTATACCACATAACATGTTGGCCTGAGGCTTTTTCGTAGCACTAGTATGTACACATATTCAAGTGAGGAGGAGAAATCTAGGAAGATCGCCAACAAGCTTCCTGCTCGCCTAAAGCTGAGCCAACTTTTGAAACTACTCTTTACAGCACATACTGCTCTGCTGAAACAACTCTGTACAAACTGATATTGAACATCTGCATTTCACTTTTCAGATTTAAAGGTAATGTCCTCCCACAGTTTGCTGCCTTATACACATTCACATACACCCTCTTGTTTTTTTCTCCTTCCCTTTTCCCATGGTCTGCTTGACACATCTTTCCTCTTACCTTCTCCCCCCTCTGTGACTCTGTTCTCTCGTCTGTCACTCAGGCTTAGGCTTACAAAGTCGTCTCGTCCACAGAGAGCAAAACAGCTTTCCTCATCCTTCTGTCTCTTCAGCTTCTTCCTCTCTCTTTTTCCCCCTCTGGTTGTATTTCTGCGTGTAACTGTCTGTCTGTCTGTTTCTGTGGTTTCCCACAGCATGACAGCCAGTGGAGTCCTTCACCCTGTTCGGTGTGTGTTTGCTCCAGAGGGAGTGTATCTTGCAACGTTCGCCCCTGCCCCCCTCTCAGCTGTCCCAGGGACCAGAGCCCGTTCACTCCGGCTGGAGAGTGCTGCCCCAAATGTGGCCGCAATGGAGGTAAGGGTGCTAACAGGCCCTTTTGCACATACTCGTTTCAAATTCAGCCACTGTCTTATGGATTTGAGAGGACCATATCATTTTGTGTGGCATAGTAGTGCAGTGGTTATATGGATTAATATCAATTTGGTATGATTTTATCTAGGGCTGGGCGGTATACTGGTTTGTACTGA
This sequence comes from Epinephelus lanceolatus, assembly GCF_041903045.1. Taxonomy (NCBI): domain Eukaryota; kingdom Metazoa; phylum Chordata; class Actinopteri; order Perciformes; family Serranidae; genus Epinephelus; species Epinephelus lanceolatus. The sequence goes on from NC_135742.1 coordinate 4,917,219, forward strand.
AAACCGATATTTATTTTCATTATGATATGAATTTTTCATATACCGCAATACCGGTGAATAGCCCAAACAACGTCCAGAATGTGCGCGGCGGGAAAGTGTTTCAGCGTGGTCCTATTTCGCCACTGCACACTACAGGCGTGCTCGAGCTGGCGAGAGTGAGAGCATAGAGAAAAATTTAAAGCCGGAGAGAGTCCTGAAAGCGAAGCAACTGTACACAATGACCCAGAAGAACTCATACTATTAAGAGCAGTGTTTCCTCTATATGCAACTAGCAGCGGCGCACCGCCGTTTACAATTCTCCTCGGCTCTCTGTATCGCGCACAGTGGAGTTTTGCCCCGATGCACACACACACACACGCACGCACACACAGGTGAGCACACTAGAGCGTGGTTCAGGCCGCATTTTCCTGACCGAAGACGACCTGAGTCCAAGACAATTGGCCACACCCCCCTCCACTCACTCATACAAACTATCAACATTCAGTGAGCGGCGCTATGGCAGGTGTCACAGTACACGGCATTTCACAGGAGGCAATTGATTATTTTTGGAGACATAACGATGATGTCATTGAGAAGTAACCAAAAGGGCCTAAACTACGCATTGGAGGGATATATTCATCATTTTATTGTTGAGAAGGTCGATGAAAAGCTTAAATTACAAGCCAAAATTTACAGGTCACAGTGTACGCTTGTGAACCGCATCTCGTTGCCGTCACCATCAAAGACAACAAGTTAAAGTGCCACTGAAGTTAAGGTTTTTGGCTCAGAATGTGAGAAAAGGATAACGGCCTTTTTACCATCTTTACCAAGAGTGTCTCTCCGTTAGTTTGGTGCTACAGTATTTACACTGAATCATTCAGCATAACGTTTGCCAACCTTTGTTATCTCTGCCATTACAGATAAGTTAATGAAGCTAAGCTCCAGAAGTTAACGTTAGCTTAACTAGAGCCCTTTGGACAACAGCTAACAATGATGTACGATCACCAAAGTACAAAACTAGAACAAAACAGGCTAATGAACTCCCAGCAAACAAGGTGACATGATGAACAACGCAGCTAGGAGCTAACGTTAGGCTAACTTTAGCTAACGTTAGCTAGAGATGTTAAAGATAACTTTATATTTCTTTGCAGCAAAGTGACAATATGTTGCCTCAAACACAATGTTGACTTACCTTAGAACAGATGTAGACATCATTGTTAATCTTATTCACGTTGAGTTGATGTTGTGGTCTAACGTTACCACACAACTTTATCCAAAGGAGACACTTTTCTCGGTTGAGATGTGGTTTAAAGTGTAAAAATACACCTGGTCGCCCAGCCTCTCAGGATACCTTGTGTCAGAGTTGCATGTACCCCATGCACACCGTTTGACCATTTTTAAACTTCAAATCTCAGAAAAAGCTCATAAAACCGAACAAAACTGACTTTCTGTAATGCATTACAATGGACGTCCAGGCAGAGAATGTCCAAGTGTATGGGAATGGCTATACGCACTGTGATTGGCTCATCACGTTCGAGGGTGCGACGTAGCCATAGGTTAATTATAACCGAGCACGGCACTAATGGAGCGGAGCCTGTGTTGCGTTCAGGTGTTGTCACGTAAATAACAAATTCCAGCACTTGAATAGACCATAACACAACACAGCAGCATGTCAAGTGGGCTGAACCCGAGCAAAATACCGTCAAATACTGTGAAACCAATATGATTTTTAAAAAAAACGTGATATGAAAATTTTGTCATACCGCCCAGCCCTAATTTTATCTATTACCTACAAGTCCCTCTGTTTGTACCATTAACTGTACTGTGTACTGTTGAGGTTGGTGTCCTGCTTCCAGGCAAACATTTTGTTTCAGTTTATGTCATGTGGATATGAAAATTAACTCCGTACAGTGGATGTTTCATCACCTTAATTTTTCTTATTATTTTTGTAAGTTAAGATTATGATGTTGTTGAATTTTAATGCAGTTGAGAGTGTTTGGAATGCATTTAATTGCTTGTGGACATGCAAGCTTTGAGAGTTACACATGTAGGATGCAGAAATCTTGAGAGCGACAAAACACAAACAGTCCTTTTCACAGCAGCCATGTTTACTTATTTGTTTTGTGTAAACAGAGTTTGCTTGTCTGACAGCACAGTGTGATTGTATCCACATTTCTAATTTGTGCTGTGGAAACACTGGAAACTCGTCCAAGAGCTCAAATTATCACAAAAGAAAAACGATCACTGCCCAGGGTGTAGGAATTCAGATTGCATTTTAGTGAGACTGGTCATTGCTGGGTAATTTTCTGTACTATCTATCTACGATGTGTCAGCGATGTCCTGCTCCACCGTCGTATGAATAACGCCACTCATTTAGCCTGGAAGAGACCTGAGGCTGCTGCTGCTGACCAACACCAGCTCCACTTATATTCCAGTGCCTTCCTCAAGGGCATCTTTACTGTAGCTGCAGCTCTCTTGATACCCGATACTGCTGGTTAAAGAGAGGCAAACAAAAACAAAAGAAATCTCACAAATACACAATATAGTGCATAAACACTTCTATGAAACAGTGAAACAGCGTTACTTATTTCAGGGCTGCCACACACACACCCACAGACACATACACACACACACACACAATGGCCTGCCCTGTGGACTGCTCTCACACACTCTCGCAGGAAATCTGAGTCTGCGTGTGTTTGTTGTGGAGCTGACAGTCGTATAGAGCAGCACTTTGCCTCAGGTTAGCTCACTTTCTCCTCTTTCAATAAACATGAACTCTGCTCTCAGTTCATGTTCCTCTAACCTCAAATGAGCATAACTGATGCTCCTTCAATGGGCGAGGCCTTGACTTGTTTTATTCAACCACTCCAGAGTATTTTGCTCTCTGTCTTTGTTTTTATTCTTTTTTAATGATTGTTGTGTGTAAACCATAAGTTGGCCGTCAACCGCAATACTGCTGCAGCTAAATGTTGTCTTTGGATATATAATTTTCTAAAACAATACCAAGAGAATATGTGTAATTTATCATTTCTTTTCCTACAGTAGTTGCTTTATACAACCATGTTTATTTAATTGGGTCCCAGAGATTTTACTCTAAAGTCAGACGATGTGAGTTTGGTGCATCCAACCACACAAAACTGCAATAAAAATGTAAACGCTCCCGATGCAAATCTTAACCAAGGAGATAAATGTTTTTCATATAGTAAATTGATTAATGCTGTCAGGGTTACAGTGGCGAGTGATACAGAGCATTATTTCTTTGTGTGTCGGTGTGATTGTTGCTGGAAATTGGCTATAGCTGGTGACTTCTCATCATCATTTAATGATTTTCCAAATTACAACCATAAAACAAACAATCCTCTTAGATCAATAAATAAATCCTGTTCAATTCATTATATTTTTTTGACGCCTATTTTGAAACTCTGATGACCCTTTATATTTTAATTTGCTGTTTTTGATGTACTAACCTCAACACTGGTCCGGTCTTCAGTGGATTATTTAGAGATCACTCAGAACGGTTGTTGTCACGACAAACCCTGACTTTTAAGAGTGCGCAGAGCAGCTGGAGCCGAGCTGAAAGGTTAATCTCGTCTCTAATGATGTCTTGGAGCAGCTATGATGCATCCCAACGGTTAGCAGCTAATTAGCGACCTCTTCCCCCCCCCCCTCATTGTAAATCAGTGAGTTTGAGGGCAAACAATGCTCCAACAGTTAGCTCATTACCTGACAACCATTATCACTGTTTACTCATTCTGTGTTTGTGTGTGTGTGTCAGAGTCTTGCTCCTGGCAGGGGACTGTATACAGAGACGGTGAAGAGTGGAAGCCCAGCCAATGTTCCAGATGTGTCTGCAGCAACGGGGACGTCCAGTGTTCAGTTGTAGAGTGTCAGCAAGTGGCCTGCAAACCAGTGAGTTTCTGGAAATATAACACACAGTTTTTTTTTAATGATGTCCATGCTATCAGTTCCACCAGCTCTGTGCCTGCCCATCTCAGTTGACTTTGTTCAAACTCAGTGAATCTATTGGCATGGGATGTTGAAGGAACAGTCTGACACTTGTGCTTTTTTGTGAAATCTGCTTTATTTGCCTTGAAATCCAGAAGTCAGGGCAGAAAACAACACATTTAAATCAATACATAATTGATTATCTGTCATATTTATACGCCTATTCTTAGAATGGGAATGGAAGCCATGTATGTAACACCAGACAAAGATGACCTTGTTTTCTCTTCTTACATTCCTTATTGCTGGCTTTATTGTCGCATCACTCAGAGCAATTTTTCACAAATACAGACTTTTGATTTGTTTTTTTTTTTCTCCAAATCACACTGGTACATTATATGTTACAATGAGGTGGAAACATTAAAATAAATCCCTCAGGAGTGTGACGAAAGGCAACGCCACCACTCAAAGGCTAAATGCCACACGCTCATCTTTGAGCTCAGATGTACTTGAGGGCCGTACACATGCCGCGTCTTTAACCGCCTGGAAAACACAAGGTTAGGTGCTGGGTGCTACTTTTGTGCCTTTTTTTTTTTTTTTCGAGCCAGCTTTCAAGAGCGCGGTGGGAGGTTGCGTCGGAGGTTTCTAAGCAACCTTAACAAGCATTGTATCAAAGCCTATTGTGTGTGGCCCATCATCTGTGGGACAGATGTAGAGCTCTGGCAGCCCTGCACCAAAATGATCAACTTTTCCATATTTGCCACAGACTGATAATTACGGAAGAATGCAAAGATATCTGTCGACTATAATGGTTGGTCCTCGTCACATGACATGGGGTGCGTCCTGCTGCGTTCCAAAAGTTGAACTCATCTCAGAGCGTAGTTGTAATACCCTGAAAAATGAGTCCTTAGGAACACATCCACAACGTGGCGGCATTGCTCTGGCGTAGTGCACCTGCCGCGCATCTTCACTGAAAACAATGAATTTGAGGGCGCAAAAAACACAGCATGTGTATGGCTCTTAACACCAGTGGTTCTATCAGCTGCTGGTCCAAGGAATGTGTACTTCTTCGCCTCAGACACACTGGGCCCGTCCCAATACCCACCCCCCACCCCCCGACCCTACCCCTACATTTGTGCGTTCCTGTGAGGGGTAGTGGTGTCCCAATTCCTTTTTGCGTGTAGGGGTAGGGGGCACAACGAGGGGTAGTGGGTATGAAACTAGCTCTTAGGAGCGAGGGATTTCAGATGCTGACTTGACATTGCCATGGCTACCACCGAGCAAGAGACGGGGAAAAAAGTTCATACATAGCTAACGTTACCATCGTCAGGTTGCTTGTTAGCTAGCTAGCTAGCTCGCACTATCTGGCGTCTGTTATCTGTCCTGTTCTGCAAAATTGTCTGACTTTTTACATTACGATAACACGCCAGCTAGTATAACTATGCTGCCTCGTAATGTTAGCTGGTTAGCTAGCTAGCAGAAGTCCCCTGTTGTCTGTCGTTCATCAAACGAAGCATGATGAATGCGGCAAATGCGATCGGTAGGATGAATGAGACTCCATTGTAGATGCCAGTTGGAAATGTAGATGGCTCGCAGCTTCCTGTTTAAAATAGTTACATATGTATGAACGTAACCGACGCGGTGACGTAGTGAGTGGTGTCCCAATTCCTAGGGAAACATTTGTACCCCTACCCCTCGTTGCTTCATTTTGAGGACCAAGGGGTAGTGGGCAAGGGCTAAGGGGTAGTGGACAAGGGGGGGGTACTGGGATTGGGCCATTATCTTTCTGGACTGCATGTGCAAACATTTCTATCATTCATTTTAAGTGGTGCTGGACATCCTGTTGTCTCTTCCATGAAGCCACTCAGGTGCCCTGGGAAAATCAAATGTCCGTTCATCCTCTGCTTCATTAGTTGCTGCCATAAAACTCCATCCTGATGACTATGCCCCCACCAAGGAAGTCCTTTGCATCCAAGGAATTTTATGGATCTAAAACAGCTTCAAAACTTTCCTGGCAATTTCGTGTCTTTTTCAACCTGTTCAGCCTGCCTGCGTTATTGAGTGCTCCTGCTACCTTAAATCTCTCCCCAAGTTTAGTTGACTTTGACCTTACACTTAAACCTGACATGATGATTCTATTAGATCAGAGGAATCTTCTGACAGGCGCCTTATCATATTCTGTTCAAAATTTAAAACAAATGTTTAGACAGTGCATTAGTTATGCTGAAATAGCCAACTATTAACAGACTGTGTTGTTTTACCCCGTGTCAGTAGAGGGTAAAATGGATGGACCTGCACTTGTATAGCGCCTTTCTCGTCTTCTGACCACTCAAAGTGCTTTTTACACTATGATCCCATTCACCCATTCACACACAGATTCACAGACTGGTGGTTGAGGCTACCATACAAGGCGCCACCTGCTACTCAGTTTTCAACACACTCACACACAGTTGGAACAGCTATTGGGAGCAATTTGGGGTTCTTGCTCAAGGATACTTCGATATGCAGACAGGAAGAGCCTGTGATTGAATCGCTGATCTCCCGATTGGTGGACGACCGGCTCTACCTAATGGGCCACAGCTGCCCCTCACAGCAGCACCTTCAGCACCCATCTTCCCGCTTCCAGTTTTAGCCATAAAGTATGCAGCATAGTGAGAGAGCTAGCCACCTATCCATCCAAGATTCAGCTGGTTTTGTGATTGGTTGATTTCGTCGACCACAGTCAAAACTTTGGAGGCACCACATGCAGTCACATGATGTCTCCAGTGTGTACTACTCTGCTCCTTAAAACCACAGTTCTCAAATTCTCCAGTCGCAGTCGTGGAAATTTCTCTTCGATTCCCAGGTTAGATGAACAAGATGTAATATGTTACATAACGTTAGAGTTGTTGGAAGGTGTGTTTCACAGCAGCACACTCGCAATTTCTCCAGACGATTTCCAGACTTTGTACATAGCTCTGTCTCTGTGCTGGAGGCACAAAGATGAGACTGTTACTGATCATATGTAACACTTAGTAAGACTGTATTCACCATAATGTCTGGCCATATTGTCACTGCACATCTTTACAGTGCTCTGTGTGGTAGACTTATATCATACCACAGAAGAAGAATGTGGATTTGCACTCACTGGTTCAAGTATCATAGACCATCTGTCTGTCTCTGTCTTTACTGACTGTTGTTTTTCCCCTCGTCCCTCAGCATGAGAACTTGGTGATCCAGCCAGGCCACTGCTGTCCTCAGTGTGTGTCCAACCCCTGTCTGTCTGCTGGGAAACAGTACCAGGTAGGTAACTGTGTGTGTGTGTGTGTGTGTGCGCGCGCGCAGCTGATGTCAGCTTATAAATCTGTACTTATATGACCTGGCACATTTTATACTGTTTTGTGTTTCTTTGCACAATCTGTTAGGATATGTTGTGATGACAGCAAGACTTTGACAAATGTGTGTGTGTTTAATATTGAGACGAAAGCAGTCCAAGCTTTCTCCTCTCCTCTCCTCTCCTCTCCTCTCCTCTCCTCTCCTCTCCTTGTTTCTGTCCCTGATTCCTTTCCTCTCCTTGTTTCCTCACCTTACTTCCTTGTCCTTCCTCATTTCTCCTTGTTTCTGTCCCTGATTCCTCTCCTCTCCTCTCCTCTCCTTGTTTCCTCACCTTGTTTCCTCTTTCTTCCTCGTTTCTCCTTGCTTCTGTCCCTGATTCCTTTCCTCTCCTTGTCTCCTTTCCTCCCCTTGTTTTCTCACCTTGTTTCCTCTTCTTTCCTCATTTCTCCTTGTTTCTGTCCCTGATTCCTCTCCTCTCCTCTCCCCTCCTCTCCTCTCCTCTCCTCTCCTCTCCTCTCCTTGTCTCCTCTCCTTGTTTCCTCACCTTGCTTCCTCATCCTTCCTTGTTTCTCCTTATTTCTGTCCCTGATTCCTTTCCTCTCCTCTCCTTGTCTCCTTAGCTCTCTTGTCCTTGTCTCCTCTCCTCTCCTTGTTTCCTCACCTTGATTCCTCACCTTGTTTCCTCTTCCTTCCTCGTTTTTCCTGCCTCTGTCCCTGATTCCTTTCCTCTCCTTGTCTCCTTTCCTCCCCTTGTTTCCTCTCCTTGTTTCCTCTTCTTTCCTCCTTTTTCCTTGTTTCTGTCCCTGATTCCTCTCCTCTCCTCTCCTCTCCTCTCCTCCTCTAATCTCAGTCTGCATCACCTCATCTGCCCTGCTCCTGCTTTCTCCTGCTGTGTTTACAGTATACACACTCCTTCTCTCTCTCCCTCCCTCCCTTGCTGGCTGCCAAGTATCTCCTTTGATCATGTCTGGGTGTCCCATCCAGTCTAATGTCTGTGTGTGTCTTCTTAAGACACGCACATGCCTACACACACACACTGATGCTCATGTTTGCGTGGTCAGGACTTCAGATGTGTGTCAAGACATCTCAATCTGTGATTTAATAAAGAGAATGATATATGTCACTCAAACACATCCTTATAGAAATACACACATGCATGCACCGACATGCACATTATACTGTTAATGTGTGTGTGTGTGTGTGTGTGTGAGAGAGAGAGAGCAAAGCAACATGAAGTACCACCTGCATTTTGTCATTTGCAAGGAAGTTAGTAAGTCGGTCACAGCTAGACTGACTCAGTTTGTGTCTGAACGCCTGGTTGAGTGTGGCTCGATGAAACTGACTGTTATCGCTAGCCTATCCTAGCTAGCACTGGGCGAATTTTCAGCACGTTTCACCTCAAACAGTCAAATTTGTGATAATAGGAACAAAGAATTTTCTATCACCACAGTCAGAGCAGTAATGTTGGAAATGTGAATCCCACACTGGTAAAAACTTGGCTGTAATCTCTTTGATAATTATTGTCCTCTTTCTTTGGAAATAATGAACTCATTTTCATCCTCCAGACTTTAAGTTGTTAAAAGATCGAGATCTAGTTTGAAAAATTAAAATAACTTTTTGGATTTAAAGTTCACTTTTGTGTGTTTTCGTGTGCTTTGGGGAGCTTAGTGTTTCAAATTGTGTGTGTGAGAGAGAGATAGAGCTTTGGGAACCCCTTATTTTTGGTTTGACCCCAAGTTGAGAACACTGATGCTTATTAGACACCATAAAATTGTGGTACCTATCATTTTGGGTCTGTCTATCATTTTTGTTTCTGTGTGTCTTTGTATTTGCAAATGCCTTGTGTGAAGAATGTCTTCAAAGATAAGGATGTAATTCACATTAAACATGTCCAGAGCTGTGTATTCACATCTCATTAGATCAACATGTTTGCTCAGGTTAGAACGAGGCTGTGTGAACTCTTATTGAACCAAATGTAAGTTTCAGTCTTCTACAAAGAGATCTGTGCTTCAGTTTATTATCACTCACTCTGGCTTTAATTCACATATATACTTAATACAGGTCTGAGATGTTCACGGAGCTCTACAAAGTACTTGCAGGGTTTTGATCCCTTTGACAAATGGCTGTGATAAATGTTATATCAGTGAAAAAGGTCTTCTTTCTTGTGAAATAATGAATTAATTTGCATCCTCCAGGCTACAGTCAATATTTAATCAAGCTCTTCAAGGCTAAAGACGAGGAGAGAAGTGAGGATTTAATCTGACAACCACAGGAAGTTGACCCCAAATTGAAACAGATTACGTATTTAAGGTTCAAAACACATCAGGCGTGGAGCCGCTGTGGGACCGTCTCACTTCACTTCAGTGTCCCAACAAGGGAACGAGAGCACAGATCAACACTGTCTCTATCCTGTCCATGGCTCTTTCTGAACCATCACCACTCGCTTAGCACTGATTTGACTTTTTGCAAATCACAAGACATCAAGGTTAGAACTGGGCAGGTTCACACTGGAGGTGGAAGTGCCACAAAGCACCTCTCAGCACCCAGGCTGAAGGAGCACTTCAATTGCAAAATAACCATTTGTAAATCAGTTTGTCGTGTCACGTTACCTTGAATTTGTGAGGGAAACTTTGTTTTTCTTGCACGCCTCCACGGAGAACGGCAGACATATTGATGTATTGTTTGACAGCGGACCATGATTAACAACAGCCAACAGCCATTTTTTAAGTGAAAATGTGTTTACGACTGGATCATCATCATCGGAAATGAGTACAAGTTGTATGTAAACGGATGTTTTGAGGTAGTTTGGCTGTTGTTAAACATGTCTAGAATTAATCAATAAATCAATATGTTTGCTGTTTTCCATGGAAGCATGTGAGAAGAATGAACTTTTCCTCCAGCATTCAAGGTAACATGGCATGACTAACTGATTTACAAATGGTCATTTTGTGGGTGGAGTATTCCTTAAACCAGTTGGGCTGTTCACACAGGACACACTGAGGCACAGAGCTCAGCAACCGGCTCACGATCTGCAGCAGTATTATCAGTGTCTAGTCTATTTATTTTATGAGCTGCGGGCAAATCTGGCAAGAACACTCACTTGTAATCTATAATGAATGCTATAAAGGATATATTAGATATGATATAAATGATGTGATTCTTGTGAATTATAGAAAATGCTTCCCATGCAACCTATTACACATATTTGTGTCTAACTAGAGAGCGACAAGCACACACACACACACACACACACACACACACACACACACACACACAGAGGCAGAGCTCTAGGTGGGATTAGAAAAGAACAGAGGAGCACAACATTATGACTTCTAACATTATGAAATCTTGTTATATATGAAGCCGTCCTGTCATGAGGATATTCCATTTTGTAATTGTGTTTTTTTTTTATATAATAGTGTCTTTTAGCAGAGAAATTATTCTCTTGTTTCCTGCCCAGGGACTACAGATGAAAATGAGCTTATAGCTAACTTAGCTTATAGCTTATATGCACCTCTGGTTGAACAGCCAGGTGACTGCTTGTGCAACCACAGACATATCAGTGGAGGTGCTTCTGTGTACAGCGTTAACATGGCCTTGGTTTGAAACGTGAAAAGTAACAGTTATATGTACTGTAGTCTAGATGTTTAAACAACTCTTTATGATCCTAATCAATGCCATGCTAACACTGGACACTGAAGCGCCCTGGTATGTCCATGGTTGTACAACCAGTCCCCTGGCTGTTCACACCAGAAGCGCACTTCTCTGCACCGGTCAGCTGTTCAATTCTGCTCAGGACAGTGTTAATGAAGTACAGCTGAACATTTAAATATAGTAATTTAAATGCTGCTTAAACAACAGAATATATATCTCGAAAGAAACTACACATTTCAATCACATTTGCTCTGTTTTTACATTTAAACTGGTTAATCACAGATTAACGCGCCAGAGCAGCACTGTCCCGAGTGTTCAAAAGTTTTACTCTGTTTGTCTCAGGGCACAACAGATATCTTTCCTTTCTTCTGTAAATATTCGGTCTAATAAACACGGAGGCGTTGATCATGTTAGCGCAGGGCTACCCAGAGCTTTACATCTGTCCCACGGACGATAGACCTACACACTTCTAAACAGCTCCTGGAAGAAGATCAGCTCTGCACTCAGGATTTCAGGTTAATAGACTATACGATGCATTTTAAGGTTGCTTAGCAACCTCAGACCCAACCTACCGCAGCGCTCTTGAAAGCTGGCTCAAAAAAGGCACAAAAGAAGCACCCAGTGCCTGACTGCATGTTCCAAGCGGCATGTGTCTTCTGCAATATACAGTAATTCACCTGGCAGTGTTGTAACCTGGTTTTATGTCACTGTGCTGTAAAACATTGGGCTGTTTACTGGTTTTGTCTGTACTGGTTTTACTAGATAAACCTGAATCCAGCATTTTTGTCCACTGCTTAAAAAAAAAGCTTTCAAAAAAGGAGAAAACAAAAAAAGCATTTTTTTCATCATGGCAACACATATGAATATTTAGAAGAAATAAAAATACACCAAAATACACAGAAACAGGTGTTAGCTTTAAATAATTGGTAATTCCATTAGTGTTTATCAGAAGTGTTCACTGTCTCTTCAAATGGCTAATTAATTCATTGACTAATTGTTTCAGTGCCTTACCCTGATGGGTGAAGCTTAATGTGTATAATTATACTAATGTGAATACCTCTGTGTAGATGTGTGTGTGTGTGTGTGTGTGTGTGTGAGTGTGTGTGTGCGTGTGTGCAGGTTGAACATATACGGCTGCCGCTCCTGTTTCCTTCAGGTTTTGAACTTAGAAAGATTCATGTTGATATTTGATAGCTGGTATTTGTTCCGGACAGCAAGTGTGTGTGTGTGTGTGTGTGTGTGTGTGTGTGCGCCATTCACACTGCTTAGGCTTTCTACACCTCTGTAGCAGCACACAGAAAAGACGTCATTGGATTTAAGTGAGCTTTGATTTTGCTACAAACAGCCTGTGATTCACAGTGTGTAAGACTGTGTAAGTGTGTGTGTGTGTGTGTGTGTGTGTGTGTGTGTGTGTGTGGTTTGGAAATGGTCTAAGTGTGTGTATCTTTTGTGTGTGTGTTGGCAGCATGGCGAGCAGTGGCAGAAGAACACCTGCACCACATGTGTGTGTGACCGGGGTCAGTCCAAATGCCATACACACACCTGTCAGCCTGTCACCTGTGAGAAGGTGGGTAGTCTTACACACACACACACACACTCACTGAAATTCAGTTTCATGCAGAATTAACCTGATACATTTGGCTCTGGGTTGACACTAAACTTATGCAAGGCCACACAGAAATGTTTTCTGTTAACACACACACACACACACACACACGCAAAGGGCACACACACACACACACACACACACACACACACACACACACAAAGGGCACACACACACACACACACACACACACACACACACACCCTGTCTGACATTTAATTGTTAATTGTATGCAAATTTGAGCTCGCAGTTTCCATTCTGTGCCGGAGCTCTTGTTAGTAAAGTCAGGGAGGATCATAAAACGCAATCCAGACACGACAACAACAACAACAACATTTCAGGGCAATGCACAAACAAATACATTATATGACATTACATACAAGTGACAACTAAAATAAAAGATTAAACAAAATCAAAATATACTAAAAACATTACATACTGTAGGCTATATAAAGGAGGTCAAGTTGTCGTGCAGTTACACAGCATTAATAAATAGAGAAATGGAAAAACCATATGCACAAGAAAAGTTTTTAATTCTGATTTTAAATGGACAAAAGTTGGGAAATATTTAAGATAATCAGAGAAGCTAAATGTAGCTTCACTGTGTTTGGTTCTGACTGGAGGTGACCAGCTGATTAAAGATCTAAGGGCCCAGCTGAGTTTATATTCTTTAAGCACAGCAAAATGTATTTTAGCCTGAAGCCATGAAGTAATTTATAACCCAGCACCAGTGCTATAAAAGCTTTAATCAAACTTAAACCATTAAAAACCTTTAAGAAAAGAAGAAAAGTGCTCCTTATTTGAATTAAACTAACGACCCTGATGAAGGTCACAAGCTGAAACACATTGGTCTGACAGTACAGTTGGTCTTTGCACATAAAGTGTTGCTGGAGTTTTGACCTATTCAGACTTTTCCTCTATTTATGCACCTTGGAAAGAGGTGAAGTTGTGCCAGAAATACCTACCCTGCTTCTTGTTAGAGCTGCAGCAGCACTCTGAATGTGCTGCAGTGGTTTTAATGGTCTTTCTGGGCAGAAACTGTTGCAGTAGTCTACCTTGCTGGGTTTAGATGCATGACTTTCTGTAAGTAAAAGCTGTAAACTTTTTTAAAACAGCCCACAAATATGTAGTTTTTAACAGTTTCAGTAAACTGTTTGAGTTACATTCACAGTTTGAGTCAAACTTTGACTCTGAAGAAGACGCAGTAGCATTGAAACGTCAGTTTGTTTGCACCCTATTAAAAGCTCTGCAATTTTATCGAGTGCTCCAGCCTCCTTTCATTTGAGTTCAGTCATTTTTTGAAGTGGCCCACTTGATTTACTGTCTACTATTTTGTCCTGTGCTGTGAGCACCGATCCAGTGTTTTTGGCTGAAGCGCAAGAGTGCCTTTCTTCAATATTACATCAATTGGCCAAAGGGGGGCGCTATAGTAACCGACTGAAATTGCAAACTTTGAATGGGTATATCTCATGCCCCGTATGTCGTAGAGACATGAAACTTTGCACAGAGATGCCTCTCCTCATGAGGAACACATTTGCCTCAAGAACCCATAACTTCCGTTTATATAGATTTTCCACCATTTTGAATTTTTTGAAAAACACTTCAAATGGATCTCTTCCTAGGAAGTTTGAGCGATCTGCATGAAACTGGGTGAACATAATCTAGCGAGCAATATCTAAAGTTCCCTCTTGGCAAAAGTTGGAAAACTTACTAAAACTGAGCTTCTATAAGGCAATGAATATTGCGGAGGGCGTGGCTCATCACATAAAGGCGTATAACATCTCAAGTGTTTCACCCATCACCACGCAACTTTGTAGGCATATGACCACACATAATCTGAGGGGACCCCTCCATTATTGACCCCATCAAACAAAATGGGGGCGCTAGAGAGCTCATTTCTTATCTAGGCCTAACCGCCATATGTAGAACAGGACGCCTCAAGGTGACTGGAGAAATTGAACTCTAATTGGCAACTGGGTGGCGCTATAACAACAGAAAAATGCTTCAAAATGGCTAAAATGCGACCGATCGCTGTGGCTCCCCCTGTGGACCAATGTTGGTGTTTTCTAATTTTTGGTATGACTAAGTCACTAATCACTAAAACTAATCACTGAAACTGTCAGTGTGTCATTCTGTCTGTCCCACGTTTTTCTACTCACTGACGTGGTCAATCTATGTGAAACTGCACATAGGCATTGAGGATTGGCATAGGTAGAAGGTGACAAAGCTACCAATGGCTATGGACTAGTTCCACTCTAAACAAACACTACCACACACTAACTCCAAGTGTGTAGCGGTGTATTTATCTGCAGAAACTTGCCTGTATTTTTTCATATTCTAATTATTTTGCTGTGTTCAGGACATTTGTGGGCACGGCAAGGTCGCTACGCACACCGTGGACACAGCACCTGAAAAAACCCGCCACAAATATAACAGAGTGAAGCACCAAGCAGACAAGGCTTGTTCCAAAATGAGACTGGGGTTGGCTTTCAGTTTCACTTTCGCTGGCTAAGTTTACAAGTAGTAGTCCTGCAAGTCCTGCATAGTTTACCTTTAAATACCACGTGGCAATGTGGGGCTGAAAAATGAAGCTAACAAGGAAGTGTCAAAAACCGCAGTTCCTTTAATGGCCACTGGAGGCTGACTCCAGAAGTGAGTCAATCCCCATAGACCCCCATGATATAAACATGTTTACAGCCTGGTACAAAAACAATTTGGTCTCTATAGCTAATTTTTCTTCCAGACAGCTATACATGGGATGAATTTATATAAATCACCTGTTTACATTTTAACGAGGCTCAAAGTTATGCATAAGGGTGTGCCACTTTGAGTGACAGGCTGTCAGACGAAACTATCCTCAGCTTCTCAGTCAGATCCACGCCTCACTCCTGCACAGCTCCAGCCTCTCGCCCAAATATGGCTTCAAAAAACCAAGATGGCGACGGCTGTAATGCTGAACTTGAGGCTTTAAAACGGCAGCCCACAAACCAGTGGGTAATGTCACAGTAGCCATGTCCATTATTTTTACAGTCTATGTTAAATACCGAACGCACAAACTATTGAGAAGCATTAAGGCCTTATGTGCTCTTATAAAACCTATAAAGAGGGAACACTTGCCTGGAGGAAGCACTTATCGGGCTTCCTGCTGTTACTGTGAAGCCAGTGGAAACCCTTTTGAAGCTCTTTGCTCTTTTACTTAAAGTTTCCATATTTTTTTAAAACTTTACCTAAAAACAAAAGTAACAATGTCCTCAGCTCCCGGCCCATCCCCTCCACTGATGATAGTGAAACAAAAATGTGAATCCAGCAGTGCAAAGACAGGATCCCAGTGGACACAAAGCCTCTAACCACCCCTCTGAAATAAGCAGAGATACAAGGAGAAAGGAGCTGAGCTAATAACCACCTGCTCTGTTCTGTTAATTATTGTGATTTGGATAGACTTTGAACACCCTGCCTCAACTTGGAGAGGAAATTAGAAGTTTCCTATAGCAGCATGAAGTGTCTGCATGAGATACAGAGGATCTCAAATTCTCAGCTGTGGAAGAGTCACATCTGCGGCGTCAGTAAATCTACACCTCTCAGCACTTTCAAATGAAGTTGTAAGAAATGTCTGGTTTAAACTGCTTGGTGTGTTTTCCCTTAATAATGCAACACACACTTCATCCTCTTATCTCTCTCTGCTGAGACACACGCACAAACAAAAACTGCAGTTTTATAAGCTCCTTGGATTTTCTTTGTCTTGTCTCACAGCTCAGCTTGCATCCCTTCACTCCCGTCATCTGTACTGTACATGAAAACCAAACAAACACAATCTGTGCTGCTTCCTTGCAGGGTCAGACCAAAGTGAAGCGTGCTGGTCATTGCTGTGATGAATGCGCCGCTGCCAAGGGAAGCTGCCTGTACGAGGGCGCGGTGCGGTACCACGGGGACATGTGGAACGGTACAGGCTGTGAGTTCTGCACCTGCAACCGGGGTCAGGTCCTGTGCCAGAGGGCCGAGTGCAGTCGTGTTGAATGCCCCCAGGTGAGCCTAAGATAACGCGTCTTCATTATAAACACAAAGCAAATCTGACCTCATATTGGGAAACTATAGACTTCAGTTTTGGTGTCACAAAAATTTCTTTGCAGGCATAGCTCCCCTCAAAGGCTGGAGGAGAATCATTGGTTTGATCACATTTCCTGTAGCCAAGCCAGAGAGCCAAAAAGTTGAACCTAGCTAAACTTAAGCCACAGTGTCATCCAGCAGCACGTTCCTGGTGAAATACCTTCTAACATGAATGTCACTGGTCTGCTGCTTACCTGACAAATACTAAGACAGAAATTAAAATGATTTCTAGTGTGACAGCCAGAGTTGTTTGATCTTGTGTTATAATATTGAAAATTGTCGCACACAATTCTGGTGTTGGATCAGCCTTCAGACTTATGGATATATTTCTCAAACTGAACTCCCCGGGAACAAATTTTACCTTCTCACCAGCCACTTGAATTTTCTTTATTCATGGACTCATCATGGCCAAGTTGGTTTTATTAAAGGCACTTGGAAAGCTGCTGCTACGTAACGATCAGCATGTGTTATGACAGGCTGCCTTCATCCTTGGCAATGTTGTTTTTAATTTATTTCCTCCTCAAGGTTTTTTTGGGGAGGTAGTTCATCATTATCCAAATGGAGGATCTAAGGGTGTTGTATGTTGAACTGAATGTAAAGGCAAGTTTGTTGTCTTGGGTTATACAAAATAAATGTAGTCTTAAGTCTAGTGAAAATGTCACGAGGTAAGATATTGTTTTTTTATAACTCATCTGCGTACATAAAGTTCAAGGCTTAAAGTTGCACATAATTAAGGGCTGGCGTCTTTAAGTAAGAGGCTGTCTGCCGGTAGTGTCCTCAGCTTCTCAGTCAGATGAGTCAGATCCACCCCTTGCTCCTCCACAGCTCCACCCTCTCACCTAAATATAGTCACTTCTGGTTCCAAAAACAAGATGGCGGCGGCCGTAATGCCTGACTCGAGGCTTCAAAATGGGACCAGTGGGTGATGGCAAGGTAGCTACGTCCATTATTTTACATTACAACCCTTGTTTACCTTTATTGTGCGGCGGCAACCTCTAGTGGTCATAGTTATTATGACAGGAGCAAAGGAGGAAGTCAGGTGACATAGTGCAAAAAGGAACAAAGCGTGACGTACATTATGCAAGTTATGCAACAAACATACCCAAACCATGATTGTTTCCTAAACCTAATGGAGTAGTTGTGTTGCCTAAACCTAACCAAACTGCGTAAATCACAGATTAACTTTGGAAAAACCCCTGAGGGTTGAGGGTTGAGGGTAGGAACAAACAACCTATAGGCCTGTTTCCACTGAAGAAGTTCCTGGTACTATTTGGGGGGCAGGAACTACTACAGGAACGTCCTCTCACTCGGCCCTCTGAACCGCCGTGTCTCCACTGAGAGAGCGGAGTAGGAGGAAGGTTCCTGTAAAGTTACCGGGCTCTGGATGTGATGTAATCGTTGCGCGACCATTTTGACCGGGGCGACGTAGTGGCGTAGGGACGCTGTTAGCTGTTAGCTGATAGCGGTGTCTGTAATAACTCACTAAACTCACAAAGTGGCCCGTGAAAAAAAGATTTTTTCCAGCGGATGTCTTAGTTACAACATGATTGAGCTAACTGGAGTAGTTTCATGTCGTATCCGACAACGGGAGGCTTTTAACAGATGATGTCCTGATGTTAGCTTTGCTGCTGCTGTTAGCTGTCCCTGTCAGCTGCAGCCTGATGCTTTCTAGACATCGTGACGGAAAAAATATGTTTTTCACGGACCGGTTATTGAGTTTGTTTACATGGCAGTGGAAGCTATATGAACGAGCTAACCCTTGTCTGCTGAGTTTTAAAAATGCCGGCTATTTTGTTGCTTTCTGTGGACATCACATCCCTCCTTGAGTATATCCAATCAGCACCAAGTAAACCCCAAGCCCCAGCCAGGAGTCTTTCGGGGCCGTTCTGAGCACCTACCCCGAGGCAGGGACTTGTTTAGCCCCTGTAAAAGTTCCGGATCTCTGTCCTTCGGGGGTGGTTCCTGCGGTGGAGACACGCACCAACGGCCTCGGCCCTGTAAAATTACCCCGAAGTTCCTGCGGTGGAAACGGGCCTTATGTGGTCGTAATCAGTGTTAACATGCAAATTAACCCACTTTAGCTAATTAGCCCAGCTGACCAAGTTTGAACTGCTCATACTAGCCCATTAGCTATCTGTCCAAGTTAGTCAGCTAGCCTGCAACATGAATACAGTGATGATAGATAAATAAAATAGCTAATACTTTATTATTATTTATATAATAAATATAAAATAATTTTATATAAATAATTATTTTTATATTTCAAAATTTTAGTTCCTCCTTTGTCATTCAAGTTTGCTGGTTGATAACCTGCTGAAATGAACTCTACCCAGTGAAAGTTTGCTTGACCCCCAAGATGAAATTCCACTGTTTATGAATATTACAACAGCTGTTCTTTCAGAAATATTTCTATGTTCAAAACTCTTATTTCATATTTTTTTCTACCAACGTAGCAAGAGGCAATTTTTCCACAACACTTTGAGTGCAAAACAAGATGAAGCTCCACTTACAGTTAGTCAGCGTGAATCAGCAACGTGACACCCTGACCTGTATGAATACATAGATAATGTGTGTAACCCGAAGGGGTCATGTAGAACTTGCTGAACTTGCTGCTTTATTAATAATTAGTGTGGCAAATAATCTTTGGACCCTGATTCCTCTCCTGCACGCTCCACCTGCTCCAACCTTTTCTATCAAAGTTCTCTTATCCCCCAAAATTCAACATGTCAGCACCCAGAAATCCCATTTCCTGGCCTTCAAGTGTGCCACTAAAAAGTTAATGGAAGATGTCGCAGTTACTTTGTTCACAGTTTCAGTGTAATTTGCTGCAGTGAAATGTACCAGTTCACGAGGTCTGATGTAACTATCTCCATTGATACTTAGGAGATTGGGTGGAATGGGAGAATTGGGCCATCGTTTGAGGTTACAAGGTTGGCTGCCTCCATCGGAGATAATTCACTCAGTTAAGGTGAAGTAAATTGAAAGGCAAGATGAGACCATAATGATCTGTGTGGAAGCTGAGTACAGCTGCAAAAAATAACAGGGGTTAAGTGAAGTTGCACTACAATTACAGCTCTGGAAACTGTCTGGCAACATGAGAAAATATCACTTACTCCCAGCTACACATCAACCTGATGCCACACTTTCCCTGAAAGCATCACATCTGTGGACTCAGTGATACCATAACCATGTCAAGCCAGCCTCAAATGAACATGACAGCAGCATCCGTGGTCGCCTTCATGTGAGGACATGTTATCTGGCCCAGTTAGGAATGTAGGATGTTGGACGTGGGAGTTTTTGTGACAAAACAAACACGGCATTTGTTAAGGTTATCAGCCGGTGTTCCCATAGTTACTCTTAGTCCCAAAAATGACCCATTTTGAGCTCTGTGCCGTGTCGGCTCAACACCTCTTCCAATGTTTTCTTGCATCAAGCAGATTTAATGATATTACTTTAATAACCCCTGCCACAGCCAAATAAGCCCTCATTAATCATGCTGTATGGTGATAATTACAGCTGGTAAGTGTCATTAGCCATAAGTAGCATAACTGGCATTTGTCCAGCTCTGAATTGAGCAAGGTCACTCTGCTAAGAAGATCACAGTCATGCAGTTCTCACCCTGTGTGTGTGTGTCAGTGTGCAGAATAAGTAAGAGAAGGTTATGAGATTAATGACATATGTGGGTCAACAGGCAGAGAGAGGCGCTGGGGAGCAGTGATTGGGGTTATTATTCCTTATTGTGCCATGTGCGCTGAAAATGTGCTGTAATGGTCCTGTGAGGAGGTCTTATCATTAGCAAACTGCATTAGTGGCATATTGCCATTGTAATGTGCAGAGCTTATAACCCCCAACTATATATTTTTCATGTTTAACTCTTCTTAAAGGATTACAAGGTCTGAGCAGATTGTGAAAAGCTTTTAAAAGCCAACAAAATCAAAAATACATGGTGGGCATTTTGGAAAACAGGGCAGATTTTCACGCTGCAATAATTACATCATGGAGATACAAGGTTTCCAACCAAGGAACTGCTGGCAATGCTGTGTAAACATAAAACATCAGCACATGGAGCTGAGTCACATCATTACGATCCATAAAGATGGTTTTGGACAGATATGCCACAAATTTGTCTCTCTTCTCTTTTCAATCTGATCACAGTGTTTCCCACAGAATTAGAAGGTGTTTTAGTTTCACCTTAACTGCGCCTCAGTTTTTGCTGCTCCATCTGTGTCAAGAATGTGGAGCAATGAAAAACTGAACTGTATATATATTCCATCAGCGTACTTAATGAACAGTCCAGCTCCAAAAATAGAAAATCAAAATAGGGATTCACGATGATATTGGAGCGTCATTAGTATCGGCTTCTTCTTCTTCTGGTGTGTATCCTTGGACCTTCAGCTCCGTTGAGCCAAGCCAGTCCAGTGTGTCATTGTCCTGGTCAATTACACCACGATTGCCTTTCAGTGGCTGGTATTTGGGGCAGCTGGTTATCATGTGTTCCACAGTTTGTAGTGGATCTCGGCATTCGCAGAGGGCACTGTAAACTAGACCCCATTTTTGAATTGCTGGCCGGGAACATCTGTGGGGTCTTCATTGTAGTGGTGGAGCCTTAATGGCCTTAATGGTTCTGCTGACTTCTACGGGTCCCTTGGTCCCTCCATCTTGCCTTGACCCAGGCAGCCTTGGAGGTATCAGATGGTGTTGTACGGAGTTGCCCGCTGTGGTTTCTCCATAGCAATCTTGTGGAGGAGGTGGGATTCACTCGTATGTGCCTTTTGAGCGAGGGCCAATATGGCTGCTTTTTGTCTGATCTCTGCTGGAGCAATTCCAGCAAGGACAGGCAGTTGGTTTGTTGGGGTGGCTTGTAGACATCTGCAGACAGTCATTAGGGTGGAGTTGAGTGCGGTGTCCAGCTTCTTGGCACGGGGGCTACGGCACCAGACTGGAGCACAGTACTCGGCGGATGAAAACACCAAGGCCCTGGTGGAAATGTGCAGTGTCTTTGTCGTGACTCCCGATGTGAAACCAGCTACAGATATTATAAGGTATTGGCTGATGGAATTGGCCAAGAGGCTTTTTTGGACAATTAATACTACAGTTAGTATCACATACATTGAAAAGTGTTGTGTTTCTTGTCTCCATGTGCTGGTGGGCAATCACGATAAGCGTATGCATGCATCATATGATGTTAATTCCACTACAGAAGAGACTTGATGATCACTACAGTTAGGGAGGGAAAAAAGTGGATATATCAATATCGGTGTCAATATTGGTCAAATGAGTTGTTACATATCAGCATATCGGATATCTGCAAAAAATTCCAGCATCCCTACATCCAAACGTGGCACAAATGTTTTGATCTTGGCGGCCCCCCACAAATAAATGAATGTGTGGGAAACTCTGGTACACATGAACACATGACTCTCTCTATGCTAGTGGTTCCCAACTGGTGGGTTGCGGTCCAAAAGGGGGTCACAGGCCCATTCTGAATGGACTGCAAGTGACTTGAACACGTGTGGAATTTGTAAAAAGACACACTTTATTTTGAAATACAGTAACTTTCCAGCACAGAGCTTTTATTTTGAAGTGCCCTTTTCTGCTGTAGAGTGAGTGACTAACCAACAACTTAACAGAGACAGCTAACTAGCTCGATGACATGATCTTCTAAGGGGAAATCTGGACCCTGTGGCTGAACCAGTTGGGAACCACTGCTCTAAACTTTTAATTTTTCATCTTAAACCTTGAGTGCTTGAGACTTTCTGTCCTCTTCTGTTTAAAAAAAATCAGGTTTTTAATTGCTTTATGCCATTTCTCTCAGTTTGAAGACGACATCAAAAAGTTTTATTGTTGCCAACTTCAAGTCATGCCTTGCTCTGTTAATACTGAAGATGCCATTTCTCAAATGTGATGATGTTTTGTATCTTGGCAAGTAATTGCACTGCGACGTATTACAACTGAAGCGTTTGAAATTAATAATAATGAATGTGCATTTTCAGTTAAGTTTTTCTGACTGAAATGAACTGAATTTAAATTGAACAGAAAAGATAACTGGAATAAGTTCAGATAACCGAAAGGAGGAAAAACAAAGTCAAGTGTGATGAACGGAGTTAGAAAATTACCAGTTTGAATTAGATGTTACACAACCACTGCTTCTGATGATTTATTGTGTTAATGTGAAACAAAATTTGTCTCAAGTTTCTGATTATAAAGCTGCAGTAAGTGGAGTAAAGTCTGGTGTTCTTACACTGTGGCTCTATCAGCTCCTCTTGCACTGTGTTCTGCCTCATGGTGATTTTCTCTGTGGTTTTAAATCTAAATATATATATTTCTGTTTTTTAGGGATCAGAGGTCATTCATCCGCCGGGGAAGTGCTGCCCAGAGTGTTCCTCTGTGAAACCCTCCTGTCTGTACAGGGGGGAATCCTACAAGGTGTGTTTCATCTGACTTTTAGTGTGTTTGCACATAAGCATGAGAGGAAAATTGCAAAATCAGGCGAGAAATCCAAACTGTGTGGGAGAGACAAAGACACCACAGGGCTTCTGTAAACTCTCTATTCTCAAAAGTAAAAAAGAAAGCAAGTGGCATAAAGTCTCACTGCAGAGGGGGCTGCTACACAAACAACCAAATACATCAATATTTGGCTGGCTCTAAATATATAAGTACAAACACTGGGAATTTAAGTAAATGTGTATTTTAGGGGAGAGCTATCAGATTACTTTGGGCTGTTAAACCCGTAACAAGAAACTGTCTTATTATTCTGGTGTCAGCTTCATTATTCATAGGCTAGTCCTGGAAACCCAGAATGCAAAGGCTTTAATTTTTGACATTTTCAGCCAAGAAGGAATGCTCATTAAATGCTGCAGGATGGTCAGCCAAGGTCGAGGCTGGGAGCGCGTGTAGAGAGAGCTGTTATCCTTTTCCAATAGATTTTTCTTTGTCTCCCGGAGGAATCCATTTTAACAGCAGTAAACAAAGATATATGCTGCATACTTATTCTGCACCTACACACATCAACACGCGCATTTCTTCACTCACGCTTACAGTTCGCCTGTGAGGTTGAAAGAGCAGGTTTGTGACTAGATTATTACTGGTTTAACTTCCCGAGTGACAAAAAGAATCACAGAGGGGGAAAGTTAATGAGCAAGAATAATAACCTATGTTTATGCACATTAACAAGCTATTTCAAGCAGATGAAAAGAAATTATTACAGTGTTCACTTGTCTGTTTCAAACTTGATTGCCTCGAATGAGAAAATCGTTAAAGTTGTATTAGTAGATAATGAAATTCAGGTTGTTGTAGTTTATTAAAGGTATACGTGCAGGATTGGCCAGCTAAGGTATATCTACACAGCACTGAAACTTGGCTCCTCCCTCCCCCATTTGTTGTAATAGAGAAGCTGATACTTTAGCAAGCTGAGCTCACCACTGGCACTGACATCATCGTCACATCCATGTCAAGTACAAAGCCAACTCCAGATCCACTCTCATTTTGGAACAAGCTTTTTTTTTAGCTTGCTGTTTTGCCTTGCCAAATTTGCGTGCTTTTTTTGCGCTGTGTCCGCGATTTTTGTACCTTCTTCTTGAGGCATTTTCGGACCAGACAGTTCTGGGGACACCCTGAGAGGAACTGGCCACTGGTGAGCTCCCCAGAGAACTACATACCCTCAAGGGTTTGCATAGGCATGGCATCTATTGCACGTCTGTCCGTCCTGGAAGAGGGATCCCTCTCTGTTGCTCTTCCTGAGGTTTCCACCATTTTTTCCCTGTTAAAGGGGTTTTCTCAGGGAGTTGTTCCTTATCCGCTGTGAGGGTCCAAAGGACAGACAGATGTTGTGTGCTGTAAAGCCCTCTGAGGAAGATTGTGATTTGAGATATTGGGCTTTATAAATAAAATTGAATTGAATTCATACCACCATCAAGAATGCTGAAGTAACATATTGCAAGCTGGCTGGCGGTTGTAATAGCACCCTCACTTTCACTTTGACGAGTCAAAATGGTGTTGTATTTTCACCATCCCATATATGCCCAGTAGAACCTGGACATCACCGTCAGGCCATTATTCTGTGTTTTCTTTTTTTTTCTTCTTTTCATTACGAGCTCTTGTTGCATTTTGTATTGTCCATTGTTGACTGTTTTTTTTAAAATGGTGTTTTCTGTTGCTGCATTGGCTGTGTTCGACCAATTACCAAACAGCTATGTCACTCATGGTTCCTGTTGTGCTGGAAGAGTACCTACTCTAAGGCCTTGTTTACACGGATACCGATACAAATAAAAATGGATTTTTATTTATCCCGTTCAAAAAAAAAAAATTGGGGTTTACAAGATCAGTTTTGAAAATGATATCCCTGCTGCAATTAGCATGCCAGGCCAGTAGAAGAACGCTCTGCGCATGCACAGTGATTTGTTTTCCTCTTGGGGATAAAAACAATGATAAACTACATTTTAACCTTATGTAGCATAGTTAGCAGCTATGCACTTTCTAATGCTGGGCACAGCAGATGTCTTTGTGCACAGGTGTAGCGGTGATGTTGATGCAGCAGTGCTAAGTTCATTTGTAAGCTTGTAAGTAGTCCCAAAAGTGCTTACAAAACGTAAACAACCGCCATTGTTGTTGTGGTTACCGGGCGCCTAATGGGCATGCACAAACTGGGTTGCAACGTCATCGTTTTCCAAAATCTCCATTTATCCTGTTTACAAATATACGTAACCGTATAAACAGGCCCTAAAAAAAGGCAGCTAAAAAAGTCCATCGGAATGGCGTTCTAAATGCTATGATAAGGCCCACACAACAAAAAGTTAAAAAGAAATAATTTTGTATGAGTTTATACATTATGTTTTTTGGAAAACCATGCATAGTATGCCTTTAAGAAATGTTAAAACATGCTATTTCCATTATTTACTGTAAATATATCTGAGGATTTATTAGTAACCTGCTAATTATAATAATTCAATATTACTGTGGACAAGAAAATGCTTTATTTTGAAGTTGCAAGGAAATAACCTGCCAGTGCTGTGCTCTTCTTTGTGAACCTGCAGCGTGTTGGTGAGCAAAAATGTTCAGTTTGAACGACACCATTTCGGTCATTATTTGAAGCCAGCACACAACACGTGCATATGTTTGTGTGACTGTGATAAAGCATACTGAAGCTGACCTGCTATAAATGAGTTAGCCGTATGTTTCTTTCGCTCAGTTGTTCAATAGATGATAGTTGCGGTTCACTGATGTTAAAATCTGCTGAGTCTGGGCTACTCAGTATATTCTCTGGAAGATTATAGGACCAGTGCGGTTGTGTAAGGTGACCTCATGTCCCTCAGCTGTTACACAACGGTGCAGGTTAACCATTTCAGATGAGAACACAGAAACTGAAGACTGCAGATTTCTTCCCTCTGTCTCTCAGGGCTGCAGGTTTTGTGCTCCTGAAATAAGATCCTTGGATTCAAGTGGTTTGTGAATGGAGGTCCTGCTATAAAAAGTAAGCTCATGACGCCTGTTAGGTTTCTGTCAGTTAGAAAAGTTTTGATTCTGATCTGAAGCGTTCGTCCTTGTCTGTGAGCTTTGACCTGCCACCACGTTTTTTGGGAAGACGTCTACATGATTTATGAAACCATTTCACTTTTTGGCGTTAAATCAGTTTTTCTGTGACTGACGTTTCTGCTGCTTGACTGACTGTCTGTCCTCCGTGGGGCCTCTGTCAGTTGAATTCTGCTTTGAAAGTGTATTTAAGAGTCGTGACTGTCAGGCTTCCTTTATAACTGACACATGCGGATTATTAGCATTCAGCTTAGCGCCAGGTCTGCGTGGCTTCCTTTTTGATTGTGATTCAGCTTCCTCAAAGTGAAAATCCTCTGTTGTTTAGTGCTTTCGACAATCTGTCCATCCCCTGTCCAGATATTTGCCACAGTTGCACTTTGAGAATAATAACATCAGCCTCTGCATTCACCAGGTTCAGGTCTAATAAACTGTTTCCCCTCTCTCTGCTCTGCTTTCATCCCCCGTCTCTTTTCCTTTCTTCTTTCAGGACCTGGCTCGATGGACTGATAGCAGGTGCCGGGAGTGTGAGTGCCGTGATGCCCAGGTGACTTGTTATCTGCGCTCCTGCCCCACCTGCCCGCCGGGCACCCTGGCTGTCACCCAGGAGGGCCGATGCTGCCCCGAGTGTCGCCACGGTACGTTGCTGCAAAGGATGCTGAGAGTGTGTGGTGTGTCTGTAACATTCTTCTGCTCTCCTTTTTATATCTCCCTCTGTGACAGTGCACATATAAAGAAGGATTCATTGTGTTGCTGTCAGTAGGCGACTTAAGCAGGTCAAAGTCCGTCTTTTATTTCACATAGACCTGTTTATGGTTTTCATGTAAACCGCATAGATGAAGATTTCTAAGGCTTCATGAATCAACTTCAATCTTAAACTGTCACACTCTTAAATCTTTGATATTCAGATATCCCAAGAGTTATTTTAGGATGAAGTTCTTATTCACTTTTTAATTGTATGCACTTCTCATTTACCACAACACCCTGAAAACATCCTGTTCAATCACATCGTGTTTTGTAGCTGCATTTGCATCTAAGTGTATTTTCCGCCACTGTGGGTGTAGATGTTGGTATCTCTGCCTTTTCTTTGATTGATTTCTTCCTGCATGATTGTTTGTTGTCGGTACACCTGGGATTTACGAATGAGGTCTTTTCTCTTTGATTCTCTGGGATTTAACACAAAAATGTCAATCCACTGTTTTGAGGGAAATAACTGCATGTGAAAATATCTAACAGCATCCATTAGATATGAAAAATACACCTCCAGAACATGTCTAATAATGTGAGTCAGGGTGTTTTTGCACAGATTGTTCCCTTTAAAGTGACTCAACATAAAGCAGGGATCTGTGTCAATTTTATTTTTCCATTGCAAGACTAGGCAAGTGGGTCAGAAATCTACTTGCCTGAAGTCGATTTTTACCTGCCTCAATACAAATTGTTTCTTGTATTAGGAGTTATTACATAACAACAAAGACTAAAGTTAATTATCATGAAAAATAACAAAGGTTTTTACGCCTTGCTCTCAAACTTGCGGCCAGTGGTGGACAAAGTACACAACTCTCCTGGTCAAACTCCAATACAAGTGAAAGTTACAGAGTCAAATTATTACTTGAGTTAAAGTGCTGAAGTACTTCACGCACACACACAACACCGGGTCCTGAATCCACAGCTAAAGTAAAAATGCTGTGTAAAAATATTTCTAACAGTGTACATTTGTCATTTGACCAAACATGGCACAGAAACTGCAACGACTGCAAGCACAGACAGTTTTGTTTAAATATTTAGAATCAGAAATATTTTATTGATCCTTGAGGGGAAATTATGATTCGTTACAATTGCTCTGATGTGAAGAATAGAGGATTATAAGAAGTAAGAACGAGAGTATGGAATAAAAGTGTGTAAATATAAAGCCACTAAAAAATAAAGTTGAAATGAAATGCGCATTAAAATCAAAATAAAATGTGCCTTATGCTACTGTGTTTAACACATATCAGAATAAAATATATATTGTCACTGCGAAGGTTGTAAGTGTGAAGATTTACCTACAGTATATACATCAGTAGAGTAAAACAATACAATTAGAGAAACATAACATTAAGTACAGTTATGTGTATTGTATGTTTGAATTGATATTGTTTACAGACCTCGACATACTTGACGCGAATTTTTGTAGGTCGTGATGAAATTTTTGCGTGGTAAACAGAGCAAATATTCAAAATGATACAAATCATTCTTCATCTCAGAAACTTCAAACGTGGACCATAGGTGATCTGGTGGGGAATCTTCATCTCCATCTGCAGCCGTAGCCATAGTAACACCACATAACCAAGTACAGCCGCCTGCTGATGACCTCTTTCCTCTACCCATCTCTTCTGATGAGCTGCCCAGTCTAAGTAGCACATAAGACCAAGAAAGTGGATCATATCACTCCAGTTCTGAGGTCTTTACACTGGCTTCCTGTCCGTCAGAGCATCGACTTCAAAATACTACTGTTGGTTTACAAAGCACTGAATGGTTTAGGTCTTCTGCTACGCTATGAACCATCCAGACTTCTCCGGTCTTCTGGGATGCAAGATCACAGTTTATGGACTTTTGCATTTTAGAAGAGTAAAAAGAAAATCATCCACTAACTTCAAATCAACTGTAACAAGTAACCAGAGCCTTCATAGAAATGTAGTGGAGTCAAAGTAATATGTTTCCAGAAAATAAAATCAAGTAAAGTACAAATACAGTACAAACTGCTTGTGACAAGCTGGGCTATACTGATCCCCAAATTCCACCAGATGTGTGTTGGTTGCGTCTGCGCTCCGGAACGGCAGCGGAGCCGATACTTTTCAATTCCAGTCAGTGTGTGAGCTTCCACTGGCCCCGTCACAGCTGTGGCGCTCTGGAGCCCTCCGCAACAGATACGCAGGACTTCTATTTTTGCCAGATGCCGGAGCACAACACAGCAATTCAGCACAGAAAAACAAAATAAAACATCTGGTTAATTTTCAAAATAAAATACACAGTGTTTACGGCGGATCATATTTCCCTGCACTACACATTGAAAATGTCATAATGAGTGGAGGCAGGCCTGAAGTCAACAGGTCAGAGGTTTCCAGACGTCATTTCACCCTGTTGACACCATGGACGAGGAGATGTCAATCATGGAGGTGCACCGAGATGTCTTCCTACTACTCCTCTGGTTTTGTGGTTCTGTTTATAGAAACTACATCTTGTTATATCGCGCGATTATGCCTGAATTCGCGAGATCTTGTGGGTCCTTGTGACTCCCGCTGCTGGGTGGAGCTGCACCGCTCCGCGCAGCAAACGCAGCTGGTGGGTGTTGACGGATGGCGGAGCATGCAGCGGATAACCAGTGCAGCCGTTCTGATATGGACACACATCAAGTGGAATTCCGGCATGAGTCTCGCCCACGCTCTTTAACACCACCCAAGTAAACTCCTGTTTACAGGATAACTGAAATCCTCACCTGCACTTCAGCTCATAAACTTTGTCTTTACCTGCCGCCATTTTCTCACAAGTGCCCAATGTCTCCATAGAGATGAGGGTGAGGCGAGATGGCTCACTCCTTAGCTACCTCTATCATCAGCTCTGGAGAAAAGGCAGCACTTAATTTGTCTTTACCACTTGCCCAATGGGGCGAGAGAGTTGCTAGACTTAATAGCCTGACGTGTAATTTTACTTGCCTTGAGCAATTGGGAAATCCTTATTGTTGAACCCTAAAAAGAAGCAATAAACTGGTCACTTGAATCCCTGAGTGATGAAAGTTATAAATCGGAAACATGCACCCTTATAGAACATTTTCCTGATCGAGACACTTCTGAAATATCCTCCAGTGTTGAAGAAGACTGTGACCGTACTGCTCGATGTTAATTGGTGCGTCCTTTATGCTATGCCTCCTGCTCTCGTCTATTACTGTAAAGCATGCTGCTCTATCAAGGTGCTGCCAGTATTTAAATAAACTTTAGCTGCTTGCTAAAAATACTGAATATGTAAATGAGAAGCTGGTTGGATAATTAAAGGCGAGAGGAGGGGGGGAGGGAGGAGGCTCATAAACACAGTGAGAGTTTATAGATATGCAAGGCAGTCAGAGGACAAACTCCAACTCGTCCTTGGGGAGGTGGGCAGCCCCGGCCAAGCTGCTCTGTATGTTTCATGCCGTCGCCTGAGGACAGAGACTGGATCAGTCACACAGAGTCAATATAAACTATCCTCAGTCTATCACTGCTTTTAACTTTGGCTTTAATTCAAGCCTTTATTCGTACCCTTCTTCATATTTACATTCAGTCCTACACAATAATATCAGCGCTAAGTCTGAACTAAGCAGGCAGTGGGGATGTGCTTTGAATCTCCGGGTCCGTTTTGTTGTTTGAAGGGGGTGTTTTTCTCAATTTTTTCAAATAAAGAAAGCATCATTTGAAGTTGAGATATTTCCTGTGTAGTTTTGAAAGAGCAGAATGGTACAATAGTTTGAAAAAAAAAAAATGAGCTGAAAACTTTGTGAACACTCTGCTGCTCCTCACCTCCCTGGGGCCTGAAGTTCCATGAAATGAAAAATGACTTTCACTTTGTTGGCCAATTTTCCATGGAAGGATATATATATATATATATATATATATATATATATATATATATATATCCATTTAACAATTAATGAGTGCAAAAAGTGCTCTTAGTATGATATGGCGTAATGGTGTAATGGTGACCTCAGTCCTAGTAGGTGCAAATGAATTATTTTAATTACCTTACTCCGTTCCCTTCAACCTGTTTCAACAGGAAATAACACAAATTAAGAAATTAAAATGCCCTCAGAGACATTAAATTATGTCTTTAAGGTAATTTCCTTCTGTAACCCACACAGTCACATCACAGCACGTCTGTTTCACCCCCTCCTTTAAAAAGAAAGGCTGATCCATTTGTCTTATTGACTGAAAATGGGCACAGAGACTGTCGGCAATTATAACTAAACAAACATATGTTAATTTCTCAAATACCCCAACAGGCAATTAAACAGTGAGACAGCATTGTTAAGATTTATGAAGACTTATAATTAAGTTTGGCTGCATGAATGAATAATTACAGTAGGGGAAGGGAGGCATGTACAAATGGACTGTTTGAGACAACAATAGTTTTATGAGGTTGGATTGTAGGAGGTTGTTTTGTTCACGTTTAGCTCGGGTGTGCTCGGCATCCCCTCGACAGTCTTCTTGCTCTCTTAGGTTTCACTGTTTGGAGCATTTCTCCTCAGCAGCATATTAAAATGTCTAAAAAGTAAAAACACTGTATATTCTCAGGCAGTCTAATTAATCCAGGTAAACAACAGGGGAAACCTATAAAGTGTAATATCCTGAAGTAGCCAGATGTTTTCACCTCTGATGGCCCTGTGTGCAGTCAGTAGAAAACAGATTTCCTCTGAAAGTTATGTTTAATTCAAAAGATTAACAAAACACCACATTGGTTATTAATGATATTCGTCTTGTGCGGTGGCCTTGCTGTTTCATTTGTTTAATTTCCAGCTCATTTAGTTCATGTGCAGGTATTTTGTTCTGGTGATGGCAGGTTTAGAGTCCCAAAGCTGAATTTAGTGAGGTGTTCTTGTGGTGCAGCAAAAACTAAGAGTCTGGATGCTTCATTTCCTCCATCTCCTGTTATACTAGAAGTCCCAGTTAACACAACTAATATTTAAACATGACAACAATGGTCCCGTAACCATAAACAATGTGCTTTTCAACACATTCTCACTCCCAGCTCATTATATATTGCTGCTTGGTCAGTGGACTTTCACATCTACATATTAGGTGCTAGGTATCCTGGGTGCATCTGTTGTTGCCGGTCTAGAACTAGAGCTTAGATTAGGCCCAAAAAATCCAGCCCGACCCCATCCGAGCCCGTGCATGTTCTGTCCGAGCCCGGCCCCCGATACAAACGTGGACATTGAAGGCTGACTCATGTCTTTCTTTCCATGGCAAGCCTTCGTCATGTGCCTCTTAAGTGTCGAGGTCCCCGTCTTTTTGCTGTCATGTACCAGCATCGTGCTACACTCGACGAAACCGACACACACGTTGTCACCATCGACAACTCACATGTGCGCGGCCAGTGGCGCCGTCAACCCTAACCCCCTAACCCCCCCAAGGTGTGATAAGTAGTTGGTTCGATATCCTAGGTCTATTATGAGGAGCCCGACCCGTCCAAGCCCGAGGATAGTGGCGGGAAATTAAGGCCCGACCCGGCCCACGGGTTTGGCCGGGTCCGCGTTTGGTTCGGGCTCGGGCAGAGGATCAAAGCTCTATCTAGAAGACAGTGTACAGTTTCTGCTCATTAGATGCATTCAGTGTTTTTCAAAATAAACTTACAACATTTATTTACATTTATTTCATTGAGCAACAAATGTATGTGGTTAGGTTTAGAAAAAAAAACATGATGATTTGGCTCTACATTCATACAGGAAGCAAACAGTGGGCTCCTGGGTGAAAGTCCAGTGTTGTTGGACCCATCCACCAACCTTCCTGCCGACCATTCTTAGTCCTTAAATGACATTGTTTGCCTGTGTTTAAAACTGACGACATCCAGTGACGTTATTAACTGACACCACCTGATGGTATAACATACTGCCACAAAAGGATACCTGTGTTTTGTCAGTGTCTGATGCTGAAATCAATGACCGAGCAGCAGTATTTGACAACTTCAGTATAAGAACAGGTTGGGGTTTTAGTCATTATGCATAGATAAGTCAGGATGATCTCTTTACATCAGAGCGACTGTAACGAATCACAATTTCCTCTCTGGGATATTTCTGATTCTGATTCTGATGACTAAAACCAAAATAGATGCTGCATCATTTGTTGTGTCAGAGATCATGGTAATGTTGTCGGTATTTCAATCAGGAGACACTCGTCCAGAGTGAAAAGAATATTTATTTACGTGTGCATGTAAGAATGAGATATATGAAAAGTCTTTGCCTCCATCGTGATGGCATATATTCTTTAGGAGAGTGGTGAAGGGTGTAGATGCTGGTGATGGTAGTGGTGGTGGTGGTGATGAGATGAGTGATGATGAGCTGGATGTGAACAGGAGTGGGCTTTTGATGAGCTGGTCCTGGGCTCTGGATGTTATGACAGGAGGTGAATATGGTGGAGGATGGCGTGATGATTCTGCCTGATTTAAACTTTGACAGTAGCAACATGATTGGTGGAGATATTGTGGCGCAGTTTGATTAGTTAACTAGAAGAGCAAGCACCCATAATCAGCTGATTACAGGAGGTAGCAGGAATGGGATGGAGAGAATTGTGAATGAAGGAAGCATTAAGGAAGTCTTCCTAATTGAATTTACATTGTGCTTAATTTGAAAAAAAATATTTGGTTGTCCTTTATGCCCGGGCCACACTGCCTGCATGAGCAGCCGATTTGCATTGTGGAATCTCTTGTGCTTTTTGTTTTTAGTGCCTGTGACAGGTTAGAGCGGCCACACTGCCCATGTGAGCAGCGCTGCTCAGGTGTGGAACAGCTAGAGAATAAGAGTCTCACCTATTTTTTCTGCATGACGAGTTGTTTTCAGCAAAAGTAGACTGTGAAAATGATCTTTTGATAATCACACTGGCATTATACCACCTTTCACTACAGTTTCAATGACATGAAGAACATATATTAATTTCTGAAACTCAGTCTTTCCTGTTTTTGTTTCAAAATAAAAGCCCTCTGATAAATTTTCAGTGGACAGAATCCCTGCATTTATTAACACAAGGTTTTTTATTGTGATATATTTGCATGACCGTGTTGCAGACAATGCGGTGGATTGCACGGCTCCATAAAAGACCAGAGTACCGGCTTTCTATTTGTGGAAAACCGTAGTTTATAGCAGCTCTGCAGCAGCACCGCAGCAGCAACACTGTCTGTGTGAACACTGTGACCTTATGAGTTGCAGCAGTTCAGCAAGGTTGCGGTCTTGCACTGCTCACACAGGCAGTGTGGCCTAGGCGTTAGTCTTCAACAGTGGTAAGGCAATTAAGGTAGTTAAGGTAATTTGATTTTAGAGAAAGTGGAAAGTAACTACGTACATTTACTGAAGTACTGTACTTGTGTATTTTCATTTCATGCTACTACTTTTTATTCGGTTGCATTTATTTGACAGCGAAGGTAATTTTTCAGATATAAGTCTGTGATAGGGGTCAGGGTATAAAACACAGTACATTGTTAAGGATGAAACAACTGATTGTTTGATAAGAACAGTTTCTTTTTAAGTTTCAGATGTCTGTGAGTTGTTACCTGTTCCACCAAACTGACATTTCCCCTCCAAACTTCTCAAATGGTTTCAAGATTTCAAGATTACATGTCACAACTTTTTGTTTCCCGTCTTCCCTCCCCCATTAATCATTGCTTAGATCTATCTGGTGACCTTTTAGAAAAGGGGGCCCAACTCCCACTAGACTAAACCACTTACTTTCAGATTTTTTAATCTTTACTTTTTCCCTCAGGCCTGCAGAGAACACCTGTGTGCTTTTCGATTAGTCTTTTTTTATTTTGTATCTTTCCTTCGGCTTAAAACACATTCAAGAATCTTCTCCCTAACTCTTTGCAGAAAAGTTCATGCTGTTTACCTTCAAACTTTTCTTTCTCTTTTATTTATTTCTCACTCTATTTGCCTCTTTCTCTCTTCTGTCTTTATCAACTCCCTCTCCTCTCTGTCTGTCTCTATGTACTGCACACTGTATATACATATATGTTTATATATAGGTGTAAAAATGATGTTGGAGAGAAACATGTCGGAGATGGAAATAGAAGGCATCATTTACACCGTCTCGATACATCCTGTTCGTCCTGTACACGTGTTCCCTGTTAATAAGTGTGTTATAGAGAGGTTAAGTACAGTGTGGAGAAACTGTCTGTCTGGGTGAATACATGGTCTAATTGTGTTTTACTGTACATACATTCACAGTGATTATCACGTGTGAATAATTCAAACATGTTTGTGTGATTTCACATTATGCTGCACTTGCACCTGTCATCACCTCACAACTTGTGTGTGTTAATGGATGTATGTGTGCACAATAATGGTTTTAACACCCCACATTATGCATACATGCATGCTTGGATGATTTAAACATGATTTACCCACTTCACTTTACATTTATGTATCGACGCAGGGCCGTGTGTTTTCACTCTGCATTAGTTTGTCCGCCTGGCCGTGAATTTACCAACTGTGTTTAGTTTGCAGCTAAAATTAGAAAAAAAAAAAAAAAAACATCCACTCTTTGCCTTTTTCTTTTATAACCTGAACCTTAAATCTTCCGTTAAGCCTATTAATCATGGCTGTCTGTAGGCCCAGAGGTCAGCAGCCTCTCCTCTCATTGGGCAGTTCACACCCGAGGGCCGTAGCCAGGAGTCATGCTGCGTTTAGGTCTTGTGGGAATAGCTGTAGATGTGAGCCTTCTGCTTGCACATACAGTTCATCTCTGCCAGAGTGTGACCCAAATTAGTCTTGATACGATATATAGACAGTAGTCATATTGTACTAATACATATATCAGTGTAATAGTAGATAAGGGACTTGAAGTATTGCATGTTTGATTCCACTTTATAGATAAGGTAAAATGTTTAATCAACTTTCTTAACTAAGGAAATGACTCCAGAGGCATCCTAATCCGACATTATATCGCACACGCACGAGAGAGAGATGTTTGGAGAAGAATGGAGTCATGTAAAGATGATGTTTTGACGAAAAAAAATTGACTGAATTTCTGCAGGATGCAATCATTACTCCCCCAGAGACCTCGCAACCTAATGTATCTTGGCATCTGGGAAAATACAGCTTTGTCACAGTGATTATTTGTGTCTGACACAAGCAACAGCTCTGGCAATAATACATCAAGTCTGACTCTAACAGCAGCTCAGAAAATGTGCAGATGTATTCATTTCCCCAACACTCAGAATGAAATCACAGAATAACAGTTGTATACAGCTCTGTTGTGTTGTTAAATGATGCGCCAAAAATGGATGTCTTAGGCAGACGTACTTAAATTCCTAATCTTTTAATTTGTATATACAGTACATTTATTTTGGAGGCAGTGGCTTGCCAGTGTTTACTTACAATCTGCCCTGCAAATGATTTATTTGTCTAATTGTGAGATTGAAGCTGTTTATTAGTTTTGGCATCATGTCGGTTACTTGGCTGCTGCACAGGAAGAAAGTGGTGCTACTTTCTGCATCTCAATTTATCTCCAAACCACAGCTATCAGATGAGCTACACAGTGGTGGAAGGTCGCTGATAACATTTACTCAAGTACTGGACTTAAGTACAGTTCTTTAGTTTTTTTTTGCGTATTCTGATTAACAGTACAAAAGATCATAAAGAAATAAATTATGATATGTAATTATAAGTTGAGATACTAAAAGACTAATGAACACATTAATGATGTAATCATTTTAATCAAATCATATCATATTTATTATTCTAAAATGGGCCGTTCTGCATTATAAGTACTTTTACTTTTGCTACTTTGAGTATATTTTGATGCTAATATTTGCTAATAGTATTTTTACTTTGGTAAGAATTTGAAAAGCATGACTTTTACTTGTACCAGACCACTGTGGTATTACTACTTGTACTTGTACAAGATCATCATTATACACTTACCGGCCACTTTATTAGGTACACCTTGCTAGTTCCGACATGGCATAGATTCAACAAGGTGCTGGAAACATTCCTCAGAGATTTTGGTCCATATTGACATGATAGCACATGATAGCAGACTGAGATCTGGTGACTGTGGAGGCCATTGGAGTACAGTGAACTCACTGTCATGTTTGAGATGATGTGAGCTTTGTGACATGGTGCGTTATCCTGCTGGAAGTAGCCATCAGAAGATGGGTACACTGTGGTCATAAAGGGATGGACACGGTCAGCAACAATACTCAGGTAGGCTGTGGTGTTTAAACCATGCTCAGTTGGTACTAAGAAAATCTCCCCCACACCATTACACCACCAGCAGCAGCAGCCTGAAGCGTTGATACAAGGCAGGATGGATCCATGCTTCCATCTGAATGTGGTTTTTCCAATCTTCTATTGTCCAGTTTTGGTGAGAAAACCTGTGTGAATTGTAGCCTCAGTTTCCTGTTGTTAGCTGACAGGAGTGGCATCTGGTGTGGTCTTCTGCTGCTGTAGCCCATCTGCTTCAAGGTTGGACAAGGTGTTGTTGCTTCAGAGATGCTCTTCTGCACACCTTGGTTGGAACCAGTGCTTATTTGACTTCCTGTTGCCTTTCTATCATCTTGAACCAGTCTGGCCATTCTCCTCTGACCTCTGGCATCAACAAGGCATTTTGGCTCACTGGATATTTTCTCTTTTTGGGACCATCCTCTGTAAACCCTAGAGATGGTTGTGCTGAAAATCCCAGTAAATACTCAGACCAGCCCGTCTGGCACCAACAACCATGCCACGATCAAAGTCACTTAAATCACCTTTCTTCATCATTCTGATGCTCCGTTTGAACTTCAGCAGCTCGTCTTCACCATGTCTACATGACTAAATGCATTGAGTTGCTGCCAGGGTATTAACTGATTAGCTTTTTGCGTTAAGGAACAGTTGAACAGGTGTACCTAATAAAATGGAGGGTGAGTGTATTTTCTACTTTCAACTATGAGCATCATGCTCTCTCCAAGAAGTAGTTTCATGAGTAACTCCCAAGTCTTTCTGTGAGGTCGGACTGTTTTTAGATTAACTATCAGTGTAGTTATCAGGAGGGATTCTAAGATGTTCGAGAAATTCAGGCCAAAACATCCTACAATGCGTGCATCTGTAACCAGATCCAGCACACGCTGTTTAGAGTGGAGCACATAGTTAAGTCTCTTAATCCCCTCACCATTATTTCATCAATTTTAATCAAAGTTTGGAGGAATTGAATGATTTTGTTCCTCTTTGAGGCTTTATTGTCTCAAATAAAGAGTTTCATGATTGAACATTTGGCAGCAGCCTGCATGGGTGAATTACTGAATGGTGCAGTGCCTTTTTAGTGGGAATCAGGGTGTGAAATTACCTTGAATTGGTAAATGTTGGCAGTGGTTGGTAAGTTGGCTTGGTCTCTGAGCGACTGTGGCAGGTAGCCAGTCTCAGTTGGAGGTCAAGCTGGTGCTAACAGTCAAATTGGCAGGTGCTTTTTTTTCTCCCTTATCCTTTTCTAATGATGCAGGATGCCAAGTGTTAACACATCTGCAGTTTTCCCACAGAAAAAAATTTCTCATCAGGTGTTTGTCATAATCAGGTGGAACTGTGCAGTTAATCGCGTCTGGATCCACACCTCTGGATCAGTTGTTTTCATACAACGCTGCTGTTAATCACAGCTGTAGTTTTTAATTTTGTGCTTCAGGGATTCTGGCTCACTATGCTTGTGAGGAAATTAAAGTACAGTGTGCGTGCGTCAAGGCAGTCGTCTGTAAACAACGGCTTGTAGCAAAGCGTGTGATTGTTGAACTTGTGCTGTAAATGTGTCTCTATCCTCAAGAGGAAAAAATCCAATTCTGGTTCGCTCCTCAGCTGTCAAAGCAAACATGAAATGATCTTGTAGCTATTCAGGTGGAGTTTTGCATTCAGATACACTCATTTGTTTCCACTGTTTAACATTCAGGAATGAATTGTTTGCAGAGAGAGCTCGGGACAGATGAGAGACCTCCACAGTGGATCCCAGAATATATACAGGAGATTGGTGCATTTCCGCTAGCTGACGCATTGGCCACAGCTGAATGGAGAGATAAACACTTGACTAATATATGTATTAGCCAATAAGCCCGTCAGTGGGCCGGAACATATAGCGCTAAAGTATCTTAATCTCCCAACTTTTCCACTCTACTTCCTCCCCCCCACACTCTCTTATTTTTGCACACAGGTCCAGTTTTTCTAAGTTAGAGAGAAGATGGCAGGATGAAGATGGCAGGATGAAAAGTAGGGTCAAAAAGTGAGCATGAGTGGCAGATGAAAAGAAAATGGATAAGAGGGAGAAAATGAAGCTGTAAAGGAGAAAGAAGACAGAGAAAGAAAATAACGAGAGGTGGTGGAGTGGGGAAAAAGAGAGATGGAGATACTTAGAACAGTATGTTCTGGCTTACTGACAGTCTTACTGGCCATTAAGGTTAAAGTCTCACCTCCATCTTTCTCATGTTCTCTTCCACTTCTGTTTTTTTTTTACCACCGTTTCCCCCTTACAGTCTCTCTAGTTTTTTCTCCTGTAAGTCTCCTTTTTTGTTCTGTTCTATTTTTCCTTCCCCTTCTCCTCATTAATCAGATCCCTCTGTCACATTTTTCCAAGCAGCGAGCACTGTATTTACTCTGTGCATTCACATAATGAATGGAGCAATCACACTGCAATCATGTGCAAGCAGCCACACATATTGTTTGACAAGAGGCTGCATGCATTTGCTTGTTCCACCATCCAGATATGACAATGTTATTGCTGTCAAACCCTGATTCTGTCACACCAGATGCTGACAGGGTTTTTGTGAGGGAGTTGTGGGAGTTTCCAAAATGACATTTTTAATTTGTGAGATGTATTTCAGATTTTGAAAAGCCAGTTAATTTCGGAAAGACCCCAGAGGATATCGGAGACTTTGGCGAGTGGGTCACTGTGCAGGATTGTGATGTTTTTCCTCCCAACTTGTTTCATACATTAATTGTATTTAAGGATGGATTTTAGCTGCTGTTCCCCGCAGTCAACTGGAGGAGAACAGACTGTTTACGCCCTCACAACTCTCCTTAGTTGGAAAATATAAAAACAACTTTAACAAACCCAGAAGGAATAATGTTTTTAGGTCACAAGTGCTCGGACTTAGTTATGGAAAGTCATGGAAAAGTTAATGCAATTCAAAAGAATCCCAACATTATGAGATGTTTACTCACAGTGTTCATGTTTATGTGTTTCATTTGACTCGACTTTTGACTTTTGAGTAAGATTTTGAATTCAGGACTTTCTTTAACAGTGCTTGTAAAAAGGAGTTTTTTTGTGCTATGTAGTACTGTTACTTTTACTTAAGAAAAATATCTGAGTACTGCACTGCTTGTAGGTTACTTCTTAATGAACGTATGTCAACACAGTATTTATTGCTAAGTGCAGTTTGCAGTAACTGTGCTGTAACAGTGAGCTTTTGTGGGCATTTTTATGTCTCCACGCTGGTGATAGCCGTGGCCGTTGGTATTATGGTTTTGGGTTGTCCATCTGTCTGTCTGTCTGTCTGTCCCATTCTCATGCACACAATGTCTCAAGAATGCCCTGAGGGAATTGCCTCAAATTTAGCACAAACGTCCACTTTGACTCAAGGATAAAGTTATGACATTTTGGTCATCATAATTCAAAGGTCAAGTTCACCGTGACCTTGTTTGGTCTCATTCTTTTGGACAAGATATAGCAAAAACGCCGTGAGATAATTTCTTAAAATTTAGCACTAACATCCACTTGGACTTCGAGATGAAGGTATTGTGTTTTGGTGGTCATAATTCAAAGGTCAAGGTCACCGTGATCTTGTTTGTGTCATGCTTTTGGACAAGATATATCAAGAACAACTTGAAGAGAATTTCTTCAAATTTAGCACTAACATCCACTTAGACTCAGGGATGAAGTGATTGTGTTTTGGTTGTCATAATTCAAAGTTCAAGGTCACTGTGACCTTGTTTGTCTCATTCTTGTAGAGACGATATATCAAGAACACCTTGAGAGAATTTCTTCAAATTTAGCACAAACATCCACTTGGACTCAGGGATGAAGTGATTGTGTTTTGGTTGTCATAATTCAAAGGTCAAGGTCACTGTGACCTTGTTTGTCTCATTCTTGTAGAGACGATATATCAAGAACACCTTGAAGAAAATTTCTTCAAATTTGGCACAAACATCCAGTTGGACTCGGGGGTGAAGTGTTTACGTTTCAGTGGTCACAGTTCAAAGATCTAGGTCACTGTGACCTCATTTGTCTTATTCTTGTGAACATGATATCTCAAGAACGCCTCGAAGGAATTTCTTTAAATTTGGTATAAACATTCACTTGGACTAAACAATGAACTCATTTGATTTTCATAGCCAGAGGTCAAAGGTCAAGGTCACTGTTACCTTGTTTGTCTCATTCTTGTGCATACGATGTATTAAGAACACCTTGAGAGAATTTCTTTAGATTTAACACAGACGTCCTCTTGGACTCAAGGATGTACTGATTACATTTTTGTGTTCAAAGGTCAATGTCACTGTGACCTTGCATCCATTTCATTCTTGTGAACACGATATCTTTAGAACGCCTTGAAGGAATTTGTCCAAGTTTGGCAGAAACCTTCACTTGGACTCAGTGGTGAACTGATTAGATTTTCGTGTTCAAAGGTCAATGTCACCATGACCTTGCATCCATCTCATTCTTATAAATATGATATCTCAGGAACACCTCAAGGGCATGTCTTAAAATTTGACACAACGTTCACTTTGACTCACAATAAACTGATTAGATTTTGGCGGTTTAAGGTCAAAGGTCAAGGTCAGTGTGACCTCATAAAACATGTTTTGGCTATAGATAGATAGATAGGTAGATAGATAGATACCAGTCCAGTGTATTGTCCAAGTACACACCCAGGTATTTGTGTGTTTGCATCACCTCAGTGTCCTCCCCTTGTATGTTGACTGGCCGAGGGCGGAGGGCTTAGACCTGGGCAGGCCCACGACCATCTCCTTCATCTTGGAAGTGTTTAAAAGAAGGCAGTTCTTCTCACTCCAGCAACTGAAGGCTCTCACCAGCTCCCTGTGCTCTGCTTCCTGCCCGTCCCTGATACATACCACAATAGCTGTGTCATCAGAGTATTTCTGGACACGGCAGGACTCAGACTGGTTTGCTATAGTGCAATAATTGTAGTTTTTTCTTGTTAAATTGTCAGGAGACTTTTCAAAACGTCGGAATGTGATTGATGTTTGTGCCTTTGTTTCTAAATATAGGCCTACTTTGTTTCTTAATTTACTCACATTTGTGGCACACAATCAGAGCTCTGGAGCAGGGTTAAGAATGGGGACATTGTCTTCCTGTAGAAGTAAAGCATAGCAACAGAAAAAATAAACAAGCATGGTTGAGACTGACACAGTTTTTTCTAAGTGGAGTTACAGAAATAACTGTCATAATAACAGTGAGTGAAATAATAGTTACTGTCAATAGCAGCTGTTCCCAGCAGGCCAGCATATAAGCAGCATTAAGGTGCTTTCCAGTTGCAGTAATCTATGATTTAGGTAATGAAGAAAATGTTTACACACCGGCTTACTCAGTGCATAATGACTTTAAAGTGCAGTTGTTCGACACATTAAAGAAACGAGCCTGTGCTCACAAGTTGTTGGTAAAATGTCGGACCAACTGGGAACCAGTGTGGGCAGGGGAAGCACTTAGACACCTCATCACAAAATGCACCAGTGGAGTTGTTGGCAGACAGTAGTGGATGTACTCAGAAACTCCCCACAGGGCATATTTTACACAGTGAAATTTCTCTAGCACCGCTGACACAGTCTGACTGTAAAGCCTAATGTAGTGGATGGAATTTGTTAAAAAAATTAATTTACTGTGTGTGTGTGTGTGTGTGTCTGTATGTGTGGTATTGCAAAAGTAAATCCGTCTGCCTCTGCTAACTGAGTTTCAGTGCAGAGCCAAATCTGATTGACAGAATTTGCATAAAATTAAATGTCAGAAAGTGTGTGTCACTGAGTAAGAGAGAGTGAAACTTCAAGTCTTCAAGTGCCATCAACAGTGTCTGTCCAGATGTATAGAATAAAATTAGCATGAAATTGAATGTGTGTGTGTGTGTGTGTGTGTGTGTGTGTGTGTGTGTGTTGTAGTTATGCATATTTTATCTTTTTTCTAGGGCTGTACCCAACTTTATACAAATATACTACGACTTGTTTTTTCCATGTAAAGTTATAAAGTTTGAATGAGGCCCAGCAGGATGCTCAGTGTGACAACGGCATTCATGTAATATAGTAAACAAGATTACGTGGCAAATGACAGATCTGAAATGTGCAACAATTTTTTTTACTGGCACTACATAGCAAATAAAAGCCAGAGACTGTGTCGTACTACGTGTCTCTCAGCTGTAAATTCACCACTTCCAAGCAGAGGAGAGAAGATAATGTTATATCTGAGCCTTACGGTGTAAAGTTTCTCCTCCTCTGTGCCGCTGCATCACGTCTGCAGCTGACTGTACCA
This sequence comes from Epinephelus lanceolatus, assembly GCF_041903045.1. Lineage (NCBI taxonomy): Eukaryota > Metazoa > Chordata > Actinopteri > Perciformes > Serranidae > Epinephelus > Epinephelus lanceolatus. Next base: position 4,960,548 of record NC_135742.1, read on the forward strand.
AAGAGTAGTGTGAAAGTCAAGAGTGCTCACTCTGCAGCAAAATCCAAGAACCAAAATGTCCTCAGAAGTACGCTGCACAGCACAAAGACAAGCAAAAAAAAGGAGACGATTGCTCGACTTGGAGCTATCTCAGTCAACTGAGGGGTCTTTGACTGCTGACTGGAATCTCTGACTTTCAGCAGGCAGCCCTACCATTCAATATTCCGATATTTGCCTTGGATGCAAACATGTTGTACTTATTTTTACGCATCTCGAAATTAAACAAATGAAATGTGTGTTTTCCAGTCCAGTGCCATGCAGACTGCCTGTCATGCTCGGGGACTCTCGACCAATGTGAGAGCTGCAGGGACCCAAAGGCCTTTCTCCATCTTGGCCGCTGTCTGTCCATCTGTCCAGCTGGCTACTACGCAGAAGGACGAGTATGTGCAGGTAGGATCAATCGTTTTTCTTACAATGATTTCTTTTTTTGCAAATATATGTTTATTGATTTTAAACATCTAATAAGTTGCACAAACATATACGAACACCGCAACAAGAAAGAACATATGGCATCACATTTAAAAGGAAATAATATTCGTAACGATAATGATAGTTAACAGAATTCAACCATTGTTTTCTCTTTCTAAGGCAGAATAAAACTGTCTGGAAACATGCCTAACACGCAGAGTCTGGGACTTATGGGTAATAAGGGATGAGGTCATCCGAGACACAAACTGTAGCACCGACCTCCAAAATTTTTTCATGATCACATGATCTCACTTTTTACATTGCAGATAAATGTGCTTTGCAAATACATCGCCATGATGTTACAATGCATTAATGCAGGGATTCTCACACTGTGGCACTAACCTGTGTATTTGTGTCTATGAGTTTATGTTTCTCTATATTGTAGATGTATGATTCCAGAATTATTGTACCTAAAATTAACTTTTGTTGACTGCTACCTGCAAGCCAACAGGACACTAGTTCCTGTACTTTCTGATGACTGTAAAGTAAGAAAAATTTGCATTTTTATGGAATAGAAAGTTTCAGGTATATATATTAAATCCAGGTTCTGACTTTAAGCAGCATCTGTCTCTGCACAGAATTATTTATTGAACATTATTAAGAAGAACTAGATTGAAGCAACCTTTAATTTGTCAGCCACTGATTGGAGGCAGAACCTTTGGCTCCACATTCAACAGGAAATACTGAGAGTCAAAGCATTAAAATTTAGTAATGCAACTGTGTAAGTGTGTGGGGCTGACTCTGTTGAATTTTCCTCTTCATCCTTTATTCATGTATGTGTTGGAGCTTGTTCACAGTCACGTTTGCCTGACTGGAAACCAACTGTAGCACCTTGACCGAGCATTGACCTGCGACAGGCGTAATCTTCTTAGCATTTTACTGCATTGAATTCCTAGCATCCCATTGACCTGTTCTCCTGGTGAGCCAGACATTTACTGCCCACAGCTATTCATGAAGCTGTAAACACCAAACGCCCGGTCGCCGTAAAGCTATCAGGCACAGATAAAGGTATTAACTCTGAAGCCTAGCTGCTAATGCTAGCGGCTGAATCTTTAACAGCATTTCCACACTTGTGCTTTAGAAATACAAAGAGTGGTGCTCAGGTCCTGAATGTGGGGATTGTATGTCGATGTAGCTGGTGTTATACTAAGTCTGTTCAACCTGGGAAGTGCCTCGCTGAGAACAAAAATATCTTCAACAGCAAGAGATAGAAGCAGCAGCAGCACAACTGAACACAGAAGTTACCAAACATATAACTCAAACTTAAATTAAATACAATATGAGGGAGATAGTCAAACACCAACAATGTAAACACTCAGTGAGTGTGTTAACATGACCATGAATCACCTGTTTATGAGGCTTATTGCAGCTGTAATCATATCTAAAGATTATTTTATATTCCCTGTATAAATGAAAAATACTACTTACCCTACTGGTTACTGCGGTCTATTTGCGCAGGTGCCTGTAATGTTCACAAAAACAAAAAGGCAATGATGATGAGAGGGACGGGAAATATTAAACCCTACATTATACATTTACCAGTGTTATCACTAAACAACTTAAAGGGATACGTTGCCCATTTTCAACTTGGTCTGTGTCACCACAGTACGGGGAATGTGTGCTAAGGTGTCCCCTATGCCGGCAGCGACAGGAACTCCCAGCTTGTGCTGTGAGCAAAAATCTGTTGGGTGATGCAAAAGGTGGATTTTGTCTGGTGGACAGGCAGGGAAATCTGGGAGCTGGCAGCAAGGGGGGGACACCTAACACATGTGTCTGCACATGATTATGTTTAACCAACAAACACATGGGGTTTGGTTTTGGCAACTAAAGCACATGGCTGAACACCGGCTTCCAGGATGAAAATTGGTGGTTGTTGGACCCATCCACTACCCTGCTCAGACTTCTGCTGCCTTAGCTTTCGTTGTTGTCCTGCCGTGTGTCCTGCTGATGAAAACGGCGACTGGCCACATATTATGCCGACGTGACACAATGGCTTTTTTCTTCACTGTCTGATACCGGAAGTCATTGACGAAGAGCCAGTTTTCAACAACTTCAGAGTGCGACCAGGCTGCACTGAGCTATCTTCAAACCTAAAAGCTGTTACTCTATTCTTATATTACTGTCCTCCACACTGGTGCCAGCCCGTCACTGTCGCCACCACCACATAGGACAGGAGAGCAGTGGATGAAGATATGCAGCCTCTTTAATGACTGAAAGACAAATCTTCATTTCTGTGTGAGTAGAAATGAAGTAGTGACAGGATAAGGGCTTATCCCAGTTTGTTGAAACAGAATATGGTGTTTTCATGCTCAAACACATAAATGGGAAACTCCAAAAACCCAATCATAAACGGGTTATTTATGTCCATGTAAATGCACTCCATGTTACTTTGCAAATAATATGACACAGCTATGTGGTTAATATATTCAAGAATGCATTAAAAATATAAATAAAGGGTGAACTTCCGGTCTGAGTGGACGCTGGCACGTGTAGCTGCCGCTGCTCTCCGGCTTGTTATGTTTTTAAACTGACATCTGGACTTTGAAATAGACCCTCTGGTTGTGTTCCATCCTCCCTCAAATCTGCTGCTGTGATTCCAGTTCTCAAGAAATCCGGTTCAGATCCCAACATCTTCAGTAACCTCCACCCTATTTCCAGTCTACAAACAGTTCCAGTCTGGCTTCCGTCCTCACCACAGCACAGAAACAGCCCTTATCAAAATCACCATTGACCTCCTTATTGCAGCTGACTCCGAACTTTTATCCATTGAGTGCAGCCATCGATACCATCTCCCACTCCATCCTCCTCGACAGACTGACATCCATTGGAATATCGAACACACCCCTCGACTGGTTTGAATCATGTCTCACTGGCCGCACTCAGTTCATTCAGTTAAAATCCTTCACGTCCCAGCCATCTCCCCTCTCCTCCGGTGTTCCCCAGGTCTCTGTCCTTGGTCCCCTCCTCTTCATTATCTATCTCCTCCCCCTTGGCCATATTTTTCAAAAACACAGTATATAGTTTCATTGCTATGCGGATGACTCCCAGCTCTATCTCTCCGTAAATAAAATGTATTAATATTATTATTATTATTATTATTATTATCAAAATTATAAAACTGATTACAAATGGTCATTTAACCTCTTTTGCATATTACACAGATTTGGTTTTATTTTGAACTTTGAAGCAGAAATGAATGATGTGATTCATGGTGTAGTGCTGTTGGAAGAATAACCAAAACAGACTTGTACCAGCTGCTCTTCATAAAATAACCTGACACAATGGTTATAACATCACAACTGTAACACAGGTCAACACTTAACTTCCTGAGTAGCAGCTGCAGTGATCACAAGAGATGAACAGTCATGAAAAAAACAAGTGGAACTTTTTAAAGTCTTGTACTCTCCAGTGTTCCTCAGTAAATCAGGGTGCTTGATAGCGTCCAGAACACGATGTACACCTACTTATAGAACTTGACAATTTGGATGTTGACATTGGATGATTTAGCGAAAATCTGCATTGTTTAATGGCATTTTCTGCCATTAAACAAAATGTACTGTTAGTTAATTACTTCTAAAACTGACAAAGCTTATGAAGATTGAAGATTGTAGAGGGCAGATTATAAATTGGAATGGAGAAACTTTTGTAAAACCCTAATTTAATTTATATAAAGTCATACAGGAGTAATAAAAAGTTTGGTGAATTATTTCACAACATTAATTGGAATTCTGCTTCTCATAGAAAGTACTGATTTTCATTTGCGCTGGACGCAGAGCCATCAGTGGTGTGTGAGGATGATCCTTGTTTGAACCAATATGGCCACCAGTAGTGCACAGCATGCTCAGTCTCCCTCTGTCAGTCCCGCACAGTCTAATTCCTACACTTTTTGATTTTGTGCATGTGGGTGACAGAAACTAAAGCTGCCGGTCTGAACTCCTGTTGATAAGATCGTCTCTCTTGTCATCCCTCTTCCTTCTCCTCCTTTCCCCTCAGACTTCTTTTCACCTTTCTTGACATTTACATCTTTTTCTCCTTTCACCTCCATCCGTCACTTTCACAATCTCTTTTTCAGGTCTGCTTTTGTCCTTCAAATCTCCATCGCCATCATCATCTTCATCCTGATGGCGATTCTGATCTTTCTTTCCTCTGCTGTCACATCTCTTCTTCCTCATCTTTCCCCCCTGCTATCTCTGTGTGAGCGGATGTGTGGGAGGTTTAAAGGGGATTTAGTTGCTTTTTATTCTGTAATCTTGAGATTTCTCATTAAAGAACATTTGAAGTCTCCTCAGTGTGTTTTCTCTCCCGTTCCGTATGCACCGGTTTCATTATTCTGTTTGTGGAGATGTCTGTAAGTAGATTACATTGCACCAAACAGTGTCTGGCTGCCAAAGTGAACAATCTTTAAGAGTCTATAGGGTGTGTTTAATCTGAATATTTAAATGAAACAATGCATTCCTTTTTCCTCTGTGCAGTATACTGTCATTCATCTTAAAGGCCATATTCCTGTTTTTTAATCTTTTAGTTTCTTTGCTGCAGTGATGTCTTTAGTCTCAGATGTTTTTTATAAATGTTGCAGGTTTCAGACAACTCTGTTTTTTTGGCTGGTGAAACGATTAAATCAATGAAACTTAATTTGCTCTTGTTTTGTTGCCAACAGCAGTTTGGGACACGTGTGGTTTGCAGACAGATATAATGCCGTTTTAAATTGCAAAAACTCTTAATGTGCAAATCTCAGAGCTAGCAGTGATGGTGATTTCGACGACATGCAGAATCTCCTGTTTCCTCTAGTTGTATTTACAGCAGTAGAAGCTGCAGAAGGTAAATTTGCAGCTGTTTTACTCCTGATGTTGTTACACTCTCTTGCATGGAAATGATGTAGCTGATTGACATTTTGTTTATCCCCTTTTTTTCATATATTTGCTTGAATGTGTGCAACATGGGTTGATATATACCCTGGGTTTCCTTGAGTTTTCCTCCACAGTGTAAAAACATCCCAGCCAGAGCAGCTAGAGAGTTAAAACCACCCACAGGTTTGAATGTTAGATTTCAGGGTTCACCTTTAATGAAATGCACATCTAGTTTCTCAGGCAGCTTCGCCTTCCACGACGAGGGGGCAAAGCTATGACAGGCAGTCCTGTAACCATGAAGGAAGCTCAGATAGGAAGAGAAAATTAATTTCTGAAGTGACTGACAGTCAGACTCTTTTTCTCCCCCCCCCCCCTCTCCTCCTCCCTCCGCAGCCTGCCAGTCATCCTGTGCCACCTGTTCCAGCAGGTGGGACTGCCAGTCCTGTGGCTCCCAGCTGCCCCTGCTCAGCGCTGATAGCAGCGAGTGCCTGGCTTTCTGTCCTCCTGGTTCCTACCGGCACGACAACACACACTGTCGCAGTGAGTATCACAGGATGTCAGGTGACTTTATGCGCCCTCTGGATGTCATTGTGGAGGTCAGAGTGATGTGTTTTGGCTCAGATTCAGACACTAACAAGGTGCACAAATTGGGGAGGGTAACACTGGGAAAGATGAACTCCCGGGAAAAGTTTTAGTAGTGAGGAAGCCTCGCTGAATGTTGAATGTTTGAATGCTTTTATTTCTCTTGGACAGGGCTTGGCAACCTTTACTATCAAAAACTAGTTGAGCTTCATAATAAAGGTAACACAGCCTTTTAAGTCGAATTTAGCCTATCAGCATCAGTAATAGGTCTAAATGAGCATTGATTAATATGTTTTAGCACAAGGTGACTACTCTGCAGTGGGCTATTTTTGATTATTTGCTACTTTAACTTTGCAGCGTCGTCTATGAAAGCTAAAAAAATTTGTCTACACATTATTGAATTCTCTATTTTTCCCTGAGACTTTTTGGATTTGGAACCCACAGCTAGCTTTGTGAGGAAGACTCAAGACTACTGTAGCCGTCGCTGGTGATGTTTTTAGAGGAAAAGGTGCCAGGCCAAAGACATATGATGCAAATTTTAGTTAACAAAATGTTAAAACATTTTTTTAAATCAGTTTATGGGCTACACATTTTTACAGCTGAAGAATGTAAAAGCTGCATGTGGCTCTGGAGCCGCAGGTTTCCCATCCCTGCTCTCGGAGATTTACTTAATTTGGGTTAAGATGAATATGATTAGGTTAATTCAGATGACTCTGCTTCATTTATCACAGTTAATCTTAATTTGGAGACTCAGAAACCTAAGAATGCTCTATTCAGGCACTTGTATGGGTATTAAGTAGATGTTACAACTTATATAAAGGGAATATATTTTCCGTAATGAACATTTAATTTGACATATGTTGAATGATATTACTAGAAGCCACATAATGCAGATAGTGCTGTTTGTCACTTTATGTTCATTGATATATCACCTTTTACTTTTTCACTTTTCAACCTATTTTTCCACGTGGGCTTATGTCATATTCTGTAAACTATTTTTAAAGAAAAACAATGCTTTGTGGTGGCACTGGGAGCAATTTGTGTGCATGTCAGTGTGGGTTTTCTCCAGATGCTCCAGCTTCCTCCCACAGTCCAAAGACATGCAGGTTAATTGGTGACTGGTTGTCTGTCTCTATGTGTCAGCCCTGTGATAGCTCCCCCATGACCCCTAACAGGATAAGCTGTTATGGAGAGTCAATGAATGATGAATGGATGAACAATGGCTTTGTACCTTTTACAAAATGTATCTATAATGATTCTATATAATCTAAGGTATTTAAACATATGCATCAAGATATGATCATGCTGGATATCCTTGTGGAAATTTTTTTTTTTTTAAAAAAAAAATCTTTCCTACTGTTGTTTGTTTTGTTTTATTCGCTCTACTTCTGTTGTCTAATCCAACACTTTGCAAAAAAAAAATTAGCCGAGAGTCAAATTCTGAAATCAAAATCAGAGCCTTAATATCTCTCAGTTGACTGGCTTCAGATCAGACCCTTGGCAGCGGGGAAGAAAGTGCATCCACAGTTCAGCAAACAAGCAGTTTAACAGTGGGGCTCCACAGTTGGTGCGTCACTGGGTGCTTCAGATAAACTCTGTGTGACTTGATTCCAGTGGATTGATGCAGGATAACTTTGAGTGGATATTGGGACTGAATATTTTACGATGTGACGTTGGAGAGCGCTCTCTCTGGGGTCAAAGTATTATTGCGTCAGTTTTGTAGCTTTGCCTTCCATAAATCCGAGGAAGTCCTTTTTATTGCATGCTGGTTGAAAGCTGTATGTTAGCTCTGTCTCTGCTGCAGAATTGTTTGGAAAAGTTAAGTTTTGCTGTCTTTTAAAGTGGGTACAGGGAGTGCTGCAAAATTTTGTCACGAGTAAGTCTTTCCTTTTCTTCAATATTTCTGCCAACATGTGTCCCTATCCTTCCTCTTACCCCCCTTGGTGTCTGCACACAAAGTCTCTCCCAAGAACATTATGCAAACCAATTAGCACTTGAAAACTGATTTGGAATTGAAAATTAAATGGACTTGTAAATCCCAGAGTCTTAATTTGTCTTTTGGCTTAAGTTTTCTGTTTCATTGGTATTTCACTTGACTAAAGCTGAGTGTGTTTTAATATCATCACTGCTGCATTAAGCTGCACTCTCTGCCTCCTGTCAATCACTCCACACCCACAGGACAAAAACAGAAAGTCTCTGCCAGGAAATAATTCCCTTTTAAAAAACAAAGGCTGTATTGTCAAATCCACCTCTTATTTATTTAGGGTGTCTTGGGTCCCTGTGACAGCGGTTAATTTCAAGCTTTGTTTGAAGCACAACCAGCACATTTTAAAAATGCTGAAAAGCAAGTGAAGGTTAAAACTCAGGGGGTGTAGGGATGACACAGGAGCAAAACATTCAGCCACCACTGCTGCAACCTGGGCTCTGTTCTCTGTAGCAACACCTCTGACTCGGCTCCAAAGAAAAGATGGGCTGTATTTACGAGTGGGAAGCTGGGATTGCACTTTTGTCAATGCAGGAGCAAGTGTTGGTCATTAAACTGCATGTAGGGAGGACTTCCCTGAGTGTCCTGCACTGAGAAGACTCCTAATGAATCTCCTGTCTCTTACATGAAAGTATCTAAGAGACAGAATAGAGTAGTGTAGCAGTATTTGGCTCACACTGTCAAACCTGCTATCACATACTGGCTGAGTATGTCTAATCACCAACACCGCACCACATAATGGAGGCACATGTCAGAGAGTAATAGATTTGTTTGAGGATCATTAGGATATAATAGCTTATGTCTGGATCAGACGACACAATATTATTTCCTTTTAGATGGTCATTGTGTCAGGTATCTTTTCCTTAGTCTGTATGAATTCTCCTTCACATCTTTTCTTGACCTTAAGGCATTTGTCTATTCAACGGCAACCACAGACACAATTTAAACACTACAGCTTACAAATGCATTCATGTTTTATAACCTGTGAAGAGTCTGCAGTCTTAAAGAGACTTAAGCCCAGTTCAGACCAATGATTTGTGACAAGACGAAATGAAACCGTTTTAGAACTTTGCAAAGAAAAGTTGCAACGGTGTGTAGGCCTACTGGCCGGTCTGAGCCCGACGCAAGCCGGCTGATGGTGTCACCTGCAACTCAGCTGGCGGCTGGTTTTAAGACATAAAGCATGTCACCTGTTTTTACAGCCAATCAACTTGTAGTGAAGTCCACTGGTCAAGTCAAAATGACCGCAGACGGTGTATTCGCTTGCTGCAGCAGGTGCTCCGTCCCTGCCGAGCCCTCTATTCCATCCTGGGTTACTACTGCTGCTCGCTGTATGTGCTTATGCCCTGCCCACACACACACACATTCTCATTGATGAATTGGTGCTGGTTATTTATATTATTGTGACGTATTGATTATAAATACAGTCCATCTGATGCTGGTACAAATGCAACTGTAGCCAGTATCTCACTATCACTATCCTCATTCAGATTTTAAGAAGCTACCAATTATATTCAGCCACAAAATAAGTCTGAAAAGCTGCAAATCAGATCAGAAGTACAGAGAGTTGTTGACTAGAGATGATACGCCGTCTCATGGCGGTCACTTCCTGTCAACGTTACGGCTCAGAAGCACAGAGAGTTGTTGACTAGAGATGATACGCCGTCTCATGGCGGTCACTTCCTGTCAACGTTACGGATCAGAAGCACAGAGAGTCGTTGACTAGAGATGATACACCGTCTCATGGCGGTCACTTCCTGTCAACGTTACGGATCAGAAGCACAGAGAGTCGTTGACTAGAGATGATACGCCGTCTCATGGTGGTCACTTCCTGTCAACGTTACGGATCAGAAGCACAGAGAGTCGTTGACTAGAGATGATACGCCGTCTCATGGCGGTCACTTCCTGTCAACGTTACGGATCAGAAGCACAGAGAGTCGTTGACTAGAGATGATACGCCGTCTCATGGCGGTCACTTCCTGTCAACGTTACAGATCAGAAGCACAGAGAGTTGTTGACTAGAGATGATACACCGTGTGATCTAGTTGTAGGGTTGCCACCTTGGATTTGTGAAAAAAAGGGACACTCGACCAAATGTTTGAGGCGGAGGGCTCGGCCATTATTTCCAGTTCAGACTGACCAATGAACATGAAATTCGGACATAGGAGACCAGATTTGCCATCATTTCATGTTCTTCTATGTGCCTGTATTTCATATTAATTTTTATATCAATGAAAAAAACAAATCTGTGTGACTAAATTCTTACATTTTTACATGTATCTCACCATTGCAAGTTGGAAGTTGACATATTCTGCCATATATGAAGAGGGGAGACTCTCTGGAATCTGGCAATATAAGAACCATGATGCTGGGACATTCTGTCACTTCACAGCTGTCCAAAACATGTGGTTTGTGCCAGGCGGACATGATTGCCAGTATTTTTTCATTATTGCAAGAAATTCCATTGACTCATTCACAAGTCAAAAATGTGTTTTATCTGAAAGAAACATGCAATATTTACATCTAAGATCATAGAAAAATAGTCAACCAAGTGCAATGATGTCCTCCAAGATAATATTTGCCACTTTGTTTGCAGTAAACAAAAAAATTGGGCATTGGGGGGGGGCACGTGTCCCCCTCAATGTATATGGTGACTACAGCCCTGTCAGCATGCATAATTAGGCTGCAGTTGTCTGGGTGCGCAAAGGTGAAGTGCGCTTGTCTTGTCATACAAAGTTTGATGGAGTGTCAGCTGGACAATATGGAGATATTTGCATGTTGAAAGCCGGACTACAAATGTGGATAGACAGGGAGAAACACACGTAAGCCTAAGACGTGGTAAGATACGATATTCCTCACTATATGAAGTGACTGATAACAAGATCTGTATAATGGATTGTAAAGAAATTCGTCAGGATTTTATTTGGTAGACAATTGATCTGGATTTATAGTGTGATGGGATCACAGCACAATGATGTGTGTGGTATCATTGGAAAGCTCTGCTCCTGCGCTTTCATGTGATATGCGTGGCATTTCTGTGCGACCCTGCATTCGCAAGTAATCCATCCAAGAGTAATGTGTGTGCAGAGCTGTATGAAAGCTCTGTTATACATCATTTTAGTGTAACTTTACCTTTTTTTTCGCTGTGAAAACTTTCGGAAAGCTACGATTCCGCTGTTTCACGAGATATGCGTGGCTTCTTGCTATGACGCACGGTCGCGGAGAAAAACCATAGAGAAGAACAGGTGTGAATTTGGACGCACTGATTGCACTGATTCTGGATGGACTCCTTGGCCTGCTGCTGCTGCATTTTGCCCAAAAAACGGGACAAATTGTGTGTTTTTCCCAGGACAGCTGATGAAAAAAGAGAACAATTCTGGGAAAAACGGGACAGGTGGCAACTCTATCTAGTTGACTTGGTGTGAACCAGCAGATTTTTTGAACATTGCAGAATGGGGTATTGCAAGAAGTTGCATGTTTCAACTCGTCTTGTCACAAATCTTTGGTCTGAACTGGGCTTTAGTGACATCTATGCAACCAACTGAATACCCCTCTGCTCAAGCCTACTGTAGAAACATGGAAGTGCAGCATGGCAGGATCTGTGGATGCGGACATGCTCCCTGTGTAGGTATGAATGGCTCATTCTAAGGTAGCAATACCACAGTGATTTTAAGTTTTAAGGGATTATAGCTACATGAATAAAAACATAGCTATGAATATTATATACCGTTTCATGATGAGGTCTCAATCCGACTGACTGTGTGCTGTGCTAATGCAGGAAAGATACACAACAAGGGCTGTCTACATTGACTATTACTCAGCCAATCTATCTCAAAGGTCTCCCAGCACTCTGAAGCCTGGACCAATAAATAAAACCCGTGGCTCAGTGAGCTAAACCCCTGTGGGCCTGCTAATATACTCTGAACGGTTTAGCCAAGTGCCTCCATCGAGTGGGAAAGACCTGCTGTGACTCCTGGGGATGATGGGTAGAAATAGAAAGAGAGAGAGGGATGGGAGTGGGTTAGGGAGCAGAGAGTAACCACAATGTGATTACAGTCCAGTTCTGCAGCTCAATTTCACACCTTAATGAATATTGTCAGGAGGATTGAAATTTCAGACCTCCCCAGTGCACAAGCTCCTTGGACAGCCTTAAATAGGATACACAGCAGCAGCATTGCAGAAAGCCGGCTTTGTTTTATCTTACCGCCATCCATCCAGCTTAATGTACTGTACACACTGCTAGCTAGTGTACAAACACATTGTGAAAATCCCACTTCATGCATTTACGCTGCCTCTGTCCCGCTTTGGTGCCATATACTGTACTCTGGTGGCATCCAGTGTAGAATTCCCCTCTCGTGCATTAATCCAACATCCACCCTGCGTTAATACTGCAGATATTTCATTCTTGAACGTTGCACAGTAAAAGCACATTAAGATGGTGGCAGCTGCTGTGCAAGAAGTCCCCCGTCATGCAGCCATCCTGCATCTATCCAGTTCTGTCGAGCCAAACTCGCAACACAAACGCCTTGTGTGGCTCAGCTAACTAGTCAGTAGACCATTTCTTTTAACCTCCAACTGGCTGTAATGAGAGCACAGCCCCATTTGGTTTTTCCCAAGCAGTTTCTCTCGGGGACGGAGAAAAAGAGCCGCAGTGGAAAGTGGGTCTCACAATCACTGCGACTGTAAATCAGTAGGTGCTTAGGTCGAGGCTATTAGGGTGGATTTAGCCTGCGTGAACTCCAATTCCAGTGCTTGTTTGTAGGGAAGAAAAAGAAGGAAGGAATGAGGGAAGAGGTGGAGAGAGGTAGAGATAAGAGCTGACGGCAGTTATTAGTGTTGTAGGTGTTTGGAAGGTGCTGGAGACAATTACAGAGGATTGTAGCATTTCTTGGCAGAGGACCAGGACCACCCAGAGCCCAGCGCGTCCCCGGAGGCCTCCGTGGGTTTCTTTGTGTTTCTTTGTTAATGCCTCCGGCTCATGACTGAAGGCTTTACTGCGTCTGCTTGTGCGCATGTATTCAAAGTCAGCTTGTTAATAATTATGGGAGGCGCTGTACTGAAGATATTATTCTCTCTTCTTTCCTCCCCTCTCCTTTTTTTCTGTCCTCTTTAACCCACTTCTCCCTCCTCAGTTTTTCCTCCCAACTCTAATGGCTCTGTGAGATAGACTCAGTTAGCTTGTTGCAAAAACTGTGCAGCTCCTGACTGGATGTTTGAGTCAGGAAGGGAGGCAGGAAAAAGTAGAAGGATAGGAACTGTCAGGCCTGATTTTAGTGTGGAATATGAGCCCGTTTAGACCTGGTATTAACACTGAGTGATCGGATTACAAATGTACAACTCTAAGTCTGTCTGTTCACACCTGGCATTAGAATGCGTCTCGACACGCGTCTCAAGTGTGATCAGATCTCACTTCCCTGCTCTATATGCAAATACACACATACATCCTTTCCACTTGTTAAGTCCAGTCGTGTTGTTGTTTTAACCAGTGGGAGGTTTGTCAAGCTTTACACACACTTACAGCTGTCAGAATAAAAAAATGGGTAAAATCATATTAGAGAACGTAGAGCTGAGCACCACACATTAATTCTCCTTGCTCCACTCTCCGTCTCTCTGTTTGTCATGAGCTGAACGCATCCTGTGGTCCTGCCTTCTCTCCGATGCTAGGAGACTGCTGCTTCGGGAGTGCGAGCTCTGTGTCTGGGACAGTTAGTAGTAATAGTCCACACGTACACACAGTGACATGGCTAACTGTTTGCATTGTTATTGACGTGTTAAGGAGAAAAAGGAAATAAGACACAGATTGAAACTAAAGTGAATATTACAGAGCACAATGTCAGAACAGATGTTGCCACAATAACAAAAATCGTCTTTTGGTAATTGGCTCCAATAGGATGTTTTACAAACTATTGTTAAAGGCAGAACTTGGCTCAGATGGTGGCTGATAGCTGGGCAGCCTCTACCAGTCCTGTTGGGATGTACATTCCCGACAGGAGCTGAAGAGGGTTGGAGTAGGGTTGTGCTGAATTGAGCAAAAAGGAGATTATTAGTGAGTTCATCTCCAGAGAAAGCAGCTCTCCTCTGCTGTTGTGACCGTGTCTGAGTGTCTGATTTTGGGGTTGACTGCAACAACAGGTGAGCACAGCACTATAAGCAAAAGTCAAGGCGAAAGGAAGTCCATGACTAGGTGATCGGCAGCCACTTCCTGTTTCAAATTTAAAGTCATTTTTTCCACACATACACAGTAGCACTCGGATTCTCCAGACATTCATCGTATTGTCTGACATCCCTAAAAGCTGACACTGGACTGTCTGCTTCAAATTGTGACCAAATTTGAAGTGATGACTGGAAGTGTATTTTAAGGCTATTTTCATCATTTTTATGTTCATAGCTTCAGTGATTGTGTACACTGGGCTCTGAGTGCTGCCAAAACACATTTCTTTGCATCAGTTTTTTCCTGCGGGTGTATTTACTTGTTTCCTTTTTATGGACTTGTGATGGCTTCAAAATGTGGCCCTTAAATTCAACCAGGCTGAATACAATGAGCGGTAGAGTTACTGAGTTATGAGAGAGCATAAGACATCACTTTATCTTCCTCCCCTTTTATTTCCTGCCAAATACTAACCTTCTTTTTTGCCTCCACACTGGCGATGGCCGTGGCTGGAGGCATTATGTTTTTGGGTTCTGTGTCCGTCTGTCCCACTCTTGTGAATGTGATATCTCAAGAATGCCATGACGATTTTTCTTTTTTAAATTTTAAACTGTTCACTAAGACTTGATAATAAACTGATTCGTTTTTTGTGGTTGTAGGACAAAAGTCAAGATCACTGTGACCTTGTCTGTCTTACTCTTGTGAATGCAACATATCAAGAACAACTTGAGAAATTTTTTTCACATTTGGTGCACACATACATTTGGACTAAACAATAAACTGATTAGATTTTGGTGGTCAAAAGTCAAGATCACTGTGACCTTGTCTGTCTTATTCTTATAATTAAATGCGATATCTCAAGAACAACTTGAGAGGATTTCCTCACATTTGATGCACACATCCAGTTGGACTCAATGATGGACTAATTAGGCTTTGGTGGTCAAAGGTCAAGGTCATTGTGACCTTGTCTGTCTTATTCTTATAATTAAATGCGATATCTCAAGAACAACATGAGAGGATTTCCTCACATTTGATACACACATCCAGTTGGACTCAGTGATGAACTGATTAGACTTTGGTGGTCAAAGGTCAAGGTCATTGTGACCTTGCGCCCATTTTATTCTTGGAATGCGACATCTCAAGAACATCTTAAGGAAATCTCTTAAAATTTGGCACAAACTTCCACTTGGACTAAATTATGAACTGATTAGATGTTATTGCTCAAAGGTCAAGGTCATGGTGACCTTACAGATCAAGAATTTATGCATGCCAATTATGACGAAATTTCACAAAAAAAGTCTAATAGGATAAAATGATGGAGTGATGACATTTCATATCCAAAAGGTCAAAGGTCAGCTCCACAGTGACGTCATAATGTTCTGCACAAACTCCTTTTTAGGCCGTTATTCAACATCATAATTCAGGAACAGAAGAGGTTACGTTTGGTCAGATACTGAACTGGTGACTTTAATCTTGGGTGCCCACCTGGAAATGGTGCTGACTGTAGAGATCTTTTGTACTGACGGGGAAAGATGTGTAAAATATCCGTGTTCTCAGAGTCATGGATGTAAAATATAACTGCAACTTGAGAGGTGCGCAGAGGCATAAAACTGTGAGGCGGTAACTCTAGTTTATCATGAAAAAAGGTAGTAACGGTAGTGAGCTAATCAACCTTCTGAATTAGAACTTTCAAACATCTTCATTTTATTCATAAAGTCTCTTAGGA
Organism: Epinephelus lanceolatus; assembly: GCF_041903045.1. NCBI lineage: Eukaryota > Metazoa > Chordata > Actinopteri > Perciformes > Serranidae > Epinephelus > Epinephelus lanceolatus. The sequence continues at coordinate 4,976,342 of NC_135742.1, forward strand.
ACAGTGAGATTATATAAAAGCAACCGTCTTTTGAGAACACTATTTTTAGTCCATGCATCTCTGAAAATAAACGCACCTGTTGGCTTCAATGCAACATTTTGATTCATGACGACTCCACTGTTGTTGTATCATGACCTCTCATTCACACTTCACCTGAGAGAAAGAAAAGCTTTTGAGAGAGCTATTTTCGATTTATTCTCTGAACTAGAAAACCTTTGATAGCTGTTTTTGTTAGGTGTGATTTTCACCACCCTGAGTGTCTTTGCTCTCAAGAAAGCCGAGACAGCTTTAATCAATACTAGCTTGATTGTATCACCTTTTTTTCTGTTACCTGAATTTTGTGTTTCAGTTTCACTGTGATTGTGGCAGTCAAGAGCCAAGTGTGTGAACAGCACAAGTTCACCGGCTGCCCTCCCATAGAGGTATTAAATGTGTCCCTCATTCATAGATCCATTGTTGAAGATCTATTCTTCCTACTGCATGCTGGCTGAGAAATCTCTGCAGCTCAGCGTTACTGAGGAGAAAAAGCATTTAGAGAATCCAATTTTGCTTTTTCATCATGCTGTTCAGAAGAAGAAAAGAACAGCATGCTAGCGAGCTGCTTTTGTGTGTGACGTTGGCTGTATTGTAGTCGTAGCCATGACTCTGTGCTCGTTGGATTGCAGCTTCTCAAATAACAGTGGGGTTGATTGGACATTCAAACATGAAGACAACATGAAAGGAAGTTGTAACTTTACACACAAAGTGCCAACATACAGTATAGCCCCCCTTTTCACAGAAATGTTCATGGTCCAACGAATGAGTCCACATCGCCGTTTTGGCTTCTCAAAATGGCACCAAATTGCAACCTTGGCTTGTTATACTTGGCATATATCTTGGATTCTGATGATCAGGGTTACCATAGTCATAAAATTCCTGCAAAAGTTATGAAATAACTAAAACTATTTTCCAGGCCAGGAGTTCGGAATTAACAAAGTGCTTTGAAAAGTTTTGAACATACTTTGCTTTGGCTGTTGTTAAATATATGTTCATTAAAATCCCAGAACATCCCTGGTGTTATGTGAATTTGGTCCTATAATTTTTATTTTCTGTTCCTTGTATGACTAATCTAATGCTGTGCTGCGAGACCGTTGGAGCATCATTAGTATCACCTGAAAGAAATTGCCGTAAGATGCTTGTTGGCAGTGAGAATGACTAATGAGCGAGTAACTTCAGCAAGCGCTAGCAGTTTGCTTAACTGAAAAAGCCTGGAAAGTGCATGTTTAATAAGTATAGCTTTCGACTAACAACTGATACATGGCTCAAAAGACAGGGAGACCGGAGCTGTGCTGGATGTAGGCTGTGCACCAAAATGTTTGACATCATCAACATGCGGGGAGCGGTTCTGTTCAAGAGAAAAAGCATCAAGACAACCAAAAGGCCAGTCAGCACACTGCTAGAGTCAGCATTCATTTCACGCCTGTGGTAGCCTGGTGAGATAACGTTACCGCTTTGTGTCCTCTATATGTGTAGACAGGAAGGCACATTTCATGTTACATTTTTTGCTATAACGCTTGTCTTAGGGCACAGCACACTGGAGAAATAGCCTCATTATTACACCCTGTGATTTATACATCAGCCTGCTTATTTTAAACAACTCCAAATAGTGCAAAAGGGGTAAAAAGAAAAGTTAGAAAAGTTATGGAAACTTCAAAAATTATTGGTAAATCTGTGTGGGAACCATGGATGATGCAAGAGCCCCTGAAATTTGGCACATTAACTCTTGCACTCCACCCCCCATTTTGTAGCAAAAACGCCTAAAATGACATACCCAAATTGAAATGTCTGTAGCTTCTGAACTGCTCTGACTACATACATGCATGAGGTCTTGCCAGAAAGAAAACTCTCTGAAGTTTCTTGTTAAAGTGTCAGAAACACTCTAGGTGATACAGAGACAGAGTAATAGGCCACTGAAGTCAGTACAAAATTTTCTGCCTAAAATAAAATAAAAAATGTTTTTCAGGATGAATAACTGTCTGTAGCTTCATCTGAGCAGGTAAATGACACTGTGGGGCTGTAGGCACACTATCAATGAACATTTGTTTCAAATTTGAAGAAGACTGCTCAAAGTATGACCATTCTACAGTGTTTTTTCCATGGAAAGATCCAGGCAGAGCTCCAAATGACAAGTCGGTCACTCGGCTTCAAAACTGTACTATCGGTGATCAAACAACACTCAGCCAGCTTCGAACATTGTACCTTATTGAAATCAGGTGTGATTATGATAGCTGATGTTGTTTATGACACAGAAACACCATAAAATATCACCAAATAAAGCCATATGAAACGTGAACGTTATGATCCCACTTTCTAGATGGTATATCTCAGCCAAAAATAGTGGTAGGAGTGAGACTCTTACCTTTTATAAACCAGCTACATGTCCACTAACATCTCCACATAAGATTGTGAGTAATCCTTTAACTTTTCCCCTTGAAAAACAGCATGACATGACTTGTCACCACTCATCGCGATTTTGGACTTTGTGTGTTTAGGCTGCTCTGGTGCGAAATACATCATAAATAAAAGAAAAACAATGAATGAAAAGTAGAGAGCTTACTGAATCTGGCAATACCAAACATCACATGGTTTGATGACGTAGTGCGCCTGGGAGATACCATTTAACAGAGGAGGAGGGGAGTGAGGACGTCGGCGTCCTGGTGGAGTTAGAGAGGTTAATCAAATACAGTGTTTTTAGCAGGAAATAGTAAAACCTTCCATACATACATCCTGCCTAGGGCCTCTAAGCCTCTACTAATTTTGGATTTTTCTTTTCCATTTTCAAGGGACAGTAATGAAAAATATCTGTTTTTGCCTTTTAATCATTTGGATCTGTTGTTTTGTCTGTGCCTTTACCAAATTGTTCTGGGTTCTTCTTTGTCTGATCATACTGAATCCTAAAAATAGCATCCCACATAAGATAGGTGAGAATGACGAAACTCCTCGTGGCAGAGAACTTCTCTCAGTGAACCCAGTGGAAATATTTTACAGAATGTATTTTTTGGTGTCAAAAAGCATATTCATTAAGTTTGAACAAAATCTCAAATGTGAACAAAAACCTCTTTCTGACAGTGATACAGGCATTTTGCTTTCAATGATCACGTATCAGAATAACAGAAAAAATTGATTCCAATATAAATATTCTGTTCCCAGTTTCATTCCAGTAATGGAGATTTTCACAAAAAAATATTTATCTAATTTATTATTTATTTCACATTTTTTCACTCTTTGCAAAGCTGCTTTCTGCGTGCTCAGTTTAATTGCTGAATCTCTCATCCCATCTCGTTTTATCACTCAAGGTTCAGGGGGCGCTGTGAACCGCGGCGGCGCAGTAATAATCGTGTGTCCCCCGCCCGTCCCAGAAGGACAGAGAGCGAAGATTATCCGCTGCACCGTGTGACCGTGCATTCATCTCAACCTCCCCTGGTTTATGCAGAGTAGGCTTTAGAGGAGGTTTTTGGCAACTGGCCTACTAGGATTACATTCGCTGATAACTTAGCACTTCAGGCTGCACAGAAAAATAAATTGCTTTCCTGCGAGGGGCAAGGTAAAGGACGTGTAATCCTCTTGTTGGCCATAACCATTTTTGTAGAGGGGGTGTGTGTGTGTGTACTGTATGTGTGTATGTGTAGTGACCCACACATATAAATGTGGTCACGTCTTTTATAAAATGCCTATAGATGCATGTTTTGTGTTTTTGCTTCATCTGCAAGAAGAATAGTTGAGAAATGTCCTGCATGTATTTTGCAGAAAGGGGCAGTGCAAATTATTTGAGTTCCATTTAGGCTCGAAATGTTTTAACTTTGGCATGTGTAGTTTAGTGAGAGATGAATGCATGATTGACAGCCCAGTTGGCATTATAAAACATTGGCAATGTTTCCACAAACTATGGATTACATTTGTATATTTGATCTGTGTGATGTAAATCAGATTACAAAATGAGCTGAGATGCTAAACAAGAGGAGATGGTGACACCCAGGTGAGACGGCTGCCAAGAGGCGTGTTTTCTAAGAGTTTGGGACATGTCCAGCCTTGTTGGTGGCCAGCACATTTTCACTCCAATCTCATCACATGTTCATGTTTGGTCATGGACTTTACACGTTGAGACGGGACGTCCAAGGTACCCTGAGTGCGTTGGTTGTTGACGCTCTGGGACGCCGTGTCAACTTCTGCCTGTGACATGCATTGTCTGTTGTCAAGATACACTTTCATTTTCACAGGAAATGTACAGTTTGCATAGTCTCTTTCAAAATGAACGCACTACGTCGGTATGACAACACAAATTGAGTTTTTTTTTCCTTTAACAACAGACACGTGGGTACATTTTGCACACACCACACAGTTGGGTTTAGGCAACAAAATCACCTGGTTGTATTTAGGAAAAAAGAACAGGGTTTGGCTTTACGATCTTGGGAAGCGTACACCGGCCTGGTGAAAGTAGGTGGTTGTTGGACCCATCCACCAACCCTACCATACTCCCTATTCACACTTTCACTGCCTTAACTTTAGTTGTTGTCCCACTGCGTCTCCCCCTGAAGCTGCCAGGTGTTGCGTTGCAGACCGGTTGCGTTTCATGCAGACGTCAAAGGACAGCTTTTTTTGTCTGATGCCAGAAGTCACTGACCAAACGCCGAATTTCCACGATTTTGGAGTGAGACTGATAGCAGCAAAAGTGGGTATTTTTTTTTAACTCTCGCGTGGTACATGTCCAGCGTATTTGTGATGAAGAAGGGTGGTCTTTTTTAACTAGAGGTTGGGACATGTCCAGCGTGTTTGTGGTGAGGAAAGGGGGTCTTTTTTAACCAGAGGTTGGGACATGTCCAGCGTGTTTGTACCAAAAAAAGCAGGTGTTTTTTTAATGAGCGTTTGGGCACATCCAGCTGTGTTTGTGGCGATGAAAGTGAGTCTTTTTTAATGACAGTTCTGAGCATGTCCAGTTGTTTCCAGTGACAAAAGCTGGTATTTTTTTTACTACCGTTTGAGCCATGTCCAGTTGTGTTTGTAGGAACCAAGGTGGATATTTTAAGCCTAAATGTGATTTGCCTCACCTTAACCAACTGGTTTTTGGGCCTGAACATAACCAGATTTTGCTACCTATGAAATAAACAAATGTAACATATCTGTGGTTTGCAGAAATGTACAGTGCCAACAAAGTCCAGGATTGGGTTGTGATAGACTGCCAGATTCATTGTGTACTGTACTTAGTCATTTTAGTGAGACTCTTTTCAGCAGGACAGCACAAAGTATCATCTCATTCTAGAGAGAAGGTATTATGGAGCCTCTCTGCATCTTCAGCACACTGAGAAGACGATGAGGTCAGCTTGAAAGACAGACATTAAAATTGAACAGATTAAAAAAAAAAGGCTTGAGAGAAACAGAGACACTCACACAGAGAGAAAGAGAGATGACAAGAAATCCAATGTGAAACTCAAGAGAGGCCAGGGGGCTAGAAGAGGCAAGAAGAAGGCTGGGACAAAGAGAAGAGAGCATCATGGGTGGAGAGAGAGAGAAAGATGCTGCACATCTTCAGAAGCTGAGAAGGGGAGCGAGAGAAGATAGACAGGGAAATGATGGCAATGAAATAGGAAGTAGCTGAGGAGCACAGAAATTGAAAAGTGGGCCAGGAAACTATTTCACCTGTCAGTCTACCTGTCACATTGGAGGAAAGGTTCCAACATTCACTGGAAACTTTAACCCTTTTCACACAGAACTGAACAAGAAACTTCACTGCTCTGTACGCGTTGGATGTCCAGTGAGTTTGTCATTTATTTAAATACCTTGCAAATGACTTACTGCAACTGGAAGGAACCGTTTTAGCCCTCTAACAAATCGACTATACTTTACTAGCATCCATATTTCAGAACTTAATATAAAAATTTAGATTGATTTCCTCTCTCCCGGGCAGCTACTAGTTTGCATGCATGTCAGAGCAATATGAAAATTAACTTGCAGAGACCTGAAACCTGCCTGAGATGGGTCATCAATCACAGAGAACTTCTGCTGAACTCTCCTTTAATTTGGACCATGTTACATCTTTGTCGACTCGCACCACAGCTGCACAAACTTTCGGCGGATTCGGGTTCTTTACAGAGACGCCAGACATTTGAAAGTGATGTGCGCAATGGTATTCAGCAGCTGACTCTCGAATTTTCGAAGTTCGAGTTTCCCACAGGCACTTGATGTACCAAGATGAAAAACATTTTTACAACTCTCATGCTGAATGTGACCATAAAAAAGAAATGTATATTCGCTGTAGTGCATTTTTTATTAATAAGCCTCTTAAGTTGATTTTCATGTCCTGCTGACAGGAGCTGAAACCAGATCGCAAATAAATCCAAAAAGTGATTTAAAAAGTATTCAACAGTCATAAAAAGTGTGCATGATTTGTAGTTGATGGGCTGAAATATGCAAAACTACTACTGTGGTTATTTAAATCACCTACTGTCAAAGATTTAAATCCCATGCTGATAGAAAAGATGATTTATCCACCCACAGGAAAAACTGTGAAAAATTCGATTTCACTGGTGGTTGGTGGCAATTTTTCACCCTGAATGTGAAGAGGAGAGAAACAGAAAGGGAAGTTGAGAGAGACCAACAAAGAAAAGACGTTGTGGTTTGTTGAAAAGTACAGCATGAAAAGTACTGTGGACAGAATTCCATTTTATTTTCCACACATTCTAAATAATGCAACACTAAACAGACAGTGAAGAATACTGTATCGACTGTATCAGGCGTGCACAGTGCTCCACATGCAGCACACACCGGGGGTTACAATTCCTTTTAAAATACAAATCTCCATTTTTGCAGACAGTGTGTTCGTCACCTCGTACGTAGCCCTTTACTGGAGCTGAATACATGGCATGGAAATGGCATGGAAATGTGGAGGACTGGATGGAGATGCAGTAAATCTAAACTTAACGTATTCTTTGCAAGAGAAAATGCCACAAAATAAAAAGTCGAGGAGAAATACAATCTGTATGGGTGAGATAAATAAAACCCATGTTAAACCGTCTCAGCACGAAGGTAAGAGAGCACATATCTCTCCGTAGGCTACACAATTCTCTAAATTGCTCATTTTAATAATAGAAAGTGTTTATACATTTTTAACCCATATCTGGATCTTAATTTGCATTTAAATATATAATGTCTGCAATCAGTCTGATTATGATAGCAGCCAGGATTCTCCTGAGGGAATCAAAACAAGCACTATTAGTCGTCTCTGGGTTGTCGCTTCTGCATGTCAGAGGAAATTTGCATCAAGTTGAACCCTTCATAGTTTCTCCAGGCTGCACTACTGGGAGATTCTGAGTCTTGAATTACAGGCAGGAGACACCGTGATGCTATTTTGAGGTTCCTTTCACAATGAGTGGCAGCCTGTTGCACATCTACTGTGTGAGTCCATACGTGTAAATGAATGGCACATCGTCAAAGTAAACAGCATCCCCATTAAAATATGTCTTTAATGAGCTATCTGGAATTTAAAAATGTTGGATGTGGTGATAACTCTGCAATTAGAGCGACATATGTATGTAAATGACATGCTTTACACTACACACAAGCTTTAGTCCATATGTGTCAGAGTCAGAGTCAGAGAACTTTAAATTCAACTTGCTGCCATAGCGCCACCCATAGATAAAAAATACCATTGATAACTTAGAGCTGAGATGAGCCCCTTTTCCACCACAGGAACTTTTCTCATTTACTCAGGATTTTGAAAAACCTCTGCGCTTTTCCACCAAAATTACCTGGGTAAAAAACTTTCCCTCAACCCCAAACTTTCCCTGAAAAAAAGTACCTAGTAGGGGGGTAGGACTTTTCAGATTGCCTGGAATTCTTGAGGGGCAGGGCTGTGTGCTGAAGAACGCTGATTGGTGGAACACACAGACTTGAAACGTCTTACACAAAGACAGCATGCTAGTTTAGCTGATAGTGAGTTGTTACTAATAAGCTGAAATGACAGCTGTCTGTATGTAGACTAACTTAGTTTGACACTTATCTTAAAATACTTTTAAACTTAGCTGCTGGCTGAGACAAACAGCCCCAACTCTCCACACCAGCATGTAACTAGCCAAGCTGGCGGAGCCAAATACAGGGCACATGCCGAATCATCTACATCATCACGCTAATTTGAATACATTTTCCAGAACTTTGAGGTGCGGTGGAAACGCAAACCACACAGATTACCAGGAATTATTTTACACAGGTAAATAAATTCCTGGTAATAAAATTTCCCCGGAAATGTTGGTGGAAAAGGGGCTATGTTCATGTGTTACTTACAGGTGGTACAATTGGACAGTTTGAACATCTAGGCCACTCCTTGGTCAGCTTCAAATATGTTGCAGCCCAAATTTGGTGAAGATTGGATCAAATTTGTAGCCTGGAAACGAAACTCATCTCTTGAGCTCATGTTTTATTTGCTCTGGCAGATGCGTCTGGTCCGCTTCCCATTTAGACAGATTTCCAGCTGACTTAGCCTGTCTTGGGCCAATTACAATTGTTTATCTAATGTTTGGCGTATTTGAAACATTGACTGACAACTTGCGGAGTCCTGCCCTTTACACAAAATACAAAATACGTGATGAAGCCACTTATGGCTCGTGCTTCCTTGCACCAGGTAAACCATAGTGGGCATAAATCTAGCTTAATAAAGAGGAGCGCCATTAAGGCATTTTTGAAAACAACCAAGATGGCTGCAGCTGACGTGAAACTTTCTGCTGAAGTGTTATTTTCAAATTGTGATGGCAAAAACAGCAGCACTCAATCTTAGACATATTGACGCTACACCATCACAACTTATCTTGATTCTCCATTCATCCATCGGTTAGCACCACATCGTGTTTCGTTGTCCTCATTTGTTGTATGTCTGTCCAGTATTTTGTATTTAATGGCTGTTAATAATGCCAGGTTCCACACTCAAATTCGCACTTGTGATTTGGTCCAGCAATGTCAGGCTATCAAATTTACTGTTAATGAAAAAAAAATGTAGTTGAAAATATTTAGAAGTTGTGAAAATAACCTTCATTCAGGGGTTTGTGTGTCCTTTGTAAATGGTCTCATGGTGGCGCTATTCACACCAAAATTATTCAGTTCTTTTTTGGCATATGGCCAAATTCAACGCCAAATTTAATTGAAAAGTTGAATAGTTTTTAAGTTCTGCTAAATTGAAAGACAGCAAACAAGTTTGAGACAGACGGCAACAGAGACTCAGGTGAGTTGCACAGCAGAAATCCTGTGACACCAAAGCTCAGCATGCTGGAGAATAAAAATAGCTAAACAACAAGGGAAATAAAACTTATTAAATGTGTCTCAAATTACATAACCCTGTTGAGAGTAAAGTGTTTGTGGTAGTGGGAGGAATGAGAGTGTGTGTGTATGACTGATTAAAAAGGAAAAGTATGTTGTGTCCTGGTAGGTAATGTGTGTTTTCTAGATGATAAAAGGAAACATGCAGAGAGAGTGAGAAAAGATATGAATATAGTTACCCGTGGAAAATCTGTTTTCAAAGAGCAGGAAGGGATCAGGAGATTTATCTCACGCTGCTTTCCAACAACTTTTTGCGATAACATATTCGGCTAACTTCTGGCGTCTTCCGTTAATTGAGTGAGATTTTCATCTGCATTTCTTAAATGGTGCTGATTAAATTAATAACATTCTGCTTGGGTGAATATCTCATCATCCTGAAGTGTTTGCTCACTTCAGATGCATTCTGATTTCTCCTAACTTCGTTTTCTCAACCTTTCTTTACCTTTGACTTTCCATGTCCTTTTACCTGTGAACTTTTGACCTCATTCACCTTACCCTTTTTCGCCTACATATCTGTCAAGCTCCTTACAATACTTGTAGTCATATACAAATTAGCTTGTTTTTACAGGTATGTATACAGGCATGTATTGGAGACCATGGGGCATTTATCTAATTTGAAACAGGATATTCCATACTCTTAAAACTAAAAACCTTCCAGAGATCCAAAGAGAACCAAAGAAAGCAAATGTCAAAAGGTTATCACTACAAGTCTTTGTAGAGCTTGAGAAGAAGGCACTTTTATTTATATAGCACATCTAAATACAAGTAAATTCAACTGAAGGTTCTTGGAGGGACTGTCAGAGTTTGTGAGCGCTTTGGAGTTCCACAAGGAACCTTTATGGGGTCTCTTAAGATTGTGTTTTGAAGAGGCACTCAAGGTTATCAACTATTTGCGATATCAGGCTCACTGAAACTTAATCCACACAAAAATGCATAACTTTTGTGACCTTTACGCCAAGCATTCATACTACGTCAGCATTTTGGAACCCCTAAAATAGAGACCTTTGAAAACGCTGCTGACCCTGTTTTAGTTCTAAAACTCTATGGTTGCATTTTAATTCGGACCAAAGACTGTTTATAAAGCTGGACGACGTGTCTCCAGTTACTCCCACGGTCAAAAGACAAAATATCCCAGATATGGTAGTCACCATGTCATTTGGAGCCAGAGTCTGCGCAGTAGCGATCTCTGCAGTATCGGGTTCCCGCCCAAACACCTGTCCAACCACTATGTAGCGTCAATTAACAAATAAAGACTAGACTTGTCAGAAAAGTGAACACTTGAACTTAGAGCAGCATGGTAAGAGCTACCTAAACCAACAGGAGCAGTCTTTGGAAAAACTTATTTGAGTTGTACTTTGAGCTTTTGGTTTGGCCCATGTCCCATCTGTTAACATTGAAGAGATGGGCTTCATGACCTATACTGGAGCCAGCCACCAGGGAGTGATTGAAATGTTTTGGCTTCACTTTTGGGGAGCTGTCATGTCATCTGTTGTTATTGTGCTGCCTATTGATTGGACAGGCGAAAACTTGGACTTTTGGCAACTGTTTCCCTCCTGATTTGGTCTTATCAGTCAACAACCATCAAGCCGAAGCATTATAGCTAAGCCTACATACCTTTTGTGATTTTTATCCTAAATGTGTGTGTACTTCTTTCCCATCGCCATGGCTTCCTCAAGCGATGGACAATACGCCCAGTAGCACTCAGATGTGTCACCATATTTGCTTTTCAACGACTCTGTTTTCTTCAGCCTTGACCTCCTTATATTCATGTGTTACTTTCAACCAAGCAACCAACTGGAGAATAGACAATTTCTGTTTACATCGGCACGTGTATGCCCAGTGTACATAAATGGTCATGAAATATGCCTTTTCAGGCATGCTAGTATGGACGGAGATTATTTCTGAAACTGTACTAAAACTCTTGTGTGTACGGAGATCGTTTTCCTTTTAAAAAAAGCTATTTTAAAATGAAAAGTATTGAGTAAATGTGGCCCGAGGAGTTGGGAAATTGTAGCACAATACCCAGACAGAAAAGGCTGCGACTTTCACGGTTTGTAGAACTTGCTTAGATTTTTACAAACAAACACCAGGCAGAGGTGTCATCTGTCTGGATTTTCAGACACATGCCAATCAAATAGCTGCTTTCGATTTTCCAAAGACTTCATCATTCACCATTTTTGACACTAAGACTGATGCTAACGTACAATTACCTAAGGAATATAGTGAATAGAGAGGGGCTTTTACCAGATGTAACCACATTATATCTGATACTAAGATGCAAATTTGTGCAGAGGAGAGGCATCAGAAATGAAAGCAAATCCATGTTACTGCTCATGTAAATGCTAAGCTTCAAGACAAGCATCTTTTTCTTGGGGTTTCAAGTGCACTTAAAAGGTAATGGGTAGTCTTTTTGTTCGACAGCCAGTGGCATTACTTCCTTTAAGAATGCTTCCATAAATGACTGTGAAATTTGACAGCACTTCCACAGATGTCTAACACAGAAGAAGCTTCAAGACACGGACTTGGATTTCAGAAAAAGGCGTCAGATGTTTGGTTGTAAGTTAAAACAAATTTGCACATAGCAAGAGTCTTTGAACAAACTTTTTTAGGAAGAATTTGTGGACCGTGGTGCTTCCACAACCTCCAACATCTCAGCGTTCATTAAGAAGGGATTTAATGTTTGAGCGATATCTGCTGGTTCTGTGAACTCTATTTAGATGGTAATGAAAACATCTTCTCAGATCATGTGAAAAAGGATCAGACAGTGTCATCTGACTGTTCTGACACAAACTCTTTTTGAAGGCAATCCACTAGAAAGCCCCTTTTTGCATTGCCCATTTATTGAGTGTGCACACCATCTAAAAGGGCTCCTAAATGCACATTTGGAAGAAATCAGCACCAGCTTGTGAATGTGCATCAGAAATCTGGTGTAGGTTGTGAAGTAAACAGTGATCGCAGTGCCAAAGTTAGCTGTATCAGAGCCAGAGTTGTCACAGCACTCCTGTGTCTCCCTTATAGTTTGTTTTTGTCTCTGTTTCTGTGGCATCTGGCTTTAGTGTGTGGGCCGCTGGGAAATCATGTGTTGTCATACCAGTTGGTGTTGAAATTTTTATTTTTTTTTCCTGAGCTTCTGTGTGTTCACCTACATACACAGAGACACACACACTCACACACACACAGATGAATGTGCACCGATCCAGCTTTTTCAGTTTCCATACCGATCCCGATGCTGTGGCTTTGAGTATCAGCTGATAACCTGATACCGATCCGATACCATGGCTGACCTAAAAAGCTATATACCTTTACATGTAGAACAGAAAAGACTAGAGGCATCAGGCATTGATGACTACACAGTTCTTAAGATAAAATGAAACAAGATGAAACAGATTAATGCAACGATGAACTATTTATTTTTAACAAAAATAAACAATTGAGCAACAGCAGTTGAAATAGTGTGAAATACCTCCACACAGCAGATTCTCTCCTTCGCTCCATGACGTATGACGTAGCTCGCATTGCAATCGATTTAAAGGGAAAGGATTGCCTCAGGTATAGGTGCATTTTCCGATACCCGATCCATCTATTTTGATGATATCGGGGTTGATATTCAATCCCGCTATCGGATCAGTGTATCCCTAGTCTACACCCTCTCACCTTTTCCCTCAAACATCAGGAGTGGTGGCTTGTCTTGACTCTCCTTAGTGAAGCTAGCCGTGGATTCCAATTCCAGAGGGGAAAAGTCTTAGAGGAAAATATTGAATTTGACAGCACATAGACAGATATGTTTACTATCGCTGCAAGGTACCAGATACTCATATATACCTTAGTGCAGGAGCGACCAAATGGTAAAACATATCATATCAATGATTAGACCGATTTGTAAGGTTGATAAGCTAATTTAGACTTAATAAGGCTGTGTTACCTTTAAACATATTTTGCGGCTTCAAACAGATTTAATTTTTTGGGTTTTTTAGATCAAAAATTGCTCTTCTGGTAGTAAAGGTTGCTGACTCATGGTTGAGGCAGTTCAGGGGGATGAGCTGGGTGGTTTCCCATCTTATGTTTCTCTCGGCTGATATCTCCAACCCTTTTTGTTTCCTTCATTAAGTTGTGAGTATTATTTCCTTCTTGTTTAATAATAAAACGTATTGATTTTTCCCCTGCACAACTGTTTGTGGCGTCCTTTATATATTCTGGCTCTTGTAGAGCCTTAATTTGTTTAGAGAGGCCGTAACAAAAGCAAGATGGTGGATCACATTGATTACCTGCAAACTTTTGTTCTGTTATTGCAGATATTTGTTTTTATCCAAAAACAAACAAGCATGTTCATGAGACCACTGCACGCTCTTGTTTACAAGGATTTCTTAAGTCTCTTTTTTACTTTCTCCTCCTTCTCTTTCCAACATGTGGAATATAACACACACACTGATGTTGTCCTGGTTTGCACTCCAGGTTAAGAAATATCTGCTGTTTCTTGGTTCCAAAATAATTTAGTTTTGGAAGAAATGCTCTGTGTGGTTCAATATTAGCTGTGGGAACCAAGTTGGTGGAAACAGGGTATCTTTGTCTCCTCACTCACACCCTCACACTCAGTCACACACACACACACACACACACACACACACACACACACACCACATACTGTACACAAACACACTCAGACAGCAGACACACTCTTAAATTTTTACATGCACTCCCCACATAGCTCACCTCACCCCAGCCCTCTGCTCACACAGTTTGTTTTCACTGTTGTCAGTGTTGTCAGAGCTGTTTTCACTGGTGCTCATAAAATACCACTGGTAATGGCAGCTACGGAGACCACACACACACACACACACACACACGCACACACACACACTCTTCTGAATCCTTTAGTTTGTAATTTATGTGCTGTAAAATCCTGATTTTCTCTTTCTTGTTCAGTGTACTTTTATAACCTTAAAAGTTTCCTTATAATTCAAAGTGCATTAAGGGTTAAGGCACAAAGATTTTTTTTCAAACCAAGATTGTAGTTGTTAAGATATTTGTTCTTCCGAGCATCCAGACAGAGATTTAAAATGTACTTGACTTTCAGTACTCCATCACAGTGGCCATGTCTCCGTTTGTCAGTGTCAAAGTGATATTGTTGTCGTGCTGTAATGGAGTTTTAATTACAGATCATTTGAAAAGTGTGACACTGACGCATCATGTACAGTATAATGATATCCATACTGTAGGAAGAAGAATTAAAGTAGGTGGTTGTTTCAAAAGATAGAAAAAAACAACTGAAAATTCACAAAGACATTAGTGATCTTTGGAAATTACTGTCTTTAACATAAAGTTGGCTGAGACACAAATTATGGTATGGCTATTTAAGACCATTTTATGGTGATGATATATGGTAAATAGATACCTACAGTAACTCTTTTCTGCTCTTTCCACCAGGCTGTCACGAGTCCTGCTCAGAGTGCCGCGGGCCGAGCCAGCAGGAGTGTGTGTCGTGTTCGAACCCGGCTGCCTTGCTCAAAGACGGGGAATGTGTTCCTGACTGTGGTGCCGGTTTCTACAGTCAAGAAGGCATTTGCTACGGTAAGGCTGACACATAGACTACTTCAATACTGCACTGTAGAAAGTTGTTGATGCTGTTATGGATGGAGCAATTTTTCTTTTATGGTAATTGGATTTTAAGAATATGTGGAATACTCGTGTTATTCTGCTTGACTGAGGCACTGCCTACATAAGTGTAGCTCATCCTCATGTCCAGTCTGTAGCCCCTTTTACGCTGCCAGATTTTCGGTGAATGTTGGGCCGTTTCGCCGGCAAGCTGCGAGCGTTTAGACACACAGAGCCGGAAAGGCGAGTTGATCCAAGGTGCCTAATTTTCCGCCTCGTAGGGTAGACATATTGGCAGAACCAATAGTTTAAACAGACCGAGGCGGCCTTCCACAACGGGAGGGGCTGTTGAAGACTTGAGGGAGGAGCTGTTGATGACGCTGCACGTGCGAGCCACTGGTGGTGGATAAACAGGAAACAGCTGATAGCAGGAATTAGCGGGCAGCTAGTAGCAAGAGGGAAACACAAACCTGACAGACACTGTAAAGATGAGCAACTGGGGAGACAAGGAATTGCGCGCCCTCCTTGTCCTCGCAAACGAAGAGGCCATTAACCGTCAGATGACGGGGACGGTGAAGAACGGGCTGACTTACAAGAGAATCACCGAAGGACTGACCAGCCGCGGCTTCCCTCCCACGTCACTGTTTACGTCACATGCTGAGCTACACGTTTTGTTACTTGCTCACGCCCCCCATTGTCCTGAAAAAGGCGCATTCTGTGTAAACAAAAGTAGGTAGGCGGCATTTTGTTTTCGTACTGCCGATGCTGAAAAAAGACTGATTGGGCTTTCCTGCAAATTGGCACAATTCCTGTTTAAAAAGGGCTTAAGATGAGGATCACTGTGCTGAGGTTTAAAAAGGTATAACCTAACCCGACCAAAAACTTTTTGTAGAGCAACTTTTCCTTTAACTTGTTTTGTCCTTTCTAATTACTAGCTGTCTAAATGTTTCTCAGAATTTTCCAGAAAATGGACATAAACACATCATATTCACACGGAAAACAAGACCTGTATTGTTCGCGCATGACATCCTGGTCTATTTCTGCTGTTGGTGCAGTAATTGGACTGTGTGATTCTTATGAAACAGAAAATAAGATTGGTAAAATGGCACAAGTCCCTGTGAGAAGCTTCGGCTTTGGCTTTTATCCACAAAAAAAGGGAACAGAGCACCAAACAACAAAGATGTTTTTTGAGTTCGAATAACCTTAAATTGTCAGGCTGGATTTTTTGGGGGAAAAATGTGTAAAAAGTGATTTACAATTTCTAAAGCTTTAAAGAAGCAGTTACAGAACATGTCATGTGTATGATTCTAAAAGCTGAAGCGGAAAAAGCAACTGATAAACAATTATCCGTCTGATATGTGCTCACTGTGCAGCTTCACTTCACCAGGAGTGAAAGCTGATATTTAAGCAGACAAATTAGATGTCAAAGAATGTGCCGAGAAGGTGAACAGAAAACACGATCTGAGACAATAAGAGGTTTATTGTTAGCGGTCAACTGGAGGTGAGGGTTTGTTTGGGCTTGTTTTTTTAGCATCCCTGTAGAGCATCTACTCCACGAGGTGCCAAAGTGATGAAGTCAGCAGTAGCCGAGTTCGCAAACAAACAATTTAAAAAGATACAATAATTAGCAGTTCTCTCTGGCACTAATGAGGATTCAGAAGCTCGTTGAATAAGGAGATCCTGTATGAATATGGATGGTTTCTATTTTTGAGTGTTAAGACGAAGAAGAGCAAGAATAGGCTTCCCTCAGGGCGATGGTGAACTTAGCAGCACAGAGCTAAGCTCTTTCTTTGGTTAGAACCATCTTGAGGGGTTGAAGATCGAGACTCGTCTTTTCCTCCAGCTTATGTGGACGAGTTGAAGCACTCAGTGAGGAGCCCTTTTTTAGAAAATGTCACAAACCTGGGGAACTTTCTGGAAGAAGGTCAGATCCATTAGAACTTGCCAGTTTGTGCTTTGAGGTGTGTTTTAAAATGTCAACAGCAGGAGAGAGCTGAAGGGTTTTAACTTCTCACTTTTCCTCTGCAGGACTCCCCGGGTTAGATTTGATAGCTTTCCTTTCTTGTCCCCTCCAGCATGCCGTAGGAACACTTTTTACAGATTTCAGCCTCTATTTAGATGGAAGCAAAGATGTGTTTGAGCATGTGTGCATGTCAAAGTGTCACGACAGTATGAAACTTTACACACATGCAGCCTAAATTGGGAATACAGCTATGTTAGCTTTCACTCTCTGGACGTAATTTAACTTGAGTTTTTATCACTTTAACAAAAACTAATCACCTACTTTCTGACAGTTAGAATAAAAAGTTGGACTAACTTCCATGGAGGACACTCAGTAACTCTCACAGACTCTGCTCAGGGAGGTTTTGCCTAAGCACAAAGCATTTTATCAGTCAGACCAGAAGCCATTAACATTTATTTGATTGACAGCCTGCGATTCGTCCTGTGCCTCCTGTTTCCCTGACAACCCCAAGTGCATGAGCTGTCTGCCGGGGACCGCCTTGCATCATGGGAAATGCATTTCCCAGTGTCCAGGCCAGCATTACCTGGACAACCACAGCAGATGCAGAGGTACAGTAGGCCAGATCTTCAGCATTAAAAAGTATTTAAAACTCCTAAGCAGACAGTTCTGGTTCAGTTCCACTGTTGTCCTTTCCTCCTCAGCCTGCCACAGCTCCTGCGCTTCCTGCTGGGGTCCCTCTGTATCCCAGTGTACCTTGTGTCCAGCTGGGCTCCTTCTTCACCAGGGACAGTGTGTGGAGGCCTGCGGGGAGGGACTCTACTCCCAAGACAACACCTGCCACAGTAAGAGCTTAAAGCTAGATTTTATGCCTCCGCACCTTGGGGGAATTTCTTCAAATTTGGCACAAGGTCACTGTGACCTTGCATTTATTTCATTTTGATGTGCATGACATTACATCTCAAGAAAGCCCTGAGGGAATTTCTTAAAATTTGGCATAAACATCCACTTTGAGTCAGGGATGAAGTGATTAGAATTTCATGGTCCAAGGTCATGGTAACCTCGTCCGTCTCATTTTGTGAACACAATATCTCAAAAGCACCTTTAGGAAATCTCAAATTTGGCACACATGTTCACTTGGACTTAAAAAAAAGAACTGATTAGAATTTGGTGGTTAAAGGCTAAGGTCACTGTGACCGCACAAAACAGGTTTTTGGCCATAACTCAATAATTAATGTGCTAATTCTGACAAAATTTACATAGATGTCTAGTAGAATAAAATGATGAAGTGATGACATTTTATATCCAAAAGGTCAAAGGTCAGCTTCACTGTGACATCATAATCTTCTGCAAAAATAACTTTTCTGGCCATTACTCAATCCAACAATCCCAATGGGACACCATTTGGGATTGGGGGAATGTGATATCTCAGAAACAGAAGGGAAGACATTTGCTCAGATACTGAATTGGTGACACTAATCTTGAGTGCTCACCCTGAACTGTGGCGGGTTCTTAAAGGACATGTCAAAGGACGGAGAGTCTTCCCTTGAAAAAGTTTGTGATTTTAGACTATTTAAATAAAAACTGACCAGGCTTTTCAAAACCAAATTCCTACCTCTGTCAATCAGCACTTATGACCCTTCATCTCCCCTTTGTTTAGATTGCCATCCCTCCTGTCGGTCCTGTGTGGGACCCTTGGCCTCAGACTGCCTCCGCTGTCTGAAACCAGAGGAAGCCCTCCTGCCATCGACCAGTCACCTGCAGCACGGAGTCTGCACAGCTGGATGTCCTGCGCACAGCTTCCTGGATTACACACAGACATGCAGAGGTGAGTGTGCAAGGTTTCATTTCTTTCTTTATTCAGTAAAATCAGAACCTGGAACACTGAGCTTCTGTAGCTCTGCCGTTTGGTCATGTCTGTCAGCTAGTTTTTGAGCTGATTTGCAAACCAGTCATCCGACCACTCAAAGCACGTCTAAACTACATGCCACATTCACTGATGTGTACACTGATGGCTGAGGCTACCATGCGAAGTGCCACCTGCTTATGACTAATACATTCACATTTTGGGGTTCAGCATCTTGCTCAAGGATACTCAGACATGCTGACTGGAGGAGCCAGGGATTGAACCACAGATCTTTTGATTAGTTGCAACCTGTTCTGTCTCCTTAACCACAGCCGCCGTGCAGCATCTGCGTCCATACAGGCTGCACAGAGGTGAATTAATCAGGCGGTCAGAAATTTTGTCAGGAGAAAACTTGAACATGGAAGTATCTATTATTGCTTATTCCGTGTGCCCTTAGTGGCAATGCTGCTTCAAACACTTTCCTCTAATGGTAATTTTGGCATAATACTAAAAGTCTGGACAGAAGTTTGTTCTTGATTTGGTGATTAGATAGTGTGTGAGTGTGTTTGTGTGTTTGTGTGTAGACTTTGTACATTTCTGTTTGGAGAGGGAAGACCGTGCGTGCGTGGAGACACCTGATTAGGTTGTTTGTGAGTGTGAAATTGTGCGTGTAATGGGCTAATTTTTAAGGTGGGTTTTCGGTTTCAAGGGATATTCTGTCAAGTGAGAATAATTATCACCCACCTACCAACACACACACAAACACACACCACTGGAACTACCACCTCCCTGCCGGAATGCCAAGGGGTATTTTTTATTTTTTATTTTTTAAATGAAGCGGGACGACAACTAAGAGGAAAAGGGAGATGAAAAGACTGTAATCAGTTTTCCTTACCTCCCTCGAACCTCCAAATGTGTGCTGTGAAATCCTATTCTTTCACCACAATCACCGCTCTGCTATCGTCTTACCTCCCTGTTCAGTCTTTGTACCCACTGACCATACTGCATTCAGCATTTGGCAGAGAGAAGGGTATTTGTTCTACCTGCTGTGTCTTCCTCGAGCGCAGCCAAGTCATTCGCCAACGCTGGCGTTTTGTTCAGCTCTACTTTCTCTCTCTCAGCTCACTTTTCATCTGCCGGAGCTGCTGTTACCTGAAATGAGATAAAGCCCACACTGCCAAAGCTGCTGTTTGCATTAAAGTTGAATTTTTGGTATTTACTTGACAGAGCGAGACTTTCGAGTGGTTTTGATAACACGAGATGCCGAACATTGAGGTGATCCTGATCTCCATGTAGAAGGATGTTGCATCTTTTTTGCACTGAAACGTTTTTCATCTCTCCTGTTTTGAAGTAGTTGCTGTTGAAAGTCTTGTTTTCACTCATGCTGTTGTATCTGTATAAGATTTGTTTAAGACTCTTACATCAATATATCCAACAAGTCCTTCAAACTGAACAATGAACTGTTGGTTGTCATTCATTTTCTAAAAGACCTTGATGATTTCTTATCTGGCGCTCCTATTTCAAGGACCACGTTGCTTTTGTTTTGCACTTTACAAGTAAGTTTCAAATCGTGGCTTTGAAATCAAGTTGCACATTAGGACCAGCAATGCCCACTTTGTGTTTTGAGTTCTAAACAAGTCATTCTGCACACTTCACCACAAAACAGTTTTGTGAATTTAAAAAGTTTATTCATGACTTTAAAATCGACTTCATAACACTTAAAGCATCGACAGTAAAAATAATGAATGTAGCTGCGGTGACGTCACCCATTGGGCCATGTACTCCTGGTTTGAAGCCTTGTGTTTGGCCTTTTCTGCTGTTGCCATCTTCTTTTTTTGGAGCTAGAAGTGGCCATAATTGAGCGAGAGGCTGGCACTGTGTAGGAGTGAGGGGTGCATCTGACTAAGAAGCTGAGGACACTGCCAGCAGACGGCCTGTCACTCAAAGCTCGCCATTAAGTATGAGTAACTTTAAGCCTTAATAAGACATGTACAGATGAGTTATATAAAAATTCAGTCCCTGTTCAGTTGTATTGGAGGAGGAAATTGGCTAAAGAGACCAAAACAGTTGTTTTTTGTACCAGGCTGTGAACATGTTTATTTCTGCTATAAAGTTGGGGATTTTAACATGGGGGTCTATGAGGATTGACTAGAGCTTCTGGAGCCAGCCTCAAGTGGCCGTTCAAAGAACTGCAGTTTTTGGCACTTCCATGTTGGTCTCAGGTTGCCACTTGATTTTAAAGCAAATTTATCAGGTGCGTCTTGATGTATTAGATCTGTGATGCAGTTACATTTATTCTTCATTTTGAAGCTGAATGTTTTGCATGTGACATCAGTTTTTTTGTTGACCACAGCAACAGTGCTCTGCGCTGCTAAAGCTGCCTTTCCCTCCTGCTGGCACAACAGGATTAGCTGCTGTTGCATTGATTTAAATGATATCCATTGTCGAATTGTTGCAGTGAAACTAATAATTGCTTTACAGTATTTGCAAGTCTTTCTTGATTTTGTCAAGTCGAGTCTAAGGTCACCAGATTTGTGACTTAAATTGGTCTCTCCTTTAGGTCATGTGACTTGAGGCCACACCCCTGACAAAAGTCATGACTTTTGTTCATTAGGAATAAAGTTTGATCTCGGTAAAAGTTCGGGAAAGATTTAGGTCATGGTAAAAAGAAACCAACTTAGACTGTTTGTAGGAAACAGGATGTAAACAGCGACCGCCGACACCTGAAAGATACAGTAGGTGTGGGTTTAAAGACCAAAGATTCGCAATGAGACAAAACAGTTTTAGAATGCTGTAGTGAAAAGTTACAGCGATATAACCTGGCAGGTCTCGGCTCAACTCAAGCCGGCTGATGGTGTCACCTGCGCCTCAGCTTGTAAAGTCGCCAGTGGCTAGTTTGAAGGCATGTCACCTATCTCAACTGCCAATCAGCTTGTAGCAAAGTTCACTGGCCAAGTCTGTCTGCAGACGGCGTGTTCACTTGCTGATGCTGACAACAGCCCTCCGTCCCCATTTAGTCTGAGTCTGTCTCACTCTGAATGTGAGTCTCTGTCCTCACAGTGTGTCTGTGTCAGACGGTGGGTCGCTGGAAATGCACCTGTAGCAAGTTTTTCACTATCACTATCCTCATTCATATTTTAACAGGCTACAAATTATGTTCAGCTACAAAATAAACCTGAAAAGCTGAAAATCAGAACAGAGAGTGAGGAGAATTGTTGATATAGAGACGATAAACCATCTCGTCTAGTCTCATTGATGTAAACTGGCAGGTTTCAAGAACATGGCAGACCGGCTCATTGCAAGTTTCATCTCGTCTCGTCATGAATCTTTGGTCTGAACTGGGCTTAACGGTAGATGCAGTGGTGCAGTATCCATAGTTTGTGTGGTGAACAGACACACTTGAGCTTTTGGGAAATCAAAACAGAGGACACATATTCATTATCAAATGTACTGTTATTTATCATTAAAACTAGAGACTGGACTGGAGGTGTGGGGGTTTGGATGCTTTGTGCCTTTCTCACTTCTTTGATTTCAGTGTGATTTCGGAATTATGAAGAGTCTGAAGGTGAAGCAGGCTGCATTCTATTGGGCTTTCCTACGGCGTTGCAGATAAGCCCTCACTATCCGTTTACAGTCACTCAGCAGCTGTTACAAGGTGTGACTATAGTTAAGTGATCATGTCAATTACAGGGTGCTCCGAGGAATGTCTTTATAGTTTCCTGTTGGCTGATGGTTCCTGGATTCCTAAAGCTGGGAAACATTGTAATTTGTCGCCTCTGTTGTTGGTACCTTTCCCTCAGTTCCTGTGTTGTTTGCTATGTGAGGAAAGTGAGTATGACCAGGACTGAATCCTTCTTGATGGTGTGCTGGCAGTCAGAGTTGCTCTCACACTGCCATTTGCAGCCTCTGTAGGAGTCACATAATGAGAGTGCTTGACACAAATTAGTGATCATGCTTTTTACCTTTTGAATAATGGATATTTGCCACCTCTGGGCTCCTGTTTTAGAATGCATCAAGTCAAACAGCGTGAAAATAGAAAGTCAGATTCTTCATTCAACGTCACACTTGAGCGTTCTGAAAATGAAATGCATCCCTCCAACAGGGGCTCACGGGTCTGCACCACTTTGATTTTAGGGAGTGTGAGCCTGGAGCCATTTGGGTCGTGGCACGATTTGTCTCCTCACAATAGTTTACTTTTAAGTCCAGAGCAGGCCAAGCACCAGAAAAAAATTTGTTTACTTTACCTGGGTCGAACACCCGTTAGCAGTATTGGATTCCCTTAATCATCCTGGAGGAGACAATTACAAATCGATGAGCAGTTGCTGGATTGGAGCGTCCTCTAACACCCATTCATCTGTGTGATCGCATGGGACCAACACTGAGCCAATACAGGGGTGAGACTGGGTTTAAGTTCAAGTTAAAGGCTCTTGTCACTAATGGAAATTCAGTTTGTAGCAAGACTTGTAAATCAAATATTCACAATAGGAAGAGATGCAGAATCAAAGAAGGGACTCCAGGTTAACCAGTAAAAGGAGCAGAAAGGGAAGTCAAAAAGCACCTTTATGTTGTTTTAATGCACGGTTGAATTTCCGTCTGTTTGATTTAGTATTTAATTGATGCTCTGTTCTCAACTTGTCATGGGTAGAGGTCTGACCTTCCATGAACCTGCACAGTTTCTGTGCCCAACATGAGCCTGACCCACAGCAGCAGTTTTCGGCCTGAGCCTGATTAAAATCCTGAATTTCTACTGTGAAGAATATATAATATATATATTTACTAGTCCATAGCCATTGGTAGCTTTGTCACCTTCTACCTATGCCAATCCTCTATGTGCAGTTTCACATAGATTGACCACGTCAGTGAGTAGAAAAACGTGGGACAGACAGAATGACTGACTGACAGAATGACACACTGACAGTTTCCGTGATTATGTACAGCATACCATACCATGACTTAGTCATACCAAACATTAGAAAACAACATTGGTCCACAGGGGGAGCCACAGCGATCGGTCGCATTTTAGCCATTTTTCTGTTGTTATAGCGCCACCCAGTTGCCAATTAGAGTTAAATTTCTCCAGTCACCTTGAGGCGTCCTGTTCTACATATCTACCAAGTTTAGTAAAAATCCATATGGCGGTTAGGCCTAGATAAGAAATGAGCTCTCTAGCGCCCCCATTTTGTTTGATGGGGTCAATAATGGAGGGGTCCCCTCAGATTATGTGTGGTCATATGCCTACAAAGTTGCGTGGTGATGGGTGAAACCCTTGAGATGTTATACACCTTTATGTGATGAGCCACGCCCTCCGCAATATTCATTGCCTTATAGAAGCTCAGTTTTAGTAAGTTTTGCAACTTTTGCCAAGAGGGAACTTTAGATATTGGTCCCTAGATTATGTTCACCCAGTTTCATGCAGATCGCTCAAACTTCCTAGGAAGAGATCCATTTGAAGTGTTTTTCAAAAAATTCAAAATGGCGGAAAATCTATATAAGCGGAAGTTATGGGTTCTTGAGGCAAATGTGTTCCTCATGAGGAGAGGCATCTCTGTGCAAAGTTTCATGTCTCTACGATATACGGGGCATGAGATATGCCCATTCAAAGTTTGCAATTTCAGTCGGTTGCTCTAGCGCCCCCCTTTGGCCAATTGATGTAATATTTCTTCATTCACATCCTCCCATGACCCTCTACCACTGTGCCAAATTTCACATGGATTGACCAAGTCAGTGAGGAGAAAAACGTGGAACAGACACACACACAGAGTTTTCATCATTATATACTAAGATATTATAATATAAATTTCTAATGTGAAAGCATTAATACAAGCTAAGGGCTGACGTGTTTCCTCGCACCACTTCTCCTTCTTTTCTTCCTTATTTCAATAGTCTATCTTCTCATACATGACAGGTTCAGCAGAGCAGGCATGCCCCTTGGTGTGTCTGGTATGCACAGCAATCCATGACAATACGGCACACACATGATAATCACCACTCTTCGCTGCACATAATGCACATCTCTCCTACTGCTGGAGACACAGATACAAACACTGCCAGCCACGTCACTTTGCAGCCCTCCTCGTTTCTCCACTATATATTTCCGTCTTGATTCAGTACATTTAAACTCCTGCCATTTATGCACAAGAAATGTCCATTTTATAAAAAATAAATAAATGAAAAATACACCAGTAAATTGGCGAGCACCTGACCTAATTTAAACCCGTTGGAACATGAGAAATTACAGCCCAGCCTGGCCCGAACCTGATATGTTGCTTGTTGAGGGGAACTGTACAATAAAAACACCTGAGTATGCCTCGAACTGCATTTTCAGAGATGTCATCTGCATTATGTTTCAGCCACCTCTAAAAATTAGATATTGGATTTCTGCTTTTTCTTGCTCACACTTGTTAAAAAAAAAGGCCTTGTGTTTATTATACAGAAAATTGGATTTGAACTGCTTGTCTCAGCACAGAGTCACATTGTACATCAGCTATTGTGTCTGCCACTTTCCGCTCACTCTGAGCTTCCTAAATTAGGCTTGACGCGGTGAGCTGAGGATCAACTCGATAAACGTGTCATTATAGCTCTATTCACTGTAATATGTAGCGCAGTTGTTCCGTTCTGTCTCTATTCTTAGTAATGTTTCCCTCAGTGGAGTGTCAGTGGGTTCAGGTGCATGGCTGGGAACAATGGAGGCTGTTGTGCAAGTGTGTGTGTGTGTGTATGTGTGTGTTGCTCTGAAAGGTGCTCAGACCTCCTCAGCAGCTACTGTCCTGAAGCGGAGGAGGATGGCCTGTAAACATGTACAAGAGACTCACAGACTCCAGACTTTACACACATACACACACACACACACACACAGTGACGTATACATTAAGTGAGCCTAAGTTGACGAGCTGTCAGTTGGCAGAGAGCAAATTCCAGGCTGATCCCCCTCCCTGCTCTCCTGTCTGCAGCCTTCCTGTGCAGACAGAGATAGTTGGTGCGTAGGAGGTTTAATGCTGCTCGATAGACAGGTCGAGCTGCAGCGCACCGTCACACACGGGAAGGGTCAACACGCACCTGAACTGTGTTGCATCACTTGCGTCTCTGAGCCTTTTACAGCTGTTGTTTGTTTGGGGGAGTGAGGATTGAAAAACAAAGTAAATACATTAATTCTAAGTACAAATAATGGAGGTGGAATAAAGGTTATGGCAGGTGCTCATATACTGTACATTTATTTTACACTTGGACTGTGTTTTAAGAAAGAGCTGAAGTTATGAGATACATTCAGTGCAGCGCAGCAAAAACAGGAATCAGCTTACAAGAAAATTTACAAAATGGGGTTTGTTTGAAATGATTTTCCTCCATGAGTGGTGAAATATGTAGAAAGAGTAATCGTGGATTAAAGTTTATAATTCCCACTCCTCTGTGAGATTTTATGTTCAGAATTTAAAGGAGAGCTGTATTGCTCATTTTCAGGTTCACACTTGTATTTCAGGTTTCTATCAGTAAATGTGCTTCATGTTTTAATGTTCAAAACACTTGTATCCACTCTCTGTCTGAGGTGCTCCATTTTAGTGCCTGTCTCTTCAAACCCCCCCTCCCAAAAAAGCCCACTGTACTGTTATTGGTCAGCTGGTACCTCCAAGTTGGGTCCTACAGAGGCATGGCCAGACTCCCTCCAAGCATTAGGCCATTGTGGGTACTTCACGCTTGCTAAGGAGACACACATGCATCCTTGAAATTTCTCTAAAGGAAGAACTTGGTCCTTAGTAGAATTTGAAGGATCCTTGACATTGGAACAATCCTTCGGCGGGACTCAGTGACATAAAACCTTTTTATACCGCCTGATTTACAGCGAATGTTGGGCCGTTTTGCCGGCAAGCTGCGAGCGTTTAGACACACAGAGGCGGATTGGCGAGTTGATCCGAGGTGCCCAATTTTCCGCCTCGTAGGGTAGACATATTGGTGGAACCCTTTTGGATAAAAAGAATGAGGCTCCCTTCCGTCACCGGAGGGGCTGTTGATGATTTGTGGGAGGAGCTGTTGATGACGCCGCACGTGTGACCCACTGGCGGTGGATAAACAGGAAACAGCTGATGGCAGGAATTAGCAGCTAGTAGCAAGAGGGAAACACAAACCTGACAGACACTGTAAAGATGAGCAACTGGGGAGACAAGGAATTGTGCGCCCCCCTTGTCCTCGCAAACTAAGAGGCCATTAACCGTCAGATGACGGGGACAGTGAAGAACAGGCCGATTTACGTCGAGAGAATCACCGAAGGACTGACCAGCCGCTGCTTCCCTCCCATTTTGTTTTTATACTGCCAATGCTGAGAAAAAACTGATTGGGCTTTCCTGCAAATTTGCACAATTCCTGTCTAAAAAGGGCTTCTGTCTGAGGTGCTCCATTTAAATGCCTGTCTCTTCAAACCCCCCCTCCCAAAAATCCCACTGTACTGTTATTGGTCAGCTGGTCCTTCCAAGTTGGGTGCTAGAGAGGCATGGCCAGACTCCTACCTAGCATTCTGTGAACACAAATTGGAACAAGCTAGCGTGTGCCCAGGTGTGCATCATTGAAGAGGCCGCGCCTTCACTTCTGGCAGTGTTCACACAGAATTGTGGGTACTTCATGCCTGCTAAGGAGACACACTTGCATCCTTGAAATTTCTCTAAAGGAAGGACTTGGTTCTCAGTAGAATTCGAAGGATCCTGACATTGGAACAATCCTTCAGCGGGACACAGTGACATAGCCTCCTTGAAATTCAGCCATTTAAGGATCCTTCCTTGACTTTGAGAAGCACCAAGAGTTTCTAGGTTTTCCACATCTTGGTGTCTCTGCACTGTCATTGCACTGTTAGAGAGTAATGCTTCACTTTCTTCTGTTAAAGATACTCACCAATAAAAGCTTCTAAACACAATCGGGACATGTTTTAGCTTGAATATGATCTGAAATCGGGAGGAAATGAACAACATTGGTAACCAAGGTTATGTCTCACTGACATTAGTATGTAGCTGCATGTAGCAGTGTAAGTGACATAATGAAGCACTTGCTGTAGCATGTCTGGAGCAGATGAAAATCACAAGCTGATGTCAGCACGTCACCAAAGTGAAAAACACCCTGCCGTATTCAGAACAGTCTTAAGCATGTTTTCGCTGACATGGATTACTTTTACATATGTTTACCTCATTATTTGAAATGATTTTGACCATGTTTTATATGAACACCCAACAATGCAACATTATATCTATGGCAGAAAGTAAGTGGACACATTTTGACTGTAATTCTGTTGGGTTTTTCCTCAGTGTCGGCCTTATGCTTCTAGCTTTTGAAACATTAGAGCTGATTCTGTTAAAAATGCCGCCTGTTGCTTGATGGTGTCACGCTGGACACAGATCATAGTGACAATGAAAGAGTAGCGCTGGTTGTCATATCTGCTCTTCTGTTTTTATTGCAGCTCTTAAATCTGCTGTGAACTTTCACAGCAGGCAAGCAGCTGACCTTTTTGCAGCCGGTGAACACAAAAGGCAATGCTCCTGTGTTGCCTGTCCATTAGCTCCTCTAACAAGCCTGGCTCTTTCAGTGTGAGGTCCTCTCCAGTCCCTCTGAAGCTGAATCATATTTGTCCTTTAGTGATGTTGAATCTTTTTTCTGGCCCCTGTTCCTGTAACCAGTTTGGTTTAATGATCCAAACAGAAACCTCAAAGCCTGATGTCATTACTGCAAGAGTCAGAGAGGTTAACAAATGCCTCCAACATAATAAACTTAACTTTTGAGGGGCGGTCTCTTAATATACTTCTTTCTGAGTCTCAACTTTGGGCATCAGTTTTCTATAGTGACTAGAAGAATGAGACTACAGTGAAAAAAGCTGAAGAGATGAGGTGTGCCTGCAGGATGTCACTGTGCTCCAAGTGCCCAGGAGGATCTCAGTATCAAGGTACTGCTCCTTTGCATTACAAAGACTACAGTCATGGTAGGTGTGGCCCCCAGCTGGGATACTTCTTCACCTCATTGCCACCTCCTCTCAGGAGGATTTCCCAGTACAGCTGATTGGATGGGTACCCCAGGGAGACCTGTGGGGAGATCCAGAGTAGCTGGAGGCAACCATTAGTTCCCTTTTGAACTCAACCAGGATACATGGTTAAAAAATGAAACAGGAAATGGATTGAAACCTGATGTCTATTATAACCAGTTCACCAGCAGCCCAGTCGCCAGAAGCAAATGATGTATGTTTCTGCACACCAGGGATATACATAACATTTATACATTTCATACATGTGATGTAGTTCAGATTAGATCTATATGAGGTAATGGTGGTTATGACAGGTTTGAGACCACCAAGAATGGGTATTTTTTACTGAGAGTTTTGGGCATACCCAACATTGACCTACTCCTGTCCCTTTAACAAGAGTTTGGGACATTTCAGGCCGTGTTTGCAGCGACAAAAGAAAGTATTTTTTAATTAGAGCTCAGGACGTTTCCAGCTATGTTTTAGCAACAGAAGCACTTATTTTTTTTACTGAGAGTTCAGGAGATGTTCAGCCGTATTTGTAGCAACCAAAGCGGCCATTTTTTACTCGGAGTTCGGGACATGTTCAGCCATGTTTGTTGCGACAAAGAAGGTATGTTTTTATTAGTATTTAGGACATTGCTTGCCATGGTTGCTTCAACAAAAGCACTTATATTATTTTACTGAGAGTTCAGGACACGTCCATCCGTGTTTGCAGCGACAAAAGGAAGTATTTTTTATTTACAGTTTGGGACATTTCCAGCTGTGTTTGTAGTGACAAAAGCGAATGTTTTTAACTGAGAGTCCGGGACATTTCCAGCTGTGTTTTTAGCAACAGAATCATTCATTTTTTACAGGGAGTTTGGGACATGTTCAGCAGTGATTGTTGCGACAAAAGAAGGTATGTTTTTCTTAGAGCTCAGGACATTTCAAGCTGTGTTTTAGCAACAAAAGCACATATTTTTGCTGAGAGTTTGATAGTCTCGTGTGACCAGCCTCCCTCACTTCGGAATAGGAGCCTGGGGACATTCGTCTTTCGTTTTGTAATAGAAATGGGCAGGGATATTGAGACCACGTGACGGCGTTGCCATAGTACTGCACGTGTACCACGTACCATAAACAGAGAGCAGGTTACCGGTGCGTAGTAGATGTAGATTCGTAATGTAGTCAGTCATGGCTCAGGCTACTACACTGAAGAAACGTGTGGATATTTGTCGGGTTTGTTTGGAGTCATTCCTGTCATCGAAGCAGTTCCGGTGTAGGCAGGTGTAAGGCAAAGCTAATCAGCCTTTGGTCGAGGAAGTACGGAGGTACACGGATTTGGATCCAATCACATCACTGCCGCTGGGAGCCATGGGTCTATGGGTAATTTGCTGCAGTTTAACTGAGCAGATTGTAAAGAATTTAAGTGGTTTAAAGAACAGGAATCTGGTCAGGAATACAACTCCCAGTCTTCAGTAGCAGTCAAGTCAGACTGTAAATGGCACTTTTATTCTTGATGTGTCTGCAGCTCCACTGTCATTGTCTTTCACAGAAGTGGCCAGACTTCTGGCATACCATCACACAGCAGAATCAATGCGACGACACTCGAGAGGAATGAGATATAACCCTCCACTTTGTGTTTCTGCTGTGTAGCTCGCAGAACTCTCTGCTGCACTGATGTAATGATCATCCCTGTACTGTACCAGGAGCATCGTTTGTGGAAGGCATTAAGGAGCACTCACATCCCCAAACTAAATCACAACCTCATCGACTGCACCCACCTCAAATTATGACCCTATCAGCACAAAACAAAGTAATGAATCCGATTCTCTGAGCGCGCGCACCAGATAATGTGTGATGAGAACGCCTGCACACATGAATTTGGGTATTACAGGAATCAATATGCGCTTTCCGCCTTGCAACAAATTAGATATCCAAGTTGCAATAAGAGAAGGAGATGCTGCCTGTTGTTCTTCCCCTCTCCTCTCATTAATAAAATAACTTTTACAGAAGGCTTATTTAATATGCCTGTGCCGTTTCTGACTGTTGATATGAAGGTTTGTGTGAATTCAATCTGTAATGATGTGACACAGATGTGACCAAGATGAACCTTAAGTGTGCAGTGGTGAAACGTAGCGAAGTACATTTACTCAAGTACACTATTTAAGTACAATTCTGAGGTACTTACACTTAACTTGAGTGGTAAGAGTTTTTGAATTATTTCTAAAGTGTTTTTAGCTGGTGATACTAAAATTTAATTTGGACTAAAGAAACAAATCTACAGGTTTCTGCTGCTCTCCACTGTTGCACTTCTAACCAGTATTAAATTTCTGTGTGAATGGTTTGGCCACTGCTGCAACATTCCTGTGCTTGTTGTCTACACACTTGGCTTCAAATGCATACAGCTACCCTGCCCTTGGATTATTTACCCTTCCCTTAACATGCCCTCACACACTTCACCCCACACCACTGCGGCCGCCCTGAAACAGGCCTTTTGTGCAGCCTTTGATGTCTGCTTTGGGAGGGTGAAGACAAATAACTGAGCAGCACTATCAGCTCTGGCAGCTGAGTCCAGCCGCGAACCGACCGGCTGCTGGTGGTGGTGGGAATGAAAGACAAAAGGCCTGTCATCAACTGGCCAGGAGCACCAAGTGTGTGCGTGTGCGTGTGTGTGGGTGTGTGTACGCACTGCCCGACATTTTAAGTATACAGACAATGCACTCAAGTATGTGTGTGTTTATAATTACTCCTCTCTGGATTCTTTCAGAGGGCTGTCAGCTGTATCCGGATCTTGTGTACACTCTGCATGACAGCCACTGGCAGGAACAGACTGGTGCTCTACCTGAGCCAACACTGCAGTGTGTGTGTGTGTGTCTTAGCCTATAAAAAACAACACCTTAGTGTCAGAGCAAGGACCTTGGAAAGCCACAGCCGAAACCGTCAATCTGACGCCCCATCATCATCCACCTTCTGCCTGCCGCCTACCCATAATCCCCTTCCTCTCTCTCAACCTAATTGCTTAGCTGAGATGATTAAACCGTTGACTGTATATAAACAAGGACATGCTAGCCTGTTTTACACAGAGCTCACACTCTAGGGCTGCAAGGAAGTCCCTTCGTTATGCTGCCTTTGCATTTTTACACAGAACCAAACAATGGGGGCATCATGCCGCTCCGATGTGTGATTTTAGCATCCAGGCATCCTGGAAGCAAAAAAGGCGTGATAGTGTCAGCCTCCAGTGTGACATATATCACAGCAGCACTTTATAAACACTAATAATGGCATAACATGGCATTATCAATACTTTACTGTGCGTGTTTCATCTCGTCCTCTTCTCAGAGGGTAAGGAGCTCCTGGACCTCATTGTCTCCAACCTTGCGCACATTTTCAGTTGCTGTTCTTCTTCTTAGAGTTAGCTGCTAACTGCTTCTAGCTGCTTTTTAAATCTCCTGGCCGTGGGTCACACTCATCCCGTCTATGATCCTGTCCTGCCGGCTCTCCTTTTTACACAGACATTGACTCAGCGTTGTTAGTACCTCTGCTGCAGGCTTAAAGGCGAGACAAGTCTGTCCTCCCATTTCACGATCGTACCTTTCATAAAGAGCGGCAAAGCAGAATGATGACGTGAAATTCCCGCCTTGAACAGGCAGTGTAAAGTACATGTCAGTTTTTTTTCCCCAGAGTTGTTTTCTGTCATAATTGGTAGTTCTTATAATGCTGATGTACGTTCAAGTGTACGTTTTTCTGAAAAGTTTAGTTTTAATCAGTTTGTTGATGCTACAAAAAGCGGGTTTGACATCATGATTGACAGCTGTGTGTGCCAATCGGTGTGCTCGTGATCAATGGTGCTGCTTGCCATTGGTCAAATGGATGTATGGATGGGAATTAGATATTGTGGAGACTGCAACTGCGCGGACTCTGGCTCCAAATGATGTCACCAACGCTAGATGGCAGTGGCTGTATCTGGGATATTTTGGCTTCATTTTTGTACAGTGGGAGGAAGTGGAAGACAGGTTTGTTTTCATTCAGTTTGGTTTCATTTTCTTCTTCCTATTAGATATTTAATGCTATTAAAAGGGGGTATGACACCATGATTGACAGCTGTGTGTCAATCAGTGTGCCCGCTATCAGTGGGGCTGCTCGTTATTGGGTCGGACAGGTTTATGGGCAGTAATTTGATGCTTCGGCTACACTCCCTGATGGCTTCTGTGCAGACTCTTGCTCCAAATGCATCAACAGCGCAAGATGGCAGCGGCCGTATCAGGGATATTTTGGCTTCATTTTTATGTTGTGGAAAGAAGATGCATTGTTCATCTTATACAGAAAAAAGTGAACTAGTAACTCCAATAAATCATCCCTCCATCCTTCCTATGACGCATCACAGACACATTGACTTGGTAAACACGAGCGTGCTGATGACACATATGATTTCTGAGTAGTAGCACGTCAAACCTTGCTGCTGTTTGGAGCCATTTTACCTTGTGTGGCTTGAACCTCCCTACCTGCAAGTACCAAATCCGTATCCTTCAGCCATGAATCATCCTAAAATGATCCTGCTCAAGTTTTCAATGTTTCGTCACCTAAACTAAATAGTCCAAACTAAGCAGCAGAGCATATTTCAGAAGTCTTTGCTGGCTCCTGGCCGTCTTGGATCAGGCTCTCTGAGCTGGCACCGACTCCGGTGTTAATGCGTAACTTCTGATTGGTGAAGCTGGCTGCCGGCCTCATCAGAGTGTTACATTACTTCTAACTGGCAGAGCTGAGCTAAAAGCTGTTGAGACTCAGATTCCAAAAATGCCAATAGGGAGGGAACAAGATACAGTAAAATGGCCACAGGAAAACAAAAATAGTGGCGAACACTGGTTGCGCTTCAGGCCCAGATACACTGGCTCCAACTATTTTTAAGTGTATACATTTATAGCAATAAGCGCAGTCCTCCTTCATTCAGTTTTGATGCATTAATGCCGCATTGCTGCTTCAGTGGAGCCAAATTAGTAATATATACAGCAAAACAAGCCCACACTGCTCTAAACTGACTTGTCATCATACTGTAACAATACGCCCCTGGTTGCTTCTGAGTGCCTTATAATTACAATGACTGCATCTTCTTTATTTTTCCACAAACTAAACTCTTTCCTTGAGATTGAGCCTCCTTTAAAGTTGTTATTGTGGAAGCAGGAAAGTAGCGAGGACGCACTCTTGGTCCTCTGTCTGTGGCCATGGCTTTACATGTGTTTTTGTGGTGAAAATAAAAACTGTTCCCTGTGTCCTTTCCAGCATGTCATCCCTCCTGCTGGCTCTGCACTGGGCCGTCTGCAGACAACTGTACGTCCTGTCGCCCCCCGTTCAGCCTTCACGAGGGCCGCTGTGTCGACACCAGCCCACAAGGCTTCTTTATCCAGGACAACGAGTGCCAAGGTGAGAGCACACTCACTTTTTTATTGCTGTACTTGTGAGCACACCAATTAACATTGTGCACCCCCTTGTTCCCAACATAACCTACAACCTTAACCCTTAAAACATGACCAGACAAACTGTCCTCACTTCACAAAGATGTCCTCAAGGTCAAGAAGCTGGTCCTCACAAAGATAGCAGTGCAAGAGCAGCGAAAAAGTAAAAGTAGCAATATCATCCCAGCCAACATTCCCGTCTTTAAGAGGCTGTATCTGGCTGCGTTTTAAAACTAGAGTGATGATACAGATATCATATGAAACTAGACAACCCAAGGCATCCAGTGCCGCCAACTTTGTTATGATCTCTTCTCAGAAAGGAGGCTGAATAATGCTGCAAACTGAGGCTAAATTGTGGCAAGGGAAAAACAATGTGGCCATTTTAACAGCGGTCCCTTGACCTCTCACCTCAGGACATCTGAATGAAAGTGGGTTCCGTGGATACCCACAAGTCTCCCCTGCATAGACAGGACCACTTAATGCATGCCGTATGAATGTACGTGTTATTTTGGCCTTTTGTATTTGAATATTTCTGCATATTGGAGTACATAAACAGTATTGAAAATGTATAAATTGGGTACGACTTGAAAGCTGAGACTGCTGTGGATTCAGTGAGACCAGTTTTATTCATGTGTGATAATGTTAGCCCTCATAGCAGCCATTTCATTGTAGTGAGGCCATTTTTTTGGAACTTGATCTCACTGTAAAAATGACCTATAGTGACCTCTGGGATAATCACAGCCTCATGAAACTTTACAGCAACAAACTACAGACCCCAGGCATTCAGAAGATGTTAGGCTTTGATAGGTTTGTTGACAAAAGGGGGTTTCACAGCAGTCTCAAAAACAAAAGTGCTCGCCAGCAAGTCACTGAAAAATGCAGATCTTACAGAAATTTCCAAATGTGAAATGCTTTTGAAATCACAAGCTAGGGCCAGTCCTTTTTATACAGGGGCACATACAAGTAGGGTCAAATATCTAAGTCTGAACAATAAGATATATATATGTACAGTACAGGCCAAAAGTTTGGACACACCTTCTCATTCAATGCGTTTTCTTTATTTTCATGACTATTTACATTGTAGATTCTCACTGAAGGCATCAAAACTATGAATGAACACATGTGGAGTTATGTACTTAACAAAAAAAGGTGAAATAACTGAAAACATGTTTTATATTCTAGTTTCTTCAAAATAGCCACCCTTTGCTCTGATATCTGCTTTGCACACTCTTGGCATTCTCTCGATGAGCTTCAAGAGGTAGTCACCTGAAATGGTTTCCACTTCACAGGTGTGCCTTATCAGGGTTAATTAGTGGAATTTCTTGCTTTCTCAATGGGGTTGGGACCATCAGTTGTGTTGTGCAGAAGTCAGGTTAATACACAGCCGACAACCCTATTGGACAACTGTTAAAATTCATATTATGGCAAGAACCAATCAGCTAACTAAAGAAAAACGAGTGGCCATCATTACTTTAAGAAATGAAGGTCGGTCAGTCCGGAAAATTGCAAAAACTTTAAATGTGTCCCCAAGTGGAGTCGCAAAAACCATCAAGCGCTACAACGAAACTGGCACACATGAGGACCGACCCAGGAAAGGAAGACCAAGAGTCACCTCTGCTTCTGAGGATAAGTTCATCCGAGTCACCAGCCTCAGAAATCGCAAGTTAACAGCAGCTCAGATCAGAGACCAGATGAATGCCACACAGAGTTCTAGCAGCAGACCCATCTCTAGAACAACTGTTAAGACGAGACTGCGCCAATCAGGCCTTCATGGTCAGATAGCTGCTAGGAAACCACTGCTAAGGAGAGGCAACAAGCAGAAGAGATTTGTTTGGGCCAAGAAACACAAGGAATGGACATTAGACCAGTGGAAATCTGTGCTTTGGTCTGATGAGTCCAAATTTGAGATCTTTGGTTCCAACCGCCGTGTCTTTGTGAGACGCAGAAAAGGTGAACGGATGGATTCCACATGCCTGGTTCCCACTGTGAAGCATGGAGGAGGAGGTGTGATGGTGTGGGGGTGTTTTGCTGGTGACACTGTTGGGGATTTATTCAAAATTGAAGGCACACTGAACCAGCATGGCTACCACAGCATCCTGCAGCAACATGCCATCCCATCCGGTTTGCGTTTAGTTGGACGATCATTTATTTTTCAACAGGACAATGACCCCAAACACACCTCCAGGCTGTGTAAGGGCTATTTGACCAAGAAGGAGAGTGATGGAGTGCTGCGGCAGATGACCTGGCCTCCACAGTCACCGGACCTGAACCCAGTCGAGATGGTTTGGGGTGAGCTGGACCGCAGAGTGAAGGCAAAGGGGCCAAGAAGTGCTAAACACCTCTGGGAACTCCTTCAAGACTGTTGGAAAACCATTTCAGGTGACTACCTCTTGAAGCTCATGGAGAGAATGCCAAGAGTGTGCAAAGCAGTAATCAGAGCAAAGGGTGGCTATTTTGAAGAAACTAGAATATAAAACATGTTTTCAGTTATTTCACCTTTTTTTGTTAAGTACATAACTCCACATGTGTTCATTCATAGTTTTGATGCCTTCAGTGAGAATCTACAATGTAAATAGTCATGAAAATAAAGAAAACGCATTGAATGAGAAGGTGTGTCCAAACTTTTGGCCTGTACTGTATATCAGTGTTTCCCACAGGATTTTTGGAGACCACATCCAACCCTGTAGGGGGGTCCGGGGGCATGCTCCCCCAGGAGAAAATTTTGTATCTATTTGATTTAAGGCATCAATCTGGTGAATTCTGAGAGCCAAGTTATGATGGCAGAATATGCCTAGATTTCAACATATTTGTGCTTTTTATGTGTGAAAAATGTTCTATTTTTACTGATAAATCACTAGTGGTATGTTATGGTGAATGGTTACACTTAAAATGCGGCTAAGGATTAGTGGTTTAACATTTCACTAATAAAAAGAAAAATGACTAACACACTAATGGAGGGCTATTTTATCATTTTAAATCATGTGCATACAAAATATTCTTTTAAAACTCTCTCACTCACAAACACAGTTACAGATACGCAAAACAATACAAAATATGCAATACGAAAAGAAAACAAAAGGTAAGACTTAAATTAATTTCACACAAACAGACACAAATTACTGCTTTCCCCCCTTCCCTCCCTCACGATTTGCAAGTATGGCACCCTGAATCAGAGCATTTAATTTTACACGGCTTCGAAAACAAGATTTCAAAAGCCCTCTGGTAGTTGAATGCCTCTGGGACAGGCAACCCACTGGATCCGTGGCGTGTGCGGTCCGGCCGAGGCACAGGTGCCGTAGCTAATAGCGGCCATTCAAGTCAATGTAAGCTGCTCCACCAGCCACGACCTAGAAGCAGTTTGGCACTCCGCTCCGCCAAAAACATGCGCCGGGTCTATTTCTGATGGACGCCACGCGATGGCACGTCAATTTGCACAAACCAGATGAGTCAAACAGGAAGTCAGCTGCAGAAAAGACGAGAGTATCCGGTCAATTTTCACAATAAAACACCCATGAAAACTCCGGATCGTATTTCACATGGCTACATCAACATGGTGTGACATGTAACTACCATGAGCCAAATGAGAACGAGAACGTTTTCAGAGCTTACTTCAATGGTGCTGTGTGTTGCCATGCAGGCTCAGAGTTGTCTTAAATACAGCCACACAATTCTCTACTGATGTTTTCGACCGGCAACTGGTTGAGACGATTTAGTTCCGCGTTCCATATTGCCCCTCCGACTCTTTGGCAGGGGGGCCACAGGGAGGGCCGGACTCCGAGTTACGGGGGCGCTGGCCCCTGCTGGCCCTCCCCTAAAACCGCCATTGTACTACATGTGTTTTAAATCAAAGAAGTGGAATAAAAAGTACCATATTTACATCTGAAATGCAGTAATAAGTGACATTAAATGGAATTACAAAAGTAAAATGCAAGTACCTCAAAATTTTCCTTAAGCACAGTACTTCAGTAAATGTGTTAAATAACTTCACACACGGCAGTGTTCATAATTTAGTTATTTAACTGGTGCTTTTAACTGTGGAACATTATACTTTGTAAATTCCTAAAATACAGTTAAACAATCATTGTTGTCATTATCATTAACGGTGCCTCTAAACCAAAAAGACAATGATCAGGATAATTGTTGGTCCAAATTAAGGCGCCCTTTATGTGGACTTGCAGTGCCTGTAGCTGTTGCTGCCTCTAATCAGGAATAAACCACAGAGGCTGTAAAACTTTGCAATTATTGGCTCACCTTCTTTGACCCATGTAAACTTGTTTCCACTGTGTAAGCAAGAAAACACGTCCGAAATGTTCTCTCCTCTCTGACAGGTGCACAACACCACTGAGACACTTTTGCTGGAAGGAACACAAGGAAAGAAATAGCTTCTAATTATAGCTAGAAAGTAATGCAACCAAAAAAATAATGGGGAAAAGGTGTGATTAATGATGAGCAGTTTTCATGAAGGTGTGATTCATAGGACAACAGTGTCATCACCTATAAAGCTCTTTCTGTGTATGCTCAGGGAAATTAAATTGAAATCAACCGTGGTGAAATCCAGAATAAGAGAGTCTGTAAATAAGCCAAATTGTGGGAGAAATTTTATTTCAAAGATTATTTTTTTCTCCAGAAGCAGTTTGAAGGGACTCTGGAGAGTGATGATCTGTTTGGACGCTGCTGGAGTCTGCCTCCTGGTGTTCTTGGGTCCAGACTGTAGCTCTTGGTTCAGTCAGTGTAATGAAAAGCATTGATATTACACAGAATTAATGTGACCCAGAGCCCCAGAGATAGGTATTATAATTCAGTTTGTGTTCACCACAGGTGCACTTTCAGGTTAGGTCTGCTGTGAAAGCTTTTCACAGCTTTGTGCTAAAGTGGGATTAGTGAAGGTGTAGCTCATTAAACACAATTATACCAATTTCTCAAAATTACTGCAGAGAATAGTTTAGTTGTGTTTGAATGGTTTATGTAGCACATTTTAACCACATTAAAGGCACTGCTTCCTCACATCAAAAGCTATAAAAAGCACCAAGATAAATACAGTAGATGGTAAATGGGCTGCATCTTTTAGCACCCTCCTTCCTTACTGGACAAAGCACTTTGCAATCAGCCTCTCATTCACCAATTCGCACATACATTCATACATCGATGGTAGCGGAGCTGCAGTGCAAGGCGCTGGCCTGCCCATTGGGAGCAACTTGGAGTTCAGTGTCTCACTCAAGGACATGTCGAACTGTTTGGGGTTGTCTTGTGATTAAAGGACAAACTGCTCTACCTCCTGAGCCACAGTTGTCCGTAGCAGTGAGACATAGTCAGATCCTTTATTTAAATAAAAGTGGAAATACTAGAGTCTGTAAATACTCCATTACTATTAAAAGTCCCAAATTCAAAATGTTACGAGTTATAATGTGTATTACTACGAAATTGTGATTTATATGATTTACTAAAATAAAAGCACTTGCACCAGGGAGATAAACACAACTCAAAGATACAACTAGGGATGTCAGTGGTCAACCATTAATCAGTTAACTGCCGAGAACATTTTTGACCAGTTACACAGGTTGTTTTATAAGTTAATTTTGCTGCTCTTCATTTTACTGATCTGCGCACAGCCCACTTCTGTTAGGAGCTAGGCAGCTAGCGATGTTGCTAAATCAGCCATTACCACTAATAATGCCGTACCTTAATACACCATGTCGTTGTTGTGGAGACTTTATGCCCACCCTCCAGTCTTTCCCTAGCTTTCCCACTGAGTAAGCGGCTCAGGTTTGAGCCTGAAACCCCCTTTAGCACTGTCAACAGTGTTACCACCATTAACAGTATCAGCACAGTCAATGGTGCTAATGTTGTTAATTATGCTGAAGGGGTTTTGTGTTTCAAAATAAAGCTGCTCACTCACAGAGGCAACCTGTGGGGAGACTGGAGGATGGGCATGTTTCTGCAGCAACGTGTTACACTGTGACAGCATTACCAGCTAGCTAGTTAGTGCTAAACCCCACTGAGTCAAGGGAGTGGTGGAAAAGGAAAGGCCTCTTGTATTTCAAGTCTTTTTTTTTTTTTTCTTCTTAAAATTAACCTGTCAGTTGTTGGTTAATGGGAGTCAGCCTTTTGAGAGGAAAATAAACTTTCCTACAACCCAAATTTGTACGTATATAACTTAATTATGAGCCAGTAATTTGTGCGTAACCCACATTGGAAGGCTGCGATCATGTGACCGATGAGCTGATGGGTATAAACATGAGGTGGTCTCGAGCAGTCCAATAAAGAGGCAGGTTGGGGTGGTGGATGGGTCTTAAAACTTAAGACCTTCCCACAGGACTCTCCCTAAGAGACAGGTGTTCGGAACTTTGAGTGAACTTTGAGTCATTATAAGGTACACCCTCACCATGTTTCTTTTCCCAAAACCGAACCACAGTAACTTTAATCGCCTAAACCTGACTTTACGTGAAGGCTGTAACGTCATTCATGGGGCGCTAATTTGTGGGATATCACAGGAACTGTTGTATGTGGATAAGCTGAAATGGTGCAACCTAGTGCAGAAGCATTATCAGCAAAGTGCACTTGAAGTATCAAAAGTAAAATTACTCACTATGCAAAATGGCTGCTCTCACAATATTATATTATTACAGAATATTATAGTGTATAGTATATACACAGCATAGTATATTATAGCATGTTGTAGTTCTTTGATGTGGAGACAGTTTACTAGTAGTACTAGTAGTCCTCTCTCTCCGCCCTTTATTCTTACCTGTCCTGTTCATTAAAGGCAAAATGGCCAAAAACAATATCTTAAAATAAATAAAGATTAGTAGTATACTACTGCATCATATTATATAGGCATATCAAATGTTTTTTTTAATGAAAAAATAAACTAAAAGTGCTAGATAAATAATTTTCCTCCCTCTGAGATGTAGTGGAGTAGAAGTATAAAGCATTATATCATATGTCAAAATTGTACTCAACTACAGTACCTGAGTAAAGGTACATGGTTACATTACGACACCGATGATAGCTACTACATGGTGTTAACTACTGAGAAGACCTTAGCGGAGCTCCCCAGCCTGTGTACCCCCCTCCCCCCTCTCTTTATTACCCACCTTGTTAATGAAAATCCATTTGCTAATCTCCCGTTCATTACACCAGCTCAGTTCACCGTCTCTGACCTCATTTAAAGCAAGACGACCTCCTCTATCTGCCACCTACCAGCTTTAGTCTTTTCAAAACTCACCAAATTTCATTGTTTATTGCGAGAACAACAAAAACCTTTGGTAAACATAATTAAATTTCAACATAGTTTTTGTTTTTCCTCCAAACTCTGGCCGAGTAATTGAAAGAGCAGATGGATACCTAGACTGTAACGAAGAACAATGATCTCAGATTACATTTCCCCCTGGGATATCAAAATAAATAGGGTCTGTTTGCTTAGTTGGCCTCGTCTCATTCACTGTTGATTGGCTCATTAGGAGCTACCCAGATACCCTGGAGAAGTATTGTATTTCTGTCTCAAAGAGAGTAAACTTCCACCACAAAGTTTTGGTGCTGGTGACTTTTTATGCTCGGCAATAAGACACAGCGCTCCTTTAATCGATTTTTTTTTTCTTTATAACGGCTATGAATCAAATGACTATGAGTAATGTGAGAGGGGTGGCACGTAATGACAAAGCCACAAAGAATTATCATCAACTCTGCAGCTCTTTGGAGCTTTTTAAACTCTTTTATTTAATAGTTTTTTGTTTTATGGCACATTTATGTGTCTGTATGGTTCAGTCTCAGCGTTTTTTCTCAGCCCTGTTTCCAGCAGCAGCAGGAAGCTGTTTCCAACCAGCTGACAAGCAAACAAGCTCTGATAAACCCACTGTACAGTACACTACCGCTCCAGCGCTGAAGAGCAGACACAGGTAGAGACTAGCTGGTGAAAAGAAGGACATCTAGGAGTGAAGGAGCCGGACATTTTTCTCAGTAGCTGCAGACCAAACCAGAGCTAAATCAGAGGGTTTCCATGGTCATGAAATTCCTCTAAAAGTTATGAAATTAGAAAAACTGTTTTTCAGGCTTCAAAATGGTTTGAAAATAACAAACATTCATAAAAAAAAATTGAATATAAAATGTTTTGGCTACTGTGAAAAATAAAAACAACAAAAGCTATAGTTAAAAACATATTTAGAGTTACGCAAAATATGTTCCTTGAATCACTTATTTAAAATCTAGCTCAGTGCTCCTTGACCGAATATTAATTAGACATGTAAATAAAACAATGATTTGTTTGAAAAGAAATAAATGCATACAAACTTGTCAAAATTATAATCCAAAGACATGTCCTGACATCTCAGGATCTTGGTTTACGATCCCCCCAAAGGGGCGTGGCCTCTATGTCTTGCAAAGTTCCAGTATGTGCTGGTCTGGTCGATATACATTTGCAGCTAGTTGGCAGAGGAAATGTCTAACGAGCAAGTAGCATTAGCAAGAGCAAGCATTTGTTTATTGGCAATTGCCAAAGAGGTGCTTAATTAGAAACTACTTAAATTAAGTCATGAAAATAAAGTGAAATATCTTGGAAAAGTTATGGAAAAGTTTTGAAATTTTATTGGTAAAAATGTGTGGGAACCTTGCAATGGAAAGAGAATATCCGACTTACATTCATCAGGTAAACACAAACACAGCACAGGGATGGTGATGAGGATTAATGTGCAGGTGTAGCATCTTCAAACTTCACTTAATTTTGCGCGCTTTATTGCCTTTATAGAGCAAGACAGAATACATGTGTATAAATGAGAAGGACCCAAGTGTTATGGGGAGTAGAAATAAAGAAGATGGAGGATTTTAAGTACTTAGGGTCAACAGTCCAGAGCAACGGAGAGAAACGTGTGCAAGCAGGTTGGAACAGGTGGAGAAATGTGTCAGGTGTGATGCGTGATAGAAGAGTAGCAGCAAGATTAAAAGGAAAGGTGAACAACACAGTGAGAGCAGTGATGTTGTTTGGTTTAGAGACAGTGGCACTGAGGAAGAGACAGGAGGCAGAGGTGCAGGTAGCAGAGATGAAGATGTTGAGGTTCTCTTTGGGAGTGATGAAGGATGGATAGGATCAGGAATGAGGACATCAGAGGGACAGCTCATGTTAGATGTTTTGGAGACTGAGATGGTTTGGACATGTTCAGAGGAGGGATAGGAGTGAATATATCGGTAGAAGGATGCTGAGGTTGGAACTGCCAGGCAAGAGGCCTAGAGGAAGACCAAGGAGGAGATTTATGGATGTAGTGAACTAGGACATGAAGTCAGTTGGTGTGAGAGAAGAGGATGCAGAGGGTAGGGTTAGATGGAGGCAGATGATTAGCTGTGGTGACCCCTAAAGGGAACAGCCGAAAGAAGAAGAGACGAAGTCCATTCCTTTCTGGTGTCCTCCATGGAACCTCACTGCAGAAAAAAATGTGTACATTACTCAACGACAAGAGACAAATTATGTTTTGATACTGTTTGAATTGTGCCATGAATTACACATAAGATGACTGTCAATTTAAAAGATAATTTTACAGTCAATAAAGTTGCCGTTTTTTTTGTAGGCTTGTCATTGTACCATTTAGTACTCACTGCTCAGTGAGCTACATTTCTCATCTAGCTCCTTTACCTGATGTCTTTTATCCAGCGACTCCTGATCTTTCAACCAGCCGGGGAGCAAAACAATGAGCAAGATCAGTTGCTCCTTTGAGTACAAACACACAGAAAGAGAGAAACTTATGATGTCACTGAATGAAACTTAACGTATTTTTAGTGTAACACAACAAACTGTGATAACCTGTGATGGGACCGCAAAAAAATACTGTTTTAAGTGACAGCTGGGACCCTTACAAATATATAGAACGTCATCATCTGTATAACAAGAAAGTCAGGATTTGGTTAAATGGGTTTGATAGTTAGACTTTTACTCTTCCTACAGGAGAGTTTTTCTCGGTAAAGAACATGGTGGTAAATAGTGACAGGAACTGACTGAATAACAACCCTGACCAAACGGTTGTGTAACAGTTTCCTCTCAGTCTGCTGTAAATATTGTTCCTGCTTTCTAACTTTAATCATTTACGGTCATACGGCCATTAGTTAATGCATTAGAGTATTGCCATGTACTTTTTTTAGATGTTAATATCAAATATGGCTGTCACTGTACCTAATGGCCATGTGTTTTTTGCAACAGCTCCACAGCTTAAAATGTGCTTGACGCAGTTGATAACACTTGAGCAGTACTTAATGAAAACCTCCATTATGAATCATGTGTTTATATCCTGTTTTTTCCCCCTCTCTCTCTCTGTCCTCATATTGTCACCTTTGCTTAACTTCTCTCCTCTAATCTGTTTGTCATTTTACTGCTTCTTCTCTTTGTCCTCTTTTTCGTTCTCCAACTTCCTCTTCCCTGCATCTTCCTCTCCTCTCTTTACGTATTTTCCCCCACTC
Source organism: Epinephelus lanceolatus (assembly GCF_041903045.1). Classification (NCBI taxonomy): domain Eukaryota; kingdom Metazoa; phylum Chordata; class Actinopteri; order Perciformes; family Serranidae; genus Epinephelus; species Epinephelus lanceolatus. The sequence continues at coordinate 5,020,933 of NC_135742.1, forward strand.
TACTCCTACATCTTTTATTCCCTCCCCATCACACTTTTGTCACCACTTTAACTTAATTTATGTCTGATTTTGGCTCTTCTCTCTTCCCTCCACTCCCTCTGTCCTTCACCTCCCAGCATGCCACCCGTCCTGCCAGACCTGCTCCGGTCCCTCCCAGGCCGACTGCACCTCCTGCCCCCTGCTGGCCTCCCTACAGAACGGCTACTGCAGGACGAGCTGCCAAGAGGGGCTTTTCCTCAACGCTGCCACTGGAGAGTGCCTCAGTAAGTCAGCCAGTGTGTGTATGTAAATGTGTGTTTCTGTGTTTGGGTGTGTGGACGGAGGCATGCATATTTCTTTGCCATTTGTGGGGAGCTTTCATCAAATACGCTGCCATGAGTGCTTGTATTTTTAGCCTGAGTGGCCCCGGTGGGAATAGAACCACCAACTCTGGCAGAGTTAGTACCTTGCTCTGCCCTGCTGAGCTTTGCATGATCACGCACAGAGAGACATAACCAGTCTGTAGCTCCAATAACCTGCATTATTCATGAGAAATGCCAACCATCTTTGTAAAATAGATGTTCTCAGATTGATATCTTTTACTTAAAAGCCCTGCAGTCTGTTTCTTTTGAACTGTCGGGTCTGAAATGATCTGCAGGGCTGCATGCTGGGGTAAAAGTCACCGTTTTGACTGTGTGTTAAATGAAATAATTCAGCATTTTGTCCCACTGTTCTCTGCAGAAACATATGGACACAAAGCAGGTTCTCTTTGTAGCATGGAACAAAGATAGGTTCGGTCATTACAGGAGTGATTGACTGGCCTAGATTTGTTCACATGTAAATGGTCCCAAAAAAAAAAAAAAATCATCTTTCCATATTTCTGGTGGAGACGCCTTTGATTCTAAGTATTTGAATGAATGTTGTTGGAATTCACTCCTAAAAAACTAAAAAAAAGTCACTAAAATCGGTCCCATCAGACCAGATGGCAGGATTTAAACTTAAACGCTTTTATCACCTACTATAATTGAAATTATAGCAGCTGCTGCAGTTGGCCAATCAGCTGCCAGCAAATAAATCACAATAGAGTATGTTTATTTTCTAGTGCACATACTGAGGTTACTGACAGGTGGAGCACTTAAAGTCTAAGATGGATGTAAACCCAGTTGGATCAAAAGTACAAAGTGTGCACATGTTTTAGGAAATATCTGGTTCTTGACTGAAAAAATTTCTAATATAAGAGGAGAATATTATCCATCAATCCATCCATCCATTTTCATCCGCTTATCCGGGGCCGGGTTGCGGGGGCAGCAGGCCAAGCAAAGCACCCCAGACGTCCCTCTCCCCAGCAACTCTTTCCAGCTCCTCCTGGGGGACCCCAAGGCGTTCCCAGGCCAGACGAGATATGTAATCCCTCCAGTGTGTTCTGGGCCTGCCTCCTACCAGTTGGATGTGCCCGGGACACCTCCAGCGGGACGCACCCAGGAGGCATCCTGAACAGATGCCCAGGCCACCTCATCTGACCCCTTTCGACGCGAAGGAGCAGCAGCTCTACTCCGAGCTCTCTCCGGATGTCCAAGCTCCTCACCCTATCTCTAAGGCTGAGCCCAGACACCCCACAGAGGAAACTATTTTCCACCGCTTGTATCCGCGATCTCATTCTTTCAGTCACTACTCAGAGCTCATGACCATAGGTGAGGGTTGGGACGTAGATGGACCAGTAAATTGAAAGCTTTGCAAGGGAGTTAAAGTACCTTGGGGAGAATATTATATTATGAGATATTACACTATGTTCATACTTATAGATAAACATAAAAATAGGGGTGCGTTCTGAAACACATACTTTTCCTTTTTACTTTTAGCAGGAGCTGCAGCTGCCCTAAAAAAGTGCACACTGTTGCACACAGTATGCACACGATTGGGACACGCTACTGTCTCATAACATTACGCCCTGAACTTGTTCATATGTCTGTTACCTTGGAGATAAAACAAAACACCGTTCACCAAGCTCGCCAAAGACAGAGGTTAACCCAGAGAGCTCTGCTGTTGTTACTTTGCGATGCATGTTCATTTAAACAATTAATATTGTTATTATTACTATTCCACTGATCATCAGCAACTTGAATGCACTGTCGTCTGTCACTGCCACTTCTGACAGCTGTCAATCAGCTGTCAACGAGCTGACAAGCTGTTGTCTGTCTGCGGCTCAGACGATGTGACGAATCGACCGCTGCGCAGAGGATTGTGGGTCAGAGCAGCCAGAAAAGCATGCTGGCTTGCTTACTGCAGAATATAACCAGATTTCGTCGATATGTGACGGTTGGAGTTGGAATGTGTATTTATAACCGTATTACAGGGCAAAAAGAAGCGTGCATCTACTGCCAGCTCACCTAGCACCTGTGAGCTAGGTAACGTGACGTAGGAGGATGCCATTAATGTTTACATCTCACACTGTCACAATCATGAGCCTCTCGTCCATGGATAGATGCATTCTGCATGCTGATATTTTAAGTAGGTGTAGTTCGGTAGAAAGAAAGTAGTTCCTACATGAAACTGTTCACAACAAGGTCTGTGGATTATCTTGAGTAACCAGGTCATGATTTCTGGAAAGAGACATTGCTGTTGAGTTTTTCAAATGTATTTTTTTGAGCACCACAAGCTGAGTGCCATTTAGTTCAATTATATTGGAGAGAAGGCAGACATCTCTATGGCTGATATCTTGGGAAGGCCCACCAAAACAATCTAGACCAATAAACAGCACTACAGGTAGAAGGAAAAACACATTTTTGATTTTTTGCGCTTTGGAAAGCAGAGCAGAGCTAAACGGTAAACAAACATGGCAGCACACCGGTAAGGTAAGACAACACGTTTACATGTCGTTTTCTATATGTTCTCTGACATTTATCCTAACGATATGAGGTGGTCTTTGTGGGAAAAAAGCTTGTTTAGTGGACTAACTTTGCACTTGAAGGTTGCCCGTTCACTTACGTTTTAACAGGTCTGACGGTGCTATGCGCCCCGGCTGTATCTAGGCTAACAGCTAACATGCTAACTATTATTTTTATGTCACAAGTCACTTGAAACAAATTTAGGACGATAGGAGACAGGTTGAAATAAACCGAAATTTCCCTTTAACTGTGTTTAACTGTCCACAACAAACTGAAGAAACATTTATTTCCATAAACGTATTTTCACCTTTCAGTGTAATTTAAGAAAATAAAACTTTTAATGAGTTTCTTGCTCGCACTTACACCTTTCAGAAAAACTCTATATGAAACATCCGCCGGGATAAAGATGAGCTTTCTTTAGATCTTGGCTAATAAACACCAGCCCAAGATCCTTCACACCTCCCCGCCCTAACTCCTCTTCCTCATCGCACACAAAAAATGCTATTTGTCTTCAGCAGGCAAAATATGATAAACAGAGGATAAACAGAAAAGGTAAGACTGGAGTGTTTGTGTGTGAAAGTAGCTCCTGCTGTCCTCCTCCCTCTCGCTGGGTAATGAAATGAGTTTTTACCTATCTGGACCGCTGGCTGTAGATTAAAAACAGGCGTGTTTACACGATGGGAAGCCAGCATGGAAGAGATAGCAGGGGGGTAAACAGAATCTGGGGGGGAAAAAATAGACGCATTGACTTTTAATTACAGTTTTTGATGACAGGCACAGTTTGGAGATGTGAAACTGCTCCTAGATTTTAGCTCACAGACACACGTACATGCACATGTGGACAGACACACACTGCTGGCTCGCGCACACACAAGCAGATAAGTGTGGTTAAACACACATATTTGTTTGCAAACACACACTCACATGCAACCTAATCTCAAATGGGTCAAGCTCAGCCGGACCCGGTTAATAAAAGATACCTTGAGGCACCTCTGGGCCACAGAAATACTGGGGTCATCATTTCTGCATGGCCAGGACACACACACACACACACACACACCAGCACATATACACACACACAAAGCTCCCTCTAATTCTCTTACTCGCAGATTTACTCATACACACATATTTTATCCCTCCTTTATTTTTTTTATTCTCGCTTTATCCTTCTCTTCTTTCTGTCCCACTCTCTCTCTCTCTCTCTCTCTCTCTCTCTCTCTCACACATCCACACACCCACCCTTGGATTAGCTCTGTCCACCCAGCAGTACCTTTTGCTGTTATATAACCTCTTAAGGCGATGAGGCTTTAGCTCTCAATCACGGGTTCATATGACGGCAGCCATCAGCGGCAGATGTCTCACTATTGGCTGTCTCCTCTTATTCTCCAAGTCAAATTTCTCTAAGGAAACCAATAAATGAACTGAACTGAATTTCCCGGCTGTCTGTCTTCCTCTCACTTCCTCTCTCTGTCTCTGCTCCTCATTTGACTCCTATTTGACAGCTGCTGCGTTCTTGTCGCTCCTATTTATTACCACTAGCCACTCCAGTGAAGTGATTTGCCAAATTCCACAAAGGCTTGTCCTTAAAAATGCTCTTATCTTAAACTCTGTTCAGGGCCATCACACTCTGTCTTGAACTGCTGCTCGTTTGTGATTTATGCCTTTGCAGAAATGCCCACATCTATCAGAGACTGAAATATTCTATACCCGTAAAAAGAGACGGCAGTGATGAAAATACATGTGTGTTGGACATGTGTCTCCACCAGTATGGAAACATTTTTTATTTTGGCTGAATTGCCTCTTTTCCATAAATACCAGTGAGTTGGCTTTCTTTCTGTTTTCATGTGTCATTATCCCAAATGTTGACTGAGCCAACACTGACTCCTCCAAGCTGCTAAATTTATGACAGAAGTACCAGGTGAATGATGTGATATATATTGACATAGCACAGAGTATTTAGTTTGGATTGCATCTGATTTTGTAACAACCTGATAAAGGTGACCTGATTCTTAATGTAGTCCAGGCCTACAGTTGCTTCTGTGGACACGGTACCATCTTTGTGACCCTGTGCAGAGAAAGTTGTCATGGGTAACCCCATGTCTAGACCACAAGCGTATCTGACACGTTGTTTATTTGCACGTCATGCAACAGATGCACTCTCATTTTTTATCTATGGAGCTGTCTGCACCACCTCTGTGAAGGCTCAGCTGCGCCTTGTGGGCGTAACTGTCACCTGAGGTGTTTATTCACGCTTTAATTTTTTTTTTCAATAATACGTGCGTACACGCCAGGTTCATGCCCGATAAAAAGATACTGAATTGATATATCTATCTACATTTTGAAGCCTAGGCTGAGCAGAGTGTTCTGCTTCTGGACGAGGTCAGAGGGCAGCACATCCTGCTCTAGTTTGGATATTGAGGGCTGGAGTGTTTGTTCATGAGCAAACTATACATATACTGCTTCTAGAGAAGTGCTAGGCTTTCCCTTTGCTCCGATCCCGATCGCCAGCAACTGTCTGCCCAAAACGTAGCCACCGTCACTCTCTGTCATGCTAAATCACACGCTACTCACTGCCCTTCCGAGCCAAGCTACTCTTACACCACAATCATATGCAACCGTGATGATGGAAAATGGATCAGTAATACTCACACATATCAAAGGAAAACCACACACTGCAGATGGACCACTTCAGTTTTGCATCAACACTGTCCTCAAGCAAGGATGACACTAATAAGCCTCAAAGACAAGTCAACGTTCACACCTTGCAAACATTGTCAACACTTAATATGGAGCTGCGCCTCAAACAAGCTGATTGATCCATCAAACTCCTTTTTCTCAGCATATTACTGCCATAGATGATTTTCTCAAAGAGCAGAGGAGTGGAAATCAGTTTTCATGGCATGCAGTATCATTGTTCATCTTGTCTACACTGTTGAACTGTTGCAAGATTTTCTGTAGCTTGGCCATCCCATGTACGAAGGTACTGCCCATGCCGCAGTGGCTGTTTGCTCGATTCCAGCCTCCATATTGTTCCTTCCAACACGTGAGTAGTAATAGATGCTAGGGATGCACGATGGCATGTCATCGGTATTGGCCGATATTGGCTTTAAAATGAAATATTGGAATAAGCCAACATACTAACAATATTGGTACATAATAATAATAATGATAATAATCTTTATTTATAAAATGCTGTTCAAAACAGAGTGGCAAAGTGCTTTGCATGTCAGTAATTAAAACAGACAAGACATGAAAACAGCAACTTTTAAAAGAACTGATAAAAACACTTAAGTGTATAAAAACTGAGGCAATAAAAGACTGTCTAAATACACTTAAAACTCTTATTTTGCACAATGAATGAATATTACATACATTAGAAAGTATTGTATTTCATGTCTCCATCTGCTGGTGGGCCGTCACGATAAGAGAATACATGTATAATATGATGTTAATTCCACTGCAGAAGAGACCTGATGATCACTAAAACTAGGTGGGGAAAAAAGTAGACTATACATATATATATATATATATATATATATATATATATATATATATATATATATATATATATACATATACGTACATATATATTGGATATTGGCAAAAAATCCAATATTGTGCATCCCTAATAGATGCTGCAGCCACAAGATGGTCTTCAGATTTTTAATTCTACTTCACTCGCCTGCTTTGTGTTAATATATGATAAACATGTGAACATGGAATCTTGTATTTTATGATCTGTTTCTTCTAAGGGCATAGATTACAATAGGCCTGTTTCCACTGAAGAAGTTCCTGGTACTATTTGGGGGGCAGGAACTACTACAGGAACGTCCTCTCACTCGGCCCTCTCAACCGAGAGCGGAGTAGGAGGAAGGTTCCTACAAAGTTACCGGGTTCTGGATGTGCCGTAATCGTTGCGCGACCATTTTGACCGGGGCGTTGTAGTGGTGTAGGGATGCTGTTAGCTGTTAGCCGATAGCGGTGTCTGTAATAACTCACTAAACTCACAAAGTGGCCCGTGAAATTTTTTTTTTCCCACAGATGTCTTAGTTACAACATGATTGAGCTAACTGGAGTAGTTTCATGTCGTTTCCGACAACGGGAGGCTTTTAACAGATGACGTCCTGATGTTAGCTTTGCTGCTGCTGTTAGCTGTCCCTGTCACAAAAAACTGCTTTGCTAGCTCAATCATGTTGTAAGTAAGATATCCGCTGGAAAAAATATGTTTTTCACGGGCCATTTAGTGAGTTTTTTTTACATGGCGGAGGAAGCTATATGAACGAGCTAACCCTCGTCTGCTGAGTTTTGAAAATGCTGGCTATTTTGTTGCTTTCTGTTGACATCACATCCCTCCTTTAGTATATCCAATCAGCACCAAGTAAACCCCAAGCCCCAGCCAGGAGTCTTTCGGGGCCGTTCTGAGTACCTACTCCGAGGCAGGGACTTGTTTAGCCCCTGTAAATGTTCCGAATCTCTGTCCTTCTGGGGTGGTTCCTGCGGTGGAGACACGCACCAACGGCCCCGGCCCCGTAAAATTACCCCGAAGTTCCTGCGGTGGAAACGGGCCTAATTTTCCAGGCAAAGTTCCTATTGGTGCACTTTTCCTGCTCTGGTGGTTCCTAACCCAACCTAGAGATGGAAGTGCGCTTGCTGAGACTGTAATTTGTAGTTCGTATTGCTGGTGATGACCTCTGGTCTGAGATTTATTTCTACCTTTGCAGGGTTGTTTTTGAGCATCAACAGAATAATTGGATGTGGCTCACTGTAAATAAACATGAACCAAAAAAATCTGATATAAAATTGCAAATTACCTGCAAAAGTGAGTCCACACAGTTTTTGCTACTCATGCTGATCTGAGGTTCAGCTTGAGATGTGAGACACACATGAGGAGTGATATCAGCTGCAGTTAAACTTTCTTGCCAACCTGCTGCCTCTCCCTCCCTCCCTCTCTCTCTCTGTCTTCCTTCCTCTGAAATCTTTCTTGTCTGATGTAAAGAGAATCGACTTCAGAGCCGGTCACGCGGAAATGTTGAGATCTGAGCTCTGAAGGTCCAAACGAAAGAGAGTTTTCTGGAACACTTAAGCTCAGAGCTTACAGAGACTAGAATTTATTTTTGCATCATAATTGTGTTGGAGCCATTATTTAACAACATATGAAGCTTAAAATAGTCCTGCACGTTGGATAACAGGAATGCATCACCATAGAAACAAGATATTGAATATTGGAATAAAATGTTCTTTTCTTATTTCAGCCTTGTCAATAGAGAACAAAAACCCTCCATGGAAACACATTAAAGACACGTTGTTGCCTACAGCGACGGCTGCTGTCGATGTCTGTTTTCATACATTTATCATGTATTGAAGCTGAAGACCGACATGAATTAGCTCCTCTGCTACACCGCTGAACATGATAACTCCATTTTACAGATTTTAACATCATTTTAACATTTTATTTTCTAATTTATGTTCTAATTTACAAGCTCTGTATAATTTATTTTTAGTAGCACAGGCAGTAACATTTCAGTGTGACCCTGAGCCGAGACGTTTGAACTCAGGAAGGCCTTGTTTAATATTTACGGTGGTTAACGATCTAAAGATCCAAAGCATTTATCGTTCATCTAACCGAAGGAGACCGCCGACATCAAATAAATAAAATAGAAGAAAATTAAAACAAACTAACCCTTTAAACTTCTGCTGGCTGTAAAGAGAAAAAAGAAAATATCTTAATAGTTATTTAGCAGTGAAACAAAAACACTGACTTGGAGTTAATTAACTTCATGTGCTGAAGATGGGAGCATGAAATACTTCTGTATGAGAAGACATTTGTCAAATTTGCTTTAAATCTTCTGTTGCCTTTGTTTCTTTACCGAGAAATGACAGATAATTACAGCTCAATAGAATACGATGCGCTGCTCTTTGTGCCTTAACACTGTAATTATTGTTAGCTTCAGCACTAAAGCTGTGGCTTTTGATGTTCTGCACTTGATGTTGACACAATTAAACTGTTGTTGCTTAGTCATTGTGTGCTCTTGTCCCGTACTTGTAAAGTAGAATGTCTGATTAAGACCTCTCTTCACACGTATTTGTTCTGCATCTGTTTTGCACTAATGCAGGCCTTTGTTTGAGTGACAGAGTGGAGCTAAATTGGAATAATGTACAACAAGATAAAAGTGCCTCCCAGCCAGTATCCAGAACAATCTTTATCCTAATTTTGGCATCCAAAAAAACAGCTGAACTTTTTCGTTTTTGGGCTACAGAGCCAAAAGTGATTTAGAGCTTGGCGTGAAAAGTAGGACTTCTTTAATAGCTGCATCTGTAAATCCATTCTTTGTTAGGGCAACATGTCTAGACAGGGTGAAGTCAGCGTCAGAGGACCACACAGCTTTTCTGTCTGCGACGCTCCGTCTCCTCTTACGCCTGTAACTTCAAATAAAGATGATGTCCCACTTTTGTTCCTCTTGCTTTCTGAACTTTTGTTGCACTCAGACTCCTTCCTAACTCACAGAAACAAGTCTTATACTCTTATCAACTGCAACAAGTCACATGAAAGTAACTAATTAAGGAACATTAGAGTCATTATTTTTCCTGTATGACTCTCCTTTAAGAAGTTTCTGCTCTGTATATTTCAGGAGATGCAGGGAAAAAGCATGATAATGTCTGGTATAAATCCAGCCCACAGGAGAATATGATCATCCAGTCTGCGTGCCATGCATTTATAACTCAAGCATACCTTTTTATGCGCTTCAAAAATGGTAACTACGCCATAAAGAGGGACTCTGAGGACCCAAATCAATATTTTTAGTTTTATATTCAGTTTTAGTCTGCACAGTCAATAATCCCTGACGCCTGAGTTATCTTATCTCCACTGTGGAGCCATTTGTTTAGCGCCCGGAGCCGGATTGCCTGCAGAGTGTTGGCAGGAGGAATGCTGATACGTGTTTTGTTGTAAAGTGATGTGATATGAAAGGTGTGGATGGGAGATGACAGAGAGGAAGCTTTTTTTTCTTCTTCTCCTTTTACTCTGTTGATACTGGACCTGCTTCAGAAGGAGAGTGTGACTCACCTGGGCAGATGCCATGCTCAGGAGTTTGTAGCTCTGCACGCTGCTGTCAGACGAACAGTTGCTCTGAAATGATCACTGTCTGAGTTAAATGTCAGCTACTCCGAAATAAATGCAAGCAGACAAATATAGCTGTCAGAGAAATGAAGACAGATCAAAACATTTTCCAATTTAATTAAAATAGTTTACAATCTGGTGGCTACATCATTGACCCTGTTTGCACTCAATTATACTTTATGTCTTGAGGGAAGTGTCTGCTATTATCAGATGTATGAGAAACGTGGACTACATGGACTTCACCAAATTGGTTTTCTGAGTGAGAAATGCCCAATCTTAACCATAACCACTTAACGAAAAGTTTACACTTCTTCAACTCCAAACATCTAAAATGGATCTCACAGCAAGTTAAGGTGAGGTCATATTACATGACTGGCCGACCAGTCTTGAGTTGCGGAGACTATAGTAATCTTTTGAGTGTTCATACCTGGTGACGTGTGTTTCTGTCATCGGGAGGTTCGCCAACTGTGTTACGACCTGTGCGTGCACACCATAAGATTTCTCCACCGAGCCCTCACTGACAGAGCCCCAGATAACGCGCAGACGTCACCAAACTACGTTTTGTCACACGTGAACAAAACATAATATTATGAAGTTCCCCAGTGCTAAACTTTACCTGTCAACATGGTTGTCCGACAGCTCCTGATCCTGTGGATGCCACCATTGTTGTTGTTGCTTGCCGGCTTGTCCTCCTCACATTTCTTCTGTCCGTCTGCGTGCTGACGTGGGACGTATCCCACCTCTCATTGGCTGATGCACTTTGTCAGTCGTGTCAGACTATCTGCTGACTCACCTCTGACCCAAGGTGGCTCTCAAGGTGAAAATCGTGTAACGTGAACTAGGCTTTAGTGATTTGACAAATGTTACACATAAATCTACCATAAAAATTCCATGTTGTCAAACTGCAACTCAACATAGAGACAGACACTGCTGGTAAAATACCCAAGGCTAACTCTAATTAGCCGGCTAATTAGCTAGTTAGTAAGATAACTTACCGAAAAACACACTTCTTTGAAATAGTTTGTTCATACAGCCGTATAATTTCTCCAGTAATTGCATAAAAAACTCTCCAACACCAACACCACAAACACAGCCAAGAGGTCAAGTTCAGTGACTTGCTAACATGAAGCCTAGCAGACAGGTGGTAGCTCATGACAGCAACCACCTGTCACTGTGGCCACGCCCTTAATTATACATGAATTTAAATCTTACTAAAATGTAAACAGGTGAGTCACATAAAAAATCAGCCCCTATACAGTTGTCCTGAATGTTGAAATTAGCTGTAGAGACTAGGGTACCAGGCAGTAACCATGTTTATTTCTACTGTAAAGTCTATGGGGATTGACTGGCTTCTGGAGCCACCCTCAAGTGGCCATTTGAGGAACTGCAGTTTGTGGCACTGCCACATTGGCTTCATTTTTCAGCCCCAGAGGCTGGTGCTTGGTTTTAAAGTGAACTAATCAGGTGTGCCAGCAGTGTTTGGGCCTGTCCCAATACCCACACTTCCCCTGGAAATACCCACTTGCACTTGGTTGTGCGCGTTCACATTTAGGCTAGTGGTGTCTCAAACAGAACTGAGGTAGTGGAAGTGGTTTCCAACACTTAAAACCGGCTCTAGGTTCCAAGGGAGCCCCGACCCACACTTTCAACGAAGTGGAAGATGAAGTTTCCCAGAACACCTTGCGAAGTCAGCAACATCGGCAAGTTTTGGAAAACAATTTGTTACTGTACAATCAGAATGTAGGCTATACAAACAACAGAGCGTAAACTCATCAGCAACTCAGTTGGTGTCAAAATATTTAAACGAATCGACTTACCCAAACAAAATCGACCAGAAGACGTCGTAGGCGCCTCCTGTTTTCAGCATTTCTTCTCCATTGTTTCATCAGATGGAGAAAAATAAACATAGCACACGCCACAACACAAGCGCTGGAGCCGGCATTTTCAAACCTGAATGACTACTGGTAGCTTGCGTCGCTACTACGCGTGATGTATGTCTGCGCATCGGCCACGTCGATTTGCATGAAGTGGTGTCTCATCTCTTAGGGAAAGATCTCTACCATAATATTTCTCACTTCCCTCATCAAGGGTTATCTCGCAAACCAGGGCACTCAATACCAAGTGGAAGAGTTAAGGGGTAGAAATGGGACTGGGCCTTAGTTGACCACAGCTGAGATTCTCTGCACTACCACAGCTACCTTTTCCTCCTGCTGATATCCATTGTCTACTCTTTGCAGCGAGTTATTTTGCTGCAAACATTTTTAGTTTTAATTAAAGGAAGAAATGAATTGGTATTTGCAAGTCTTTCTTGATTTTGTCAAGTTAAGTCTAAATTCACCAGATTTGTGACTTGAGTTTGTCTCTACTTGAAGTCATGTGACTCGAGAGAATCGAGTCAAAGAAGGACAGCAAATGAAGCTACGTTAGTACAGGAGTGTGACTCAGAAAAGTCTAGAACCAGCAATTACATGCTTCTATGTACTATCTAGCCCTTTCTTTTAGTTTAGGAATCTGTGTTCTTTCTCCGCTTTTATTTTGTTTATACACAATGAATGTCAGAGTAATGACGCATCAAGATTTGTCCTCAAGTACAGGAATGACTCTGTTATTGTGAGCCGCCTTCATGGATCATAACATGATCATGGCCCATCACTGGATGAATTTGTTATTTGGTGTGACCAGTCTCTCCTCCACTTTAACGTGTCTAAGACCAATGAGATGTTTAGTGATTTTCAGAGGAGGCCCTGCCTTCCTGCTCCTTTTGTAGCAGGAAGCAGTACAAGTGTCTGGGCACTGTCTTAGATGACAAGTTGAATGTTGATCTGTAAGATGGCAAACCAACACCTATTCATTTTAAGGAAGCTGAGGAGTTTTGATGTAGAAAGGACTATCATGAAAATGTTCTATTCTTCTTTTATCACATCAGTTTTCTCTTGTAACACTGTTGGTTTGGTAACGTGAGCCTTAAAAACAAGAACATGTTGGAAGAAGTGGCCAAGTTGTGCTGTAAGATCACTGGTGTTACTTTTAATTACCTCCAGCATCCATACGCAGACAGGGTCACCTCTAAATGTTGACTTTCACACGCTTCCATCAGGGCAGAGGTTTTGCCTCCCTAAATGCAGCACTAAGCGTTACAGATTGTCCTTTGTCCCGTCTGCTGTTGCTTTTCTTAACCAGCAGTGATTATTAATATCCATGATTTACCTCTGGCAGTGTGTGATACTGGATACTGTGTGTTATGTTTCCTCCTGTGTGTCTGTTTTGTTGTAGTCAAGGCTACTGTCTGTATCTCAAATTGCCCCTCGGGACATTAAAGATTTCCTTACCTTGCCTTACCTTACTCACTGAGAGCTCTGTAACAAAACAAACTCTCAAGAGTTGGTATTATCAAAAGTAGATAAGTTTCCAGTTAATTCATTGTCTCTCCTCTTGACTATAAACTTCCTCAACTGGTGCCTCTCAGTGTTTAGTCTTGTTTAGTCCCAGTCTGTAAAACCTAGATCAACAGGACTGAGTTTAACCAAAATGAAACCACGTGCCAAACAATCAGAGCCTAAAACTCAAGCCACATGGCAGAATGTGGAGGCACACAGGAGGAATGAAAATGTATGATTCAGCACTCAGATCTTTGGTTTTTAAGACTCGAGACTGAAGGTAAACAAGGGTTTCACCCTCAGGGCCTGGAGACAGACTCTGCTGGTGTAAGCAGAGTCAGCACCATCTCACTTCTAAAACTTCTGCATCTTTTTTATAGGAAATGAAACAATGGAATAAAAAAGTAGTAGTCCAAAGAAAGTACAAGTATATTTAACCAAGCCATGGAAACAGGGAGTTAAAGATAGCAACCCTGTGTTGCAGGGCTAGGATGTTAAAAACAACACCTGCTCTTTTTGAGATTGTGTCAGGTAAGAACAGAAAAAGTTGCAGTTGTGTTTATTTCCTGTGTTGTGGTGCTACAACACTTGGTCTAAGATTCAGGTTGCTTCAAGTGTAGTTCATGCGTCGTTTCAATTCACTTGTTTCCGTATTTTAACTACACTTTAAAATCTTCTCTTTTTCTCCTTGAGAGCACTTCTAAACTCTCCTCATAAAGGGTAGACGTGATCACCTGTTGCATTTCTGACTAAATCCACATCTTGCTGTCACACAGTTTGATATTCGTCTGCTTTCCTCTTGTAATCCCTCCAGACTTTTCTCATTTACTTTAACCTTAACCACAAGAAGTGCTTTCATGGTCTTAACTTTTATTTTCTTGCCTCCCAACACCCTTGCGTGATGAGCCTCTTTATCTGTCCCCTCACCTGTCCGACACACAACTCCTCACCTGCAGAGCCCTGTTGTTCTGCTTCACACTGTAGATAGTTATCTCAGCACGGACGGATAACTTTAAGGTCCCCACCACTGTGCCGGCCAGACACAACCCAGACACCATCAGATAAAACGCCACAAGGTGTTCATCATTGTTCTGCTAATCTCCGCTCCATTTCAGCAACCCTGCTGCACTTCGTTCCGTGGGTATATACGGGTCCGTGGGTATGTGAACAGCGTGAACCAGCTTTTATCTCAACGAAGTAGGGAAATCTATGATTGAGAGTAAATAGATGAGGAAAGGGAAGACAGATAGGACACAATGTGTTAAGCCCTAATTTCTTTTCCAGTTTTATTTCTCACTAAAGAATCATTACTTAGGATTAATTGGTGTATTTTAACAACCAGTTCCGGCACTTCTACGTGACACATCCTCATTAAAATCTTACTTTTCTAAATGTTTCTTTTGTGTAATTATTCTTCAGAAATTGCTCATTTCCATGTGTTGCCTTTCTTTTGTATGTTTTTTTTTTTTTTTTTTCAGAAAGCTCCCACAGGTTTTGAAACTTCTCAGAAGTTTACAGATTTTTAGAAGTAAATATAGATCAAAAAGTTTTTCTGAATAAATGGAAATCCTGGTTTGTTATTCAAGTATTACAGAAGCTTGTATGAAGATTCATCAGCCTTGTCTCTGCCCTCAGTTTGACACTGTAACACCAGAGATCTTGGATTTAGACCGTTGACCACAGACATAAAAGCTTTTTGCCAACCTTGGATGTAACAGAGAAGCCCTTTTAGATCCTGTGAATGTCCGTATATTTGATCTCCAACTATACGTGGTGACCCTGTTCTAAATATAGCCTTCTCCAACATTTTCCACCGGTGAATCTGTGCTCTACAAATTAAAGCTTTTATTATTACAGTAATGAAAAATAATCAAATATTTGTTATCATGTTAGTATGACACCACATTATGTGTAAACCTGACGCACCAGATGGTTTGTTACACACAACCATCTGAGAAGCAATCATTGGAAACTGTTTGGAAAAGGGCAGGCACTTTCATGAAATGCTTGGCAGGTGAATGGATGAACCATCTGTCTGTCACCGTCTATCATCAGCCAGTTGGGAGAAGAGTGAAAACATCTTTTCCATCTAGAAAAACCGTCAATGAGAGATACTCTCCAGTTCTGATGTAACTGATGCATCTACACTGTATGCTAACCTCTGTAGGAGCCGCCATGGTTGGTTTGAAGGAGCAGTCGCCTCTCCATGTCATTATACACATACAAACTACACTGTAGGGATGAGCAAGTACACTATTATCTGTATCTGTTCAACCAACTAAATTATCTGTATCTGCACCTGGAATGGGTGGGGTTTATGACAATAGTGGGTGGAGTTTAAATTGTAAGTGGGTTGGGCAAGTACACCATTATCTGTACCTGTATCTGTATCTGCATCTGCATCTGTATCTGTATCTCTATCTGTACCTGTATCTCTATCTGTACCTGTATCTGTATCTGTTCAACCAACTAAATTATCTGTATCTGCACCTGGAATGGGTGGGATTTATGACATTAGTGGGTGGAGTTTAAATCGTAAGTGGGTTGGGCAAGTACACCATTATCTGTACCTGTATCTGTACCTATATCTGTATCTGTTCAACCACCTAAATTATCTATATCTGTAAATGTACTCAGAATGGGTGCAGCTAGAACCAGAAGTGGGTGTTGCATGGACTAGAAATGGGTGGGACCAAACCAGAAGTTGTTAATTTAAGCCTGAAATTGATTAGAAGTTGCTATATTTATTATTTATTGGAAAACTACTCACAGAACAATCTCAGGATTCAGGTCAGTTTTAATCACAAGAGTAACAGATCAAATATAGCTATCTAAATGGGTTTTCCTTCATCACCAGTACAGATATTACTGGTGATAGAGATATATACTCATACTGCTCCTCACAGCATGCTGATTTGTGACATGTGACTTAAAGCCTGACAAGATGGATTTGAGTGTGATCCCATTGTTCTCGCATGATCTTGTGATATCACAAGAATCTGTGTTCCCTCTGAATCCAAAAACAGAAATTTAAACACAAACAGGATTTTTCCAGGCACTTCATCTCGGTGACGGAACAAAAGTACAGTGGTAGAAGCAACTTGTGACTTTGGTGGTAACCTTAGATTTGCAGACTCTTGCAAACCTCCTAAAAATATTCTTGTCTTGCTGTTTTATGGTGTGACAGTGCTGTGGTTTAGGTCTGGTTAGGTTTAGGCACAGATAATGGTTTCAGGTTGAAATGCATGTTTAAAACATGGAAAATTAAATCTCATGGAAGTTTTCATGAGTTTACTATCCAGACAGGATTG
This sequence comes from Epinephelus lanceolatus, assembly GCF_041903045.1. NCBI lineage: Eukaryota > Metazoa > Chordata > Actinopteri > Perciformes > Serranidae > Epinephelus > Epinephelus lanceolatus. The sequence goes on from NC_135742.1 coordinate 5,037,602, forward strand.
ACTTTGATGTTGGCTTGCTGTTTATCTCTATACAGTATGATGATGTAAGAAATGTAAGCCTTTCTTCTCATGTGTGTCCTTCCTACAGAGTGCAGCTCAGACTGTCAGCGCTGCACAGCTGACCTCCAGATGGGTGTTGGCAGTATTTGTCTGTGGTGTAAAGTGCCGAGGACCTGGCTGCTGGGCGACCACTGCATCTCCCACTGTCCCCACGGACACTACGGCTGGCACGGAGCCTGCATCAGTAAGGACTTTCACTTCCCTGCCTATATACAGTATATAACAAGGTCAGAGGTCAGGCTGGAGCTCCCCTGAATGTAAAACATGCAAGAATAATACCACCAACGCTTGTATGTTTTATTCATCCATCTAAGATCTTGAAATTGGGGTCATGTTGTTGACCTGGTACAAATTTTTTTCTTGACCCTCTTCAAAGAAGAATGACTGAATACAAAGCCAGTGTTTAAAAAAACATTCTGCTTTATGAATAAGTCTTTACTATGCCACGGGTTATTCTTTTTATTTAGCAGTGGAATTTATTCCAGTGTTCATCTCCTCAGGCTGTAGAAGGACATAAGGAAACTGCTCAGAGATACACTTCCTGATTCTGTTATAATGCCCAGTAGTGCACTAAATCCCCAAATTTACTCCCAGCTCACTGTCGATGCTTTAACGCTCAACTGCAAACTGTGTAGAGATTCAAAACAATGACTGAGCAGATATTTGGGGATTTGGAGGAGTTACTGTATTCGAGGAAACCTGTATTATTGTTTAAACTGTTGCTGTGTGTGAGAAATGAGAAAACAAAAGGCTTCATGTTGGAAAAAGACGAGAAGTGTTTTAGTGAATCACTAGTACAGGATTATGTAGCTATCATCACCCCCATTGGAATCATTATAGTGATTGTTATTACATCATCGTTATTGTACTCATCAACATTTTCTCATCATTCTCATCAGATGGTGTATTAATTAAAGGTACACACAACTGAGTGCAACAGTCATGACATATTGCCGTTGCAAATAACACTGCAAGCTCTCTTTGTCGGCACTGGAGGTTTTTAACCAGACTGTATTAAATAATAGACTTAGCCACCGTCACGTCACCCATAGGTTTGTGGACTCCTTTTTTGAAGCATCCAGTTTGGCGTTTTCGCTGTTGCCATCTTAAATTTTTGGAGCCAGAAGTGACATTGTTTGGACAAGATGGTTAAGCTAACCTTAGTTAGCTGCTAATGCTAATTTTGCTAGTGAAAAACTAGCTTAAAACCATTGAATCAAAATGTACTTGCCAGAAAAAAACATCTTACTCCTCATGTTATGTTCTCACCAGGTGCGAATAAAACAATTTGCGTGAGTGATATATTCGTAAAGTCAATGTAAAGACATGATTAGACGCAAATTCCTGCCTGGTAGAATGACACAAATAGTGCAATTTTATGTTTCTCGAGAGTTAGAAAATCTGAAGTTCAGTTACCAATTCGTCCCACGATAGCCAACCATCATTGAGATCCTTCGGGGTCGTATGACTCCAAGAACATACCAGCGGAAGCTCATTCATCGATTCAGCGATTTCGCATACTTATGACATGAGTTTTTTTGCGTATATGAAGCGAGTCATCACAAAATATTCTGGCGTTCAAGCTCTAGAACACAACATTAGAGGGTCTTTTAGGCCAACCAAACACTAAACAAGACTTTTTAGGCGACCAAAACGTCACAGTTCACTGTATAAACTGAAAACACACTGAAATAGCAACAGCTACGACTACGCCTGTAAATCTGTGAATCTGAGTTACACCATGGTTACGTTGTCGCTGTGGAAGCGACTTGTCAATGAACAGCACCCACCTGTCACTTAAAGCAGCCTCACCCTTAAAAATGCATAACTTTAAACCTTAATAAAATGTAAACAGATGAATTATATAAAAACTGGACCCCTGTAGTTGCCGTGAATGTTGGAATTAGCTATCAGGACCAAAACTGTTTCTGTACCAGGCTGTAAACATGTTTATTTCTGCTATAAAGTTGGGTTATTTGACATGGAGGTTTATGGGGACTAGCTTCTGGAGCCAGCCTCAAGTGGTCATTAGAGGAACTGCGGGTTTGTTTCAGCCCTGGAGGTTGCGTCTTGCTTTGTACACACTTATGGATGCACACAGGGCTGTTACAGGACTCTGGACTCCAAGAACTTCAAGAGCACAGAGCTGTATTTAGTTGTTCAAAACTTTCCATTGTCCACTGTGTTCTGCGTTATTATACATCCATTGTTTTCCTCTGTTTGACGCTTGACTGGCGTTCTTTTAATTAGGGGAAAATTAGCGCCACCCTCTTCTTATCTCAGCGAACCCATTCCCAGTATTCACATAACAGCAGTGGCTGAAAAAGTTCATAAGGTCACATTTTCTTGTGCCAACTTTCTAAATAAATGTGGTTAAAATTTGCGCTACATATGGAGGGAAACCCACCTACTGTCTTCATCACCCTCCTCATCATCCTAATCCCCCTGACCACCATCATCTCTATTCTCCTGGTCCTCGTCATAATCACTGTCGCCTTTTCATCATCATCACCTTCATCATCATGCTGTGGTTTAGCAGCTCAGCAGCTGTAGCTGTTGCCTCCATACGGAGCTGCTGTAAATCTGCGCACAGATGTAAATGCAAAGTGTGAACAGGAAGCTTCAGGCTGTGAGAGCAAAACCTCTGGAGTCTCATTTAACTGAGCCATAGGCACTCACCTCCATGCACACACACACACACACACACACACACACACACATAGCCTATATGTATGCAAAAAGAAAGATAGACAGAAATAGCACTTGTATATACAAACCAAACAAGCACAAATAAACCTCAGCTTACACACAGATGCTGTTGATTCAGGCCTGATGATACATTTCGCCACCTCAGAGTGAATTTTAGTGAAGTTTCCATCTTTTCAGCCGTTTTTTGGTGGTGTTGATAATTAATATGCACGGCTGGATATAAGAAGTGTGTGGTGGGGGGGTGCGGGGTGTGGGGAGTGTGAGCAGCAGAGCAATCTGAGAATGATTAGACCCTTGATAGTGATTAGTGAGACTTATGAATATGTATTTTTAAACTCAAGAATGTGGCTTTAATTAGAATTTAGCATGATTTTTTTTTTCATCAAGGACTTGATATTTCAGCAGCTTTTAGTCCTCCAACTTTTCTGAGAGTTTCAAGATGTTCACAGTGGGTGTGTTACTACAGTTATGATTTCATACTGCATATTCTGTTCTTATATCATGTTCTCCTTGTATTATGCTTCCATGGGTCAGTTCCCAACAATGCTGTGTTATTTTACTGTTTACTTCGTTCATAAATTCTTAGCAGTAAGTTTATGTGTTGATACTGTCGGTTGTGACACGTTCATGCTGCATTATTCTATTTTATCTCACATGTTTATGCCTCTGGCATTATGTTGTCGGGTTGTTCATCCGTCCATCCAATTTTCGTAAAAGCAATATCTTAAGAACGCCTTGAGGGACTTCAAAATTTGGCAGAATTGTCCACTTGGACTCAAGGACGAACTGATTAGATTTTGGTGGTCGTAGATCAAAGGTCAAGGTCACTGTGACCTGGTCTGTCTTTTTCTTGTGAATGCCATATGTCAAGAACAAATTGAGGCACTTGCTTCACATTTGGTACACACATCCACTTGGACTAAACGATGAACTGATTAGAATCTGGTAGTCGAAGGTCAAGGTCACAGCGACCTTGATCTTTGACCTTGAGGGAGTGCTCTCAAACCATGAGCACCTTGAGGGTGTTCCCTTGAATTTGGCACAAATGTTCACTTGGACTCAACAGTGAACTGAGTAGAATTTGGTGGTCAAAGGTCAAGGTCACTGTGACCTTACAAACATGTTTTTGCCCACAACTAAAGAATTCATATGCTAAGTATGCCAAAATGTTTAAAAAAAAGGCTAATAGGATAGCACCATAAAGTGGAGGTCAAAGGTCAACTTCACTGTGACATTGTAAAGTTCTGTAAAAATATCTTTCTGGCTGTTATTCAACATCATATCTCAGGAACAGAGGGGGAGACATTTGGTCAGATACTGAACTGATGACACTAATCTTGGGTGTCCACCTGAAACTGTGCTGATTGTGTAGATCTTCTGTGCATAGGGGGGAGATGTGTGTGGAGCCTGCATGTTGTCACGGACATTCTCTTTTTCTTTTTACCCAGAATGCCATCCATCATGTGATGCCTGCAGTGGGGCGGGGCCTCTCTCCTGTACCTCCTGCCCCGCCGGCAGCGTTCTGTTGCCCTCTGGGCTCTGTGCTCCCAAATGTCCCCTCGGTTACTATGATAATGGTCACAGGATGTGTCAGGGTAAGTAGGGTAACTGCCTCTGCATCCTTCTCACCTGGAAGATAAGATATATAGATTCAGGGATGCTGGTGCACAGAATCTATAGCAGTAACACCTCCAAGATTACATCTGAGATTACATGGTGTCCGGGGATTCCTTGATGACTCACAGGCGGTGGACAAAATAATGAAAACACTGCACAGCACAATAGTAACTTTATACTTCTCCTATTATACTTTTTACTGCGCTACATTGTCTGACAGTGTTTTTTGCTTTTCAGATCACAGCTTTTCATCCCCTTCCTTTCCAGTGAAAACAATGTATCTTAAGATTTGCTGATGTTGAACATTTGTGATAAACTGAAGGATGAAGTGTTCCTTTGTGTGTTGAGAAAATTCTCCTACTTCTTAAGCTAAATAAACTCTAAAAAACATCTTGTATCAGCTGGAAAATGCATCGTCACAAAGCTGAAAACGGCTGTTTTTTTGACACCATGAAAAGTTGACTTTTTAAAAATATGTGGTTCTCACAGGGTAGTCTCGCCACCAGACAATCAGAGATTTCCGCCTTCTGATAGTCTGGGGACACTCCTTTCTAAAGTGTGTTTAACACACCGGCGAAAGCGGCCGGCAACAAAGTAACGCCTCTTGCATTTTTGAAAATGACACGTCTTCTCGGAAATGTGCGCTCCCCCTTTTTTCGTCCGCAAGGAAACAAATACACAGAGAGCTTGAAAATGGATGCCGAGAGATTAAACTCCGTTTTATCAAACGTGTGCTCATCCGTGAAGAAAATATTTTTTTTCCAGCGGGTGTCTTAGTTACAACATGATTGAGCTAACTGGAATAGTGTCATGTCGTATCCAACAACGGGAGGCTTTTAACAGATGACGTCCAGATGTTAGCTTTGCTGCTAGTGTTAGCTGTCCCTGTCAACTGATGCTTTCTAGACATCGTGATTTCCCAAAACTGAATAAATACCACACATAGCAACACAAAACTGCTTTGCTAGCTCAACCATGTTGTAACTAAGATATCCGCTGGAAAAGATATTTTTTTCACGGACCGTTTAATGAGTTATTACCTATTACAGACACCGCTAACGGCTAAGAGGGCTAACAGCTAATGGTTAGCCCAGCTAAACGTGCCCACAGAAATAGTAATATTTGTTCAATCATTGTGTTTATAGACTTTACAAACATGGGATTAGTCTAAACGGTGATACAGTGATGGGAAAAATGTGATACATAGGCTATATATATAGCTAAAAGCTCTGCTGGTTTACTACCCAGACTATAGAGGCAATCGCCTTGTTGTTTACAAGACGATTGCCTCTATAGTCCGGCCAGACGGATGAGTCATGGCCTTGTAAAAGATTATGTTTGTTTCTTTTAGTTGGTGAGAATGTGTCGCCGCAAACGCGACATCCACTAACTTTGACGGAGTTTTCTGCGAGCGCGGCTGAGCCATTTTGTACCGCTACACGTGTTTCTAGTGGGACTATGTTTACAAGCACAAGAGTTCAGTGAGCCACCGAAGGACCGCCCTGCAGATTTACTATTGGTTCTGCAACGTAGGGAGTTTTTTTAAACTCTGAAATTGTATCCGCCCATCTAAACACAAAATCAGGGAGAAAGTCATCAGTCTTTAGTTAAGCAAAGCGTCTAAAGACTGACTTGTGAGTCTACTCGCAGGGAAGTCATGCTACAAACATACAATGATCTAAGGTCTGTAGATTAAACTATCCAACAGTATATTAAGGAGTTAAAATGAGCACAGCCTTAAACATTGACAGCAGTAGAATGCAACATACAAAGGAAAACACTGACAGGGAACACTTTCTTGCACAATCAATACTTTACTTATGATATTCAAACTACATTACACTGATACATACTTTAACATTTTGAATGCAGGACTTGTAGTGTAGTAATTTCACAAAACAGTATTTTTACCTCACTAAAGGATCTGAATACTTCTTCCACCATTGCAGCACGGTGGTTCTGTGAAAAAGATGAAAGCTTTGTGTACCTCCTGTTCATCTTTACTGATAAAGTTCACTGATGTCCTTCTCCACCTTCTGCACTATATCTGTTTACAGTATTCGTGACTGACGTACCTGCGATTGAAGCAGGAGTTCTGTATTGTTTGAACTTACATAAGTCGTCTTATGTTGCCTTGAGAAAAGCTGACACATACAGCTACCGGTATTCAGAATAATTTGACTTAACATTTGCAGAAGCTTTAGTGACTACAAAGCACTCAGACAGTGCATACCTCTGCCAAGGCTGCTTAAAAATAAACGTAATGAAAGATAATCATGGGATGCATGAGCCAGGATTTTTTTTCATTCAAGTACATGCAGTTGGTTGATGAGAAAATTGTACAAATATTTATAAATGCCCTGCCTTGACTTATTAATAAATCCTTTGAATGATTCCTGGACTTGCACACAAAATTAGCTGTTTTTGCTTTTGTGTGTTGCCTGACTTTCAGCGAAATTTCCTGTAGGTATGAGGGTTATTTTTATGCTTCTGTGCCAGTAATAGCTGTGGCATTATAAGAGGCATAATGTTTTCAGGTTGTCCATCTAATCCCTTTGTCCGTCCGTCCATCCCATTCTCGTGAACACTATTTCAAGAGGGCTTTGAGGGAATTTCTATCAATTTGGCACAAATGTCCATTTGGGCTCAACAATGAGCCAGTTAGTCTTTGGTGGTTAAAGGTCAAGGTCACCGTGACCTTATCTGTCTCATTCTTGTGAAGGAAATATCTCAAGAATACCTAGGGGGACTTTTTTTTTTCAAATTTGGCACAAACATTCACTTGGACTCAAAGATACATTCAATTTTGGTCGTCAAAGGTCAATGTCACCATGACCTTTCATCCATCTCATTTTTGTGAATGCGTTATCTCAAGAATAGCTCCAGGGAATTTCATTAAATTTGCCTCAAACATCCATTTTAAGTCAAGAATGAACTGATCAGAATTTGATGGTCAAAGGTCAATGCCACTGTGACCTCGTGTCTGTCCTTTTTTGTGAACAGGACATCTCAAGACGCCTTGAGGGAATTTTTTATTTTTATTTTTTTTTAATTTGGCACAAATGTCTACTTGGACTCAATGAACTGATAAACTGCTTAGTTTTGGGTAGTTAAATGTCAAGGTCACTGTGTCGTCTGTGTCAAATTACCTCAAGAACATCTTGAGATAATTTTTTCAGATTTGGCACAAACATTCACTTGGACTCAAAGATACATTCAACTTTGGTGGTCAAAGGTCAATGTCACCATGACCTGTCATCCATCTCATTTTTGTGAATGCGTTATCTCAAGAATACCTTGAGGGAATTTCTTTAAATTTGGCTCAAACATCCATTTTGGGTCAAGGATGAACTGATCAGAATTTGATGGTCAAAGGTCGAGGTCCGTGCGACCTCGTGTTTGTCCTTTTTTGTGAACATGACATCTCAAGACGCCTTGAGGGAATTTTTTTATTTTTTTTTATTTGGCACAAATGTCTACTTGGACTCAACAAACTGATGAACTGCTTAGTTTTAGGTGGTTTAATGTCAAGGTCACTGTGACCGTGTCTGTGTCAAATTACCTCAAGATTTTTTCAGATTTGGCACAAATGTTAACTTGGACTCATCGATGAACTAATTCAATTTTGGTGGTCAGAGGTCAAGGTTACCATGACCTTGTGCCAGTCTCATTTTGTGAACAGGATATCTCCGAAACAGCAAGAGCAATTTTTTTCAAATTTGGCACAAACTTCCACTTGGACTTTTAAATCTAAAAGGCCAAAAGTCAACATCACTGTGACATCTTAATGTTCTGCAGTATGAAAAACACTTCTGGCGATTACTCTGTGCTGTTGGGGGGATGATGTGTGTGAAACATCCATGTTTTTACAGCCATGGATGTAACAGGCAAAACAACACAACACATTCTTGTTGGATGTCATAGTCATAGTGTAACTGTAGTCTTATGAGCCGGTGGATCATTTGCAAACTCAACAAAAGTTGTGCAACAAAAGTGTCAGAAATGATGACAAATGTGAAACATGATAAAACCATATTGTCCAAGAGTTCAATACTTTGACCATCCCTGGATCCAACACAGCTACATTTAGCCAGTATCTGGTGGCGGCTGGTGTAATTACATCCTGTCACTGATCTCTTCCTCTCTGACCTTGTATCTAACCTGACCTCCATGTCCCTGCAGCGTGTGACAGCCAGTGCCTGACGTGCGACATGGCCGGGGTTTGTACATCCTGCCGTGACCCGGCCAAGGTGCTGCTGTTCGGAGAATGCCAATATGACAGCTGCGCCCATCAGTACTACCTCAACACCACGACCCGGGCCTGCAGAGGTACGCAGCCATCACCATGACAACCCAACACACACTGCAGGGGCACAGGAAAGGAGAGGGAGAAACACTGGGTTAATAATGAGCATATGTAGTGCGCCCTTTATGATATCCATAAATTATTCTCCATCCATATTGCATGTAGTGCAGTGTGCTACATCGAGTTTATGGGGTCCATTGATCAAGTAATAAACTGTGGGACCAGATATGCAAATCCTAAACATTGCGTGTGCGTTTTTTAACTTAGTATTAAATCTTCCAGTGTGCAGAGAAGCTGATGAATGAGCCTCAGAGGATCCATGACCACACTGACTAACTTGTCCTTTCTTTATTCTGCATGCAATAACTCTGTTCGTATATTTAATTACACACTAACCAGCCCGGACCACATCCTGTCAGACTGAATCTCACTCCACTTTAGTGCCAACTCACAAATAAGATGTGTGAAAATATGTTTTCTCCTTTGTGCTTATCTCGAAGAGTAATGACTAGATGGGATTTAGGTTCAGAATGCAAACAGCCCGACTGTGTTGTCATGCTGGCTTAACACTGATATCAACTCTAATTCACAGAAAGCCATTTCATGTGAAGCTTACTACTTCCAACAAAACGTCACCTCGCAGACTTCCCTCTATCAGCGATTTGGTTCAATGTAATGAGATTTTTACAGGTATCAGGGGCCCAAAGGAACTGGCCCCTGAGGTGGAACCACCGCCTCCCATGTCTAACACGGGATTAGAAACTAAGCTAACCGCTAGTGGCAAGATAGACAGTTTGATTTCCTGTGAGGCAGCTAGCAGTGCCTCCCAACTCGACAGGTGGTTTCAGCCATCCAGCCCATGATGCTGTGTTTATCCCCCCAGCTAGCCGCAGTCGCTACCTGGATAATCCACTGAACCTTGGATGAACCCAGAGCGATAGAAAGCAGCACTGCTTGCTGCTCTCTGAAAACTGAAAGGGCTTTGAAGACCCTCTGGGAGACTTTGAGCCACAAGGGAAATTTCCCTGAGAGATTCTCTAGCAGTATAACCCCGTCAGCACTTCTACAAACAACCTACATTCATTTGGATTTATCAATGATCTTTTTCTCAGGAGAACCCCCTAATTTTACCTCTAAGCTTATTTGGATTCTCAGGAAAACCCTGTAGTTTAGTGTAGTGTAGTGTAGTGTAGTGTAGTAGCTTTCTACTCTCCCGCTGTGATGTAAGAAAGTAAATGGTGTCAGAGTTTCAACTATGTAGGTTTGGACCCGTGTGCAGAACTGACTGATGAGGAGGCAGGCAGGAAAAGTGCAATGATTTACTGTCAAAAATGTAACAACCCTGGAGTCTAGAGGAATGCAGGTAATGGCAGGCAACAGGTGGAGGTAAATCCAAAATGCATCCAGGACACTTGGAAAACTAAACTCTAGGGGGAAAAACACCTCAAGGAAGAAACAGCTCAAACAAATCAGTGGAGGAGGTGCAGACAACGAACAAAGAGCTGGGTTAGTATATATAGGGAGTGACTAACACAAAGAACACAAAGAAATGAAACCAGAAACAACACAGAAGATATAAGAAAATGAAACAGGAAACATGACTGAATAAAAGCAACAAAGTAAGACTGAAGACCTAAAACCTAGAGAACAAAATCCTCAATAAAGAAACATGCGAAAACAAAGAGAGATTAAAGATATGGCAGATAGTCTTAAACAGAAGTCTGAGGGCCTCTGGCAGGACTTTGACAAATGGTAGAGGGTGAAGATATGAACGGTACGATGTGTTACTGGTGTTTACCAGCAGGACAGTGATCAAAAAGAATCTCCTCTTCAGGATTTAGTCATTTCAAGGAAATGAGGATGTTTTTGGGTAAATATAAAAATGTGGAACTTACGTTAAGATCTAAATGTGGATCGCAGTTTTCTTTTCCTCACCATATGACTCAGAAAAAGTTCACTGATAGTCCAATAATTAGTTTACCAGAAAAATAAAGATGTTAATTGTTAGCAACTATGGTGGCCTTGCTCAAGGGATACCAGTGTGAGTCAGTCAGTTGGTCCACCACTTTACTAAAAAGCAAAAAATCTCACAAACTGAAGGACAGATTGTCTTTTTCCACAGACCCTTATACTAGACAATGTATCTTAATGAGTTTCTGTGTTGCACGTCCAGCATGTCGACAGTTCTTGAGTGAAATTACTTTACAACTATTGAACGTTTCTCCCCACAGATGATAATACGTTTGGTGATGATATCATAATGCTCTTAACATGTTAAACCCTTGCTTTATGAGCTACCAAACTCATTTAAACTGAGCGGTTTATTAATTAACTTCACCAGAGGATCAAAACAAACTTTTATCCGTCTTACAATTTGGTTTTCTTTACGGTTGGCATAACTGTCCAATAAAGCCATTAGCCTGGCTGCACACTCTTTAACATGTCAGTTTAATAATCACACATTTTTTTGTTGAAACTTTATATTCTGTATGATATAAAGGCTCTCTGGTTTCCTCTGTAATCGCAGTAAGTCATCTCTTCTTTGTGAAATCTGTGTCCTACTTTACTTTGAATACAAACCTGGAGGCTCACACAAACACAGAGGGTTTTATTTGTCCTAATTGTGTTTAATTCTCTTGTCAATATTAATGGAGCGCAGCGCAAACACAACAGATGTGCAGGTGATAAGAGAGAAAGGGAATTAAAAAACACAAACAGGTTTGGAATAAACCCCCTTGTTGAAAAGAGTTTATTAATCTCTCTTACTCTCTCTCTCTCTCTCTCTCTCCCTCCTCTCTTCTGTCCTGTTCTCACCTTTTGCTCTCACTTCTAATCCCGACATCCCCGCACACAAACACCTACACACCTCCTCCTCCTCCTCTGCTGCTGTCCAACCTGTTTCCAGAGTGCGACTGGAGCTGCAATGCCTGTAAAGGCCCTCTGCGGACAGACTGCCTGCTGTGCATGGAGGGATACGTGTTGCAGGATGGAGTGTGCACTGAGGGGTGCTCCCCCGGCTCCTATCAGGACGGAGACAAATGTCTCGGTCAGTTCAGCGAAGAGCAGATAAGCTGACTCACATCACACTGAGCAACAATGAATGTGTGCAGCTACGATAGATTAGATTAGATTAAACTTTATTGTCTTTGCACAGAGTATGGGTACTGAGACAACAAAATGCTGTTAGCATCTAAACCAAAATGCAAATTTTGCAGAATAAAATAAAGAATAATCTGTACCACCAGCTGCACGTATTTATCCTTCTTTTGCTCTGTTTTCTTTTATCTTCCTGCATTAGTGAGTGGTTGAAATAGCTGTTCAGAGATTTTTTTATCATCTGTTTCTTATTAAAACAGTTAATCAACAGCAGGGGATCCAAGAGGTTCCTTGAGACCCCTTTACCAGTCTGAACTCTGATGGTTTTCCATGAACTGCTCAGGTCAAATTCCTCTTGTTAAGAACATTAAAGTTCTTTACAGCTCTTTTTTAATCGATGTGAACCACCGTATTGTAATATAATCATAATAATGTTTTTATTACATGCAAAATATTCTCCCATGTGCCAAAGTGTCATCATTAAAATCTGAATGTAATCCACAGAAAACTAGAAATTAAGTAAATGTGCATTTCAATTTTGAAAATATTATAGAATAAATGTTTTTCATGTCTTAGTCATTCCCTTTGAAGCTCCAACTTCCTGTCACTTCAGTTTGATCCTTTTGTTTAATGCTCTCAGTGTTATTCTGTCTCTCTGCCAGGCTGTGACGATCACTGTTTGGAGTGTCGGGGTCCCGGGCAGTGCCATCAGTGCCAGCCTCCCTACGCCATGCTGCAGGGTCAGTGTGTGCTGGAATGTGGCAGAAACTACTTCCTGGACGCCTCCTCCCAAATCTGCAAACGTAAGGCTTCATTGAAAACAATGCTTTTTTGTAAATTTCTTGTATTTCATGTCTATTTAAAGGTCCAGTCTGTAGGATTTAGGGAGATAAATTGGCAGAAATGGAATATAATATAGTATAGTGTATATTCTTTAGTGTATAATCACCTGAAAATAATAATTGCTCTGTTTTTGTTACCTTTGACTGAGCTGTTTATATCTACATAGGGAGCAGGTCATCATCCATGGAGATTCACATTTTGCACTGCCATTTTCGACAGTAGCCCAGGATGAAAAAACCAAACACGGGCTCTGGATAGGGCCGTTCACATTTTCATATTGGCCACTGTAGTTAGAAGCCCCTCCATGACAGGCAGCATCGGAAAAAACCCACAGATTTGCAGTGTGGAACAGCATTATTCTGTGTTTTTACCGGATTAAATCTCGCCGGGAGAAGTTTCAACTGGTTGCAATCTGCATTCCTCACCACTAAATCCCCTTAAATCTTACACATTGAACCTTTAAAGCCACAGTGTGTAGGAATTTCTCCCATCTAACGTTGAAATCATATATTGCATTCAAACTGATATTGCACTCTAGCGCCTCACTGTTTGAAATGCGTATTGCAACAATGGTAGCTGCTGTGTGCCAAAAAGCTATGATAACATTGATGAAACCATGTCATCTGATACTTCATGGAGTATTCATTCAGGCTCCTACACAGACACACGCGACACGAGTTGACAAACCCCCTCCTCACCATGCTGGCTGTGTTTACAACGTAGGACTGTTGGGGCGGATGTAAATTGAAACACACCAATCACGTCTTGTCTTTTGACAACTGACAAGTGGCTCAACCTCACACACCTCATCCCTCTCCTCGCATCACTGTGCCACTGACAGCCCCGCTGGCCTGTGATTGCATTGGTCTGGCCTGCCTGTTGGGAAAAAAATGACAGGCAGGCCAGTCACAGCATCCTTTTAAAACCTTTCTCCTTCAGCAGCTCTCTCCACCTGGGAAAGGCTACCCCGATGTTGACCCTCGTTTTTTGAATTCACCGGTCACGTTGCCTTTTTGATTCACTTTTGTGCTTTCTTGGCGACAGGGATTCCATCTCCCGTGATGCTGCATATGCATGATGCTGCATTATGCTCAAAGAGTGGGACTTTGTTATGCTGCAGTAGTGCTGGGGTAGTTAGTGAAGCGTTTCTTGCTCCTCTCCTTCGGCTTCTCAGTCACACAGCGCAGGCCCGCCTCTCAACGATAACGCCGAAGGCAGGGCTTTTCCCGTGTAGTGCTATATGTCCCTTGCTGGCGGATGTATTTTCAAGATGGTGGAACATTATATAACCCCCCAAAGGACTTACCCGCCCAATGTACAAACAAATCTGAAATTCTCTGTTTACAAGAATAAGTCAGATTATTGGTGGAGGTAATATTACACCAGTGATGACATATTTATGAATGCAGACATCGATTTTTGCCAATAAACAACTGAGAACGCTACACACTGTCCCTTTAAGGAGTCCAAGACATGATTTCAAAAACAGGTGTATGTGCACGGTCAGTTTATCAATTTGGCTTAAAAATGAGAAATAAATACAGTTAGGAAGCCTTAAAATTCTTTTGAGGAAAAAGGATTATAGGAACATTGTGTCCAACACAGTAACAAGATTTTTAAGTAGAAATTTGAGAATGGAAATATAAAAAAACACATTGTGTGGTTTAGCTATATACCATCACAAAGAGTGAATATAAAAGGTGTACAAGCTTTTAAAACGTTCCTTCTAACACTGACCAACTAATCTACGTCTTCTTCAGCTTGCTCGTCCGACTGTGTCCTGTGTGACGGGGTCGGACGCTGTAGAGCTTGTCGTGACCAAACCTACCTCATGGAAGGATACTGCACGCCTGACTGTGGACACGGATTCTACGCTGACCAGAAGACCAGGACCTGCCACGGTAAAAACATGATGTCTGCTTTATGTTTGAAGTGAAAAATGTTATTGTCTCAAAAACCAACTCACATAGACTCAACTATTATTTTGTAAATACCAACATTTCTGACTGTAAAAACTGCCTGCTGTTGCTTTAGGAACTAACACTTCTACCAGGGCTAGTAAACACTGTTCGTCATCCTCCAGACACAACGTGGTTGAAGAAGCCTCGGGGCAGAAATCACATTACTCCTGTCCAATATTCAGCATTATGATATTGATTTATGGTGCTTGTCATTGTGCGTCTCTGTTGGACCGCCGCACTAATTAGCTTCAAGGTCTTTATTTTCAAGTATGTGATTACTGTGTTGCTGCTCTGTGCCGGTGACAACTCACATGCAGATGGCGTGTCTTTAGTAAAAGATCAACTTAAACAACAAAAACACTTTGTTTGGAGATTAGTTAAACTCAAGCTAAATACTGCGTGTGTTTTGCACTGTGCAGAGCATGTGAAGCTGCATGAAACATCCAGTAACTATCCACCTTATGGTCTGTCTCATCTGACTGAAGCCCAAATACCACCACAGTGACGGCATTTTTATTGTTAATGAAATCAAGAAAGCCACATAAATAATGAAAGTTAATCTCAAGGCGTCGCATAAAAACAAATCCACATGGCTGGTTGCTAGGCAACAGGCCGGTTAACCAAGGCATACAATGATGGAGCTTACAGAGAAATCCCACGGCCTGACGCTGTGTGAGGTGAAGTTGTTAAATGTTAATGTCGCGCCAAAGCTACAGCTCATAACGTAAAATATGTGTGTGCTGTTCCCCTCTGATTAGTCTCACAGCAACAAATACACAATCGGTGCTATTTTACAGTTTATCTAGAACAGCGGGTCCCAACTGGTCCAGCCGCAGGGTCCAGATTTCTCCTAAATCATTAGTCCAAGGTCCACACAGTTTAATATATTCAGTGTCATACTTGTGTTTGGCCGTGTTGTGGAGCTAGTTTGCTGTCTCTGTTTAGTAGCTGTCCAGTATTTGCTCTACATTAGGACACAGCACTTTAAAACACTGTACTTCAAAATAAAGGTTTTTGGGGTTTTTTCAAACCTGACACTGTGACCCACCAGTTTGGAACGACTGATTTAGAACAAGTCACCAACAGCGATGCTGAGATTCACATGGTGCGAGCATGGTGTTGCTTCCTGGCTGAAATTCACAGGTAGAGTACAAATACGCACTTTGGTTTTCAAACTAGGATAAAGGAGTTTGGATGGTGATGAATTCAGCCGGATGTACAGGTGTCTCGTTGGCTCCACAGAGGTCAGGGAGTGACTGTTCAATCAGGTCTGACAGGCTAATTACTGAGCTGTCAATCATACATATAAAGCACCTCCGGGGGGGAGCTGTATTTTATATTGTGGATCTTTCCCTGTCTGTGAAAAAAAGACTGTGCAACTACAATAGATTACATTGGATCAGATAAAATTAGATTCAACTTCATTTTCATTGCACAGTGGTACTGAGACAATGAAATCAAGTTTAGTATCTAACCAGAAGTGCCAAATGTGTTTGAATTAGGAAATTCTGATGGAAAATCTCAGAGGAACAGAAGGGACATATTGAGGAGTAATTGATAACATTTGTTGGTGTTGATGGCAACAACCTGGATCTGAGTTTTCTAATGAATGGCAGCCGATTAATGTCTTTATATCAGCCGTTTAAAGCCACACAAAATTGATTTTTGTTGGCAGTGCAACTGTCATTACTAGTTTCAGACTGACGCATTTTCACAGCCAGTGCCCAATTTGTGTAGGTAATGTAATTGTGCCCATCTGTGTGCCCATGAGCATGTACTGTAGGTCCTAAACTCTGTGGTAAGGTGTATTGCTGTTTTAGACAGCAGAAAGCGATTGCGCCATTGACCAACAAACACCTGGTTTAAAGTCAGAATGGCGCAGTATTGTCCTGCTATTTGAAGGTTGCATTTTTTAGATGTGTACACTCTGTTTGTTACACACACATAGATGTGTGGATGGGTTGCAAGTAGATGAAAAATCATTAATGAGGAAAAATATGAATTCTATTCTGTAAAATGTAAACGTAGCAGAGAGCAGAGCAGAGCTGCTGTCTGACTCCCCATAAAGAAAGACGCTGTGTGCATTTACGCATGAGAAATGGCGTAACTTTGTTATATCACGTGCTTAAAGTTTAGATCTGTTTCCTCTGTCAAGTTTAGAGCTTTCGGTTTTTAGTTTTACTGCTTAAATGTCAGCGCAGTGGGGATGGGCGATAGTCCAGTACAGGTCCAGTTTGGGGACCTCAAAATTGCATCTCTGCTCTTTACAGATGATGTGGTTCTGTTGGCCTCATCACACTGTGACCTCCAGCATGCACTGGACCGGTTTGCAGACGTGTGTGAAACAGCAAGGTTCAGAGTAAGCACCTCCAAGTTTGATGCCGTGGTTCTCAGTTTGAAAACGATGGGTTTCCCCCTCTAGGTTAAGAGAGAGTTGTGTGGTGTCAACAGTGACACCGGCACTGTGCCAGACCGTCATGGTAAAGAGGGACCTGAAGTGGAAGGCAGAGCTCTTGATTTACTGGTCTATCTATGTCCCAAACCTCACCTATGGTCATGAGCTTTGGGTAGTGACTGACAGAATGAGATTGCAGATACAAGCGGCCAAAATGAGTTTCCTTCGAAGGGTGGCTGAGCTCTGTCTTAGATATAGGGTGAGGAGCTCAGACATCCTGAGGGAGCTCGAATACAAACCTATTGCCCCTTGTGCCTGACTTTGCGCCCAGATTATGCACCATTTAACAAGCAGAAGTGGAGGTGGACACACCCTAAATGCGTTTGCGCCATTTACTTGAGACCAGCAGTTATAGATTGTTTAAATAGGGCCCAGTAAAAATATGTGATAGATAACATTTGCCTAAATACTCCTTCAGCAGATACAGCATTAGCATTCATTATGGGTGAGTCAGCTATTGAAAGCCACTATACAGACAGTCGTAAAAGTGTATTTCAGCTCTGTGACTCCTCTTTTAAAGAGTCTGGTTTAAGTCAGGTGCTGCTGTCTTTTCAGCCGTCTGGAAGATGAAATCTGGAATAATAGACTGCCAATATGAAGTGCCTGACATGAGGAGTTTCCTGTTATTAAAATACTAATTGGTTCTCCCGAGTAACACTGAAAAGAGCATTGTCTGCAGAGTCAGGTCATTAGAGGAGTACTTTTATTTTCTGGCTTTTATGTTCAAACAGTGCTCATCAACCTGCAGGCAGAGATGCCCGAGGCCTTCACGATCACACTGTGGTTGTGAGATGATTTATGAAATTTGACAAAGCATAATTATAATAGAGAAATATATTATCATGCGGCCTTTGTGATAAATGCTTTCTTCTTGTGAAATAATGAACATTTTTCAGCCTCTAGGCTTCAGCTAATCCACAAGTTAATCAAGCGATATAGCCTGGAACAAAATTACTTTTTTTGTTGTTTTCTTTTTCATTTTTTTTCATTTTTGCCAGCCAAGAAAAAAAAGTTGAGAAAGTAGTAAATTATAGCCTTATTCTCATTTAATTACATGGCCGAAAGTTTGAGAATTTAGAGTGCCTATTGGCATCATTAGAGGAGATATAATGAGATTACAATGTGGCCTCTCAAAAGAGCTGATCTTTAAAAAGTTCCCCAACAAAGTCAGTTCCAATTAAAGCCAACTTCTAAAATGCCACGCCAAGATCGGGATGCCTTGCTCGTATATCACCAGCCGTTTCACACACACACACGCACACACACACACACACACACACGCACACACACACACACACACACACACACACACACACACACACACACACACACACACAGCTCCTGTTTTTATTTCATAACCTCCTCTCATCTCTACACCCACTCACAGTCGGATCCAGCTGCAGGTTTATTTAGATACATTTAAGGCTTAAAGTGCATTAAAATGTATAAATGAGAGAGGCTGTATGTTTTTTTTTTTTTTTTTTTTACTGCATTATGAAAGGTTTTTCTTTCAGAGCTTTCACTTAATTGTTATTACAAATTAGTGATGACACCTGTCAGTTATTTTCTACAATATGCAGTTTGTGGTATTTGTACCATTCTTTAAAGGAAACATAAATGATCAGGCAAAAGACATTTCTTTTATATTTAATGGGATTCAAATTAAACTGTAAGGCATCAAAGAATAACGCAATCACTCAACAAAACATAACAATAAAGAAAATACTGTGATGGTCCCCGTTCAAAAGTTGAGCAGAAGACAATACACACACTTACACTAAAAGTAAAGAATGTTTTCCATGGTGTCAGGTATCATAGAAGTTGTATTACAATGCTGAGTCGTGGTTGATAAGTTGCTGCAGGTGATTGTGGACACTCCTCCTACACAGCTGTGTAGTTGTGAGCTGCATGTAAGCACTGTGTCACTTTGTGAGTGTTGTGTCTCGAGAAAGGTCTCTGAGACTGAAATGTCAACCTTGTCTAAATAAATAAATGCAAAAGTAAAGAAGTGTCTGCAGGAATTACAATTATTTATCAAGTCCCCGTTCAAAGGTTTGCTTACCCTTAGTTCTTAATAGTGTGTATCGCCACCTTTAGCATCAATGACGGCCTGCAGTACTTTCTAATAGTTGCGGACACGGTGTTTGATTTTCTCAGGTGGTAAAGCTGCCCATTCTTCTCGGTAAAAAGCCTCAAAGTCCTGTAAATTTTTCTGTTTTCTTGCATGAACTGCAAGTTTGAGATCTTTCCAAAGTGGCTCTATGGTATTGAGATCAGGAAACTGTGATGGTCACTCCAGCTCCTTTAGTCTTTGCTACTGTAGCCACTGAAGGGTCGACATGGCCTTGTATTTTGGATCAGTCATGTTGGAAGGTCCAAGTGCCTTCCATGTGCAGCTTCCAGATTTATGAATGCAAATTGTCCTCCAGTATCGTCCATGCTTCACAGTAGGGAAAAAAAAGTAAGAACACTTAATTTATTTCCATTTGCAGTATTATATTTGGTGGTATGGCTCTGTTCTAGGGCCTCCCTACATTTCTTAGGCCTACGCAGAAAGCCTCTTCCTGTGCCTACGTGGAAAGCTAAAGGGAGAGAAAGCAAACCCTTCCACCCTTCCACACACTTACGTGGAAAGCCTTAAATCAAAGTGAGCATATTCCTCTGCCCTTCCATGTGCAAACAGGGAAAGCCTTAAGGCAGAGAGAGCAAACCTCCCTGCCCTTCCATGCGCCTACATGGAAAGCCTGAGGCAGGGAGAGCTGCAGCAAAGACCCCCCGGGAACAGAACAGCAGCATCAATGACAAACAGAAATGACATTCATGAGTCAGACACAGCATGAAAAGGAGGAGCTGGGGTGGAGGCAGGTTGCAGAACAGCTTGCAGAGGAAGCAGCAACAGTAGGCAGGTCAGAGCAGTTTAAATAGGGTGCCCTGATTGAGATTAGCTAATTGGTTGCATAGAAAGGAATCATGTGATCTATCAGCTGACTCCCTTCATCAATCAGCTGCTCCATCAGTTGACTGGGCTGCTTGAGATCAGCTGATGTAGCTGGGACATGAGCTGAGCTTAACATCGTGTCCTGCCTGAACTAATGCTGTGCTCAATATTTGGTCTCATTACTCCAAATGATTTCATCGTCAAAAAAATGTCCAGTTTTCACAAATTCTGACTGTATTTATTTCTTTTTTGTGAGATAATTTTAGAGTTTTTGGTACATTTTTCTTCTCTTTATACATTTAAATGTTTTATTTTAATCACATCTGCTAAAATCAGTTAATTGGACCAAATCCCAAAACCATTAGTTAATGAGTGTGCTCACGAACTTGAACTTTTAAAGTGTGCTTTTGGGAATAAGCTGCTCTTAACCTGAAACCTGTCTCTGTATTTCTCTGATTAATTTCCTACTGTTCTGTATTATATTTCCACTTTGATATTGACTTGTAATGTTCAGTCCACTGATACTTCATGAGCCTTATTTGCTTCTACTTTGTTCATGATTTTGTGTAGCAGACTGATCTCCCCACAGAATTCATTAACGTGTGTTATCTTGTGTGTGATTCACCTCAGAGATGAAAAATGTAAACTGTTTAATCAATGTTCATGTTCAGTTTGGATTTGATGATAACACTAAAGATAATTAATTTTGTTTTTCTGCCTTTTTCCATCCTCTCAGTGAACACCCACCCGCCTGCCCTCCAGGTCAATGGCTCCCTGCTGGTTCCCCTCGGCGGTTTTGCTCCGCTGCCCCTCACCCTGCTGCAGGTGAAGGATCCCGACAGTTTATCTGACCGGTTGATCTTCCAGCTCGTTCAGGGCCCGAGTAACGGACGGCTGGTCCTGTTCAGTGGGGAGGAAGGACAGGAGAGAGGGGGCAGAGGAAAGGCTGGCCGAGACCTGACCAGGGATGACATCTTCACCTGGGCGGAGCTGAGAACCGGCCGGGTTCGGTTCAGACACCAAAAAGACAAAGCCAGGTCAGTGGCTCTGATGTGGTTTTGGAAGGATGTTTAGGGAGACAGAGAAAGAAAGAAAATTCACCCAGAAGCACCCAAAAACTTTTAAAAATGAGCTTGCTATGATGTTTGGTGTGAAACAACCAGACAGCCTGGCAACACAATTGAATATCTCCAGCAGGTACAGTGGAATTTAAAAGCAAAAAACAGCCTGAAATCTCAGTGGTAAATGTCAGTTCTCTGTATCTGGTTCCTCAGAATCAAAGAATGAGGGCTTCTTTTCAGAGTTGCCATTTTGCTCTGACATTCAACAGTGACACAGGACAAAAAATCCATAATGCATTAGGTATAAAAAGATTTCTACACCAACAGGAGCAGGAAAAGTGATGCAGCCACAAGTTAAAGTTTTAAAGTCACAAGCTTTATTTTACTTGTTTTCCATGCAAAAATAATTACTGACAGTGTGGAAACCAAATAGCTGCTACACTTAATAACGTCCTTCTAATGATCCACAAATAAATTAGGATTTCACAAATTTGTTTTTGGTAACACCACTATAAAATTAAACCCAAAAAACAGCCACACGTCTACGTGTATTGTAATTAAAAATGCAGAGCTCCAGGCCAGACTCGTTAGAGGAAAGATGAGGCAGTTATTCAGTGTTTTGGATGGAGATACTGGGTGAAGACTGGCAGGACTGAACAGTCCTGAGGGAGTCATTAGCCAACGGAGACGTTTTAATTGATGTCTGATTTTCATGTAACCGTGTGAACTGTTTTCAGTGCAGCCAACCCCGACACGCATGTTCATTTACAAAATAATTAATCATAATGGCACCTTTGATGTGCACTTAAGCACAGAGGTTTCTGTGGTTATTTTGCAACAGTCTGGCTGCACAAAATTTAACCAGCTGGTCTGCCATGTGTAATTGTGGCTTGACAGTGAGCCACATCACTTTGATTAGAGATCATACAGATACCTGCTGCCTTCAGGTGGCTGTGAGGAGGGTCACCGCAGTAAGGGAAAGGCCGATTTATACAGCCTCCTATCACAAATCACTACTTTGCCTCAAAGGGCTTTATGATCTGTGCAGCAGACGACACCCTCAGCCCTCGTTTCGATAAGGAAAAACTCAGACCAAGAAAACATTTAATGAGGAGAAACTAAAAGAGCAACTAAGGAAGGATCCCTCTCCATGGATGGACAGACAGGCACTGATGATGGGGCTGAAACATTTGCTGCTGCTTTTAGTCACTCATCATGTTTTTTGCACTTTGAGCACCTTTCTGTGCACACGTCTTAAATGAATAGACTAGTTTTGCATTGATGTCCTTTTTGTGGCTTTCTAGCCCAGTTAGATAAGTGTGTGAGTATCTCCTCTGCTGTCCCTTCTTGGACAGACATAAATAAATAGATACTGTGTGTACCACTCTTGGTACCAAGCTTGCAGTACGGAGCTGGATTGGCATCACCACAGCCTCTGCAGCACCTCTCCTCCCACTGTGATGCACAGCAAGCCACCAAAACACCAAAGTGCTGCAGGCAAGAAAATAACCTCAGTGTGCCCCAGGAACCAGTTGAGAGGTGCAACACTGTGCTCTGTGCTGGCACAACACCACAGCAGATCCTTAAAAAAAGACACAGAGAGATAGAGACAAAAAACAGGGGGTACACACTTGTGACTAAGTGAGACAGGAACTGTGCATTTGAGCAGAGGGAGAAACTTTATTTCAATCAGGAGAGACAGGAGAGTGAAGTAAAGATAATATTTAATACAGAATATGAGTGTACAAATTAATAGATGATTTGTGCTGATTAAGATTAAGCAAAGGCGCTTGGACACCAGAGGGCAATATTTTGCGATCAAGGGATATCTAACCAGCTGCGGGATAAATCCCCCGATGGAGTCCAGACACCGGTGGTGGTGGCTGATGACTCTGAGGCTCCTGACCGATGAGGCTGATGAATCCGTAAAGACTGGGTGGTGAGGGGGAGGTGGTGAGGGGGAGGTGGAGGGCGGGCACGACGGCAGCAAGACAGAACTACGGCAGAGAAAGAACCACATTTAAAATGAGGAGCAGTGACATGATAGGCTGACAGAGAAGGTGTGTCACTGGGCTATCGGTTGATTGTGAATCAGCTGATGATTCAGTTGACCTCAGTCGTCATTTCCGTGACTGATGTATGCGGGAAGTGTAACACATTGCGCCAAAATCTCTCTGTAGGTGTTCATTTGAGGTGCACCACTTGCAGAAAATGATTCATCACTTTCTTTTTTGTGATCAAATTTTTATTTTGTTTCCTTGTAAAATATTAATAATAAACCATATTCGACTGACCTATTGTCTAACCCTTTCCTCCCCACTGTGGCTGGCTTAGGGTGACCTGTGATGGAACAAGAGAGGGAATAAATAAATAAATTATATTATTAATCCACATAATTTTCATACTCATCAAACCATCCAGTGAGCCCTCGTTCCCTGCATGGAAGCAACTACATTTGTCATTTTTCATCACAAATGTATTAATGTTTTCCTTTAATTAGTCACCTGTTTGTAAAACTTTAAGATAATGCTTTTCCCAGACTTTCCAATTTACAACCAACACTTCAGATGTACTGTAAAACAATTAATAGCCTGGGCTTTTATTTGCATAAATCCCTGAAATCAACAGGCTTATATTTGGGACAGGCCTTTAATTCCTTTCACATGTTTCAACTGTTGCTCAGCAACGATCAGAAAATACAATCCAATTGTTTATTTAAACCAGTATGAATATTACTTGTTTAAAAATTAGGCTTCAGATAATATATCAATAACAAATCAGTCATTTGATCTATAGCGCCGACAGACAGAGCATCAGAGAGTGGGCTGTGGCACTTGGGGATTTCGGCACCCTATATACCAACACAACACCACTTTATCCCATTAAAACAATATTCACAACTTGGATTAACTTTTATGATAATCTCTTTTGATTATTTTGATCTGAGGACCCTTGCAGACTAAAGGAATATGAATATTTTACAGGGTAATTGAGGAATGGACACATAATTTGAGGCAGCCAACAACTTGGTTTTATACATCCACAGAACTTCTATAAAAAACGAACTGCTTGGCAACCAGACAAGATGTCTGATTGAGACAGGACTTTCTTTGACAAAATGTGTAGCCACACCAGGCTGATTAAAGGGACTTAGCGTTTAATTGAAGTTTTACAGTATCTGGAATTAATTTCTCCTTTTGTTGCCAAAGTGTCAGTTTTAGTCTTGTCACTTTTAATATAGAACTTTTCAGCTTGTCTGCCTCCTCTCCACTCATGAGTATCCTGACATTTCATCTTTTGCTGCTCTTGTTTTCGACCCAACTGCCTGCTGTCTCTCTGATTTATGCAGTTTTCCTGTTTGGAAAGTTCATTTCCATTAACCTTCACATGGACTGGAGATGCATTACATTTACACTTCTTAGTTAATGTGGCCCAATTTGCATATGCATTTGTTCTGCCTTTTTTTTTTTTCGTGCCCTGTATTTGACAGTGTGATTTCCCCAGTGTGAGCCTCGGCGCCAGAGATCAAAGAGGCCGCTAATATGTATAGAATGAATTCATGCCGCCTCTTTAGGGCCCAGGCTGGAGCCAGTTGTCCTCACTGCAGCTGCTCCGCTGTGGCCTTTTCCTGCCACATGTCTGCGACATTTTGGGTCAGAGCCCAATGTCCATTCAGCCAATCAGATTCGACATGTTTAGCACATTGTTTAATCCTGACTCAGCTGGTGCGGCCCTGATCTGGAGACACGCCAGTGAATTAGCAAAATATGGTCCGCTGCCCAGTTTTGAGCCATTAGATTAATGGAGACAATAAAACATAAAGCCCCAAATAGGATTTAATCTGCATATTATAGTCATATTTGTCAAATTATGTGGAGTGGGGGATAATGGCTTCAGACAGAGCCACAAACAAATGCTCTCAGGTTTGACTCCAATAAGAGTCGACACAGAAAAACATGTTGCATCCAAATGTCCTATTCACACACTACACGTCCCTGTGGATAAAACACACAGTATAAAAATATAATCGTGAGATGTGGTGGGTGGTTATAGATGAGCTGAATCCTTTTCATTTTTCACAGAAGGTATTTTCATTCATCACTCCCTCAGCAGAACATGTCAAGTGTCAAGACACAAACTGAGTTTTATGTTCTCGAGTGGCGCACTTCACTATTGAGAAGTATTTATACACACATACCAGCACTTGGATCAAAAGCTGCTCCACTTTTGTCTCATGGCTGCATTGAAAAAAAAATAAAAATCTATCTTTCATCTGTAATGAATCCAACAAATATACCAGTCACATTTATAACCTGCACATTAAAAGAGATTTAGGAGTATTATGTGAGAAATATATTCCTTATGTTACTTTAATAAGCTGTCCGATACATCTTTAATGGGCCACAATTTTTCTAACCATAACAAATGCTGTAAAGCTGCAACAAAGCTCACTTCTGTTGCCAGAAATTGTAATTCAAAAAGAGCTTTATCATTGTTGAGAGACGCTGTGAGAATGTCTTATGTGAGGGATGAATTTTAAAGAGGAGCAGTCGTGGTAAGCTGGCCAAGTTTTTCACGAAGACGCCGCGTTGCTCAAGTATTGTGCAGATAGCAAATATACAAATGGGCGACGAAGGAAGAGAAATGCCAACATGAGGTGTCTTAGAGAGGTTGGAGCAGGAAAAAGCCTCCAGAACAGCTTCAGTGCCTCTATATTCTTCATGTCACTGCATGAATGAACGGCATTCTCCCAAAAGATTAAACCTCATACATTTCCAAAGCCCTCACACTCTCTGTGTTATTATACATGGCCTTTATCAGGATCAATTATGAGATGACGGACAGATTTCATAATCAGGAGATGGATTTATTGGTTTAAATGTTGAAATCATGCTAAAATTACTTTATTTATATAGCACCTTTCATACAGCAAACCGAACAACACAGAACAAACTAACAAAATAAAAGATGGTTAAAAGTCGATAGATAATAAGAAAGTAAATAAATAAAACAGAATAAAAATAAATAAGAGGGGATGAAAAAAGGTAAAAACCAATGGTTAAAACTTAAAAATCAAGACTGTAATGTCACCCCACATTAAAAAGCCAGATTAAAAAGATGGGTCTTTAATGTACTTTTAAAAGAGACTTTTATACAGAGAGAGTTTGCCTTTCTAATATCTAGAGGCAGTGAAATCCACAATAAAAACAGAAAGTGCTCTCACCAGTACTTTTATGGGACACTTGAGGAACATTTAAAAGTAAAGCAGTGGAGGACCTCAGTGATCTGTCTGGAACAAAAGATGATAGAAAATCTTTGATGCATGGAGCAGCAAGGTCATTTAAAGGTTTATAAACAAGTAGAAGAACTTTAAAATCAATTCTAAAGATACTGATGTCCGGTTTAGTGACTTCAGCGGTGGTTCACTTCTAACTGTAGTTTTCTTGTTGACTTTTGGGGTTGTCCAGTGTAAAGGGAATTGCAATAGTCAAAACAGCTGGTAACGAAAGTATGAGTAAGTATTGCGGCAGCTTTCTGGTTTACGTAAGGTCTGACTTTAGTGACGCTCCGAAGATGAAAAAGGGATGTTTTGAAGATCTTGTTAAAATGAGAAGTAAAATTTAAATCAGAGTCAACTGAGTACCATTTTTGTCTCGCTGCTTGTGGCCAAATTAAGGCAGCTTTCAGACCTAGAGTCGTCTCCTTTGGTCTGAATCAGGGACTCATGTTGTTCCAAAGTTGTATAATTGCCTAGAGTTGGTTCGTGTTCTCACGGCAGCATTTACAAGCGGACCAGATCAAATGTCTTGTGTGAGAAAGCTGCTCTTGATTGGTCAGAATTTCCATGTGGGAAAAATCCAGGAAGTAAAGCAAACGTTGAAGAAGAGTACACTTGCAAGATAAATGTGACACTTTCTAATGTCACAATGGAGGGACAACTACGCAGGTTGATTTTAGCGCTGCTCATCGTGGACTATATTGCTGTCATTGTTCATTTTAGTCAAACCATACAGTTTGAAAACGAGGCGCGGCTCCAACTAGAAAACAATGTTTTGATGCATTGGATGTGCTGAATGTGCATATTAAGGCAGTACAGGAGGAGGTGCACATTAATAATCCTCCAGGACTGTAACATGCTCATGCTTATTCAACCTTGCATTTGGTTTGGATCGAGGTGGGAATACGTTCTCACCACAAAGGAACCACACCAGAATGTGTTTGTAACAGGACCAAGACCACCTCTTCAACAAGGAGCACACCCGAGTGCAATTGCTGTGTTCACACCTGCCCCAGCACACCACACTTATGGGACAAACGAACTAGAGTTGTCAGCGATACAGACATACAATTGTGTGTCATCAGCATAAATATGATAATTTACATAGTGATGGCCATTAATCAGGTATCTGCTATCATAAGACCCTGTGGTTGGTTGGTTTTTCTTTCACACCACAAACAAACTGCACTGGAACCACCATGTTATCATTCTGAAGAGGGGCCACTCTGCACAATAACTTTTAGTACTTTAAATATATTGTGATGCCTCTTTGACGCCCTTTTATTTGTGAGAGTATTTCTGCACTGTGGTACTGCCACTTTTACCTAAGTACAACATCTGAGTACTTCATCCACCGCTGTCTGACACTGAGGATAAATTTCACAGGGTATCTGCCTGCTAGCTATTGCTTCAGGGCACGAAAGGAGTTCACTTTACTTTAAGGAGGTTTGCACAACTCACTAAAACTAAGACTGTTTTCAAAAGCAGCATTTTTGATTTATGAATCCCACAGCTATCCATCTATCTGCACATGTCAGCTACAGTATGCTGTGGTATTTTTAATGTGAGATAACAGACCCTTTAATACAGGTTGGGTAAAGATCGCCATCATAGTTTAATATGTAAAATAGTAAACATAGTGTAGCTCTGAGAGGGATGTGTGTTGCAACTTTATCTTTCTCCACACCACAGAAAGTGAGATTATGATTTTTGAAAATGTCACTGTAGTACCTTCATGTAACACTTTGTTCGCTTCAGCTTGTCACCATAATTCCCTCTCAGTCGTCCCTAAACCAACAGCCTGCTCAGTCATTAGTCTTCAGCCGCAGTTGGCTGTGTCCCAGCCCCAGCCCCAGCCCCAGGGACTTGTGGGTAATAAGCCTTGTCTTTGATGATGCTGAGGTGGCACGGTGAGAGAAGACGTTGTTGATGATAAAATGTGTCTGTGTGTGAGCAGGTGGGCTGGTGTGTGTGTGTGTGTGTGAGGTTACTGTCTGCCACTCACCTAGATAGCACTGAGGTGATTAGGTCTAATGAGTACACGCTAGGTGAGCCCCACAGGACTCATTTACCCAGAAACCTCCAGGGCCAGCTGGAGGCTGTTTCTAGGTCATGTTCATTCAAAGGGAGAGAACAAACTTTAACCTTTGAAATCCAAAGTTTTTTTTCGAGAGTGTGTGCTTTCAAACGATTGAACAATATCTCCCTCCCTCTTTCTCTTCTGTCTCTCTTTCTGTAGGACTGGTGAGTTCACCTTGCGTGTGGCCGACCCCCAGCTGTTCTCCCAACCAGGAACGATTCAAGTTCAAGCCGTGTCAGTGCAGGTACCGTATAATAACACAGACACTTTCTTTAGCTCTCCTATATCTCAATGACTGCATCTTTTTTCCCACAAAAGGCTCGAGAGAAATAAACTGTCTTAAAAATGCCATAAAAAGCTGCACCCAGAGACTGTAAGTCATCATATTCTCCCAGCAGAAAATTAGCTACAAATAGATATATCTAATAAAGATAGCTGTGCAGGTCAATTCAGTAACATTACAGGTAAAAGAGAAGAATAGTCTGCCGGGGAACATTGGTTTCCAAATTTAGTTTACTGTGGAACAATAGGCTGTCTCAGTCTGTACCTTGAGGTTAAAATGCCAGGTCGATACTTGTGTCCTTGTCGAGAAAGTTTGCCTCGGAGAGAAACATGAACAGTTCAGACACACAGCGCTCTATTTTCAGTTTCTAACAACTTTATACTGTTTACAAATGATGCTCAGTTTATGGCCCGCAGGCCAAATTTGGCCCTCGATCGGGTGCCGAGTGGCCTGGAAACCATTTTCTAATTCACAATTAAAATTGATTCACACTGGGATTTTTTTTTGTACTTTGGATGTAATAAGGTGCCAGAGTGCATATACAGCATCAACATAGAGCTTGTTTATCAAAAAAAGGTGCCAGGGGAGGATGCCCGAATCTCCGACAGAGGTCTGAGCAAAGCCCTGAATGTCTTCGCCCTTGTGTACACCTGACCTGTGCGGGGCTTCTGCAACTGGCCCACAGCCTGCTGTCGTTCGGCAAAATTGGCCCCAGGGCAAAGCAAGTTGCTGTATAATGTTGAGCTTTAAGGTCACAGGGTCATGTTCTTGGATTGATTTTTGAAGTTTCTCTCCTCTTGTCAAGCCAATAAATGATGGATAAAGTGACACAGCCAGCAGAGGAGCGGCAGAAAAAAGGACACCAGTTCACTTTCTACAGACAAAGTAAAACAAATAACATTTAGCATTTAATTTATATTTTTTCTGGTATGTCTAAATGACTATGAATACATGTCTTTGGCCCATTTGACTGTCAAGCAAACTACAAAATTTTCTCGTATCTTTGTTTGACATGTTAAAGGTCCAGTGTGTAGGATTTAGGTGAACACAGTGGCAGAAATGGTATATAATATAATAAGTGTGTTTTCATTAGTGTACAATCACCTGAAAATAAGAATGAGTTGTTTCTAGTACCATTGTTTGACTTGTCTGTTCTGGGCTACTGTAGAAACATGGCAGTGCAACTTGGCAATTTCTGTGGATCAGGACTGGCACCCTATATTGGACCATTTGCCATGTCAAACTACTTAATTCAGTGTTTTTTTTTACCAGTTTAAATCACCTGGCCTGTTTGTTTTGGAGAGGAGGAGACCTCTGTGGATAATTCGGCTCCTGGTAAAAACCTACTGAGCGATGAACATTGAAGGAATTCTAACCGAGAGAAGTTTCAGCTGGTTTCAGCCCTCACCGCTGGATACCACGAAATCCCTCTAAATGTTACACACAGGACCTTTAAATTTTTTGACTCCTGAGTAAATAATGTTTAATCTTTATGGAGTTTTTGACCAGGAGCGATTGCTCTGAGACAACAAGGGAGGCTGAACTTCCCCTAAAATTTCATAGAAAAAATGGTCAAACATGCACTATTGAATTTAGAATTTACATTGCATTAAACGTGCGCTAGGATGCGTTTCACATCATGACTATGATGTTCAAACATCATCTGTTTATCACCAGTTTTCAAACGCGACCTCCCTGTCATACATTCTTGTGTCAGCACAGTGGACGCGGAGCCTCCAAGCATTCCTATGAGACAGCGCTGACGGTCATTGGATAAATGCGATAAAATTGTTACTTCCAGGGAGGCTCAGCTTCCTTGGGACCTAATGGAGCGGTAGGCGGGAGAGGACGCTCGGTGTCTGCATGATGATTGGAGGAATTGTCTAAAAGGCTGAACCCATTTTCGCATTTCGAGCTCAGTCCCATGCAGATATTTGCGAGTGGAGTCTTCTGACAGAGTGCCGTCCGGAGTTCCTTATTTCCATAAGCCATATAGCTCATTTTTACCGTTTGTAAACCCATCTGAAAATCTTTGAGCTGTGTGTTGCTGTGGTTCTATGGCATGAGTGTGGTTGAAAAACGGCTTCAATTAAATGTTCCTTTTATAAGTTACTGCCTCGCTACAATATGACACATTTTATGATGTAAACTTAAAGTGAGCTTCCCCTGTTTGAAAGACCAGCAGCCGCCACTGTTTTGGACAGATGTAATAAGTAAATGGAGCACAGAACAAATAGATACTGTGGTTTACAATAAAACAACATATTTAACTGGCTACATGATCAGTTTGCTACAGTGATCCCATAAATAATCGTGTTCCTTCAATAGTGGTTCACAATATATCCCATCCTTTTTTTTTAACAACACAGAAAAACACTCAGCTGAGAACTTCCTGTAGCGCCACCTTGGTATCCAACAGACATCCATTATATATACGTACATAGCATATGAGATACAGCAGCTTTACAGTCACTGTGGACAACAAGCAGCCAAAGTTAATCTGGTAGATCGGATCCTTTTTAGAGTATAGCCGTATCTCATTTTGCTGCATCATCCCGGCTGATCTGCATCTCTCACTGTTTTGAGACTCAGTCCCACGGACGGACGCAAGGGCTGTGATTGGTCAGTCAAGCTGACCTCTGATTATGGGCCCAATATGGAAAAAAATAAGGAGCGAGGGATCAAAGGCTCTCCGTCTCTCTGTGAGATTTGTTGATGGGTTAGTGTGATAGCTGTGTTACTCTGCTCCGTGTGTGTGTGTGTGTGTGTGTGTGTGTGTGTGTGTGTGTGTGCCGTAAAGACTTACATAGGGGACAAAGTGACAGACGGCTGATGGAAAATAGCAGAGCTGAAAACATGTGGAACAAATTGAAGTTACGATGAAATTACCTGAGTGGAAAATGTTTCATTTGTCTTTTATTAGGAAAAACTAAATCATCCATATCTGTCACTACACGCAGACTTTCATCAAAAATGTCTTGTTTTAGGAAGTAGCTTTGGTATAGTTAAGTATATAAGTGTAAATACTTTAATTAAAGTTAATTTCTAAAACTGAAATAAACAGATGGGAAAATTGATACAGTCTGTGGGGGTGAGGAAACGTCTCTTGACTCAGAGCGGCTTCTTAATTCCTGTCAGTGTTTAGCAAACATTGCAACAGTTTTATTTTTTAAGGTCTCTGTAGTAACAAAATCCACTTTATTGCCATACGTGACTGCTTTCTTAAATTTAAGTAAATGAGTGTTGCAGGCGCAGAGCTCAGAGTGCTGCGTGCAGATGGTGATTGAGTGGAGCGTCGGTGTTTGGGTGTGTTGGGGGGGACTGCTCAATTACACTATCACTTGATTAGCTCAACTTTCTCAGACAGTATTAACAGAAGCAGCTGATAAGGAAAGAGCAGTAATTTATGCACATAATAACTCAACGTCTGTGACTGCGTTTTGACTGACAGTTGGTCGGCCATTTTAGGCCACAAGTTTCCTGCTAGTGTCACTATTTATTACGATTAAACTCATATTATTATTTAACAGCAGCCTTTTTTATGCAAACAATCCATGAGACTTTAACATTAGTGCGAGAATTTGTCCCACAATTTGTCAACAACTTCTGTCTTTATTCATAAAGCATCGTTCAGGAATGAACACTTACATTTTCGTTGTTGAATAAACATCCCAAAAGGACTTGAATTAGCAACAATTTGTAACACTTCATGTATTTCATTATGATGCATCTCATTTTGTGAACATAAACTTCTAATATTGTACACTTCTACAAATCTATATTACTGCTTGGTCTTGAAACTTTGATGAATTATGCAGTGTTTGTTTTTATCTTTTTTCTTTATCAAGCATGACTGTTTATATTTAATAGGGGAGATGGTTTTTTTTTTCCTTCTTCTTCATCTTCTTCTTTCTTTAATATCCTTGTGCATGTGCAAATAGACTAGACTCACAGAAGAACACCATAAATTGCTTTTACAAAAGAAATAAGGCAACAAACTTAAAAACAGACATAAATACAGGCTTTGGAAGATTAAAACAGCATGAAATAGAAGTAAAACTGAATAGAAATAGAAAATAAAAAAAAGAATAAGACCGTCCTCACCACAAAAACAACTAGACTTGTTTTTTGTTTAAAGCTTGAATAACTTATGTTCAAAATAACAGGACTAGACTAAAACATTGACACAGACAAACAGGACAGCTCCTCGTTATAATAATTGAGTAATAATAATTAACATATATGCTTTTTTATGATTTCATTTGGTAAGTAACCGCCAGTTTGGGGCTAAATTTTGCTCTGATGACATGATGATGCTCCATTATTGTAATATTAGACCAAGTATTTACATAATACTACACATTTACATTTGTATGTTTCCATACACACATTACATGTGCATTAAAAGGATTAGTTCCCAGGAAAAACAATATTTTTACTAGGGGTGTCCCTGACTAAGAATTTTCATAGTCGAATCTGATTTGACAGATTTTTCCTTTAGCCTACTAATCATCGAATCATGTTGTTTTCCCCCTCATTGATTAATGAGCTCATTTGCGTCAGTTTCTGCTCCAGAGAAAAGAGCTAAAACACCCAAATAAACAAATTTAATTCTTCAGTTGGCATAATAAGATAATAATAATAAAAGTAAAAGAGTTATCATTTTATCTTTATCTTTATTCCTTTCACTTCATCAAGGTATGATGCTCTAGATGAGCGCAGACGCGCTGCAGCCTCATCCATGTCTTTAACAGGAGTCCTGTCTGACTCGTCAGAACTTGCCATTTCATTCACAAATAAACATCCAAAAACATCATCAAAAGGTTTAGAAACAGTTTTCCTTCTTTCTGACTTCAAGTTACTTCATTAATCAACTCAGGTTCATACAAGTTCATCCACACGGACCATGCGTCACCGCTCTCAATTGTTTGGCCACGTCGGAAAAAAAGTAGCCAAATAAAAAATCAGAGTCTATCAAGAAAACAATCAGCGGTGAAATTCATTTCAAGACACTTCAGGTAAACGAATAATCCTTCAAAAAAGTTTGATTTGAGAGCACATACCTCCTCCAAAGTGTTTGTTTATGCGCTCCGCCACCGTAAATCACCGTAGGCCTCGATGCTGCTCTGATGGTCCTGCAGCACACTCACTCACCTCAGCTTATTTGGATCGAGCAACTGGGTGATTTATTCATGCGTAGTAATGATTATGCCTACTGATTAAACACGTGTCATTTTCAGTTTTTTATTAACAGAAATTAGGCTGATGTTTGTATCAAAATAGGCTATATATGAATACATGAATTACTAGAAAACAAATACATTCTTTGTCAAATCAAGATGTTCAGCAGCAGTGAGCACCCCCATATAGTCAGAATGGTACGGTCTTGTTTCATAACCACATTTTGCAACGATTCAACGGTGAGACTGGCAGTCGAATCAGACTTCTCCGAATCGAATCACCGAATCATCGACTTTTCGGGGTCACCCCTAATTTTTACCATGCATGAAATTCATTACAGTGTGTGAATCATATTATTAGGTCACCTTTTCTTGTCTCATTTGAAAGACATAAAGTATGATTAAACACTGTGTCCTAACCACAAGCAAGCGTCGCTCCCTCTCCACACTGAATCTGTTAAATGTGCACTTTTGTTACATCATGTAAACAAACCTCATAGGTTACCTATCAGCTGTGTGCTAGACTGGAGATGTAACCACTTAAAAGATGGGTGTGTACTTTCTATCAAACCTGGTCTCACTCCATAGCAGGGGCGATTGCTCTGAGACAACAAGGGAGGCTGAACTTCCCCTAAAATTTCATATAAGAAATGATCAAACATGCACTATTGAATTTACATTACAATAAGAATTTACATTGCATTAAACGTGCGCTAGGATGCGTTTAACGTCATGACTATGATGTTCAAACGTCAGCTGTTAATCACCAGTTTTCAAACGCGACCTCCCTGTCACATTCTCGTGTCAGCACGGTGGATGCAGAGCCTCCAAGCATTCCTATGAGACAGCGCTGAGCAGGTGTTTTTCATGCAGTAAAGCGAGACGCTCATTGGATAAATGCGGCAAAATTGTCACTTCCAGGGAGGCTCAGATTCCCTGGGACCTAATGGAGCGGTAGGCAGGAGAGGATGCTCGGTGTCTGCATGATGATTGGAGGAATTGTCTAAAAGGCTGAACCCCTTTGTGATTGACAGCGCTTCGCATTTCGAGCTCAGTCCCATGCGGATATTTGCGAGTGGAGTCTTCTGACAGAGTGCCATCTGGAGTTCCTTATTTCCATATGCCATATAGCTCATTTTTACCGTTTGTAAACCCATTTGAAAATCTTTGAGGTGTGTGTTGCTGTGGTTCTATGGCATGAGTGTGGTTGAAAAATAGCTTCAATTAAATGTTCCTGCCTCGCTACAATATGACACATTTTATGATGTAAACTTAAAGTGAGCTTCCCCTGTTTGAAAGACCAGCCGCCGCCACTGCTCCATAGTCATCAAAAATCAGCGCTTGGCCAGTGACTTCCGGCGTCAGACACCGATAAATAAGGCTGACCTTTCACATCGGCATGATACCCGGCCGGTTGCTGTCACGGTTTGGTGGCGTCAGGTGGAAACGCAGCAGGACAACAACAAAACTTTTGTTACAAAAGAATCCAAAGTATCTGGAATATGTTACTTTGAGTAATGGAATATCGTACAAATGACAGTTTAGGGTGTGTATTTAGTAATCTGTAGTGGAATACATTTAAAAGTAACCCTCGCATATTGTTTTCAGATGTGCATTTTGCATTATGTCACCCACCAGCAGGAGCATTTATCAGTTCAGTGAGGCGCAGTGCATCCTGGTAGATGTAGGTTTTCTACCTCTTGAGCTAAAGCAAATGCCGCAGCCCTTTCTTCTCTATTTTCTTTGGTCTTGTAGCACCAGTTACAAAAGTATCTGCCTCTTTCTACTGCATAGACAGCCCAGTTTTATGAAAGGACATCTCTCCAGCAGTGAAATTCTTCTTCAACCAAGTCGTTGAGTTCTCTTTAACCAAATGAAACCCTATGTATTAAGATGGCAGATCAGAAAACAGCCACATGAGTCACTCTGGTCCTTTTGAAGGAACTATGTAGTCTTAACAAACAGTAGGAGGAGTTGTTGTGTTCTCCGAGATGAGACATTGATCTTGTCTTTTGTTCGAAGGGCTACATCTCCATTGTCTCCAAGTCTATTCAATTTACAGACAATTCTGACAGCAAACATCAACCCTCTGCGCTGTTCTTCAATCTTTGAACTTCTCCCCTCCAAGAAAATGCAGCCGCAAACGTCACAAAGAGAAATGCACTGCCACAGAGTCTCTCTCCACATCAAAAGCACCACAAACACTGATGTAACTCAGTGTTGTTTTTGTTTACACTACTGTTACAAGGACAGATTCCCATGAATTCACCTCGGCCTTCCTTTGAAAATATAGATCTTTTTAGTATTTATTCATTTGTTTTACAGAAAGTCGAACAGACAGTCAAGGTTTGACTCGCTGTGAAAGAAACCATTCAAACCTTATTTTCATCATCAGGACAAAACATACCGTGGGTAGGGAGGCAGGTGTACACTCAGCTCTGTCTAAATGAGTACGAGCGCACACACTGTACAGTTTGTACCAGCCAGAAGTGACACAAACAAACTACATTGTATATTCTCCCTAAATGCAAAAGGCACTGTTGAATGGTTGACTGTAGAGCAGGATGGCATGGAGAAAAAGACCATTTGTGCTTCTGCAGCCCCTCCATGTATAAATAAGGTTGAAAAAACCCAGATAAATTGTTGATTGAAATCCCCATCAGATCCCCAGCCAGCAGGCACCTCAGAATGTAATAGCCTCAGGAATGAATGATCTGAGCTGCAGATAGCCTTTCCCCCCTCTGACAGGAGTGGCTGCCTCTTTTGAGAAAAGTTTCTAAGAGTCCAGTGTCTACTAATGGCATTTCTACAGAGGTGGTCTCACACACACACACACAAAGCACACAGCACTTTTTGTAGTTTACATTTTCATCTTAAAGTGGCAACCTTTAAGCTTCTGAGACGTTTGCTTTGCTCTGGTGATATCTTTGCTCTCTTTGCTGCGAGCTCTCTGCAGTGCCCTCAGCTGTCAATCAGTACTGTGACACCTTACCTGTTTTTTTTTTTAAGAATAAAAAAGATATGTAGCAGTAAAACTAGGAGTGTTAAGTGTGAAGTCCTGAACAAAATGGCATTTAAAACTGGGGATGCACTTATTGTGAAATTCTGGGCTGATATCCAACACATTCTCACTCCGACCTCGTCAAATATTGATGTTTGCCCATGGATGTCCAAGGTACCCTGGGTGTGTTGGTTGTTGACGCTCTGGGACGCCGTGTCAATTTTTGCCTGTTATATGCATCGTCTGTTTTCAATATACACTTCCATCTTTGGAGGAAATGTACAGTTTGCATACAGTCTCTATCAAAATAAAAGCACTACGTCCTAATCCTACTACTAATACTGCAAATTGACGTTTTTTTTCCTTCAACAACATACATACGTGCTCACATTTAGCCAACACATGCAAATAGTTGGGTTAAGGAAAAAAAGAACTGGGTTTAGCTTTACAATCTTTCAGGAGGCGAACACCAGTCGACCAGTTGAAAGTCGGTGGTTGTTGGACTCATCCACCACAACTGAGGCTTTTTGCTCCCTTAACTTTCGCTGTTGTCCCGCCACGTTTCCCCCTGATGCCACCAGGTGCCGTTAAACAATAACGGCAACCAGCAGGACGGTGAAAGGACGGCTTTTTTCATTGGTGTCAAACACTTTGTTTGATACCCATGTTTTTTTGTTGTTTTTGTTCATTTTGTTTTTGTTGTCATTCCTCCCTTTTGCAGCGGGGAAACAAAGAAATCTTTATTATAGAAAATAAGTGAACTGTTTTAAGGTCATTCAGCACTTTATTACATCATCTTTGAATGAGCACGAATTCAATCATGCAAATTTATGAAACAACCTTAAATATAATCTTTTTTCCAGGGGCAGGCTAGGGTTGAAATTCAGCCCGGGAGCTTGATTTGGAGAAGCCTTTTTTCCGATCGCATGACGGACACAAGTGGAACCGTAATTTTAACACGAATACTTTATTTGCAGTATAAAAACAATCTAATGATATTAAACACAACACACACAGATTAGTCAGTCAGTAGAGTGTATTGAATATAATATAATTCTATGCAAAGACCTATTGCCAACCCAGTCCTGCACACTGCACCTGTACCTGGCACTGTTTTTTTTGGTGCTTCCCGCTCCACTTTCCTCCTTCTCCTCTTCCTCCTCTTCCATCTCCTCCTCCTCCTCCTCCTTCTCCTGTCCTCCTCATCTGTCTCTTCCTCCTCCTCACTCCTATGACTAGCATTATCCTGTCCCTCTGCATCAACTCCACGACTGACGCTGGCCTTGTCAGCTAATAATAACAATAACAGCAACAATGATAAACGTTATAGCAAAGAATTCACAGTGTTAGAACACAAATACAATATAAAAATCAACATAACAAAAGCGCCACACACACACACACACACACACACACACACACACACACTGTAAATGAATTACTCACTTTAATGTATTTTTCTTGAGCTGGTAAAAATGGCTATATATTAATGTAGACACAGAACAGGAAAACAGCTGTATAGCCCATATATTCCAATATTATCTTTTAAACTTTGAACACAGACTCTCTCCTGAAATAGGCTATGTTTTCTTTTGCAATAAAGAAATTTGTGTGTTTTTCTGGTCAGCCAGTAT
Source organism: Epinephelus lanceolatus (assembly GCF_041903045.1). Taxonomy (NCBI): domain Eukaryota; kingdom Metazoa; phylum Chordata; class Actinopteri; order Perciformes; family Serranidae; genus Epinephelus; species Epinephelus lanceolatus. Next base: position 5,076,104 of record NC_135742.1, read on the forward strand.
GGATTTTATTTTTAATTGATAAAGCAGATTAATGATTTATGCAGGTATGGTGTAACATTGTTGATAGGCTACCTTTAATGTTCTGTGTGCCCTGAACACATCCAAAAACGCAAACTAGAGTTCTCAATGGACCTGAAAATTACAACCCAACCCTGTGGGTTTTCAAGCCCAGACCCGACGCAGCCGGCACACCAGCATTAGCCTAATTGTCTGCCGGAAAAAAGGAAGCCCGAGGTCCGACCCGGCCCGAGTCATTCGCATTTTTTTTCGTCCCAAACCCGGACTGAACCCGTGGGTCTGGTCGGGTTTGTCAGGCCAGCCCGACCCGTCTGGGATGATAGGGCCATGTAGGCAGTGCTTGCTAACCGCTTGTATCCCCCCTTAATATAGGATGACCATATTTTGATTTCCAAAAAAGAGGACACTCGGCCGGCCACGACATAGCCTACTTAAATGATACTCACAGTTTACTCAAAGATGCCTTATAATTTTAATATATTCAAAATTTATATGTATGGATAGAAAATTCAGTTATATTACAAAATAATATCTCTCAAAGACAGAAATTCAGATAGGCCCCAATAGGGGACACATACACACACTAGAGTGTGGCGATCCGAGCCCAACGGGTCCCGACGGGTCGGCCGGGTTTGGTCAAAAATGTAGCTATAAATTGTATTTGGGCTCGGGTCGGATTCGGTCAGCTTTCAGTGAAAATGTAGTGTAAAAATAAATAAAATCCTATTGTCTGTCCTGTTTATTACTTGGGCACTGTTATTTACGTGACAACACCTGAACATAACACACACAGACACACATTGACTGTTTCTACCTCTCCCCTCGCTGGAAGCCTCGGACCTTCCTCCACCAGCCTCCGCCTTGATTAAACGCTGAAAATTAAATAAAAGAGGGAGAAGTTTTTCCTATTTTATCTTATTTTGTTATATTTTTACCTCTCCCCTCGCTGGAAGCCTCGGACCTTCCGCCACCAGCTTCCGCCTTGATTAAACGCTGAAAATAAAATAAAAGAGGGAGACAGGTTTTTCCTATTTTATCTTATTTTGTTTTATTTCTCCCTCTCCCCTCGCTGGAAGCCTCGGACCTCCCGCCTCCCGCTTCTGTCTCAAACACGGAGGTCTCCCTCTCTGCAGCTGAGCACCCACGGTGCACACCTGGCCTGTTAAATATCCTGTAACCACTGTGTGACACGAACTCAGTGCTTTGGTCATTAAATAATGTCAGGCTTGGTTCGGGTTCGGACAGAAATATGCTGCCCATGCCGCACTCTAACACACACACACACACAAACACACGGAAAACCGGACATTATCATCACCCCCAGGGCAGGACATGAAAAGTGGACATGTCCGGGCAAAAGAGGACGTTTGGTCAGCCTACATATGCAAAATGTTAGATTAACCCAGTCTGATGTTCCACTCTGTGCCACTGCCACCTGCGGCTGCGAGGGCAGGCTGCTGCGGGCAACCGTGGCTGCGTTTTATGGGGTAAAAAAAACGTTCCAACCACCGGCCGGTTCGGCCTGAAACAGACTGGCCGTTCGGGAATACTCCCTAACCTCCCTATGGCCAGCCCACCCCTGCCACTTTCACATGAAAAACATCATTTAAAAATAACTGCATCTAAAGCCTTTTTCCTAAATACAATGTATTGTAACACCCTTTCTATTGTCTATTATATATAATTGTGAAAACATCAACAAATTTGCTGTATTTATTCAAGTTTCTCCCCAAAATCTACATTTTACAAGATTATATTTGAACACACCTTGAGGACTAATAATTTACTTTTGCCCAACACTCATTTTTACTGAACAGAGCTTGAACGCATCATCATGTAACTCTGCAGTTCCAATTTCAGTTAGCTGTAAGTTCCGGCCACTGGCTGCTAACTGCTATCAGCTAACACAGATTTTTTTGTTCACAATGTAGCATGACCAGGGGAACAACAGGGTGCATCTCCTAATGCATCAGTAGTGAGTTTACTGTGTCATTTTGTCCTGATGGCATCCCAGGGAAGATGTCTGGGACAAACAGACATGTTTTCCACTGTCCCCAGGATGAAGGGACACTGTTAGATTCAAGCCCTGCTTTTTAGCCTGCGCAAAACTGATGTGACGCAACTGAAAAACGTCAGCCACTGACATCAGTGGATGTCATCTTATAGGCCGATAGGCTGATGGCAGTGAACAAAGTGAATATCGGCCAGTACCGATGTTAGGTCAATGAACTGGTGCATCTCTAGTGTCACCGTTTGTATTGCAACTGCTGCACAGCAATGTCCCTCGGAAAAGATAAAATTCTATCTTATCTAATGTTATCTAAGAAGTCAAAAGAGTGTGAAGTCTATAATCTAGATCAAAATGGCATGTAACACCATAATGATTACACCTCAGTGCAGCGTTTTTACCATAGTTCCAGGTTTACAGTGTGATGTGTGACTGCTTGACACACAAACATGAGCTGCAGATAAAAGGCATTGTTACAAACCGAGGGGCGCACAGGCAGACAGGGTGATAGAATCGACTTGGGAAACACTCTGCCCGTCGTGCCTCTGAATACCATCCAGCGCGATCACAGCAGGAAAAACAAAACAAAATAACAACCAGGAAGCAGCACCAAAAAAAAAGGTAGTTTTTTTCATCTTTTTGAAGTGCTGCAGAGCCCCCACAGGCCCCACGGGTGATGACAGCTTTCTCCTAAATATGAACCTCACCTCTCCCTCACCTGTGAGGTGAGGATGAAAGGTTAGCCCTCCTACCTGAGTGTGTTTGTGTTTGTTTTCGTCTGCCTCGGGGGAGATTTCGCTGGTTGCCTTTAGTGAGGAGGCATGTCTTAGCACGATTTAAAAGCGGCACACACACCCACTTTCAGCCCCCGCCAGCACATCCAAAACCCTTTGTTTTCCTCCTACGAATTGAAGTGACGACACAGGGTTTAGGTGGGTGCCCGAGGGCCCAGTTGCCTGTCTCTCCAAGATAATTCCTTTGACGTCTAAAAATTTGTCACCAAACGGCCCCCAACAGAACAAAACGAGCAAGGGGCTGGATAACAACACGCTCCCTCTGTGTTTGTAAGCTGTGTTTCAGATCTGTGTCTTGTGTCTTCAGCCAGAGGTCACTTTGGTTTGAAGAGACACGGAGAGAGTGTGTGTATGACTTCCCAGGAGTCATTTCTCTCTCTGGTGCCAGCTTGTTTCATACGTCCCCCCTTTGCTTAAGCTGCTGCTGTAATGGCAAAGAGCTGGAGCTCAGCCAACAGCCGTCGAGGGCAACGAATTGGACCCGAGCCCTGCTGAGCGTCTCGGAGCTCCCTGCCTGACAACTGGTTTGATTTAGGGCCACAGCAGAGTGGCGTCTACGCAGGGGACAGCCCATGCCTCTCTACCTGCTCCTCCATTGCTGCCAAGCTGCCCAGCCAACGACTTCTGGCTGAGATTCGTATTAAAATAAACTGCATCAAGGCATTTTTTTGGCCCTTAGGCTTTGTGTTTTTTGTATTTCTTTGTTGTTTACTGTGTCAGATGTTCAAACACAGACACACAGAAAATGCAAAAGCACCTCCTATCTCACGAGAATCTTTCATTGACTGATATCAACATAAACTCTAAGCTCAAAAGATCATGTATGTTTAAAAGTTGTTGAAGGACATAAAAGTACCTCTCACATTTTCTTTAATGTTTCAAAGCTTATCAACACTTGTTTGAACTTAATATAGTGTGTCTATTCAAGTATTCTCTATACATACAGATGTATAAAACAAATCATAACTATATACTAAACATTAAAACACCAATAAGTGATTTATAAGCACATACAGTGAGCAGAAGCAGCGACCCACCAGCCGACACCGGCACACCGTGAGGACCAAGCAGACAGCTTGGCGGGGATGATTTGCTGTTGAAACCAGTGACATGCTTTACGTTCTAAAACCAGCTGCGGGCGATTTAACCAGCTGAGTTGCAGGTGACACTGTCAGCCAGCTTGAGTCGAGTTGAGACTGGCCAATTCACACGGCTGCAACTGTGCTCTGCAACGCTCTGAAACAGTTTCGTCCCGTCATGAATCTTTTGTCTGAACTGGGCTTAAGACAAACACAGAGAAACCACCCTGTTGGCGGCTGTTTTGTCCAAGCTGTTAGCAGAATGTTGCCTTTTTACACATCCTGCAGACACAGAGCAACATTACCATTAATCTGGCGTCATGTCTGTGTCCACCAGATGATTATAAGTCCATTATTCAGTCGTCTTTTAGCTCTGGTTTGTCGTTTGGTGCTGTGTTGTTACCATACTGTGGGTTTATCAGTGCTTGATTTCTGGACACAGCTGAGTACAGTTTTATTTGGGGGTTAATAAGAGCCTTGGTGACTCAACCACACAGTTGGTGTAGCTGTAGAACAAAAACAATGAGCTAAATGAGGTAAAAGCTGCATACAGCTGCAGAGTTTGTGTTGATTCTCAGTGGGTTTGGCACCACAGGGGACACTTTCAAATGTCTGAGTCCAAGTTTATACTACACAGTGACATCAGAGATATGACTCAGTGGAGTTCAATGACTTTTTAAAAAGCAAATATTCGTACAAACCTAAATTCAGATTATTGAAAAAGAAAGAAGGAAGGAAGCGCTGCTTGGGTAAACAAGGCTCTGACTCGACAGGTGCTCTTCAGTGAAGTAGGTAAATTGATATTGAACAAAAAACCAAGGAAGTCTTGCTTAAATTCAGATTAGTTTCTCAAAGTATGGAGGGCCAGTGAAAATGACTTTACCTTGAAGTATTCACACTCTGCACTTCTAATCCTCGGTCCCTTTTACACGAGCACAGAGGTACAGACACAGACGGAGACAGACACATAGTGAGCTCCGGATAAAGTCATACCCTTGCTCACAATAGGAGGCCTTCTGCTCTCACCAGTGCTCCTGAAATGACTTTGTTAGCAAGATGAAGCTTTTCTCCCGTCGCGGTGAGGCTTCAGGTATGGCTGAGTGCAGCCTAATGAGGCACCCTGCTTAACCTCACCTTCATCTTCTTCATCTCCCTCAACGGCAGGACGCCACGGCCTCCCACGCCCCGACCCTCTGGGAGAAAATTCATCATCTGACAATTTGGAAGAAATTGCTGTGTCCTCTTGCTGTGCTCTCAGCCAGGCTTTGAAAGTTTCACACTGTCACTGAAACTTTGCTTTTTACCATGAAAACAAGGTGTTTGAAGGATCCGCCCGTCTGTCTGTCTGAATCTAATCTGTCTGTCTCTGTCGTATCTGTCTGATTATAATCAAAGCATGTTCTCACTCCCAACCTCTCCTCCTTTTTTCTTTTGATCATTTCTAGCCTCCGAGGGTCGTGACTCTCGCTCCTCTCCCCGTGGAGGGCCGTGGCGCACTGGCAACCATAACCAAGTCGGTCCTGCAGGTCGACGACCCCGACAACCCAGCCGATGTCCTGGTCATGGTCCTTGAACCGCCCCGCCATGGTCGGCTGACTCGTGTCCATGGCGACCGGGCTCTCAGTCGATTCAAGCTGGAGGAGCTGTCACGAGAGCAGATCCAGTACATTCACGACGGCTCAGAGGGGACGGAGGACGGCACAGTGCTGCAAGTCAACGACGGCCACAGCTACAGGAACGTTCTCCTCCAAGTCCACATCAGTCAGAAGGTAAGGTTGACAGAGAGGCATGATGGGAGATTAATGCATCAGGGCTGATGTTTGATATTTGTAAAGCAACTTCATGCTTTCAGAATTTCTAAACTAGCAGCTGCAGAAGTCTGCATTCCTCCACTGAGCCGACTTCTAACCTGCATAAATATTGAATGGATTGTATTAGTTTATTAATAACGCAAGTTAACCAATCAGCCTCTAGACTTGAGAGATTTTTGTTTTTGCATTATCTCCCGGAAAAGAGGCCACATTTCAAAAATGCTTACGTTTAGCACACAACTAAATGCTGGAAAGATCAAAACATTTTTAAGTATAATATAGTAAATAGTAAAAACCAACAACAAATCAACTTTTACTTTTCTTAAAGGCAGGTCCAATTTTTTATTTCATTTTATTTATTTATTTTTGAGGTTTTTATATTATTTTGTCACTTCCCAGTAGTGTTTCGTTATGAATTCATATCTGAGCATTCAAACCTTGGTCGAAGTATGTTTTAGCATCAAAATGCCGTTTTCCGAAGTCCTTCTGAAAATGTTTTCTCATGTCACTTAATGTAGGTTTGTGCATGATGACGTTGCTACAAATAAGTGCTTCTTTGTGACAGCGCCCAACCGTCTTTGAGAATTATCTGCTAACAATCTTTCAAATTAGCTTTATTCCTCTAATCCCCTACCTGGTGCAGAAGCTACCAACACACACTGCTGTGGAAGCCATGTAAGTTTGGATCCGAAAGTTGAACAGTAACACAAAACAAACAAACTGATCCAGGCAGCTGTAGACTGGGAACCCCTGTGTTCTGCGAAGTTAAGTAACTATGTCTGTCAAAGGACTCTGGTGGCTTTGAGGAGCAATATGACGTCCTCTGTTCCCCGTAGGAAAGGGCTAATGGCAAGGTAATGTGCTAAAAATATTCTAAATATAGTGTACACTTGATATTGCACTGGTTTCGAGTTTTTTAAGTGGCTAAAAATACGTTTTGCTGCTGCCCCTGTTGACAGAAATACATTACCCAGATGTTTTGGTGCTACTCATCAATCATTTGTTTGTCACATGGAATTATACAAAGCACAACTCCAGTGACACGAGATCCCATCAGCTCCTTTAAGTTTTTCACTGTAATAATTTAGTCCTTTTTGCGTCTTCTGACATTGTTTCTCGATGGTCCTGATTGTGGCTGATGGCTGTAAGGTCGCTTCTCCTGAACACAGGCAGCAGTGATCGGTACAGCACCTCACATTCCCACCAACACATCAGTACTTATTCACCGCAAAGCACTTGGCTCCTCTCCTTCTTTCACTAGGACTCTAGTTCAGCTGATGCATCTTCTCCTTCCTCTCCTAAATGTTTACTGATGTTTGCATCTGAAAGCCAGAACCTGGCTAGCTAAAAATAGGCAGGAGGAGAGTTTACAGACAGGTGAGTTGATTTTCACATCCAGATGAGTCACTCAAGGCCACACGTCACCACCATCCAAAGCCAAACACAAAAAGCACCGCCAGTACTTGCAAAATAGACATAAGAGCCTAAATTTAGCACAAATTTTGCAGAGCTGATAAAGAGGCAACTAGAAATATCCAAGCCTACGTCAACTCCTGCTTGTCTCTTCAAACTGGGAGCGTGGCAACCACCATTTACTGTAGGTAATACACTGACTATGGATAAGTACCTCATACAGCCCCACTTCAAAAAATCACTATTCCTTTCATTTGTTATAATTATTTTCAGCGCCCCAACCTACGTCACCGCTTTCTGCTAACCGCTGAGTGGGTGATACCATTTGAAAAACTGGAAGAGACCACAGATGAAGTCGACCTTTAAAGGCTCTCTGGTGTTTAATTTAGAGCCGTGCTTCTGCTCACCGACTCAGTTCAAACATCTCTGCAGGAGCAAAAGACCCGCATCGATCCTCTGTTAATACTGGATGAAGTTCTTTCCTGGATGTTTCACAGCCGAGCCAAATTAGTTTGTTGCAGCTCAAAGCTCCAGCATCTCTTCACCAACTCTAGTTTCCAGACTGTAACTCAGACAGGAAGACAAAGAAAGAGCAATTGATTTTGTTTTCCCTAACAGATCATCGTGGGGGTTGAGCCAGAGTGCAGAAGTTCACAGAGGATGTGTCAGAAAGTGAGACAAAAAGTTCACTGCTGACAAATCCACACAAAAATCACTTCTGCTGTGACAGTTGCATCAAATGCAACACTGCACCACACTATACTGTATATCTGAAGTACTTTGTGTTGTGTGCATGCTGCGGTAATCTATGACTATATACATTCATTACATTCTGCAGTTTTACCGTAATTGTCAAGGATTTTTAGGGACAGCATAATCAGAATTTCATTTGCCTTTTTAATCCATTTTAGAGTTCATTAAGTGGAAACATAATCTGAGCTGCCCTCTAGCAGCAGAAACACATTTATGTGCGGAAGAGAAAATACTTATTCAGTTCTAATTGTTTTAAGTCCAATAAATGTCGAGCCGTGCGGGTTTGATTTATTAAAATTAGCTCAAGGAGTTATTTCTGTATCTTTCCACCACAAGCTCAATAGTTTGGATGTTTAATGATTACACTTACAAGATGGAAATGGTCAGATTCAAGGTAACTGCATGTGTCTCAATTGTAAAGCAGACTTTAAAAAGTGTAAAACGGGATTTATACTTGTTTGTCAGCTCTATGCAGAGCCTACGCCATAGCTTATTTTATCTGTGTGGTGGTGTGTCTGTGTCACTGTGCAGTTATGCCTCCAAAACACTAGTCGGCGTCAGGGTTTCTGTGAAGTGCTGTAAAGTTTATTTGTATCAAAACACACATTAAACACACATTAAACATGGCATAATAGCAGCAGTTTCAAACACAAGTACACGAATCAGCTTCACTATAACTCGCAGCATTCACAGACATACACTTGTCTTTTGCTGGACAAATTTTCCCCACAAATACAACATGCTAATATTTTTAGCACAAGTCTATGGCATTTTACATTGTACAAATTAGCCTAGCAGCTAGCAGACTTTCCCTCTTCTCTTTTGAAGCCAGGGACAACAGCAACATTTAACAAAGGTAACGTTACAAAATTCAACTCCATTACAACTCACAAGGTTCACTGACAAAACAACTGTCTTATACTAAACATGTTTTCCAAACAAATATAACATGCTAACGTTATTAGCACAAGACTTAAAATGCTATTTTGTGGAGGCTTTGTCTTCACAATTTATTGTTTCTTATCTGTGAAATAAAAGTAAATAAAAGCTTTGTTTCCACTGAGGGAAATGGTTACAGAGACAGACAGGAGGTCTGCGTCACTGCAACTTGTAGTTACATTTCTGGAGAGGTGCACCTGAGGCTACGCCCTAGGTCCGGCGTCGATTCAGCGCAGAATGAATCATGCTTTAGTCGTGTAGAAGTTGTAAGAAGTGGATAGTATTGGATTTTAAAAGATATTCCTATTGTTTTTACTTTGCTGCACAGTTGAGTGAAATCATTTATTCTCTGAATCGATGTGTAAACATTTCTGACATCCACTTTATTCCTCTAAACTCCTATAATTGCCTCAACTTTAGCATTAATCACACTGATTGTACTTGACGTGTCCATACAGTGTGCTCTGTTGACTGCATCCCTGCAAACAGTTTGCTGGAGGCGCAGGCTCATCCCCGCATATTTAAGCACCGTAACAGAAAGAGCAGGTCAGGCCTTTGAAATGGCAGCCGTTACCCCTCCTCTGTCATCGCTCCTGGTGAGGTTTTTATGACAAGGACGCAATTATCTGGCAACAAGCACCGGTCACCGTGACGGAGGGGAGGGGAGGGGGTGTGTTTGGCATGAGACAAACTTGGCAGCTCACTAAGTTGCCACATGAGCACACACACAAACACACACACAGAGATGGAGACAAAGCAGGACCTGCTTCCAATATTAAAGATGTCTAGACAGACAAGCGTGAGAGACATGAATATGTGTGTGTGTGTCTGTGTCTGTGTCTGTGTCTGTGTGTCTGTCCTTCAGTCTTTGTGGGGACCAGTGTTAGACCACAACAGTATAGGGACATTTTGGAAAGTGAGGACGTTTAGTCGTGTCCTCGCTTCTTCAAGATGCTGTGTGTGGGTTAAAACCAACATTAATGTGTTGTGCTCAGTGATGGTCTTCACAAGTATAGGAATACATTTGAGTGAGTGTGTGGGAGTATGTGTGCTGTGCAGGCATCAGTCTTTTATGTGTTCCTCTAACCGCTGTATCAGTGTCCCACTGCGGAGGATCACACACACCTGTGATCCACACACACACACAAAACTGGCACACTGATTTACATACACACACTCTGAGAGAAACTTTTCTAAGTTTTCCAAGAGTGAATTTATTTCTATGTGACATCGTACATGATTGAATTAAGACCCGTTAACTGAATGACAATATAGATCTTGTTTCTACCAAGCAGACGGATTCAGTTTTGTACTGTTGTGAAAAGTTGTGGATGGTACCAACAGAAACGTTCTCATTTTTCGTCAGCCCTCTTTTGAGGTACCTAGCATATAGATCCAGCGCTAAAAGAAACACTCCTGTCTGTTGATTGGTCAATAGAGAACCGTCACTCTGCTCAGGGCTGAGTTGTGGCTGGTTTTGAAGCTTATGTAGTGATTGTTCATACAGCAGCAAGTTTTACATACATTAGTAAACTATTACTTGAGAATGAAAGGATTTTTGCTGCCTTTTCATCTCTACTAGTTAACAGTAAGCAGCTATAGACTGAGACAAAAATAATTTAATTTGCTGGGCCGACTGATGGCAACTTTTAAGGTGGAGTGTTTTTTGCATGTTTCTTAATATGTGAGTTGAAGACATGAATCTATCAACACACCTTGAATTTCAATATGGCAACTCTGACCTGCTATTTTGAATATCCAATCGAAAGAGACTCTCACTGCACCATTTTTATTTTGTTCTGAAAATGTCGGCGTGCAGTCTCGTTCTGTGGACGATAAACGAGCTGCAGACGTTCCTCTGTGTCACCGGTGAAGAGGAAATATAGTGAGAGCTGGACGGAGCAGTGAGTGACAACAACCCCGCCCACATTTAAGAGAGCCGTCAGCGGTGGGAATGCTAACTGGATCTAGGGTCTAGTTTTTTGTTCGTAGGGTTTTTTTTCTGCTCTCAAGTATAATACCAAAAGTTTGTATTCACTTTCAAACTTTTTGATGGTGTTTATTATGTTCTGATTTCCCATAAGTATTGCCAGTAACAAGTTCTACACATTTCCTTGATTTTTTTTTTTTTTTTTTTTTTAAATATGCAGAAGCTTTTAGGTTTTTAATGTTTCTGAGCAAGTCTTATGGAAATATTTAAGCACTCAATACAATGACACAGCAAGATTTATAATTTGTATTGGTTTAGGTCTGTTTGTACACGAGCTCAGACAAGGTTCCCTGAATGCATCTTAATGCTACTTAATAAGAACTTAAATAAAAAGGCATAAATATTAATCTTAAGCATTTAAATGAATAGTCCTCAGAATATACTGAAAAAAACAACTAATAAACTCACTGTTTTCTGTTCTTACTGTAGATTTTTAAAAATTCAGTCACACTGTGGGTGTAGGATTATTAATTAAATGCATAAGGTTTGTGGTTTACCTTCAAACAAGTCAAGCCAAGTTTCCAAGCGCTCAAATCTTAAGTACATTAAATCTCAAAGCATTACTGTAAGTACAGTCAGTTCTCCAGTCTTTATTCTTTTAACTTGTCTGACTCATGTCTATTTTTTAATTCATCTTTATATGGAGAATACAAAGAGATACAGATGTATAAAATTACAAGCCATTTTTGTTGTGAAAAGCCCCAGAGGCCTCAAAGAGGGACCACACCCACTCGAGAACAAGAACAACGAAACGTTGTCTCAGTATAGAAAATAGCAATACTACTTGTAATTGTGATGTATATGAATATTTAAAAAATATATGAACATAGGAAAAATATGAACAGGTAGATAAAAAGTAAAACTGAAATAAAGAAAATTCAGAATACTTTAAACAATTTTAAAAATCTAATAAAATAAAAACAGATTTATATAAAAAAAATGGAAAAGGGAGGATAAGTTAGGTGGCAGGGTTTGCTAGGAATTAGTCCATAGAAGAATTCAATTTATAATTTCTTTTTATCAGAGCTTCACTGAAAACCTTTTCCAACCTAAGAAAAGACATAACATCTCTAAGCTACAGGGAAATAGATGGAGCCTTAGGAGATTTCCATTGAAGTAAAATACATCATTTTGCCAAAAGAGAGGTAAAAGCTAATCAGGTGAGTTTGACTGTGAAGATTAAATATTTAAGAATCAACAGAGGCCCCAAATATCACTATAAAGGGGCTAATCTTCCATCAGTCGTTTCCAGAACTGTTGCCAGGATCGTAAAATAAAATTTGTGTCTCAGTTTTGAGTCTCATGTCATATATTACTCCAAAAATGCATTTTCCTGCTTTGCATGTCGAATCAGAACTTCACTTGAGTCAACTTTGGCTTAGATTTCATATCATTGAAAGTGAAACATCCCACCTCATTGTGAGCCAGTCGTACTTTTGTTCTGGCGGCAGAGAAACTTTTCAATGATGTATTTTCTGCTCAGTCACTACAGTTTGGATTTGGAGGGCAGCTCTGTTTGTCTGGCTGCATACAGATTGTGTGCTTCAGGCTCAACTCCTCTGCTTTTTCCCCCTCTGTAAATCAATAACATCCCACCCGCACACACACACACACACACACACACACACACACACACACACCAGTATCCATTTACTGTAAAATGTCCTGATGCTGCATTCTGTCGTGCATTAGACGGAGACGGATGGACAGCGTGATGGAAAGCTGGGAGAATGTCCTTGATTTATGTCGGAGGCTTTTGGATGAGTTCCAGCAGTGTCCTCACTTCCTCTTTGTTGCCTCCCACTTGATCTACACAGGTAGATCACCATAGAATAGCGATCAGTAAGGAAATATAGGGAGAGGAGGATCAATTACTGCAGTGATATTGTCTTCTCCCAGTACGACAGATGAAGAAGAAGAACGGCCTCTTTTCATTGGTGTGATACTGTGCAGTTAAAAGAAGATTACGTTTGAAATAACACCAGTATTCTTCTGGTATTGGATCATTTAAAACATTCAAAAGTTACAAATGAAATCCAAAACTGCGTCTAGACACCAGCAAGAGATCACATCAAGTACTGCAGAGGAAGCTTTAAGGCTTTTACACACCCGGGGTGCGACAGATAAATGACAAAACTATTTATTATGGCAGTGATGTCAATTTGCAACAGTTGCAACGATTGTTTAACAAAAGGTTTGAATACGTTCACATAGATTTCCAGTTAACGTTAGCTCAATCAACTAAATTATCTGTATCTATAATCCAGTGGGCGGGCTTTATGTCGGAAGTGGGCAGAGTTGAATCAAAAATGAGTTTGGCCTAACTGGAAGTTGTTATTTTAAAGGCATAGTGCACCCAAAAATGAAAATTCAGCCATTATCTACTCACCCATATGCTGAGGGAGACCAGCGAAAGCACGTGAACATACATGAAGGCGGTGCCCATGTCTCACGGTCTCGCACAAGCATGCACACGTGAGCGCGGTGCACAGAGAGGCAGTTAGAGCTACAGGCTACAATGAGGCTAAAAACAGAGTTTAAATGACATTTTTCCAAACAACTTTTTATGTCGGGGCTTCAGAACACTTGGATCACTACGGACGAGCAGTATGGAGATACTTTGTGGTTTCAATTATGTGTTTTTGGACGTTTGAATCTGGGGCTAAAACTTAACCTGAGCCTCCCTCGGCATATGGGTGAGTAGATAATGGCTGAATTTTCATTTTTGGGTGCACTATGCCTTTAAGCCTGTGGATAAAAATGGACAATAAGACTGTCTGTCCGTTGTGGCTATCGACAATCATCATCAAAAGGATTCGCTTGAAAGCTCTGGGGCTGCAGGTATGTAGAGTTTGTTTGCTAGTGGAGGTACGTTTCATAGTAATGTAGAGATAGACGTCCAAAAAGAGCTTAAGAGTCCATCTCTGCAGAAACTGTCTCCGTCTCTCTCACAGACACATAAAAAAGCAAGTTTGCAGCAACAAGACTAGCCGGGTATCGACTGCACTATACGATTGACTGAGTGAGAAAAAAGCACTGACCAAGGGGACCAGACTCGTAGCTCTGCTTCCACTGTGCAAGAGCCTGACGACAGCTGTCCAAACTTTCTGATATGTCAGAAATTCATTGTGACATCTGGCGGCAGGTTGGGAGCAGTTGATCAAGCCATTATTGGTTCTCGCTCCACTCTGTACACTGCAAGAAAAATGAAGACCAAATTTGGTCCTACTCTTAAATGAGTTGTGCTTCAAAAAAATTGGGTCAGAAACGAGCTCAAATGGTGCAGTGTGTGCCCCTCTTAAAGGCTTTAACAAACCAAAATGACATCTCCATTCTCTTGTGGTTCCTTTCATCTCTTGCATCACAGTGCAGCTGTGTGTGGTAAACATGAACATGCTGTGTGCGGTTTACTGATGTCACCTCACGGGATTTCTGGATATTCAAGTTCAAATTGAAGTTCGAACCTCCTGCTGCTGCGTGGAGCCGCGAGTGTGCCAAGCTGTAACACTGCAGGCATCCTGCTGAGGAAGCCACGTTTGAAAGTGCGCAAGAGTAAGCTGCAAACTTACGGATCACAAAACTGTGAGAAGTGGCAAAGAAAAGAGTTTAAAAAAAAAGAAACTAAGATTGAGACAATAAAACCCCAAAATCTACTCAAAGCTCAATGAAGACTTCATGAAGCCCAACTTTCACAAAGCTCAAAAATAAAACCCTGAGTGATTACTGGCTCCACCCGGACTTTAACAAACCGAAGCCAATGAATCCTTAGTTTTCAGAGCGTGGCTCTCTCTGTGACACTCTTTAAACTTCCAAGCCCACCATCCAGGCTGCAGCAGTGCCTGTCGAGGCCAGGCTGTGTCGGGGACAATGGGCTTCCTGAAAAGTTGGATTACTGAGCTCTAAAGCAGGAGACTAATCAGGCCCTTAATGACCCTCTGATGGATGGACTTTCTCTCTGCTGAGGCTGAGCCCCAAGCTGAGCTGGAGCGCAGCTGAATAGGAAGCAGGACCCTTGGCTTTCAATTACTGTCTCAGGGAGAACATTTTGAGCCTTTGAAAAACCCCCGGGCTCTTCTGTTCTTCTGCAGAAATGGAAGGGAATTAGATTTTTTTTTTTTTTTTCTGATCAGCCGTCCAGCTTTGGAAGGCTAATAGCGCGGTTTTGTGTCCATGCAGAAGAGGGAAGCTGAGTGCTTTGAGTTTAGCTCTGCTCCCGCTGAGCACTCGCCTTCATCGCTGATGAAGAATACAATAATTTGTTTTGATTTTTCTTTTTTTGAGCGACACTCCACATCCCCAAGTCTGTGATTACATTTCAGATTGCTGTGATTTGTTTCTGTTAAAGCTGGCAGCTCATGTCACGCCGCCCCCGTGTTTACTTTTGCTACATGCTCTGGTTTTAGGCACCACAGCGGCACGTCTCAGTGAGATTAAATCAGAGTTTGCTGCCGATAAAGATTCAATCTACATTCTGTGACTTCCACTTACTGTTTGACATGTCCATCGGCTCGTCCCGTTCACCCCTCCCCCACTGGAATTATGGGGAAAAAATGAGAGATGACAATGTCATTGTCATTACAATGGCAGCTAGCCGATGTTTTATGGATGACGCCGACTCCATCTCAGCAAAGTCATTTATTTCTGTTTTTGTGGAAGGCAGCCAAAAGCTCTCTGTCCAGCATCAACTCTATTTACAGTCCATCTCAGACTTGCTGGCTCACAGCCCTTCGAAGGTCTCTGATTATTCACTTTTCATGCATTTTTTTCTCAAAAGTTCTGCGGCAAAGGAAAAGAATAATGTTGTTTAGGTTTTACTTTCTAAAATATATTTCAGCCAACATTAGGGTGTGAAGAAGTGTTGTTTTGCAGCAGCAGCTAATGGCTCTCACTTATCCCAACCAACAACCCTTCACCTCCTGCCCATATGTAACCCTAAACTTACAGATACATTAAAAAGAAGACAAGGGTAGAAAATGGAGATATCTTAAATGAGTTTAAAATGGGTGCAAGTGCACTCTGTAGCATAAACTACAGTCACAAGTGGACATGGGCGATCATCAAATAATTTTTGATATTTTGGTGACCAACCAATCCTGGTGCAGCATGACATAACACAGGACGGGTTTGAGCAGGGATAATGCACGATTAGTGGGTCTCATGCAGTATCAGCAGGTGGAGTTTAATTCTCTCATCCAGTTTAGAAACAAAAGACAATTTAATGTTTATTTAATGTCTATTATTATTGAAAGTCTGTCTGCTGGAGCTGGTTTTCATACTTTCAGGGCAAGTCCAAGTAAAAAAAAAAAGTCTCAAGTCCTTGAGGACAAGTTAAAAGTCTTGGAAAAGTCTCATGCCAGGCCTCAATTCCTAAAAACAATTCCAAGTCAGGTCGCAAAGTCTTCCCAGGAATATGCAACTTGCATTTAATTACAACTCTTTCACACATGTGACTACTAACCATCGAAATGGTCTGTGGCCAGGTCGGCCTGTCTCTCTCTGACCGAAGGAACAGTGCTAATTTGACATTGTGGCCAAACTGTGGAATCATAATGTCTGGATCCATTACCTGATGCCATGGTCCCCAGCGTCTGGGGCAATGAAGTGCCACAAATTTCAGTTCCTCTAATGACCACTTGAGGCAGTCAGTCCCCATAGACCCCCATGTTAAAATGCCCAACTTTACAGCAGAAATAAACATGTTTACAGCCTGGTACAAAAAATGGTTTCAGTCCCTATAGCTAATATCCCTGTTCATGACAGCCGTACAGGGGGTATTTTTAATATAACTCACCCATTAACATTTCAAGACAGCTTAAAGGTACACAGGAAGTTAGTGTCCTCTGCCTCTCAGTCAGATCCACCCCTCGCTCCTCCACAGTGCCCACCTCACCCAAATATGGTCACTTCTGGCTCGACAAAGCCAAAATGCTGAACTCAAGGCTTCAAAACAGGAGTCCACAAACCAATGGATGACATCATGGTATTTACTTGAGCCTAAAAATACTTTTTCCTGTAGACTTGCATTGTGAAGCAGTGCATCATTTTTTGAGGTACATCACAGTACAAACAATCAGATAGCCCTTATTTAAATCATTACGTCCTAAAAGTTGTAAATTCACTACTAGCTGAATCCAAAGTTTTATGAACTGTTGTTGATGTGAGCGAGCCTGAGACCAAGCGGTTGGGAGGTGGGGTTAAAGGAAATGCAAGTGTGCTTGCTTTGCAGAAGATCCTTGTAATTTCATATCTGGAAGTTGACCTTTCAGTGAACCGACCCCTCCTCCAACCCCCGTCCTTTCATAAATCCACGGTCTGACTCTCATTTACCCCATGAATATATTTCCTTTCAGCTCAAAGTTCAAATCAAGACTTCAGTGTTTTTTCTTTCAAGTCTCAAATTAAGTCTTTAGGATGTCAGGTCTTAAATAAGTCAAATGAAGCAGAGCAGTCCATGTCAGTTGTCACTTTTGGGGCTCAAGTTCAAATTTAAAGCCTTGAACTTTTCCTTTTCTAAAGATAGAAAATGTTACTGTCACTATTCGAGGGAAGAAAGGGCCTCTTTTTTTCTCGCTTCAACTCCGACAATGAGTCATTGAGTTCTGTGTATGAAGTGGATTCTGATTCTACTCCTGTTCCTCTCTGATATTTATTTAATTCACCCTCTCAGGTTTTTGACAATCCTTTTCTTGCACCTTCTTTATACTTTGTATCTCATCAATCTGAAATTACATCGAGCAAATTCATTTTCTTGCTCTCCCAGAGGTCAAAAGGCAGAGAAACTTCTACAAGCATTTCATTTTCTTTGCGCCCGTCTTTCTTTCTAAATGGGCAAAGCAAATCTCACTCGGCAAAAAAAAAAAAAAAACTCATTAGATTTGTGTTTTGTTGAGGAAAGAAAAGTAGCAAATTACCAAGTGGGGGCGCAGATGCAGGACAAAGAGCCAGAGGTCTGGGGAAATCAGGAGTATTAGCAAACTTGTAAATCCTCTGACCCCTTTTATTTTGTAGAGTGTGCTGTTTCTGGGTCTGAGTGTCCTTGAGAGACCTTGTTGTTCATCAGGAGAGGTTGATAATCTCCAGGATGATGTGCTCCTCTGAGTTAAAAGCCTGCCATGCTGACTTATGTGTTTTCTCTGCTGCTCGTCTGCGATTCTTTGCCTGCTGCTGCAACGCTGAAATAGTGTGATTTGGATCAGCCAAGCGGCGGGCGGAAGAGCCACAGATGGTCGGCAGGTTGTTATCTGCAAACACAGACAGCCACACATGCACACACACTCACTCTCTCACACCTGTGCACACTCTTGTTATCTATTATCACCCACTGCCACAGTGTTTCTGCCACTGAACTGATTTCCTGCAGGAAATGGTCAGCTTTGTGTGTGTGTGTGTGTGTGTGTGTGTGTGTGTGTGTGTGTGTGTGTTAATGGCTAATATGTAGCATGCTTTCTAACTCAGTTTTGGGTTGCCAGTTTGTTAAAAAACATGTTTCAATCCATTACAATGCAGCTATGAAGTGGAAAGCATACTGAGTACATTCACTCAAGGAATGCACTTAAGTACTTGTACTTTACTTGAGTATTTCCATTTAATGCAGCTTTCCAAATCTCCTCTACTACATCTAGGAGAGAAATATTGTACATTTTACTTGACTACAATTAACAAGTTTTTTGTCCCTGATCCCGATCCGGGTCATTCGATATTGAGTATTGTATTTAGTACCAAGTTCCGAGTCCTGATCCGATACCTCCTAGATAATGCAGCTGCGTAGTGCACACTTTAAGCACTTTTACTTTCATTAAATCAAAACTTTAATGTTTTTTATTTATCATAATTTTTTACAGATAGTCTTTGTTGCTTCAGTGCAGCCTGTGTCTGAATTACCTAAATAAACTGTATTCAACTAAGTGTTTATTTCCGCCTGCTGTAGATCTTTTGCTTGGAGTAGGCTACATCACTATATTGCTCTTATTGCCTTTTTAGTCACGGGGCTTTTGTTGCACTTACAGTGATGTGGTGAGTGTGGTTGCAGCAACATGCACCATCAACGACAGCAAAACACAAGAGACTCTCAAACTGAGCTGAAATGAAGCAAGTGCTCAAAACTTTGGTAAATAACATTAAAAAACGGTCTCATACTGAGTTTTGCTGTCATGTACGGCATGTTGTGTTTTGTAGTGGGAGGGGCTCAGGTTCTGCTCCTACACACATGGAGCACAGCAGAGTGGAGGAGAGAGACAGCAGAGAGTTGCAGAGTTGACGACAACTGCACTCCATGTTGCTACGCATGAAAGCGAGTAAAAACCTTGGTGTGACAGCTGACGTGAAACACAGGATTGGATTGGGCTCTATATACCTCAGTATAGCTGGCCCCAGTCAATTAAACAAAACCTTGATCGGCCCCAATACCTATTGATCGGGACATCCTTACATGCAGTACTATACTGTACTACTAATTTACCTAGTGGTATACAAGGTATCTTAAATTGGCTCCACATTGACAAACAT
Organism: Epinephelus lanceolatus; assembly: GCF_041903045.1. Taxonomy (NCBI): domain Eukaryota; kingdom Metazoa; phylum Chordata; class Actinopteri; order Perciformes; family Serranidae; genus Epinephelus; species Epinephelus lanceolatus. The sequence continues at coordinate 5,095,414 of NC_135742.1, forward strand.
TAAACTCCTCTACCAAAGCATAAGTGCCAAAAACTGCAGTTCCTCAAACAGCCACTTGAGGCTGGCTCCAGATGGAAGTCAATCTCCATAGATCCCCATGTTAAAATACCCAATAGACATGTTTACAGCCTGGTGCAAAGAACTGTTTTAGTCTCTATAACCATACAGGGGATGAATTTTTATGTAACTCACCTGCTTACATTTTTTTAAGGCTCAAAGTTGTGCATAATTAATGGTGTGGCTGCTTTGAGTGACAGGCTGTCTGCGAGGCATCACCTCAGGCTCTTCATCAGCTCAATCCCTCACACCTCCACAGTTTCACCCTCTTGTTCAAATATGGTCACTTTTGGCTCCAAAAATCCAAAATAGTGACAGCCAAAATGCCAAACTGGAGGCTTCAGAACATGTTCCACAAACCAGTTGATAACATCACGGTGGCTACATCCATTATTTTAAAGAGTCTGTGATAAAAAAAAAAAGTTTAATATAATATTTCGTCAGAATGAGTTCATTTGCAAAAACAGATGAGCTGTTCTTAAAATGAATAAAACACCAGTCTGATTGATATTCCTCTGAGCGCACAGTAAAAACATGATTTATGAAAATTTAAAAACTTTGAGACGTCTTATCAAAACAAACAGTTTGACTGATATTCCCCAAACTGCACACACTAAAACATGATTGAGGAAAGTAAATGAAAGCGGAGGTATTTGCTTTTGGAAATGAACCCTTCTGATATAACTCTAAGCCACTCTGGGTAATGAATCATATTTTAAATACATTGTACTGATAATACTTTTGTGCTTCTAAGAGCTTCTCTCACCGCTGTAGATCAATTAACACTTGTGGGTTTCTTACTCTCTAGTAGACCATCAAGTCTACATTATTTAGTCCTATTATTTATATCTGTCTTTGGGTATATACACTCTGCAAACCTCCTGACAGTTTATTGATGGGTCTTTGTGATATATTGAGTAGGTTAAAACACTGCCAGAGCAGCAAAGGAGATTTTTACAATGTGATAACCCCAAAGTTTTTCTTAGGGTATCTTTTAGAAAGTCGTATCAAAGTTTCCTAATTTACAGTCTATTTTTGCGACTTCCTGGTGTTTTAAGACTGAAGTTATACTAATGTGTTATGTCTCCCTGAGGGTACAGGGAACTTGGATTTACCACCGTCTGAGGAGTGCTGAAATTTAGGTTCAAGAACTCCTCCTTAAAGCAAGAACAATGGGAACAAAAGCAGAATCTGTGACAATGGCGACATGTTAAGTGATGGATTGTCATAGTGGAAAAGGCCTATAATATTTCTTTCTTTCTATATGTCAGTAAAAGAGCATCCAGTGTGGAATGATGTTCAGTTACCTGCCAGGAGTGTTGGAAAGTAGGAATGTCATTGTTTTTCATTGTTGTCTTACTGTCTGGCCCAGTTGCCAGTTGCCCAGGCAATATCTGTTATTTATAGAAACTATTTTTGACAACCAGATGACTTTAACTTCCAGATATAAAATGTGGAGTTTCTGTTTACAGCATAAATAGGAGGTTGGTTTTTATAGATGCCTAAGACGTATGTCATAGCTGTTTTTGTTGAGACAGCAGGAAGACGCGATGAGTAAGAGAAGAAGAGGTCTAGTTCCTCCCTGACAGCAGGCATCTTCCCTGCTGAAATGTCCTCGGGCGACACTGAATCATCCAGCATCCCCGAGTGCTCTCTGCAGCTCATCCTGCTCTTTGTTCTCTTGCTTTGGAGGCAGGGCGAGCAAAACGATGAGTCGCAGATCAATACGGCTTCACAAAAATAAGTCTGATTCTGAAGCTGAGCTGTCGGTTGTGAGACAGAGAGACCCCAGATTGATGCATTACTTCTGATTGGCAGAGCTGACTCCGGGCTCAGCGCTCAGGTGACACTGCGGATGATTGACAGAGCTTTGCGACGGGCTCCTGGGACTCACAATCCTGAGGTTACAACAGATGTGGAATAAAACAAGCTGCGCAGACTGTGACAAAACAAAGTAAAAGTGGCATCAGGCTGCACCTGAGGAACAAGGAGTCTGCTTTGATTTCTCTTTATACAGCCGTGCCTGCACCACAGGGATTTCACATCGGGTTTCTCAGTTTGAGTCATACTCAACATCTTGCTCAGTTTATAATGTAATCAGTTTATAATTCCTGATTACGTTACTGCACCTGTGGCTAACTTAAGATAACGTTCAGGTCATGAATGCTTTTATATTTGATCTAAATAACTTGCATCTGTCCAGGGAAGAAACGTTTGGCAAACTGAAGATGATATATTTCATTTTTCTAATTTAACTAACAAACCATCTTGTCAGAGTCTCACGGTGTTTTAGTAAAATTTGCAGACAAATGACACAATTTGATTCTGTTATGAAATGAAAGTTAACTTGAGCAGAACTTGCCGTTTATTCAAACAGAAACCAACCACACTGTTATGAGGGTAAAAATGTATATTTGTGTGTGTTTCCAGGCTGCTGACTCACCTCATGTGCTATCTGTGCCAATGACCTGGGTAAAGGAAGGTGGCATGGTGCGACTGGATAAGAAATACCTGCAGGCAGACTACAAGGGAGTCAGCTCCGATGGCATTGTCTACACCATCCTCGCCTCAGATGGAGAACTTAAATATGGTACACTCACTCACATGTACAGAAATGCCAATTCAAGAGATTCACTTCAAAACAGGCCCCTTATTTCTTCTTTATAGATCCTGAAGAATGCATACTCCCCAAGATGCTTTATTGTGGCTGCAGTTTTGTGGACATCTCATTTAAACAGTTTCCTAAAGTTCCTCAGTGTATCATAATAAATGTCCCAAATCTGACTGGTCAGTTCAGCTTGTGTATAAAAAGTGTTTGATCAGCTCTTCAAATTCTGTCTGCATGAGACACACGCTGACAGATTGCACCACAGTTATGGCCCAAGATAGAAGCTTATAACTTAGTACCCTAATCCGTAATGCTGTGATGTGATCGGGAGATTTCCAGTCACTTCCACCCTCTCTGTCTCAGGTGAGGTGGTGCTGGTGTCCATGCCAGCTGACGGCCCAGTAGAAGGCTGGCGACCCTCGCTAACCGACGACCGAGGTTTCACGCGCACAACTTCCTTCACTCAGCAGGACGTCAACGACGGCACCGTCTGGTATCGTCACTTTGGCAGCGGCCCCAACAGCGACTCCTTCCGGTTCCAGGTCAGTGCTGATTCTTATAATCTGTTTGCACCAGATGTGTTTCAGTCATCCATCTCACTGGTGTCTGATTGCTTCAGTTTAATCAGTACAGATATCTCCACCTGATGTACAAATGCACCTGTGGCACAGAGGATAGGTTTATGCCTCGAGTCTCTTTTTTTCTGACATTTACAGTGTGTAATTAATTCAGTATCAAGCTCTGAGCAAGCGTTTTAGCCCACAGCCCACAAAAAAAAAAAATTGAATTTAATTCAGGCTTGTGCAAAAACAAAGTGGAACACTGGAGAACTTTATTAATTTCCTGTATCGTAGACGTGTAGAAGTGTTCTTTGTGAAGTACATAGAAGAAGCACAACAGCAACAAGCACCAACCCTCTAAAATGAAATGTGGGTCTGCAAAGCTTCAACAGAGTGTGTTACGCTGTGTTCACACTACGAGCGACACAACAACAGACTACAAGTCATTTTCATGGAAGCCAGTGACGTGACGCTATAAAACGTGGCTGCATGACAGGGTGGCGAGCTACAAATCAAAGTTGAGCTGGTCCCATTTTTCTCATCACTTCAGTGTTGCAGTGAAGGATCAACCAATCATCTGTTTTCAGGGTTCCTGTGGTTCCCTAAAAAGTCTTAAGAGGTACTGAGTTCATTAGTCTAAAAATAAGGCCTGAATTGGTATTAAAATGTCTTAAATTAGTCTTTTAAATGTTTTAAAAAAGCTGCGACATTGATGGGAAATAGGAACCTATGAATCTTTTTTTTCCTGACATTGTAATATCTCAAAATAATTGGTACATTTTTTAAAATACTTTACCGAATGTCTCTCACGGGAATAGAACCAACAACACTTAAATGTTTTTCTGGCCAGGATGCTAGCTTGCTGTCACTGCACCCTGGACAACATGGAGTAGTGCAAACTCCACAAAAATGTATATTTGACCAAAATTGCAGCATGGCTGAAACTGGTTAAAGGCAGTGTGTACGAGGCTCGGTGTATTTTATGCAAAACGTTTTTCAACTCCTGCACGATGGGAACAAAAAGGACAAAATCACCAAGAAAACTAGCCGACAAAAGGCAGTTATTTCCCATTTTTTCCTCCCTCTCGTCTCACCACACAACGAAGAAGTCATATTTTATGTTACAATAAACATTTGGGCAAAGTGTTCCCTTACCCAAAGTAATTGATTACAGTTCATGTTTTTTTTTTCTTCCATTGATTCTTATTATTTTAAAATTGGTCTGAAATTATATTTAGCTGTAAAAAAAAAAAAAAAAAAAGTCTTAGAGACCCTTAAAGCTACTCTTACCTTTCTTGCATTTCACACTTTGTAACGCGTTACACACAACACTGGTGACTGGCAACAAACAAGGAGGCTCGGGAAACGTAAGGCTACAGTAGGCTAACCGTTAGCAACTGGATGCTGTGTTGTCACAGTTACGCGAGTGGTTACGTCAGTTGGAGGCCTCCACGTGGCGAAGACAGACAGGACGCTCGGCCAAGCATTGCATTCGGTCCAAATGCAATGATAAGTGTTGCTTTAAATCCAACTTGCCTTAAGCTGTAGGAACCCTGGTTTTGTTTGTAGCATGGTACTGTGTTACTTACCTAAGAAAGTTGATGCCATACTTGTTGTCTGTGCATTGCGGTGCACACGGGGATGCAGTGGGGCGGTGATATGTGATGATGAAATGGGGCTCAGACATTGAAAACTTACTTTTTTTGTTGCTGTTTTTTACAAACTTTAGAGAACATTTAGTTGCAAGTAGCAGACACAAAGTTACTTAGCGATAATGTGGCTGCCCTGAGCTGTCCATGCTGTAGGTTTTGTCGCTCATGTGTAACCATAGCATTAAAATTTGCTCCTTTGATTGCATTATCTTAATCATAATGTGGTTACATGGTAAAAAGCTGAAATACCATTTGTATTTGTTTGATATTAAACTCAAAAGTAGTCATATGCCGAAAATGGTATGAGTTCACCCACATTAGACTGCTACATAAAATAATTTAAAAATACTCTGTCAGAGTAAACACGTGACAAGCTTGTTTTTTTCCTCCCACTGAGTGTGAAGGACTACTGCTGTACACATAAATAATTTCAGCAAACTGATAAAAGGAAATAAAAAAGCTGCCAGATGAGGAAACCTCAGGGGGCCGATAAGAAAAAGATAGAAAAAGAGGAGGAGATGGTGACAGAGACGCATGTCGTCTTCTTCCGTGTTTTTTCTTTCCTGGAGTGGTCTTTGAAGTTCATACTCTTACTTGTGTTCCCGTGTTCCCTTGTGTTTACCTCCTCCCTCCCTTCCTAATATGTCTCCCACTGGTTTGATTTATTTCTCCCCCCCTCCTCTTCCTCTCATATATCCCTGTCTCTGTCTTTCACCTCTATCTACCTCTACTGTTTCTTCTGTTATGTTTCTTATAACCCTGATATTGAAGCTATAAAACTATGCAGTTTATAGGAATCTGTTAAAAAATGTTCTTTGTTTTTTGATGTACAAGATACAGTCTGCTCACCACTTAGCAGTTGTTTTAATCACCAGCCACTCAACAGTTTTCTGTGTGTTAATACAGACAACATTTTGTATTTCTGACTTATTTCCCTCCTAATTCTTCTTTAATGCAGATTTCTTCTCCTTCGGTTCAGACTTTGGCACCAAACTTCTTGTGTGACTCAACGACTCTCAAAATCGACCCGTAGCGACTTATCTTGATTAGCGTTAATGACCCCAAATTACTCGCAAATTGTTTTTCCCAATCCAAGACAATCCCAGTAAAAGCGATGCAGCATTCATCACACCAAAGTTAGAGCGCTTTCATGCCAGTCTCTGTTTCACTTCGACTCCATTAGAAAAACAAAAGAGGCAGCCAAGAGCTTGTAGCTACATCTAATCATCTCTCTCCCTCCGTCCAGCCCCGCACATTTTGGCTCCATCCATCAAGGCAAATGCGTTTCAATTACACAGTGCTGGATTCAAATTAAATTCTCAAGTGTCTCGTTATTTTGACGGGAAGTGGAAAAGCAGAGGCGGCAAGGAAAAAGCGAAACCCGCCATAAACTGAAGCACCGGAAGCATTTTGTGCTGTTTGTCAGAGGTGGCGATTAAACTTGACGGTTTGTCAGGGTGGTATTATTGTCCTCCACTGCTTTTTATCGAAGTGTGTGGCGCCTTGTTAGAACTGATTGATTTGAAATTTATTCTGCTTCTGCAACTTAGAGCTCCGCAGCTGAAGGAAGTAGTCTGCACAGCACTCTACACGCATTTTCTCATGCATCAACGTGTCATTTTGCAAATGAAAGCCGTGTTCAAATCAGAGAGATGGTGATTTAGTGCGTCTGAAAATTTGCCTGGAGTGAAAATGTGTCTTTTCAAAGTTTTTATTTTTTGCTCACACTTTATTTTTGTCCTGTGGCTCAAGGAATATTTTACTGAACCTGTGCAACAAAAAAACAGACACTTGTACCCTGGTAATTAAAAGGATTAAGAGGTTATTACTTCATTTGTATAGTAAGCTATGGTGCACCCTAGTCTCTGATTCAAATCTAGACAGGGCTTTTATTTGCTTTTGCTCCCTATCTCTCTCTCCCTTCATTTCCTGTCATGTTTTTATTATCAGCTCTGTAATAAAGGCAAAGAAATGGCCACAAACACCCGTTTTGAATCTTATCAGAATTCAGTGGCCGTCATCTGTGGATTTTAGCCTCAAAGATATGGATAAGGGGGCGCTCCATACCTACAGTTAGGTTTAAAGGCCATTATTAGCCCGTTAAATGGCCATTTGCATAACCAATGTTGTGAAACCATCGCGGTTTAGCCACAAAAACTACGTGGTTAGGATCAGGAAAAGATATCATGGTACAAACACTACTCACCTGACTTTCTCCTTTGCTACTGTCTAATTATTATAGCCACAAGCAGGGGTGGGGATATAGGGACTATTCTTGATGTATCGCATCTTGTTCCATGTTGGATGTATGAATTAACTACACAGCAATCATCAAGTATAAATTGTCACTTCATTGTTTTTTTAGCCACCAGCATGAGACTCGCTTCGGCATTTTGGTTCTCTCGCTCTCTCCCTCTCATAGACACAAAAAGAAGAAGAAAAAAAGAGACTCACAAACATGATACATCACACACACTTCCCCACCCATCCAGACCACCCTCGCCTGGGCGAAAGTTCGAGCAGGTTGTATCTGCAGGGCTCCAGACTGAAGTCACATTTTGCTACCATGGAGCACTAGTGCTACCTGCAGATATTATTAACATACAAACTGTTCCCAGCTCACAGTAAATCAATCCTCACATTTATGGGTACTTTAAACTTTGCTCTGCTAACTGCTAACAGCTATCTGTTGACCAGAACCATTAACCCTATGGGCCCAAACGACGCATAGTGCGTCCAAATTCACACCTGTTCTTCTCTGTGGATTTTCTCCGGGACTGTGCGTCATAGCGAGAAGCCACGCATATCACATGAAACAGCAGTCGGTAGTCCAATGTTTTCACAGCGAAAAAAAATGATAAAGTTACACTAAAATTATGTACAACAGAGCTTTCATACAGCTTTGCACACACATTACTCTTTGATGGATTACTCGCGAATGCAGGCTCGCATATCACATGAAAGCGCAGGAGCAGAGCTTTCCAGTGATACCACACACATCACTGTGCTGTCATCCCATCATGCTATAAATCCAGATTAATTGTCTACAAATTAAAAACCTGACGAATTTCTTTACAATCCATTATACAGATCTTGTTATCAGTCACTTCATATAGTGAGGAATATCGTATCTTACCACGTCTTAGGCTTACGTGTGTTTCTCCCTGTCTATCCACATTTGTAGTCCGGCTTTCAAAATGCAAATATCTCCATATTGTCCAGCTGACACTCCATCAAACTTTGTATGACAAGACCAGCGTACTTCACCTTTGCGCACCCAGACAACTGCAGCCTAATTATGCATGCATGACAGGGCCGTAGTCACCATATACACTGAGGGGGACACGTGCCCCCCCCCATGCCCAAAATGCCCCCACAGTATATAACTGAAACTGAAGAACAAATATTATCTTGGAGGACATCATTGCAATTGGTTGTAAATATTGCATGTTTCTTTCAGATAAAACACATTTTTGACTTGTGAATGAGTCAATGGAATTTCTTGCAATAATGAAAAAATACTGGCAATCATGTCTGCCTGGCACAAACCACATGTTTTGGACAACTGTGAAGTGACAGAATGTCCCAGCATCATGGTTCTTATATTGCCAGATTCCAGAGAGTCTCCCCTCTTCATATATGGCAGAATATGTCAACTTCCAACTTGCTATGGTGAGATACATGTAAAAATGTAAGAATTTAGTAACACAGATTTGTTTTTTTCAGTGATATAAAAATTAATATAAAATACAGGCACATAGAAGAACATGGAATGATGGGGAATCTAGCCCAGATTGTCCTGAAAACAACAAGATATAGCATGTGTATGTAGCCTTTACAATGACTGTGATATGAGCTTAAAAGTAAAGGCAGTAAAAATACCCCAAAAACGCCTAGGGCCCATAGGGTTAAATTCATAACATCAACACAGCCAGGTACTTCAGAATAAAAGCACAACTAGTTCTGCTTTGATTTATTTCATTATTCTTGTCTTACTTTATTATAACCGCACTTTATTGCACTTCATTATACAATATTAACTACTGTATTTAACTTTATTTTAAGTGCTATATTTTGCAGTTTAGTATTTTAATGGTCCACAGGAGTTAAGAGGAGATTTAAAAATACCATGATATACTGTACATTGTGTACTGCCGCGGCGACAAGAGGTTGCAGCCTAACAATTAACATGAGCAGCCACTCCATGGCCTCATAATGGCCCTCTTGACCTAATAGTAGATGTGGCAGGCCCCTTCTAACTCATATCTATGGTGCTTGAAACCACTGATAACAGCCGAGCCAGCCCCCTGTAGGCCCCAAAAGTACATAAGAGGAAAATGATAAAAAGAAGAAAGCTCGCAATTAAAAGTTACAGAGGGGTCCTGGTAGCTTATTGGGTAAAGCTGGTACCAGTAAGGCTGAGTCCTTACTGCAGCAGCACAGGTTTGAGTCCAACTCAGGCATTTTGCACCATGTTTTCCTCCTTCTCTCTCCTCTGCCTCTCCATTCTTCATAAAATATTACACTTGGCATCATAACCTAAGGCTGGTTAGATCCTGTTGAGGTGGGGAAATTGATTTTCTCTTATTTTTTCCATTGTTAGTAAGGCAGGAGTATGACCTAACCTTACATTTGTCTTTATTTTTATAGTACGATTTGCTCATAGATGTGTCACCCAAAAATCTATATTTTAAATTTAAAAAAAAATACCTGGTTGTACAAAAATGTGCCTCTAAAGCTGCTTCAATATATTTTAAGAGTGCAGAAGAACTGACAGGTGCAGAGCTCTAAGAGAATATCCCTCAAAGTTCTTATTGTTCATGTTGACACAGAGTTACCGTTAATAAGTTAGGGCGCCTGCAACTGATTATTTTCATTATTGATTAATTAACTGATTATTTCTTGGTCAATTAAATGTCAGAAAACGGTGAAAAATGTCCATCAGTGTTCCGGAAAGTCCAAATGGCATCCTCAAATGTCTTGTTTTGTCCACAACATAAAGATATTCAGTTAACTGTCGAAGACTGTAGAAGAGTGAAGAAAACAAAAAATATTCACACTTAAGAAGCTGGAATGAGACATTTTTCTTCTTAAAACATATTTAAACCGATTAATAGATTATCAAAATGACTGGCGATCAATATAATAGCTAACAACAAAACAATTCGTCGTTGCAACTCCACAGTAACTGATTGCGTAGGTCCTACCCTGGTTTTTAAATTCAATACAGCCATGGCCCTGGCAGAGTACAAACAATGTACAAAGACGAAACACACAAGAGGAAACAGTTTGAGAAAGCAGAACTGATTTGACCTGATGTCAGTAAACTACACGCAGCAGCCTAGTGCACTGGCTCTACAGAGTCTTATACCCAAACTGAAGATGTGATTGCTGTGCGACAGCGACATACAGTTTAATTTTGGAGTGGAGGTGGTACACAGGTGTGTTTTTACATAACTTCTTGCCTCATGCAGGTTTAATAGAAGACGTAATAGAGTGTTTTTCAAATCATGTAATAATATATGTCATTTATGTTGAATGGAATCAATTAGATAATCAATAACTTACTGGTGCAACACCAGCTTCAATGAACCCGTCTGACTCAGCACTGGCTCTCATGGTAACACATTACTTGTGATTGGTGGCGCTGACTCCAGGCTTCATGCTGATGTTACATTACTTCTGAATGACAGAGCTGACTGCAACTTCTTGAACTTTCTTCCCCCTCAAATGCCACTGATGTGACAGGAACAAGCCACAGCAGCAGAATAAGTAAGTGGTGACAAAAATTGGCTTTTAGAAGGAACAACTGAGGCTGCTTCTTTGCTCATGTATATCAGGGGACAAAACAAGTTCAGGCTATGTGCTGTGGTGAGCGCGGGCGAGAGAAATAGAGCACTAGTAACACAGTTTGATATAAAAGTTGAATCTGTTTACTTTTAGTAGCGTGGGCGGAGAGGAGCAGAGCCAGAAGTGTAGTTTCACTCCAGTCAGGAAGGCAGAGAGGATTAAACTGATCCAACACCTTCTCCGCCACTTATCAGCAATTCAATTAACATAATCTTAAATTTAAATTCAAATCATCAGCTGCATTATAAGCAAGCAAAAGTACAGAGATCAGAGGTCATAGCCTCGCCACAGTGCTGGAGAGTGACACTGTTGGAGAGAAGAAGAAGAGCGGGGGGAAAGTAGTGTGATGTTGCCAAGTTCCACAAAACCTTTTTCGGAGCAGAGTGTGACCCGGGCACGGACACCGCTGTTCATTTCCTGTTACCCACCAATCAACATTGATTTACTATAACCATGACCATGAGCGTTCTTTAATCTTAACCAAGGATTTTCTCTTTCAGCCACGACCATGCTCACTCCCTAGCCTTTGACAGCACCATAAAAATCTTAAAAGTCAGTGGTTTTACTTCTCACCTTGCTGCTGTGATGTAGAAATATACTCCAGGGTGTGTCATGACACAGTGACATCACCATTGGGTGTGGTTACACCAGAGGTCAGAGGTGAAGCAGCTGCGAAAAAGTGTTTTCCAGTCTCTTCAACTTCTTTAACCATCTCTCTCTCTCCATGCAAAGTGAACACATCATTACATATCACCATCTTTAAGATACACCTTCATTTTTGAATTACTATGGCATGTTTGTGTCACCATTTCCATCCAAGTGCACCTCTTTCCTAAGGTCAAACAGTCCTAGCTGCCTAGCAGCAGGCAGACAATGTCAAGCAGCCAAGAAAAAGACAATGAGATTATTTACTGATATCATCTCATATTGATTGCAGGCAGACTTTGTGATGTCACCAAATGTTGTATCATCGCCCAGAGAATCAATATGATACCATATCCTGATAAAACTTGTGATTTACACCCTTAATGATTTAACCTGATTACACGTTCACCATAGCTATATCAGATCAGCAAAATGTCCTGTGAACCACCTTTGTTACAGTGTTGTGTCTTGGTTTTGGAAGGCACTGATGAACAGTTATCTCCTGCCGATATAGGGTGTCGTATCAGCAAGGGTGGAAGAAATGTTCTGATGCTTTACTTAAGTAAAAGTAACAATACAACAATGTAAGATTTTTTCTATAACAACTAACAGTCCTGCATTTAAGTAAGAGTACAAAAGTATCAGTAGCAAAATGTATATAATGCGTCACAAGTAGAAGTACTCGTTCTGCAGAAAAGTGCACCCTGACTGGCATATTAATATATATTATACAATAGTTTGTTAGTAGAGATTAATTAATGTTTAAGCAGCATATTAATGTAAATGTTTTAAATGCTTGTAGAAGATTAGATATTAAAGTCCTGTACTTCCCAACCCAGAGGTCAGTGAGACCATTTTCTTGTTGGAGATTATAAAATTGAAAACCACTGGACTAAACTTAAACAATATCTTGTACTTCATAAGATTATTTATGTTAGATATTAATTTGAAAAGTAAGTGGTAACTGTAAGTTATCCAATAATTGTAGTGGAGAAAAAAGTTCAATATTTTCTCCCTGAGATGTGGTGGAGTAGAAGTCTGAAGTAGCAATAAATGGAAACACTAAAATAAAGTACAAGAACCTATAAATTGTACTCAAGTACAGTACCTAACAAAATGTATTTAGTTACTTTCCACTGCTGCAGATCAGAAAAGTTTCACATGGAGGTGATGATAAATGACGTGGAGGACGTACTGGATCATGCTAATTATCTAGCTTTTCTTCTGGTTATTCCAATAGAACCTTACATGTATCACTTCCTGTGCAGCAGGAAAGCACTGCCAAGTAGCAAATGTTTTTGCTAAAGCATGCCACCTTCATAAGTTAAAAAAAAATGCATTTGAATCCTGTCATACAAATTTTTTTTGTTCTTGAATCATTGTTATTTTCTCTGGAAATGGACAGAAAATAACGTCTCTTATAAAGAACATCATCAAAAGGGACCAGGATCAGTTCAAAGTGTAAGAAAAATGAGTGTGTGTGTAATTTACTGACTCAAAAACACAAATCTTGTGTTAGCGAAAACAAGAAAGGGAGAATCGGCCTTTGACTGAATGCTGATAGATGATTATAAATCTGCCATTCCTCACACAACCGTTATTGAACTGGTGAATATGCAATTACTTGCATTAGATTATTTGTCCATTGAATCTTATCTTTTTAAAAGCAGGAAAGGTCCCTGGGCAGCTACAAAGGAGGAGCAATCTTGATAATGACGGAGATGGAATTATCATTATTTTCTATTAACTTCAGAGAAAGATCAGAAAGTCGGAGTGTGTGCTCTGTCCTGGTTCAGAAGCAGCTGTCATCTCTGTGAGCAACCTGCTGCTTAATAAGGTTCTCTGAAGCTTCTTCTGTGCCCTTTTATTCTCTTTACATTGCGAAACACATTTTTATGGATTTTACAAAGTCATTTAAAAGTAATCAGGGGTGTAGTTGCTTCAGTAAGAGAAATAACTGCCCTAACACTGGACACAGATTAGCCATTAAACATGGTCAGCTGGGCAATGAGATCATTACACTGAATTTTACTCATATTGGCATCTCGTTCATTAATATTCGTGCGGTGTAGAGAGTGATTTATGGAAAGAAACAGATTTGGTCTCTGTGGTTCGGCCCTGCGGTGCAGCCTGACGGCGAGTTCACTTTCTGTTGTCACAGTTATAGACTGTTACGTGTTTTCATCACATCTGTTGCATCTCACTTCTGGTGATTCTCAAGAGCCTGTCATCACTCTGTCACATGGAAAATATGGATAATACACGAGCTGGTTTTCAGCAGGAAGGACTGATATTTATTGAGATAATAATAATGTGCTGCAGATAAAGACTTCAAACTTCAAGATAGGACAAGTTTAGAGTGAGTAGAGGACAAAGATAAAAGAAGAGGTGTGTTGAGTGTATTTTCTTGAGGATACAAGTTTTCAGTCTCTAATATGGGTGTGTGTATGTGTCTTTATGTGTGTGCAGGTTTCCACAGAGGCAGCCCCACTCATACAGAGCGATGCCCAGACCTTCACCATCGGAGTGCTGCCTCAGATCCCTGGATTCCCTCAGCTGGCCCCCGACTGTGATCTGCAAGTCACGGTGAGGAATACCAAAAAAAAACTGTTTTCAGAAAACGTGGGAATGCATGCATGTGTAGGAAAATTAGTTTTACTTTTATGATTTATTTCCCGAGATAATTAATGAGAAGTTATCAAAATGCACAGGAACACACACAGCATACAATTCTTATCCCACTGTCCAACCACACTGGCCAGTATGATATGTGTTTAGAACATACACAATGTTTACATTTTCAGAGCTCAACTTTCAAAAGTCATCACAATCATTCAGGATTCAAACTCAGACATCTGAGAACAGTGTTTGGTCCTGCACACTAGGCTTGGGTGGTATCTATTTTTGCATACCTTCATACCTTCGTGACATTTCACCGGGGTAAACTGGCAACAAGTTCTCTTCCCAAGTCGTCACATATTGCCGCTTTGTCGTTAGACTTTTACGTCTACATATTACATGCTAACTTTCCTCCTGCATCTGCCAATGACATTCCTAGAGGCCACAACCAGTGCTGGGACATCAACAAAACACATGGTTAGGTTTAGGCAACATTTGGTTAGGTTAAGAAAAATAATATAATTGTTTGGTTCTACATTTATTTGGGAAGTGAACACCAGACTCTTGGGTGAAAGTCCGGGGTTTGTTGGACCCATCCACCCCCCCCACCTGCTTTATAGGGACTTTCCAGCTCCTTATATGACATCGTTACCAGCAGCATTTCAAACTGACGTCCTGTGGCGTCTCATACCGCCGCGACAGGTGCCATCCAGCTACATTATGAATTGACGCCGCCTGTCTCCTTATCATACTGCTGCAACAGGTGCCGTCTGGCTGACCATCAGCGTATCATAACATCGCTAAAGGTTCCACCTGGCTGCATAACAAACTGACATCGCCCAGCGGCGTATCATACCTATGACAACAGTGGTTTTTGTCGTCTGTGTCTGACGCTGAAATTACTGACAAAGTGGTGGTATTTGATGACTGTGGAATTAGAACAGGCTGGTATACGACGGTATTTGTGTAAAAGAATAAAAAAAAATTAAACTAAAAGCTGAGCTGCCGGTGATTGAAGTCATTGCCTAGTCTACAATTTAGGGTTGGGTGTCATTCAGAGAGTTAGATGTTAAAGGTGCCGTGTGTAAGAATGTGGCCAAAACGGTTACTGCACTCAAATTCAAAATACTGCCGCGAGTCGTGTCCGCCCCCCGTTCAAGCAAGTCCGGCTTCTCTGCTGCTAACGCTGCTGCCGGGATACAGCGGAGGAAGAGCCGGCTGCTAATGCTATGTACCGGGACACTGCTAATGCTGCTTGCCGTGCTGCTAACGTTTGTTTCTCAAAAACATCAGTCGGGTCGATGACCCACCTGCACATGGGCTACAATGTATGATCGAAAATGAATAACAGTTGAAAGTATTCTAAATGTCCATCCCCGTCTAGCTATGATGCTAGTTAGCCAACTTTGGCTAAAGCTTACCTGTCGAGGAGAAGAGTAGCCACTTTGACATCTGATTTCAAATTCTTCTCCGCTTTCAACCGTCTCCACCGTTCAAAAGCATCTCCTATATAGACCCTCGCTTTGCCTCGAGTTTTGTCTTGCCGTTTTTGGGAATCATAACGAGGTCGTTTGGGTTTAGTCGCACCGTCAGCCATTGTAGCTCAGTCGTAACTGTAACTGATGCTGAGACTCTACTGACTGCGTGACTGGTAGACGGTGGTGGGTGGCGCAACAGGCCAAAACACAAATTCAAAACATAAACATGATTTGCAAACCGTAAAAAAAAATGTTTTAAATGGGAATATTCTGGCTGTACTATTGTTGTCGGTGAGATCAGTATGTTATATGAACATTATTCCTTAGTCTCTGTGACATATTAGGAGGATTTTACAACTATTTGCTTTAGATTTCTTACATATAGCTCCTTAAAAATGCACTGGCTCTAGATGCTTTTACTGGTCCTGTGATGTTATCCCAACCACTTCCAGTCACCGTGTTTCTCAGCTCAGTTGCCTGTTGCACCAGTAGAGACTGACCTCTGGTGGCACATGTTGTGCACTACAACACATCACCATGCAACATACAGCATCTGTCACCTTCATAGAAAGAGGTGCCTCTGTATTTTTACCAACACTGAAAATCATGTCTTCTGGATTTCTAGCCTACTACACACCTACTTTTAATATTTAATGGTGTGCAGAAACTTAATTGACGTTTTTACTTGTTGAAAACTTAATTTAAAAAAATGTGACAATTAGTTCTTGAACCTGGAAACATTAATGTGCTCCATCTGGCCCACTGAAGTCAGACTGGCATTAGTTTGCTGTATTTTAGATTAGATGGTTCAGATGGTTTCAGTGTTTCCATTAATTTACAACTGATTAAAAAAGAAGTAGAAATAGCTTGTATGTATTCCAAAATTACCTAAAAATCTCCTGGAAAATGTACTAACTTATGGAGTTGCTGTGAGACGCAGAGACACTGCTGGTTGTGTGGTTCGTTTTCTATTTATTTGTGCATTTGGATCCCTCAGCTCTAATCACACGGGGCGTGTCAGAGTTGGAGGATATAGTAGCTCTTGTTTTACCTCTGTTCTCACCTCAGCTTGTGTGTGTGTGCAGGCTCTGGAGGATCGGGTGACAGAGATAACGCCTTCAGCTCTGTCCTTCATTGACTCTGAGACTCCCAGCGAGAAGCTCGTTTACAATATCACCAAACCTCTACCGCAAGGACAAGGTCAGCCACACACACACGCACACGCACACACACACACACACACACACACACACACACACAGACTGCACACACACTGTGCTTTTTCCTCATAATGTGAAAAAGATTAAAAGGATTAAAATCTAAGTTCTGTCAGGGGGCAGGAGCCTTGTAATTAGATACGGTGAGTCAGCTTCAAAGCTTGTGCTTCAGAGCTGAAGCAGAGTGGGAGACGTTAATGTGTTAGGCTCTACTGTTCCTCATTAATTATCACTTGAGTGCCCATGAGCAAGGCACTGTGATCCATAGTTTGCTGCAATGGAGCTGATCAATGGCCCAAAAGTTTTTCTAGCAGCTTCCTGGTGTGAAATTTGATACATATTGTGGAAAACAGTTGTTATAAAGACACCTGTTAGACAGCTGATGATTTCAAAGTCTTATTTGAGTAATCTGGGACAACTTTAGCTTTAATGCCTTGCTCAAGGGTTTTGTTTTCCCAGGCTAGAAATACAAGCCAGAGACTAACAACCTGCCGTTCCTAAGCCGTCTTCAGTGGCATCAGCGCCCTCTAAAGTTGTCTAATTAATGTCTCTGAGTCTGGACTTTTACAAGAACGAGTGTTGATTTCCTTTTTGCTGAATTTAATGTGGCGTTCAGAACCGGAGCCATTAATTTCAGCGTCGGACCATCTGACAGACAGACTGCTGTATCATTTCTAGCTCTCCGTCTAATGAAAGAGAAAAACGATTTACAATGGGTCATATTCATCAACTAATGGACTGATAAATCTGTGTAGCAATCATTTTGAACAGAGCCAATGAGGAGGAGGACAGTGTCAGATTAAACAGCGGCAGTTTGTCATGACTGTTTTATTTTCTGAAATTAGATTTGAGATATTTGTTCTGAGCTGAACGCTCTTCTTCCCAAAGCTTCTTCCTCTTCTACCTACTGCCTTTTTCACCAGTTAGTGAAGTGTTATCAATCCAAAAAAACACTGTGGTTCTTTGTCTCTGTCCGCTGAGCAAATGAGTTATTTGTGCCCCCCAGACTGGCTGAATTTATGACTCCAGCATAGAGCAGGTGCAGGACCCCTCCACTGTTTGAACCTATTCCTGTGCTGCTTTTCTTCAGGTACGATCGAGCATCGGGACAGACCGTACACACACGTGAAACATTTCACTCAGGCCGACGTCAACGATGGCAAGCTCATCTACAGACCACCGCAAGCCCCTTCACACCTCCAGGAGCTCTACCAGTACTCCTTCATTGGTGAGACACACACATGTACACACTCACAAATCCTAACCTCACTATGATTACAACGAAAATGTGATTAATACAAGTATACAATCATTATTCGGGACTTTGGATGGTGTACCATTAAGACGTCAATGCTGGATGTGATGAAATGAAACTTTATTTATATTTTGATTCTCATACTTTTGTACTTTTATTTAAGTTTTGAATTCAGGACTTTACTTGCAGTATTATAGTATTTCTACACTGTAGTGTTACTACTTTTACTTAAAGATCTGAGTCCTTCGTCCCCCACTGATGATGAGAACATCCAAAGCCTACGCAGAGTCGGTATGAAAAGTTTAAGTGAAACAAAAAAAGCACTAATGAGTGTTTGTTCTTTTGTTTTGTCTTATTAAATTGCCCCTGGATGTTTACGTTCTGAAAATCAAATATAATTAATCTGAACTGGCTGCAGTGGCCAGATTTATTTTTGAACTGTTTCAGCCGAGCAGCCATGTATTGATCTGGAGCTGAGCAGTCTGCCGTCGCCCACCACAGGCGCTCTCTGTGGAGACTAAATAAGTAACCCTGGCTTCATAACACTGTATCAGGTTTCTGGTTTTAACACATAAAACCAGTTGACTTTAAGCATAGTGTGTTATTTTTAGGTGATTTACTATTCATAGCACTGCGATCAATTCTCATAATTGTTTTCAGTCAATTTAGTCGACACAGGGAGAGCTACTCATCCTACAGAGACAGATGTGCAGTGTCCTCTGTATCATTTCAGTATTCGTCTCTCTTCACATTCAAGCCTGAGAAAATTGCTGAAGTGATTACTCCAGAAACATTTGAGCACTTTTGGACTTGGACTGTTATAAGCCAGAGGTGTCTGTAACACAACTAGAGGCTGGAGCTTGAAAGGTGTTCACCGAGTGTCTGCAGGGAGAAATAAAGAGCTTTCTGAAAACAAAGTGTATTTGTACATTTACAAGAGAGGATTGTGAGGGACTCCTGCGTTTGCCGTGTTCACCTTTCATCGCTCCCGAAGTCATACGAGTGGCTACTTATCAAGTGAGGTAGGGGAGCGGTAGATTTAAACCTGAGTGCACTTGCCATCATCTGTAGAGGTCCTACAGAGGACACAAACACATTTAAGCCCCTATACCGGGAAGGCAAGTTGATAGAAATATAGAAATGGGTATCTCTAGAGGAATGGCGCCCTACTGGCAAAAGCACAATCACCCTTTGGATTTGTGGAGGGAGTGGGGCATGAATGAGAAACCTTGGTTGGATGATCTCAGTGGCCTTGAGGTGGTAGCATGGGATGTAAGAGTTCAGAGATGTATGAAGGAGCAAGATCGTGTCGGGCCTTGTATGTGATAAGCAGTATCTTGAAGTGCATTGTGCACTTTGTGAGGAGCCAATGAAAGGATGTGAGGACTGGTGTTATGTGGTATCTACAGCTGGATTTAGTTACGGTTCCTTTCCAGGCATTGATTAAACCCCCAAAAATGTATCTTTCTGTTCTTTAAAATTACATATTTAGACGTTTTTCCACCAAAAACACCCCTCCATGCCATAACATGGCTTAGTTGTAACTCTTCACCAGGATATTCAACTTATGGGCCCTGGGCCATCAAATAAAAAGCCAAAGGAGGATTCCCCCGACCCCCCCAACAGTACTCCAGGCTAATCCTTAAATGTTCTCAAATCATAGACTGCCCCTTTGCACACCTGACCTGTGCAGGGCTGCTGCAACTTAATTGCCTCTTGGCATAGATGAGATAGGATGGCAAACATTCAAAGTTTGAAAACAGGCAAACAATAATATATACCGATAAATATTATTGATGTTTTTCTTTAACCTTTATTTAACCAGAAAGTCCCATGGAGATTGAAATCTCTTTTACAGTAGAGACCTGGGCAAGGAAGTAGCCAATCAGAACACATTTAACATGCAACAAATACAACATGTAATACAAAAATCCACAACAAAACAAGTGTTCAACACATTCTTTGTGATGCCCTTAAATTCATAGATTCATATAAGTATTTCTCATTTTAGATCTTTTTGAAGATTGTT
Source organism: Epinephelus lanceolatus (assembly GCF_041903045.1). Classification (NCBI taxonomy): domain Eukaryota; kingdom Metazoa; phylum Chordata; class Actinopteri; order Perciformes; family Serranidae; genus Epinephelus; species Epinephelus lanceolatus. Next base: position 5,115,384 of record NC_135742.1, read on the forward strand.
CCATGTTAAAGGTGCATAAAAGGAAAATGCTGTTTTCCCCAGAAGTGTTAAAACCCAGGGTTCATTAAAAAGCAACCACCTGGAGGAGCGTAGCTGTTGTGTTTGTTAACCTGCCCGTGGCCTTCTGTCATTTTGCAAAAGTGGACCCTGGACGAAGCAAATTTACTATCTCTATTCTACATCTTTGCCTCATTTAGTATTTGCAGAGCTATGAATATGCAAAATAGCCTTACCTGTAGATAATATGAGCCCTCGGCTTGACTGTGTCATCAAACAGCTAATAATGTTTTTCTAACGTTAGATAAACCTTGCTCCCGATCGCCAGCTCTGACAAGTTGAAGTACAAGTGAAACTTGCAAAATGTAAAACTATAACCTCCACCAAGCTGATAGGATTGTTTTTTTATTCTTCATGACTCAGCGCTGGCAATAGCCATGTCCGTATCTCATGAACGCCTTGAGGAAATTCAATTTTGGCACAAATGTTCACATGGACTCAACAATGAACTAATTCGATTTTGGTGGTCAAAGGTCACAGTCACTGTGACCCTAGACTCACAAGTCAGTCTTTAGGCGCTTTGCTTAACTAAAGACTGATGTCTTTCTCCCTGATTTTGTGTTTAGATGGGCGGATACAATTTCAGAGTTTAAAAAAACTCCCTATGTGGCAGAACCAATAGTAAATCTGCAGAGCGGTCCTTTGGTGGCTCGCTGAACTCTTGTGCTCGTAAACATAGTCCGACTAGAAACACGTGTAGCGGTACAAAATGGCTCAAGTCGCTGTAAGTCCTTCATTTCCACAATCTTGTGGACTGAGCACACGTTTGATAAAACGGAGTTAAATCTCTCGGCATCCATTTTCAAGCTCTCTGTGTGTTTGTTTCCTTGCAGACGAGGAAAGGGGGAGTGTACATTTCCGGGAGGGCGTGTCCTTTTCAAAAATGCAAGAGGCGTTGCTTTGTTGCCAGCCGTATTCGCCGGTGTGTTAAACACACTTTAGAAAGGAGTGTCCCCAGACTATCAGAAGGCGGAGATCTCTGATTGTCTGGTGGCGAGACTACTGTGACCTTGAATCCTTCTCATTCTCATGAACACGATATCTCAAGAACACCTTCAATTGGTGACACTAATCTTGGTTGCCCACCTTGAAACTGGGGGGATGTGTGTGAAGCATCCATGTTTTCACAGACATGGGTGTAAACTGTGAGGGAAACTTGAGTGGGATAGTGTATGTGACCTGGCATTAACCTATTATCTTGACATGACTTCAGCTAAATGATCTGGTGTGATTCTAGCCAAATATGTGAGGAGAAGCAATAGTTCTTGGAGCTGGTTGTCTGAATTACAGGAAAACAGCAGCCTAAGTGACAGGAAACACCTTTTTTGATGCTTGTTTGTCAGACACTTTAAATTGTTATGATGTACGAATTCTTTCGCTTTCACACGAGTGAACCTTCAAATGTCCAATCCTGTGTTTTGAGTCTCTTTATTGTACAACACTGGTGGACGGAGGCGTAAAACTGGGAGGCGGTAATTCTGGTTTACATTAGTGACAGATGCTCTTGAGACTCTCATTAGTAGGCTGCACGTGAGTTCAAAGGGGGAAATGCTCAGCCATGGCATCGGCTGCTTATTTTGCTGTCATGTAGCATATAAAAAAAGAAACATATGGACATGTTAACAAGGTTAAAAGGTTAATTTTCACCAGAGGGGGTCTTAAAGAGCCTGGCTGCAGCACAAGTTACAGGCTGGAGAGGGCTGCTTGGCTGAGACAGCAGAAAACGGCACTGCAGTAGTCTTGGCGTGAAAAAATTAGGGTATGGATTAGTAATTAGATCTCTAGTTGATAGCATTGATTTGAGTTTTGTGATGTTCCAAAGCTGGAAGCAGTAGGTTTGCACAAGCTTGTTTAAGAGAAAGTATAGAAGTCTTGATTTGTAGCTTGATCCATAGAAACTAAACCTCATGCTATTTAAACCTTGCTGCTTCAATGTACAATATTTCGAAGGACATTTACCAAGAACTTGTTACAGTGCTGTTACATAATGTTCCAATACTGTAGCAGACATTATAGCTTTCATCCCTGATAAATTTACTCTGCACCAGTGTGGCAGCCAGGTTTCTCTGGAGCATAACAGAAAATTACCTCCTTGTAATGTCTGATGGATGAAAATCCTGCTATTTCTGCACAAGTCCTCTTTGTGATAGTAGCAAGCAAGGCTTTTACGTTGTGCCAGTATTTCAGCTTAGAGAGCTCTTATCTTGATGATGATTCAGTACACAATTGGTGCAGAAAATTATTTTGTACAAGTCATATTATCTTGTCAACTGAAACTAGGTTCAATCAGCCAACACTCTTTAAATTGTGAAAGTTTCCAGCCATTTTGCAGAATTCTTTAGTTTTTTTCTGCCCTTAGTTGTACAATCCTGAAGCACATGTTCTATCACTAAGCTGTTAATGACAGACAAAGTATACATGATGAATATTTGAACAGGAAGAGTGGAGTTTAACTGTTTAAAAGCGATTTGAGGGCGGGTGAGACATTTTTCAAAGTAAATCTTAGCTGTTTTTTAAGAGACGTATGCACCGAAAGATAACCCATAATCCAACATCAAAGATGACTTTAGTTTCCCTTAATCTGGGTTTGTGGAGCTCTGGCGGAAAGCTTTGCATCAGTAAATCATCCACACTGCCTTCTGACTTTTATGCATTATAGCAGCATCCGTTCAGTTTTTACGTGCGCTGCAACACCCTGTCAGCTCCGCCTGAATCCACTGTTTTTTACTTTTATCACCTCGCAGCTCTGAAAGTTTTCTTTTTTAACCCCAACAGGTCTGCCGGAATCACTGAGCGTCTATTTCACAGGTATGTACTTCATCTTCTTTAATTTAGAGAGAGGAGGAGGAAATGGAAGAGGCAAATTGTTTCCTCTCTCCTCTTTTTCCTTCATCCTACACATTTTTCTTCCATCTCTTCTCTTGTTCTCCTCGTTAAATCCTCTCCATAATCAGTCTCATTTTCCTTCTCCATCCTCAATCTTCTCCTGGCTATATTCGTCTTCTCTCTCCTCCATCTCTTCTTTTCTCCCTCTCTGTTGTGTTTTCAACTTTCTTGTTTTGATTATTTCCTTCCTCTCCCCTCTCCATGTCTTGCTCCTCTTCTCTGACCTCAATTTTCTCCTGTTCTCTCCTGTTCCTGTCCTCTCCGTCCTCTGCACTTTCCACCTTTGCTTACATCTTTCTAGCATTCACTCCTTCCCTTTTTCCCTTCTCCTCCTTTTAATCTTCACCATAAATGTCCTTTGTCTTTCCCTCCTTTGGGATTTTCTCTCTCTCATCTACAGCTTTGTCTCGTCTTGTCTTCTCCTCGACTCCTTCGCCTTTTCTCTTCTTTCCTGCACACTTTTGCTCTCATCTTCTTTCAGCTCGGAAATTCACCTCTTCCCTATTTTTCTCTTTTGCCATCCTCTTTTTTCCACACTACATCTCTCCTTTCTTTTCCTGCATTTCACCTCGGTCACTTCGCTCTTGTAGAGGCAAAAATCGGTGCCCAGAAGTGGGCCTGTAGGCTCCCGACCGTGTCCTCCACTTGACTTTTCTGTTTCCCTTTGATGTCAATCTAGTACTTTGGATTCAGCTAAGTAATACTCAAAGAAACACTGGAGACAGGCAGAGTCCAATGCAATCGAGTTTAATGTGTTCACAAGCTTCAACACATACAACTCATCGAGTCACGCTCCGGAGCAGGACTAAAATCTCACTTTCTGAGGTGCTCCTTTTATGCTGGTGGAGGTTCAGAAGAATCTCCACCTTTTTTCTTTAGCCCTTTCTACCTGAGTCCAAACCTATTGGTGGTCGGCCTTTTTGCCTTTGTCCAGACTTGCCCGAACATGCCCAGACATGTTTTAATGGTGTATCATTTTTCCATTGGCCTGTGAATCCCCAGATTCTCCCACCATTAGGTTAGAACTCAGGTTTACACTATTTTTAAAAAACATATGGAACTCAGGGACTATTTCTATAAGTCCCTTGTGCCTTTATGCGATATAATCTTTTAATGTGCATCAGGTAATACAAACACTTGGGTGTATGTGTGATAGGTTATGTGTGTTCTTTTTAGCATGGATACAATGTGTACTTATATTATGAATACTTTGTTATGTATGACAATGTTTTAACACATATAGATGCATTTCACTCAGTGTTATAAGAACTTATGCATAAAACATGGTTATATCATGGTTATATGACTTTTTCTTGATCAGTTTATGCAGTATATCACTTTTACTTGATTAGGGATTAATTCTTACACTACACTCTGAGTTACACTTATCACTTTTGCACTGATGTGTCTTGACTGTGATCTTCAGATCTGTGATTGTATGTTCTGGCTCTCTGACCTTTATACTGTATAAGAAAGATGGACAACATGACAGCTTCCCAAAAATGAAGCCAAAACATCGTGATCGCCCCCTGGTGGCTGGCTGCAGTACAGGTCATTAACCCCACCCACTCCACGCTAGCAGATAGGGCATGGGTCAAACTACAGACTCAAAGTACTCCTCAAATAAATTTTTCCCAAAGATGGTTTCTGTCATTTTAGGTAGTTCTTATCACACTCATGTATGATCAAGCTCACAATCGATGGCGCTGCTCGTCATTGGGTTGGATGGGTGTTTCGGCAGGAACTCGACACCGCAGCGGTTGCCACTGGCTACAAATGACATCACCAGCTTAAAGCCGCTACAAGGAACTTTTAACTGGATATGCAAAAGTCTCTCGCTTCTGCTGATGTCTGTGCGTGACCTACAACAGCAAATGAGACCATCGGTGTGAAGATAAGCTATTTCTATATAGTGTATATCCATACCTTTAGGAAACTGTCTCCGGGTCCGCCCCAGGTCGCTTCCAGGACAAAACGATTTACGGCACTCAGACGGCACTCGTCATCTTACCTAGCTGCTTACATTTATAGTGACTCATAAATAGTCGCTATTCCTCCTCCTCGACCCGACATCCGCGGGGAGTTAAAATAGCAGCAGTCATCGGGTAAAAGTTGTGTGAAAGCACTGGACTCACCAACAGTCAGCCACGTCTCAGTCACACAGAGAAAATCCAATCCTCGGGAAGTCAGGAAATCCTTCAGGATAAACGTTTTGTTCACTAGCGATCTAGCATTTACCAGCCCAATCCTGGCAGGAGCTGGCGGGTCCACGGCGTTAGCTGTCCGGGGAGCCACACACAGAGGCCGCAGGTTGCGCAGATTCACCCCGCACCAGCGGGGACGAGGAGAGCAGGGGCCACGGGGCTGGAACACCTCATCCGGGCCAACGACAGGGTCCAGCGGGTGCCGAGAAATAAAGAGGCGAGGCACCGCTCCATACTCAGTCCAAGAAGCCGTGGAAGTGCTCGCCAAACAGGCCTTCAGCCTTACCAGCCAACCGCTGCGTTTACCCCGGCAGCGGTGGCGCTTACGCCGGAGAGGTGGAGCTGGGGCGCGGCAGAGGTGAGCTGGGATCCCCGATAGGAGCGGGGGCAAAGTTTTCCCATCTTGTTGTTTCATTCATCCCCAAAACAAACACATGCGCGAGCCAGGTAAGCGTCTTTATGACAACATGCACTAGAGCTCATGGGAAATGTAGGCTTCATTCCGGCAAAACACTACCGCTTTTGTCCACAGGGTCGCCAAAATCAACTCAAAATGAAAGTTCCTTGTAGGGGCTTTAAAATGTCCCTGGCCATACCTGGGATATTTTGGCCTCATTTTTGAAACAGTGGGGATAAATGGAGATGTGTTGTCCATCTTTATATACAGTCTATGGATTAGACCGAGTCTCCTCTGTTTATCTTACGTGTCATAAAGTGCCACTGCACTCTGCCTCAATCCTCAACAGAAGCTGGGAAATGAGTGTTTACGGGTGTTCAGAGAAGTCACCAAAGTGCTTTTCGCTTTAGTGTAGGCCTTGAGGCACATACACACACACACACACACACACACACACACACACACACACACACACACATGAGCGTGGTAGTCTCTGATGCTTTTATCCTCCATCCATCCTGCTTCACTTCTGTCGTTAAGAGGAAACTAAAGATGGCTTTTGTTCGCGGCCAGTAGAAAGTGCAACAACAGTCAATTACTCATTGCTCAGTTATCCGAGTCCTTCTGAGGTACTTGTACTTAACTTGAGTATTTACAGTTTGTGTAAGGTTATATTTCAACTCCACATCTCAGAGGGGAATGTTGTACTGAAATAATCTGTCAGCTGATTGGCTGACCATTTAAATTATTAAGTAAAGTCAGTTCTTAAGAAAAGATGCCAAACATTCTCTAGTTTCTTAAATGAAAGAATTTGCTGCTTCTCCTTGCTATCACATTAAAATGTATTATTTTTTAGTATTGGCCTGCTGGTCCACTTTGAGCTCTGGGAAATGTAATGGACAGAACAAAAATACATGAGCGTGCAAATAGGCAGACAGAAAGAAAGAAATGAAAAGCATAACATGTTAGTTAGTTTTCTTACATTTCGTGGACCAAACTATTAACTGATTCTTTAAAAAAGCAAGTGAAAGATTAAGTGACATTAATGCAAAACTCATTAGCTGCAGCCCCACTACACAAATGGCCACTGATGGTTACTGTGCAGATCAAAATTTTGCCTATACATCCTGTGCAGTGTTTATTTATGCTGAGTTAAACTAGTTAACTATACTTGGACCAGTTCCCTCAAGGTGTCCTTGAGAACGAGACGTACGTTTGAGCAACCTGAAAACAAAATCCCACCGTGCCAGCATTAGCTCAGGGCTTCGAAATGATGCTTTAAACCTTAATTTTTCTTGCTCTCCACAACCTTTCGACTTTGTCTCTCAAAAGTAATTTTTCTATAATAAGCATCACAGTGAAAATCCACATTTCGCTGTTAAGACACACTTCTGTTAATATTTATTCAAAAAGAAAAGAAAATATTTTTAAACTCTTTAATTTCCTTTTCTGAACCAAACTTTTTAATTTTTCACCACAAGAAATCAGGACAATGCACAAACGTTTGAAAAATTAGCTAATAAATCACATCTTTCTATATGTGATAATTGGCTTATTGTAATGTCTTGGTTAGTTGTTCTTTTTTATGTTATTTTGTTTTGTTTGTCTGGTTTTGTTTTGTTTTTTAGATCATGTGTAGAAGGGACAAGTGGAGTCACTAAAGCAGAAAAGCATTTAATGAGTGTAACGAGTTTCCACCTGAATCCCTGATAAATTGTTTCAGCAGTTTGCTTAATTGATTCATGGAGATATTTTAATCACAGCTTCTGCAATTGTATTTTTTGTTATTTCTCTTATTAACAATGTTGTGTTAAGTGAGTGGTCTCAAGGAAGCTGATTAGGTTTTTTCCCCAGCTCCTTGAGTCAAGGAGCTGGGGAGATAATTAGCATCAGAGGTGTGTGTGTGTGTGTGTTTTGGTAAGTCTTTGCTTATCTGATTAATTCCCTTATTTTTCTTTGTGTGCGTGTGTGTGTGTTTCTCTGTTTTGTGTGTTCGCTCTCATTGTTTCCTTTGTCCTGTATCTGTGTTTCAGTGTCAGACGGTGAACACACCACTCCTGAGCTGGACTTTGCCGTCCTGCTGCTGTCCAACCATCAGCAGCCGCCGGTGTTTCAGGTTCTGGACCCCCTGCTGGAGGTCAGCCTGGGAGGACAGGCCACCATAGGTAAGAGAAAACACACACACAAATACACATTTTCGAGAAGACAGCCTTGTGGTGAAGAGGTCCAGTAAGTGATGAAGTGGTCTGTGTGAGGTAATGAGCTCTGAAGTACGACCCTGGTGAGCAACAATACTGAAGAAAGAGCCGTGTGTGTGTGTGTGTGTGTGTGTGTGTGTGTGTGTGTTTACAGTCTGGTACAGATAGTTAATTTTCTCCTTTTCTTGCTTCATCTCTCTTAACACTTCTTTCCTCTTGCTTTGTGTGTGTGTGTGTGTGTGTGTGTGTGTGTGTGTGTGTAGGCGGTCAGCAGCTGGCAGTGAGCGACGCTGACACAGCTCCAGATGAGCTGGAGTTTGAGCTGGTGGAGGCTCCCGTCCATGGAGAGCTGATTAAGACCGATGGAAGCACACACACCAGCATGACCAATGGTGAGATGATAGACACATACAGACAAATGGAAAGTTGGTAATGTCACAGCTACTGACTGACCACGTAACAAGTAGGCAAATGTCAGGAATCTGCTGTCACTATTTCCTCCAGCTGTTCTGGTAGATTTTGACCATTTAAGGATGTTAAAGGTTTATGATTCTGTTTGTTTTAGAAAACACAAAACCTTTAATTACTACTAGCTCCGTGTGATGCAAATAAACATGCTGTACGAGTGGCAACATTCACAGATTATTGTGGTACTCTTACAACAACAAACAGATTGGTTTGTTTATATGTATCTACCTCCTCTTGCTGCTTTCTCCTCCACTGTCTGAACTTCATTCAGCAATGTCAGACAAGGATGCTCATCTACATCTTCCTCTTTTTAAAACCTGCCCACTTACACGTTGTTAATAGCTCAATATTTCCTCAACGATCTATTTATTCACTACATTTTCACATCATTCATTTATAGCTCATTTAGTGGAGGTCCACTGAATAGATGAAGCAGTGTAGCAGAGCTCATCACATCTTCTTAAATCTGCAAATAATTCAAAATGCAATTGCATATCAACAGCACACGCCCACATCATGATGTTATATACAGTACAGGCCAAAAGTTTGGACACACCTTCTCATTCAATGCGTTTTCTTTATTTTCATGACTATTTACATTGTAGATTCTCACTGAAGGCATCAAAACTATGAATGAACACATGTGGAGTTATGTACTTAACAAAAAAAGGTGAAATAACTGAAAACATGTTTTATATTCTAGTTTCTTCAAAATAGCCACCCTTTGCTCTGATTACTGCTTTGCACACTCTTGGCATTCTCTCCATGAGCTTCAAGAGGTAGTCACCTGAAATGGTTTCCACTTCACAGGTGTGCCTTATCAGGGTTAATTAGTGGAATTTCTTGCTTTATCAATGGGGTTGGGACCATCAGTTGTGTTGTGCAGAAGTCAGGTTAATACACAGCCGACAGCCCTATTGGACAATTGTTAAAATTCATATTATGGCAAGAACCAATCAGCTAACTAAAGAAAAACCAGTGGCCATCATTACTTTAAGAAATGAAGGTCAGTCAGTCCGGAAAATTGCAAAAACTTTAAATGTGTCCCCAAGTGGAGTCGCAAAAACCATCAAGCGCTACAACGAAACTGGCACACATGAGGACCGACCCAGGAAAGGAAGACCAAGAGTCACCTCTGCTTCTGAGGATAAGTTCATCCGAGTCACCAGCCTCAGAAATCGCAAGTTAACAGCAGCTCAGATCAGAGACCAGATGAATGCCACACAGAGTTCTAGCAGCAGACCCATCTCTAGAACAACTGTTAAGAGAAGACTGCGCGAATCAGGCCTTCATGGTCAAATAGCTGCTAGGAAACCACTGCTAAGGAGAGGCAACAAGCAGAAGAGATTTGTTTGGGCCAAGAAACACAAGGAATGGACATTAGACCAGTGGAAATCTGTGCTTTGGTCTGATGAGTCCAAATTTGAGATCTTCGGTTCCAACCGCCGTGTCTTTGTGAGACGCAGAAAAGGCGAACGGATGGATTCCACATGCCTGGTTCCCACTGTGAAGCATGGAGGAGGAGGCGTGATGGTGTGGGGGTGTTTTGCTGGTGACACTGTTGGGGATTTATTCAAAATTGAAGGCACACTGAACCAGCATGGCTACCACAGCATCCTGCAGCGACATGCCATCCCATCCGGTTTGCGTTTAGTTGGACGATCATTTATTTTTCAACAGGACAATGACCCCAAACACACCTCCAGGCTGTGTAAGGGCTATTTGACCAAGAAGGAGAGTGATGGAGTGCTGCGGCAGATGACCTGGCCTCCACAGTCACCGGACCTGAACCCAATCCAGATGGTTTGGGGTGAGCTGGACCGCAGAGTGAAGGCAAAGGGGCCAACAAGTGCTAAACACCTCTGGGAACTCCTTCAAGACTGTTGGAAAACCATTTCAGGTGACTACCTCTTGAAGCTCATGGAGAGAATGCCAAGAGTGTGCAAAGCAGTAATCAGAGCAAAGGGTGGCTATTTTGAAGAAACTAGAATATAAAACATGTTTTCAGTTATTTCACCTTTTTTTGTTAAGTACATAACTCCACATGTGTTCATTCATAGTTTTGATGCCTTCAGTGAGAATCTACAATGTAAATAGTCATGAAAATAAAGAAAACGCATTGAATGAGGTGTGTCCAAACTTTTGGCCTGTACTGTAGGTCAACGTATTTTTATTACTGAAGATATAATACTCATAGTTGGAGTTTAACTGTAAGGTGTGCAAAATGACAGCAAGCAGCTTGGAAGGCTCAGATTTATGGAAGATTCTTTTGGGCCTCTAAACATCGGTTACTCTCAGGGTTTTGTCCTTATTCACGCATAAAACTTGTGCTTATTTTGTAGTTATGAAGTTGTCCATCCCTATAAAATCTTGACTCACAGACTGATGAACACACTGAGTTGTTCTCAGAAAACTTAGCAGTAACATGGAAAACTTAGTAGTTACACAAAAAATGCAATCGTCACACAGACAAATTGGAAGACATACAGAAAACTTAGTAGTCACACAGAAAAGTCAGTAGTCACACTCGAAACTCAGTAGTCACACAGAAAATTCAGTAGCTAGTCACACTCGAAACTCAGTAGTCACACAGAAAATTCAGTAGCTAGTCACACTCGAAACTCAGTAGTCACTCAGAAAATTCAGTAGTCACACTCGAAACTGAGTTGTCACACAGAATATTTAGTAGTCGCTCAGAAAACTCCATAGTCACACAGGAAAGTCAGTAGTCACACTAAAAACTTAGTAGTCACTCAGAAAACTGTTGTCACACAAAAAACTCAGTAGTCACACAGAAAATTCAATAGTCACACTAAAACTTAGTAGTCACTCAGAAAACTATTGTCACACAAAAAAACTCCGTAGTCACACAGAAAAGTCAGCAGTCACACAGAATATTTAGTAGTCACTCAGAAAACTCAATAGTCACACAGAAAAGTCAGTAGTTATACAGAAAATTCAGTAGTCACACTAAAAACTTAGTAGTCACTCATAAAACTATTGTCACACTAAAAACTTAGTAGTCACTCAGAAAATTTAGTAATCACACAGAAAACTTAGTAGTTATGCAGAATAACAAACAGGGAATCTAGCCAACAGTCAAACTGGAGACACACAAGCACACACACCTCAGCTCACACCTTCTCCATTCCTTCAGGTGACACCTTCACCTTCAGCGACATCACACGCAACGTTCTGCTCTACCGACACGCCGGCCTCAACACCCAGGACGACGGCATCACCTTCTCCGTTAGCGACGGCATCTCCATGGCGACCACAGTGGTGCAGGTGGCAGTGCTGGGCGCCGGGGGCGACGGGCCGCAACGGGACCCAGCAGCCACTCTGTCACTGGAAGTGGGCGAGAAGAGCAGCACTGTGATCAGGCGCTCGCACCTGGCTTACACTGTGAGTGAACGGAAATCGATGACAGCTATAAATGTAGAGTTTTCTTTTCGTTCAAAAATATCTTATTCATAGTCTTTACATTTCTTTTCGTAGAAAGTTACAACAGTATGTCAGGTTTTATTTTGGAGAAAATGCTAGTGAATGCAAGATTAGCATTAGACAGCACTGAATGTCTTTGACAAAGAAAAATATAAGTATGTGTCCTAAATATATCAGATTATATGTAATTGCTTTCAGAATGTTTTTCCATAATATTAAAAAACAACAACAACACATTTCTCATTTTATATGTAATATAAGTCACTTTCTTTTAGCAGGAAGCAAAGCAAAGCCTGTGTGTGCGCTTAGCACTCTGAAATGTAAAATATATACCATTTAACTACATTATACCTTATATATTGCTTAACCTGGAGCATCTGCAAATGCGTTTTACATTAGCAGTATAATATTAACATATAAATCAGGCAGTGAGCTGTTATTGGCAATTAGTGTTTTCCTTCTCCATTAAAATTTCAAACCCTGAAAAAGAGGCAGCTGTTATTTTAAGGTTTGTCTTGTTTACTGTCCAGCTGCAGACTGTTGTTCTTATCTAATGTATTTGTTATTTCTCCGTGAGAAGATAAATTTGGGATCACAGTAAAAAGTTTTAAGGCTGTAGAACTTGTGTTCCTCAACATGTGGGGCAAAGGCACATCAGTACCACAGTGACAGTGTTTTGTCTCTCGCAGGACGACACGTCCCCAGACGACCAGATTCAGATCCAGTTGGTGTCTGTGCCGATGTACGGCATCCTGACCCGGAGCCAGTCCCAGCAGGAGCACCAGGAGCTGAGAGAGTACTCCTCCTTCTCCATGGAGGACATCAACAAGCACAGGATCAGGTAGGAGGGACAACAGACAGTCTGTTGGTACATTGACGATGCAGAATGAATTCATACAAACCTGAGAAGTGCTTCATATCAAAACCAAATATGACCCCAGGAACATTTTCTGATTTCCACCAATGTCAGCCTGATGTTTTGCTCTATTTTGGCTTTTCTTAATACTCTCTTCGTAAATTTTCCTCTTTTTTAGTTGACAAGAGAAATAATTCTGATGTGATCTGGAAATATTTCACTCAGCTTCAAAGGCGAGAGTCTCTAAAAACTTGCAATGAAAAGTGCCCAGAAGAATATCCTTGGTTTCAGTGCAGGGTTTTAGTTTCCCATGATGGTTTAAATGCTACTTCAGAGGCTTGTAAAAGCAGAATATCAGCATAAAACCTGAAGCTATTAACCAAAAATGACTTTCAAAAACCCTCAGTCGTTTCCAGAAGCAGTCGTTGTATAAGCAATAAAGGTTCATGAGGGTCCATGGGAGAGAGGAGAGTGAATTAGCACCTTTTTTAGTCCTTCAGTAAGAAAAAAAGATGCTCAGAGTTCTGTTAACAGCTCCCTCATGATGACAACTTTTCAGCAACCGTGAATGTGGTTCCCAGTTTGTTTTGGGACTTTATTATCACCCTGACCTGCAGACATATTGAGTTTTAAAAAGTTTTTCAGAGGAGTGTAGAATCCTTCAACAAAATATAAAACATGGAAACCACTTAGATTTAAGTGAAGAGCAGAAAAGAGTGATATGTTTTTGACAAGATGTGTGGGCCTCTAATAAAGAGGCTCTTTTAAAGGAATAAGTCTGGTGTTGATTCCTCTCCGTAAGAGATAAAAAAAGGGCTTCGATGGTTCTTCTGGCTGCAGTCGTAGTTGTGATCAATTTCTCTGATTGCAGCCTGAGTCGGTGGGGATCGTTTCCCCCTCAGCGTCACAGCAGAGGAGGAAGTTGTAATAGCTCACAGAGACATTTTGTTTTCCTTCAATCTAACATTTCTCCTTACGAGACAAGAGCTCTACAAATATTACCGAAACCCAGTAAGAAAACAAATGAATTAGCAGGGAATCATTTAGTATCCTTCCTCCACATTACATTCAGTGACTCAGCCTGTTGGCATAAGCAATGCCAATTAGCATCACTCTGATATTACCTGCAAGAGGTACTGAGGCCCCACATGAGGAGCGCTAAGATGAAATATAAATATTCACATGCTAACTGCTTCATTTCCATAATGCAGGCCCTGATTAGCTTTAGCGCAGGACGATCCTCGGGGGGCAATCTTCAAATCGCCTGTATTAGTTTTGTCTCTGCGGTGCTGGCTCGTACAAACAAGAGCTGGGAATTGTTTTATGAGAATTAAATGGGATTAGAGGAGAGTATGCTGGTATGGATTTCAATTTTATTTGAGCTTCGCAGAGATTAGCAGCTGCATCGCTTTGGGAGGGCTAATGCAAAGCTTTCCCAAGTCCTCTTATCAGGCCAGGATTAGACACATAAACAGATATTTATGTATTCATTAAAACACAGTTATTGTATCAAACAAATTAGTTATTAAACAACATGCAATTAATGTCAATGATTCTGTTATCAAACCTCTCCATCGCCAGGTACATCACTTCCTTAGAGACGGGCAGCCAGCCGGTCACAGACATCTTCCACTTTGTTGTGTATGACGGAGACAACAATCGCCTTGACAACCAGATGTGCACCATCACCATCACCTCCACGCCCAGACAGCCGCCGGTGGTCACAGTCCGCAGCGGCATCAAGGTAGTCACACACTTATATACAGTGTACACACACATGAGCAGAACAAGGCTACACTCACACACACACAGGCCCAATTCTAAAATGATCCTAATATATAAAAGATTACAATTTTATGGATGATACAGTACACAAACAGTCTTGTACACACAAACTGCACACTGTTATTTCCTCTCCATTACCCTGCCTGCTCATAAGAGACTGAAATCCTCAAACACTCTTTAGAGTTTTTTTTTTTTTTTTTTAAGCAGCTGCAGGATTCAGAAACAGTCATTAACGAGACAAATGAAGCAGAGGAAACCATCGCACACTGTCACACACTGTCCCTCAGAAAGCCTCAGACCAACCCTGCTACTGAGAGTGGTGAAATGTTATTCAAGAGCTATACTTAAGTACAAATTTGTGGCCCTAATACTTGAGCCTTTTCATGTCACTTTCTACTTCTACTCTACATTTCAGAGGTGAATATTGTACTTTTTGCTCCACTATATTTATCTGACAGCTTTAGGTACTTTACAAATTAATATTTTTGCACACAAAACATACAAAGAGCTCATAAAATATGATATTTCGCACTAAATTAAACTACCCAAGAGTTTATACCAGTGCAGAGGAAATGGTTCGTTGATTTTTCAATTAGTTGTTTGACACAAAATTTTTATTTAAGTCATTTTTCATATAAAATATTTCATGACTCCAGCTTCTTAAATGCAAAGATTTGCCACTTTTCCTTTTAATAATAGTAATAATTGAAATTTATAAGTTGTATTATTGTGGTTTACAGTCTTAGTTGAACAAAACAAACATTGTGAAGGTGTCACTTCGGGCTCTGCGTCAATGTCACACCAATTCTGTCACAGAGGATATTTTTATGCGTTGAGTACTTTCATATATAATGTTTTAAAGTTTATTTTAAGTACAAACTCTTACTTTTTTTTTTTACAATCTGGTGGTGATAAGTAAATGGCCCAAATACACTGCTCAAAAAAATTAAGGGAACACTTAAATCACACATCAGATCTTGATGAACGAATTATTCAAGTTAAAAATCTTTACTAAAGTACATTGTATAATTTGTTGAGAACAAAATGACGTAACAGCAGTCAGTGGAATCCAAAGTCATCATCCCACTGAGAGCTGGTTTCATAATCACACCGATATTTGAAGTAAAAAAAAAAAGAAATCACAGGCTGATCCAACTTGTGTGAATTTTTTTATGTGTGTGTTTTTTATGTTTTTTTTATGTGACTCAGTAGTGTGTACGGCCTCCCCGTGTGTGTACGCATACCCAACAACATCTGGACATGCTCCTGATGAGTCGGCGGATGGTGTCCTGGGGGTCTCCTCCCAATGCCCCGCTGGCGGACCTAGCAATTCTGGTGTTCTCTGGTGAATGCCAGTCGAGCTGCACGGTGCTGGGCTGTGAGCACAGGTCCCACTAGAGGACGTGGGGCCTCATGCCACCTTCATGGAGTCTGTTTCTGACAGTGTGGTCAGAAACATGCACACCAGCAGCCTGCTGGAGGTCATGTTGTAGGGCTCTGGCAGTGCTCCTCCTGTTCCTCCTCACACAAAGAGATACTGGTCCTGCTGCTGGGTTGATGCTCTTCTGTGGCCCTGTCCAGCTGATTGCGACCAAATGTTTCATCCTGGAGGAGCTGGACTACCTGTGCAGCCTGACTGGGCTGCAGGTACCGCCTCATGCTACCAGTAGTGACAAGGACACTAGCAGAAGACCAAACTAGAGAGCAACTGTCTGTAAAACCTCCCTTTTTGGGGGTTGTCTTGCTTTTGCCTCTCCATTGCACCTGTTGTCACTTTGATTTGCACCAAAGCAGCTGAAACTGATTCACAATCACTTGTGCTTCCTAAATGGACACATTGATATCCCTGAAGTTTAACTGACATGGTGTTAAACTGTGAAGATGAGCAGTGTAGTTCCTCCAATATCTCTGTGCTTAAGGGTTTGCATTCTCTCTTTTTTTTATCAGGGAGAGAGCATCTTAAAAGAAAGTGATCACAGAAAAGCATCCTCATAGTCTAAGATGGACTGTCTGTTTGATACATCACACAACTGTTACTCTTAGCTAAATACTGGGACTCCCCTCTCCCTCTCGGTCATCAAATATCCATCAGATGCTTCAGTTAACTACTCCCACTAACTTATCTCTCCTCCATCATTGTCTTCTTTTCTTTGGGCAGTTAAAGAATGTGAAATATGTCTTGGAGGGAGCACAAGAGCACACTCTGAGAGAGCTGTGTAGGGCACATGGTGGAGGAGGGTAAAGATGATGTCAGAGCTAATGAGGGTTACACTGGTTCACACTGCAGAGCCTCCCTCAGGGATGAATACTGTATTAGCACTGCAGAACCGCCCCTCCTGGGAGATATAAAGTAAATTCTCTACTTTAAAACATCTGCTTTAGTTAGCTGGGAGACTTTTCTTTTATGTAAGAACAATCTTACAACAAGAGCACAAAGTGGAACTTCTCCAGTGGTTACAATATTATTTGTTTTGTGACACTGAAAGGAACATTATATAGGTGGAAGCAACTCCCAGAGAACAAACCTCTAGCAGCACTTAATCATTTGCCAACTTTCTTGGCCTCACTAACTTCCTCTTAGGATTCAGAATGAAGTCTCAAAATTGTATGTTTTATCATTTTTGTACAGCCAAAACGACCTCCTCTCAGAAGGTTGCGTGTTCAAATCAAATCAGGGTCACCAGGGCGCCATGGTTATGCAGTGGTTAGCATTGTCACCTCACAGCAAGAGGGTTCATGGGGTGAAGGGTTCAAACCCCAGGGTGGGGGAGCCCTTCTGTGTGGAATTTGCATGCTCTCCCTGTGTCAGCGTGGGTTTCCTCCAGGTGCTCCAGCTTCCTCCCACAGTCCAAAGACATGCAGGTTAATTGGTGACTCTAAATTGTCCGTAGGTGTGAATGTGAGTGTGAATGGTTGTCTGTCTCTATGTGTCAGCCCTGTGATAGTCTGGTGACCTGTCCAGGACAGAGCATGTGAGCGGAGCGGACCGGGTGAAAATTTCCGCTCCTCGCTCGCACACCTGTCACTTTGCACCGCTCGTCCGCACGTTCTGCGCATTCTTCGCTCCACTCCGGTCCACTCCATCATAAATTTAATCCCGCTCCACTCGCTCACCACTCCGCTCAAAAAAACTGCGTCGTACTACCGTAACCTGTAATCTTCTATTCACAAATAAAACATGAGCTTGGTAGATTCTCCGGGGAAGCCTTCTCCCCTCTCCCCGCAGTTAGGGGCCGTTCTCCACGGTACCGCTGCTTCTCTTCTCAGTTTCTTTTCTGAAGTACACAGTAAACTCCATAGTTTTGAAAGAAAATAGTGTGGGTGTGAGCAGGTGCAAAGATGCATAGAGAGATAAGGCTCCGCTCCACCTTTTTTACCTCGCTCAACAAAAAATCCTTCCACTTCCCGCTCCGCTCCACTCACATGCTCTGGTCTGGGACCCCTAAAAGGATAAGCGGTTAAGGACATTTAATGAATGAATAAAAAAGAAAAGCCAAGATCATGATCAGAACTAACATCTTAGCAGTAAAGTCAGGAGTTGAGATATTCTGATGATTCTGAAATGAATAAATGAACTCTAATCAGATAAAAATCTGGAGTGGAAATGGGAGTTGGCGTTATTGTATGAGATGGGAAGAAATTAGTTATATATACCAGTATGTAACAACTTATTTGACCAATGGCCGACCAATTCTGTAGTGGAATTAACATCATACTATACATGCATACTCTTATCATGATGGCCCACCAGCATACACACACTCCGTAACCGCTTATCCAGTTAGGGGTCACGGGGGCTGGAGCCTATCCCAGCTGACACTGGGTGAGAGGCAGAGTTCACTCTGGACAGGTCACCAGACTATCACAGGGCTGACACATAGAGACAGACAACCATTCACACTCACATTCACACCTACGGACAATTTAGAGTCACCAATTAACCTGCATGTCTTTGGACTGTGGGAGGAAGCTGGAGCACCTGGAGGAAACCCACGCTAACACGAACTCCACAGAGAAAAAGGCTCCCCCAGCCTGGGTTTGAACCAGGAACCCTCTTGCTGTGAGGTGACAATAGGCCCGTTTCCACCGCAGGAACTTAGGGGAAATTTTACGGGGCCGGGGCCGTTGGTACGTGTCTCCACCACAGGAACCACCCCCGAAGGAAAGAGTTCCAGAACTTTTACAGTAGTTCAGTCCATAGGGACTTGGGTTGGGAACCAGAGGGTCGCTGGTTCAAGTCCTCGTCCGGACCAAATGCGGAGAGGTGGCTGGAGAGGTGCCAGTTCACCTCCTGGGCACTGCCGGGGTGCTCAGCAGATGAGGAGTCGCATTTTTAAAAGGAGTTGTAAGAAGAAAAGCAAGAAAGAGACACGCCAGAAACCCTTTTTACTTCTGCTTCGTACTTCTGCTTCTTCTTCTTTGTTGTTCTTCTTTGTTTGTTTCTTTGCCGCGTCGCCCCGGTCAAAATGGTCGCAGAACGATTACATCACATCCAGAGCCCGGTAACTTTACAGGAACTTTCCTCCTACTCCGCTCTCTCAGTGGAGACACGGCGGTTGAGAGGGCCGAGCGAGAGGACGTTCCGGTAAAGTTCCTGCGCCCCAAATAGTACCAGGAACTTCTTCAGTGGAAACGGGCCTAATGCTAACCACTGTACCACCGGGCTGAAATACAATGCTTTTCAGGGTATGTAATCATTAATTGTGCAAAATAAGAAAAAGCATGTTGGCCGGTTCTGATCGTTCCTTTGATAGCCGATATCAGCTGACACCAGTGACGTGCCGACATTATCGTGCATCTCTAGAAGATGTGTATAGTAACCAACAGATACAGTTCTTGCAAGCAGTCATTGAAACATGTGAGCAAAAATCTTTTAACTGAATCCTGGCTCTGGTTGCGTCTGGGTATTTATTCAGCTGTTGGACCCCTAATTTCATTGCCTATTCTTGTTGTAAACACCTTTAATTTAGTGCAGCCTGGCTGTGCTGCATCTTCTCTGATCACTCCCTAACACTAATTTTGAGCAGAACTAAGTTTGCTGTGGTCCTATTACAGTTAAAACCAGCTAATGTGTAAAAGAAAAAAACATTAACAATTGTTAGTTTGGACTCTTTCTTCTGATGAGGTGGGGGAAATAAGAGGCCTAACATGTTTTCTTATATCCAACAGTCTGGCTATTTAGATTCTCACCTTTACTTCATTGTGATAAATCAACCCCACACTGTCAACAACATGTCAATGTGACAAATGATCTGCAGAGGAAAAAGACATCAGGACTTATTTTAGTATTTTGTTGTTTAGGTCCAGGAAGGCGGCCGAGTGCAGCTATCTACTAATCACATCATCGTGTCAGACCTGGACACGCCCAGGAAGGACCTGCTGATTTGGCTTGTCAGTCCTCCAAAGTACGGCTTCATTGAAAACACCAACAGAGGTGAGACTTTGTGTTTGTGTCTGTCAGCATTGTGAGGTTTAGAGTATAGACAGTGTTTTCTTTCCTTCCTTATGAGGCTTGTGTAAGGTTTCAAATTAGAACATGAACTAAACATACTGTACACACATGAGCACGTGACACACTGCTACTTCTGTGTGCATGTACACAGTCACACCTGCATCACCCCGAATAATTTTCACATTTCTATTGATGTCACACTTGTATGCACACAATCCTGCACTGAATTCCCTGCAGTGCCGCTGCCATCTGTCACAGCTTGATTATGTTGTGGGTTAGCACTGCCAGATAGTCGGCTACAGATGGAGCCATTGTTGAAGGCCCAATTCTGACTGCATGCTCGCTCAACCACCGCTGTACTTTTCTTCTGTCCCTCAGAGGAACTGTTTGGAAAAATGAAAGAGGTGACATGAGTTGAAAAGGAACTGATCCCCTCTGGGAACATGTATCATTGTGAGAGCAGACTGGAAATCAGAGATCAAATAAAACACTTGGATGTGGAGAGAAATGGCAAATAAAACCATCTATCATTTTGATTATTGTTTAGAGTTTAAGGATTCACATATATAGTATGGTCACCCATATGGGCTACATGCAGGCTGTACATCTGCACTATTAACCAGCCACGTTTTTAGTATGTGAAGATCACAACAAAATATTGTCTCAAAATGACACTCAAAAGTTCAGAAGATGTTTTTGCATTAAAGGGGCTCTCCCCACAAGTTCATTGGGTCAAGGAGGGTCTAACAAAAGATGCTTTTGATTTGCATCATGGGAAATGTAGGATCCATTGCGATTGGGGTTTGACCTTTACTTGAGACTAATATTGTTTTTCCACACTCATGTGCTAGCTTGACTTGACTTGGTTTGACTCGGCACGTCAGCCCAGTGCTGCAGGGATTTGCTTCTGCATTAAAACAGGACTACCCGCTTCAAGGTGTGTCTTTAACTGATGATAGCTTATCTTGAGTGTTGATGTTTAAAAGCAGAAGACTTTTTCACAGCTAAAGGTTCCACGGTATGGCAGGTAAATGAAGTTTACCTGTTAGAGGTGAGCTGTTTGCAGAGGTGCAGTAAGAGCCTGTTGTCTGCAGCTCTTCATGGACATCTCACTGTGGCTGTTTCTGCTTGTACTCTTCCTCCCTGCTGTATTATTAGACTTGATTTTATTGAAAAGAAGCCGCTAATAATGTTTAGCTAATTCGGTGATAAACACGTTTCATGTCTTACAGATTCTTCAAAATAAAAGTTCCCCATTATTTTGTAATGTTAAAGCTTTTATTGTGAAGCAGCAAAATAAGGAAATGATGCGTTTTCATAAGCAGTAATTTAACACAACTCCCATACAACTGAAAGTGAACATGAGATCATTAAATAAAGCAGATATCTAGATTAAAAACAGGACGCAGGAGAGAAACTAAACTCCTACAAAAGTCCTGAAAGATGGACATGCAGAAAATTTAAAAATGCTTTTCTCTCTGGTACCCTGCATAGACAGAAATAAGTTGAGTCACACAGCACACACACTTATTTCAGGGGTAGATGAGGGGTTGGCTGGGGTCGGCAAGATATTACCACTACCTGCTTGGAGGCGGTCGGGCATGCTTTTGGATTGACACCGAAGACAGTCCATCTTGGGATGCCGCAGAGCAGCATGTTTAAACTGACAAAGGAAATGAAAATCGAAACGGCATGGTTTGACTCAGCGGGGCCACAAGTGCTAATGGAAAACCCCATAAAAATCAGTATATCTCAAGCTCTGCTGCTTCATTTTTTTTTATCTCTCTCTTGTAAGTCCCCCAACTTTAGAGAAGCATAACACTAAATAACAAAAACAACATAAAACCTTTTCAAAAACATCTTAACTCGAGGTTCACTTGCTGGCTTTTCTCTCAAGCTTTCAACAGCTTCTCTCAGTGGTCATTTCATCACATGACCTCAAGTATGGAACTTGCAGCCAGTCTACATAAGGGAGTCTGACTGATATTATCACCTGAAGGACATTATATATCCAGGTCACGTGATGATTACTAAACCAACTCCACGGCAACTGTGCGAACGCAGCCAATGACAGCTGTGATATGCAGTTGAAAGCCTTGGAGGAAGTTAGTAAGTGGATATGAAATTGAAGAGCAAGTTAACACCGTGTTTTACCTTGAACATGCACGACTTCAAATAAAAAAGAAAATGCACACACACCACCATTTAGTCTGAAGTTACTCGAACATTTCACAAGGTCAAGAATGAAATTTCATGCACACCATTGAAAAGAAAAACATTGAATGTATTGTTTACTGTTTGCGAGCAACATTTTTACCTTCAGCTATTAAGCAACAGCAGAAAATAACCACAGATGATATGTGAAGCAGCACGTCTCACTTCTAAGAACAGATGTGAAGGTGTGGTAATTCAAAGTAGGCTCTGCCATGTAACATGCAAGAAGAATGGAGGATGTCATGAAGGGTACATGGATTGAGTCAGATATTTATATTTGCTGCAGTACATAAACAGCTGGCTCCAGTGTCTCCCTCCATGTCCTTGATGGCTGCTGGAGCAGAGGGACGGTCGTTGGTATTCAGTCCGGTCGGTCGGCAGCGTGAGGTGACTGTATTGCTGCTGTCACCGGGGCACAGGGGAGGCCAGCCGGTGTCACCGTCAATGTGTTGCCCGTTTGCCTCAACAAAATCGACGGGTCTTGTGCTGATGTGCAGATGCACGGAAACACAAAAGGCATTCGTCCACATGTTGATGTTCTGTATTTGCATGACTACATTACAGAACAAAACACAGAGGAGAAAACACACCTAGATACGTATCCTTTATTTATATGCAAATCAGCTTCTAGCAAAACATTTACATTTGTGTGGTTAGCGCAGACACAGGCACACATACAGAGACGCATTAAAGACATTCTCTGATATTATGCATTGTAATGTTAATAGCCGGTGCAGGAAAACTCAAACATATATGTATACACATATAACTGCATATTTATATTGTAAAATAAAATTCAGACTGAGTTTAGCGGTTTAGTCAGTCCATCAGACAGCCCATTACTTAAGTCCAGAGTGAGACATCTTGATACCAACAGACTAGATTTCCTGTGGATATTCATAGTCCCCATGGGATGAGTCAATTTAAAATTTGAAGTTTGTCTAACATATTGTAACGGACAGTGTGATGTGATGTTGACTGTATGGATTCTGTCACTGTTAGGAATGTGTTCTGGTACAGCAAAAGGTCTGTTATGGCTGAGTTTTCCATAATGTCAGTGAACGTGTCACTATCAGCGAGCGGAGTTGTGTGTCTGTGAAGCCTGTCAGTCAATACTAGCACCTGTGGCAGTGACCTGTGTGAGTTACCCACCTGTGATTGGCAGAGGTTTAAGGAGGGTTGTTGTTATGCCTGCTAGTGTGTGTGTGTGTGTGTGTGTGTGTGTGTGTGTGTGTGTGTGTGTGTGTAAGTGGAAGTTAGGAGCGAGAGTTGTTAAGTAGCTGCTAATGCAGAAGACACTTTGTAAGCAGACAGGTTGTTGTTTTGCCGTTGGTCACGACCCACAGTAACCTGTGTTAGAGGGAAGGAGTAAAAAGCCAGCAGATGAGTTCATGCCTCGTAGCTTCATTGTTAACTGGTCGCTACAGTATGTTGGATGAAGAGAAACATCCCCCCCAAAAAAATTTAGAATTCACAAAAAATACCCTGACCTGGCTCTGGCCTCACTGCCAGTCCAACAGTTCTACCTGAATTAAAGTTTAATGGGTTGCCATGTAGTTTGCTGAAAATATTTATGCTCACCAGAGAATGACCCTTTTCCATTTTTGACATTTTGTAAGATTTTCTTACGCACCACCCACAAGCCAAAATGTCAAATGGAATTTAGCAATGCCAAATACACACTCAAGATATGTTATGATGTAAATTCATTTGATTCATGCTCACCAGAGGATGAACTGTTCTGATTGTCACGAACTTCTGGCCTTTCCTCTGGTGTCCCACAAGTACTGGGGCTCAAAAAAACAGCAGTGTTTGTTAGTACAGTGTTTTTTCCCTGTAATCATGAGCCAGTAAACCATGTATAACCCATGTAACTGGGAAGGCTGTGAACACGTCTGCGTAAGGAGGCAGGTTGGGACGGTGGATGGGCCAAACACAGGAGGCCAGTGTTTGGGAGCATGTGAAACCAAGTAAACTTTGAGTTATTTTAAGGTACATTGTTTGTTGTCCTAAAACTAACCTCCATAACTTTACTTGCCTATACGTAACCTACGCAACATATGTAACTTCACATGATCACGTAACATGACAGTGACATTTGTCAGGTGCTGATTCATAAGATTATCATGTGAACCGTTGTGTGGTGAGACGTTGTCTTTCATGCAACACGTCAGTATAACAACCTCAGCTTTGTGATCAATCACTCATTCATTCATTTATTTAATTCAACACTAGTCCATATCCATTGGTAGCTTTGTCACCTTCTACTTATGCCAGTCCTCAATGCCTATGTGCAGTTTCACATAGATTGACCACGTCAGTGAGTAGAAAAACGTGGGACAGACAGAATGACTGACTGACAGAATGACACACTGACAGTTTCCGTGATTATGTACAGCATACCATACCATGACTTAGTCATACCAAACATTAGAAAACACCAACATTGGTCCACAGGGGGAGCCACAGCGATCGGTCGCATTTTAGCCATTTTGAAGCATTTTTCTGTTGTTATAGCGCCACCCAGTTGCCAATTAGAGTTACATTTCTCCAGTCACCTTGAGGCGTCCTGTTCTACATATCTACCAAGTTTAGTAAAAATCCATATGGCGGTTAGGCCTAGATAAGAAATGAGCTCTCTAGCGCCCCCATTTTGTTTGATGGGGTCAATAATGGAGGGGTCCCCTCAGATTATGTGTGGTCATATGCCTACAAAGTTGCGTGGTGATGGGTGAAACCCTTGAGATGTTATACACCTTTATGTGATGAGCCACGCCCTCCGCAATATTCATTGCCTTATAGAAGCTCAGTTTTAGTAAGTTTTCCAACTTTTGCCAAGAGGGAACTTTAGATATTGGTCCCTAGATTATGTTCACCCAGTTTCATGCAGATCGCTCAAACTTCCTAGGAAGAGATCCATTTGAAGTGTTTTTCAAAAAATTCAAAATGGCGGAAAATCTATATAAGCGGAAGTTATGGGTTCTTGAGGCAAATATGTTCCTCATGAGGAGAGGCATCTCTGTGCAAAGTTTCATGTCTCTACCACATACGGGGCATGAGATATGCCCATTCAAAGTTTGACATTTCAATCGGTTACTATAGCGCCCCCCTTTGGCCAATTGATGTAATATTGCTTCATTCGCATCCTCCCATGACCCTCTACCACTGTGCCAAATTTCACATGGATTGACCAAGTCAGTGAGGAGAAAAACGTGGAACAGACACACAGACAGAGTTTTCGTCATTATATAGTAAGATAATAAATAACACATTGTGCATCTTGTGTACTGTCACATTTATTTCATTTGGAGACCAAAGTGAAGTTCCTCAGGAAAGGGGAAACAGGTTTTCAGTGGAGTTTTCCTTTAAAGTAACCGTGAACTTAAAAGGTGAAGTCTTGGAAACATTTAGAATTGTGAATATATTTTTCACCATGAAATGACAGAATATTTTGAGTAATACAGCATGCTTTCCATCTGTGTTACTTTGTGCGTCATGTCCCTGAACAACTAATTTCCTGCTGTCTAGTCATTCATAGTTTCACAGCTTTCATGAGTCTTGTTTAACATGAGATAGACATGTCAGCTGTGTTGCTTCTCTATTTCCATTCCGAAAATAAGCCGATAACATGTTTGAGAACAGAACCAACTGCATTTATCCGGCAGCTGCAAGTAATTTCCCATCCTGATCAGATATCAGAGGTCAGATAAGAGACTCCCTTCCCTCACCTTGTATCAGCCACATGATGGAGATGTGATGTGATTTACTGTTGTGCCTGAAACACACACACACAAACACAAAAATCAGCTATTCCCTGTAGAGCCCTGACTCAGCTTACCGTGGAGTCATCCATCTTCTGTGGCGAGGACGCTCACGCTTTGTCTCAAACTTCAGAGATTTCAAGGTCGATTTTTACTCCGACTCTCGTTCAATGCCGTAAGTGACAGGATCGAAGGGAACTGTAAAAATGCCTCGGTGCATCCATCCTGCATCCAAACTGCCACGCAATTCTGACTAAAGGGAAATAAAAAGGCTGTTTGGGGAAAAGAGACAAGTTCCGCTGTCATTCCAGCTGTCAGATGATAGAAATGATGGCCCGATAACCGGCCGCTTGAGAGGCACATGAGTCTTGTGTTACAGTACGGTAAATGTTGCGGTGTACAAAGTGCTGCCTTAATGTGAAGTCACAGCTTGGGATACACATGAATGGACGGTTTCACAAAAAGCAGTGACAAAGTGACAGAGCTTCTAAAGATGTGTTCCCAGAAATGTCAAGGACTGGAGATCAGTTAAAGAGACGGTAACTTTTTTTTGTTTTCTAAGATTTCTAATACCTGTCTCTCCATCCTTCCAACCACCAGGAGGCTCAGTTGGCGGCTCGCGGGTCATCACCCCTGAAGTGCCTTTCTCCGTGGAGGACCTGACATCTGACCACATCTTCTACGTCCAGGACAGCCAGCAGAAAGCTCAGGCCAAACAGGACGTCTTCAGCTTCTACATCAGTGACGGACACAGCCAGACAGAGGCTTTCAACATCGAAATTGATATCCAGGTAACTGGTTTCAGGGTACTAGAACTTTATAACTTAAAACAAGTATGCTTTTGGAGCCATGTCTATTTTAACATACAGTAAATATATGTTATGTTTAATATAAATATATCTCCATTTTATTCCCGTCTCTTCCTTCATGTATGCCCTCTAACTGAAATTATGTGTTAATAGAGTATGAATTTTATAAGTTTAAAAAATGCCAGTATGGTAACAAGCAGGATTTTCAGCACCACCATCAAGCCAAACTTTGAGTTTTTCATCCGCCTCACATGTCAAATGGCACTGACACATTTTCTGCACACATTCATGCCTCTAACAGCAACAAAATTCTTCATAACATTTCCTTAAACACCTCCATCAGTCTTAATTATCGCCAGGATCATCACCCGGTTACATTAATAACTCTGTCATGATACTCTGGAATCTCATTATCGTGTTGACAGTGAAAGTAACAGCTCAAATGAGAGCTTATTAGATCGAGGTCTGCAGCCTGGAGTTGTTGGTAAACATGGGTAAATAAAATAATACACCCTTATGTTCTTAAAAAGTTTAAATTAACTAAAGATTGGCTAATTTACTTTAAAATATCCTAGAAATTACATTAAAGGGTTACTTTGCTGATTGTCAACCAGCTTTGTTTTATAACACTGTGGGTAGTATGTGTTTAAGAACTGTGGTAAACTTGCCTCCATCTTGCCAACGACCAGATCTCCCTGCTTATTTGTCAGCTACAATCCGCTGGATGATGCGAAACACACCATCCATTGGATTTGCCCTGGCTCCAGCGCTGTCGCTCAAAGTACAGAGTGTTCTGTCGCATTAGGACACGAGTATAGAAACAGATCGAGATTTCCTATTTCTCACCTAAAATGTCTTCAGAAACATATTTTAGTGCACTGTTTAGCTGTATCATGAGAGTGTATGAACAGGAAGTGGGTGCCATACTGTTTCCTGTACTTTGTAAAAAGACTGAAGTCAAATAGTAAAGCTAAGCAGTGCTGATCAAATATGAACCAAAAATTCTGTTCTGTTCCGCTAAAATGTTTTCAGAAACATATTTAATCTACTGTTTAACTGTTATATTAAATCATTCGTTACCAGCCTGCCACCATATTGTTTCTAGACTGGAAACTCGAATTACGTCACTCACCAGTGGGAGGGATTATGCCTGTTTCCTTTTTTTGGTTGATATTTTTTAGGCCTTTTTGCTTTTAGTTGAGGACAGTTGTTAGCGTGAAGGAGTGAAAGAGAGGGGGGCTTTTAGTCGAGGACAGTTGTTAGCGTGAAGGAGTGAAAGAGAGGGGGGCTTTTAGTCGAGGACAGTTGTTAGCGTGAAGGAGTGAAAGAGAGGGGGGACGACATGCAGCAGGGGGCTGCGACAAGGTCAAGGCCTTTTGTTGATGGGGCGCATGCCCTACAGGGTGAGCTAAGGGGCACCCCCCACTGCCTGTTTCTGGGAGGAAGTGGGCGCCATACTGTTTCCTGTACTGTGTAAACGGAGGCGCAGAAGACTGAAATCAAGCAGTAAAACTAAGCAGTGCTGTCAAACCAAGATTCTGTTACTGCGACAAGTATTTTTCTGCTAAAGTGTTTTCAGAGACATATTTTAACTGACTGTTTAACTGTTATACAAAATTGTTTGTTACCAGCCGGCTGCCATATTGTTTCTGGACAGGAAGCTCCCATTCCGTCATCCACCAGTGGTAGTGTTTATGCCTTTTTTGTTTGTTTGTTTGTTTTAAAGGTATTTGCTGGGCTTTTTTGCCTTTAATTGATAGGATGGTTGTTCGCTTGAAAGAGGGAAAGAGGGGGGGTCGGCAATAAGCAAAGGATGCAGGTTAGAATCAAACCCACGGCCACTGCGGCAAGGTCAGGGCCGTTTGTACATTTTATACCTGTTCTGCCAGGTGAGCTAAGGGCCCCCCTCCCCCCACTGCTTATTTCTCATCTAAAATGTCCTCAGAAATGTATTTTAGTGCACTGTTTAGCTGTGTTAAGAGAGTGTGTGAATGTTTCCTGTACTGTGTAAACAGAGGATGAAAAGACTGAAATCAAACAGTTTAACCAAGCAGTGCTAATTAAATACAAACCAAGATTCTGTTACTGCAAAGTTAAAATGGTTTCAGGATCATATTTCAACTTTCTGTTTAACTGTAATACAAAATTGTTCGTTACCAGCTGGCCGCCATATTGTTTCTGGACAGGAAACTCGCATTACGTTGTCCACCAGTGGGAGCGTTTATTCGTCCCATGCGATGCAGTGGATTCTGGTAGTTGTGGATTTTCTACCTCATGAACAAAAGTGAAAGCCACAGCCCTTTTTCTGTGTTTTTTATGGTTGTTTAGCACCAATTTTCAAAAGTATGTGTGTCTTTTTACTGCATAGACAGCCCACTTTTATGAAAAGAAAGAGCAGTGAAGTACTTCATTAATTGTCTCTGTTGTCTTGTCTTCAAAAAACTCAGTAAAGGTTTTTATTAATCATCATGACAACTTCTCACCCTAAAGACCAAAATACACTGACTATTTAAGTTTCTCTGTGTCATCAGGAAAAGTTTGAGCCGTTTAATTTAGCGGGACTTTGCAGCCTCACGCTCCATCATTAAATTAGAAATGGACCGTCTAGCGCAGCAGCAAAGCGCTATCCTTGATCTGCATCTGAGAAAAATAAAAACAGCTCTGTCCTCAGGCTGTCAGCCTAAACAAACTCTGCATCCCAATCAATCACTTAAACCTGCTTTACGTCTTGAGTTGAATTGATGAGGCTGTCAGTGAGCGGTTAAGTGCGTGTGTGTTTGCACGTGAGCTGTATGCATACTGTAAATCTTTGAGCGTGTGTGTGTGAGAATGGGTGTGTTTGTGTATGTAGAGGTGGTAGTATAGAGTGTGTTTATATGCAAACTTAGTAATGTGTCAGCGAACAAAAATGTGGTTATGTCACATATTTTATAAATGTAAAATTATCCACGTGACTGCGGGAATCTGGGAGTATGTCATTATCTCATAAATGTTTTTTTCCTCTGTCAGGAGAGTAAAGAGGACAGAGAGCCTGTGGTGGCCGTCAGCAGCATCCACGTGGAGGAAAACTCTGGAGTCGTAATCACCAACTCGTCTATCAGTGTCCACGACCAGGACACACCGGAGAATGAGATCCTCTTTACCATCATCAGGAAGCCTTCCTATGGTGAGCCCTATTAACACCACACACATTAATACTAATGTATACAGACTTCTGCTCAGTTATTAGGTCTATCTAGCTACAAAATAATGCAATTTAATCAACAACCCTGCAATAAATCCTACCTTTGTTATACTGAGAGCTTAGACTATTTAATCTATTCTCAGTAATATAAATGGTTTGGAAAATGTTAGTTAGCACCTCTCAATATAACACAGTACAATTCACATTAACTGATAAAACCTTGATGAGGCGAGGATTTATTCCAG
Source organism: Epinephelus lanceolatus (assembly GCF_041903045.1). Taxonomy (NCBI): domain Eukaryota; kingdom Metazoa; phylum Chordata; class Actinopteri; order Perciformes; family Serranidae; genus Epinephelus; species Epinephelus lanceolatus. The sequence continues at coordinate 5,145,344 of NC_135742.1, forward strand.
GACTCTCGTATGAGACGTGCAGAAGAAATTTTTCACAGGATTCTGAGCTCGACTTTAGCCCCATATCCTGGATGAAAAGTGGAAGAAAAATCTGGTAACAACAACAAAACACTAGCTGCTACATGGTGCTGGTGCAAGTTGCTCTTAATACAAATTAAATGCATCAATGAAGATGTCCTGCTGCTATTGTAGCTGCTCACATTCACACAGATAAACAGTATCTTATGTCGTCTTTTATTTAATCATCTTGCCCCAAGATCAAGGTCTCTTTTTCAAGAGTTGGAATAAAGGAAAAAATATTCAACCAGCAGCCCACAGATGAAATGGCCTGCACTTTTTTGGGCTTAGCAGCTACTCAAAGCACTTTACAACACAAGCACCATTCACCCATTCACACACACTAGAGGCCGAGGCTACCATACAACCACCTGCTCATCAAATACGCGCAGTTAGGTGTTCAGTATTTTGCCAAAGGACACATTAAAGTCCGGGTAAAGCAAAATCAGTGTTTTCTTTCTAAACACATTGTACATGTTAGAAAGTACTTGTTGAAAACATGTGAAAAGACTGGGAACTGTGGAGCACTGAATTGTGGAATTAGACCTAAAAGCATGTCTGATGACACACTGGAATAAAAAAATAAACACTTTTTTTAGGGAGGTTGAGGATGCTTTCAGACCTAGAGTCGTTTCCTTTGGTCTGAATCAGGGACTCATGTTGTTCCAAAGTTGTATAATTGCCTAGAGTTGGTTCGTGTTCTCACGGCAGCATTTACAAGAGGACCAGATCAAATGCCTTGTGTGAGAAAGCTGCTCTTGATTGGTCAGAATGGGAATGGGAAAAATCCAGGAAGTAAAGCAAACGTTGAAGAAGAGTACACTTGCAAGATAAATGTGACACTTTCTAATGTCACAATGGAGGGACAACTACGCAGGTTGATTTTAGCGCTGCTCATCGTGGACTATATTGCTGTCATTGTTCATTTTAGTCAAACCATACAGTTTGAAAACGAGGCGCGGCTCCAACTAGAAAACAATGTTTTGATGCATTGGATGTGCTGAATGTGCATATTAAGGCAGTACAGGAGGAGGTGCACATTAATAATCCTCCAGGACTGTAACATGCTCATGTTTAACCCAAACAATGTGTCATGTGACTGCAGTTGCTTCACATCCAGGTCGGAACACCTTCTCACCACAAACCAACCGCACCAGAGTTCATTTGTAACCAGACCGAGACCACCTCTTCAAGAAGGTCTGGTTGTTTTGGTGCGCACCTGAGTGTGATTGCTGTGTTCACACCTGCCCAAACGAACCGCACTGAGGGGGCAAACAAACTTGAGTTTGATGGAACCGAGCCAAACGAGGTGTGACAGCACCCTGAAACACGTTTTGCTGCTGCCCCTGTCCACAGCAGTACATTGCTTAGCTTCTGTGGCAGTTGTCCTGTGTGCTTCTCCAAACACAAGATAAGTATCTCATACAACCGCACTTTAGAAAATCAGAACTATTCCCTTAAGCAGTAATTATGGCATCATAATTACTGCATTTGAAATATAAATGGGACGTCAGCTACAGAAGTGCTTCAATAGCAGATTCTCATGTATATTTATGTACGTACAGAAACAGCATGCACAGCACTTAAGCACTGGAAAATTATGCAAACAGATGTGTAGTCAGTATATTTGCATATAGACATACATACACCACACACATACTATCAGTTACTCCCTCTACACACACAAACACACACAGACCACAGACTAACAACCCGCCCAGCAGAGAGTTATGCTGAGGGGTATCCAGCATGTTGATAGTAAATTGTTCTGAACGTGATGGAGATGAACACACACACACAGACACACACTTGTAAACACATTACTCTCACCTCCAACACCAAAACAGTTTAAAAGAAGACAAACACACTGTTCGTCTGCTGCAGCGCCGCACACTGACTGCAGCCATTCCTCACACACTCCCTGTACACGACCCAGCGACACACACTCAAATCAACTGACCTCCAAACACTCTGTTTTCCTGACGTCCTCTCTCCATCCCAAATTGAGTTTTCTCTCCTGCCTGCCAAAGCCTTGGTCGACTGAAAGAAATTGCTGCACAAAAAAAATCATTTTTACTGGACAAAAATATATTTCTTACTCAGCAATATATCACCTCACCCAATTTTAGCAAAGTTTACAGAATCAGGAGCTGGGGGAAAATTCAATAAAAGTAAGTGAAGAGCAATAATAAGTGATTTGTCACATTGGAATAACGTCAAAGGAGACACGAAAAATGCTGCTTTGTTTGATTTGCATGAAGGAAAAAATGTCCATCCCATAAGGAGCCAATTAGATTATGTTTTGTATGAAATGTTGGAAACTGACTAAAGTCAACCAATCATCAGAGATTGAGGCGTGGGGAATGGAGCTGGAGCTGCTGACAGCGCAACTGAGAAGTGGCTTTTTCTGGACGCTCAAATTATGTAAAAACAAAGTGAAACAAAGACAGGCAGCAATTTATTCGGCTTGTGGTCAACACTTTCGCTGTATAATAAAGATGGACGACGTGACAGCCCCCCATAAATAGGCCCCCGGTAATGTGCAGGGCTTTGGAGCCAAATTTCATAGTGGTCAAACAGTGGACTTACAACTCTCGAGTCCGTCACGTGATGCCAGTGGGCTTAACAAGACTTTTTTTCCATAGACTGACATTGGGAAAGAGACATTTTTCGAGCATCACAGCCCCTGTGAAAGATTCTTCAGGCTGATAAAATTCGGAAAGTCTCGAGGGGCCACAAAATTGAATCATTTTATTCCCATTCAAGTTAGTGCAGTGCTAAACCGGCAGTAGTTTCTAGTGCACCTGCTGTATGGGCCCAGTGACACGGAAGCAGCTCAGATCATCCAGGTAACTTCATACCACGGAAATAGAGCTTTTTTGGCTTCATGCACCACTGAGCAACTTTAATTGGAATGAACAAGGTCCTGCCTCCACTGCTGTATCCAGGTCTTTTAATACATCCATGCCCAACAGTGAAGCCAAAACATCTCAGTCTGCCCCCTGGTGGCTGGCTGCAATGTACAGTACAGGCCAAAAGTTTGGACACACCTTCTCATTCAATGCGTTTTCTTTATTTTCATGACTATTTACATTGTAGATTCTCACTGAAGGCATCAAAACTATGAATGAACACATGTGGAGTTATGTACTTAACAAAAAAAGGTGAAATAACTGAAAACATGTTTTATATTCTAGTTTCTTCAAAATAGCCACCCTTTGCTCTGATTACTGCTTTGCACACTCTTGGCATTCTCTCCATGAGCTTCAAGAGGTAGTCACCTGAAATGGTTTCCACTTCACAGGTGTGCCTTATCAGGGTTAATTAGTGGAATTTCTTGCTTTATCAATGGGGTTGGGACCATCAGTTGTGTTGTGCAGAAGTCAGGTTAATACACAGCCGACAGCCCTATTGGACAACTGTTAAAATTCATATTATGGCAAGAACCAATCAGCTAACTAAAGAAAAACGAGTGGCCATCATTACTTTAAGAAATGAAGGTCAGTCAGTCCGGAGAATTGCAAAAACTTTAAATGTGTCCCCAAGTGGAGTCGCAAAAACCATCAAGCGCTACAACGAAACTGGCACACATGAGGACCGACCCAGGAAAGGAAGACCAAGAGTCACCTCTGCTTCTGAGGATAAGTTCATCCGAGTCACCAGCCTCAGAAATCGCAAGTTAACAGCAGCTCAGATCAGAGACCAGATGAATGGCACACAGAGTTCTAGCAGCAGACCCATCTCTAGAACAACTGTTAAGAGGAGACTGCGTGAATCAGGCCTTCATGGTCAAATAGCTGCTAGGAAACCACTGCTAAGGAGAGGCAACAAGCAGAAGAGATTTGTTTGGGCCAAGAAACACAAGGAATGGACATTAGACCAGTGGAAATCTGTGCTTTGGTCTGATGAGTCCAAATTTGAGATCTTTGGTTCCAACCGCCGTGTCTTTGTGAGACGCAGAAAAGGTGAACGGATGGATTCCACATGCCTGGTTCCCACTGTGAAGCATGGAGGAGGAGGTGTGATGGTGTGGGGGTGTTTTGCTGGTGACACTGTTGGGGATTTATTCAAAATTGAAGGCACACTGAACCAGCATGGCTACCACAGCATCCTGCAGCGACATGCCATCCCATCCGGTTTGCGTTTAGTTGGACGATCATTTATTTTTCAACAGGACAATGACCCCAAACACACCTCCAGGCTGTGTAAGGGCTATTTGACCAAGAAGGAGAGTGATGGAGTGCTGCGGCAGATGACCTGGCCTCCACAGTCACCGGACCTGAACCCAATCCAGATGGTTTGGGGTGAGCTGGACCGCAGAGTGAAGGCAAAGGGGCCAACAAGTGCTAAACACCTCTGGGAACTCCTTCAAGACTGTTGGAAAACCATTTCAGGTGACTACCTCTTGAAGCTCATGGAGAGAATGCCAAGAGTGTGCAAAGCAGTAATCAGAGCAAAGGGTGGCTATTTTGAAGAAACTAGAATATAAAACATGTTTTCAGTTATTTCACCTTTTTTTGTTAAGTACATAACTCCACATGTGTTCATTCATAGTTTTGATGCCTTCAGTGAGAATCTACAATGTAAATAGTCATGAAAATAAAGAAAACGCATTGAATGAGAAGGTGTGTCCAAACTTTTGGCCTGTACTGTACGTCATAAACCCCGCCCCCTTAGCAGATGGGACATGGGTCACATCAAATACGTTTTTACCAAAGATGGTTTCTGTCATTTTAGAAAGTTTTTTATCACACTGGTCTGTTTTTAAAATGTCATTTTTCAGATACATTTTGTTTTAATTAGTTATTTGATGCTATAAAAAGGGGGTGTGACATCATGATTGACAGCTGTGTGTGCCAATCAGTGAGCTCATGATCAGTGCCGCTTCACACGTTGGTTGCACAGGTGTGTACGCAGGAACTCGATACTGCATAGATCGCTACTGCACAGACTCTGGCAGCAAATGAAGCCACCAGCGCAAGATGGCAGCGACCATATCCAATATATTTTGGCCTCATTTTTGTACAGTGGCAGGAGGAGACGTATCGTCCATCTTTACGTACAGCCTTTGGGTCAGATAGAGTATACTGCCCATAATCAATTTGATCAATTCAGTACTTTTATTTAACTACGGCTATGAGAAAACAAACATGTAGTATTTTACTATGCTTGGACATCTCTGAAGCAAGATTTCCAATGAGGTTTTTGATGTCAACTTATGTCCACTTTTGTTTCCTGCTTAAGTGAAATTGTTCCATTTTTCCCTCCTGGACTGGGATCCAGTTTAAAATGTTCGACCATGTTACGGTCATGACCCTGCTTTTTCTTTAAACTCATCCCATCAGCATGTTTTTATCATGTGGTAAAGATGAGGAGGGATTTCAGCTCCCAGATTAGTCCACCCAAAAATGCCAGCGTGGTACTCGCTGGGTGTTATTTTCAACCTTCCCCTCTGCCAGACACCTGCGTGGGGACATTCCTCATAACAGCCCTCCCCGCCTCCGCCCCAGCAAAAGCACCATAAAGCAGCCGGTGAAACCGAGTGTACTGCCGCCATAAAACCAGCAGCGTGTACGGCTGATGGGACGGAGAGCAGGAGAGAAGTGATTTTGTACAGGACGATGAGTCCCAGGCAGCTCGTCTTTTTAACAGGCTGCCTCTCCATAGTACTCACACTCACACACACACACACAGAAATGTGCACAGATTTAACAGACTTCTTATAAAGACATCAGGATGCTGCAACTCTCCAGCACACACTGACACACAGACACAAAGTTACCTCGTGTTGTCGGACTTAAGGGACCAAACAAATTAATTTGTCGAGTCCTTGAGTTCATATTCAATAAATTATCAGGCATATACATACACACTGAATGATATCTTCTTTTACCATTTAAAAGCAGTGATTGTGCTTCATATAAAATATTAAAATAATACATATTTATCTCATCACATATATCAGTATCAGAATGCCATCCAATGGAGGTAATTTAGAAACTGCTTCCCCAGTACACACTTTAGTTTTTCCACCAGAAAGAACAGACAAGTTTATTTTTTTAACTCTGAAATGTCTCGATCAGTTCATATCTTGATAATTATTTAATAACAAAATTTAAGGACACCTTATCAAAAATGTTAACGCAAAGAACCTTCCTGGGCACTGACCCAAATCTGTCTGTAGTACTGAGTATCAAAAACTGACACCAAATTACGCTGAAAGCTGGCAGCAGATGCTTGCTCGGATTTGTAGCAGGGTTCCCCACACATTCATTAATTTGTGGCAGCCTGCCACATCATATTGATTTTCTATTTTTGAAGCCCTCTCTGTCTCACACACACACACACACATACAAACACATACACACACACACACCTTGGTTGTGTTTGTTCATAGTCACTCTGAGCACCGGAGTGCACCCAGGCACAAACTGGGCTCTTCATTCAGAGTACTGTTGGAATACTGTTCTGTTATTCAGAGCATCAGACTCTCGGAGCACTGAGCTACTGCAGCCACAGACTGAGCCACAGAGCACCAGGTGCAGTGAAAGTGAAACTTTCTAAGTGTTGGGAAGCATAGAAATAGAATGCTATATTTCTTAGGACAACAGTGCTCTTATTTAGTGTTGTCCATCATTTTTCCAAACTATTTTACGCCCCATTTCCACCAAACACTCTCAGTACAGTACCTTTGGAACAAAAAGTAACCCTTCACGCATGGTACCAAGACTCTAGGTCCGTTGAGCGTTTCCACCGCAAACAGTCCTCTTAAATGTGGGCGGGGTTGTTGTCACTCACTGCTCCGTCCAGCACTCGCTGTATTCCCTCATCAGCGGTGACACAGATGGAAGTCTGCACCTTGTTTATCGTCCACAGAACGAGGCTGCACGCCCACATTTTCAGAACAAAATAGAACAGGCTGCAGTGAGAGTCTCTCTCCATGGGATATTTAAAAATAGCAGCTTTGTGTTCCCAGGCCAGACGAGATATATAATGTGTTCTGGGTCTGCCCCGGGGCCTCATACCAGTGGGACGTGCCTGGAACACCTCCAGTGGGAGGCACCCAATTTATATGTGTATGTTAAAAGCAAATGTCAGGAGGTGGCCTGGTGGCCGAGGGTGTGATTTGTCACCTCTCTACCATCACTATTTAATAAAAGATACAGGGTACTATATTGTTTTTTTACTTTAAAATCTTGATTCACTACCAGCCTCATAGAAATAAAAGAAAAGCTTTAAAAAAATGAAAGAAATATTTCGAAAATGTATGTGTATAAGGGAAAAAGAGCGTGTGTGTGTGGGTGTGTGGGTGTGTGTGTGTGTCCTCTCATTATGCTCCAGGATTTACGCTCAAATCCCATTTAAACCTGGGCTTTGATTTAAGAAGCGGTGTAATTTAGTGGAATCTAAAAAGTCTCATTAGTTTCTACAAAGACCTTTCTCGTCTTTCATGTACTGCATGGAAACTCAAACGTCCTCCATTTGACTGAGATAATCACGGTACTTAACCAGATGCAGTCTGAGGTGTCGCTTTACTCAGCTACCACACACCTACACCCACTTCAAAATCAGACGTTCATTAATCTTTTATCCCCTCAGGCAAACTCCGCAGACGGCAGTTTTACTCTCAACCGCTGGAGAACGGCCGGGTCCTCACGCAGGGCTCTACCTTCACCTACCAGGATGTCCTGGACCGGCTGCTGGTCTACACGCCTGAAATCGTGAGCGGGGGCGCAGATGAGATGGGTTTCACCCTCACTGATGGCATCCATACGTACACGGGCCGCCTGGAGTTCACCATGGACGTCAGGAGGAGCGAAGGACCTCGAATGACCGTCAACAGAGGCCTGCAGCTCCCAGCAGGTGAGGAGAGGAGGAAGGAGGGTCATATCAGCACTTGGTGTTGATACAAGGTCTCAACAGAGTCTTTAAAAGAGTTAGAAAAGTCTTATATTTGTCATTCAAAGGGAGATAAAGAAACTGAGTGCTATGAATTGTTTCAGGATCTTCGTCTAAGATCACAGAGCAGAATCTGAAGGGTACGGACATCGACTCAGACATCCTGAAGCTCAGGTACGTCCTGACCAAAGACCCTCCAACCGGCAAACTGCAGCTCAGCAAGAGCGGACGTGTGGAGAAGATTTCTGTTAAAGGTCCCGTTCAGAGCTTCACTCAGGAGGACGTCAACAAAGGTTTTTCTTTTCTTTTGTCTTTGTCCCAGCTCCACACTCTTCTTTGTTCTACTATTTATACAGATGTAAAATGCTTTAAAAGTCCAACTTTTTGTTTTGTTTGATTCCATATTTTCTGTATCCCCAAGGAAAGTGGTTGGCAAGAGATTTGGTCTTGTTGTTGGGGGTGACGAGAATTTTTGAATTAGGTATTTGTTGTAAAAATATACAACTTTAATTTTGACAGCATTGTGGTAAAGAAACACTTGCGTCAGCTTTCTCAGTTACGCTACTGATATTCTAAAATACTATGACCTCTTGACCTTAATTCTTAATCTCTGCACAGCGCGCTTTCTACCCCATCAGTGACCATGGTCCACTTTAAAATGAAGGCCGTGTGTACTTGATTTAGTAAAATGATGTTCACCGATCATGGTCTGAACTATAAAGTCAAGCTGTCAAGTCCGTAATTTGTCAGGTAAAAACTTCACCACCCACCATATTTTGCCAAACCTAGAGGTAATGTGATGATACTAGTCCCGTGCAAATCAGCATCTTTGTGATTCGGGATCTTTTTTTTAAAGATTTTTTTGTTTTCTTACATCCTCTTTTCTGCCTCTTCCTTGGTTGTGAATTATGGTGGTTGCACTGGTAAGTGTAATTGAAAGTATTGACAGCATTTTGGGTCCAAATTCAGATGTTGTGCAACATTTCACAAGCAGACACAACATACTTTACATTTTTGGTTTGAGTAATTTCTGTTCAGAGTGCATCATCTGTTGAGGTGACCAGCTGACCCTTCGATAAGTCCCGCTCCCGGACGCAGACTGGCCAATCATAACATAGCATCAGGCCGGCTCAGACCAGGGTCCGACAACATCACAGCTGTGCTCCATTGTTTCCGATTTCCTTCATTTTCAGGCTGGTTTTGTGGATTTGGAGCTAAATGTTGTGCCTGGGGCACGTCGTGTATTAATGATACTCGTTACCTGGAGAGGTTGGAAAAAGATATACGTTTCTTCCCTGTTCCAAAACCAAAATCAAACCCTGAAAAGTGTAGGGTTAGCTAGCTAGCTACTGAAGACATAGCCTACTGAATGTATACACGTGCTGCTTTTGCTTTAAAATGACTATAACAGTGAAACAAAGACCGACCCTGCTGTACAGGAACCAGTGAAGGGAAGCAGGGGAACTTTGCTCATATTCAACCAGCTGTGTGCCATCACAGTGTGTGCAGATGAACACATAAGGTCCCCTAGTCCCGTGCAAATAGGGGTTTTAAATACATAGAAATTTTTGATGTTTTGATGATCATGCATCAGGAGAGATATCCTGGGTAAAAAGTTTTGTCTTTGGCTTTCATGAAGAGAAAAGTTGTTAAAAAAGATTTTTTATTTCTTAACTTGATTTTTGAACTGCATTAATTCTTTTCCAGCAGATACTGTTACAGCTGGAGCTGAAACCCAACACTGAGTTAACACTGAGTGCTTTTCCGTGTTTTGCAGGCCTGCTGCAGTACAGCCATGACAAAGGGGAGAAGGGAGGCAGCCTGTCTTTCAAGTTCAACCTGGTCGATCCGGAGGGGAACAAACTGATCGACCAGTCCTTCTTCATCAGTGTGCTTGGTAGGGTTTCCTCCATCCTCTGTTAACTTGCAGCGCTCAAATAAAGGCTCAAGTGATTCTTCGGTTGGTGGAGAGAAGAAGGCAATTACAACAGATTTATCCCTTTGTCCTGCATGCTTGCTGATGTGCACTGCACCTCGGACACGTCCTGCATATGAATGATGTGGAGCCACCCTTTGCACAAGCAGCTGTTGTTAGCAGTTGCACCTGGAATAGCTTCATATCAAGGACAAGAGGAAATTGGTCCAAATAAATGAATTGTTTTCGGACTATTTATAGAAAACGTCGTTTCTGGAAGACGAGGCTCATGCAGATGTAGTCTTCTGTATCATCAGGCTTCAGTGTCTCTCAGTCAGCTGGATAGTTTCCTCTGTGACGGCTAAAAACCCACCAAACTTTATATTTCCACTCACTTCCTTCTGGGGACTCGGCCAGACTGTTGCAGTGGTTCAGCAGTTCAGCACTTCTAATGCAGCTGCTGGAAACTGAAGGATTGTCTGTCCCTCATGGTTGAACAGTGTCCTGATTCTCTCATATCTTTACCAGCTCACGTTTTATCCTGCTCTGTATTATTCCCTCACTTTTCTTTTACTTCTCTTCTGCTCTCTCAGATGTGACTACAGTGGAGCTCTCTGTTCATATCTCTTCCTACCACACTGCCCTCTGATTACTTCCCTGCCCTTCTCTCAATCTTTCTTAATCCGTTTGTCCAAATCTCTCAAACCCATATCAGTCTTTCACACCTCCTGATGTGCTTTACTCCCTCCTTTGCCATCACCCGACTTAATCTTTCTCCGGTTTTGGACTTGTAGCTGTGTCATTCCTCCATTTCTCCAACTCCTAATATACCCCTCTGCTCCCCTTATCTTCTCTCCTCCCCTCATCAGTCTCAGCTTCTTCCTCCTCCACTGCATCGGTCCATATTTTTCATTTTTTACCAGGATGAAAAATCGGCTCTCAGTATTTTTATCTCCATTTGGAGATAAAAACTTGTGAAAGGCCACCGTGCTTTTACTAATAAGTCTTTGCTTGGAGGGATTTCCTCTTCCTCTCCTCTTCATCTGTGACTTACCTTCTTCTTCTCTCCTCCAGAGGACCGTCTTCCTCCGTCCGTGGTGGTGAACAAGGGCCTGGTGCTGGATGAGAACACGATGAAGAAGCTGACCACGCTGCAGCTGTCTGCCAGCGACCAGGACAGCGAGCCGAGCGAGCTCATCTTCCGCATCACCAAACAGACGAGCCTGGGTCACCTGGAGCACGCCGCCAGCCCAGGTACTAAAACTAGATCTGTTTCAGGTGTTAGAACTGAGCGCTACTTATTCACTGAGTCATCTCTGATATGGAGCATATGATTACGACTTATCATTTACAACAGGTGGTCCATACCATTATTTAATGTGTTAGTATAATGGCAGCAAAATAAACATGACCAACAGAATTGACTGTCAACCTCCACTATTGGTTTGAGTTGTGGTAACTCCGACTGGAAAGTATCCTGTATTGCTGCACATTTTTAATGAATGTAAAGGCCAGTATGTGTAGAATTTTTTTTTAGATTTTTACACATTTTTATTTTTTACCTCAAGGTCCTTCTAGCAGCTGTTCTGGGGCTTTATATATCACATTATCTTAATCTGGATCACTTGAACATCACCCATGCAACATTTAAAGGCACTGTATACAACAGTCAGAGCATATCTATGATTCAGAGACAGATTCAGGTTGTCTGTACTTGGTTTTCAACACTGGAGGAGGCTCAGCCAGTGGCTAGCAGCTAACGGTGCTAACAGTGCAAACAGCAGTTACAACAACGAAAATACTGACCAAGCTTACACAGAGATGGTGCTTTAAGGCTGAAACGAAGTCCCTTCTTCATGCTGCCTATGCAGACCCAAACAACATCATGACATCATGTTGCTCCAGGTTGTGATTATATACAGTCTGCCAGCATTGCAGAATCAAAAGTGGCGTGACAGGTGTGATATTATACAACAGCATCAGCCTATAGTGTGACATTTAACATGTAAGTCAGCAGCGCTTTATGAACAATAACAATGGCATAACATGGCAATAACAATCATTTTCTGTCTCTGTTGGCTGCCATTTAACAGAGACAGAAAATGGCTGTTATTGCCATTTGTTCATAATCTCATCCTCTGCTCGAAGGGTAAGGAGCTCCCGGGCCTCATCGTTTTCCCAATTTGCGGACATCTTCAGTGCTGTTCTTTTCTTTGAGTTAGCTGCTAACTGCTACACACACAGGCATACCACGTTGTCAAAACCTCACATCCGTGCCCCCCAAGATCCCATTCCACTGGCTGTCTCGTTTATACAGACCTCGTTTCGGGGCTGTTACTACCTTCAATGTTGGCTTAAAGGCGAGACAGTTCTGTTCCCCCCACTCTGTGATTGTACCTTTTACAAAGAATTCCCACCTTGAAGAGGCAGTATAAAGCTTAAGAAGAAGACCCAGTAATTGCATCGACAGTAATTAATCTCCTATGAGAAACACTTAAGGTCTCTTACTGTACAACAGTCCACTGATGATACTACAGCATACATTATTCAAGAACATTTTAAGAAACAAAAAATCTGTTTGTGAAAAGTGAGAAATTATCAAAAGAGTGAAGATAATATTTTGTCTGATATTCACTTTTCAAAGGAGTTTATTGAATACAGAGCTGAATGTTATTTATGTAAAATGGATAACAAGGTAGAAAGGTGTGTGCGTGTGTGTGTGTGTGTGTTCAGAGGGAGATCTGTTGATGAGTCTCATGGATTTGCTGCAAGCTCATATACCATTAAGTCACATACAGAAAGCTTCACTCTGTGTTTGATAATTAACTCTACACACACAATGAGGGAAATGTAATGAACCTTGCTTCAGTTCCTCTAGTTTATCTCCAATGTATTCCAGCTGCCCCCTGCAAAACACACACACTCATACTCTGTCCTTCCTGCTTATTTTAGCGCACACACACATGCACACACACACACAGACTGCAGCCTTACATTTCTAGTATGTATTCAATGTGTTTCCAAACTCTTGAAATACAACAGCCTCATAAATGCATGTCCTCAGCATCCAAACCACTGTTTTGGCTCCACATGAATATGTAAATAAAACCTCTCCTATGTCGCCTTAAACACTTTTTATGCCAAAAAAAAAGAAAGATGCATCTTCTAGTCACAAAGAGGTGATTATTCACTTCTGTGCTGTTGAACAATCCTGCCCCAGCTGAATGGATTCCCCACATCGCTGAATGCTCTCGCAGCATGCTAATTAGCTGGATGTTAACACCGCTCTCCGATCTTCGAGCATCAGTTCACCTCAGAGCCACAGAGCAGCACCGGATAATTACCGCTAGCCATTCAGCCCGCCTGTCATTCCATGCTAACTCGCACAGCTAGCTGCTCCTGTGGGATAGCTTGTCAGCCTACAAGGAATGTCAACGTAACAGCACAGAGACATGAATGCCCACTTTCAAAGCCAAAGTCTTCAAAGTGATTATTGACCAGCTGAGGTTGTGAAACCTCTCTGAGGTGAAGCGTCTGTCAAAGGGCACCTGTCGTACTAATTAGTGAAGACTGTAACTCATTTTCTCACCTCAGATTCAACTTATGTTCACTGCAACTTCTGCTATGCATCGTCTCTACTGCATGGTTGAGCTGGACTTTATTCTCTATTTTGTTTCCCACTGCAGATAATACCCCTCAGTGTAGGTGGGATTCTCAGCTGATTGCCAGAGATATATTTACTTTTTAACTACGCGTTTATGTAGAGAAGCGGCTGCATCGTGAACTGAATAGTTCAAATACTTGCTTATGTGCCACACGGGTACTGGAGGATCCCACTGGGGGGCACACCAGAGAAATCAGACCATATGAAACAACCACATCTGCCTGATGTAAACAATAAACATTCCTAATTCTGAGATCACTGTGAATCACTGAGGAAAAAGCGACAGTGGTGCCATTGTGGATGGTATGTTTTGCATGTCATGACAATGGCGAGTTTGTTTCTCTCATTCTGCTAACACCTCTTACTGTTCATGTGCAAAGTTCCTCTTACAGAAATATTGAGTTAGTTTCTTAGGATGTGCACAACCAGCGCTCCAAATGGACAATATCAACCAATATTTTGGTCACATTTTTAGTTTCTTCTTCTTTCTCTTCTTCTTGTTCTTCTTCTTTGTTTTCTTTTCCCCCTCTTCCTCCTCCTTCTTCTTCTTTTCTTCTTTGTGTTGCTGTGTCATCATCTATAAAACATTGCATACCACCACTTATATATATATATATATATATATATATATATATATATATATATATATATATATGTATGTATATATGTATATATGATATTAAATATCCAGATTTTTTCTTTAGTTTTGGACATCTAGAAATATAAACAAAAGTCCCTCACCAAGAAACAATCTTTTGAGACATTATTTTGTTATGAAAAAAGCAATGACATGAGATGAGATTTAGGACTCTTTATCAGGAGAGAAAAGTTTGATCACTGCATCCTTCACCTCAGGAGTAGTTTACAATGGAAATAATAGAGGACCCGATGAGGTTCCTGGGGGAACGCCTTTACAAAAGTTAATGAGCACTTCCAAGTGTCTGTGATATTAAATATCCAGACTTTTTCTTTAGTTTTGGACATCTAGAAATATAAACAAAAGTCCCTCACCAAGAAACAATCTTTTGAGACATTATTTTGTTATTAAAAAAAGCCATGATGCCCAACAAGTGAGCGCAGCTATCAGTGATCATCATGTTTTTTCGGATATAGGCGAGGTGAAACTTTAATGTGTTAGAACTCAAGTGTTCAGTTAACAACAGGCCAAACATCTTAAGAAGAGATATCAAAAGGAATGTCTGGGTTCGCTTTTTGCAGCTCACATGCAACAAGTATTAAACGATTTTTCAATCACCAAGTGAAACTGCTTGCTTTGGAAAACATGCACACCAGTTTTAAGAATGACAGCAATGATTTCAGATAGTCAAGTTAAATTGTACAGCACTAAAACCATTGACCTGCCTCTTCTCCATTGAGCATCGTACATTTTTTCTTCTTTTCTATAGTTTGAGTCAATAACTCTTGAAGTCTTTTCATCTTTTGACTTGTGTGAAAATAAGAAAAGCTTTTTCCTGGTCTTATATCATAGAGTTAAATCAGATTTGCACACACAGCATTCAGTCTGTGTTTAATGTTCTGGAAAAACAAAAACTTGGTATTTCTTGCTATTGTCTGTCAAGACAGATGGAAAACACATTTCCATTTAATATGATGAGGCAAATAAGCAGGTATTTTCATCTCTGATGGAGAATATTGCCTCTGTTTCCCTGTGTGCCTTTCCTGATTATGATGATGTATAAACGTCCAGCTGGGGAATAGACGACACAAGCGAGGACGACAGGGAGTTTCACGGTGTCAAAAGTCGACACAGTGAAGAAGATTGATGTTGAAAAGTCTACATTTCCATTTCTCTAAGGCCCTCTGTGACATGTCCAATGAGTTATTGCTCCCAGTATAATATTTGACCTGCGCCATTATTGTTGTTTTTAGGATTTTATATTCCTCACATCTGCACAGGAAAATAACTTTTCACCATCCTGTCTGCTTAGGGAAATAACTTTGATATTATCACAGGGCTGTGAAGTCATTACCTCCCCATCAAAGTCACCGGCAGCATGAGAGGTCCATTTATAGATTATTGAATATCCCTTCAAACAATGACAAGCCTGTAACAAACTGTAACTGCCTAACTTGAAATATAATATCAGTTAATGGTAAAATGCTGTTAGCTTGAAATTATAGGACTCACATTGTTTCCATCTTTCCGCACAAAAACCTGTCGACATCCATCTGGTTTTAATGCAGCAATTTATATGATAACATGTTTGATTTGTTAAACTGTCAGCTGTGAAAATGAAATGTTAGAAGATGAAATATTAGAAATGGGAATCACAGAAATTGAAGTTTGATTGAACTTCTGTCCAGTCTCTCTTTTGCATTCATCAGACATAACTGTTCAATGCATTTTATATATCAAATGTAACTACGAATACGTTCAGGTATCACACAAAGAACTGCATTGTCTCCTCCCTGAAAGCTTTAGCAAGTGTCTTAAAGCATCTAGCCATAACAAATCAGCAGAAAATGAACTCCTGTGATGCAAAATATGTTTTGGTTCTTTTTTTAGACAATTGCCTTTAGTTTCACACGGAGTAGTGTTTGATCGTCGCAATCAAACCTGATTACGTTTCCCACTGAGTTTTAATCCGTCGAGGCGTCAGAGAGTGAAAAAGAGCCAGGGCCTCATTAAAAAGGTTTAACTTTAGTTTATTTGCTCATTAAAATGACAAAAGTCTACAAAGAGAAAAGGAATGCAGTGTGTGTTCAGAGACAAAATGCCAAAATATAACAGAAAAAAAAGTGTGGTGACAAAGAGACACAGAAGAGAGAATAAAAGACAACTGACAGTGAAATTCAATACGGGAACGATCGGTGGGGGAGAAACAAAATGCATAAATAACAAGTAGCACCAAGTGAGTGTGGCAGCATGTGTTCAAAGAGAAACAGGAGAAGAATGAATGCCCTAATGATGTTTTTGTGTTTATGTGTGTATTTGTCCACATTAGTGCTTGTGTACAGTGTGGGTGTTTCAAAGAAAGACGAATTAATGATTTTTTACTGATTGTCCCAACTCCACTAACAACTATTCTTCTTCTCTCTCCAGGCACCAGAATCAGCACATTCACCCAGGCAGATCTGGCATCTCGCAGTATCCAGTACGTCCACACCAGTGAAGAAGAGAAGCATGCTGATCAGTTCTCCTTCACTGTGTCTGACGGGACAAATGAGGTGAATACAACAGTGCTCTAAAGAAGCAGAAAGGGCTTTGAAGACCTGTTAGCGTTAATTGGGTTCAGTTCGGTCCAACAATGTGGGTGTTCAAAAAAGAACAGTAAAGAATGTTTTCATGATACCTGGAGGTACACTGTGACAAAAAAAAGAGCTTTAGGTTGGGACCCTGTGATCCTCCTGATCGTTTCGCCACAGACACCGATAGACAGGATGCTGGAAATGACACAAGGGTTTCCCCAGCCTTCTTGGCTTATGGCCCCTGAGAATTAAGCAATGTCTGCTTGTGACCTCTTATTGCAAGTTATGGACACTGAGGTTGGAAACTTCAGTGAGACTATAGTATAAGTAGCATAAGATATTCTGGGCAGGGTTTCCCTAAAAAACAATGTATAGGCATGTCCAACAGGTAGGAGGCCCAGGGATGGACCCAGAACAAGCTTGAGGGAGTATATATCTCATCTGGCCTGGGAACGCCTCGGGATCCCCAGGAGAAGCTGGAAAGCGTTGCTGGGGACAGAGACGTCTGGAGTACTTTGCTTAGCCTGTTGCCCCCATTACCCGGCCCCAGATAAGCAGATAAAAATAGATGGATGGATGATGTATAGACTCATACAGAAGTAATCCCTCTCAATCGTCACTTATGACCCACTAGTAAGTGTGTGTCTTATTTTATGTTTTCAGGACGTTTCTGGGCGTGTATCCCCACAGCGCTCAGGTAACGTCAGGGCTTTAAAAGTAGCGACCAGGTGCCAGACTGTAAGCAGCAGGCATGTAAGAGACACTGCGCCACAAAACACAAATATAGTGAGGCGAAACACCAAACAAGATTGAGTCTGGGGCTGGCAGGTGTATTTATAAATACTGTTTAGCATACATTTAAAGACAGTGACTATTCAAATGTTTCATTGCAAGAATTTTTAAAAGACATAAAGAAGTGACAGTATGAAGTATTTCACAAGAAAAACTTCCAAATTTTATCATCTTGTAACCCCTAAGGTTTGTCTTTGAAACGGAACATAATAATAGCATTTGGTATTCTGAAATATCCAAAATAAAAATGACTTTTATTCAAAAACAGCTTGCTACCTTAACTATTATTACTGCCTCAACAATCCCTGGACTAATGTTACATGTGAGTAATGAGGTGAGATTTAGGAATCTTTATCAGGAGAGAAAAGTTTCATCTCTGCATCCTTCACTTTAGGAGTAGTTTACAATGGAAATAATAGAGGACCCAGTGAGGTTCCTGGGGGAACGCCTTCAGAAAAGTTAATGAGCACTTCCAAGTGTCTGTGATATTAAATATCCAGACTTTTTCTTTAGTTTTGGACATCTAGAAATATAAACAAAAGTCCCTCACCAAGAAACAATCATTTCAAATTCCAAAATTCCCCCCAAAAAATCAACTTCATTTTACTAAAGTGAAACTTATTTTTCCTGAAGAGCATAGGACCTCAAAATGCTAATTTCAACTTCATTCTTATGTGTCTTGGTGGAAATTTCAAAATAATCTCACCAAGGCCATGCTCAAGAAAGCTATGTTCAGGGCCTCAGGAAAACTGGGTAATTTACAACAGAAACAGACAACAAACTGAAACTCTTTTGTCTTTATGAGCCTCATAAGTTGTAGCCAGGTGCAAAGTTAGTCTCTACAGAATGGCCTGCTCAGTGCAGACGTTCCCCCTCACATAATCAGAAGTTAAGGATAAGACAGCTCTGTTCGAAGAGGCAGATGGGCTTGTACATGATTTGTGCTTAAGCATCTTTTAACAATAACAAACCCCACTTGAGACATCTGTGTCTCTTAGTTCTCATGATTATGAATTAAAGAGAGGCACGGTTTGTCCTCCACATAAAAAGCCCTTCAGACTGCTTTGTCATTGGCTTTTTTGTTTTGAGATTAAGCTTTTTAGCCTGAAATAGTGACACGGGGTCGTTAAAAGTTTTCCAACCCATAGCACAGTAATTACCTTTCAATATAAAATCTAAATTTATAAATAATTATATATATCAAAGCTAACGAACCCCAAGCTTTTATAGTGGTTAGGAAGTGGCACTCCAGACCTTCCAACAACCCCCAACCCCCACCCCCCCCCAAACCCCCACCCCCCCACCCCCAGTTCGCCTCATGCATAAATCTGCCTTGCTAATCCAGACTAATGAGGACCACAAGGACTTGAGTAAACATGTGAAAAAGGTCATTTGGCCTTCACGCCTGGCTGGCTGCAGTGTGTGGAGGCTTTTGTGGCCGCTGTAGTGGTTAGTGTTTGTGAAGTGGTTTGGTGCTTTTGCTTTTGTTAACTCTCCTCTCTCCAGTTGGGAGGTCTGTTCAGTTTTCTGTTGGAATAGCACGGCATATTAATGACAAAGTGTTCTGCATCGAAGTTGAGGGTTTTTTTGCATTTTAAAGTGTTACTAAAGCAGAATATTTTACTCGTGTGTAGTGAGCGGGGATTACTCAAGGGCATACCGCTACGCAGTTTCTGTTATAACTGTAGTTTGTGCTATTTGGGTTATGTCATCTGGGTTAAATGTCCACCGGGGCATACAGTATGGAAAGCGACTGCATATAGTTTTTTCGCTTGGCTGAGTCCTATACCATTAGTGGCATATTTTATTTTATCTATTCAGTACCATGACCATCATCATTGCTCTCAGTGCAATATATTGAAAATAACATATCATTGGTGTCCTATGAAAGCTCCAATACATTTTTATGAGTGAACAAAAACAGCCTTGTTTTCAACTTTTTGAAAATGTATTGTTTCTAGGGCTGCCCCCGACCAAGAATTCTTCGAGTCCACCAGTAGTCGTCATTTAGGTCCATTAGTCGACTAGTCACCCACATGTTTACGATATTAATTTAATGATTAAATGATATATTTTTGTGGTTAGAGTTGAAGGTGTGAGAAAGAATAGTATCACGAACATTGTTAAGTTTACATATCACCTTGGGTTCGTCCTTCACCTTCTCAAAATGATCCCACACTTTGGATTTCCTGCCCGACATGTTATTAACTAGCCTGTGGAATAACCGCAGGTGCCAGTAAATTGCCTTTTGTGCCATCGTGAGTGTTGTCTTGATCCTATGTCCTGGTTTTAAAGGCTGCATTACAGTGAAGTGAACTACCCAGACTGATCTAACTGAACCTTACCATATCATCGCAATATCAATACATTCAGCTGAAGTTCATATGAGGCCTCAGTAGTGTGAATACAAATCCAGTGGATATCCACTGTTTACATATGGTACATTTGGGCATGTCAGTGTTGTTTTAAGACTTGAATAAATGTCAGCCTATATGGAGCTTGGGTAGGCAGTTGAATTGTGGCGTCACTGGGCAAGAATCTTATCTTAATTATAAACTTGGAGCATGTTGTAATTCAAGTGTTCTGAGAGAAACAGGAACACTAAATCCTTGAGTTTGTATGAAGTGAAATGTTTGATACACAAGTAATAATTCCTGGTGAATAAAATGAGCAATGTTGCCTTTGAGAGATGACGGACAAAACAGAACTTTAAAAAATCAAGAAACCCAAAAAATAGTGATAACTGTCCAGAAAGAGTGGCACATCTGTACAGCTTCATATTGTCTTGTCGTCTCCAGGTTGCCCAGACGTTCTACATCACCATCAAGCCAGTGGACGACTCCCTGCCTCTGCTCCAGGTCCCTGGCATGAGGGTCCAGGAAGGAGTAAGGAAGACCATCACAGAGTTTGAGCTGAAAGCCACTGATGCAGACACGGAGGTAGGACGCACAAATCCCAGAAAATCTTCAGCAGCTCTCATTATTTATTTATTTATTTATTTTACCAGTGTAGAAAAGAGCATGACCCCTATGTAATAGTTGGTGATCAGCAGCTAAGCTGGCCACACTAAGCTGTGTAAGCTGTTGTTCAGAACGCCGGCCGTTCACTACAGCTTTATTTTCTCTGGCAGCAACATCACAAAGACTATTTCCTCCTGCAGCCTCAGATACTCTTACACTGTTAATCCAATAAATCTGCCATCTTCAACACAGTCCAGGAATTATTTTGTGATTATTGTAATATCCTATTTTGGTGTGGAGCTACTTTCTCTGAACAAGCCTAGCCTACTTCTACTGCAATTAGAGATTTCACAGGATCTTTAAAAGCCACAACGGAGCTTAATTATTCAGCTGTGGGTTATATATGTTACGCTCTTTTTAATAGAACAGTTATAATAATAAACTCTTTTGAATCCTCACCACATATTCATAACTTGAATTTCTTTTCGTCACCTCTTGTCCATTCCTCTCCCTCCACTTTTTTCTGCTGAAACCTTGTCCAGGCGGAGTCCATTGTCTTCACCGTGGTCCAGGCTCCTCGTCACGGCACCATCGAGCGCACGAGCAACGGCCAACACTACCGGCAGACCAGCAGCTTCACCATGGACGACATCTATCAGAACCGCATCAGCTACAACCACGACGGCTCCAACTCGCTCAAGGACCGCTTCACCTTCAGTGTGGCCGATGGCACCAACCTGCTCTTCATGGTGGAGGAGGGCGGCAAGGAGGTAACAGCATATGTGTGTGTGTGTGTGGGTGGGTGGTGTGTGCATTGACATTTTTACCACAGCAAGAAGGCTAAATTTGCAGTTAGATTGTGGGTTGATGTGTGTGTGTGTGTGTGTGTGTGTGTGTGTGTGTGTGTGTGAGGCAGCCTTCTGACATATTTATTATAGCTAGATGATTGAATTAGCAGAGTTAGGGCACATCCGTGTGTGTGTGTGTGTGTGTGTGTGTGTGTGTGTGTGTGTGTGTGTAGGGGAGGGGAGTCACTGCTCTGACCTTTTAATGACAGGAGGGGTGAATCAGCAGTTTGTGTGTGCACTTGTGCATCTATCTTTGTGAGGACATATTTGAGTTATAGATCTAGAGAGTGACACATTTGAGGTCATTTTTGAAAAGCGTGGGCATCTCTGGAAAGTAGGAATGTAACGTTTTATTGAATTCCACCATATGGTGGTTAAAAATATCTTGATGCTGTTGTAGGACTGTGACGAAATCGACCACGATATTACATGTTTTTTTCCGCTAGTACAGCTGCGTTCTTCTGCCTCTCTTTGTTGAAAATTGTCAGGGATCGACATTAATACTTGCCCTGGGGTAAGTAAACTCTGTGTGCAGGCAAGTGGAAAGCCTAAAGCAATTGTCTGGTCAGGCAAGTGAAAAATAATTGCAATGTATGCAACGTTATCTGAAAATAAACTGTGTACTGTATTGCTGAGGTGGGCTTTTCCTGCTGAGCTTTGGTATGAGTCTGTCTCACAAAGCGTAGTTCAAGCTGATGAGAAGAATCAGACATACTGGACGCTATAAAAGTTAACTCTGGGGGCGGCATTGTCCTATACGATATAACGTTACTAGCATTAAATAACTCTGAATCACCGCATGTGAGAGACTTTTGCCCGAAAGTCCACACCATGTAATTGTTAGCTGTTGATTGTATGTTTTGTACGTTAAAAAAAATTATGATAATTGTTCATAATCCTGTCGGTTTTATTTATTTATTTTTATAAAGCTGTCAAGATGTCAAGCCCTGATTGTATTGATAGCAGAGGACGCGATCATACTAGCGAGAAAGACAGACTTATGGACACAGGCTCAGACCCAGCCAGAAAATGGCGAATGTAAATATCAGTTTTTTTATTTAGTAAAGGACAAATTTTCTAGTCATCATTTTTCTTTGATTTTTAATATCGTGATAAATACTGTATTGTGGATGTTTCATTGAGGTAATATTGTACTGTGAGTTTTTGATTTTGTTACATCTCTGTTGGAAATTAAAAATATTTTTGAAAAAGAAAGGTTATTATTGGAAAGTATGAGCACAAAAAGGAAAGGAAAGCGTACTTTCAAAAGCGAGGACATCCATAACAAATCAACATTCTTGAAAAGTGAGGACATTTCTGGAAAATAAGGAAATTAAGGACATTTTAGAAAAAGTGAGGATACTTTGCAAAAGTGAGGATGTTTTAACAAGGGATGAAACTATTCAGACATTTTTGGAAAATTTTGGACACATTTTGAGAAGTGAGGACATTTAGGAAAAGTGAGGATGCTTTGACAAGGCAGAACATTTTTACATTTCTGGATATTGAGGACATGTTTTTAGAATATATGACATTTTGAAAAGAGTATATTTTTGTAAAATTAAAAAACTCAACACTTTCTAATTTCTAACTTCTCACTTAAAAATGATTTCACAATCCCTCAGATTCACTTTACCATCCCTCCAGTATTTTGTTTTCTGGGCTTGAGGCGAAACCACCGGTCTAGAATGCATTAAATGAGTGTCCTCAACAGTACAGAAATACAAACAGCTGTATGTGTGTGTGTGTGTGTGTTGTTAATGTCAGCTTTATGGTGGTAGTTATGAACCAGCCTCAGGGTGAATTGACTCCTCAGCTTGTCAATTTAGCCGTCCCTCTCAGCCGCCCTCCGCCACCTGTCACTACAAATAGTCCATATGATTAAACTGAATGACAGCAGGCAGGTATTGATATCCCCGATCACACACACACACACACACACACACACACACACACACATCTCTGGCCTGTGTTCATTATCTTTCGATCGCTTGGGGACGTTTGGCTCAATGGTCACGCGTGTTCGGCAGCTCAGACGACGGTTTGTGGCATTCACGCTGCCGCTGTTTGAGGTGAATTAGTTCCTGGTGGAGCTGCCGTGTGATTTAATAATGCATGAGCTCCTTTTGGACGAATGCATCCTTCAAATGGCATGTGATGAAGCTGGCCTTCACAGCATCTGTGTGATGACAGGCTGCTCTTTGTGTGGTCTTCCCTCTCAGTACCTATCAGAGTAGTTTATCTGATGTGGTCAGCACAGTCTGAGGGGGACAAATCAGCCCAGTAATAACCTCCTCCTGCGCGTTTTGCCACCGTGACATTCAACCTCTATCCTGCTCATGGGAACCTTTCCATTTCCTGTTTTAACAGTTCATTCTAAAGACTAAGTTGTCCTAAGCTTTGTCATTTCAAAGTAGTTCAAGTGAAAACTTTTCACAGAGAAATCTGTGTATTATACATATCTGTTTCTGCAGCCAGATGTTGCTGCTGACTTGTTTAAATGTCATTTTTGGAGCAACATAAATGACATTAGGGGTGGGTGGATTGATACCAAAATATCTATACTATAGATATTAAGTTTCCATTTTGAAGATCGATTCTAGCGTCAATAAGATTGATACCAAAACAGGGAATAGTTTTTCCCTTCTGTGTCATATTATTTGTATTTTGAAAGTAAAAGCTGTCCACGCAGACCACGGTCTGTTGTCGTGAACACATCTAGTGCATGCAGTATTTGCTTGTCCGCTGCTTTTGTGTTGTCTGCACTCAAATAACACATGCGGCGTGCACTGTGACACATAATAGCAGATGAGGGCTTAATGAAAGAGGAAAAAACCATGAGAAAGAGAGCTTAGAGCTGCAACTAAAATGAAAGGAGGAGGGAAATGCCTGAGCATCCAGACCCCAGTCACAGAGAGAGTTCACTGGCAGAGTCTGTTCAGAGGCTCAGATGAGGAATATACAGGAAATTAATATTCTAGTTAAATCAGATCTTCAGCATTGGTTAATGTCACATTTTCAAACTTTGATTGGTCATCATAAGCTTATTTATCACTTCATAAATAATGACACACAACTCTCCCCTACATTAAAGTACATCTCAGTAATGGAATATGTATCGGTACCATTTTGGCGATTCTGGTGAAAAACAATTAGTGGTATTGCCCACCTTTAAATGACATTGATTACTGAGATTTAAAACTTTAATCTGAGGGACAGATATCTTAGAAACCTGGCCACTGAAGCCAAGACTATTAGCATGGCCAGAGAAGTAATTGAGAAAACATGTGTTGTGTTATTTGGATGACCAGGAAATGTTGCAAATAAAAAGGCTCAAGCTGTTAAATTCTCTTTTGTGTGACTGTCCATCAGATTCTCCTCCAAAAATATCTTCAGACTTTGAAACTGTCAACTTTCTTTGGCTTTCCAGATCGTGACAGCTGCTCCACAGAAGTTCAAGATTGACATTTTGCCAGTTGATGATGGCACGCCGCGTATTGTCACCAACCTGGGCCTGCAGTGGCTGGAGTACATGGACAACAAGGTACGAGTCTTTCTCCTCACAAACGTCTGCAGACAGACTTTATGTCTGCTTTTTCATGGTGATGTTTAATAACCATAAAAGGATTAATGAACCCAGTGATGGAGATCAACTTTCTAATTACCCTTTCAAATTGCCAAAGTGAAGTTGCATTGCAAATGATAACAGTTCCCTCCTGCTTATCAGTTTCCAATATACACATGAAAGATATGAATGAGCAGGAGGTCGTTGCAGAGTGGTCTGCAGTTTTTAAAAATAACTTGACTCTGCAAACACAGCTGTGTGTCGTCTTCAACCAATAGTATCACAGTAATGTATTGACCGTGTCTTTTGGGACTGACAGAAGTGCAAAGAGAGCTCACAATGTGTAATTTACTTGCTCCCCCTGCTGGTTCAAACACCTCAACACAACGCAACCACCAGTTTCTGTAGCACACACTGTAAAAATGTCACTTAGTTCATCCATCCTGAGTCTGTGCTGTGTTTGCACTGCAGGTAATTAAGTCTTGGATGTTTTATCACAGAGGGAAATTAGCATACAATGTTAAACTCTTGCATCTGCCTCTAACAGCTGGAGATAACAAACAGCTCCTCAGTGAAAAAGTATTTTTCAGTGGAAACTGTTCAGCTGCAGCCTGAGATGAATATCTCTCTGTGAGACACTGCAGTCTGCATCTGTGCTTCTCATTTATAATCTTGACTGCCCCGTTTTTGCTTGGAGTGATTTTAGAAAACTTAACACAGTGTTAGATCCCTATCTCTGATACACAACATACAGGAATAAACAGGGTTCCAAACGCTGGGAAAATATGCAAGTGGCTCCAAGATTAGCTTCACGCACCAGCCAAAAAGCCAGCGGTAATCTGTTGGATGGCTGGTAGATTTTGGAATCCAGCAGCCACAGTGGCAGGTGCACAAAAGTTAATGTCCAACCCTGGGAATAAATGGTTTCAGCATAATTATATAATACTTATTTTTAGTTTTGAAAAACGATGTCAACAAAATGAACCAAGAAGGGACAAAAGATAAATACTAAATTTAAATGATTCCAAGCTACATTTCAAGCAGGACAAGCAGCAGCAGTACTCTACTAAGGTTAAATAAAGGGCTCCAGGTGGGTGCAGCTTTGGCAAACTCAACCTCCAGGACACTCACACCAGGCTAACAGCAAAAGATCAATACCTCATCTCAACTATACATTTGAGTCCTGAAGAAAACAGGATCATAATCCGCATTACTCATATGAAACCACAGAAGCATTCTTTGCCTTAGTTTATCCAGATCATTATCCAGAGAGAGGAAGAACAGCAGCCAGAAACACAGTCATCATCAACAGTAATTCATGAAGCTGCTGCTGCTAGCTCATTTGCTTTCAGACTGCAGATGATGTCTGTGGTGTAATTTCAGTCACTTCTGTTTAACATCCATCAGGCCACTAACCTGATCTCCAAGAAGGAGCTGCTGACGATGGATCCAGACACGGACGACGGACAGCTGGTTTATGAAATCACCACGGAGCCAAAGCACGGCTTCCTGGAGAGCAAGCTGAAACCTGGCAGCCCCATCACCACCTTCACACAAGGTACACAGCACCCAGCTCTTTGTTTCTGACAGCAGATACATATTAATATTATGCACAGAGAAATATGTAGCTCTGTATATGTTCACTTTTTGACAAAGGAGCTGTGTGCAACTACATTTATGTGAGAAAAGTGATTATTAGTGATGTCATTATCAGTGTCACAGTTTCTGTTACATGTTGTATTAACAGACTGGCTGGGTGCTTCATTTTGCCGTCACTCTTTGGCAGTTGTTTCTCGTACTTTTGGCTTGTGAAGTCAAGCCATCTGCATATTATCCCTCATCACAGATTCTGGTAGCTTTCCTTCTAATGGTGCGTGTCCAGGGGACGTTTTTGGATTCTAGGGGTCACGCTGTTTCCATGGGCGTACCACTTACACTTGTGGGCTGTCTGCTCCCATATTTCAGACCTGACCAACATGGCGGCTCATTTGGAAACTTTCTTTTATATTACGAAAATTGCTCACCGAAATGTGTTTCTGAACACATTTGAGGCAACAAATAAACCATGCAATTACTGAACCTGTCTTAATTTTAGATCGGCAGTGGTTGGTTTAAAAGCTTTTCTGGAGGTTCCAGAGGCATGGAGTTGTGCTGGACGTCCCAGATTTTTATAAAGTAGCCTAGACCTCCACTTGACGACAGCCATCGTGACTCTCTGTCTCCCAAAACACAACGTGGCACTACCAGAATGCATTACACGGCTGCTTAGATAGGCGATGAATAGGAAGCGTGGACATGAACCATAACATTATTTCTCTTGAGAGATTTTGAAGGTCTGCAGAGGGAAAAGTATAAAGTATTTTAAAAGAAAAACACAACAGATTAAAAAACTGTGAAGTGAAGCAAAAGTCAGAAAGAAGTTATCATTGTAAGAGGTTATTTTGCCCTATTTGGACGGGATTAGACGTGGGGTAAAGTCATTATTCCCAGGGATTTTAGTCCCGTCCGAATGCGCCATGTCTGTAATCATTACGGATAATGTCAGTAAAAATTACGGCGACCCTTACCTTCTGTAAAACAGTCCGGAGAAAATACCTCAGG
Source organism: Epinephelus lanceolatus (assembly GCF_041903045.1). Lineage (NCBI taxonomy): Eukaryota > Metazoa > Chordata > Actinopteri > Perciformes > Serranidae > Epinephelus > Epinephelus lanceolatus. Next base: position 5,172,855 of record NC_135742.1, read on the forward strand.
TAATATTAATCCCGTGCGAACGCGATCCTCTGTAAAAATGTATGTAAATATTTCGTCACGTCCTGTTTACAACTAGTTCTCCGCGTTTTTCCGATGATGGAGGCGCTTGAAGAAGCATTCGGTGTTGTCGGCAGTCGTGATAGTGG